>NC_136260.1:15303750-16527500 GCF_053564925.1 Oryzias latipes | reverse complement strand
GATACACTAATGTGGCTAATGGGCAGTGTTTTACAAACAAGAATTTGAATTATCTTTTTCTTGTCTTCTTTAATGCACCTTATAGTTTTGTGCTCCCTATGTATGACATAAGTTCAAAAGTAAACCATTCATTGACAATGTGCCTTATAATCTGGAGTTGCTCTAAAATCCTGTAGGACGGAAAATACTGTAGGTTACTTTCTTATGCCTTTAATAAGACAGTGATACTAGAATATTTATAAAAACATGTTTTCTGGTTAGTAAAAAGGGATTTATTAGAATGATCCTGTGTGTTGGGGCAGAGAAATAAAATTCTAACATCTTCAAACAACAGCCTCAGAAAAACAACGTCAAAATGTGATTGAAGTGAGAAATGCCTTCTAATTAAAATGAAGAAGCAGAAAGGCATGTCCATGCAACAAAGGACTGAACCACTCAGGAAGCTTCTGTCTCTGTGTTCAGTTCCGCCTCCTTACCATGCGGGGTGATTGTCTGTATGGGCCTGCCTTGGCCTCTCACGTTCCATGTGGTCAGGGTTCCATCAGAGTGGCTGCAGATGAATTGCTTGCCCTCATGATGCCAAGCAACTGAGTGGATCGCCTACGAATAAAAAAAACAGGCAAAAAAAGTTAGTGGAGAGTGGCTGAGCAGGATAAAATACAAACTATGGCTGCGTCACCCTGACCGTCCCGTACACTTTGCTTGTAAGTGCTTGTAATGTCTCTGACTTTGCGCTTGTGGTCAGATTGTTTCAGAGAGATAAAAGAGCCCAATCTGATTTAAGAGCAGTTCTTCTGGGGGTACATGTACTTCTTTATGACCCATTTCTTGAATGCCAGTGGGAAGGTTTTATTAGCATTGATGTGCTTGTAAGAATTCAATTTCATAAAGATACAGATTAGCTTGAGGGAAGAAAGGAGTTGGACATCTAAGATAATTGGAATAACACAGATCTGGAGCACTGGGCTTTGAGAAATGTGCTTTAGAACTAAAGACTTAGTAAAAGATATTTGGTTAAAAATGCAATGACAATTTTACAAAAAAGGAATACAAGAAAAACACACTTGCCCAATTCACCCCATTCAGTCATTAACATAAAAAAATTAAATCAAAATGTAATCATTCCGTTTTTTTCATATGGTAAAAATGGTAAACCCGCAATCTTACGATTGGAGGTCGACCGCCATACCACTGCACCAATGGGAATAACTGAGAAAAAGTAAAATGATACATTTCAGGTGTCTTTTACACTTTTTTTCTGATTACACTGTTTTTTTTCAGATGATAATGATATTATTATACCAGGGAGATTTTTTCTGAATATTATATGGATAAAAAAATAATTATTTTTCATTTCCTGATGTCCCAGAATATCAGCAATCTCCATATTCAAACTTTATTGTATTTAATTTAGAAATGCGTCTGGGTAACACTTTTACTTTGTCTTTGAAGCACGTTTGAAATACTGTAATAAGTCTGATCAGCTTACTAGGTAACCACTAGGTGGCTTGAACTACATCTAAGGCAGGGGTGGTGAACACACGGCTCTCGGCCAATAAGCATGCGGCTCTTTGCGTCTCATCATATTTTCAATATACTGTGCCTCATTTCATAGTTTTTTCCCTCTTAAACCACACACAAATCCATCAGAGGGTTTTAAAAAATAATAATAATAATAACAGTAATTTGGCAGCGTGTGTGTTTTGATGCTGCTCTCGACACATAAGTGACTGCCAATCATTTGCGCGGGTTTCACCCAATGCCAGAAAAAATAACAACATTTGATGTGCGTGCAGACTGTTACCCTCATGGTCAAATTGGCGAAATTCAGAGTATACAGATGAACACAGGACGGGGAAGATTCTTACTTTTTTTTTACTGAACGGAATGGTAAGTCACTATGTTTATTATTATGAGCTTTTGGAAGCAGTAAAATTGTTCATGGCAGAAAAGAACAAAACGTATCCTGGAGAAAATTAAAAACTCTTCCTGTAATGTATTTAATGTGTTTATTGTGAATACGAATTACTTAAGACACCAGAAGGATGCTCTGTCCAGATGTTTGTGTATTTGTTGGTGTAAGTGTAATTGAAAGAGGACTATTGATGAGATACAGAAACTTTTACAAGTTAAATACTGAAGGATAAATGGTAAAATATTCTGTTTTTATAATCGTAAATTGGACTTCAGAGGAGTCAGTGCCTCACCAGCCATCAACCTCACTGCACGTCACTAAGTAGTTGTGTGTGTTAGAGAGAGGCAGAGAAAAGAGAGAGAGAGAGTGTGTGTGTGTGTGTGTGTGAGATGAGAGAGAGGGGTGCCTGTGTGTGGAGAGGGTCTCTGACCTGCAGGGTAAAGTTGCTGTGTAAACGCTGGTTAAGCTGCATTTGATATGTGTATTGAAAGTGGAAACTTTCCTTGAAATAAACACAAGTGCAATAATTGCTGTTGTATTGTAGGGAGAGGAGTTTGTTATGGAAAATAACAGGGCTTTAATTGTGTGTTTGTGTTTGTATGTCTTGGCAGGTCAGTGTGTGGCGTGGCTCTTTGACTCTCAGTTAAAAACTTCGGCTCTTGGTGTCAAACTTGTTCGCCACCCCTGATCTAAGGCATTAGTCACGTGCACCCATTCAGGGAGTTGACATGTATGTAAAACAGATCGCAGGTATGTCTTGAGGTTTGTACTGTCAGCTAAAAGGACGTCATGACAATGGAACATATGATTATCGTGGGTGTGGTAAATATGTCAAAGTGTTCGGAAAGATAATGCAACTTACAAGCAGTTATGACTTCATATAGTGCAGGGGTGGGCAATTCCAGGTCCCAGGGGCCGGTGTGTCTGCATGATTTCCAGATTGTCTGTCCCTACTCATGGCTGATTACCTGGTTCAGGTGTGTCAAGCCAATCAGAACATACCAGAGGAGGGTATGTTGGAAAACATGCAGGAATGGGGCCCTCAGTGCCCACCTCTGATATAGTGTCTAGTCGTTAGTAGGCTGAGACTACTGGGTCTTTACTGACCGCGTAAAGATGCCATGCCCATGGGTTGTGCAGATGATACGCAAGTGTCCATAGAATGCTCACAGAAACTACGCACCCACTGTCCAATTTCCTAACTTCTTACAGTCTAGCATGGAGAGTGCAGGGTTTAGGGGGGTTGGAAAGAAGAAAAAAAAAAATGAAGACTCAGTACAATGTGCCTTTGTCTCCCCAACTTCACCTTAAGTGTTTGCTTTGGCCTGACGCCCGCAGGACCCCCAATGCGCTTAAACATTTTTACAGAATGAGTTCACCAAGTTGTCTACGGTCGTAAAATATCACAAGGCCACTTGTGTACCCTCTACAGGCTTGCCTATTTTTTGCCCAAAGTCAGCCTGTGTCCACCCGTAAGGAGAGTTGTGACTAAGGCATAAGTCATTCCCCATTAAATTAAAATGGCATGACAACCACTGAGCTTGGACAAACCAAACACCAACAAATTAATCGTGACAGAAATGTTCTTCCATCTACACTCTGGTTTTAAATTGTTTGGTGCAAAATGTGATTTCTATTAAAACAATTTCGAGTGTCACATGTACAGTAAATGTTAGAACAGCAGTCTTGTAAGCCTTAAAGACAACACACAGCATTGTCATCTGATAGAAATGAAACCCTTAGCATTTGTGAAGCACCAAGATCCAACTTTTTGGGTGGAACTGGCTGTTTATTGGGCGCATTCTCACCATGGATGTTTGGTCCAAGCCAGACCTTGATTCCTTTGTCAGTCCACTTTGTTTGCACAGGTGTGAAGTCTGAACTCAGGTTTGGAGCAAAAAGGTCAACTCTGGTCCACCTAAAGATCTCAGTCTTTGTTCCTCTGGTGCCGTTCGCTCAGACGACCATTTAGAAAACGCTTCAAATATAAAAGCAGGGCTTTTAAAGACATTTAGAGGTGTAAGAAAACACATTTTATGGATCTCAGTTGGTTAAAGGACCTTATCCTATCCATTTTCCTAAATTCTTTTCTAAACCTTGCCTTTTCATTTCTATCAAATTGTCTTCCGGCCCATTTGTGTAGTTCACAATTATTTATCTATGACAGGAAAGCAGTGAAGTTACAAACATCATGCCCAGTCAGCCAGTAAAGGGCACCGCTGCTTATTGATGCTCTTTTGATCGCTGATTATATCCTGCCAACATTTAGCCATTATGTAAACACAATGACAACCGTGAAGCTCTAAGTAGCTTTCAAAAGGGCTCAGCCTCATCAATTGCATTGACATTTAGCAAATTCTCAACTTGTTCAGCATTACTTTGCATCCCAGGTGATGCTGCAAGCCTTGTAACGCTTTTCTGAAATGAGTGACTGGCTCCCTTGCTATTATGGTTATATCATTGTTTTGCAACTGCAGCTACTTTTTTTTTTTTTAAAGAAGTGTATCAGTTTCTGCTTCAGTGTGTCATTAATCATAAATGTTGCTTACTCAAGCTCGCCTGCTATGCTGAGTCTTTAAGAAAATACCTTGTGAAAAGAATCTATTGCTTGCAGCAAGAAATGCAATCCTTTTCCATAGTCTTGCTTGAGAGAAACTGACAAACATATTTTTTTTCAGTGATTCTAAGCTGTTGCCCCTGTGACATGCATATACGATCTCCAACAGGAGGACGCTCCACAACTGTTTCAGTGGCTCTTTGTTGCATTAAAATTAACAACCTTTAAAGACCGAATCCAATGAAAATTGTGTTTTTGGTGTACTTAACATGTTCTTGTGGCATTTCTCTGACGATGGAGGACATGTTGCATTACTGGATATTTCTATATTCTAATCATTGTGAATCAGGGGAAGATGAAAAAATTCCACATGAAAAAGAGCGTACTACGTGTAATGTAGAAAATACCCAGGGAGGGCCACAAGCTTCCTGTTCCATTCTGCTCCACAATGGGGAGCAACGTTTTTAGAATAAATCAAAAGATTAGTAACTAGTTTAGGTCATTACTTGGCAAAGAAGTAAACAAAATATGGATATTTTTAAAAAGCTCAGCCCTTTAAATATGATTAATGGCAGCTAAACCATGTTAGATGATGATTAAATTGTTTTTAGCTGTTATTTTTGGTTTTTCTTGGTCTCTCAGTATTCCAGTTTTGCTTGTCCTAAACCAAACTGACTTTAAAAAGTTGTAAAAGTTATCAATATTCAGTCTTTGAATACAGTTTTTAAATGTTAGATTCTATTTATTTATATACCATAAAAAACAAGTTGATGTGCTGTTATTGAAATTCTTAGAAATTCTTTTAAGGGCACAATAAAGATTATATTTTATGCATAATCTTATTAGTTCAGACCAATTTAGGATATAATATTATTTTAACTTCAGTTGTTCCTTCATTTTCTGTTCAGAAGAACCGCTTGGCCATAAATAATTTGGCATGATGAGTAATGACTGAGGTGCTTTCTAAGCAAGTGGCGGCGGTGGAAGGGTAAGTGGCGGGCGTAGCAGGCTGCAGCCAAGAAGGAAGGACAGAGATTTGTCAGAGCCGTTTTTGCCATAAATGATTCATTGATGTGCAAAGCCAGAGGGAATAGATATTCTTGTGGAGGTGTCCTGAATGCAGAATAAGGAAATTTGGTCCTCATATATATCAGTATTTATTAAGTATGTTTTTCTATAACTATTTTTGTTCTCCATTTTCTTTATTGGGATTTCAACAAACAGCATCGCATGTAGCCATGATGCAAGAAAATTGATTAGTTTAAAAATACAAAAAAACATTAGATACTTTTATTTGCATACTTTTTTTTCCCCATTAGCATCTCCATGAGAACCTTCCAGCGATTAAAAGCTTGCATCACTGCACTCTTCAGTGGCAATCCCAACAGGAAACGATGCTGTGTTCAATTGGAAAACGAGCAACAGTAATTGAATCATTTGGCCCTCATTAAATCAAACAATCCCAATTAAAGACTAATTTTATGATTTATCACAAAGGGGGCTTTATTTGCCAATTGGGTCTCTGGGGATAAAAGTGTGTGGCAACATCTCAACAGGAAATCAGAGCAAAAATAAAAACAAGGAGGCAAAGTGAGACTGCTTGAGGAAAGCAGACAAAACATGCACGTTTTAGATACCGACTGGCATCTGTGTGGCGTTGTGGAACCACGTTTCCGTCAGGCGACATACTGACATACATTCGGAAGGAAATGGGTCTTCCAATAAGAGCTTCACCACAAAAGGGGGAGTATAGGCGCAGTCTGAATTATAGATTAAATAGATTCAACAGCAGAAACGTCTTGGAATTAAACTATTCTAACCAAGATATGCACACTTCTTTATGGAATTTTTAAATAACTATTACTTTCTACACTAGTCTTTCTGTAAATGGCCTTGACCTTTGAATCGATACAGACTAAATGGTGAATGGCAGGTACTTATATAGCGTTTTCTGCCTTCTTGGAAGACTAAAAGCCATTGGCGGAGCTAGAACACTTTATTTAGGGGGCGAGAGAGCGCAGATGTCCCCTTTGCCCCCATGTAGCTCCATCCTTGCCCAAAGCACTTTACAGTCACAGTCCTAATCCCCCATGCACACACACTGCTTTTTAAAACTAGTGCCAACCAATAACCACCAGCAGCAACGTACCCTTCAGTGTCTTGCCCAAAGAAGCTTCGACACATGGGCGATAGAGGCGGGAACCGAGCCAGCGATCTTCAAATCAGAGTTCGACCGCTCTGCCTCTGCACCACGGCTGTCTAAAAGTTGAGACACCTTCCAACAGTGTTATTAACCCCTAACTTGTGTCCCAGAAGTATATTTTTATATTTATGTGCCCAAAAACATCCAAACAACCAAGCGGGCCTCCACTCTATGGGGTAAATCTCCAAAGTTATTCCTAATGCTTAATTCAGCGTCAAATAATGAAATACTTCTTCTTCTGTGTTGGCATAGAAACAGTTTATCAACAACAAGAAAAACTTAGAAAAATTGATTTACTGATTGAGGGTGCATTCACACCTTAACAGACTCACCCTCTTGTACAAATCGTAAATTCTTTATTTTAAGTTATTACATTTCTAAATACTGTAAAATATTAACTACTATTCAAGCATGTTAGTGTTGAGGGCGAGTCCTGGTGGGCTGAGATGTTGGTGGGTAACGCCTCAACGAAGTCAAACTCGCCTCAGACCCAGTTCACAAACGAGTAGTGACATTTGTTTCTAATCTTTGCAGACGACCAGATGGGAGGGATTTTCGGCGCGAGGCAAATTACAACGAAGTCCTTCCAAGCTCATTAGAAAAATGCCACAGGACGTTTCCAAGCCTTTTCTTTAGGTTAGTTAATATGTCACTTTGCGGGGCGTTATAACCCATCTGGAACAAGTGCTGTTCACATCAGAGTCGATGAGCAGCTGGTGTCAGAAACACTTCCAGGTTACACAACATTTTAACTCCTGAATGTGGAAGTGATGTCAAATCCGGTGATTCAACTGGTCCCAGGGCCAGATGTTGTGATAGCAAAGCACCGAGTTTGGAGATTTCAGTTCTGGAGGACACAGGGAAACAGACTTTTTTGACCTATAAGTTAAGAAATTCACGTTTGATAGATTTTGACTTTTCGCAACCCAAGAAGTTTCTGAGAGTGACGTTTGCGAGTGTTTAAACTGCGACTGAAAAACAGGCAGCAAAGATGTAAAGATGTTGCAGATAACTTAAGGGATTAAAAGGAAATCACAGCGCATCAGTGCATCTCAGAGCTGTCAACTTCTCTTTTGATGCTGCAGCCGTAATGGAGAACTCAGTGAGGATGCCAGCAGCATCGCTGATGGGAGCAGAGCTGAGGCAGACAGCAGTGATCATGGCAACAGACCCTGTCAGAGAGAACATGAGGGCTGATCCCAGGGCAGTTTTCTAAAACTTCTCTCAAGTGACAGAAACGTATGAAGTTAGATTTGTCGTAAAAATATTGTCTGGCCATAAAAGGGTTCCGTATTGTAATAAGAGGTTTGTCTGTAAAAATGTTTTGAATCTGTAAAATAATTTACTCATCTAAACAAATTGTCTGTTCATAAAAAAAGAAAGAAAATTACCTGGGATAAGAAAAAAAAATAAAAACATTGTTTCCTCATTTTACACTGAGACAAGACAAAATTGCAGAAGATATTTAAGATATGGCAAGTCTTCTTTCTCTTTCGGCTTTTCCCATCAGGGGTCGCCACAGCGAATCATCCTTTTCCACCTCACTCTATCATGAACATCTTCTACTCTAACGTTAGCCAACTTCATGTCCTCTGTTAAGACATCCATATATCTCCTCTTTGGCCGTCCTCTTGCCCTCCTGCCAGGCAGCTCCATCTCCAACATCCTTCTACCAATATATCCACTATCCCTCCTCTGAACATGTCCAAACCATCTCAGTCTGGCTTCTCTGACTTTGTCGCTAACACAGGCAACATGAGCCGTCCCTCTGATGTACTCGTTCCTTATCCTGTCTAACCTGGTCACTCCTAAGGAGAACCTCAACATCTTCATCTCCGCTACCTCCATCTCAGCCTCTTGTCTCTGTCTCACTGCTACCGTCTCTAACCCATAGAGCAGAGCTGGTCTCACCACTGTCTTGTACACCTTTCCTTTGAGTCTTGCTGACACTCTTCTGTCACACAACACTCCTGACACTTTCCTCCAACCGCTCCAACCTGCCTGCACTCGCCTCTTCACCTCTTTTCCACACTCCCCATCACACTGAACTGTTGACCCCAAGTACTTAAACTCCTGCACCTTCTTCACCTCAGCTCCCTGTAACCTAACGCTTCTACCTTGATCCCTCTCGTTCAGACACATGTATTCTGTCTTACTACGACTGACCTTCATGCCTCTTCTTTCCAGAGCAAACCTCCACCTCTCTAGCTGTTCCTCCACCTGCTCTCTACTCTCACTGCAAATTACAATGTCATCCGCAAACATCATTGTCCAGGGAGATTCCTGTCTTACCTCGTCTGTCAGCCTGTCCATCAGCATAGCAAACAAAAAGGGACTCAAAGCTGATCCTTGGTGTAGTCCCACCTCCACCTTGAACTCCTCTGTCTGACCTACAGCACATCTCACCACCGTCATACTTCTCTCATACATGTCCTGAACTACTCTGACATACTTCTCTGCCACTCCAGACAACCTCATACAGTACCACAGCTCCTCCCTCGGCACCCTGTCATACGCCTTCTCTAAATCTATGAACACACAATGCAGCTCCTTCTGACCATCTCTGTACTTTTCCATCAACATTCTCAAAGCAAAAATGGCATCAGTGGTGCTCTTACGGGGCATGAAACCATACTGCTGCTCACAGATCTCCACCTTCTTCCTAAGCCTGGCTTCCACTACTCTTTCCCACAGCTTCATTGTGTGGCTCATCAACTTTATTCCTCTATAGTTGCTGCAGTTCTGCGTGTCACCCTTGTTCTTAAAGATCGGAACCAGGACGCTTCTCCTCCATTCCTCAGGCATCTTCTCACTCTCTAAAATCCTATTGAACAACCTTGTTAGAAATTCCACTGCTGTCTCTCCTAAGCACTTCCATACCTCCACAGGTAGGTCATCAGGACCAACGGCCTTTCCGCTCTTCATCCTTTTCAGAGCCTTCCTAACCTCATCCTTTCCAATCTCGGCTACTTCCTGCTCCACAACAACCACATCTTCCTCCCTTCTTTCCCTGTCATTTTCCTCGTTCATCAGCTCCTCAAAATACTCCTTCCATCTTTTCTGTACACTCTCTTGGGTTGTTAGCACCTTTCCATCTCTGTCCTTAATCACCCTTATCTGTTGCACGTCCTTCCCATCTCTGTCTCTCTGTCTGGCTAGCCTGTACAAGTCCTTCTCTCCTTCCTTTGTGTCTAACCTGTCATATAGTTCATCGTAAGCTTTCTGTTTGGCCTTTGCCACCTCTCTCTTCACTCTACGCTGCGCTTCCTTGTACTCCTGTCTACCTTCCTCAGTCCTTTCTACATCCCACTTCCTTTTAGCCAACCTCTTCCTCTGGACGCATTCCCGTACTTCCTCATTCCACCACCAAGTCTCTTTACCGTCTTTCCTCTTTCCAGATGACACACCTAGCACCTTCCTACCTGTTTCCCTGATAATCTCTGCTGTAGTTTCCCAGTCCTCTGGAAGCTCATCCTGACCACCCAGGACCTGCCTCAACTTCTGCCTAAATTCCTCACAAGTTTCTTCATTCTGTAGCTTCCACCACTTGGTCTTCTTTTCTGTTTTCCCTCTCTTCTTCTTCCTGACCTCCAGAGTCATCTTACACACCACCATGCGGTGCTGTCTGGCTACACTCTCTCCTACCACCACTTTGCAGTCATTAACCTCTCTCAAATGACCTCGTCTACATAGGATGTAGTCCACCTGAGTACTCCTACCTCCACTTCTGTATGTCACTCTATGTTCCTCTCTCTTCTGGAAGTAAGTGTTGACTACAGCCATTTCCATCCTCTTTGCAAAGTCCACCACCATCTGTCCCTCCAGATTCCTTTCCTTCACACCAAACCTCCCCATCACCTCCTCATCACCTCTGTTGCCCTCACCAACATGCCCATTAAAGTCTGCTCCAATAACAACTCTCTCTCCTCTGGGAAAACTCTCTATGACCTCATCCAACTCACTCCAGAATCTCTCCTTCACTTCTAACTCACAGCCAACCTGTGGCGCATACCCACTGACTACATTCACCATCACCCCTTCAATTTCTAACTTTAGGCTCATCATCCTGTCTGAGACTCTTTTCACCTCTAGAACACTGTTTACAAACTCCCCCTTCAGAATCACTCCTACCCCGTTTCTCTTCCTATCAACACCATGATAGAACAGTTTGTATCCTCCTCCAATACTACGTGCCTTGCTGCCCTTCCACCTTGTCTCCTGCACACACAGTACATCTACCTTCCTTCTCTCCATCATGTCTGCCAGCTCTCAGCCTTTCCCTGTCATTGTGCCAACGTTAAGAGTCCCTATTCTCAAACCTATGTTCCTGCCTTTTCCCTTCTCTCTCTGGCCACGGACCCTTCTGCCTCCCCTCTTTCTTCGACCAACAGTAGTCAAATTTCCACCGACACCCTGTAGGTTAACAGCATCGGTGGCGGTCGTTGTTAACCCGGGCCTCGACCGATCCGGTATGTCTAAAGTGTTGTGGATGATTCGGATGGTTATTTTGGCAATTTTTACGCCGGATGCCCTTCCTGACGCAACCCTCTCTATTTATCCGGGCTTGGGACCGGCACAGAAGTAACTGGCTTGCAACCCCTGTGGCTAGATTATTTAAGATATGGCAAGTGACGCATTTTATTACAGAATTGCGAGAAAATAAAAGCTTGGAAAATTGGAAATTCTAATGATGCCTGCTTCGGGATAAATAAAAAAATGCTTTTGTTTTTTCTGGCAAAACTATAATGCATCTGATATGCTGCTCCAAGCAGTGAAAAGGCTGATGATCGGTTAATTTTTTGAGAAGAAAAAGAATTGTACTTGTAACTTAAGCTTTACAAGATGAAGGTGCTAATGGACACGCGCATTTTACAATTCACACATGAACAAAGCATTTTCACTAATGGACAATTTTTTCTATAGTTATGAAACAGTTTTACAGTCACACATATCTTATTACTCGTACAAAACCTTTTTACAGATGGAAAATTTTTTCGACAAGAAACTTTTTTTTCTTTTCTTTACAGAGGGACCTTTTTTTTATATATATACAAAACCTTTTTACAAAAAAAGGCAGAAAAAAAATCTATTTTGCTGCATTCACACAGGCCTCTGTAACGCATGGTCAAGCAAAAAATGAAAAGTCTATGACAACGCATGTGTTTCGGGATTATGCGATTAAAACTCTCACATTCAAATGTTGTTACGCTTGAGAGCATACAAATCGCGCAGCCATTGAACCTACATCAAAAGTTAAACCAATTGAACTTTGACCAATCAAGGACTGAATTGGTAATGGCGTATAGATTTGGTTTATCTGGTGAACGCACACACGGCGACGATCCTGCCGACAGCTGTGTTTGTTTTTCAAATAACAATAAACCAAGGCCGCTCTCCTAACATGATGATAACCCATATCCACTATTGCAAGGATGCTATAAACCGAGATGATTCCGTTTGTGCCCAACTCAACATTTCACGCAAAGCGTCTCTAAACTGGTGGCAGACGTGCTTGTAGTGGATAGCAATCAAGAACCCGCGTTCAGCATGAACGTAGCATTACAAGTACAAGACCTTTTTAAGATGGACAGTTTTTTTTCTATGGATATGAAACCTTTTTTACATATGCACAAATTTCTTATTACAGGTAAAACAAAACTTATTTAACTTCACAGAAATTGATCATTTTTAGGTGTGTTAGCTTTAAAAAAATGAAATCTATAGACATTTTTCAAAGCGTGCAAACCATTTCTGGTGTATCTAGGTTATAAACATACCAATAAAATGTGCACAAGGATTTTGGGGTCAAATACAGACAGCTGGCACAAAATCGATTTAAGCTTTTTGCATAAACAAAAAAAGAAAAAGGTCAATAGTATTCACCAGTAAAAGCCCAAAGGTAGGACAGAAACAAGCTACATCTGTAGATGCATTACAGCTCATTTATCAGGACAAAACTTAGACCGGGGCGCCGAGTCAGTCAGGTCAGGGTGACAGATGCTCCCTGGCTTACATTTACTGGAAACCCATAGCCCTGATCCACACCTAATAACAGGCAATTCACCAAAAGGCACAGAGTGGACAGCATGCTCTCTCACCTTCTAAAAAGCTATAAAGCCAACGTTTGATCCCCACAGCTTATTGTCTAACCCCAACATAAACTTTGTTGTTACCCGGAAGCTGGGTTAAATTTCCCAGCATCAGGGTCCAGAAAACTTCAATGCATAACCTTTTTAACACATTTCCATTACAAATAACCTCAAGAGCAAATTTCAAATGTGTCTTTTTGCTGGAAGGAAAAAGCCTTCGAGCTTCCATGTTCATTTCAGTCGGCAACGTTGATCTTTGGTATCAAGCTCCTGGGCAAACAGTGTTGGAATGAAAGCATGAAGAAGATAAAAGAGTGCAAAGCTGGGGAAAAGTACAAAAAAGTTATTTCATCCATTATTGTTTGAATAAGCTGTAAAGAGATTAATTTTGCACATATTCATGATCCTGGGGAATTCCCATTATTGCTCCAATTCTGCCTTCTAATCCATGCATTGTGTGTAAATTATAATTAATGTGAAGAATATGCTTAATGGCAGAAATTACATCAACAGATCCACTTTACATGAGACAAATCGAGTGCTTAACTTTAAACTCAAAACTTTAAAAAATGGGATTACTGAAACAAAATCAGACAATTATAAATCTACAAAAATAGCTTCGTCTGGTCTTTGCTCTCTGCTTGAAATGATTTAGCTTTCTTGTCAAAGTATATTTCTTGTCCTAGTCCATGCAAATTTGATGAGCAAGCTACAAATCTTTCTTATGAGCTCTTAGCATTAAGTTTTCTACAAGATCTGCTAGACACATCTATTTTTTCTGTGAGGAAAATCCTTCAAAATTTGTAATAAAAACTGGAGTTATACGATATTTTTCCCACCAATCTACTAGTGTAAGTCACAGTAATCAGCAAAACAAGAAATACACCTCCCCCTTTCCTTCCCCTCAATTTCCACCCAATCGAAGCCCCAGTCTCCTGAGAGGTGTATCGGTGGGGGTTTAAGAAGAGGAGATGAGCTCCTCTGGGATGATTCAGTTCTAGAGACTCTAATGCCCCGGAGCTGAGGGAGGTTATTAGCTTATCAGAGGGGAAGTCAGTGTAGAGACAGAAACTGACAGAGTGCTTCACTGGACATTTAAAAAAAATAATAAAATAAAAAAAGTCCCTCAGTTCTTCTGGGGATCTCAAGTATCCAGAGTACTTGCAAAATCGTAGCACCAGAAACACTGGAATCCCAAATGATATACAGGACGCTGCCCATGCATGGAATGATAATGGTGGATGCAGCCTGTGTGCACAAGCATCGACACAACTTCAGTATCTATACACCATAAATATCTTCAATTAAGACTGTGGATTGTTACAGATCAATGATTCACAGATGAAACCATCAAGCCTACCATTTAATCTACATTTGTCTGAATGGTTTCTATTTGTATGTCTTTTTATTGGATGCATAAAAATTACAATATATATTTAACCACCATTATTTATACCTTTTTTAAAAACAGAAAATCAGAAGTAACAAAACATTACAGATAAATACGACGGAGTATTAGGGCCACTACAAAAAAAAAAAAAAAAGGTAAAATTACCAGATTTTATCTCGTAAATTTAGGAGATAAAACTCATAAATTTATGAGAAAAAAACTCGTAAATTTACAAGATTTTAAGTCGTAAATTTATTAGAAAATTTTTTACAATTAAAGTGGAAGTGAGAATGCAGAGCGGCAGGTGAACACCGCGCAGCAGCAGATCAGACCGACTAAACTCAGTTGAACAGGTGAGCTGAATGTTTATTGATAACGTTCCAAATGTTTGGAAGCTCATTTGTTTGATTTACAAGTTATTAAAGTTTTATTGTTAACCTTTGAATTTTTTCTCGCAAATTTACAAGATTTTAAGTCGTAAATTTATGAGATAAAAACTCGTAAATTTACGACTGTTTATCTCCTAAATTTACGAGATAAAATCTCGTAAATTTAAATTTTTTTTTGTTGTTTTTTTTTTGGCGGCCCTAAAACTCCGTCGTAGATAAAAACAAAAATATTTTGAAAAAAATAAAAATAAAAATCCCATTTCCCACTGTAGTACGACAGAGTTTTAGGGCCAGTTTACAATTATTTTTTAAATCCCGTCTTTTAAGTCGTAAATTTAGGAGAAGAAAGTCATAACTGCTAAACTAAGAGATCTTAAGTCATAAATCTACGACTTAAAATCTTGTGTAAACAAAACACATTTGTATCATTTTACAACAAATACAGAAAATGTTCTCCACATTTTTTCCCATTCTCAAAGTTTAGCTGACCACAGTTACAATGGATAAAAGGAATGATAGTAAATAAAGACACAAGCGGACTTTTTCTCATCCATGGAGGAAATTAATCACAAGATTCTTAAAAATCCTATAAGATTTTTTATTCTATTCTTTTTTATTCTATTCAATTATTATTAAAAAATATTGGAAGTAAATCCAATCTTTTTTTCACAACTCATTTTAGTGGACTGAACTTTAGTCTCCTTTTTTTTCTTACTTTGGAAAAAGAGAAGCTTCACAAACACTTCTAAAGAATACAAATCAGCAATCTTTAGCATCGAAAATATTCATCCTCAAATTTTGGTAATTTTTGGTAGCTTGTTTGCCAAAGCTGCATTTCCATTTTTTACCAGCACTTTTCACATTTAAAAATCAGTTCACATATTTGAAGGTCATTCACAGCCTTACAAGAAAATTATGTTGTTTTATAGTTCAATCAGACAAAAAACAGCCCAAGGACAAGCTAAAGCAAAAGAAATGCAAATCCAGAGTCAAGATACATATAATACAAATTTGCTGAATAACTCAGTTATTTGCTCAGTATGGGGGAAAAAGGTAGGCTTTGTACCCAACTGTCAGTTAAGAAATGAATGAAGGAAATGTTCCTACCTCATCGTGAGCGTAGCGATAGTCTGCCTTCTTTGATTTCAGATCCCAAAGGACCACGATACCAGACTCGAATCCAATTATAAGCTGGAGAGAAAGAGCAACAGGCCCCAAGTGAGACAGGCAGGTCAGATGACAGACAGAGGATACAGCAAAAATCCCCATGATGGGCAGACACCAGAGGGATGTTCTTGAGAAAGTCAGGAGTAGTAAAAAACCAAGAAGATTTATGGAAATATAATGGACATTATAATTGACAATAATAAAAAAAAAATTATTATACTGGACAGAATGAAAATGATTCATAATTTGGCCGCACATATTTCTGTATTTTAAGTTTGATTTAAAACAACATTATAGCTATTTAGTTGCAGTTCTTCACTTTGACTCAAAAATCAAAATCCAAACATAGTTTACTTAAAGGGTAAATAGAATGTAAAGAATTGGTAGCCTGTAGGGATGGACAATAAATTTTTTTTATCGATAAATTCAAAATTTGCATTTTAAGATTTATTCTTGTCAAAATCTAGATTTTTTTGTCTCCAGCACCCTGCTCTCTTGGCTTCTATTGTTCAGAGTAATGCACAGACATTAAAATGGCCCCCAGGTTCAGTACAAATGAAAAAAGACCCTTGGGGTGGTATTCCTGTTTGCAGGTTTTATTCTCACCAGGATTTGTTGGTTTGGAGGGTCTGCTTTTTTTAATATAAGAGTATAATCAACTGTTGCAGAGATAAAGCAGTCTACCTCTGATTAGAGTATTGCAAGCTTGGTTTCCCGCCTTGCATCTTAAGCATCAATTCCACTGAGCGGTATGGTATGTTACCGTCCAGTCTGGTATTTTTTTAAGCATCGCCATCAAAAATTTAACCTCTTAAGCTGGACCAACCATACCATTTTGGGCCCCTGTTGGTAGTAGGTCCATAGAAAAATGGAACGGAAGGGTTAGCATGGAGCTACTGTCATGACACGATAAAAACCAGTTGCGGAAGATCATTAGAACAAAAGAAAGCGCCAAACCAGAGCCAGTGTATTACTCTTTGCAACCAGCAATCTTCTCTTAACATAAATGACTTGTATCTACAAAGTACCAAAAGCCAATTGGAAGAAAAAAATGAGCTGCTGGATGACCTCCATTTTTATTGTTGATTGCTTTGCACAAGCTACTCAATTGGTCTACACCCCACATGTGCCGTGGCGGTCCAACTTTGAGTGGAAAGACCCGCCAGAATTACCTGAACCATTCTAAACAATACCATATTGTACCGCTCAGTGGAAACGAGGCGAAAATGTCTTCGGCCAAGACACTGAACCCTACATTGTTCCTGGTGGTTTTAGGTTGGCGCCAGTGTTTGGCAGCAGACTCCACTATCAGTGTGTGTCCATTGGTGAAGGAGACTGACTGTAACACGCTTTAGATAATAAGGCAAGGTAGAAAAGCACTATATAAGTACACGCCATGTACCATTTAACTGCAAGCAGCGCAAAAATGGCGTTGTAAAAAATATGTAAAATGTCTCAGAGTAAATGGAGTTTAAGAAAGAAGAATATTTGTTTTACATTCAGAGGATTTGCACAATCCTACATTTTTTGTTGTTGTTGTTGTTTTCCCCCCATTTTAGTCTGGCAATATCACCCCCAAATGAGAGTTTTTTCCAGGCAGTTTGCTCCAATTTTGCTTTGCTTCTGAGAGCACTACATGAGAAACCAAACCAAACTAGACAAAGATGTGAATTTATGATGCAACAATGCCATGCTCGCAACTTCATTCACCTCATTATTGAGCACCAACTAGTCTCTGACGTTTCCATGGTGCTTAGAAGGATCTTTTATATCCACATAAATAACGAATAAAATGCTGCACTCATTAAAATCTCTCCAACCACAAATCAATCATGCATACTGCCCAGGTTGTTTGGTTCATGTAAGACTCTGCCAAGATGCTGAGTTTGTTGACGAGGCCTTTGAAGATGTTTAATGATGTCCTCTGACAATTGGCAGGATGCAAAATGATGTTAATGCATAAATGGGAATAACATTTAATTAAAAAAAAACAAACCTAATGACTAAAACATTACATGAAGTTAGACCAGAGATTTCATTTTATTTATTTTTTCAGAAAGTGCAGCTGTAAAAGAAATTGACTAAATATTTGCTGGAGATGGTCACTGTTTGGTGTGGAAACCAACATCGTTATCGACGCGTTGGGTTAAATCAACCATACATCATTTAATTTCTTGTGTCCTGGCAATTTACATTTCTAAGAATACACATTGTTAACAGGTGAAAGAATTGAGAATGAAATCACAAAATGAAAAAAAATAACAACCTGTCTCAACCTTTTTTTCCCAGCATCATTGACAAACAAAGGCATTGCCAGTAATTGGAAATAAAGAGAACAACCATTTCAAGATTCCTCAAATATTATTGCAGTTTACACCATAAATGTGCAAAAAAAGTGCTTTACCTTTCCCTCATCCATAGGGTTATCACTTATGTGGACTACTGGTCCAGGATGAGCTTTTGAAGACCTAAGGAAGACAGACACAAAAGGTGATTTACTTTCATCCCCATATTTGAGCCAATTTTGTATAATCGATTAAAAACCAAAACCACCAAAAGGATTGTTAATTGCCTAAACAGAATACACTTAAGTAATTGTTTCCTTTAGGCTTTTTTTCTTCAGAAGTCATTACAGCAAAACATCCGCCCCCATTCAGTATTTTTCCCTGCATCTTTCTCAACAACACCAACAACCCCCTCATGTCGTCCTTCACTGCATCCATTAACCTCCTCTTTGGTCTTCATCTAGACCTCCTTCCTGGCAGTTCTAACCTCAGTTTCCTTTCATGCATATAATCACTGTCCTTTTTCTGAATGTGTCTGAACCATCTCAATATGGCTTCCAAGGCCTAATCACCAACGCATCTAACTTGAGCTGTCCTTCTGATGTATTCATTCCTGATTCTATTTATCCTGTCACTCCCTGAGATAGCATCAGGATCTTCAGATCTGCTACTACCGTATTCTGTCTCTAAGTAACTGCCTATACAGGGTGACATCACGGTAATATCAAGGACCGCCAAGGTCATATTGGCTAGGAACATTACAATTGTTGATTGGAACAAAAGCTATGGTTAATATTAAATAACACAGTACATATTATGAATTAATGAACAGAAGAAGAAGAAAAAACAGACCAGGGTTTTGTTGGATACCTGCTGGATAGAATTGTGGTAAGAGAAATCATGGAACGCAGCAACTGATTGCAAAATGTAAGCACTTAAGCACGCAATTCTAAAGCTTCACCTGCGCTATGTGGGACACTGGATCAGCCAATTTTGTTAACATATTTAAAATTTCAATTTTTTGGAAAGTTAGCTGACCATATACTTAGACAAGGATTCATTGAAACCATTGCATTGACATTATACTGACTGCTGAAGATACCCTTATTCCCTCAAATAAAGAAAATGATTTTGTTAAAGTTAGAGTTTGGATTTAGCTCCAGCCGACCTACCGGCTTTTTGGAGACACGCCAGAGATGTCTGCCTAGCGTCACTTCAAGCTTAACATACTGCACTACAAGCACACACATTTTACACGGACAAGGGACGGAGTGAATGGCGAAGATAAGTGCATCACTCCAATGTGGGTGTATCTATCCACCATCCCCAGCTCCCCCACAACCAGGAGGACGACACATCTACACATCAAGAGAAGAAGGTCACAAACTCTAAAAGGATACATTCTAGTCTTTGTACAAAGGTGTACTCCAAGTGCAATAAAGAATGAGGTGTTGGTGTGTTGATGTGACAAATTCCCTTTTTTGAGTGGTAAGCTCTTGTGAGAGCTCAAGAGGGGGAATTGAAGAGACCCTTTTTCCTCATCTTTATACATATAGGTTAGGCCACATACATTTAATGCATTTTACTTGATTTAATTCTGATCAAGCAAGTGTTTTGTTATGACCATCTCTTTCTCAAGGACAGACTTAACCCATACAGTCTAGATCGCACACTGATTGGACACCACATCTAGAAGGAAGCAAACAACACAACCAGTTAGAATAAGATCCACACCTCCATGACTGTATAAAGCAATAAAGTAATTGGGATATTCCTCCGTTCTTGACACAGGACTGGGCGGGGAACCAGCATTTTCTGGGGTTTGTTCATTCAGGCCTTGGGGCTTGAGAACCCAGAGGTCTGAACAACTTTGATCCAATATTTTGTAATAAACAGATTCATTTTCCAATTAAATTGGTCTTCCTCAACCAACCAACTCAGGGAAGTCAGCGTAGGTGTACCTGAACGCTGCACACCAAGTGTTTGCAGAGAAGGGGTGGCCGTCATGGTATCTTCCGTAAAGCCTTTATCACCATATTTATTTTGTGCTGTAAGAACAATGATTCACCTTCAGACTCTGCGTCATCTGTGTTCTTTTCCTCTCCAACATAAAGGAGCAATAGTAAAAACATGTTAGCTCTCCTCAGCCAATTATGAGCAAAAAGAAAACAACTGTAATTAAAATGTTAGGATGCAGCTGTGGCTCAGGCTCTTGTACGCTTTCAGAACCTTGGCTGTGCTGCCTGACTGTGTAAATAACAGGTTCTGAAACACATCGCCATACTGTGCATCGGGTAAAATTACAGATTTTAGCAGCTCAGTAAACATTGATTTCAGCAGTAAATGTGTCACGGAGTCCAGTTGAACTAACCATTTCCATTTAATGACTATGGCTTTATCTTTTGAGTGTGTTACTTCTTGAAATAGTTTTAGACAATTAGTATTTCGTTATAATTTCAAGACATTTTTAACTGGTAGGCAAAAGAGGCAATAAAAAGTCAACAGAAGTCGAAAAAGTGTGACATTTTCCCACCAGGGGAAGTCTACGACCACAATTAAGGTTTTGTTGACCTGGGAAAGAGGCTGCCATCTTGAATTCAAAAAACCACTTATAGTGCCAGCTAAACCCAGTGAAATAGGCATTTAAATCCATCGCCTCTCAACTCCTATGGCATCTTTGGAAAAGGTGCTAGGAAAAAAAGATGTCGGGTTTAAAAGCTGTTGTGTGGCGAGCTTGCAAATGTGGCATTACTTTGGTGTTCGCACATTTTTTACTTGAATATTGTGAAAATTTTATGCATGAATCACTGGCTCAAGCTGAAGGAAAAAATATGACATACGATAAAAATATATTAGAAATATGGGCATTATTTACAACAAACCTCCATTGCCAGGGAAATCCAGAAGCTTACGTTTGCCGATTCTTTTAAAAATTACCAACCAATTACTAATTAAAACAAACAGAAAAGCCATCATTTTGAAAAAGTGTTTTTCTTTTTCTCCATGAATTTTTTCATGTGCAGCTCTGATCAGGGTGCACGAGGCAAAGAGGGAGAGTGAAGGACCTGCTGCGGCCGCTCAGCCTGGGTTTACTAAAGGCAAGTAAGGGACAACCAGCTCGGAGACGCCCCTTTACCTCTCCCCCACACTGTTGCTCACATCGGTTAACCCACGGTACCCACCTTTTCCCCCTCTTCTTTCTGTAACTTCATTGTTCCACTCCTTATTTACACCCAAACTGTCTGCAGAACAAACCTCCATCTTTAATGCATGCAAAAAAATGTGGCAACCGACTATGTGCTCAGGGTTGCTCATGCTAATTAGCCACGTGGAGCACAGCCTGGTGAAATCGGTTACACTTCAACATAACTCATATGAGTGAGAAATGCAAATGCATCTGAATCATTTCTATTTTTATTCCAGGGAAGTCATGTTTAGGGGAAGCAAATGAACCTGTGGAGCAGAGTAGACGAGGCTGCCAGTCCCTGCACACTTCGAAAAAAGGCAGTTCAAACACATTAGCTGACTGAAGGTTGTGATGAATGACTGTCATTTACAGATGACTCTCTGTACAGGTATGCATGTCATAGGAGACAGAAGAAAACTCTAGACTGTACCCTCTTATCAGCCCGTCCGTGTTTTATCCTCCAGACAGCCTTTTGTTACATCTCGTTTTTCTGATGAAAATGGTAATGGGTGCTAAAAAAAAAAAAAAGATCTTTACAATAAAACCAGGGGGAAAAAAAGATAAACATGTACGAAACGTGTGCATGCTTTGTTTTATTTTGTCTATTGTGAAAATAAAAGTGAACAATGCCCCTGCATTATTAAGGCTGTGCTTTGGACAGAAATGAAGACCCCGCAGATGAGTGTCTTTTTCATGGATCCGGATTGTTCCGTGTTAGTGGGCAGGCAGGCAGTCAGTCACTTGCCTCTATATTTAGCTTGCTGGTGCCGGAGCCACATTTACCTAAAGTGTGCTGTAGTGTGCGGCGAGCTGTTTCTATATCTAATCTCGCTTTACAGTATGTCTGTGGGCTGAAAAGAAAAGTGTCCCATACTGCTGCAAGAAAAATCCTTATACGCATTGACAATTAAAATCTAACCCCAACACTGTTCCAATAGCTGCTCAGCCAAATTAACTGCTGCTCCCTGCCTCTCCACTTCCTCACGTGGTTTATCGTTTCTGTCTCGTCACAGGCTTATATGTGCTGCCCTGTGTACCCCTCTTAAACCGTTTACAGTCCATAAATGTAAAACAAACATAAGTCGACTAATAAACCTTCAGGTTTGGAACTACATGTCACCATGGCAACAGAGGCAGGATGGGCAGAGGAGAACAGTACCCCCCCCCCCCCCCAAAAAAAAAAAACATTCTGCAGTAACTCACAGCCCATCCACCCAAGCACACCGACATGCACAGTCAGGACTTCCTGTGAAAAAACTATATGTGCTCAAGCATCTCGTTTTTTTCCTGTCATATTTATCTTCCAGTTGGTGCTGCATAGCGGTGCACTGGCAAACACAGTTGCCACAGAGCATCAAGATCTGGTTAAAATTTCCAAATTAGAAGCCCCCTTTTTTTTTTCTTTTTTTCCCTGCGTGGAGTGTGCATGTTCTCCAAGTGCATGACGCTTCTCATCCACACCCCCCAGTGATGCTGAATAGGATGACGTGGGCTTAGAGTTCATTCATTTTCCACGCATAAACATTCCTTTCACAGTCATGGGGGCCTGGGGTCTGTGGTCACAGGGTAAGAGGATTTCACTCACAAACACGTTTCAGTTTGTCTCATCACTCTATCCAAACATGCATGGACCCAAAGCTCATGGGAGGAAAAATAACAGCCTTATAAAGGAAATAGGCTCCAACTTCAATCCTCCTTAGTTTTTCTTTATCTTTGGTAATGAATTTTACTTTTTAGTCTAGAAACATAGTCAAATATGAGATTTTAAACAGTATTCTATCTGGAATTTCAACAGCGTTAGTAAATATGTGTTTACAACTCTTCTGGGATGCTCTGTGTCACAGGTAGTGGGACCACTGACTTAATTAAATACTTTAATTTGAAATATTCTTTTCAAGCAGCCTCACTTTAAGTTCAAAACTGAAACATTTATCTTTTTAAAGACCTACTCTAATGAAAAAAATTGTGTTTAGGGTGTTTTAGGCATTTTTTCTAAAGATCAATCTGTATATATTTTGAAATATAAAAGTAATCGTAGACCCACAAATCCAAAACCAGTTAACAGAGACTGGACCTCTTTTGCTACAAAGCCATCACATATGGGAACTTACATGACCTTAAAGACAGTTTTGAAAATTAGGAATTGTGATAGCTATAATTATGCATAACTGCTACATGTGCTCCCTTTATCCCGGCGAATGTTCAAACTGGTTATGAAAAGGTGGTGCCTCCAGAGCAACAGAAATCTAATTAAGAATGTCCTACATCTGCAGCTTTTGGACCAGCTTTGACGACCGAATTTTACAGAATTTTCATGCACGCAATGATAAACAGCTAAAGACCTGCACACAAATACCATGCAGGAAACTGATGTACAAAAATAAATTACCAAATATTAACAATAGCTTCAGGGTCCTGAGTCGGAGAGCGGCTGAAATGAAAGTGAAAGTAACATGAGATGCCTCGAGCGTTCACATGAGTTATGTGTCACGGGAAGCCACTAACATTTGCCACCTCTTCTCTGCTCTTTTTGCGGTACATTTGTCCAGCTTTTTGCAAACAAAATGTGCACTTTAGTGAACACGCATTTACATGTGGCCTTATTCCTGTGCCGTCAGCACTAAAGTGCCACGCCGTCGACATGGGAGTTGTGTTTGTGTCTTGTAGCCCCGTACAGTTTGCAGCACACAGTCTTAGGAACATTGGTGTGAGTCATACAAATGACAAGGCTCTGGGCCGGGCTAGACCTGGAGCTACTGGCAAAGCAACTGCAGCTTGTCTCCAAATAGCAGGGCCCTAGGGATACTGACCACAGAACACCCCACATCCTATAGAGGATGCAGTGGAGGAGCCACAGAGGTGAACCAACCCCAAAATTCCTCTATTAATTAAGATATTGTAAAATACAAAAGTGATAAATAAGTTAAATACTGCTGTTCAAAACAGGATTTTGAGCAGAGTACTGACAACGAGCCAGATGATCTGTTTTGTGTTTGGTTCAGAGGATACGGCATCCATGCTTTCCAACAAAAACTTTTGATTTTAATTAATCTGACACCTTTTCAAGCCCCATTCATCTCATTAATGTGTTGCCAGGTAACCTAGTAAAACACAGGAAGATGTTTTACACTTCCAAAGATAACCATAGCTTCTAAAAGTGTGTGTACTATTTATTGGTTACGTTTTCAGACGTGAATGCAGTGGATGCAGTTTATTTTCCACAGAAACAGAGTTATGAAATGTTTCTGTGATTATGCCTTTTTACAGAGCAATACTAAATGTAAAAACCTGTGTATGATGATTGACACATGATGTCCTTGAAGATCCTTTAAACTTCTAGAAATCCCTATAGCTTCTAAAGGTTTGTACCATTTTCTTGTTGTTGTTTTTTTCATATTAAAAGGGGTTTTATTATAAAAACTAAAACCAGCAACAATTTTAAATGAATTTTCCTAAAAATAAAACAGGTAAACGATGCATCATCATTAATGACTGCAGTTTATAATCAGACATTTCCTTCCACGTTGTTGACTAGAGAGGTGGCAAAGAGAAAAAAGGCACGGAGGACAAGGGGGTCACCTTCTTCCTCTGTGATCTGCTTCAAAGCAAACTGCAGACACACACTCGAGCTGATATGGAAGCGGAGCGCCTCTGTAACAAATCAGAGAAATCTTCCTGGCACCGCTGCCATCTTTAAAGACGTTATATCACCAGAATGACTGCATGAGTGAGTGAAGCCTGTACCAAAAGATATATACATAGAAAAAACTAATTTCCTCAAACTAATCGTGCAGAGCCACAGTTTGAACAGAAACAAAGCCGTCAAGCTTTGCAGAAGCGAATACCAGATGATGTGTGTTGATAAGCCCGATTTATCTTTGGATGCAGCCAGGAAATGGAGACGGAGTGCACAGATGAGATATGCATGTATACAATATTAGTACATAATAGGATGATAGCAAGTTACACAGGTCAATATGCTTAAAAACGAATTTAGTAAAGTGAGAAACATGTATTTATTAGAAGATTTTATCATTTTAAAATAGTCAATTCACAACCATTTAAAATATGCAACTGTAAGCTTAACTTTCTTCATTATGTCCTCCTTCGTAAGAAGAAAATGCTACATAAACATGTTAAAAACACCCCAAATACCATTTTTATCA
The DNA here is from genome assembly GCF_053564925.1 of Oryzias latipes. NCBI lineage: Eukaryota > Metazoa > Chordata > Actinopteri > Beloniformes > Adrianichthyidae > Oryzias > Oryzias latipes. The sequence continues at coordinate 16,502,152 of NC_136260.1, read as the reverse complement.
GATTAAGGCAGAAATAAAAAATCGAATAGAAATACATTTCAATTGTCAAGCATGTTTTGCGCTTGTTGTTCTTTTAAGAAAGTATCCTGATCTATATTTTGTCTGTATTGATTAGAAAATAAAATCTGTGAATTACTGTCATTCCTAATGGGTTTGGGGGAAAAAATGTATCTTAATGCACACAAAAAAATAAATGAATAAATGTAAGGGAAAAAAAGAACCTCAGCTAAAATGTGAAAAACCTTGAGTCAACAGACACCTTAGCATTTAGTCGTCACAAATATTCACTTTAAACATAGTCACCTTTTTATTTTATCCTTCAAATTCAAATTCCAAATCTCAGATTTTGTCTGGTTGGCACAATATTTTTTTGTTTTTTCCTTGCTTTGTTCCCAGATTCTGCTTTTAATTTTGTTAAAGCAAACAATCTTGAAGTCTTAAACCTTAGTGAAATATTAACTGAATTCTCATCTTTACTGGGCTTTTAATTTGATAAACATGTCTGAAAGTGAACACAAACAAGCAAAACAAAAAAAAGCTTCAGTGATCCTTTAGTTTAGATTTATGTAATTGCAGTTTAGTTTATTCTCCCTTAGAGCATTTTTAACTGAGACATGAGATTCTCAAATAGATCTTTTGCCTTTTTTTTAGTTCCAAGTCCAAATAATGTTATACTATCCTCAAAATTTATAGTAAAAACATATTTAAAAGCATTTGATCTACTTTACTTTTTTGTGTAGTGAAGCTGCTTCAATCAGGATTCACGTATATATTCATAATGTTTCAGTGGTTCAAAATACATCAAAACACAACAGTTTTTGTAAACAAAATTCAAATTAAAACTTTAACAATCTTCATAAAACACTTTTAAACACAGTTAATTGTCATCTGGGCTCGAGACGAGTCAATCATCACTGTAAGGACAGATCCCATTTTATTATAATGATGGGATTTTGTTCCTTTTTCCCATGAAACCCAGGCTGTTTACTTTATTTTGCTGTTAAGCCAAAACTACAAAACATAACTGCGTTAGGATTGGAATTTTTATTAGTTGTCAATGTTTTTGTTGCTTCAAGGATCAGATTTGTTGGTTTTTGTCACTTTGTCCCTTCAGGCTCTTTTATGGAAGACAATTAAAACTTAATCACCTCCTTCAGTAAATTTTAGTTTCAATCTTGGAACTTGTGAACAATGATCATTTGTTTATTTTTTACCTTGAGGGCATCCCTGTTAGACACAGTTAATGTCATACTGTTATTGCATTTCCTTATATTGTCTTCTTTTTGATTCAATAATGACAGGGTGCCCACATCCTGAGGCTACAAAGAGAAATCCTGTGGTGTGAATCTGACTCCCTTGTTATACGCTGCTTTTTGCTTAAACAAACGTGGCACTTAAAATTACTGCAGACTTTCTAAGTTTTATCTCTCCTGACTAAAAAAGGAAATCTGCTTTGTTCAGATGCAACTGCAAGCTGTGCTGTCGTGTTCTGTTTGGAGAGAACAGTTTTCTCCTGGCAACCCTTCCAAACAAACCTTTATTGTCCTTTTTTTCTTTTGACAGGCTGCCACAAACTTCAACGTTTAATGACTGCAGGACTATAAAACTTTCCCCATGTGCCCATTTGTCCAAATATCAAGAAGAATGTGAAGAAAAAGTAAAAACAAGTGGCTAATAGTCCAAGTTTTTGGACTTTCTATTACAGTCCAACAATCACATGGTGTACAGCAGCATCCTTGAATAATTTGAAAGGTGCTGCGTTCTTATGAAAGACCTAAACAAGGAAGATACTTCATCATGTTATTGCTTTGTTCTACCTGAAAGACCCACTCAGTTGAAAATTGTGTTTTTAACACATTCTTGTGTCCTTTTTCTGATGATGAAGGACAAATATTTTAAAATTCCACATTTCTTTATTCTATTTATTGTGAATCAGAAGCAGCAAAAAAAATCTTGTTTAAAAAAAAAGAGCTTATTTGTTATGCAGAAAATAAAATGAGCAACCTGCCTGCTCTGCTCCATTCTGATGCTCTTATAGACTTATAGATCCATGTATGTCTTTGTTTTCCTCATCTGAGCTGATATCTGGATCAAACCTTTATGGATGGATAGCCCTAATATTGCTCACAATTTTGGTTGTACCGGTAATGTTAGGTTGGGGGTGTGAGAGACTGTAAGCTAGCAGGAGAACGTGTCAACATAGAGCTCTCAGCAACGGGGAGGGGAAGGGGGGCGGGGTTAGTTCTCACCAATGGTCCCGTCCAGAACAACACAGGGGTTTTTTTTGTCTAAAAACAGCATAATCATATAGTGAAAACATTTTTAAACTCCAAAGATGATCAGAGTGAGTCTTGCTCGTCAATACAAAACTGTATTTGAACAAACAACAGGAACATCTGAAACATCTGTTAAGACCAAACAGGAGTTTTTTGGGCCAAAATCCTCGCACAGTTTAAAAAAATATTTCAGTTAGAACACCAACTTTCAGCCGGCGGTGGTGGGTTATGATTGGGGCTTGTTTTACAAACAGACTCTGGGAATCATGAAATTGTGCGTTTCTTTGTATTTATTTGTATTTATTCGTAGAAGCAAAATGAAAAAAAATACACTTTTATACGCAAGAACCAGCTAGTGGTGTACAGGTAACTGTCACTAACGGTAGATCTATCAGGACTTGGATGCTGCACTGCAAAAATGGAATCTCAAAGGAAAAAGACTTTTGCTTCAAGAAAAATTCCCCCTGTCCTTTTTACTAGCAAGATAATCTTAGTTAGAGAAAACAAGTCTTAAAATTTTAACTTAAAATAAGAATTCTTGGTAAGATCACTTTTCTTACCCCATTGGCAGATTTCTTTATTTTGCTTATTTAAAGAAAATATGCCAATAGGGTAATATTTTTTGACTTACTTCTAAGCGGCCTGTTTTTGCAAAAGCTTCAGTATAATTTTCAGAATTGCTCAATTTTTATGCTTAGTTTTAGTCATAAACCAACCAACCACCCAAACAAATGAAATACATAAATTATTAACACTGAAATTAAAACAGGCACACATTTCAGAACTTTTCCCTATAGCTTTGTACATAAAAAACATCAAAAGATTTTTGTCCTTTCTGTGACTGCAGCTGCAGGACCAATTCTGTCTTCCATCACCCATTATGCCCTTTTATGAGGGCATAAGCCCAGTCTTTTCCACTCCACCCTGTCATATTCCGTCCCTCCTCCCCTCCTGCCGTCTCCCCTCACACTCTCTTTTCCTCCCCGGAGCCCGGTGGATGAAATGAGACGTCTGTGTGTAGCGTACACTGATCTCAGCAGACACCTGTTCCGCCCGCTCCCTCCTCTCCTGTCCCCGCTCATGCATCCTAACTTACATGCTTACACGGTGAAGAGGGAAAAGTGTGAAGCTAAACGCTCCGGTGAGTCATTTAGGTCCGTGCAGCAGAGAGCCTAAATGGAGCACGCCAAGACCCATTCAAACAACGCCGACAGGTCACTCACTACCTGACATCTGATACTCTATAGCAGTAATTGACAAACTTATGGATGTCATCAGGACATTTAAAGACCCACTCCAATTACAAAGCAGCTTTTAACATGTTCTTGGGGCTTTTTTTTTCATGATGGATGACATATATAATCAAAGGTAAGCATTACAATTGCATTTTGGAGTATTTCTTTATTCAAATCATGGTGAATCAGGAACAGAATAAAAAATGCAATTTGAAAAAATACGCTGGGCAAGCCACAAGCTCGCTGCTCTGTTTCATTACACTGCAAAATCAGGCCCTCTAGAAATAAGTAAAAAAATTCATAAAATGTAAATATTTACATCAAGAAAACTGTTAAAGGAGAAAAAAATTGGTTTTACCAAGAATTTGTATTTTAAGAAATAAAAATCTAATCACCAAGACATGTTTTCTTAAACTTGGATAACTGAAAAAATTCTAGATAAGCTTGTTTTTTTTTTGCAAGTCAGAGAACAAGATATTTTTTCTTAAAAGGAGGATCTTTTTACTTTCTTAAGATTGAGTTTTTGTAGATTGATGCATCCACTAGTAAACAACTACATCATTGCACATCTTTTTTTTCCTCATGTAAAGCTATGTTTACACCGGGGTTCGAAAACGCGTGTTCAAGCAGCCAATTCCAATCAAAAGTCCATGAAAAACGTATGTTTTTAAGTTTAAGTTTAAGTTCATGTTCGGGTTCTTAATAAAAATGTGAGACCATTGAATGCACGTTGAAAGTTAAACCAATTGAACTTTGACCAATCAGGAATTTAGTAATGACGTGTGTTTGGCATCCTTTTCAAAATACTGAAGTGCCAAAAACTGACCATGAAGGAGAAATTGATAATCAATTATTAATTGATGACATCAACTCCTTCATATATCAGAATAGAGCTTTGACAGAAAAAGCCTGGAGCTAGACTGGCAAGATTTGCAGCGCTTTGACATTCCACAACAAGCCTCTTCCAACCGTTGTACATGTGCTAGTATCGGGTAGCAAAGGCCCAGTATGAATCCATATGTAAAAAGCAAGATTACTCGTTTGGCACATTCTTGAACATGCATCCATGCCTGGTGTGGATGTAGCATGAGCTGGCATCTGGCTGGGTGAAAAGGTCAGATATCGCTTACCATTTTTGTTACGCCACTAATTTTAGGTTGGGGGTGCAGGTTATGAGCAGTGTAAACAGAGAGCTCTCAGCAACAGGAGTAGAGGGGGGTTGCTTCCCGATAACAGTCCCGCCCACAACTCGGAAGCAAATTTATGATGAACTACTGCCGCTCTGCACCATTTTTAACTAAAAACGACAATTATAATTAGAAGTCCACTGGGAACGCTTTGAAATTAGCTCCAAAAATGATCGCAGTGGGTCTTTAAATGACAACATTTCTTCCATCTTTTTTTAAAAATCAGTCTGCAAACTTGCTGTTGTGGCTCAAAAATGCTGTGTATCTACATATCAAATAAGGTTTGGAATAAACTACGATGTAGCACAAAGTCTTTACTGCAGCATTAATTTTGCAGCAGCTGAAGGAATAGAAAAAGAAAAAACAGAAAAGCTAAGGCATGCACTACAGGACAAATGTGGAAGAGATCATCAGAGGGTAAAAAAGGAGGCCAGGACCACTCACAGTTCAATGGCTTTGTTCCACATGATGACGTAGCCTGAGAGCATGAAGGACTCCACGTTGACAATGTGGACGTTCCCTCGTTCTGTGCCGATGTACAGCCATTTACTCTGGAAGGGCAGGTGGCAGAAAGTTATTCTGTGAAGACAAAACGAGAAAAAGGGTGAGATCCGGAGCATAAGAAGAAAATGAAAAGTGTGGAGAGACAAAATCACACAGTGTCCTTTTTCAAAAAATGTGAGCAATTATGAAAGACTGAGGGTGTTATTTACCACTTTGCCAGGTTGGAAAAGTCAAGAGGGTTGTTGAGACAAAGAGGGTTTTGAATCATTTAATTAGACCAATTTTCCCTGAACCTACAGGATATATATGGAAAAAGAGCCACTCAGAATTCTCCATCACACCGCCTCATCTCCTCCTTTCATTTATCCAAAAGACTTTAGGGTTAAGAGGGGTTAGAAACCCTTTCCTCCTTAGCTGTGGAGATTCATTTTCTTTATTAAATCATTTTAGTCTTTCATCCATCCTTATGTAAAATTATAATAATAATATACCAAAAATCCACAATCTGAGTAACTCAGCTTGCTAATATTTCAAGGTCACTTAGACCCTGCAGTGATCCTTTTGATTTTGTAATTCAGTTTAAGCGAATGATCTTCAGAGCCTCAAAGCAAAGCCCTCACAGAGTTTGAATATGTGAGAAAGGTAATAAAGCTGAATCCATTCGTTTTCACAGTTTTCTGAAGAAGGATGAGGGGGAGGCATTTTATTCGGACACCTTAGCTGGTTTAACACTACAGGACAAATCATCTTGTAAGACCATGCCAGGAACGGGAAGAAAAACAGTTTTTTTCTAATTTACATATTACAATTTATTTCTCCAATACCTTTCTTTTTTAATTTCTAATTAATATGCGCAGATATACAACCCATTATTTGTACAATCATGGTCAAAAATGTCAGCACCATGTTTTAATTAACTAGTAACAGATGTGGGCAATGCAGTAATCACATTTGGAACCAGTGAAAGACTCACTCCGATGAAAATGGTGTTTTTAACGTGTTTTTGTGGCATTTTCCTCATGATGGAGGACACATACAAAGAATTTTTGGCTTAAAATTAAATAAGTATTTCTGTATTCAAATAGTTGTGAATCAAAAAATGCAGATTGAAAAGAGATTATTTGTGTCGTAAAATATAGGGTGGGCAGCAACAGGCTACCTCCTATGAGCTTTTAGCAGTGGGGGAAGGGAATGGGGGTGGGGTTACTCTATGCCAATAGTCCAACCCACAATCCATGTGTGAATTTTTAGTTTGTTTTTTGTTTTGTTTTTTTCCAATTTTATCTAAAAAAAAAAAAAAAAAAACGTTATCATCATAATTAAAGACCACTGGGAATGCTTTGAATATGATTCCAAAGATGATCAGACATGTCTGACTTAAAATGGTGGAAAAACATGGTCAATGTGAAGGCTACATGCCATTGATAGAGATCTTCATTTCCTTGCGGCATTTTTCATAAAATCAAAAGGTTTAAAGCTCATGATGCTGTAGCTAAACTCCCTAAACATAATTTGGAAGAACAAAATAATGACAAATTACAGCAAAAGATGTTTCATGGGAGCCAGTTTAGCTCGTGCTGGTTTGCGGCGCCTTCCGTCCGTGAAACCAGGGTTCGACTCCGGGCTGCTCCCTGTTCCCTTCTCTACCTCTGCCGGTTCCAAGCCCGGTTTGAGAAGGTTGTGTCAGGAAGGGCATCCGGCGTAAAACATTGCCAAATTTACCATGCGACTTGTTCGCTGTGGCAACCCCTGATGGGAGAAGCCGAAAGTGGAAGACAGCAAAAGATGTTTCAAAAGGCTTATAAAGAATTCTGATAAACTTCCAAACAAACTCCAGCTCATCTGCAGATGCAGGTCACAATCTCACCATCTGAATTTAAAGGGAGGAGACTCAAAAGGACATGCCTATTAAAAGAAAAGTTTGACTAAACCATAATCCTTCTGTGAGAACAAAATGTACAGTAGATAGATGGGACTAAATGTGAGCTTTTTTGGGGAAGCCCTTTGAACTGCCTAAGGAAAAAGCAAAGAACACACAGCCTACAGTGAAACACAGTGCTTCTTGGAACCGCTTGTCCTGACTGGGTGAAAAATATCATCAATTTTTGTGATTACCAAATAATTTTGAAGCACAAGAAGCCAGTGTTATAAAGCTGCATCAGAGGTCCTGGATTTTTTTAGCAGGAAAGTGACCAGCAACCTTCACAAAAGTTCCTCAAAAACAGTCACAATCAAAGAACTTGAGAATCTAGATCTAAATTCCATAGAACACCTGTGGAAAAATATTGAAACAGCAGTTGGGATTAAGCATCATTTAAGTCTGAATGACCTAATGTTTACAAAGACGATATGTCCGAAATTCCAGTAAAGGTGTATGAGACTCAGTCATTCATTATAAAAAAGCAAATTTTATTGTTTTTTTTCTTTGTCACTTAAAGACCCACTCCGACCATCTTTTGATCTATTTCAAAAGTGTTACTACTGCAAACCACAAGCTCATTGAAAGCTTAAGAGTTTTCGGTTTCCATAGTTGCTTCTACATCCTCTCTTCAGGCTTTTTCCAACAGCATTTTTGTGCCTGCTCCTGATTCACAACGATTAAACAAACATACTCAGAAATGCAGTTTAAATCTCAAATTTCTATATCTGTCCACCAGTAAATATGTCCAGTCCGTTTTTGAATTCTGTGTGAATTTCGTGTCAGGTTTGACTTTTCCTCTCCATTTTTGTGTGGTTTATAGAAAATAAACATGTGAAAACCAAACGATTTTGTATTGAAATAAGTATTCAGAGAGAAGTTTGCTTTTTCCAACAGATATGCAAGGGAGCCTACATTTTTAGCCAAGATTGTTAATAAAAAAATATGAAGATATATATACAAATGTATAATGTATATCTATAGATACGCAAGCAGATGAAGTGTCTTTCTCTGCAGCACAAGAGGGTCAGCCCAGAGGCAGCAGCAGGTAGCATATTTTGTTGAAATTTAGTATGTCGTCCATTTCTTACTGGTATTGTGCAAACACGTACCTGATTGTTTGTGCATGTGTGCGTGTTTGGGTGCATGTATGCATGTGTGCATGCATGCACGCCTCTCCCGGTAAAGACTTTACCTTCAAGTAGTCACGACACACAAAGGCAGCTGCCAGCCTGCCGGCTCAGGGCCAAACACATTGCCTCGGAAAAAACAGACGCCTGCCACATGGCAAAGGTCTGAACTGATTTAACTGTGGGATAGAAGTAGCGTTCTCTAAAAATAATAAGGCAGAAAGAATAATTTTTTGTCTGTCAGCTGACAAAAAAGGAACATTAATACTTCGATCTAATAATGCAGAAATTTTTTAAAGAATTGTTGGCTAATCAAGCCGTGAATAGCAAAGCGAACAGCCAAACAGACAGTTGTTTGGTTTTTTCTTTTAAGGGGTTTGGGTTCTGGGGACAGTCCCTTGTTGCCTCTACCACCTCCTAAGGCAGGGCTCTCCAGAGGGCCTGGATGTGGGTTGGTTGGAAGACATGTAGGACACCGCCCCTCGAGGCCTGGAATTTGGGGAGCCCTGTTCTAAGGGGAGATACCAGAACAAAGATAACATCTCTAGATGTGGAGAAGTAGCGGTGTCTTCCTAGACGATCCTGACAGATTGCTGAGCATCACACCCTTCCTTTGAAGAAGACCCAAGCCCCTCTGTGAGGAAGACTCATCTTAGCCACCTGTATTCCTGATAACAACCGTCTCACCATAATGGGCAGCTGATGGAATTAAGGTGAGATTGGTCAGCATGTTTTAATAATGCAGACTAGTACAAAGTCTGCATTATAACTGGCATTGCTCAACCTCCCTTCACCAATTAACAAGATTTTTCAAGCAACAGTTCTATTGTTTAAGTTAAAGTAACCAAAAAAAGTATGAAAAACTGAATTCTGGCCAATATAATCAGCTGTTTTACCATTTTTCCATGTCGTTTCTGTCTTACTTTTAAACTTCAGCATCATGAAGAGCCAGCAAAGCTCATTTCCTTTTAGAAGCATCATTTCATGTCATGCTGCATGACGCCGCCCTCACACTGTGCAGATTCACCCGCAGAGTGAATACGCAAAGCAAATAATCACATCTGGTCTGTCACAAAATAATAATAGTGGAAAGAGCAGAGGGTGGGAATTCTTTCAAATTTCTGTTGAAACGGTTTGGTAGAAACAAATCTACTTTTCTGTTTGGAACCAAGGGCAGCAATGGAGCTGGGGAATGTCCCTTAAGCTATGTACCCATTAGGCATGTGTGGCATGTTCAAGAATACGCTGAACGTAGGTTTTTAGCACATGGTGTTAACAAAGGTCTGTCCCTACCAGATACTAGCCCATGTATTCACAACTGGAGCCTTAGTGCAAAATTTCAAAGCAGTGCAAATCTCATGAATCCTGTTCCAGGTTTTTCATTCACAGCTCTATTCTGATATGCAAAAAATTCCAGCCAGGCACAAGCTGCAATTATTATTCCCTCCTCCATGATACATTTTTAAACAGTTGGTGCTTCAGTCTTTTGAAAAGGCCGCCATACATGTGCCAAATCCGAGTCTATGATTGGTAAAGTTCATCTGGTTTAACTTTCAGTGCGCGTTCAATGGCCGGGTGGTTTGTATGTAGAGTCCAAAAATGGAATTCAAAACTTGCGTGGCGATGCATGAACAAGAGTTTTGAAAGGCTGAAATGCCCATTTACACCCGAATACATAGTCTTTTCAATGGAACCGGTCGCACAAATGCACCTCAACAAGCCCAATGTGAACGAAGCATAAGCGTCCAATCTCCTCCTGTTTTAGTGAGGTCATTCAAAAGCTTTAAGCTACGTTTACATCGTATTTCGCAACACACGTTCAAGCGACCACTTCCAATGACAAGTCTATGTAAATGCACCTGGCTTTTACGTTTAAAACTCTCATATCCACCCATAGCTATGCTAGTTTCTACGATGTTTTTGTGCTCTACGTACAGAACGCGCATCCAGTGAGCACACGTGGCAAGTTAAACCAGGTTGAGCTTTGACCAATCAGGGACATGGATTTGGTAGTGACGTATAGACGGCGTCTCTTTTTATTCACGGAAGTGCCAACCCCTTGAAAATTGATTTTTCTTTCTTTATGTCTTTATTTCTTGGAGAAATTAACAATCGTGATTTACACCTGGCTGGAAGTGTATGACACCAAGTCTTTCATATATTTTGGAATAGGGCTGTGAAAGAAAAAGCCTGGAGGTTTCACGAGATTTGCTCCACTTTGACATTTTGCACCAATCCTCTTCCAACTGTAGGTGGTGGACATGTGCTAGTAAACAGTAGAAAAAGAAGCCCCTCCATGCTTGTCTCGTGTGAACACCACATGCTAAACACTCGTTCAAGATTTTGCCACAATCTAGAACATGCCTAAACACACATTTCTGGTGCAAAGGTGTGAATGTAGCATTACATGGTTGATGCTGCCTCCCTGCATCCAAAACATCTAATATCCTCCCACAGCATAAGAGCTCAGCAAAGGAAAAAACAAAACCACAGTTGTATTTTCATTTGGGATTGATTTAAGAAGAATAAAGCTTTAATATATTCCTCCTCTTTAATTCCATCCTATTAATTTACCATATTTTGGCTTTACAGCATTTACTTTTGCAGCACATTCCTACAAGGCCAAGAGGTAATCAGAGCATCCTACACCAGAATGACTCTGCAGGATTTCTTCGACGCTCCCTGCGTCCCCACACTCCAGCCCACAGACTGACTCACTGCTTTCTGGCTCGGGCCCAGTCTGTCTCAACTCTCCCTCTCCTTCCATCCCTCCGCTCTCCAACTGCCTGTGATATGATATGAATGGAGGCTGACACTTTCTGCAGTACTGCTTTCACCCATCAACTCCAACTCTGATCGAGGAGAAGAGGGGAGAAAGGGAAAAGCAAGGGAGAGAAAGATCTGTTTAGAATATTGGAATAGGCCCCCAGGATGATGGGCAGCCTATATGTCAGAGTGGATTCTTAGTCAGCCAGGTCATGACAATCAAGAGCAGTCGGACTAACACAGCATCATTCGACAGCTTCAGTATGAGCATCATATTAAAAGATTTTTAAAAAAAACAATAGCATAAAGCATAAATGTGCTTCTTAAAGTACCACTCTGATCATCTTTTGATCAATTTCCAAAGTTTTCCCAGTATATTTGGAATTATGATTGTGCCACTTTTAGCCAAAATGTTAAGTACAAAAAAAAAACATGACGACAAAGTAGCTGTGCATTTTCTTACGATAAAGCAAATTAAACACTGTGAATAACAGGGACATCTATTGTGTAATTACTGCACAACTTTTACCAATAACAATTTAACAACTAATTTTTACTTAAAAAACTTAACAGTTAATTAAATCCTTGAACTCACTATTTCAAAACAAACGCCTATATTTGTTTTTGCAAAAAATGTATTTTCATTCAAACTGTTTTTCATCACAGCAAAAAGCGATTCTAAAATAAATCAATATATATCTAATCAAATGCATTGAACAGAAATATCAACCTCCAAGTGACAAAAACACCCCCTTAACATTGAGCGCAAATCCAAGCAAGGGCGCAAAGGAGAATTGACCGTGCAAGATCCCGGCACAGTTAGGATTGCAGGCATGCAGTTGTAAAATGTGGGGTGGCTGGGTTAGAATTGCGCCTTCGTGGTTGTAAGCTCGCTCAGTTGTCCTTACGCCCAGTTTATGGCAGAGATAAAACGCCATACTGCAGCACACGCAGTCACATCAAGTGTTGCATTAAGCGACACAATCCTGAAAATGTATTATGGAACATGGATCATAAAACAAAACAAGGATGCACATCATAGGCTGAAGCACAGCAGCTTCGCAACAACAAAATATAACATCAATAATCAGAAAAATATTTTTTATTTATTTTTTTTTACTTCCTGGATCTTTACTGCATCTGTGCTGCATGACATATCCTGTGTCTGGTATTGGTGTTCATCACCAGATACGCATCAGATGATGCAATGCCCTGCAACACAACTGCTCTTTTGTCAAACGTAATCTTTGTACTGCAGCAAGCTTTGTCACCTGCAAAAAAATGTAAAAAATATCACCTGGGCTGCATTTTGAATTCTTGAATCCTTCAAGTTTCTTTCCACGTAAAATAACTTTTTTTTTTCTTTTTTCTCCCTTTCTGAGTCGAACTTTCTTCTCTCGTCACCCCGTCTCAAAAATGTCAAGCAAGTTTGCGGTCTCCCTTTTCCATCATGACATCTCACAGCACTAACCCGACTCTTCTTCCAGAGCTGTGACTCCAGGTCATTGCTTTCAAAATGCTTACTAAATGTCAGAGGCGGTCAAGCTCTTCCTCAAGAACACAATCCGCCTTAAAAGCTGCTGCTGGCCACCTGTCCATCACATCAGCTTGGTCTTAGATGAACGCTTCAGACATTTAACCCGTTCGCAATTTTTGGCCATGACAAATCACTGGCAAGTGATATGATTGGCACTGATGGGTAGTCGGTACGTTTGTGATCAGAAAAGACAGTGGATGTCAACTTCCTTGAGGTGAGGTGATTCTGCTCTTGCCTGTCAACTTTAGCAGTGTTTTTGAAAAAATAAAACTGTGAAGATTAGTTTCTTTTTGTGTGTTTGTTTTAACAATGTCAAAAGAAAGTTGTGTTTGTATAGGAACTTTTTGATTGGATGGAAGGGAACAGAGGTGCAAATTGAATTCCAAACAGTTGCAAAGCTGCAGTAAAACAGACTCCTGGTGACAAATTATGTCTCTATTGAAACTTATTTAGTAACTTTGCCAATATTTTGGACTTTGTATTCCATTATGTCCATGCTTTATATAACATGTTTTGATAAACGTCTCTGAATGTTACTATTTTTCTAGCTTCTTTTTATAAAAAAAAGTTTTTCTTTTTTTTCCAAAAGTCAGGCTATAAACTAAGAATAAAAGATATTTAGTTTAAAATACCTTAATTTCTTTTTTCTATTTAAGGCCACAGACTGAATCAATATTAGACAATATTTTATAGACTGTCCTAAAGCGGGTGCCTGATTTTTTTAGCTTCCACTTTGCCTTAACTTTTGAGAGTAAAGTTTATATTTATTCTTCGTAAAATGTCAGCAGCTGGTTTAAACTTTATTCATACACTGGATTTTGTGTAGGAACCATTGTAATATTGTTTAAATTTTACTTTACCCATAACTGTCAAAGGGAAAATATATAAAATATATTAATAAATAAAAGAAAAAAATCGGACACCAACTTCAGACTTTTAAGGCGTGATCGATAAATACAAATAAAAAGAAGAACTGTCACTAAAACTGGTATTTTCTAAATATAATACTAAATTTGAATCCATCGCGAATTTATTAGCAGCCTCCTTGTGACATTCGACTGTACTTTGCTGTAAATTACGCATTAATATTATGGTCTGCAAGAACAACTGTCGCAAAAATATCCATATTTGGAGTAAAAGCTCCTTTTTGACATTTTAATGCAGCTTTCCTTTATTTTTACAGGAAACTTCCGAAATGTTGGCAATTTGGGGGTTTCTAATTAGCGGTTAACTTCGCCTCTTTGAGAAAGTAGTGGATGGATTTTGAAAATGTGACAGAGCATGTCGAGTTTTCCAAAATAAGACTTCCTTTAGAATCAGATTGTAAATAAAACTGGAAAAATATCACCCAATATACCCAGTATTTTTCACCCATTTAAATTGTTTTTCATTAAAATTGCAATTCTTAAAGACTGTAGATTTAATATACCGGTAGTTGTCCTTTAATGTGCAAAATGTCCCAAAATAGCACCAACGGGCTTCCTTACATTTAAAATATTAAAGAAAATCAGTAACTGCACATATATGCATTCATGTCACATTAGGCTAAAAATACTTCTCAATGAGTTAATTGTAGAAAAGTTTGGTGGAACTGACATCTTTGCTAAGTTTGGACACACCACCAAGTTCACACAAAGCTTTAGCGCTACAGTCAGAAAAAAAAAGTGACAACTACAAAGCTGTGCTTTTTCAGAGTGACGAGAAAAAAAGTGTTTTCTTTTCTGGTCTTTGCAAAGATGCACACAAGAATTCTGGAGCTATAATTAAGCAGAGTAAGTAGCAAAATTGAAGAAAAAAAACATTCAAGTTTTTAGATATGAGATCATGTAGAATTTAAAAAAAAATCCTACTTTTGAGATTTAGTTGATTTAGTCAAATCCTTTTCATTTTAACAATTTCACGTGCTGATTTTAAATCCATCAGCCAAAGCCACATATTAGATGTGATTTGACAAAGTGTAATTTTTGTTTCCTACAACACATGATTCTAAATCTATGAGTTTTAAGGTGTGATGGATGCAGCAAACATGACATTTCTACTCAAATTTTGGTTTAACTACTAAATTCAATGAATAAGTAGAGAAAAATAATGCAGTAATTACCAATACAAATGAGATCTGAGTTAGAATGTTGCACGCAATTTATGGACAGCTTGTGTGAGTGCAACCTTTCAGAATAAAGCATCTGTTTGGACAGGCTCACGTCTGAGCCCCCGAGGCGGGAAATCCTCAAAGGCAGAAGAAGTGACCCAGATAAACTGTGTTCAAAGAGCAACAAAAAAAGAGGAGGCCTTTGCCTCCATTACCTTCAGCGCAGTTTTCCAGGTGACAAACACATTTGCCACCTGAACTGTTGTCTCTTTGCATACTGAATGAGCACAAGCGCTCCCAACTGACAGCAGCGTCAAGTGTCGACGCCGCTCAGGGAGCGGAAGCGTGTCGAACCGCAACCAAGAGGGGTCAGAGTTTGAGATTAAAGAGATTACCTCTCTCTGTTGAACTTCAGGGAGTGGAGGATAGCCGGTCTCTTCTGCCTCAGGTTCCACAGGTGGACGCTGTCGTCAGCCAGCGCGCTCACCAGCGCCCCCTGTCGAAGAGGAATCAAAAGATTTTTTTTATTTGTTAAAAAATTATTCATTTAATATAAAATGATATCCACAGATAAAACTATGACAGACGTTTTACACTTCCTGTGAACGTGACATTTCGAGTCACAGCGTTCTGCGGCAGCTTTCTCCAAGGTAATGATAATTCATTAAAGCACTGAATCTGTGCGTCCGTCTCCTAAAGGCTTGCTTTCAGCCACTGACTCAGTCACAAGGTTGATGACATATATGTGCACACGCACACACAGCTCCACATACTGCATTACTCAAGCATGACTGCAAATTAAGTTGTGAAAAATCTATAATTAAAGAAAAAAATGAAATACGATTCATTTGTTTTACTGTAGCTTCACCTCTATAAATAAAGTTTTTTTAATTCAAATTTTTATTATACATAAGTAATAGTCCGAACAGCTACTTTTAAAGGTGGGATCGTAGTCTTATTTCGATAAGTGAAAAGAAGACTACTAAAATGTGACAATACAGATATTTAAACCCAGTTTAAGACATTTAATTTGAAATTCTCCGACATTTACTTCAAATTATAAAATATTTCTTGTTTATAAAACTGGCTTAGACCAGGCCTCAGACCAGTCACAAGCACATACACACACATGCACTCACACACTGAAGGAGGAGGGTTTGGGGAAGAGACAGAGGGAGCTATAATTGTGTGCCTTGTCTAGGCTACCCCACCTTGGTGGGACACAGCCTTGGTAAATAAAAAAGATAAAAAAATAAAAAAATGACGTGCAAATTAATTGCAGTTTCTTACTTTTTACATTCGAATTTTACAATGAAAAACGCAACATGCATTGAATTTTCTCATTTCAAAATAGAAGTAAGCAGTCATTGAGTGCCACACAGCTGTAAAGACTTTGCCAGTGCAGCGCTGATAGATGCAAGGAGTTTCAGAAATCAGGACATTTCTTTACAAGTACAGACGTTTATAGTCCTTCAAATCTAAAGAAATGCACATAAAGATGTAGAACTTACACATATTGAGTGTAAAACATATTCAGGATAAGCGCCTGAGAGCTTTTGTGTTCTTACCTCATTGATGAGAAACTGTAGTTGAATGACGGCGGAGCCGCTCTCATGCTGACAGTAACACTCCACACCAGGACGCCCAAACCTGAAGGAGCCAGTTAAGGAATGTGCTTTTCTGCATTTCTGTGTACGGCTGGCTGTTTCAAAAGCTGTCTATACACTGGAACTTACAGCTTATTTATTGTGCAAAAAAAAAAGCATTATTATTAACACTGTGGGCTACACATTGAAGCAAACGTCTGACACGCTTAAATCACCTGTAATGACCTCCACTTGTGCAGTCTGCTTTATTGACCAAGCGGGCCTCTTCCGTTTTTACACAGCAACTTCATTTCCTGATTCAGTCTATCATAAATTTCCTCTTTAAGCACCAGAACATCATCACTGACCCCAAAAATGTACTCTGTGGCTCTCATCATGGAGATGCTAACAGCGCTTTAAAAACTCCAAACCAGAGGCTCTGCAGAGAGGATGGGGAGTGGTGAAATCCTCATCATCCTGCATCATTTCAGCCTGGAGTACATTACCGTCGCAGATTTAGGTAGACTCCTCGTAAAATCTCATTAAAGATGAGGTCCTCAGACAGCAAAACATACTTAGAGTAGTCAAAAAGGCTGCAAAACTGGTACTTTTGTGCAACAATATGAAACAAATACTTGGTGTTGTGATTGCAAAACTGTTAGAAGTTGTGGACAAAAATATTTGCCACCAATCAAAACATTCTCCCACCCTAGCTGCCCCCCCTACCCCTGACACCCTGGTTAGAGCTGCATGCAACAATTCTTTTGTTTAAAAATCAGATGTTTCAAAATGGCGGCTTTTCTGTTGTATTTATCTCCATAGCAATCATTTCATTTTCTGGTCACCAGGCAGAAATGAACAGTCCTTAGTAATTTTTAGAAGAATTGGGAAAAGTAAATTTTGGGATTTCCTTGGCAACAGATGTTTTTATTAGCCACACCCATATTCCTAATATGTTCATATCGTATGTCATATTTTTTGTTTAGCTTGAGCTGGAGATTTATTTGATACCATTTTACAACATTCTAATAAGAAGTATGCAGGCAACAGGGGAACGCCACTTTTGCGAGCTTTCCACGTTAACGCCGTTCAAACCTTTTTTCCCCAAGAATCTTCCCATTGATACTCGAGGAATTATGGGGCAATGGATCGAAATCCTAAGGAAGAATTTGAATTTATAAAAGCTACTAAAGGTGATTTTAAAAAACTGAAAACAATTCAAGACGGTGACCTCTTCCCAAGGTCAAAGGTCGACAAAACTTCAATTGTGGTTGAAGACTTAGCCTGGTGGCGTGTGCATGAATTTTTATGAAGATCAAACAAAAGTTTCTTTTCCCATATTGTGCAAAATTGTGAAAATCACCAGATTTTTGTGGTTTTTTAAGTATGTGGCAGGGAGGACATTTTCACTCAAACACTCAGTAAGAAAGAAAAGTTGCGAAAATAATCAGCCTAGGACTGCTGCGGGACATGACCAGTTTATCTTATTAAACAGAGACTGAGCCACGATGCTCTGTGGGTGAAATACGCAGAGATCGGGTAATGCTGCTCTGATTGAAAACTTTAAAACTTGAAAAGCAGCCCGACTGTCACAGAAAGGCAAAAAGCTTCATCAGCGCGCACTAAATCCCCCCGACTCCCTGTGGGTGAGACACGAGGATCCCAATGTTTCTGCACTTGACCTAGAATGCCACTTATCCTCCAGGACGCTCCCCTGGGTAAGCTGGTGTCAGCTTGGAGTGGGACAGTAATGTCTATTTAAGCTGAATATGCAGGTTAGGAGGAGAGAAGAATATTTTTATAGCAAAGTAAGAATTTCAGAAAAGACATGGGAGGAAATCCACTTTTTTGTTCGACTTGAGTTAATATCTATTTCATCTTTTAGATGCAGATATGGAAAAATGTTTAAATGCCACAGCTTTCGATGATAACAGTAAATTCAACTATAAAATATTTAGAAATGTTCAAAAAAGTAGGTTAGATTAAGATCTTACCTGCATTTTGAG
The DNA here is from genome assembly GCF_053564925.1 of Oryzias latipes. NCBI lineage: Eukaryota > Metazoa > Chordata > Actinopteri > Beloniformes > Adrianichthyidae > Oryzias > Oryzias latipes. The sequence continues at coordinate 16,483,918 of NC_136260.1, read as the reverse complement.
CAGAATGTGAACCATAAGCTTGTTCTCAAAATATATATACATCTTGAATATGCAGGTTTAATGCCAATAAAAACTGATGCAAATTAATTTTTCATCCATGACATAAAAGTATTTCTATATTTGTTGTGTGTGAACCTGCGGCACTAGCTTGCTCTTTAAATATGCAGTACCAAAACAGCATTTCCCATAAGAACTTTGATCCTCCGGCTTGATTTTACACCATAAAGAAAAATAACTTTGTTTCTGATATTTGACATGGTCCAACATTTACAGAATATTCATAGGATGGAGAAAAGAAATGCTAGGAATTATGGAAATGGACTGTTTCTGTTATGACGTGAGCTTTTTGAAATTCTTAATTTATATAAAGTTACATTTATTTTGTGTAATTATCAGTTCATACAACTAATTTGATTTATCATTATTTTTTTAAAGACCCACTCTGATAAAAATTGTGTTTTGGTTTTTTTTTTACACGTTTTTGTGGCACATGTTCTTGATGCAGGACATGTATAAAGAAAATGTAGATTTAAATTGCAATTTTGGGTATATATCCCGTCAAATCAAAAACAATGCAGCTGAAAAAAGATTGCAGTTGTAATGTCACAAGTACAACCTGCCAGCAACGGGGAGGGGCTGCTCAGCCCCACCCACAACTCAGAGGAGAACCTTTAATGCAGAAACTGTGTTAGAAAACAATGTTGTTGTTTTTTTGTGTTTGTTTGTTTGTTTTGGCCAAAAACGGCATAATGATTATTAAAGACCACTGGGAAATATTTTAAAATAAATCCAAATATGATCAGAAAACGGACAACAATACGATTGTTATTATAGAAAGCAGCAAGCAAGGAAGGTGTGACCTAGGACCATCTGTCCCCTACCCCCGTTGCCAAGGGTGCGGGCCCCTTGGCAACGGCGGCCTTGTCCCCTGGGTGCCGGCTTCCTGGGCCCGGCGGTGCTCTCTCCGCGCGGTGGGGGGGTTCACATTACACCTGAGCCGGGGGTGTTCGTGTCCCTGGGGGGTGGGTCCTGGTCCTTGCCCCTGAGCGCTGGGCCCCGCCAAATTTCCAACTGTGGCCGAGCCTGGTCGGGCCATATTTACAACACCCCTTGTGGGCCCCCTTTTTTCCCCGGGGTTCCCCCCTCCTGGGCGGGGGCGGCGGTCCCCGGCCTTGCTCCTCCCTGGACCAACCGTGGGCTGGGTGGGTGGCTGCCTGGAGTGCGGAGCGGGTCTCCCTTGGGGGGTCCTGGCTCGTACATGGGGTTGGGGCGGGGGGATGCCCGGAACTCCTGGGTGGTGATGGGGTGCTCGTCTGGGGCTGTGGGCGTCCTTCTCCGGTGGGGCCCTGCGTTGGGCTCTCCCGGCGCGGCAGGGGGGCTGCTCTCCTGGTTGGGCTGGGGCGGCGTTCTTTTTCCCTCCTCTTTTTCACGTTCCACCATCCATTTTAGAAGAACATAAACACTCACCTGAGCACAGGTGTTAGCTCACCTTTGCACTAACAGTTTGCATGATTGAAATATTTCACACTAGTTGGTTTTAAGGCATAAGGATGCGTGTGAACACTATCTGTTTTGTGTGCATGTCGACATGTGGGCATTTTTGCAGCTAACAGGTGTGTTGATAACATTCGAGTGTGTGGACAGGCCCGCCCTTTTTGTACTACATTTGAACCTTACCGTAATGATAAACAACCAGTAAACTTGTTGCTTTATGCTGCTTCATGGTCTTATCCCCCCTCCCCTCCCATTATCACCCTCCCTTTTTCTTCCCTTCTTTCCTTTTCCGTCCGGTCCAACACCCAAAATTTTCAAACATGGTTGAAATTAATAAAGTTTGGCCTCAATTACAAAAGGGGTTTATTCAGACATACCTCTGGTTTGTCTGAAAATTAATAACCCATATTGTTAAAGTAAAATATGTCCAACACAAGAGGCCCTCAGCTCTCATCTGCCTGCCCAGCTGTTGGACAGAACAAGTTAGAAAAAAAAAAAGAAAAAAAATTGAAAGCAGTGTTTGTGTTGTGTCAAATGTTTTGAGACTTATTATTCATTTACACTTGAAACCTTTGTGAAATGAATTAAGAATTCAGTATATGCACAAAAACTAACAGATTCCAAAATCCTGGATTTTTTACTCCAAACCATAGAAAAAGACAATAAATCCTGTTGTAAAATCAACATAAACTCTTGTGGCAAATTGTTGACAAAAATTAAAGTAATATTTAATAAGGGGATGAGGGAAGAAATCTGCAAAAGTGAAAGGAATTTAACATCAGAGAAGTAAACATGGATAAACAGGACTGCTGAAACCGACTGCATTCTCAACAGAGCAAGTGAAAAAAGCATTTGAGCCAAAAGTAAGTAAATAAAATCCATCCTGAGATTCTCTGGGACATAAGGGATCTCTCCTTGCAAAAATCTCTTTCATCTCAGCTGTCAATTTGTTCTGGGATTTTTAACAAACATGACCCAGAGTTACTCTGAAGTGCCTCATCGCTATCCACATGGGGCCGGCCTTGTAGGAAATGTATCACAGTTGCTGACAAGAGAGTTCTCCGTTCGTCTCAAGCCAACCGAGGTCTCAATCTCAAGCCCTCCTCTCGCCACGCGGTGGTAACTCTGAATGCGGACAGACTGACTGACCGCAGGCAGCAATAGCAGCACGACAGGAGGACTGGGAGCCAAAGCAGAAATTGGGTCAGCTTCACGTCTCGTCAAGTCAGATGAAATTTTCCCAGCTATTCTGGAAGTCAAAGTTGACTGATAATTCACTTTCATACAGCTCTTTTATCTATTTCAGTCAAAGCCACAGGCAACTTTTTTGACAAATAAAGGTGAGTCAGCGGGCATCTGGCAAAGTAAAGCTCCTGGAGAGCCAGATGAAGAAAACAGACCGCGGCTTTTATGAATACATGGGATCCAGGAATAGCATTGGACAAAAAATGCAACAAACCAAGGGAGCTTGTGTGCCACGTGAGCAAAACGATGGATTCTTCAAACATGTCAAGACTGTACATGTCTACTAGGAAAAAAGAAAAACTGAAGGAAATGAAGCCAACGCTGACAAGTCCTCAGAATATAACAAAAATAAAAACGACTGGTGATGAATGCACACAATGTGCAAAAGATCTGAAGAGACAGAATGAAGAGAGGAATGTGGGAGGAAGCAACTGTGAAGCAGAAAGGCAGCCTGGGAGCCAAAGCTGCTATGACGTTTGTCCTGAAGTGACGTCAAAGCCAGCCGCTCATACATCACCTCGCACGGAAAGGGGCGGGGCTACCACTTGGAAACAGGTCTGAACTGAGCTTGGACACAGAGACGAGGGTAGGAGAGGAAGGAGAGAAGATAAGAGAGAGTGTGGGGGTGGCATAAAAAGGGATTATTAAAGAAATCAAAAACAAAACAAGCTATTTCTCATTTGACTGCGATTTCAGAATCCCACCATAACCCCAGTCTGCTTTAGAAATCATTCCAGAGTATAATCTGCAGACGCAAAATAAAAATAAAGAAGAAAAAAGAAATCACATACAAGTATAACACTGGATTTACACAGGCCCGTCTACGGTGCATCTCCCTTGCATTGCATGGGGTGTCTGTCTTACAACCATCAGTTGGTTTACATTGTCTCCATACCATCTCCAGTGTGTCCCCCCTCCGCCCTGGCTCCCAGAGTGGTTTGTCCTGACACATGATCGCGTGGTAAGTCACAACTTTTTAAAAGTTTTAAAATTAAAAGTACAACTGGACCGGTTACTTGTTTCTCAAGCTTTTTGCCACAAAATTGATGTGTTGGAAATAGAACTTGTCCGTAAAGCATGCGTTGTGGAGGGACGGACGTCATACCTAGACATTCTGATTGATTAACGAACATTCTATTTTTTGTGTCATCACAATGGAGAAGCAGACAGACAAAATATGCGACCAAAAACGGACATTTCAGTTTAATGTAATAGATAACAATAATAGACTGAATTTATACACGATTTACTACCATAAGTGTATTTAGATTCATGAAACATAAGAATTGAATAAGTAGCGTAAAAAACGTGCTAACAAGTCAACTATATTCTTTATATCATTTTTAACCACTAAAACCACTGAATTCTTCGTTGTCTTTGTTGCTTTTGAACAACTCAGCCGATGCGGAGATGCACGTCTTTTAGTAACAAATACCAATATGCACACCTACAGTGCCCTCTAGCTGTTGATAGTTGGAAAATAACAAAAACATGAGCCTTTTAAATATTTTTAATCTCATATAAGTAGAACCCGAGTATAAGCTGCACCCCCAGCCAAATATGCAAAAAAAAAAAAGAATACCTGCCAATTATACCCTGAAACATACAGTACTCTCTTTTATACACCTTTTTTTGCCCTGTACTGAACCAATGACTTTTTTGATGCCACACCCACACTCACCATCAACATTCATAAAAAGTATTTTATCCAAGACTCCATCAGATATCAGTTTATATTCTTGCATGTCCCTCTAAATGTAGGCCTATAACAATATGGAGTGAATGGAATTGTAACAATGAGAGGACTGCACAAGGACTTAAGTCAACTAATGAGAGTTCGCTTAAAACCCCAGGGCAGCACTGTTGCCGTGGACTGCAGTAGAAACAAGTCATAAACTGGATGGACAGCACAAAGCAGGCTCCTGGAAAACACAATAAAGCAAGAAAATACAGAAATGTAACATTAAAATGTACTCCTTAAACAAGATCTATTGATAAGCCGCAAGGCATAGACTCGTGTCCTACGAACAAAGAGGATAAACTGTATGTTCTGTAGTAAGATTAGTCTGTTTCTGTTTGCTTTAAGAAAAACCAGATGTTTGAAATAAAAGAAAAAAAAGCCCATTTACCCCTCTCCCTTTCTATAAATACACAGTTGAGATAGTTTCCAAATTATGATTTATTTATTTTTTTAGTGACGGTTATATCAGTAACTATAAACCCAGCAGTCTCCAGAAATATGTTGTCTTCTCCACAAGTTTGAGTAATTACACACAAGTGCCGTTAAGAAGCCCTGTGACTTATCTGTGTTGTTTAGTTCACCGTCTCCCTTCACCTACCAGCTCATTCAGACACTGGTGTGTAGATGACAAAAGAGAGCAGGTATACATTCAAACTACTAACTCTTACAAGTAAAACATGGAACTATCACAACAACAGGGTTAAAAAAAGTAGCTAAAAATGCAATTCATTAGTTTATGCTCGTTTATCCTCCACCCCCTCTTCTGACACTGATTTATTATGTAGGAAAACAATTAAACCTAGTTGGGTTCAGTATTTGTCGCCTCACCTTGGAAAACATTGTGACGTGCACTTAAGCAAACACATATTATGCCCTCAATATCTATTAATCTTGTTCCCCGAATTCATTTAGAAGACTCCCTTGATAATGGTCATTCGTTAAACGGAACGGTTCAACACTGCAGTGATCACTCACGTGAAAAAATAAATAAATAACGTTTATTTTGACAGGCTGCAGATAAAGGACAGGCACCTAAAGCTGCCTTCAGGCTCCATTGCTTGGAAAATAATTTGAAGTGTTACCTGATTTTAATTCTGTACAATTTTAATCTTGCATTATTACTTTTTTAATTATATAAATTGTAAACCAACTCTAATGGCTACTGTCATTTATGCCTCTTTCTGACATGATCCGTTTTGGGTGAAGCTCCGCCCCACTTATTCGTGGTCTTTTCTTATTGCCTCATTATTGTAACCAATGTTGTCAGTGGAAAGACGCACCAGCAGGAAAATATTAGCAAACACACAGGAAGACATTATGCATTATGTAAAAGCGAGTTGTGCGAACTGTGGAAGCTTCTGACATACCATATTTTTTGTACTATATGGTTCAATTGAACGGCTTATATTTTTTTATAAACGACACTTTGGATAATAGTCTGGAGCGCCTTATATTAGAATGGTCTCAAAGCGATTTTGAGAGGTGAACTGCTATTTGTCAAAATGTTGGTTTGTTGTTTTACAAATTGAAAACTAGATTGGGTGCTATTTTAATTACGCTAATAGGGCTGCTAACATGCAGCAGTGTCGCACACTTTTTTTATTTTTTATTTTTTTTCACAAGTTACTAACAAGGTTGGGAGTTGGCGCAGTCACAATAATTTTTTTTTTTTGGCAGTATCAATTTGTTTGTTTTTACTTGTTGCAAAAATAATATAGAGTATGTTGTAAATACAATATATGGCTAACGTGTAGCATGTCACAAACAAGTTCTAAGTTATTGGAAAACCCAGTTAGTTTTGTTGCAAATCAAGCTACTGACTAATGTATTTTAATCACAAACTAATCCTTTCACATTGCAAAAACAAAAGACATGTTTCTATGAAAGAAAAACAAACTGCATCCACTGCCACTTAGTACAACTACATCTGGAAACAAGTAACTCTGCATACTTTCAAAAATGCATATTAACTTAAAAAAATTGACAAAAACTTTTCTATTGAGCCCATCAACAATTTTTTAGGTGAACTAAGCAACAAGCAAGCATCACAGGAACCATCACTATCCTATATTACCCTCATGTCAGAGCCACTGATAGCCTGCTACAGCCCCACGGCACCCACACAACCCCTCACCTTCACGCTTTGTTATGTATTTTGTTAGTTAATGCTTGTTAAATTTACTAAATATGTTGTGCATGCTAAAATCAATCCTGGTCTCCCACATTTCTTTGTTATGGTTAAGGTTCTTGGTAGAGCAAAAAAAAAAGTTTCATGGTCATACGTGGGGTAAACACAAGGTTTAAGCACAATATCTAAATCTAAGAAAAACATGGTAGGTGTTCTAACAAAAACTATAGTAAAATCAATGCATATATGTGGGAAATGGCTCACTATTTAAAGTTAAGGATCTCAAACTTCTTGTTGGGGATCTTTTACCATTACAAGGTGAACCCACCTTCAAATTTGGGCTTGCAGTCTCGTGAGGTCAATCTGTGACTGCCACTACATTTTGCCATCCGATCTTTTCTAGCTCTTCAGGCTCCTTTGTCTAATGATGTCACTGTGTTCTTTGTTTGCCGAACACTACTGTATCCGTGTCGGTTGATAATAGAAAGCTTTGTCTTTTGAAACTCAACCCAACCAACTAACCCAGCCTTGTGGAAGAGTGTCCACCCTGTGACTGGAAGGCCGTGCATTCAAATCCAGGCATAGTCATACCAAAAAACAATTGACACTCAGCACTAACAGGTTGGAATAGGGGATTTGGGGATGGGTCAAAAGCAGAGAACAGATTTCACAGACTTAGGTGTATGACAGCTAATGGGACTAAATTTAATACATAGATCCTTATTTATTGTGGCAGCAACTTGGTCTATGTAGCAAATGCACATTATTTTCCTGGAAAATCTAAGGGCCAACGTCCAAAAGCTTTTAACTGAGGTAGAGCCATTTGTGAAAGGACCCAGCCTCAATTAGTCTGTGTTTAAGGTTCACTTCTGTGCTTTGATGCCAGTTCTACCCATTTCTCTTGCTCTGTTCTCATTTCTGCTTGTTTTCTAGCCATTTTTCTGACAAAATGATGCATCTTTGCCATTTCTTCTTGGACATCGATTCTGATGCTTTCTGATCCACAGCCTTTTTTCCGATTGCACAGCCTGAGGTAACTGGACACTGGCTGTTGTTGTTGACAGCCTGGATCCTGGTCTTCAACCTTCTTAATCAAAGGTTTAGGCTGCTCATTGCTTGAAAATTTTAAAAGAACTACATGTGCCCAAGTCCTGCTACGCTCCCTTCTGCTATCGCATTACTGCATTACCCTATTACTGCCAATCCTACCTCCAGTTTACATCAAGCCTCCATCTAAAATTGTTCCTGTTAGTGTGAATGACTCATGCCTTATTCAAGGCATTCAACTCGATGGCATTCCTGCAGAGATGGCTGATGCTTGTTCCTAAGTTAGTATCCATACCACGGATTTGTCTGGCTCCCAGTGCAAAAGCATTTGTGGCGTTGCTTCATCGATCTAGTAGTTGTGATAGCATGTGCTTTACTATACTCCTCCATCTTAATGACCTATAAAAGGTCAGTGGATCTCAACTACAAGACAAAAATATACAGCTGGTGAAAAATTAGCCATAGCTGCCTTGTTTGTCTTTTTTATCCATTGGGGGAACAACATCCAACATTAAATCCCAACATTATCTGTTGATTGTAAATTACTGAAGCAGCATCTGACTAACCATTGTTTCCATTTAACTCAAAACCGACATCCTGTACATTCAGTTAGGTGGCACATCTGGGAAAAGGAGGAGGAAGATGGACCCCCCCCCCAAAAAAAAATGCTTTGAACGTTGATAAAGATCTATGGTGGGAAAGAGCAGCAGAAGGTGGGAGTGCAGAGGCAGCAGGGACGAAGTATAGTGGAGAGCGGCATAAACACTGAGTCAGCAAAAACGGCTTCTCTCCGATCCCTCTTGAAAAAGCATGAAAAGCATAATGTGAGATGTGTAAAAAGCCAAGCAGAGCTGGAAATGGAATGAGGCAGGAAGACAGAAGCAGGGAGGAAAAAAACAAGCGTGGCAGAGGAGATGGGATGAGTGCATCAGAGAGGGAGATGTGCCGTGAATGCAAAGCAGACATGTTTAGACCTTCATATTACTAAAATTGAAAACCACAGAGAACACGTTTAGTCTCTCAATTCACCAGACGTCTCATTAATCTTATTTCTGCAAGTGAGAAAAGCCAACCGCGAGAGTCCTGGTATTCTAGCCATTCATAGCCACTTGCCAGAGATAAACATCAGCTGTGACCTTCTTGATGTGATGTCCCAATCAAGGTCAAACACTGTGGATATAAAAAATGAAATGGGAAGCATTTAAAGCTCAGTGTCTTCCCCAAGGACACTTGGGAATCAAATGACAGACCCTTTTATCATCTCACTACTGCCCTAAATAATAGACTAAGTGGGTACTCCCTCAGTTATGTAGGACTTTGTATCTCACATCCAAAATGCTGCATCATCAAAAAAATTTAAAAAAACAAGCAAAACTGTTATTTTGACCAAATTTTTTGAGTCTGAGTTTCTCACAGGTTTGTGGGACAGCATTTCTTGGAGCAATATACGCCCTTTGAACTACCGTAACTCTTCTACCGTTTAAACAATTAGCATACCTCCAAAGAATTCTAATGTGGAGTCAAGCAGCTTTACACACATCAGTGCAAAGCTGCTTTTCTCTACATCAGAACCTGTTGGAAATACATTAATTGCAATAGACGGTTCCAGAGTAACAGTAATTCAAAGAACGTCAACACTGGAGCTAAAACTGTGACGTTAAAGACAGTTAGATGAACAGGATGTTTCAGGCCAGGCCTTTTTTTTTTTTTGTTTGATCTTGAATTTGAACAACAACCATGTAAAAAACGCATTTAACACAGTAAATCAACAGGACTAGGTCATACGATAGCTGAACCATGACAGCTGCTTGACTCCATAATTGATCCCTACCCATAATTGATCCCTACAGTCGCCAATCTGAGGGTGAAAATACACATCGACCTCAGATTTGATCCACTTGGCTCTTCCAGTTGTGAAAAATTGCCTAAGTACCGGTACAGACAATTTAGACAAGGGCAGGTTTGGAAAAGATTATAGACCTTTTTGTTATAGCACTTGCCTTGATAGCCATAACACGCTTTACCTCGGGGTCAGCTGGGTTTCCCTCTCAGATTGCCCAACATGCAGCTGCTCAGCTTTGGACCCAATCACACAGGCGAGAACACATCACTCTGGTCCTGGCAGGCCTTTACTGCCAACCTGTGCACTGAGGAGTAGATTTGAAAATGGTTTAACTTGTTTTTAAATGTCTGAATGGTGTAGCTCTGACCAATCAGACTTAATTTTCCTGTACTCTCCTTTGTGGCCTCAGCTGTTTTTCGCTGTTCCAAAACAATAAAAAGGGGGGAAGATAGATACAAAGACTTTTGTAACTGTGACTCACATTATGGAATGATTAATCTCTAAAAAATAAAAAATCCATTTTACTATTCATTATAAAAAACAGATTTTTTATTTTTTTCTCCGACATTTACGACCAAGAATTTTGGCATTTGTACTTTTGAAGCAATGTAATGCATGTAATAAATATGTGCAATAAATAAGCCAAGGTGCTCATATATTTCACTGTGGCTGTAGTCACAAAAAAAATTCCTGAGGGACTATATTTTCATTTTTGTTATTTATGAACTTGTTTAGAAAGGAGTTGGTTGGATTCATTCTCACTCGTAACATCCTCATCTTAAACGGCACTTATCAGCTGGGTGCAGGATCATTAGGCATTCAGAGTGAGTATTGGCTCAAGGACAAGAGCAAGGACAAAGCTCCTGTCAGGCTGCAGTTGAAATACATTTTTAAGCTTCTTATGTCATTTCATAAAAAAACCTATAATTTTAAACGTAGAAATAAGTCAGAAGTGTCAAAAGGACCCACATTTTTACATTAAACTTATAATTTGTTTGTGTTAAATGTGACTAATGTGTTACATGATATCCAGAATTATTTTAGTGGCTTTATATTCTTGCAAAATAATAACTTGTTGCCTAAATATTTGTTCACTTACATTCATGAGAAATTATCCCGACTACAGTTTACCATCTAGCTTTACTAACCAAAAAAAAAAAATGAAAACAGCTCTAGAGAAAGCTTTTATTTTGGCAGTTTAGGGGCTCCCGGAGTTTCTCTTCCACCTTTCGAGTGAATTTAGTTTACAGCTGTGCCCACACACAACGCTAATGTCCATCACCAATGGCTTGAGGGCGTTACAAGGGTGTGCCGACATTATAGGACCTCTAATAGAAGCTGGCACAGCATACGCCACACTGAGGACATTTCATTCCGAATACTGCACCAAACAGAAAACATCCAAATCTGATCGCGCTGTAAGACATCCACTAATTACACAGATCCGCAGATATACTTGCTTACTTAGCTACTCGCACAGTCATGTCAGGACACCCACGAAGACTGCATTATGTATACAAAGGCAGATTGCTTATTCTACTTCACTGGATTAAACAGAAGCACATATTTTCAGCTTATTCTGCAGTCTATTTCAAACAAGCCTTTGGTCATTTCTAGTTTTGTTTAAGTTTTCATCTTGACCTTCAGTTCTCTCTGACTCTTTCAGCTTGTTTGACGAAGCCACATTCGGCACAGTACACCGTTTCTTTTAAAGACATTTTTTATGCCATCATAGTGAAAACGGGGGGGGGGGGGGGGGGGGGGGGGGGAGGGTCAGCTGGATTGATCTGTCACCTCTGGAGCTTTGTGATCAGCTGGTGAGAATCGCTGTTATTTTTATTTTTCATAAAGCAGCCTGCAGCTTTAAAAAAAAAAGTTTTTTAAATAATTAAATCAATAAAATAACTTCATTTATACCAATTTTAATAAAATCAAAATTAGTCTCAATATTATAGACTTTATTTATTTATTTTTTACACATAGGGTCTTTAAAGAAGCATTTGCCACTGTCCCCAAACTGCAAAATGGCTTTCTCAAAACAGGTTTAAAAATAAAAAATACAAGATGTCCTTGTTACAAGTAAAACAAACATAGTAGAAATTGTCCTAGTAAGTTATCTGTAAAAAAAGATGTCTTGCCATTCTGGAAATTAGCTTTAAACACTCATATTTAGGTATATTCCTCAGATGATTGGAAAGATCATCTAAAATATGCATGCACTGCAAAAGAAATAAAATAAATAAATAAATAAAGTGCATTATCTTTAAGGTATGAACAATATACATGCTTTTAATTTTAAGCACTGCAACAGACCAAATGTCCTTATTTCTAGACGATAATCATCTTAAAATATAACTACAATCACACATTTGAGGATGAATTTGTCTTACAAAAACAAATGAATTGAGTCAAATGAAGTGTTCCAGTTTCCCTAAATCAAGAAAGTCTGGTTCCTAAAACATGTCCATTCACGCTTAAAAATGTTATGTAAAGTAGATTAAACCTATTTTTTTGAGATATGGATTAAAATAAGTTACAAGATCAAATGACCCAACACGGAATTTAAGATACCCTATATTAAAAGAAGACATTGGTGGGTTAGTTTTGTTTTATATTAAGTGTAATGAGATATTTACCCAAGAAACTAGACAAAAATACTTGGTGAGTTATGTGTTTTTGTGGAATAACTTTATTATTCCCCCATAGGCAATTCAGATAAACACTTCCTACTGTTGAGTGTAGCCACTCTGATATAAAAGTTTAGCTTTTTTGTTTTCCTTCCTGCTATAAAAGTTACTGAGCATTTCAATATGCATATTGGTTATTATAATGGAGAGAAATGTAAAAAAAATAAATAAATAAAATACTCATTCGAACACTAAAGAAGTTCAGGGGCACATCACTCTCAGAAGTAAGTGTTCATTTTGCAGCCATCACACAACTGTCCATATATGAAAAGTGGCTTGACTGTGCTACAGGCAGTGCTGTGGATTTGTTCGCTTTTTTTTTTTTGCCGCATCAATCATTCTGTCTCTTGGAGTGCAGCCATGCCAAGAAACTGAACTCTGGGATCACAATTTTTTTTTTTAATACAAGCTTAGACTCCATGTCCCTTGCTTTTCATGCAATAATTAAGTATTCATCTGCCAATCAATTAAGCTTGAACTGCTCCTATGAAATGGAGAAAGAAAATGCAAAACTGTTGGAGGAGGAGGAGGAAGAGGAGATGAGTTGAAAAATTCAAAAGCCAAATGGCTTCATATAAAGATAAAAGGGGATTTCAGATATCAACTTCTTAAGGACTCAGACAAGTTTGCCTCCTGCTTATACATAATTGATATCGGAAATGGGAGACAACATGTGCATTTAGATAGCTTCATGTATTACCTATTAAAAGTGGTAGTAAGAGACCCTTTTCATCAGAAAGTGACTCTCAAATTAAAGTTTTATATTTTCATCTCTGCAAAACCATGATAATATGGGCCGGAAAGTGATGGGAACTCTGAAACAACAAGAAATTCCTCGCAAAGCTCACTTTTCTAAAACTGTCCCCAAGCAATCAAGTGCACTGTACAATGTGGGAGCTATGCCGTTCCCTCATGCCTTTTTCATTTTCGCTATGGTCTGGACACAGACATATGCTCACCTACTGGCACTAATATCAAACAAACCTTCCCAAAAGATAGAACCTGCGGAGATTAGCCACAGTTGTCTTCTTGTGTTTTTTGTTTTTTGTTTTTTTATTGTGGAACCAGACGCTGCTTTTAAGGTGCCTTGGAGCGCAGAATAAAAACCAATCTGCATGCTTCCAACCATCCTGTGGCTGCAGCTCATAAACTGAAGGCCGTGAGGTTTCAACTGGTAAATGAGGTAAACACATTTCAATAAATGTTTAGTGCAGAAGAGAAATAAAACAAAAAACAGCATCGATTTGGTACTGACGATGGGGTTCTGCTCAGGACTTCCTGCTGGTAGGAGCGCTGTTGTGTCTGCTTTTGGCCTAATGAAACACCACTGGAACATTGTACAGCCCGTCATTATGTCAGAAGACGAGAGCGCCTGGCCAAGTGTCATAGAGCATATAAAATATTAATACCAGTGCTGTCCTTTGCTTTTTGACTAACACAAGGCAGAAGGTTCAATATTAATAGCACTTAAATTGAGAATTGTAGTGAACTGGCACTCTTCTCTAATTCAAAAGCTGCGTGCAAACACACACACACACACACAGAAGGCAGCAGGGTACATACGCAGTAGGAAAGGTGTCCTTCAATCGCAAGGTTCAAGTTTAAGGTTTCCTGTGTTGGTGACCATCTGTCATGGCAGCGTCCGAGCAAAAATTCCTAAGTGTTATGGCTTCATCAATCTGTGGATTTCAGCAGGACAAGCACAGCAATGATGGGCATTAATCATCTGCCCTTTATGATGATGATGATATCAAGTTTGAAATGGTTCACAAATGCTAGACATCAGGCAGGGACGATGCAAAAGACAACAAAGAACCGCTTTCAAAGATGAAAATGGTATTTTTTAACTTGTTCTTGTAGCATTTTTCTGATGATGGGGGGACAAATATACAGACAAATAAGGTTGAAATTGTGTTTGTTTGTTCAAATTGTTGTGACTCAAGAGGAGACGAAAAATTCTGTTTGAGAAAGATTGGAGTTGTAGAAAATACAGAGCTTCCTGCTCTGCTCCATTCTGCTGCAGACAAATAGATCCATGTACGTCTTTGTTTTCCTCATGGCATCTGGATCAAAACTGTACAGCTGGATAACTCTTATGTGGCTCGCAATTTTTTTGTTTGTTTTTTTTACGGTGGAAACATTAGGTTGGGGCTGTAAGGGCTGTAAGCTAGCGGAAGAGCATGTAAAAGTATGAATGACGGGAAGTGGGGTGGGCTTACTCCGCCGAAACTGTCTCAGCCACAATTCAGAGGTAAATTTCTAATAAACTCCTGTCGCTCTGAGAGACTAAGTTATTGAAAACGACAGCTTTTTTTTTTATTAATTTGGCTAAAAATTGCATAATTATAAATCAAAGACCAATGGAAAATCTTTGATTAGATGATTGCAGTGGGTCATTCAATTTTCCTATTTTCATGTCTACCTCTACTACTTGACCCAAAGTTCAAAAGTTCCATTGACCTCAATTACAGTTAGGTTATTAATAATGAAAATGATTAATTAAATAGATCTGAGTTTAGTAAAAAAAAAAAACAATGAAATTCAAATCAACAGACCACATTTTCTTTAATAAATACACATTTTTACAATAATTGTTCCTCTTTTTATTTGTTAAAATCACTACTTGTTTGAAGACTTATATTTATATTTCCACAAAAATCCCTTTTAAATATAAATTTGAAAATTAAAGACTGATTTCATGAATTGTGTCAGGTCTACATCATCACAGCACAGTTTACCATCCCACTTAGTCTGTAGCCCATAAAACGGAACAAATTTAAATGTTTGCCACAAAAATACAACTTTTAGTCTAACCAGAGAAAATCTCTCATTGTAATGATGCTGAGGAAAAATGGACACAGTAAGCCAAGCATCAACTTAATTCAATCATCTCTTGATTTATTTTTAAAGTGTTCCCAATGGTCTTTTTATTATGATTATGCTGTTTTAGGCCGAAATAAAAAAAACTGTCATTTTTTTGTATTTTCTGTGTCCTAACTGCAATCTTTTTCCAACTGCATTTTTTCCTGCATTTCATTCACAACTATTTAAATAAAGCAATACTCAGAAATGCTAATTTAAACTTAATTTTTTTTCAAAAAGTGCCAAAAGAAGATGTTGAAAACACCAAAAACACGGTTTTCATTGGAGTGGGTCTTGCAGGAATCGTTCAATTTTCAATGAAAAGGAAAATAAATTGATCTTTGAATGGATTCTTTCTTTTCTTTTCTGGGATAAATTTTTTTTAGATATTTTGTGTTAATTAACTCATGCTACCAAGGAAAAATATATTTGATGCGTTTAATGGGAACTTGAGGAGAAACACAACTCCATGTACAGCATGCATAGAATTATATATAAGCCTTATGAGTCACAAACCCATCTGTCCAACATAAATATGTATTTATTTGGGTCTTGCATAAAATCTAAGCTGATTTTGTTCACTTATTCTTATCGTCAGAAATGATGACAAACTGGTCAGTTGAGAAAGAGGATGGTGAATAGAAAAAGCCCAGACAAAGACGCCATTCTTCCAAAAGGGTTTAAAGCCAGTGCGGATTACAACAAATGCAGTTACATAAGTCAAGAAGATTTTCTATGCTTGTAAATGTGTGCGTCTGTAATGTTTGTAGACAAGTGTCACGCATTGTGAAGTTCACCAGGTCAGGATCTTTTTCCTGACCTCAGTGATGTTGAGCAAAAAGTGTCTTTAATGTAGGAAACAAAACAAAAAAAAAGAGGAAAAATGAGAAAAAAGTAGTAAAAAGACATCCTCTCCGCTCTGCTGCTAATCCCTTCTGTCGCCTCTCCGTTTTTCTGGCTTGTAGAATCTCTGTCATTTTTTCATCTGCATCGCCTCCCTGTCTGATCCCCCTTTCTTCTTACTTCCTCCACCGCTCCTTCAGGCTTCCTGCTGTGCAGTCAACATGGGTTTGTGATGATATTCAGAACCCACCTGCGAGCACACTAGGAATCTAGCTGCACACGTTTGGTAGCTGCATGCATGACCAGAAAAGTGGGAACATCTACGCCTTGGCATCACTGCCTCTCAGTACTTTGGAGCTGGAACAAAAGGTGTTTGAGTGCATTTACAGCCAAATGCATTTCTCTCCGATTTGATTTTTTTTGTTAACTTGGCCTACAGAATGACAAACTGTCTATAATGAATTCATCAAGATAGATTGCACTCCTTAAGCACCAGGTTGTGTGAGAAAAATAACTAGAAAAATGTTTGAACCACAAAGATTTCTCTTTAATTGCAGAAAAATCTTATAGCAATGACAGGATACTTCTGAAAAATACCCATATTTTCATCTGAAGCACCCTGTGCCTAAATTAAGGTCCTCAACATGTTGAAAAAAATTTTTTTTTTGAAAACAAATACATATATGTAAAATACCCCTCTAAATAAATATATATTTTTTAACTTATAGGAGGCAACTATGAAGTTCTGCATATTCAAGGTCAGTTTTCCAAGATTGCATTTTCTGCACTACAGGGCGCATCGAATTATAAAGCGCCCCATTAATGAATGGTTTATTTTTTAACTTACTCCATGTCAGGTGCATTAAGCGACACAAAAGAGTCAGATATGTTTGTCAGTTGGTCTGACATTGCTAACTGCGTTACCAGTAATTCTAGTACTTGTTTCATAACACACCACACGGTAGCCATGTTAGACAATTTACAATAGCTGTAATGCTCAACCTTGTTTGCAGTAAGAACAGACTATACCTCAATTATTGGAAACAAAATGAGAAAAGAACTACAAAGAATTACATTCTTGGATTAATGGCACCTGTACAAAGTGTTATTTCTATAAAAGAAACCTGTCCACAAGCTTAAACAGTCGTACTCCAAAACCCACTATGGCCAAGACCAAAGAGCCGTCTAAGGACACCAGGAACATAATTGTTGACCTGCACCATGCTGAGAAGACTGAATCTGCATTAGGTGAGCAGCTTGGTGTTTAAAAGAAAAAGAAAAGAAAAAAATCCACCGTGTCAGCAATTATTAGGAAATGGAAGACATACAAGACTACTGATACTCTTCCTCCATCCGGGGCTCCCCGCAAGATCTCACCCCGTGGGGTCAGAATGAACACAAGAACAGTGAGCAAAAATCCGAGAACCACACGGGGGGACCTATAGAGCTCGGGCCAAAGTAACAAAGGCCACCATTAGCAACACAATACGCTGCCAGGGACTCAAATCAAAACCTCCTTCCATCAGTAAGCGTGGCTGATGTAAGCGTGGCTGGGTCTTTCAGCATGACAACCATCCCAAGTACACTGCCCGGGTAACAAAGGAGTGGCTTCGTAAGAAGCATTTCAAGGTCCTGGAGAGGCCCGTTAGTCTCCAGATCTCAACCCCATAGAAAATCTCTGGAGGGAATTGAAAGTCCGTGTTGCCCAGCGACAGCCCTGAAACATCACTGCTCTAGAGGAGATTTGCATGGATGAATGGGCCAAAATACCAGCAACAGTTTGTGAAATCCTTGTGAAGACTTTCAGAAAACATTTCACTGCTGTAATTAACAACAAAGGGTAAATAAAAAAGTACTAAGTTGAACTTTTGTTACTAACCAAGTACTTGTTCTTTTCCCCGTAATTTACAAATAAATTCTTTAAAAAAAACAGGGTTATCTCATCTTTTTAGGTGGGAAAACTTTCACAATTGGTAGCTGACTATATACTTTTTGCCCCACTGTATATAAGGTGCTTCTGATTTATAAAATGCACAGTTGTTTTTTGAAAACAAAGACGCTTATATTTGGCCTTATATTGAGGCAAATACGGTATGTCGAAAAGCTTCAAAAGTCTGTAAACTTGTTTTCACATAATAGTGTCTTACTGGGATTACTGGGATTACTATGATCCCCAACCTTGTTAGTAACAAAAACAGTGCGACTCTTCTATACGTTAGCGCCATTAGCGTATTCACTACAACACCCAAACATTTGGACCCACTTTGTTGTGTCCCACTCAGAATTGCTTTGACATCAGTAAGAACTGCCAAAAATGAATTTATATATAGGATCATTTTCAAGTCATTTATAAAAATAAATTAAAAAATGACAGTGCGAAAGGTGAGACTTTGAAATGCACCCTATGGTGCTGAGAATAAGGTCACAGGGTTTTGACGTCATGTTTGAGAATTTGTGAAATTTCCTATACACTTAATAAAGGAGCCCAATCACTAATTTGCCATAATCTTGTGTAGGCAACTCAAAATTGCTTTAAAGCCTTTTTTTTGTATGACTTTAACCCCTGTGCTATACCATGGGGTCCAGAGGACCCCACCCTTACATTGACGTGTTCTCCCTTCCATGACAAAGGTGGATAAAGGTGAAGAAGATTTCATGTAATCCATGGACACCAGTGAAGATCTCAAATCATTGAAGAAAAAAGGTTCAGCGCACTGTCTTGTGGGGTCTAGATGACCCCACTCCCAATGTTTAAGTGCCTAGGATAGCACAAGGGTTGAAACAGTTGCTTCCCTCAAACCTTGTTCGACCTAGTCACATTTTGCCACTTGTCTTCATTTCTTTGTGAAGGACAGTCAGTACCTGTGTTGTCCCAGGTCCTTGAACCGACTGGTCAAGCCAGCCATGTTAGTGGCTATAAAAACTGCTTTTTATGGGCCTTTTCCAAGGAGTTTTATAGAGATTTCTAGGAGTTATGGAAATCCTTAAAGAATGTATTAATGACTGAAGAATAATAGTTGTTTCTCATCCTTCTTCTAAAATTATATTTACACAAGGCAGCAGTGGATGCAGTTTATTTTTCATGGACAAAACCATAGCTATGAAACGTTTGCTTGTTCCTCCGACTTTATGGAGAGGCCAAACCCCATAAACGCCTTTCTAAATCGTAATTTGCTTTCATAGTAACTGTCCAGTAGTCTGCTTCATACTTTATGAAATTAAAAAAACATTTACTGGGATGTGTTTCAATCACAACGCCAATTTCAGTCATAAAAGTTGGTATTCCCGCTGAACATGTCTAAATATAAAAAAGGTTTACAGTAAACAGCCGTTTTATTAAATAATAAATGTTATATAATCCTAAACCATCAGAATATGGCCACTTAATAATAGAACACATTGAGTGCTGTACGGAGCTGTATTCGTCATGTTTTGTCCATAAGAGTGTTGTAACTCAATCCTCCGGATACTTTAGTGAACCCATTAGCAGTGAAATCTTCCATGGAAGACAGATGAAGCAGTTGGTTTGTTTTGTTTTTTAAACGCAAACAAATTTTTATATATTGATATATATCTATATCTAGATGTCTATATCTAGATATCTATCTCTATAGATATCTAGATGTCTATATCTAGATATCTATCTCTATAGATATCTAGATGTCTATATCTATCTATCTATCTATCTATCCATCTATATATATAGATATATATATATCTATATATATATAGATATATATATAGATATCTATATATATCTATATATATATATATATAGATATAGATAGATATATAGATATATCAATGTATAAAAATGTTATCAATATATGGTATATTGATAAAAAAAGTAGGTTTGTTTTACTAATATGCCGTTTTTATTTTACTTCTGTCACATTCGTTTTTTGATCATTATTTTACTGAGGAGCAAAAATATGCACCAGACTCCACTGTGTATGATTTCCTGCTCACATGCAGGAAATGCACTCTGCTCTTTCAGTAAACAGAAATTTATCATGTTATAAAAATTGGTGGGGGCCAAACTTAATTTTGGCTCGGTTGCCATATATTCCCGCCAACGCAGAATGACCCTCCTTTTTTCTTACAAGTCATCCAGTAAAAGGATGTTAAAAACTTTTCTTTTTCACATACCTTTACATTTTATCTTCATCATTTTGCACCTTAATTTTGGTATGGTTACCATGCAATTTAAACTATGACCTTGTTGCACAGCATTAAAAAAAAAAAAAAAAAAAAAAACATTTTCCTCAGTTGTGCATTGGGCAAACATTTTAATTAGTTGTGCTACGATGCACAGGAACAACCAGCAGCATTCATAGAGACTGCTGGTAGTCTGAACCTTTCTCTTACATTTTTTTGAAGGACACATTCTCAAACAGACACAAGCATTCACACAGTCAGCTCTTCCTTAATCATTTAAAACGTTTTAATTTTGATCAAAATCTTTTTCATTCATCTGTGCGCTGTTTTTAAGAAAAATTTAAAAAAAAAATTCGGAGAGGGCCTGATCAATTAGCAAAGCCATAAGTTGTAAGTAACTACAAAAAGTTGTATGGAGAACATAAAAAAGAGAACATTCTACAAGTATTTTAACTTTAAATGTCACATGATTTATACCAATAAGCAAGATTTTTTTTTTTTAATTAACTTGTACAAAATGGGTTGTAAAGGATAATGCCCAATGCAGAAATCTTAATGCGTTGGACGGTTGCTTCTGCAAAGTCCATACATTTCTAATTTCAAATGGCATTATCCCACTTATACCATGGTCCCTTAGAAAAAAATACAAAAAACAAATAGTAAAATCAGTAAGCAATACTTTAATCTTTAATTTTTTTCAAGAGGAACCATTTGATACACGGTGTGACATGTATCAGCTACCGAGCTTGCATCAACCTCACTCTGCTGCAGCTGGTGTATAAAGACTAATCAGCAGAGGACAGTGGTAGATAAACTAAGAGTCATGTTCAGTGATTCAGGACTTGCCGCTTGCTTTTGTCCAGATGATGAAGCAAAAGTGTGTTTCTAAGGAACAAGTCGTTTCCTAGATCACTTTTATTGCAAGAAATAATCACACGACAGGCAATAAACTATTGAAAATTAAATGCAAGATTGCCATTGATGGTAGAATTGGTAGGTATTACATATATCTATCTTTTCAATTGTCTTGCTGTTGTGATAAACAGAGATATTGTTTGTCTAAATATTTTCAAAGTTACTGTTGTTCCGGTTACCAACTGGTGTTTAGGCCAGCGCAAAATATAGAAAATTCAGGCTATTTAACCAGAATTTCTTGTTAGTAGTATCACATTTTAATGGACATCCTGCAGCCAATCAGAGTCAAATATTTACCCAATATATAGTATAATCCTTTTTAAATACTATCACTAATTTGCCGTTCTATATATACTTCCTGTCACCTTGATTTTCATATTTTTGAGATTCCGTATGAGTAACTGATTATGCCGAGAGCATGCAGCCTCTTCAAAAGGAAAAGCATGCAAACACACGTTAAATAAATGTACACAGAACACAGCCTGCTACAATGGCCTCAGCTATTAAAAATGCATGGCACTGCAGCAACCAATTCTGAAAATGGGCATCAGGGCCAGCTGTTGATCTGAGCACCGAGAACTGCCGAAGGGAGATGCAAAACACAATCATAAAGGAGCATTAAAAGTCACACGTTATCTGACATTTAACCATTTAAAGCAAGTCCCCTCTCCAGACTCCCATGTTTTCAGATCTGCAACACCAGCGGATGATTAATGCGCTCACCATTGTCTTGCCTGACCATGTTATCAGAATCAATCAACGCCCGCTTGTGATGTGACAGCAAAAGTGTTGCCAAGCACCAGACAGGAAGAGAAATCAGGCCAACAGGCTCTAATCGAGGCTTAATAGGGCCTAGTGGAACGGCTGGCTGAGACCTCGCACACTGAATGTACGTATTTCGCTCCAACCGCTGTCTGGAGGACGGCAAAGGCTTCTGGCTTATCCGACAGATTAGCTGCTTCATCACATCAAAAAGAAGTGTTGATGCAAAAGCAGCAAGGTAGTTTTTCCTTCGCTGAGCATACAG
The DNA here is from genome assembly GCF_053564925.1 of Oryzias latipes. Taxonomy (NCBI): domain Eukaryota; kingdom Metazoa; phylum Chordata; class Actinopteri; order Beloniformes; family Adrianichthyidae; genus Oryzias; species Oryzias latipes. Next base: position 16,461,928 of record NC_136260.1, on the reverse strand, counting down.
ATGACGCTCCTTTTGTGTAATAGTAACAACTTTCAGTGGTTGGTGCCTCAAGTCCCAGTCTAAAAATCTTTTGATCAATTTCAAAGTATTCCAAGTGGCGTTTTAATTATGATTATGCTGTTTTTAAGGACATAGTTTCTACAGAGCAGCAGTGGTTCATTCAAAATTCGCCTCTTTATTGGGAGCGGAACTGTTGGCACGGAGCGAGCCTGCTCCTATTTCCCCATCAGACATCTATTTACAAGTTCTCCCATTAGCTTACAGCCACAACCTAACATTAGCGGTGCATCCAGCCGTGCACTTTGAGCCAGCTCAGACGAGGAAAACTAAGACGTACAGGTGGAGTGGAACCGGGAGCTTGAGGCCCGCTGATTGTAGCGTCGACATCACAGCTAAAAGCTTTGTCCAATGGCATCTTTTCCTCTGCTCCTGATTCACAATGATCTTAACAAATACTCTAAAAAGCAATTTTTTTTTAATTTTCTTTTTTTTATTTGTCCTCCATCCTCAGAAAAATGCCACAAGAACAGGTTAAAAACATTAAAACACTATTTTCATTTGAGTGGATTTTTAAGCAATAACTAAGTCAGGAGTCAAATATTGCAGATTCAGTCTCTGCTAACCCCACCCACACGCCCCAGGCTGACTTACTGAACTTAATGGCGGCAACTACAATGGCTCCTTTCCATATGCAGACACTCCCACACTTCATCTCCTTATTTTGTCATCTCCTCTAAACTCAGCTTAGCTTTCAGTCTGAGGCATTTCATCCTTTCCCTCTTGTTGCTCGTCTTTCCTTTTCCTGAAGGAGTTTAGCTCTGCTTCAGCTGCTATGAATGTTAAACCAAGGTCACATCTGCTGCATGTCGAGGATTTGCATCTGTACCGCTTTGCACAATGCCAATGTTCTTCTCTGCAAAATCTCCTGTGTTGTGAAAAATCACAGTGCACCTCCCTGGTGAAATGCTTTTTTCTTAACAAATAGGAAACAATAATAAGAAAAGCAAGCACATAAAAGAGAATTCTTACAGTTTGCCCACAGAGCAAAAGCATAACCTGTGGCTCTCTTGATTGCTTGGAGTCCTGAGAGGTTTATGTCAGCCATCTTCCCACGTGTAACATCACAACATAATCTTCATCACTCACTGCACAGCCAGTGGACAGTTTCAGCGCACACGGATGCACGTGATGGACGCTGACGCTGATGCACTCAAATATAAATGCATCCCATAAAGATCAGGAGCTACAGAGGAAGGGGGATGGGTTGTTTGCATGACAACCATATGGCAAGGCATTATGTCCTGAGTCATCTCGTCCCTTAGAGACATTTGTGCATCTATCCTGCAGGCCGTCGCCATTGAAGCCGACGGAAAAGGCAGCAGCAGGAAAACAGATACCAGATTTATCAGACTTTGTTCACACCTGGACAGAATCGGAGTTTCCGACTACAAACCGTTCCTGCCGAGAGGAACCTGACAAACTATTCTAACTAAACCTCAAAGCAAAAGCTGGTTGCTGAAATGCAAACAACAATTTTGGCAGCAAATGCAGTGAAAAAAAACCCTTTTTGGATGTTAGGTTGGAGATGCTTTTAGTTAAGTCTGTAGTAACCAGGGTTTAGCAAAGAAAGAGCATGAATAGCAAAATGGAGACTCAAATATATCTGAAACACATGTAAAAGTGGAAATAAAACCCGAAATGCGGAGCCATTTTTAAAACAAAGACACAGATAAAGCAACTTTTTCAAACCTTCCTAAAGAGGATGAACGGTTGACTGTATATGAAAACTGGACTGAGTGAATGTGGCGTCACCAATAGGAAATGGTTTACTTCTAGCTCCATTGAAATGAAGTCAATTCAGTCACCATTTTTTTTTTATACAGATGCCGCCATGTTAAAGCCAAACGACATCAGGGAGCCGGGATTGGTACTAGTCGATTTGAGTCAACCTTTCAGTGGCAATGAATCTCGCAAATTAGGAGTCCGCTTGTTGGAAGGTCACACCCCTATCACTTGAAAGGAGTGGGGGGGGGTCACTCGGTACAGATCAATATACAGTCAAAGAGATTACTGTAGCGTGCACACAAATGATGAAAATTCCCTGTGCATTCTCCTAATTTGCTAACTTAAGGAATGTAGTGTGTGGTTGTTGTAGTTTTCTTAATGACTTGTCTGTATGCACACATTTGTGCCACTATGCAAAATGACTTTTAACCCTTTAACATCGGAAACCTAGCTCCAGTGTTCTTATTTCTACCATAAATCTTCAATACAATTGAATCAATTCCAGTAGATTTTGAAGCAGAGAAAAGCTGCTTTGCGCTAATATGCAACACTCTACAGAAGTAAACTTTAATGCAACTCTTCAGCCGTTTTTTTACACAAGTGATCGGCTGAATATATCGTGGACAAAAGTGTCTTTGCGATTTACTAACAAAGTGTTGCATATCAGTGCAAAGCCGCCTTTCTCCGTGTCCGAATCGCCTGATTCATGTTGATCGCGTAAACGGTCAAATAGTTACAAGCATGTCAAAAAGCCTGTCATTTTCATGTTGCGTTGACATTTCTGGTGTTAAAGGGTAAAGACTAGAAGTAACATTTGAATCTTTGGTCATACTCACACCTCACTTTTTATGTTCTGCTAATCAGCTGCATGGTTTTTGCAAACAACAAATCTGAACACGTCGTTCTCAGGCAGGAAAATTCACGAGTGGTTTCAAAAGTCTGGAATGTCAAAATAAAAGCACACTAAGTTTTGAAAGTAAATTTGATCATTTATTAAAAAATTACAAAAAATATATTTTTTGCTTCTTAATAATGTTGACACTCCTTATTAAATCATTATTAGGTTTCATTTAGGATATCATTTTAACATTTTATTTCTACAAACATGTCAAAGATGTAGAGAGCGGTCAAAAGTTTTCATAGTTCATGATCATTCACTCTAAATGCTGATATTTTCTTCTCTGGCAGCACGTTTCTGTTAAGTGTATAGTCTGATTTTGTACTAGACTGTTAAAAGGTTCAAACAGCCCTAGTATATTGTTATAAAGGCAGAAGATTCTTTCTAAGACCACAATGTACTTTTCTCTATAAATGCTGCAATCACAGAATATTTTAGATGCAACCTTTTACCCTCATGCATTAAAGATGCTGGTTAGCCCTCCTTTATGCTTCTTGTTGTCTTATCTGCAAAACCGTTTCCAGGGTACTAATTTATCATGTAATTATTTTAAAATTATTTAAAGAGTTCGGTGAAGCCTATTGATTTGGTTTTATTATTTGTTTTACATTTGTTATACTTTTATCAAATAAAGCATAATTTACTCCTGACGTGGGAAAAGTCCCCTTTATATCTTGAATTCTTTAATAAAAGTTAAATGACTGTGTGCAGCATCATTTTTCTTTCCTTTAGTGATTTTAATGTAAAAATAAAAATCAAAATATATATAAACACACACACACACACACACACATTTATTAAAGTAAAAAAAACACAAAGACAAACCTTGAAAATTTGCTGGGAACATTGTAAAGAGTTTAAAAGCCATAGAGCTTAAGCATCTTTTCCTTTTCACCCGATTGTAATATCATCTGGAACATTCTCACAGGAACTCATACAGAGGATGTGATCTCATTACACACCCAAATACCTCAGTGAATTCACATGTGCATTAAAAATAAAATTAAAAATACACTGTTTTTGCTCATTAGCTGTAATCTTTGAATCATAGCTGTTTTAGTAAAGAATAAAAAGGACCTGAGATGAACATTAGAAAAATCTTAGGACCCTCATAAAGTCATCACATGTAATCTAAAAAAAAGATAAATCAAAGAAAAACGTGAAATCGTATTGATGAGGGACAAGAGCCCCGAAAACAATGACAAGATCACCCAGATGATTAGATCTAGGAAGAAAATGTCCATGAGTGCACGATCAGAAAATCTCATTAAAAAGAGATTATACTAATCGGAAACTATTAAAATCCCCCCCCTAAAATGTAAGATTTAAAAAGAGAAAACAGAAGCTAAAGTAAGTAATTACTTCAGCAGTGTTTTAGGCCCTTGGAGACAGGTAGGTCACATGAAAGGCGGGGAGAAAAACTAGATGGCAAAATGTTTGTGCTTGGCAGCATTCTGTGAGCCAGTCCCCTTACAAGCTCCGCAGGGACTGTGGCAACCTGACAGCAGGAGTTTGACTCAACCCCGTTACCCTTTCCGCCACACCCGACACCCGTTCACTTCTGACCGAAGTCCCCACCACCACATCGCCATCCTTCTGCACCATTTGGGCCTTTGATTAGGTCAAGCATGTTAACCGGACAACAGAATAAAGGTGCTTCCTGCTGATGTTAATAAAAACCAAACAATTTCCACTGAACTAAGAAAGTCGTTTCCTGCTGATACCGTGTTTAATTCGTTGAATGACAGTGATGTTTCAATGAGACTTGGACAGCCGTAACAGCGCTGACGTTTATATGAGCGGACAGGCTAAAGCCATAAGTGTGCGCCATCATATGCTCCAGTGCCAACGCCGATGTCTACCCAGCATAGAAAATGTTTGTTTTGACAGTCCCAAAACAAAAAAACAAAAAAAAAAAACACAGCCTGAATAATCTCTGACGTTGTAAATCTTAGAGGAGTTCAAAGTGTCCAGATGACAAAAGCCTCAGACTTACCAATGAGATCAATGGAAGGCATAGAGTTACCGCAGGCCTGAGAAGTCCTGCATCAGAGCGTCTCAATCAATGGCTGTAAACAAATTCAATAAGACATATTGGATACTGTATTCATGCTCAAACTTTGGGATCCCTGTGGTATGAGAGAGCGGCTCCACTTGAATTCTGATCGCATGAGAACGTCAAGTATGCTCTACATCAAAACTTTTTTTTTTTTTTTTGCTTTTTGAGACAAGAATTTTTTTAAATATTTAAAGTCAGGAAACAACTTTAAATCTTGTTTGGAAGAACGTATATAAAACGCCAATATTTACCGAACACTAGAGCAGCAAGCTAATCATGGGCAGAACTGTGGGGGGAGAAACAAAATAATAAAAATTTTCTAACATTTTTGAGTCAATATCTGCATCATTATTGATAAAGATTTAGAAACTGTCAATGCCAGCTTCTTTAAGCATTGAAAAAAAACTATTCAAATAAAATTGAATAAATTAATTATAAGCTTGTTTAATTTTATTTACACCAAAATTAAAATCAAATCTTCTCATTTGCCACCCTTCCAAAGTCTTCTGCCCCTCCTAACTATATAAAATGTTGTAGCTTTGCCACTGAAGCCAACTTATAAGCTAGCATGACATTTTAAAAGTGCGAAAACAATACAAGAACTTTCATTTTTTTATTTTTGAAACTAGCAGTTAGTTTGGCTCTCTTTCTAGTTTCTCTGGCAAATTGTAGGACATTTCATTTCGGTGGGATGAGATTGTTGTTTTTGGTGTTTTAAACATGTTTTTGTGGCATTTTTCTGATGAGGACAAATTTAATGAAACTTGGGCATCACATTGTTTATTCACATTTTTGTAATTCAGGATCAGACACAACTACACGGTTTGAAATTACTGAGCCCGTGACTTGACATGGGTAAAATAATAAATATCTCACTCCCACAAGTTAATATCTTGTTCCCACAAAATAATATTCCATTCCTACATTCAGCCTATCAGTTATCCTGTTGTATTTAAATGCACCACAGTTACAGGGACACGGTGATTGGTCGAGATGCATTATGGGATATGTGTGAGGCATGATAGGATATGTAGCATGTAGCCTACTAGCCTTCGGATGTAAATTGACTGCTAAAGAGTATGTTAATAAAAGACAAGTCCTGAATATTATTATTCCTATTCGACCATAAACTAAAATATGCGCTGGCTGTCCGTCTACCGGCCAGCCAGCTGCCCGAATGCCGGCATGACAAGCAACAGAGCTATGTCCGGTATGACGAAGCAGCAAGCTTAAGCATCCTCAATCTTATGATATTTTTCTCATTTTCATCGAGACAATAATAAATCGATCATTCTTGTTTTTATTTTTCCCCTCTTGAATGAACGTGGGTCACAAAGACACGACGGTAGCGGCAGAAAGCGGCTTATGAATGGATTGTATTTGTTACGTAAAAAAAAAAGGCTGTGCAGGCCAGAAGGGTGTATTAACAGAAAGCTCTCAACAATAGGGAGGGGGAAAGGGGGCGGGGCTGCTCCACGTCAACAGCCCCGCCCAGAACTGACCACTAACACTTGTGAAGCAAACAGCTCTCATGTTGATCAAGAGACCACACATTTTAAACCTCTTGACAAATATAGGAATTATACTTAAAAAATTTTTTTAGGGTTTTAGATAATTTCATGTTTAGATTCACAAGTCAACAGATGCAGATCTTCCTCAGCGTTTAAAGTAAAAAATAATAATAAAAAAGGGGTCATTTATTCTCTCTAGTCCACGTGATACCTGTGTGTTTACAATGAGCCACTCAAGCGTCGCATCCAGTCTGCTGGGAATAATTAGTGCATGGTTTGGTGACCTCCCGAGCACGCGCATGCAAACACACACACACACACACACACACACACACACACACACACACACACACACACACACACACACACACACACACACACACACACACACACACACACACACACACACACACACACACACACACACACACACACACACACACACACACACACACACACACACACACACACACACACACACACACACACACACACACACACACACACACACACACACACACACACGTTAGCCAGGTTCCTCCTGTCACCACAGACTGGCATTTTCCTGCTGAATCATGCTTTTCTGTTCATCTTCAATCGAAGGCGATTTCCTCCAATCGTGTTTTTATTTCATCTGAACAATAAGACTCAAGTGGAATTTCTGTTCATGATCAGAATAGTGTCAGACCCAAATGCAACCTCAACATGCACGGAAATCTTCACAGGCAAGCAAAAACCAATGCTAATGAAGTGGACTTAAATGTACACAGAATTATTAAGGAGAAGCACAAATTCAATCGAGCTAAACCCCGATCACATTTAGTGCTTGTCAAGGCAAGAGGATTTAGGCAGAGTGTCAGGCTGCTGGACACAGACAGGCAGCTTCTGCAGTACTTTTTTTCTAGCTTATGCAGCATAATTTGTTTTTTTTGTATCTGAAAACCAACGGAACAGACAAGACAAAGAAGCTATGGCCAGCATAGAAGATAAAATCCTGTTTTTTGCAACAACACATGGACACGACCCCTAGACTTCTGCGGAGACTCCAAATAAAACCAAAATAAGGGGGGGGGGGGGATCAAAGATTATGCCTTTTTTGGCTTAAATTTTCTTAAAAACTTATCAGATTCTGGTTCAATATGTATTTAAAATATTTTAAAATGCACACAAAATTAGATAAATTGTATCTAACAGTATAAAAACTGGAATTTAATCAGAAACCTGCAAAAACAACTATGGGTAATTAAGTTAGAACTATAAAAGAGACTAAAATTGGTGCAAAAATGCAAAGAAGCCAAACAGTTCATTACCCCTCATTGATCTAAAATAGTTATTTCTCAAAATAATAACAATTTGAGTTGGAGACTTTGTTTATTTGTTTGATTCAAACATAAATCTAAAAGGAAAATAAATAAAAAACACTGTATTTTGCGTACTTTATTCTGATCGTCTAAATTTCAATGTAAAATGATCCAAAAGTTTCTGAAGAGGAAATTCTTAAACTCCAGTTCATTCTAAAGTCTCATTTTTGCAACCATCTGATCACATCTTCATGGAAACGTTTATTTTTGCAGAATGATTTGAATAAATTTCTGCCAAAATATCAAAAACTGTTCCCATTTAGCAGCTGGATCCGTGAGCATGAGCTCAGTGAGGTTCTCCTGTGACTGCAGCAAAAGCTTGAACGGCAGCACAGATACTGAGTGAATCAGAGGGAAGATTAATGATGAAGATATGTCACAGTCAATCTGAGCTACAGCCAGAAGCTGCACAGAGCCACTCGGTTTCCTGCAGTTACTGCAAAGCCTGTGTGCAAAGACACACGTGTGCTCCCTTTGAAACTCCTTTGTGCTCTCTGGGCATACATATTTATTTGATATTTACATCTCCTTTTGTACCTGTGTGGGGTCATCTGTCCATCCTGAAATAATAGCAGCTTTTGTGAGGCCACATTTGGATGTGTGAGTGCTATGATGTCCCAAGTCTGTCAATGAGATAATCTAGCTGAGCAGCGACTCACAATTTGATCTATTGATCTGCGTGTTGCCGGCTCACCGGGAGCCTCTGAGTTATGGTGCTGTCATTTCTCCTGGCCACCACCAGTTAGGAGGTGAGACGCCAACATTGCTGCACACAGCTGCAAAACATGCATGCAATCAAACCAACGCAGACGCACAATGACCCTGCAGATTACACACCACAATCCAGGGTCAGGATGATGGGCAACAGCTTAAAGAACCACTCCAATGAAAATTGTGTTTTGTTAAGATGATCTTGTGGCCTTTTTCTGATGATTGATGACATAAATTAAGGAACTTAGGCTCAAAATTGCATTACTGAGTATTTTTTTTCTTCAGATTATTGTGAATCAGGAGCAGACGCAGTTGGAAAAAAAATAGTTTATTTGAGGGGCCCTCCGAACGGGGAGGGGGGGCCCGTCCCGCCCACAACTCAGAGGCAAATTTCTGATGAACGTCTGCCGCTCTACAGAAACTATGTCAGAAAACAAATTGTTTTTGCCTAAAAACAGCATAACAAAATAGGAACTTGTAAAAAAAATATACAAGAGAAGACAATCGGAGTGAGGAATCAAATTTCTAGCCATTCTTTTTATTATTAAGCACACAAATCTCTTTTGTACACATCTGAAAAAGTTAAGCTTCTCACTCTTAACCGACATGAATAGGAGACGACAAGCTTTTAAGTGATGGTATCTGATAACCTTGCTTAAAGAAGGTCTTTGAGGAAGCTAAACCCCTTCCACGTTAAACCGGTACACCCATTTTCCTCCAGAATCAACACAAACACTTGTTTTTTCAGCTTGTAAACCACAATAATTGAACTCCATCACTTCTCCTGCTTTTAAAAGCTTCCTGAAAACGTCTGCAGGTCGCCTTGACGATGAACCTCCATCTGATTGCTGCTGCCACATCAGGGTTAATGCAAAAAAGATTTAGCCAACGTATTCAAAGCATCGTTTTACAATCAAACAAAGAGGAGTGGATTAACTAGCAAAGGGGTTTGGGGAGATATTCAGACGTGTTTAGGAAAACAAGGACTAACAAACAAGACAGCAGGAAGCTGCCTCTGATTTTTAGTTATTTATTTTTGCTGCCCTGGAAAAATCATAGGAAATTCTGCAGACTTCTCATCCAGCGCTTCAGCACGCCGCATTGCTGCTTATTTTTTCAAGTTACGCTGCTAATCCAATGCATAGCTAATGTGAGACATCTGCTTGTGCAGCAAAAACCTGTTTTCTATGGGCTCACGGCTTCTTTTTCACTGCAGAGATATTTTTGCAGAAAACAATTGAGTGCGTGCGGGTGCTCTTGGGCATATCTGACTCGGTGCATTACCACACACAGATCAATAAAGATTCTATTCTTGGCCATTACATCTTGAAAAGGGGATAGCCTGCCTCTCTGTGCTCTCCACGGACTATCCTGCCAACCGCTGCCTCTATTCCTCTATCCCTCCTTCAGACCACAAAGAGACATTGTCATCTTCCCAGCTGGACGGTGAAGGCATAGGCAGATGGAGCGGTGAGCTTCAAACACGGGACAGTGCTGAGTGGAAGCGGGGGGACTGAAGGGATTGGCTTTGTAGCTAGACGCATCAAGCACACAGCTCCTGTACTTCTAAGTCCTCCACCACACTGAGACCCTTGATCTGCCACCAAAAGTCCAGCCAGAGTCTTGACAGGGCCAACTGGCCAAAAAAAACAAAAACCTGTAACATTTGGGATTCACAGGACATAGATGTCACCAGAAAAAAGAAAAAGAAAAAAACTTTAGACCAAAACCTAAAACTTCCCCCTGAAGAAAGCTGCATAGCCACGCAAAAGTGCAGACTCACAAAACCTGTTTTGTGTACCACGCAGGCATCATCAGATAAGAAAACCTTACTGACAATACAGGGATCACCAAGCGAGGAAGGGGGAGCATCACAGAACAACGCATTCATGTCCCACTGACTTTGATGAAAGGATCACATCTGCCTCACTCACAAATTTAATTAATCTCAAAGTGACGGCTATTATCCAACAGGAAATCTTCTGAAGGAAGGCATTCCGTCTCTTGACTGCAGCATCCTCCATTTCTGCAAGTGGAAGACAGACCCTGATAAGCTGGTGCACCGTGGAGCTTCCATATGATGATGGAGCACCCCGTACCTTCTAATGCCAGCATGTCCAAAGTCCGGCCAATGGCCTGCAATACTTTGCAACAATATGCAGCCCCCAGCACTTTCTAAAAACCGTGTGTTTGATTTCTTAATTGTGATTGGCTAAATTCTGTCATAAGAACATTAAATGAACAATTTTGTTTCTCTTTGTACTTCTGAATAACTATTTGTGTTATTATCCTGTTCATGTGATTAGATGTTTACAGTGAACATTTAATAAAGAGCCCATTTAATCTGAGATAAGATTTAAAATTGACGAGTTTTTTGTTTTGTTATATCCAGACCAACATCATTTTATTTCTGGCCCTCACACGTTTCCACCTCACGAAAACTGGCCCTCAATGCAGGACATTTGGACTGTTCTAATGCATGCATGATTTTTTGTTAAAGCTTGCTATGGTGTGTCACATACGGCTGCTTCCCTCACTCTAGGAGGAGATGACGTAAATTCAGGTGCTAACAAGCATTTACCAATATTTCTGCCAATATATATCTTTTTTATTTTAATTTTTTTTAAATCCTGCTTTTTCCAGAACCGGTGGACGAGACTGAGTCACAAGCACGACTGCCAGCAGGTGGGTAAGAGGATCAAGTATTTGGAAAACTCTTCATCACTCTGTAATGAGCTGGCAAAGGTTGTTGGACAGGCAGGGAGAACACATGGAGGACCTGTAAAAGAAGCCCCACGCAGGCTAAACTGCAGGCGCTCTGTGAAGCTATACGACTCCCCGTGGCGTCATTTTGCAGCAATCTGTTGTCCTTGTTTGTCTAAATGTCCTCATATTGCAAGGCAGCACAAGCAACTCAAAACATCCCTCAAACATGTGCTGCATGTGGCGCTCAGAGAGACAGTTTGTGATCAAACGCGTATTAATCTGATGGGGTGAAATCAATAAAACGAGAGCTCCAAAGTTATGGATTGACCTTGTCCGAAAGATGAAAGAAAAGGCAAAGATTTTACTCCAGATTTTTGAAGCTCACAAACACACAGACTGCTTCAGGGAACTGTTTACCCATGCCATCAAAAACTCCTCAGCACAGTCTAAAAATACACTAAAAATAACAACCAACTTTCATCAGCATCAGACTGTGGCAGTTCAGACATCTGCTCGCTTACCTGCTGCCGCCCCTCAGGGATGCTGCTACCCAACAGAGCTGCTGGAAGCCAAAGGAACCCACCACAATTCAACAGCAGCTAGAAAGGATACAGTCTGAGAGCTCCGCTCTGGGTGCCGATGGCCAGAATCTTCTGCACAGGGTCGAAAGCCATGGATGAAGGCTGGTAGGGGAAGCCATGACGGACGGTCTGGTTTGACATGCGGAGAGGAGGGAGGACAGAGGCAGGGAGAGAATAGGTAAGAAAGATAATCCATTTGAATGTGGGGGGGGGGGCTGTTTTGTCAACCTGATTGTGGTAAACATACTGTCCAGACGGATGTAGAAATATGAGACATAAAAGCTTGAAATCGCAGACAAGTGATTTTTCTTGTCTAACAGTTTGGTATTTGGTTAAACCGTTTAACTCTCTCCACCGTCATGAGCCTACTTGGAAGGTTTATTTTACCTCGTCTTCCTTCCCTCCCACATGAAGTCGTGATTACACCAAAGCCTGGAAATTAAATACATCAATAGGAAGCAATTGGTTATGATTCGTTTGCAGGGCTTTTTAGAGCTCTGTTTTCCATGAAAAGGCCTCCCCCCCCTTTCCCGCCGTGTTTGTGCAACTGTAGTTTTATGGCATCCGTCTGCCGTTGGTGGGCTGTTGCATTTGTTTGCTCACCGAGAGCAGGCTAAAACACATTACATAAGAAGCACTCAGTGCAGCAAAGACACCTGCTTTCCTTGCAGAGGAACATTACAGACAGTTTGTGTCCACGCAGACTGTAAAGGTGCAGGATATTGTGGTGGTGGTGGTGTGAGTGTGGGGGGGCGGGAGGTCGGGAGTCTTCAAAGACACTTCAATCGGTTGTCTGGCTGAAATTCTACATATCTAGGACTGAAGGAGCTATAAAGCCTGCAGCCAGCAGCCGTTTTGGTGTTTCTAACATGTTCTTGTAGTACTTTTTTATGTTGGCAGACATATACAAAGAAAATAAAGATTTAAAAATTTGCACATCTGAGTTTTTTTAAACGCTCCCATTCTGGTGCATCTACTTGTAGATGACTAGAATATATGGACGACTTCCTTTTCCTCGTTTGAGCTGGCATCTGGCTCAAAACTGTACGGCTGGATAGCTCCAATACTGCTCGCATAGCTAAAGTTAGGTTGGGGGTCATAAGAGGTTTTAAGCTAGCAGGAGAGTGTAAACAATGGGATGATGGGAGGTGCGGGAAGGCTTCCAGTTCCGCCTACAACTCAGAGGTGATAAACAACAGAAATTATGTCCTTAAAAAATACTTTTTTAAATTTGTTTTTAGTTAAAAACTGCATATTCAGTCATTGATCTACTAAATCCCTTTTGTCCCCGCAAGGGACAAAAGGGCCCAGCCACTCCAGCCAAGCCACTCGTGGGCGAAGGCAGGGGACATCCTGAACAGGTCGCCAGTCTGTCGCAGGGTCACAAATCACACACATGCACACTCACACCTAGGGACAATTTAGAGTAACCAATTAGCCTGTGAAGCATGTTTTTGGAAGCTACTGGGAATGCCTTTAAAATGGATCAAAAGATGATCGGAGTGGGACTTTAAGCTGCCCCTATTCCTAAAAAGCCCAAAGGTGCAATGATGTTCCTCCTGATTAACTCTCAACTATCACTTTAGGCACTCTTAATGTATTAATTTTAGACAATGTCCTAGTTGGGTTATCACTTGCTATCAATTAACCCCTGAAACCAACAGGAGCACCAGCCATATGTCTGATACAAACAGCTGCATTTACCGAGTCTCTATTTGTAATGATGCAGTTAAAATAACTCAGGCTGTTAAAGGGAACGGACATAAAAACCTTGCAGGTCATAATGTGGAGAAAAATCAATAACTATAACACTGTGGTCTATTAAAAGTCCACACCTAGTCATTAGAGCAGCTGTGGAAATGCTGAATTAACTTCACAACGGCCAAAGACTGTAGCATGCGTGGCATAAAAAATTGCATTAGTGTTCAATTATCCCATCTATTGTTGTTGTGGCCAATTTAGACAGTGGAGGGCAAGCCTCCCCACCAGCACCCCACCCCAAACAGGCTCACTTCAGGCACCATCAGGTTCTGCAAAACCAATGATCTGACTGGAGATGGAGCAGTGGGTTGTTGTTTTTTTTTTTTTTTTTTTTTTTTTACAGGAGGAGGGGAGGGGTTAGGGGACAGGCGAGCAGTCGCGCGCACTTCACGCACACGTTCACCACAAATCACCGTTTTGCTAATCCAGCCCCGGCAAATTATGCAAGAAGGGATCAGTTCAGACCAATCCCTCGATATGACAGCTCATGCCATGCGCACAAGCAGGCAAACTCTGGGCTTTTACGCCGAGTCCAAACGCATGGTACCACACAACAAGAAGAAGGTACAAAAAAAGGCTGGAACTATAGAACATGCGCACTGATTGGTTTTGTTTTTCCAAACATGTAAAATCCAAAATGGGATGAATTAAACAAAGGAGCGAGTCTGCGTCCTGACATGGAAAAGGCACATCACCGCCGATTCTAATGTTTAAGGGCAACAAGGTGCAGGCTGATTAACAAACCAGCTGCAGACTCACGCACCTTGCAGAGCTGGAAATGGTCGGACTGGAGAGTCTCGTGGAACAGATGGTTCTCCTGTGGCCCCACTTGGACAGACGGCGTGGAAGACGACACCTCCTTGAGCCCGTCCAGCACCTTCCTGATGTTAAACTTCTTCATTTTTGCACTGCAGAACGCACAGCTGAATTCACCCGCAAAGCACTTTCTCCTTTTTTCCTGGCGCGCGCACACACCCGCGCGCGCGCGCTCTGTCTACTCTGATTTGCCCGGCGAGCTTCACATTTTAGCTGCGTCTTCGTAGCGCAGAGTCCATGCCGGAGAGGCGGCGGCGCGCCGCGCAGAGTGCCCGCTCTGCAGTGGAGGTGGAAACGCGGAGCGGAGCTGGGGTTCTTCCGTGCGCGCTGCTCCCACTGCGTCTCGCTGGCTCTGCTCTTCCTTTCGGCCTGTGCGCGCCGCTCAGCCAAGGCGGAAACGCGGCGCAGCGATGGCTTTGGAGCTGCTGCTGACGCTCTTGCGCATGTCTGACAGAACGGAGGTTTCAACACAAATCCTGCCACCCTGGCAGCGCACTCTCTCTCTTTCTCCCTCTCCTCCCTTCATCTGCCTTCAGCGACAACGCCCCCCTCCCTCCTCCCCTCCGTATCGCGCACACGCGGTGGGGTTTTGCTCCACTGCACCTGGTGATACTGGGATGCTGCAGCGTTGGAAGTGTGAGTGAGGACAGACAAGCAAACACGCTGAGGCTGTGCCTCAGTCTTTCCTCTGCGCCCTGGCCCATCCAGCCACGACTCGGTCTGGCTGCGCGCAAGACTCGCCATATTAAAGGGCTCCTAATAAACGGCTGATGGAGCTGCAAGCATTATGCACAAGAAATCGTAGTTCCACAGAGCATCTTATAAAATACAGGATTCATCAGAAACATCGAATCGTCATTTTGTATTAATTTATTTTATTTTTATTATTATTTAAAAGCAGATTTTAAGCGAAATAAAAAAAATGTTCAGGAACCAGAAATTAGTCTATGGCCACTATAGGTGATCACGATTATGTCCTAACCAAATGAATTTAGAGCAGCTTGTTTGCTAAAATGGGAGGGGGGGGGGGTGAAAATGAAAGAACCTTTGGGCTTCCACTTAACATTGCAACATTTTCACATACTCAAAGCCTAAGTTAGAGAAACATGTTTTTCAAAGAGTTGTAGATTTATTAGGACTTAAAGGACCCAAAAGACAGTTTCAAAGCAAATCTAACGCTTTTATCAAGATCCCAGTGAGAAAATATAAAAACAGTAAAAAAATAAAAGAAATATTTCAAAGTGGTGCTTTTCAAAAATGTGAACTTTAATCCTCTTCAGTGCAAAGAAAATTATAAAAATAAGTCTTGAACATTAGAAAGTTTCAAGAAGATGCAAGACAAGTTTCCAGTGAAGACAAACCACCTCATTATATGAGTTGTGTCTTTTTTATATGTGTTTTGTTGGAGCATGCGGATACAGATAAAGTACTTCTGTGTACTTTCATGTTAAAGGAAGGTTGGTCAGCAGAGGGAGCTTTTCCCGCCTGTGTTAGTTAGAATTTTTGTTTGAATTAGAACTTTTCTACATTTTTTCATGCTGCCTTTCTATAAAATGTTTTCTTTATGAGTATATTAACATTTCTGAGTAGAAAGCTGTTCTTCTAAAGGATGTTGGTTGCGTATCACATCAAAAACCCTTGGCAAAAGTAGTCAAAGCGTACTACAAGTAGTCTATACTAAATGTGAGGCAATGTTAAATGTTAAAATGTTCCAATTTAGTCTGAAAAAGTATTCAGTTAGTCTATTTCTTACACTTGGTCTATAGTATACTTGCTATAAAGTATACTTAATAAAATAAACTAAGCGTACTAATTTTTGCTCATTGGGAAGACATGACACACAATCCTTATTTGCAGATTAACGTTTTGGCTCCAGGCACAGGCGGTGGATCCCTTAACCAAACATCAGACATGACGAGTCAGCAAGATCCTTGTTTACTTCTGTGGGTGGACAATGAAAAACCTCCGGTGGCTGCAGGATTGGAGTTTTCTGAAGAGTGATTCAAAGCAGATTTGATGTAAAGAAAAACTGGAGGGTTTGATGAAAAAGAAAAAGAAAAGAAAAAAGGATACAAAATGATCTCTGGCATCAAAGGAGCTGGGCCAAACCATTTAAAAACAAACTGTCACCTCTGGCTGCTGAAAACATGTTGAGAGTTGGTTTTTACCCATCAACATCAACCAATCATGTTACAAAGAAACTGCCTTAAGGGTGCCAATCATCTCGCCTATTCTCCCCCGCCATCGCGCCACAGGCGTCAATCTTTCAGGAGCAGCTGTTTCAAACAATCGAGTCGACTTCCCCTGATTCTCCAGAGACCCCAAGGGGGACGGAGTTCAAAACCCGAGGACATCTGGGTTTGTGTGTAAGGTGGCAGATGAAAGCCGGCCTTCACGAGCTGAAGTTGGGCTGCTGGCGCTGGAGGCTGCTGATGCTGCCACCTGTTTGGACAGTGTGTTCATTCTGCTCTGACAGGTGCCTGCTAGCGGCACGGGTAGGAGCAGAGCAGCAGAAGTAATGTCTGTGTTTGCGCTAGGAAAACCAGCACCTGATGCCGATTCTGTCAAAGAAATAAAGGCTATCAAAATTTATTTAAGGAGAGAAAAAAACTCAAGACAAAAAAGTGAGATGAAAATAATTGGATTTAAAATGTTTGGTGTGATTACTGGAGGTGGAGACACACCTCCAGGCCAACATGGAGATCACCTGATCCGCCATCCTTCAATCAGCCGAACAAAGCCACCTTATAAGCCAATCATTGCGTGAGGGAAGATGTATGCAACACTGACATCCGTTGTTTCATTAAGCACCATTGTGCAGTGGTCACCCATCACAGCTGTGCGTTTGTGCCTATCAGTGTCTCACAATGGTATTTGTGCAACAAGTGTTAACACCCAAACTGCACTGCTGCTGGTTTTATGTTTGTCCAGAAGGTTCTTGCTTTTCTTTATCCATCAATCCATCTTTTGAACCTGCTGAATCCCAACGGGGTACACCCTGAACAGGCCGTCAGTCTGTTTGCAGGTCCACACACTCTGTTCAAGAATACACTAAATGCGCATTCTTCCTTAGAGTTTTGAACCTGGAAGCCCGAAGCTACTCGAACATCTGTTGGCTAGGGCGGTGCCAACATAGCTTTAGGCATTTGACGTGCTTTAAAGGAAGTGCTAAATACGCATTTAATCCATGGTGTTCACACTGGACAAGCAGAAAGGGCCTTCTTTTTTAGATATGTCCGCCACCCTCAGTTGGAGTGCAAATCTCGCGAATCTTGCTACAGGTTTTTTCTTTTCCGATACGAAATACTTGGGGTCAAATAATTCTGGCCATGTACAAACCGCAATTGTTAATTTCTCCTCCATGATCAAAGTTCAAACAGTCTGAAATTTTTTTTTAATTAAAACATCTCTACCAAATGGTTTGACTTACATTGTGCATTCAATGGCCACACGTTTTGCACGTAGAGCCCAGAAACGCTTGTAAGAACATATGTAGCCATGCGCGAACGTGAGAGGTTTGAACGCAGAAGCCTGAGTTGTCAGTTTTATGTGCTTTTACATGGACTTTTCATTGGAAGTGGCTGCTTGAACGCATGTAGTTGTGGATGGTGTGAGCATACACAGAGTCACCAATGAACCCGTCCAGCATGTTTTTGGGCTGTGGGAGGAAACCGGAGTGTCCGGAGAAAACCCACGCTAACTCACTCTTTTCTTTATTGCTCACAAAATGTGAGAGACAGAAAAGAATTCAATGCAAAAAACTCTACAGCCAGTTGGAGGTTTTCTCTTCTCAGCGGCATGTCATCATTAAAATGCACAGCCAGTACTTAGACTGTCTCAAAAGGTCCAGTACATCAAAAATATGATCTTCCCCGAAAGCCTTTTCTCCAACTTTGCTTTCGCCGAAAGAGCACTGGAAACAAATCTTTTACTGTCTCCATTTACATCCACTAATTACACCCACACACAATATCTTGTATCTTCAGGTCTGCTGTTAATCACATACTAAAGATGGTACCCAACGTGCACTGCAGAAGTGCAGGCTGAACTCCATACACAGAATGAATCCAACACTATATCTGATGGGCGCTAAAGACTTGCAGATAACTTAACAGGTTTGGGGGCTTTCATCAGCAAAGCAGCTTCAGTTTTCTCTCACTAAAGCTAGATTTATGTTTCGGCAGCACGCAGAGCCCCTGCTGCTATTTATACCCTTTAGTTGTTTGCATCGGTTTGTCACAAAAAATGGAGACATCTGAAACAAAAAACAGTAAATACAAAGTCCACCAAGCAGGTTATATTCTTTTCCTTCACATTATTTATTTAAATCCTCTCAAATATGAACTCTTTACTCTAAAGAATTTTCCCCCAAACAAAAGAGACCCTTGGTGTTTTCATCAAAAAAAACTTTTTTTCTTTACCCGTAACTCTTACGCTTTCCCATATCCTTTCAGAGTTTATTCCCATTCTAAAAAGGGTGGCAGCAGACAAAAGTAGTGAGGGAAGTTAATAAGCCAGAATGTTTATTTTTTATGAAAAAAAAATGAAAGGATGTTCTTCAGCTTCCAAGACAATCCCACCCACTCAAACACATAATTCAAAAGAGACACATTGTCCTGCTCAACAGTTGGTCATTTGATTGACACATTAGATGAAGTTTGTGTTTTTAACATGTTCTTGTGTCATTTTTTGTTCATAATGGAAGGCAAATATAAAGACAATTAAGGTTAAAAGTGAATTTCTGATCATTTCTTTATTTAAGATGTTGTGGATCAGGAGCAGATGAAAAGACGCTGTTGGAAAAAGCTTGTAGTTGTGACGTATGCATGCCTTTGTTTTCCTCATCCGAACAGACATTTGGCTCAAAACTACACGGCTGGATAGCTCCGATATTGATCGCCATTTTTGTTGCACCACTAATGCTAGATTGGGGTTGTGCAAGGTGTGTAAACAGAGAGCTCTCAGCAATTTGAAGGGGAAAGGGGGCAGGGTTGCTCCACACCAACATTCCCACCCACAACTCAGAGATGAATTACTAATAAACTACTGCTTCTCTGCAGAAACTATGTCCTATAAAACAACACAGGTTTTTTGATTTTGACCAGATGGTCAAAAGATTATTATCAAGAAATTGTTATAATGAACTAAACCTGAATTATGGCTAATATAAAATGCTTCACTGGATTTTTGTTGGGCTTTTTCTGTTCAAATTATGACTTTCTATTGTGGCAAAAAACAATATATTTGGCATTCCATATCTATCTGCATGTCATGCACAAAGTCGGAGGAGATGCAACCTTCTTCCTTCAGTGACAGCTATATTTAATCACGCGCATCACAGCATACCTGAATTTCCCATTCCTGACCCCGAGCCACCCTGCAGCCTTCAACCGCTGTGTCCTTACACGTGTAATTTCCGCGCCACACGGTCCAACAAAAATGCGAGGATGCACATTATCGGTGCGCGTCGCTCCCACTGTGCCGGAGGCCTGCAATTAAAAGGAACAAGAAAAAGACACTTACGCAAGCTGTCCGCCACATAAACGTCACTCTCCAAAACAGCTGGAGACAGGAGAAGGAAATCTACCCATGCAAGTCGCTGATACATGCTGCACGTGCACATGCAGGCGCGCAGTTATCACACACATCTGCAGCAGTTAATGAGCCATCGCCCTTGAGGGAGCACTTTGTTATCCCTCACTATTTAAACAGGAGGATGTCAAATACCCACAAGTAGATTTGTTGAATATAGATGTGGAATTTGTTCGTTTTTCTGCTCACTGTGCGGCTTCTAAACCCACTCTCCCACCAGCAGCCCTTATGCAAGCACAGAGGATAATAAATATTGATTAAGCGATTTAAAAAAAAAAAAGGAAGGAAGAAACACAGGATGGGGGAGAGAATAGAAGACATTTGAAAGACTCATGCCAAACAGCAATAATCGTGTTATTGAGGTTTACACATGCAATCGTTTGTGGTAATAAGAATGTTTCTGCAAACAGCTCAGAAGATGGATTTGGCATGACTCCACCCGGGGCCGGACTGCTGGTTGCCAAGAGAAGTGATAAGCTGGCCATCAGGACACACATGCACAATTCCACATGCATGTGCTGCAGCCCCTGTGAACGCAAGCTTTGACCTGATTCTACGAAGCCAGGATAAAAAAATTTTTTGCTTCATTTAAGTCAAAAAACGGTGGGGCTCAACGAGATTTATTGAGATGGACCAACTTATACGAAGATTGTATTGTCATTTTTTTTTACATTTTGTTCTAAAATCATTTATTTCTACTTATTTTCTACTGTGATCAAAATGAATAACAATGAGGTACATAAAAATAAAAATACAAACCATTTGCTAGTAAAAAAAAAACAAAAACTCATTGAGCTACATAAAAGCATAACATTCAATCCTAAGTAATTCTATCTGAAGCTACTTTCACGCCGCCCAGGGCAACGTGCGTTCAAGCAACCACTTCAAATGAGAAGTCTATGTAATGGGGCAAAAAATACACATTTCAGGCTACCGGGTTTAAACTCCTGTGTTCACACATCCCTACATACGTTTTCGGGCTAAAACGCACAGCCATTGAACGTGTATTATAAGTTAAACCAGGTCAACCTTGAACCAATCAGGGACTTTGCTTTGGTAGTGACATATAGAAGGGGTCCCGTTGAACTTATGGAAGTGCCAACCTTTTTGCACCACTTTAACACCAAGCTTCTTCCGTCTGTAGGTGGCGGACATGCGCTGGTTTCAGATGGCGACGGTCCAGTGAGAACCCCATGGGCTAAACATGCCTTCAAGGATACATTAACTCCTGTGCTATCCTAAGCACTTTAACATTGGGAGTGGGGTCATCTAGACCCACTAGACAGTGCACTGAACTTTTTTCTTCATTGATTTGTGATCTTCACTGGTGTCCATGGATTACATGAAATCTTTCCACCTTTAGAACACGTCAATGGAAGGGTGGGGTCATCTAAGATAGCACAAGGGTTAAATGCACATACTTGAATGCCTGTCACATGACCGGTGGGAACGCAGCTTTACAGTTAGCCAAAGAGTTGTTGTTTTTTTCCTTTTTTAATGCTTGGAACACCTTGTTTCTAAAGTTTAGTACATTATTTTTAAGATTTCTAGTTAAAGAAATGACCGGCTGAATGGACAGATCTACTTTCTAGGGATTTTCTTCTTAGGACTAGTCTTTCTTTTCCTTCTTTATGATTAGAACACCTGATCCTTTCTGACTTCTTCACAAAAAGAACATTATATTCCTTCAAAATCAATTGTACAACATTCTATTCTTTATCGCCACACTAGGTTGGTTATTATAGCGTTGCGTGTGACAGCAATGGCGACAATGTTTAGAGTCCAATGTGGTCATTTTAGCAATGCTTCTGCAGCTGAAGGGCAGTTCAACCACAGAGCTTCAGGTTTGAGGAAAAAAAAAATATAATATTTTCAATTGAAATAACAACCAAAAGTAAATCTCTATATATTTAAGATAATAATAGTAATTTCTGGTTTAGGTTATTGATGTTGCACTTGCACGGCTATTTGCCATGGCTTTCAGCTCGAATCAACTCACACTTTATCAAATGAGAACTCCTGCATGACCTTGTATGTGCCGCTGAGCTGGTGAGAGGCAACACAAGCAGAAGCACCTTTGTCCAGATATTAGAAGTGAAAGTCTGTCGGGGCGTGTTAACATAAACAGGAAATCCAAATCTAAACAAACGGATGCTGGTACATCCAGCTCTGGAGCCCCTGCGAGCGGATTCTGCGGGGGGCTTAAATTCCTGTTCCTGGCGGAGGTGATGGCAGGCCGCCTCACAAAGGGCCCGCTCTCACCCTCCAGCTTCTGATGGTAAATTAAGCTGAGCAATTATCCCTTGTGATTGGCAAAGGCTGCAGCAAAATCCAATAAAGCAGGATGAGACGCGGACTCCTGTTTTATTGGCAACCTGACACCTCCCGGCTCTGCTGTGTGAACTGAACCTGCAATGCAGAATTAATGCAGTCATCTCCGACACCGAGCAATTAAGAAAGCGTTCGTTTTGTGCTGCTGCTGTGATGCTATTTGAGGAAACTGTATGTCACTACGAGTGAAATCTTGACAGAAGACGCACGGCTGTGTCTCTCCGTGTCATAGATGGAAAGATTGTGTCAACATGTAAGCTCAGGCAGGGCTAGACGAGTCACACAACACACAAGTAATACAAAACAAGATGATTGAATCTGAATGTTTCTTTAAAACAATATTTAAACAATGCTAAATTGAATTATAGCACAGTGTAGCCTAATTCTATCCAATAAGCTTACACTATCATTATTGAAAGCAAATCTATTCAATGTTTTAATATATTAATAAACACAACATCTGAACTATTTTCAGGACAGGTATTTGAAAGAACCCAAAAAAGAAGTATATGTTTTTTTCATCTCAGTTGTTGTTCAAATGTATGTTGTTTTATGACAAAATCTTTAATAAACATATGTTTATTAAAGAAAAAGAAAAAAAAAGAAGTATAGAAAAGTTCTGATTAATTGTACATGGTGCAGCCATATAGATGCTGGCCTACATTCTCCACATCCGTCTAAGTTTTTATTTTATTTATACATTTACATTATCATACATTCAATTGTTTTATTTTTTTTTATAAAGAAGGACAGTATCCTATTGTCACAAAACAGGCAGATGGCAGGTTCCAAATGCAGAAGGTTTCTTAGCTCAGCTAAAAGTCCACAAAGCTAAATCAGGCTCAGGCAGGCAGGGGTCAATAACAGGCATGACAGATTCAGAGAAACAACGAGAGTGGTCAGGATCCAGGCGAGATTCGGGGCAGGCAAACGGAGTCAGAGACAAAACAGGGTGAGGAAATCAGAAGATCAGGTCTGAATATAACGCTGGGTAATGCAGGCAGAGTGAGACAAACAATACTTCGCACTGAGTGAGGCTCAGTGCAGAGCTTACTGTGAGTGATTGCAAATGAAAGTTAGGTGTGTGGCATCCAGAAACTGTGTGCTGGGGTTGATGGGAGATGAAGTGAAACAGTGTTGTTTTTTTCTGATATAGTGTTATCTTTAATCATAGTCAGGATTTTTCTTGTGAAAATAATCAGCACATATTTTAGATAACTGATCTGTATATGCTATGTTGATATCCAAAATAGAATAAGGGTGTCTATTTTACATAATTATTAAGTACTTCATCTTTGTCATGTGATTTATTGGTACTTAAGTATTCTTAATGACCTGAAACTGTGTTGGTAAGGCATAGATATCTGATAAAAACTTAGTAACCGGCTAATGATAAGTCATGTAATAAAAATGGTTACGATAAAACAGGGCTGGGATCATATAAAATCGCTTCCTTCCACTCTCTTTCAAGCAATCTTTGATTTAATGTCAAATTATCCTAATTTTGATACGTCTTTGTATGAATGTAAAACTGCCTATTATATTGTTAGGTGTATTATTCTTGCTTTGATTGCTTGAAATAAACCACTTTAAATCAAATCAAATTTAAACAAAAAGTGCACTCAGAACTGTGGAGACAGTTCCCGCCAGTGACCAGAGGGGGAGACAAAGCTCTGACTTTTGACAAATATGTACTATTAAGCAATAAATCCAATCATTTAGGATTTATTTTAACAACAAAACCTTAAGAAAACTTGACTTGCATTCCAGACTAATGTAGTTATATCTTTACATGAACCTCAAAATTTGAATTTTTTTCCCCCTCATCTGTTCAGGATTTTTATCAGTCGGAAGAATCAAATAAATCAATTTTCTTAAAAAATAAACATTCATTTCGATTTCTACATGATCGATAGATGTATTTATAATTTAATTTAGCGGTTCAATTTTTTTTTCACGGCTACATTTTTTGTATTTTTTTTTCTTGAATTTCACAATTCACACCATTGAACCGAATCGTTGCATATTGTAAACCAGTACGTACACAATGAAAGCGTCAAACATGTACTGTACTACATTAAAAAAGGATTTAGTAATTATTGTTTCATTACGTTACACCAGGCTTCGTATAGGCCTTCATATATCGAACCAAAACAAGGCCATGCCCCCCCAAAAGAAATCTATGTTTGAACCAAATCATAAAGAAAGTGAATCCCAAAATTCTACCCTTGTTCTTTTTTCATCTACCCAAATAATATGTTTCTGCTTCTATCATACAGACAATTCAGGAGGAATTTCAATATCAATGATATCATTGAATTATTTATGACAGTTCAGAAATAGTTTTTTTAAATCATTTTACTTTTGCTTAAGTGTTAAACTTGATCCAGAGTACAAATGAAATAAAATAAATTTAGTTCAAACTTCTTAAATTGACTTTACAGATGTCATGACGTCATTGCTACACCCAACATAAACGGCCTGCACTGCTTACTTTTGAGTGGCAACCAGTTTAAACAGCGATGTGGATTAACTGTGTGTGGCTGGTACTCCTTTGGTTCATCCTGTGGGTTGCTCGCCACCCAGTGAAAGCCCTGTTCCAGCACCCTGCCTCCGGGGCTAAGCTCCACATACCCCTACATAATGCACCTGCTTTCCTCCAGCGACTGGATCTTCCCTACATTTTCCGCCGCAGAACTATTCATCGGGGCAGTCATCGGAACTTTCAATATGACAACTCCAGCTCCATCCCTTCTTTTTGGTCCACTACTCGCACCTTAAAGAGAAACACGGGTCGCCGGGCTGAACGGGTCGTGGTGCGAGTCCCAAGAACGTCGAACACAACCACCGGCAGCAGCTCAAAAGTAAACTTTGGTCTACTGAACACCCGCTCTCTCACCAAAAAAGGCCATCTCATCCAGGATTTGGTGGTGGACGGTAAATTAGACTTTTTATGCCTGACTGAAACGTGGCAGCAGAAGAATGTCTTCATGGATCTGAACGACGCCACTCCAACAGGGTTTGTTTATTTCTCCCAACCACGTGTCACTGGTCGTGGAGGTGGTCTTGCATTAATTTTCCGTGAGTGTTTGAGAGCAGCTCCTATAACAGTTCCTACCTTCCAGTCATTTGAGGCCACTGTATGTCAGCTTTCTGGATCCACCCCGACCATCATTGCCACTATTTACAGACCACCAAAACCAAACAAGGATTTCATGTCAGACTTTTCAACTTTTCTAACATATATCTCTGCTCTTTCACCAAATGTTTTATTACTAGGAGACCTAAATATTCACCTGGATAATGTTAACAATTCACTTACTAATGATTTCCTATCCTGTTTGGACAGTTTTGGTTTTCAACAATTTGTTGATTTTCCCACTCACTCAAAAGGACACATTCTGGACTTAATCTGCTGCTCAGGTATCATACCCATGGACTGTAAATCAAACTTCATCCCGTTTTCCGACCATATGCTTGTGACATTTAATGTCAATTTGTTTCTTTCCAAACACAAGCCTTCACGCAATATTACCTTCCGTAATGCTAAGGGTATCAACCTGGAGAATTTATCTGCCCTGATCAGTGAACTCCCAAATACAGACAGTTTTACAGCTCCAGATCAACTTGTTTCACACTACAACACACACCTGCACCACATCCTCAACACACTTGCTCCACTAAAATCCAGATCTGTCTCATTCACCTATACTGCACCCTGGTACACCCCCTCTCTAAGACAGTTAAAAGCAAAAGGCCGCCAACTTGAAAGACTCTACACCAAAACCGGACTAAGTATCCATAAAGACATGTACACACAGCACATTCTCCACTATAAAGAGTGCATCTCTAAAACCAAATCTGCTTACTACTCCAATCTCATCAATTCAAATAAAGAAAATTCAAAGATTCTTTTCTCCCTCATCTCTAACATCATCAAACCTCCTGACTCCCTTCCATCACATCTCTATTCAACTGATTTCTGCAACACCTTGGCTTCATTTTTCACCACAAAAATCCACCTTATCCATCAACAGCTCACCCCCTACTCTGCTCCATTTCTATCTTCCATTCCATCTTTTACATCTGATGATTCGTTTTCTTCATTTACCCTACCCACAGTTAGTCAAATAACTACATTAATTAAAAAATCCAAACCTTCCACATGCCAGCTTGACCCACTGCCCACCATCCTTGTTAAAGCTACAGCTCCCTCTCTTTGTCCTCTCATCACCAACATAATCCATGCTTCCCTCTCCTCTGGAATCGTTCCTCCTGCACTGAAAACTGCTGCTGTCACTCCCATACTTAAAAAACTGGGTGCAGATCCCACAGACCTCAATAATTACCGTCCCATTTCCAACCTTCCATTCATTTCAAAAATTCTTGAGAAAACAGTATCTGCTCAGCTTCATGCTCATCTGTCCTCCAATAATCTGTATGAACTTTTCCAATCTGCCTTCCGTCCCCTTCATAGTACTGAAACTGCTCTTCTAAAAATTACTAATGACCTTCTCCTCTCTGCTGACTGTGGTTTATTATCCATCCTTCTTTTACTTGATCTCAGTTCAGCTTTTGACACCATTTCTCATTCTATCCTCTTGAACAGACTCTCTTCCATTGGCATCTCTGGCACCGTCCTGTCCTGGTTTCATTCCTACCTGTCTGACCGTACTCAGTTTATCCAACTGAAATCTTTCACTTCTCATTCTGTCCCCATCACAACTGGTGTCCCTCAGGGTTCTGTGCTCGGTCCACTCCTCTTTATTATCTACCTTCTCCCGCTTGGTCATATTTTCCAAAAACACCACATCCATTTTCTCTCTATCTTTCCAGCCAACCCAACTCCACACTGCCTCCATAAGCACTGGTTGACTGCATCAATGAAGTCAAATCCTGGTTCACCTCAAACTTTTTAAAACTCAATAGCAATAAAACTGAACTTCTTCTGATTGGCACCAAATCCACCCTGAGCAAGACCAACCATTTCTCTCTTTCCATTGACGGCTTCACCATCTCTCCCTCCCCTCAGGTAAAGAGTTTGGGTGTCATCCTCGACAGTAGTCTCTCTTTCACTTCTCACATAAACAGCGTCACCAGATCAGCTTACTTCCATCTACGCAACATCCAACGTCTACGTCCCTCCCTCACTACTCAGTCCACTGCTGTACTGGTACATAGTCTTGTTACTTCCCGCCTGGACTATTGTAACTCCCTTCTATTTGGTCTCCCACAAAAAACCCTCCATAAACTTCAAATGGTTCAGAATACAGCAGCTCGTATCATCACACGCACTCCCTCCATCAACCATATCACACCTATTCTTCAACAGCTTCACTGGCTACCCATCCCATTCCGCATTCAATACAAAATCTTGCTCTACACATTCAAAGCCTTTCACAACCTTGCACCTCCATATCTCTCTGACCTCCTTCATGTCTCCATACCTGCTCGCTCCCTCCGCTCCTCTTCTCCTATCCAGTTTTCTGTCCCTTCTGCCCGTCTTGTCACCATGGGGAGCCGGGCATTCAGTTGCTCTGCTCCCCAGCTTTGGAACTCACTCCCCCCTGACCTCCGCAACACTGACATACTCCCACATTTCAAATCAAAGCTAAAAACTCATCTTTTCCAAATGGCCTATTCACTTTAACATTAACCTTTTCACGTTTTTATATATTTTTTATTTAATTTTGTATTTATTTAAATTGTTGTTGTTGTTTTAAGTGTTTATTGTATTTTATACTGTATACATGCTGTGCGGCGACCTTGAGTGCCCAGAAAGGCGCCTTATAAATAAAATGTATTATTATTATTATTATCATTATAAATGAGGTAGAAATCACAAATGTGATGAACTTTTTACATTTTTTGCTGAGAATATTTGAATACATTTCCATTTTATTTCTTTTTTTCCTACTAGTTTGTTCTAAATACAGTATCACAAATACAAGTACACACTCTGCTACGATGTGAATGTCACCCCATACTTTTGCCCCCCCTTTTCATATCAAACCTTTAACCACAGGAAGCCTCTGAGCACGCGGCGCTCAGCTTTGTTTAAATATCAACTTGGTTTGACCTTCAAACGGCTCCTTAAAAGTGTTTGGGATTTGTATTAGCTGTTGGTTGAGGGAGTGTCTTGCAGACAGTGATAAGTGTGGGCCTTAGGGAAATAAAGAAGATAGAGGGTTATCGGTTGAAGTTACAATAGAACATGTGCTTACCTGGGATTACAATCAGTCACTTTCACGTCAACTGAATCTGATTATAAACCCTATTTCTCTTCTCCCTGATGACCTTTCTTTGGGTGTATTTTTCCCTCCCTGAATGTAAACCTGAAGCAGCTTTTCTTGTCGGTGAGGAAGAGGATGACCCTGCATGTCTCGTCATTTGATTTCCACCCTTCCTCTGGTGTCTGCGGGGATTTGCTGTTTTGGCAGAAGAGGACAACGGTTGCTGGAGTGGTAAGTGTACAGTAGTAGTTTTATACAGAAAAATACCACAAAAAATAAACTACAAAGTCAGCATTTTTTTGCAAGAATGGGCACCATTCACCCCTGCAATCTGCCGCCCTGTCTGTGGCTGTAGATTGCAAATATTGTGTGAGCTTATAGTTATGGATGCATTTTTTGTTAAAAGTCGTTTTTTTTGTTGTTTTTTTTAAGGTTCTGATGCTACGTTCACACACAGAATGTGATGCATGTTCTTGAACATGCTAAGCGAGCATTCTTGAATGCGAGTTTAGCCCATGGTGTTCACACTGGAAAAGATGGGAGGGGCTTCTTCGTCTTGTTTTGCCTTGTTCTACTGCTCACTAGCACATGTCTGCCACCAACAGTTGGAAGAGGTTAGTAGCAAAATGTTGCAAGCTCCTGGCTTTTTCTTTAACAGCTCTATTTCAAAACATGAAAGCCTTTGTGTTATATAAGTCCTGCCAAGCACAAACCGCAATTATTAATCTCTCCTTTATGATTCATTTTCAAATGTTTGGCACCTTCGTGAATTAAAAGAGATGAAATCCATAGTTTGTTACCAATCCAGAGTCCCGGATTCTTCAGTGTTTGTCCTGGTTTAACTTGCAACGTGCGTTCAATGGTTGCATCTTCTGTGCATAAAGCCCAAAATCGACTTAAAATGCGATTAGTGTGCATGAGAGTTTAGAGTGCGGAAGCCTGAAACGCACATATACACGTGTCCACATAGACTTTTCACTGGAAGCAGTCATGTCATCGTGCTTTGGTGAGGGCGGTGTGAACGTTAGTAACAGTTAGGTTGGAATCATGAAGCCAAAATGGGCATGCAAGCAGCGTTTATTTTTTATTTGAACAGCACTAAAAGGCTCTTTGCACAGTCTGCAGGTTTCGGGGAGGTTGAAAAAATGACAAACTGTACGACGTGCCTGCGTTAAACCTACCTCAACCTTATTTACCTTAACGTGTTAAGCGTTTGCTATGACCTGTTGTCTGCAGTATGCCGCTAGAAAAATGTGCATGAACATTTTCTCTGTATGGGTTCACTAAGTGGTCTACAAACTTAAAGTGCTGTACTGTACCAGTTTGCCCTTATCCACCTGTTAGAGCATTTGTGACCACGAGAAACCAGGCAAACATTTAAATAAAACAAGTGAATATTTTGAAACTTGTGGTCTGCCGTATATAGATGTCAAACTTCCCTCCTCAAATTGATGCAGAAACATAAACTTCCTTTGCCATGTTTAAGGTCAACCCCTGCTTTGGAGGCAAGTCAATGTTCAGGGTTAGGAAAACCCAGCAGTTGTGGTTGAGGTTAAAAAGGGCTGTAAGAAAAGAGTGTCCTCTGAAAGCACCAAGGCTTCGCGTGAGAGAAAGAGGGAGGGCTAAAAGGGGGCTTCGATTACTGCAGCAAAGCTGGGCCATTCATCTCTGAGCCCGTCCCTTTTTTTACCCCTCAGTGTTATCATTGTCAACATGAGGTAAAGGCTTGGCCTTTTGCTCTGAGCCGAGTCACGACCAATTTTTAAGCCGCGCTCATATGGTTCTTTTATCAGCATGTGGAGCTCTGATGATTGGACCTCTGAAGGTTCATTCCCAGAAGGAGAGAACTGCAAAGCGGAGACAATAACCAGACTGTTGGGGTGATACGAGGAGGAATGCTGCTTATATCTGCATGTAAAAGTACAGCCAGAAGGGTGGAAAACACTACAAGGCTTAAGGGAGGTCAAAAAATATGGGATTATTTTCTTATGAATGATAAAGAAACATTCACAAAAACATGAAACTGTAATAACATGCATTTGTAGTTAAAAAACATCTGGATCACCAGTACAATTTAATTGAATCTGCATTAATAAATGTTTCTGCAACAATAGTTTGGATGTGACATCGCATTTATTCATTTTGATGCTTTACAACTAGAAAAAAAAAAAGAGTTGGTCCGCGCTCTACGTCAGCTAGAGTAATCTGAAAAACTTAAATCCTCCGGAGGATTTGTGCTCCTGTGGCTCTCCCCCTGCCTTTGAAATAAAACCTCCCCACATGTGGTAAGCATATTACCATTCCAAATGAGATCCTGACAGGAATATTCAGCTGCAAACACCCTCGCAGAGCCACCGGAGCAGCTGCAACCCCTCCATGCCGCTTCATTACTTTCAACAAAATTAAGCAAACAATGTTTAATGCATACAGTGACTCATCAGGGTCGCAACACGTTTGACACTGATGAAGAGGTTTGGTGCTCCTCTGCCTCAGTGAGGTGGCCCTGAGATGAATGCAGAAGACACATTAGGTAGGAATGTTCCTGCTATACAAACGTCTCTATGTGCTTTCTGTGTGTTTACACCTGTAGAATCAGATTAAAGGGATGGAAAACAAAAGGGAGTTTTCCTTCGTGTCCTTGTGTCTGGTACAATGCAGTGGATTTGACCTCAACTGTTCCCCTTTGTAGGAATGAAAGACAACAGAATGGAAAATGATATAAATAATCCCACTGGAAGGAGGTGAAAGATCAATAAAGATCCAGATTTTGACTGTAAAAAACACCAATCAATTTAACAACAAATAATCCAAAGTAAGTTTAAAACTTTATAAGTTGAATGCATCCTCATTTCTGAAATCTCTATATCTCTACACACTTTTAGCCCACCAGCTGTTTCAAATATAACTGCTTACAAGTATGAGGAGTAACCATTGACGGTATATGAGAACTGGACTGAGTGACCCCCCCGGTGTTCCAAACAGGAAGTACCCGCTGGCTCCAAGGAACCAAAATCCCATTGACTTTTATCGAGAAAAAAACAGCCATTACCTAGTCTCTAGATTTCTCAGAACTTACTTTACTACTTTTGATTTGATTTGATTTATCAACAAACAAGGCAGTATGAGGGAGATGTGAAATGTCGATTCAGTGGTGCCACTTGGACTGATTTGTTAAATGTAAAAAGAGTGTTCCTTTGAATGTTAGCGTTCTGATATTTTTTCTGTAGTGTACGTTATTCAAGTTATCAACTGGCCAATCAGATGTTTCAATAAAAGCATCTGATTTAAAACATCTGATTGACAGATTCACCCGAGTCTGCTTTCAAGTGGTAGGAATGTGGCCTTCCAACAAGCTCACTCCTGATTGGTGAGAGTGGTTGCCATAGAAATGTTGACACAGACCGACTCCGACCAATCATTGCTCACTGAAAATAGTCTGATTCCAACTTGGCAGCGTCTGTATTGGGGAAAAAAATAGTTACTGAATTGACTTCATTTGGTTGGAGCCATTTCCTGTGGGTGGCATCACTCAGTCCAGTTCTCATTTACAGTCAACGGGTGTACCAGAACCCCAAAACTTTAACTGTAGTACACCAAGTACATCCCATCGCTGTTACTGCACACTGGCATACTCACTCACTTTGGCTATGGGGGCTTTTTTGTTGACGGTTTCCTCCTTTATCAGGACATCAGGTTACAGAGCGATTCGGAACCATGGACCCACGGCTCCTGGGGGTGTGGTTGCCCTCCAGCAAGCCCCGCCTGTGGGCTCAGAGTAGTGCTGCGGCGGCCCTCAGCCGTCAATTTTAGCCAGTACACACAGACATTAAAACTGCCAAACTATCAGACTGTGACAGCTGCCGGACAACAAAAGCGTTGACAAATGGATATTATGCATTAATAATAATCAATCTAAACATGAACAAAAATTGTCTGGACAGTAACTAAACGTCTCAGGAAGATAAACCCCCGAGTGAGGCTTAGTGATGCTCAGAGAAGCTGCACCATCAGAAGCACATTAAATCTTAAAGTGCATGACAGTACAATTACAGAAGTGTGGGTTCCTGTGAAGGCTTGCTACAAAGCTCATGTCAGCAGGGCTTAGGTTTACTGGGTTACTTATAAACAAATAAAGTTGGAGGAGTGCTGATTCTCTCTCTTTTTGGTGACCCGAGCTCTTCTGAGACACAAGGTCAACTGCTCTACTGTGTTTCACATGGCATTTTTGTATCCTTTGGGTCACATTCTGGATTTGTCAGCCACCTTTGTTTACCTTTGATCCTTTTTTACGTTGTTTCCATTTGTCTGCTTATCCAGTTTTGTCACTACACCTGAGTCATGACAGGATTTCTTTTTTCAATCCATTTTCAATCCATTCTTGAATTTATTACCTCTAAGTTTGACAGTGAATCCATGACTCACTGCTGCAGGCAAGTGCATCGAGTTTCAGCTAATCAAATCATCCCCAAGTCATTTAGGAATAAAAATATTTTCCATCTGGGAAGCCTCTCTCCTGCAGTGGACTGAGCTTTTGTTTTCAAGGTCCCTCTCTACCGTCTAAGAGCAAAAATAGTGGAGCGCAGACTGAGATCCAGCCATTATTCTGCACGCACAGTGGAGGAGGAGGAGGAGGAGGAGGAGAGAGGTAAGTGCAAAGACAAGACAGAATATCCTGTGCCGGCAGCAATCCTTTCAGGGTTTGTTCTGTCATCCTTACAAGGTAGAAGCAGAGCTTAACCTGACATGTAAACCAAGCAGCTCACACATTCAGCTGCATTTTTGCATCATTTCATACATAATTTAATTTGCAAAACACATATTCTTTTAAACTGTGTTAGTAGTTTTAAAGAAAGACTAAAAATCTGCTAAATACAAACGTTCCTCATGCAGCAGCATAAGAATCATTGGTGTCTAATAGAACACTGCAGATAGTAGTGCACTAATATGTTTGGCCACTAGATGGCTCTGTCATTTCATTTCCAATTTTTTAGCTGAGTGGGTGTGGACTGGTGAAGGAAAGCACAGCAGTAGGAATTATTAGTGACAAGTAATGGTATTTTTTGTGTTATATTAACTCAAAGAAAATAAATCTAACTTAGACTCAGTTTTTGAGTTCCACCTCGACTTCAGGAGTCGTGATGAAATGTTTTTGCTTACTGAAAAGTAAAAAATAGATTCCAGTTCTGACGCATTTTTGCCACAGCCTATCGAAGTTTTTCAAAGGACCTCTATCAGGAAGGCTTAAGTGTCCTAATCGACCGATCGATCAATAGTTCTCAGCGAGTGGGGCCGATTCCCCTCCGGCCTGCACCATCAAGTTAAAGAAAACAAAAGATTTGCAGAATCTAAGCAGGTTTTTTTTTAGCACAATTACAGAACAAAAAAACAATTTTTGCCCTTTACACACTGAAACCCCAAACAGTGTAAGTAGATACATGCTCATTTTAAAATCACCATCAAGTTTCTCTTTTGCTTGGAAATCTGAGAACAAGGACTTCTGAGTTTGATCTTTTAGGTGATCAGTGTCCGTAAGAAAATGTTTATTTTTCAAGGATTTGGGAATACATTCCTTTTAAAAAGCCACATGTTTTACCATATTACCTGGAAACTAGCTTCAGTGTTTCAGACTCAAAAACATTACGAAACAATCATCTTTTTCATTTTGGAATAAAAAAACTTTGTATCAAAAATGAACATGAACTTATATTTAATAGATGAACATTAGGAAAACTAACATGTCAGAATGAATTTTTACTAGTACAGTAGAAGAACAAAGAGAACAGTAATCTGACAACCAAAATTGAATGTCCTGACTTTTTATTTTTCTAACTTCTTGGCATCCTTACTTGGCTGCTTCACTTTCTTCAGAACTGTTATTTCATAACCCTCTTTAAAAGCGTTGAGAGATTTCTGCCGTTCCTCCTGCAGACAAAGAAAGAAAGGTTAGAACGTGATGTTCTGAGAGACACACTTCAACCAAAATGCTTCTTGTGGGTTTCTATATCCTTCAGTGTCAGCCGTCTTGCAGATTCACCTGCATGTTCTGGTACATCTCCAGTTGCTGCTTCACGAGCTCCCTTCGGTCAGACGCGTATTGTTTGTGCTTTTCCAGAAAGCTTTCACGGACACACTGATAGGTCTGGATCTTCTCTATAAGCTCTTTGTCACGTTCCTCCTCTTTCTGGGAGTCCGTCAGCTTAGAAGATCCTGTTTGGCCTCTGTGAACGCACAAAGATGGTTTAAAATACAACCAAGTCAAAAAAATAAATAAAAAAGGGGGAGCTTAAGAAAGATTTTGACACGACTGAGGGAGATTTCTGATGAAGAGATGTTAAGACCCACTTTTAAGAAATGTGTTTTTGGTGTTTTTAGCATGTTCTTGTGCTGTTTTTCTCATGATGGAGCACATATATAAAGAAAATTAAGAGTTTTTCTTTATTTAAATCGTTGTAAATCAGGAGCAAATGAAAAAAATGCAGTTTGAAAAAGCTTGTAGGTGTGACGTATGAGTTACTACGGCAAGCCACAAACTTCCTGCTCCGCTTTACTCTGATGATCTTTGTTTTCTTTCTTTGAGTTGCCATCTGGCTCTAAACTGTAAGGCTGGAAAGCTCTAATATCGCTCAGCATTTCTGTTGCACCGCTAATGTTAGGTTGGGGGTGCGAGGGGCTGCAAGCTAGCGGGAGAGCACAGAAATAGATGGATGATGGGAAGGGGGCAGGGTTACTCCGTGCAGGCTAAAGACAGTATAATAATAATGAAGGGACCACTGGGAAAGCTTTTCAAAAAGATCAAAAGATAATCGGAGTGGGTCTTTGTCCGACTCCCTGTAAACGATTATTTTTTTTTTTAGGACTGACGACAAAATAACTGAATGAAAGAAGAAAATGCATTTTTCTAGATCTTTACATCCACACGTACGCACACACACAAACACACAC
Source organism: Oryzias latipes (assembly GCF_053564925.1). Taxonomy (NCBI): domain Eukaryota; kingdom Metazoa; phylum Chordata; class Actinopteri; order Beloniformes; family Adrianichthyidae; genus Oryzias; species Oryzias latipes. Next base: position 16,426,641 of record NC_136260.1, on the reverse strand, counting down.
ACCAGGGTTAGAGAAATCAGGAGAGGATGACGAGGTGAAAGGAGAAGGGTACATCTCATCGGAGCAACAACCAGGCCTTGAAATAGCTCTCTAATTAACAGACCCAAATATGAGCTCGTTTGTCTTGGACAGAGGCAGAGACGGAGGGAAAGGACGGAGTGATGGTGTTAGGGGGATGGATGAGAGACTCAGGTGGAACTGTAACGAGTGACTGCGCTCTGAAAAAAAAAGAAAGCATAAAGTCTGATGTTGTGTTTCAGAAAAGCAGCACTAAAAGAGCTTTTACTGCCCTCTAGAGCCAACAGATTCTTCATTCGGTGCAGGGAAAGTACGAAGGGCAACTTGTTCAGTTAACAAGAGCAAAGGTCAGCGACTGGAAATTACTAGTGAAGTCTGGCAGATACTGGATAATCCAGGCTTCCCTTGAGGACACAAACCCTATCGGATCAACACAACATCGTACAAGTAAACAAGCACACACATGAACACAAATGATCCTCTGGTGCTATCGGGTCTTATTTCTGGAGCCCTATTCAAGCCTAAATTTTCTTTTTAGAGACAAATAATGATCATTTGATTGCTGCCACAGCTGGAACTAAGGCAGTTTCCAGAGAAACAGAGAGATGACTGCGGTCTCATCTTAGTTCAAATTTAAAATGCATATTTTCTGCACCAGCATGAGCAGCAAAATGCACTCTGGGGGCAGAATCACACCTGAGCAGGTGACTGAAGTCAGGGAGGGTGTCACTAAAATCTTCGCTGGGTGAACAGGGATCCGGGTCACACGTGGGAGCAGCTGTGAAGGAAAATAGAACTACAAGTGATGAGTGAACACGGAAAGAGCCAGAAAACGTCTGTGTGTGTGCATTTGTGACGCATTACCAGGATCTTTGTTTTTATCCGAGGTGGTTTCATCATCAGCTTCATTCAGAGGTCGGTTTAGAAACCTTGGACGGGTCTCTAGGGACTTCAGATGTGACAAATAGAGTCAAAACGAATGCATCAACCATTTGTAAGGTGTCTCGGCGATGTCGGCGTCACCTTGGCGTGGCGTCCTGGTTCGAGCTTTTCCCAGCTGTTTTTTATGGCTCTGATCTCATCACTCCTCTCTGTGTCCTTCTTCACCTCAATGCTTTCCGTTTTGGTTTTTTCAGTGACAACACGCAGGATCCAGTGAGGCTTGGTCAGGTCAAAGCTCTGCACAAAGCCAAAGAACACCAAAGCGTTTGTTTAGGTTACGTACAAACTAAATTAAATAGAAATTATTACCTTTTTCACGGTCAAAATGGTCTTTACATCAAGAGAACGAATCAAAATAGAAGCTGAACGCAAACAATGTGTTAGAAAAGTTGATAAGAAAAGTGACTCCTGGTAAAAACCTCCCTGTTATTGTTAACATTTTAATGGGTAACAGTTCATCACTGACTATTTACTAATCCCTCTGGTTGATTTTGTCACACAATTTTACCATGTCCTGCTTGGATCCAGATGTAGAAGCTGCAGCAGATTTTCCCTTCTTTCCATCCCTTTCGGCTTTGCGGCTGCTCTGGAGCTCGTCAGGGGGCCTATCAGGGGCTTTTGGGTCGGTTGTGGACAAATTCACATCTTATTAAGACAATATTTGAAGTTTGCAAACATTCCTGGAGTACTCAGTACTAATTTGATGTAAAAAAAAAAGATGCTACTAGCTGTGCTGAAAGCTTTCTGGATGCACAAAATTCCATGTTTTCTCTCCACTAAGTCTTTGATCATTTTGTTTTAAATGTTTTATCTTTGAAGAAAAAACGTATTTGCGACAAAAACCAAAGTTGCTGATAAGAACATTTTTTCCTCAAAGTCCCCTCCAAGTTGAGAGCATGTGAAGCTGTAAGTGTCATACACGTATTTGTGTGCTAGATGGCACTGTTGTACTTCAGAGCTGCAGCCATTACCATGCTTAAAAATCAAGCAAATCTCACGTCTTTAAAATTGAACAGTTGGTCTTCTGGCCAACTCTCTCAGTCCATTTTATGACTTGACAACATGTTTATGAGTTATTCTGATAAATTCATCTGTTGATCTTCCTTGACTTGAGTGTCACCTTCGTTTGTGAAGTAAAAAAACAGCAGGAAGGACAGTTTTTTGCATAGACTTTGGTCAAAAACACAATCAGGGAATTGTGCTTTCATGCCAAAAATATATCTATATAATCATAATTGTATTGGTTGTAAAGGAAAAGCTGGCATGAGAGCCACTGGGATCCGACTGCTTTCAACACTCGACCTGGAATTCATGACAAGAACACACAAACAGTTTATTCCTTTGGTGGACAGGGATGAGGGTTTTTTTTCTTGCAGTTAAACTGCTTGTTGAACAGTTTTCAAAGCCTGGAGCGGCTTGCAATACGAGCGCATCTTTGCGGCAAGTAAGGAACATGATCAAGGACAGTCTTACCACGGAGACCGATTTAAAACTGGGTGAAATTAATTCACTCTCCTTCTGGGATGCTTCCCAGAGCACCATGGGGCAAAAGCCAACTTCATCTGACATCTCATTGACCCATTTCTACAAGATTATTGGGAAAACACAGGAGGTTTGTGTGGAGGTTGGCCCAACACAAGCAGGTGCCAACAAAGTCCTCACCCTCATTCTGAACATATATTTAACCATCTATATATTTAAACAGCAAACACTGCATGATGAATAACAGAACAAGAATTCAGTGAAATCTGACTGGATTTACTTCCCATTCAGCCATAGAAGCTGTCTCTTTGCAACACTTCATCCCCGATCTTTCAATTGATCCAATTAGTGTGGGGTGTTTAAGGCATAGATGCCGAGCTGGTGGCAGGGGACAGGATTAGAGCCCCAGCCAATGACCAGTGGGCAGAAGAAAGCAAGGCCTGATCTGTGAAAGCAGCTGTACTCGTTTGGCTTTCATTAGGCTGGTGATTATAGGCCTCTGGCTATCTGCAAGCAGCGAAAATAAAGCGGCATCTGCCCCGGACTTCTTCTTCTGGGGACTGAGTATCAGCCAATTTCAAAGTTGCCACAAAACATAAATCATGCAAAAGAAAACATGACATTACAAAACCTTTTTTAGAACCCAGGGATTAAGTGCTGAGTGCTTCTGAATAGTGAAAATGATTCATGGGCATTAGGGGAATACATGTATTTAGGGATATCTGAGTCATGTAATGTCCATATTGAGGGTGAGACATTCAAATAAAGATTTATGTCACTGTGATTTACTTTCATGGCTGTCCTGTGGGCTACTAAAAACGGGAAACTGACCTCTCATCTCCTTCTTCTCCTTGTCTTTAAGCATATTGGCAAAAGTCAACTCCGATTTATCCAAAGGCCAGCTCCCATAGAGCACTTGAGCCTGCACAACGTACTTGTGTTCCTGTCGAGCACAGATACATGCAAAAAGCAGTTATCATCAAACCCAAATGTTTTTATTTTTCAGCCGTTTCAGAGCGCTATCGCGGCCGGAAAGAACATCCCATTTTGTTTCTGCAGCTCTGTGGCCTCCTTGACTGAAGCACAAAGGCAGAGAGGAGGCAGAGGGCCTGTTCAGCCAAGATGATATCACGGGTGATAACTCCCACACGTGTGACACACAACAGAAAAGACACAATTCTGAAACAAAGTCAAGGTAAGACCCCAGCTGGCAGAAAGACACACAAAAAGAAAAAATAGAGTGTTAGTCATGTGAAGCTCCTTTTTTTTCATCCTGTTCATTGTTTTTTGCTCCCAGCTTAGTATAAAAGATTCATATTCCAGAATTGTGCTAAGAATATTAAATTGATATTTGTTTGAATAAATTGGTCTAAAATTCTATGATAAGCATTAATATCTGCTCACATAGTTTGTGTGAATATGTCTCAATCCCTTTGAAGACAGTTTTTTTTGTTTTCTTTTTTATTTCTTTTCAAGTTAAAAACAATTTGTTACAAGTTTAACCAAAAGAAACCATTTTTCTTTTAAAAGAATTGTTAAAGATCCCCTCCGATCACCTTTAGAGCCCATTTAAGTGTTCCCAGTGTTTTCTCTTTTTTTTTTATTGTTTTATGGTGTTTTCGGACAAAATCAAAAAACCTGCGTTGTTTTCTACAACAAAGTTTTTGCAGAGCAGTTGAAAGCAATACTGGAGCAGGGTGCTTGTGTGTCTTTTTTAAACTGTTTTTTTTTTCATCTGCTCCTGATTCACAACAATTTGAATGAAAAAATACTCTAAAATGTAATTTAGAGCTTAATTTTCTCAATACATTTCCTAAATGATCAAAAAATGCCACAAGATCATGTTAAAAACACCAAAAACGCAATTTTCATCAGTGGGACTTTAAGATACTTAACTGGTCCAGAATCCCGTTTTACACTTACAGACCCTTTCTGTTATCATTTACAACATGATTTTTGATACACGGGTGAGTCTGCAGACACTAAAAACAACTGCTCTGATCTTAACAACAAAACCTCCTCTCCAGATCTCTTTCTTTTGTCACATGCTACCAGCTTGAATGTGTGTGGGTGATTGTAAATGTGTGTATCCATGTGTGTGAAAGGGTAGGAAGAAAACAAGTGGGTGAAAAAGACAGAGAAGGCAAGTGAGATGAGTCAAGTGTTTCGGCAACGCAGACAGTTGTCAGTGATACCAGAGTGTGTAGGGGAGGCTGGTCAGAGTCGGCTTCTCCAGCTGCGTCGTCTGTCCTCAGTCTTTGCTGAGATGTTTCCTGGGTGGAGTCTGAAACAGACAACAGCTCTTTGGAATCCACCTGGACGTGGATTTTAGTGTCCAATTTGGATTCCAAATTGTTACTTAAAAACATGTCTTTTGGTAGCATAAAAAAACAAAACAAAAAAAAACAAAAATATGCTAAATAAGTTCTTGCAAAGAAACATTTTGATGTTATGATCTGCAATGGAATTCTTTAAAATATATCCAACATGAGGACCTGTCATGATGAGGAGGTGTCTGAGCCTGTCTTCTTTCAACAGTCTCTAAAAGCCGTTTCACACGGCCACTACGTGTATTTTGCGCATATTGCACAGATAAAAACTAGTCATAAGTGAATATACGTGGAAAAAGTGAGAAAAGTTGTTGTCTTTACGTGAAAAGTATCCCAAATAAACCATGCAAAGAAAACATAAATCAACGTAGAACATGAACCGTGAATTATATGCAATTCATTGGTAATATGTGCGTCAAATACATCATTTGAACATGTCATGTGCGCCGTATACGCGATTTAAAAAGTTATACATCCATGGTACATGCGTGAAAAGTCAGTTAGTCGTGGAAAGCCACAAATATTGCGCATGCATCTCGGAAAAATCACACACAATTTTATGTAATAAATGTATAAACTATGTACAATAGGAATAAACCGGCTAATTCTCAATCAACCCAAAATTTGGAACAGCTCAAAATCAAATTCACAAAACCCTCCACGAACATCAGCGCACATCCATGAACGATGAACGCAAGCAACACTTCTGAATTACGCACATCACGCATGTGTCGCAAAAGACTGAACTTTAATTTCTGGAAAATTCCCAAAATGTAAAAAGTGGCTGAGTGACACGGTCTTCGTGCTTCAAAGGTTGACTGGACATTTGAAGTAAGGCTTAGAAAAAAATAATGTATTGATTTGATCAGATTTATTGGTTTATACATTATAATAAAATCATAAATTGATCAGAAAATAAACAAAGGTGATGCCATGTTCTTGTTACGGCTGAGGGGGTCATTTTTGTTTTATTTGTACTTTTACCATGTTTTTCTGTCTTTGTTTTCTTTTGTCCAGCTAGGCATTAAAAGATTGCCTCATCATCTGTTGGCTATGTCCTGCACCCCCCTACCCCCACCCCTGATAGTTAAAGGCTTTGGTTGTTGTATTTTGTGTGTTTTTGCACAAATGCTTCATTTTTCTGTAATAAATCCCAGCTTATTGTCGCCTGGGTTTGCCTGTGAGGGTTTTGGGTCATTGGGGTGTTTAATCTGTTACATCCTTTTAAGCCTCTAGACGGGGTGTGACATTCCTTACAGTATAATTACTCACTATCATAAATAGAATGTATTTGCAGTTATACAAACAATACACACACAAGTCACACTGGATTCATTAAGTAGAAATAATATTCAAATAGAGTAAAAAACATTTTTATTTTTTTCTTGAAAGGGAGCCGGAAGAAGTGAGTTTATATAATTCCACCCTTATTGTTCTTTTTCTTACATTATTGCCATTTCCTTGTTCTTGTCAGATCAATTTAAGTGTCAAAGGGAATAAAGAGAATAGACTACAAGGGCCAATCAAATGTCTTTTTGATAATTTTGAAAATAACAAAAAGCCAATATGGTCAAAGGTCGGAATAAAAAACTGTGTGCTGTTTTTATAACATGAAAAATACATTTTGGCTTCCAAAATCCAAACGCTAGTACAAAAGAAAACCTCTTAACAGCTTTATTGTACCCGAGCTGTAAAAAAAACCATTGATGCATCACAAACTATAGAAATGCTCATTTTCTTTAAGGACAAGTTGGTTTGTTTTAGGGAATACGCTTTTATAAAACTAAAAACCTCAAGTGAAACATACATTTTCCTATCAAATGAATCAAAAGCACATCAACGTAAAAGCGATTGTACGGTGGCCGTTTGCATTTCATTTTTCTTTTTTGCCAGTAGTTTTTTATTTTTGCTCCTTTTTTGTTGTTGCTGCAATGGCGGTTCTCGGCCACCGTACGATTGTGTTACTACTTACTGCAAATGTTTACAGCTAACCTCTTTGAAGAAGGAAGTGGAAGAGTGGGATCATCACATGGCCCCTCCCAGTGTTGGCAACCTCTTCCTTATCTTGGTCCAGGATGGACAGGTGTATCACCACATCTGACTTGGATGTCTGAAATTGAACTGTTGCCATGGTTTCTGCTCTGACTTGAACAAGATAACTTTAAAAAAGAAAAGGTACTCTTAGTATCAAAGTAAAATCCAATTATCTTGAAAATTGCAATTAACACATTTCAAAGTAAAAGCGTAACTTTATGTATTTTGACGTTGATTATTGATACACACCGACAAATAAGATTTTTTTTGTTTGGAATGTAATATTCCTGGAATTTCTTCACTGAGAATGCATTGAGTGGAGTTTCCCGCGACATTTTTGGAAGTGGCTCCTCTGTGCCAATCAAAACCATCTTCCATTTGGCATCAGCAGGAAGTGATTGGGGTTTCCAAACTTCTGCCACAAAAGTGTAACCACTCTGAAACAAAAGATAAAGACAGGTAACGACCAACACATAAAATCTCATTTCAAAATAAAACAAAAATAACTTCCATTTTATTTGATTTATTTTACATATTTACAGATTTTCTTAAATCAAATGGTAGATCTAAAGTGTTTAATAAAGAAACTGATCCCTAGCAAATGCAATAAAAAAATATTACTAAAAGTATCTCAGCTGAAAAAGCAACATTTATTATTGAAAGCATTTTTTGAATCAACAGACCTTGTTAGGCTCAAATACACGAGGTGGGACTTTCGTGAAGAGCAATTTTACCTCCTCCCCAGTATCATTATTTATCACATGCAGCACATTTCTAACTGGAGAAAAGACCTTTACTGCCAGCAGCATCTTCCGTGGAACCAGGAAGACCTCTCTTTAACAAGGAAGGACAAAACAAGAAGGATATCATAAACTTTCAGTCTCAGAGAAGACAATCTTCTAAAGGAGAATTCTCTTTTTTGATTCCATTTTTTTTTACAAGAATGATAAGAATTCAGTGAGGATCCTGACCTAAAGACCATCTCCCAGAAGTCAGCTGTCTCTCGCAGAGGAACAGAGAAATCCGTAAAGAAGATTCTGGGCGGTTCTTTGTGAAGAGAAGGGTAAAGCTGGGCTTTCTCTTCAGAGTTGTCAAACATATATCTGTTCTCCAAAAGCACAGAATATCAGAGCATGAATATAACCATTGCTGTCTTCTAAATCATGATTACAGTGACTAAACCAAACATTGAAATAGATCCTTCAAATATGTTAAATCCCCTCTTTAATTGACCTAAATATCAATAAAATAAAACATTCAACAAATACATTTTCGGATGACAGAAGTTGCCTTTCAATGCGAAGACATTCAAAGGTTCTTGAGGCTCGACACTTCCTCCTATCATACACACACACGCACAGTGGGTGTGTGGCTACAGTGCTCCAGCACACATACTTCCTCAGGCAGCAGGTCACTCGGCAGACGCTGCTAGCCTTTTGGAAGGAGAAGAGTATAAACAGCAGATGGTATCACTGGGAAAAGATGGAACACAATGCGGAACATACTTGCTGCATGGACCCCACAGGCTCCCACAACCAGGAGAGGAAGCAGATTTTGAGCATGCAGTGCAGCAAAGAGGCTAAACGCTTGCCGTGCTACGCACAGTGTTTGGCATAGAACTGTAGGAGCGCTCTGACATTCCTAGATATCCAACCTATTTGTCCATCCACTGCTGCATCCCAAACGGAATGGTTTCCTTTAAATGAAACAAAACTATTGGATTTTTTTTACCTATACAATATGGCTGCATGTTTTTCCGTGTCAGCTTCAATCTTTGGCCACATATCTGAGAGGATTTCAGCTGCGTTCAAGTTCTCCTTTGTTCCTGAAGAATAGAAATGCAAGAAAGAAAAGGAAAAAAAGCCACCTTTGAAGATAAAATGTCAAACACATGGAAAACGGTTGATATTAAACAAAAAAGACAGCAAATTGCTTTTTTGCCTCGTTCGGTGAGAGGTGACAGGAAATTACTAGCACTTTGATTTTTCCCTTCAGGCTTATCTCACCAAAAGGGGAACCACTCTGACAGAGAAGGATCTCTGATTAATAATAATGCACATTGTACTGATGAGTGTGTCTCACTGAGTGTTTTCTAGAGAGAAATGCTCTGAGGAGACAGATAAATCGTTTATTATTTTTCACATCTGGCAAAGAGGTCCTGTGTTCCTCCTGCTGGTGTTCGCGCAAATAGTCGTCGTTTAGAGTCTAACATCATCAGGCCGAGGCGGGCCGGGGAGAAATGGCTTCCTATCATTTGGACAAGCACGTGAGAAAGGAGACTGAGGAAGGAAGGGACATAAAAAGAAGAAAAGCGAGGAAAGAGGAGCTTCTTTTAGGCTGACAAAGTACGATTGCTAAAAATCAAGGTTTGATTTCCTTTGATTGGTTTGTGTGTGTTCACGCTGACAACACAAAACCACCAGCAGCACATCAGCAGATGTGTTGTGACATGATGAGAGCGTTTGGGTGTTAAGAACGCTCAAGCCACATGTTCAACCTTTAAAAAAAAAATGCTGGAACACACAGCTGTTCCACGAAACATCGGCATTAATGCAATTTCTGTACTCCAGAGAACAGCAGCGTCACATGTGAGGCTGAAGGAGCCTTAGGCTATAGGTGTAAACAGAAAAACACCCGAATAATCCGCTGGTGTAAAATGTTGCGCAATTTTCAGCTTTTGAATGGCTAAAACTTGACGAAAAAATTGAAAAAATTGATAATGTCACGACATGCATCAAATGCATTTACATCTTTTTTTTTATTTGTGTAATTTTTACATTTTCTCTTATTTTTACTCTGTTTTAGTAGAATGACTTGAGACTCAACTAAATCCATCTCTTTTTTTTTCTAATTTTAGTTTATCCATTCATTAATTCACACATTAAGAAAAGCATTTTTGTTATAAGAAAAAAATAAAAAAGACAACCAAGAGATGTTATGTATGTTTTAATTTTTAAATAAAAAACAGAAATGCAAGACTATTGAAATATTTGTTTTTTTCTGTCTGATTCCACAAGTTCTAATTAAGGAGTTCTTTTAAAACTGGGTTGAGCAGCCTGACCACCTATCAATCATTCAGGGGTTCAAATCCAGGTCTGAAACTGCCATTGTGTCCTTGAGCAGGACAAGGGCTCCAACAATCCCCCTGATTCGATTAGAATGAAGCATCAATGCAATGTAATGTACGTTTAGCTGCTCTGCCCGTTTGTGAAGTTCAGATCCCAGAAGCGGGAATGTCGTGTGGGATTCCTGTCCCCTCCATGAACATTCTTCATCTGTCAGCGTGCATTAGTCAGAGTGACACCTTTATCAATACCTACCTGTGCTCTGTTCCAAGGGTCAATACATGCCTTCAGGCTAAATCAAACAGAGGATGGAATAAGACATAAGCATTTTGGGATGTTTTTTGGACAAAAAATAAAATGAATTATTTGTTATTTAAAAAAAGCCTACAAAATATTTGCAAATACAGATTATTTAAACCAATGGAAATGCTTTAAAATTAAGTCACTATCTCCTGCATGAAATATTATCTTCATCATGATTTTGATGAAAATGTACCAGGTTCTGAAGCATTTAGGACTGCTGGCTCCAGGTTTTCTTCTAGTGCGGCCTGGACATCACTGCTCGTTTGCTTTTCATCTTTTACTGATAACAAAAGAAAAAACTGTCAGCACAACCTTATACAGTATTAAAAATATCACTCTGTCAATTATTTCCCCTTTTACACACATTTTAAGCTTTGATTCACGGGGAAGTTCATGATTTGACATGGAACCAACATGAAAAGGGAACTCTACTCAACTGTGACTACAGAAACACAAATCAAGAGATCCACAATTCACCTCATCAGAATCCTAACAGCTGTACATGGGAACTCTGCCTTAAACCATAAGAACCATGACCTAGGGAAAGTTATGTGAATTATGTGGGATATTCCACAGTCCATGTGGCCCACATAGCCATTACTGATGTTTTTCTGTTACACTGATAGGTTCTTGTTAAGGAAGCTGGATTTACTCTAAAATTGCATAAAAGCATGTCTCAGATTCAAGGAAGAGGACAAAGTAAGTAGAAATTGTATCATTAGGAGATATATTTGACAAAAAAACTGAAAGTGGATCATATTTACAGGCACACAGGTTGGACGTACGTGTTTGGGAAAATGTCTCTGCATCGGAGCTTTGTGTGAGAACCTGAACAGCAAACCGCTCGTCTGGTGTCAGCTCTCTACGCAGAGCCTCACGGACCATGTGGTTAACAGCCAAACCAAACACCTGGTCAAGAGCACACACACTTCATTTGATTGTAAAATGAGAAGCCTGCGTTTAAAACATAAAAACACATCATTAGTCCAAAATAAATCTATCAGCAGCTTTAAAAAGAATAACAAACTCAGTGATCTGAAGGACACATTACAATTTTATACATTTTTTGCAAAATCATTTCTATTTCAACCACTTACATCATTGCTTGCAGGTAACGATTTTTTTTCTTTTCATTGTTATCTTTTTTCAGCCTTTAAAGGGTTAAACGTATAAAAACTACAATGCATCATATAACTTGTTTCAATAATCCATATTTAAATCAAAAAATGTTTTTGTTTTCAAAAACAAAAGTATTTGTATTAAACAAAATGGTGTTACTGAATTGCATTAATATTACAAAAACCTAGAAAAGCATATATAAAAACATACTTTTAAGTTGAATTAAAGGACAGTTTTGTATTTCCATTTGTTTCTTAAATGTGAACCTGCTGTGTTGGTGCAAAAAAAGGATGAGGTGGTAACATTTTCTGAGTAATGCAGCAATGTATCCTGCAAAAAAAGAGCACATCTGGAGCTTCAGCATGCATTTATCAACCCGTAGATAAAGAAAACAAATCCTCACAGTTGCTTTTAATGAATGGCATCCGGAGCTGGCAGGTTTTCAGGAGCGTGCTACCTTATGGTGTTGTTGTTCCTCCAAAGTGGTGCTGTGGTTAATGGGGCAGTGAGCCTTTTTCAGGGTTTCTCGTAGGGCTGGCAGTTTCTGTTCGTCACCAAGCGAAGCTGCTACTCTTGACAAAGCTCCGTAAATTGCAATGGCCTGCTCAGTGAAACAAGCACTTTCCTGTTAGGAGAGAAATCGCTGTCAAGCTACACAACAGAAAGCACGGAATCCTAAAGGAAATGGAAAGGTGTTTTCAAAAAAGGAACGAAAAAGGGTTCTTTTTACTGAAAAAAGAATAAATAATAGTTTATGGAAGTTTATGGAAGTTCTTCATAGAGACATGCAAATCTAAAACAAAATGAAAACATAAAAAAATTTTGGATAATCGTGACCTTTGTAAATTCTGCCATGGCGGTTTCTTCATCTTCGAAGCTGAGTGGCGTCTTACTGCACAGGAGGACGTGGTAGCCCACTGGTGCGCGAACGTGGACAACCATCAAATGGCGTCTTGAAGGATAAGCAAATAACAAAGGAACGAAACGTAGGAAAGTCGTACTTTTGATCCATTTTAAACGATCACATAGATCTCAAAGGACCAAACTTATAGTTAAAATTAAGGATTTGGAAATTATTAAAACCATAAATGGAGAAAATAAAAACTATGGACAGAAAAGAAAATAGTTCTATAATTAAAACCAAAGATTTTAACCAACCAAACATTAATCAGAATAAACTCAATATGTTTTATTTTTGTGTTTAAGTTTTTTTGTATGACCCTTATGGGTCACAAAGAGTTAAACTGTCAGAAATGCCTATTGTCTGTCTGTCTACCAAGTGTGAAGCAGAGTTCACGGTGACTGCTCAGGCATGAGTTAGTGGAGTCCTGCTTCCTTAGCCCCATTACCTTTACATAATTCAGCCATAAGAGCCTCACTAGATGGATGAGCGCAGAAGCAGCGCTTGCTGGGGCTGCAGGAGCACGCAACAAGGAGATAAATGGGGGCAAGACAAAGGAAAGAAAAGTATTCAGGATAGAAAATGATCAAAACAAACCAAAAATAAGAAGAAAGAGAAGAGCATAGTAAATTTAAAGAACACAATGGGTAAACAGTTAAGAAAATAAACGACTTTCAAGAAAAAAGCGTTAGGTAACGACACGTGGGAAGCAAGTGCCCATGGAGCATTGCAGGTCGAGTGGTAATTGCGCTACTGCACACTTGTACCTGACGCCAGAAACTAGGCCCTCTGCTTCTAGGCCAAATCCCACCCATGAACAGAGACTGGGACAAACTGCTTTCACTAAGCCATGAAGATATTCCCTCTGATGCTCTGACTGACTTAAGTGGATCTGCCCATCTGCAAAAGTCATAGTTAAATAAGATATTACATATTTTTTTCATTGTTCTATCTTCTGATTTAGAGTGACATAGCCTTCAATCAGCAGCCCTGTCTTAAATGTAAATAATTTTATCAGAGAGCAGGCAGACAGCTTCTAACTTTGATCAATACAGTAGAAGTCGTGAGTTTGTATTCCCGGTGTCCTACCCCTTGGGTAAGTTCAGCACAGCTGCCTTACAGCAGGTCGTCTTGATGATGAAAACTGGCATCTGAGCTTGCATGCTGGTCCATAAATGTGGAAGGATGGTGAGCACTGCTTCCTGTTCTGTGATGTGATGCAAAGAGGAGAGAAACAGTGAGCACACGTCACAAACACGCCATGCCACAACATGCTAATAGACTTGGATTGAATGTTTGCATTGGATTTGGATAGGCTGCACAATCCTAACATTTGTCCATTTTTACAAAAAAACAAAAAAGATAATCTTACTTTTCTCGGATTCCTCTCCCCAGAAGAGAAGAGCAGAGAAGCTGATAAGTGTTTGCGATGGTTGAGGGGTATCGATGCAAAGGTAGTACTCCCTTCTTATCATTGGACACTGTGTGAAGAAACATATTTACATAGTTCAAAGATATCACTTCAAGGGTAAATGCAAAAGAAAAAAAAGATTAGAAAGAAGAAGGAGGGAACTGATGTAGAAGGGAGGTTGGAGAGTATCTTAAGAGCTGGAATTAAAGATTTAAATAAGCCAAAGAAGCATGTCAGGTGGCTTTTAAAGGGGACAGACCTGAAATATACATGTTGTATGGTAAGCAGCTAGAACTACAAATAAGTCAAGCGAAACCAAAAAGAAGAAGAGGGCAAGAAAAACGCTTTCAGAATCAATGGTGAGGGTGCGATGTTACTTCAGGGCTTTCTATGGTTAGGCATGCAGAAGTGGAACATGACGGTGATCCAGAAGAGATGTCTCCCGTTATCTCGGGTAGCACAGTGCTCTAAAGGTGAAAGATGAAAGCTAAGTTACTGCAGTTGAAATCTCACAATTAAAAGAACATTTAATGTAAAAAAACAACTAGAAAATCACAAAGGAAAGAAAAGAAATCAAGAGCTGGAGGCCGAACTTAGAAACTCAACCCTCATTCTGGGATCCGATATTTACCTTAAAACATGAGCGCTGGGAAGAATGAGGATAAAAATGTGGTTTATGGAAAACCAAGAGATGCCTAAAGAAAAGGAAAGAAACGTCTTTTCTTCCCCATAATTATTTATCTTTATTTACTGAAATTTTCAGATATAAATGAATTTGTGTAACTCACTTAAAACACTTAACAAAGTCAGCGAGGTCCAGCCATGTCCTGCTCAGAAGGGGTTGAACATCAGCAGAAGCTTCTTTGGTTGCAGGCTCTTTCTCTGCCATGACTGAATCATCTGAAATGATTGTTTTATCATCCAATGAGTCACATCACATGTTTTAATGTCATTTATCTAAGAAATAGATTGTCACCTATCACAGTCTTATTTATTCCGTCTAAAACATCCAAGTTATTAAACGTTCATAACTAAAATAATCCGCTTGTCGGCTGCAGTACATCTGTAGCTTTTTTTATTGGTAAAACATAGGCAGAAAAGAGAGAAATTGTTATTTCAAAATCATGAAAGTAACAAAATGCCAGTGACTCATAGCAAGTTATCCTAGACTCAAATCATTATCTTCAATCCAGAAAGTGGAACTGGCCCGACTCCTACATAATGGCAGAGTATAAGTGCACACGCACATCGTACTCCCACTCACAGACTCCCACTATCTAAGTGCATGCAGAGCACCCCCTCCCCTTAGAAAAAAAAAGCCCATAGACACATAAAACAGTCTGGCCTCAAGCACAGTCTGATCAGTAAGCTGAGGCGGTGATGGCCAGTGTCTCTGCTGCTGGGCAATGGTGGCCTTAGCTTAAACTGTAGGTGTTACTAAGCAACTAAACGGATGCAGGGAGATGGCGGGCATCGCTCAGCTTCTTTTTTAGATTTGGCTAAATGATGAAGGACAAAAAGCAAATGAGAATCCCATCAATGACAAACGAAACAAATGCATAAAGGAGCTTTTTATGTCATTTTAAGTTAATGCTCGTCTTTTCTACCATCAGCATGGCGCAGAAACAGCTTTTACCATTAGGGATGTTATCGCTGTCCTTCTTTATGTCCTCCACTGAGACCTACAGGGATTAAAAAATAAATAAATAAATAAATGAACTGACAGGAGCACCACAGTAAGGCACAGGGCCTCCACCCTCTGGTCCTTCTGAGCCAGCTGTAACGTTGGGCCATTCAGCACAACCACGCAGTTGGATGTGACAGGGCAGACTCCTCCCCCTGCTAAAACACCACCAGGGAATACCAGCATTTCCTCCCGCTGAATGTCACAGATGAGAAATTCTTTAGTTTAGTTTGTAATGATGAACATTGTTTTCTCAATTAATTGCAAAATAAACCAGTAGAGGTCTCAACATGAGGATGCTGGAACAAGCAAAGTTTCTTTGATGAAACAAAAGTTTTCGCAGCCTTAAACAGGGGCAACGTTTTCATATCATCCAATATGAAAAAAAGCTGTAATGACTCAGAGATGAAGAATGTGCGTTTGAGTGCAACTGTATGTGAGTCACAACTTATTTCAAGTGTAAGACGCAGACAGATGCAGACAGACAGAAACAGGCTTTGTGACAGGGAGGCACACTTGACCTCCTAACTACTGCTGCTGCACATCCACATGTGTTTGTGTGCATTTTCATTAAGGTGTGTGAAACTTTCTGACACAAATGGGAAGCTTTGTGCAGCCACAAGGCACCAAGGGACTTGGATTTTATACCTTAGTACTTAAAAGACTTTTTTTTTTATGATCAGACCAGTCATAAATCAATACGCGGATAAGGAGGGGAACATTTAACCTTTAGGTAAGGCGTTTTATTTCACACTGTTTATTTTTTAGTGATTTTTTTCTAAGTCTAACGCTTTGACAACCCCTTTGACATCCCCCCACAGTTGATTCAGAGGCAGTGAGGGGGTTCAGCAGCTGAAAATTGCTCCCTTTATTCAGCATTTGAACCATGACATTTCTAAAGACATCTGTAAGACTGCGGCATATCTACAATATGATGCAAACTATTCATCAAAAGTCAAAGAATTGAAAAAACGGAACCACCACAGTACTTAAACACGAGAGTGGTTATTATGATCTCTTTGTTATCTTTGCAGGCAAACTGATAGGTGGGAATCAGCGTTTTTTTCTCAGCACAGTGTGCAAGCTCTGCCTGTTTTAAACTTCCCCACCGCTTTCCATCTACAGCACAGTGGTTCTGTCTTTTTGCCTTTGACTCCATCTCTGTCTGCTTCTCTGCTGCTGGGACGTCCGTCAACCCCCCCCCTGTTATTTCCCTTTCTGAGTTGCTCTCTCTCTACAGTGACCCTTGGTTTGTGGCGGCCTGGCAGGGAGACGGCACAAGTGACTTTGGGGACTTGGGGGGGCGGCCGGCTGTGTCCCTGACAAAGAGCTCCACTGATTAGCCCTGATCTTTTTGTAACAAATGTTTATTCCAAGACGGTTTTATGGGACCGCTATATGTAATTAAATGATCACTGAACATATATTTTAAATACTTAAGAAGCAAACCATTTCATGTACCGTAGTTTTTTGCAGGTTGTTTGGTGAGTTGCATTTAGCTGCACCAGGCTCTTGGAATTCCTGACAATCAGCATCTTCCTTCTCAGAAATGGGCATCAAGGATGTGCAGGAACCCTTCACTGTGGAGCTTAGTTCAGTTTCTCTGCTCGGTTAAAAAAACAAAAACACAAAAGACCTCATAGTTAATTTGTGTTACTAGCTTTTACCCTACAATCCCCATTTGGACTCAAACTGTTCAAGTCGATGTACTGCTCTCTAGGTTACATTAATGTCTTGTGTTTCCTCTGCAAGCATAGTTATCCTGCTTTATTGCCAGATAAAAAGATGCAGCCAATTTAAACACAAACACAGTAGAAAAAAGGAACAGAAAGACAGAAAAAAGCTGTTTTAGAGGTTTTCAGAATACTTACAACCCGGACAAGGAACCACTCTTGTTCTTGAAACGGTTGAAGAAATAGAGACTGGCAACCTCAATGAACTGTTCTGGTTTTGGCAAAGGAGTTTCTGTAAAAAGGTAGAGTAACCTTTAGACATCATACCAACACTACTTTGTTAGGTTTACCAAAAAGATATAGGTGTTTCCAAAAAGAAAACAGCATCTTTATCTCACTGCAGTGTGAAGCCCTCCTTCCCCACAGTTTTTTCCCCTCAACCACTTTCTTTCCACGTTCTCACTCACTTTGTGGTTCAGAGGTGATCACTGTCTTCTTCTGTGGACGAATGAGTTTCCACCGGGGCACAGGTGGAGATGTGGGAGGGGGCTCCAGCGGGCCCGCTCGCGTTCTTGTTACGAGGACAGCACGGCCGCGCAGCAAAGATAAGCCATGGCGACGCAGTGTTTCTGCAGATTTCGCCTGCATGAAAACAATGTACAACATCTAGCGGGGAAACTGAAAAACTGAAGTTTTCCACTTCTGTTCTTTATGAATAATTTGTCAAATCTAAAAAAAAAAAATGAAACCGTATTTTAAAAATGGATCTCTGTCAGTATTTCACCAGGTCGCAGATCAGTGGTTAATTGTTGTGCTTTTTTGGAAGATGTGACTAACTCCTAAAATACATCAAATTTGAGGAAAACATTTTTTTTTAAATGTTGATGACCAGAAGGTCATTATATTTTTGAGCTAGAAAGCTTTTTTAGAAAGCCCATGAGCGAATTAAAGAAAAAGACAGAATAGAAGAGATGGAACCATCATACCATTTGGCTCATCTCATAAGCACCGCAGTGTGTTTGAAAAGGGTAGAAGCTCGCACACACCACCACTTCTGAGGCATCTGAGAGAGAAAAAGGACTGATTAAAGCATGCATTTCACTACTAAAAAATACTATTTGAGGCTAATATTGCTGAGGAAGATAACTAATATGACTGCTTTCATGTCAAAAGAAACCCATTTAAGAAGAACACTGCTAGCTTGCGCTTATTTATTTAAGTCTAAGCTGTGTAAAGGGGGCCATTACCCCCCACAGGGTTTATTTTAAGTATTTTTGCTAAAGAGCATGTTGGCCAAGAAACATGGAAAATCAATTTGACAGGCTGTGGTGAAGAGAGATTGGATTACTTTTAGGCAAATACAATGGCTGAATCTTAAACATACAGCTAAAAATGTTTTTTCGTCCTGATTTCTTCAGGAATATTAAAAGCTTTGACAAAAAAAGAAAAAAGAGCAGTTGTTTGTTTTTGTTTGTAGTTGCATTGTGCTAATCCCCTTCTTCCTTTAGTGAGAGCCGGTCCATGATCAGACTGAGCTGGTCTGTGATGAGACCAAGAGTGAAAAGCTGAAGTCAACTGGAAATGACTAAGTGGCATAATAGTGGAATAGTACAGAAATGATATATTATACATAAGCTTTGCTTGTTTTCAATAGCTTTACATTTGCTTTGGTTTTTAAAATAACTTGCTGGTTGAACACTGGAATCGGAGGTCTTCATAAAAGCATTTGCAGCCCTGCTGTGACCACACGCTCATTTCTTAGTACACATTGCAATCTTACCTTCCTTGGCTTGGGAGGCTCTTCTGCCCTGAGGGAGAACCAAATAATTCACCCTTCCACTGTTCCCTCTGTTAGTTTATTTATGCTCCACCATATATGCATTAACCCTGCATGAACTCTCTAATACAGAGTCAGGAAAACAAGAAGAGATACTTGACACAGGAAAGGGGTGGCAGCATGATGACTGGCTGGTAAAAAGCATCGGAGTCTCAGTTGTCGCACATAGCAGAACAAAGATTTGCACTTTTGCAGTTTTTCCATAAAAACAGAAATTGATTTAATTGATTTAAAAGAGTTTTGGTTTTTTTAAACATGCTTTTGTATGAAGACATTTGGTGTGTGTGTGTGTGTGTGTGTGCGTGTGCGAACAAAGCCTACTGTACAGTGCATGTGTGAAATATTGTCCTGCAAAAACCTTTAGTGTCATTTTGCTCCAACGGCACCAGACTTGTTTGGAGATTGGAGTCTGTTCTTGTAACTGGGGGGGCGGGCTCCATCCCTGGTCCACTCTGATCCTGAAGTATAAATTTGGGAATGCTGTCCTGTAGAAAGTTCCAGGTTTTCTCTGGAAACAAAAAACTTTTGGGGAACAAACATCCAAATCAGGTTTTGGTCATTGTATATTTCAAAATTATCAATTATTTTGGCTAACCCATTTATTATCTGGTATTCTGTAAAGTTCTCCTGTTTCTCTTGATTAAAACATTTTGCCTCTGCTTTCTATAGGAAGTAAATCATTTTCTCCTATTTGAACACACTCTGTAGCTAAACCAACTTAGCAGTTTTTCTTTTAAGTACGGATATTCGCAAAAGAAAGTTGTAAAAAAAATCTGTTTTTGTGATTTGTTGATCCAATTTCAGAAATATTTAAACAAAATATATTGCAAAAAACATTTAGTTCTTAGCAAGGTGACATAGGAAGAAGATAGGATCAACAGAACAGTTTCTACAAAAAACCAGCAGAGAAAAACCGATATAAGCTACAAGAGTTAATCAACATTTACGTTACTAACTCTATTGGATGGATTTCTTGGACCCAGCCAGTCAGAGCTTGAATGAAAGTGAAGTCATCTATGGTCTCAGTGGTTTTTGTCCCAGCACTAAAAAAAATATAGATAAAAATTAAGGACATAAATGTGTCTTAAATCACCAAAATTGTTAGCCTTCTTAATGTTAGTTTTTAAAAAATGTTCAAAAACTTTTACTAGTTTTGCAAATCCTGCTGTTTACTATTTAATTATGTACAAAATTCTTTAGAATGACAGTAAAAAAAGACAAAGGCTAGTTAAGTTGGCAAATAAAAGATATATTCTAAAACTTTTAAGAAGGAAACTATTATCTTACAACATCCTGACAACTTGATGAGGTGTTTCTAAACAATCTTGAATAAATGCAATTTGTGTCTATAAGTAGAATTATTGTGAATAAAGTTTAAATTATGAAACACATCTATGGGTAAGATACAAATTGATCTTTAAAAAAACCTAAGGGGCGTATCCCCTGTGCTTTGGCTTCTTTGACAGTTTCCACTTGATGTGATCTAACACTTACATATAGTTGAATAAACATCCCTTGAAAATGACAAGTGAGGAGACATTTTTTTCTGCTGGGAATGAAAGATTTATTTCTCTAGAACAAGCAGCTTCAGACATGCTCTGATGCTCCGCCACAAACATGAAAACTGTCTGGCACTAAAATAGACACAGCGAAAGGGGACAGAGCTAAGCGCAGCTAAAAGTTTGTCAGAGTCTGCTTTTGTGTGAGTGTCTTTCTACAGGAAGCTAGCCCAAAAAAGACTATTTAACTTCTCTCTCTCTGAATCTCTTGCACATTTGGTGATTCAGTAACAGGCCAAGGGTTTGTTTACGGTTTTGAAAAAATGGTGTCACAGGCTAGGGGAGGGGTTTTCCTCCCCATTGTCTGTTTTTGCTCCCAAGCATACTGTCCATAGGAAACACATGCACACCATTCTTAATTTTATTTTTGTAATGACTAAACTTGCAATTTGGTTAATGAGAAAGAATCTTTTGCTCTCTGTTGTTTGTGTGGATGTTCCCTTCAGGTTTTTTTTCTCTTCTGAAAAGTCCTGCTGAATGTCTAATTTTCTTATTTTAAGTAGAACAGTAACCTTCAAATGTTTACAAGCATGTGGGCTCTGAAGGGAGTTCTATGTAGTATTGGGGATGATAATAAAATTGTTTTTCAATTTTGATTGATTACTGGCATACAGAATATTTTTGCTTTGTTTTGTTTGGAGTTTTTGTTGTTGTTTTTCCTTTCTCCGCAATGGAAGTATCCCCTTGTTTTTTATTTTAATATTTATTTATTTATTATTTTTAGTGCGTCCTTGTTTGAATGTGATTTATTAAAGGACTGTGTAATATCAAAATCATCTCTCTCTATGTATGTATGTATGTATACAGTATAGACCAAAAGTTTGGACACACCTTCTCATTGAAAGAGTTTTCTTTATTTTCATGACTATGAAAATTGTAGATTCACACTGAAGGCATCAAAAATATGAATGAACACATGTGGAATTATATCCGTAACAAAAAAGTGAGAAATAACTGAAAATATGTCATATTGTGGGTTCTTCATAGTAGCCACCTTTTGCTTTGATGCATGTATGCATGTATGCATATTAAAAATCAGTTATTCTCAAATATGCACATGTATTAGCAGTAAATCATAAACCATAAACAACTTTAATCTGTTGCCATCTCTTTCTGAACTTGATCATTTCTTTGTCTTTTTGTTTTTTGTGAACACTCACGTTCTTTTCCATCTAGTCTGTAACTTTATTGAATTTACAAAATATTGAATATTTAATTAAAATAAAAGTTTGCCAAAAACACAATAGATTTTCTACTAAAATAAACTTTGTTCAAAGATGGTAAATGGTAAAATGGCGTATACTCATATAGCGCTTTTCTACCTACAAGGCCCAAAGCGCTTTACAGTCACAGACCCATTCACCCAGTCACACACACATTCACACACTGGTGGCCGCTCCGCTGCCGAACGCAGGCGCCCACCTACCACCAGAGGCAAGGTGTATTGACAAGGACGCATTGACTCATGGGTGTGCAAGGCGGGAATCAAACCTGCATTATTACGATCATGGTCGACCGCCCTACCGCTACACCACGACCGCCCCAAGATTACAAATTCTAAGTGTTTCGATAAAATGTGTTCAACACTGGAAGCTAGTAGTTTAGCTTTGACTTTGGAAACAGTCAGGGAAAGTTCTTGTTTTGTTTAGAAGCTTCCCTGTTTATAACAGTCGCTTAATGTGGCGTTAAAAAGTAGGAAGTGCAAAAAGTCAAGGGAAAGCTTTACATGCATGTCATGTTTTTTTTTTTCTTATACGTTTTTTTGTGCTTAAGAACAAATTGAAAGAAAATTTGGCCCACAAGCCGGAGATATACAAAAAAAACATTCAAAGATGAATAGTCTTCTCAAAAGAATTTTGTTAAAACAAAGGTGATTCTTCATGGTGTAGTGCACACAGGCTTTCACTAGAACAGTTTAAGAACTTACTTTGTGCTGGCCACTTTCATGAGAGCTTTAGCCAGCAGCATTGGCCACAGTTCTGACTGACAAGTGGAGGCAGGCAGAAGCATGTTGTTCTCCTCATCAAAAGGCATGGCATCATCAATGGTTATCTTTCTCCAGGAACCCTGAAAACAAACACAAAACAGAGACGAGAGCCTCAGAGACTAAGGACAAGCACTTGTGAACTTCTAGAATAATTCTATTCGTAATTTTGCACTTATTTGGCTGTAAATTTTCAAAAGTAAAAATTAACCTGGGAAATACATTTTAAGAGTATAGACCATCTGACAAAACAAATTTGTAAAATCTAAGTGTATAAATGATGTTCTTCACAGTCATAACAGGATTCAGTCAGACAATTTCTTACACACATGCCACCATTCCAGATCAGAGTCCAGCTCTGCATTTAGTTCTGGCCCAATCGAAAAATTCAGGTCAAATATAAAGGTTTGGCAAGGCAAAAGAAATGTTTCATTTCTACAAGGATCTTAATTTTTCTAAAAGATGAAAAGAATCAACTGCAGAAGGAGCATTTGTATTGTGTTTTCTCACATTTCCTTGGGATATCTGTTCTCTGCTTGGATTCTAACATCTTGCCACAGCTTGTTACAGGGTGTGTCGTCTCGCCGTTATCCGTGCAGAGCATTTTCACGCCGCGTTTAAGGACAGCAAACATAACCAGGTGTTAAACTCGCTGCCTGTTCCCAGCTGTGCCATTCTCTATCCATCGACACATTTAGCACAATCAGTGCCAGCCTTCACACAGCAGAAGGAGACACACTCCATTTCACTCATTTCTCTGGATTAATCAAACCTGGCTATTCAGAAAAGTTCTGGAATAACGGAGGAAAACACACAGTAAAAAATGAATGTATTCCTTTATTCTTGTGTGGGGTTATAGAAAAACTGTACGGGGGTGAAACAGAAAGTGAACACAAATGGACAAAGAAGAAACTGAGATGCAAGGAAGTGAAAATGGGGAACGGTCAGACCTGTGTGCTTAATCTCATCCTAATAATCACGTTAGGATAATGTGGTTGGCACAGAAAGTGTCAGTTATTGTCAAGGCAAGTCACTTTCATATTTATAACATCTTTGGCATGCAAAGTCAATCAACGGTCTTTTACTTTGACGCAGAAAGCTTTGGGAGCATGAAATGTACCAAAGAAGAAGGTGCTGCAGCAAATCAAACAGGCTACCTTTCTTTGCAAGATTCAGAGCTACATGTTGCAGTTCCTCAAATGACCAGAGGGGGCAAAAGGGAGCAATTTGAAGTTGACAAAAAAAAACTCAGGTTTTACACTTGAAGCAAAGCTTGGGACACATTTCACATGGATCTCGAAGCAGGTTCTACCCATGTGCAGCATAACAAGTAAAAGTGGTTTCAACTTTATTTGGTTCTATTAGCTGATTTCTGAAAATCTCAAAACTTTGTATGATTTACAGGACTTTTTATTACCGCAAATTCCGGACTGCAAAGCGCACCCGATTACAAGCCGCACCCACCCATATTCACGTGTGAGTGCAATACATTAGCACATTGTGGGTGGTGCCAATTATGCCTCTGGGTCACGTATTTGAGTGTATCGACATCTGACAAACAGCATGGACCTATATTCTGTTCACAAGTCCCTCAGTTATGGTGTTTTTATTTCATTTTTTTTTTTACTTATTGACAATCTAGGTATCTAACATAAAATTACAAACAGTAACCATATAATCAACATTACATCCCTCAGTTATAATGAGGAAATTTACATCCGCGATTCCACATTTCCCATGAGTCTTAGGGGCTAAAGGCGGGGCCAACGCCCGGCTCGCCATTCTGTTGTACGTGTTTAAGAATGAGCAAGTAGCAGCAGTGCATGGAGGGGTGAACGGGAAAAGCTCTCCTTCCGCTTGTGTCGCAGCAGCGTTATGGGAGTAACAGGACTGGTTAGAAAACACAACGGTAAAATAAAGCAGCGGCGACTGAAAAGCGCGCGCCTCAGCGCGATACGCGCGCCTCAGTGCGGCGCGTGCGTCAGAATTCAGAAGCCTCTGCACTCCGCCGACGCCTCTGCGCTCCGCTCCCGCCCCGCGCGCTCCTTGTCTCCCCTTCCTATCTACTCCGACACCTCTGGCCAGCGCGGCTTCAAGGAGGAGCACTTCGTCCCCGTTGCGCCGGTGGACGGAGCGAATCGTGTCTGTGCAAAGCAATCGGACTTAATACTGTACGTTTTGTGTATGAGGGGCGGATGCGTTGTTACGTGTGGGAGCCATCAGACTGCCATCGGCCCCGCAGCTCAATCAGCAGGAGATGTCTCCAGCTCACACGGAGGCTGTGAGTTTTTCAAAGCAAAATTCCGCTTTTACGGTTTCCTTAGAAACCGTAAACTGAGTGTACATTCACTCCATGCGCTGTTCTCTCCGTCACGCAGCAAACCGGCTTTTCCAAACCCGTTGGTGACGGTGGACTTTTTTACGCTGCCTTTAACGATTGCTTTTAACTTGAAAGCTTCATCATAATGTAGCGGCGATCACGTGCACGTTGGGTCTAATGGCCCCGAAGGATTCTGGGATGCGGCCGGGCATGCGTGTTTCGTTTTGTTGAACCATGACTGAAGTGTCTAAGACCTGAAGTCAAGTCCATGCTGTTTGGCTGCTAAGAGGTGTGTTGAATAAAAATGCCTTGAGCTTGGTGTTAGATAAAGAATTCAAACTATTCACTGAGTTCGAAAATACGTGCATGGCGGCCGCTAATTAAATCCACAAATTAGCCGCGTCACTTAAAAAGCCGCAGGGCTGTGAGCGCAGGAAAAAAGTAGCGGCTTGTAGTCCGGAAAATACGGTACTTTATTTTTTAGATCTAGCACTTAATTCTGTATCTTTTAGTCAGTGGAAGGACTTTAGAACAAGACTAATGTGACCCGCTCTCCTGATTCTGAGTAATATTCAGACAGTCACATTTCAAATGAATTTTTTCTGATGGTCTTTTTTTATTTCTTTTTTTTGGAAGACGAGACAGACAGAAGACTGTTGCTGTAATCTGGTCTTCAGGAAGGTTGTCTGTGAGATCTCAGGGTCTATCAAAGTCAATCTTTCTTCCTGCTTTCTGCTGACAGTCTGTCTGGAACGACACAATGATATACTGTGTTGTCGGCTTTTAACATTGAACCAAGGCCTCTCCAATCAAAGACACAGCGCCTTCGTTAGACTCAAAGGTTGTGGCTGTTCTGATGCAGACGTCTAAACCCATCTTTAATAATTGTGGTTCTTCCTCCTAGAAGATGTTACAATGTCTAAAGCCTTCGTTACATTTTTGAAAACTTTTTTTTATTATTGTCATGACTGAAAATGCACGGTTTTAGATATATCTTATAAAAACATTTGCACCAAACTCACCATCCAGTACAGTTTAACCACATATTTTCCATAACTGTTGTAAAGCGGAACGTGATCTTCCACCACTTTACACAGCGAGTAGATGTGCTCCCAAGGCCTCCAGTTGTCTTGCTTCCAGACAATGTAGATCTCACTGATGATGCTTGTAATCGTCTTGATGGGGACATGGAAGAGGGGAGAGGCGGAGCAGAATATCTTTACTCATTCGTTCGAAAATATAAAGATGAAAAATCCTATGTGAAAACTAACCTGGCAAAACATCAGGTGCTCATTGGGAGTCAGCAGGTCAAAGGATGTTTGGTTTTCAACAATCGTGAGATTCTGCAATCAAGCAAACTATCGTCTTGAGATCTATTGACATTTTTACAAAAAAGCAATGAAAAAAAAAATAGTTCTATGATTTCCGATAACTCTGCAGAAATTCAAAATTACAAAAAAGAAAATATTGTTTTAAAATCCTTAAAGGGGATGCTGCTCAGAACAGAGGCAATTGTGTAAACCACAAGATCCTCCAGTCTGCATAAAGCAAGGTCTAACCATGATCATTGAGTCCACCATCTAACATAAAACTAAACATAAAAATGAATGCTAAAGACTATAAATACAGTCTGAAAGAAAAGGAGCCAAGCCTTTATAGAGCAACTACCTTAAAGCATTTCCAGGCTGATGATACATTTTCATTTTTTTTGTCAGGATGTACTTCTCTTGCATAAACAAAAAATATAATTTTTTTGTTGTTTAATTAAAAAACGAAGGGAATTTGTGTCCTGCCAAAGTTAATTATGCATAACATCAACAATGTTATGCACAGACAAGTACTGATGTAAAGGATGGTTCATTAGAGATGACAAGGGGGGACATCTAATCTACAATGTGACATAAAATGAACATGACTTTAGGAAAACACATGCTGCTCAGTAAATGATTGGTTTTCTTGTTCTTTATTTTTAATTAGAGGATTGATAAAGATAAATGGCTGCAATCAAAAAAGCAAATGCTATTTTCAAACTAGGAATTCTCTGTTAAAAAAAAAGCCACATGCCGTGTAAACCTCTGGGTTTCTTAAATGTTTTAATCCTGGAAGAACACGACACAGGTGCAGATCCACAGATGTCTTGTTCCCTCTTAAAGGTTACCTGTTCTGTTAGAAAGTCTGCAGGCCGCTTCCAGCTGTGTGCTTTTAAAGATGGAGGCAGAAATGTTTTCTCCTCTGGATCTTCATAAAAATCCTGTACACACACACACAAAAAGAAGAAGCTTTCAAATATTATTATTAACAGATTCCATGTTTACTGTCACATTGTCTTCTTGGCCTGACAGAATGAAGAAAATGGCTGGGACAAAATTATGTCCAACTGTAAATACTTTAGCCTGGATATTTACAGCTTTGGGACGTTTTCTGGATTTTGTGTTGGGTCCTGAACTCCAATTCTCCTTGTTGATGTCGGCGTCGTTCCATTCAGGCCAAATGAAGGATCCGCCGAATATGTCAGCGTTTGACACAGACAACAACGTCCTGACAAAGAATATCCGGTTAGCTTAATTTCGCCTTTGACAGTATTTCTTTTATAAACCACACGTAGCTTTATTTTATATTTTAAGCAATTCCTAGAAAACGGAATGAAGTATAAATGTTTATATTATAATATTAAGCTATGTATATTGTTATTTTGACTGAACAATTTAAGCTAAAGCTAGTATGTGGGTGTCTGAAGTTACAAACAAGACAAACTTACTCCGTCTGCCGGTCACTAGAGGACATTTTACCGGTGGAAGACTCTCTTTTCTTTATGTGTGTACTAGACATCCCTTCAATAAAGTGTAAAGCCAACTAAAAATGTGTAAAACCCCTAATTAGAAAGTCTTTTTAGCTGCGGAGAAACTATCGCTGCTGAGTCAGTAAGTGCTGGCTTGTTACCTAGCAACCGAACACAAAGGGGGGCGGGGTGTAGTTAGGGGCGTGGCACTGTGGAGGCTTGAAGACCTACTCCGATAAAAATAGTGTTTTGACATGTTCTCGAGGTATTTTTGTCATGATAGAGGGCGTATATAAAGACAAATGACCTTAAACTAGCATTTCTCTGTATTTCTCTATTTAAATCATGATGAATCAGTAGCAGACGAAAATAAATCTGTTGGAAAGAGCTTGTGGGTGTGAAGAAGAAGCTACTACAAGCCACAAGCTCCCAGCTCAGCTCCATTCTGATGCATTCACTTGTAGACGACTAAATCTGTGTGCGTCCTCGTTTTCCTCGTCCGAGCTGCTATCTGGCTTGTAACAGATGGATGACGGGAAGGGAGTCAGGCTTGCTCCGTGCCAACAGTGCCACCTACAACTCAGAGGTGAATTTCTGATGAACTACCGCCACTCTGCAGTAGCTATGTTATGCAAAACAACAGTTTTCGATTTTGGCTAGAAATAAACATAAATAAAAGACCATCGAAACTCTTAAAAGAGATCAACAGATGATCGGAGAGAGAGTTTGATGGTGCAAAAATGAAAAATGTGTTTGTCAAACAGAAAAAAATATTGAAAAGATCCTAAAACAACACTACTTATTGACTTAATGTTATAAAAAACGATGTATGATTGATCCTTTTGTAAACATTTGATCAAATTGCACAATTTAATGACAACTACACAGCACATCATGTTAAAACGTTTATTTTAATAATGTACTGGAGAATGTAAACAAGTTAAAAACATTCTTTAAGTTTGACAGAATAACAGAATATGAATCCACTGTAAAAATAGGGATTCTTTATGCATTTATATGTCATGAGATACACAAATTAGGACACAAATCCACATTAAATGTGTACCTCACATTTTACTGATCAGTCTTAAGATAAAACCTTTGCAAACGTCTAATGGAGTACCTTTAGTAACTTTAAATGAAATAAAACTTTGTGCATCTCATTTGACTAAATGATCCACATTGTTATTAAAGTTTGAAGAAAAAAAAATTCGACATCACAAACTGTGACAGTAAACAAAAGGGACGTTGTAATAGGTTTGACAGGGAAGCCCAATTTTTTTTTAAAACATTTGAAGACAAAACACTTCAATTGTGCTGTAAAACATTATTAATTTTATCAATGGACAGACTCAAAACACACAAAAACATTTAAATTGTCAAGGAACACTTGGATGTCAAATAAACACACATACACAGGAGTGTACTGAGAGAATGTACAGTAAAGTGACGACCACAATGTTTCAGTATCTCTCAACTTGCGTTGAGTGGAATTGTGTGGGACCCAGGGAGAAGGAAGAGCTATGAGCACAATACAAGAGTTTATGATGGAACAAGGACAAAAGGATTCTCAAGATTGCAATAAAAACATCAAAACTGAAGCAATGTCAAAAAAAAAAGAAAAAAAGACAGAACTTGGATGTGCAGTTCAAATCGTGATGGGTGCAGAAAGAAGTCCCTGGTGCTTAAAAGACCCCAAAAAAAGTTCATTTTCCTCCTTGAGGGTACAACAGAGAACTAGAGCGACAGGCTGAGTGAACTCACTGGACCTTGCCAATGGAAGGCAGATAACTAATCTGAGTGAACAGAGTGTTAGCAACAGCCTGACTTGCTCTCGGCAGCAGCAGTCTTTGGGTCCAGTTTGAAATGGTCTCCGTTGCTCTCCTCTTGTGGCAAACCTTTGTCGTTAGCCAGGATGTGCTCTACCAGGAAACGTGCTGCATCATCCACGTTGATGTTGTCCTGTGGAATACGTCAAATATTAGAAAGTCGTCATAGACGGATGGTGGTACAGCATTTTAGAATGAACCAAAACCATTGACTGTATAAGAGAACTGGATTGAGTGACGTTGACTCAGACTGACTCAAACCAATCCCTGCTTAATGACTATGTCTGGTTCCTACATGGCGATGTCTGTATTGCGACTCTACTGACTTCTTTTGGAACTTAACCATTTTCTATGGGTGAC
The DNA here is from genome assembly GCF_053564925.1 of Oryzias latipes. Classification (NCBI taxonomy): domain Eukaryota; kingdom Metazoa; phylum Chordata; class Actinopteri; order Beloniformes; family Adrianichthyidae; genus Oryzias; species Oryzias latipes. The sequence continues at coordinate 16,397,011 of NC_136260.1, read as the reverse complement.
AGTGAAGGAGCGAAGCAAACAATGAAAAAGCCAATGTGTCGTAATTCACAAATGTTACCAATTATTACATTTAGCTTTTTTTTTCTTTACATAAACAACAATATTTGTAATTAAAGTTTTTAGAGGTGTGCTTGAAAGATGGAATGATTAAAAACTACTTTAACAGGACTCCGAAAAGAAACAGATTAGCACTCAAATCGCAAACCAACACCCTTCACATGACGTAGCTCCAGGGTCCCAATTTCAGCTTCCGGTTATCAAGTCAACTCATTCCAATCACACAAAATCATGTTTTAAGGTCTGGTCTTTTAAAATATTTACTGGTTTGTTGAATTCAGAAGTTTAATGGACATAAAATTAAAAAAGGCTCAAACAAAACTGAAACCCTTGTGACCGTCACATCTCGGCAGAGCCGATGAACTAAATGAGGCGTTGGAGCAGGAAATCTGAAAGCTTCATTCCATCAACTGGACTTCCTCCTGCAGAGCCAAAATGTTTCAATCCTTATCTAAAGAACGTCTTCAGTCTTCGCTCAGATAAATCCAGTTGTGCGATCTAATCAACAGGGCAGGAAATAACCAGGCTGGGGTCTGTTGAGGAGCAGGCCAAAGAAACACAGTGTAATCTCACAGGCTCATTTATACAAAATGGTTCTCAGTGTAGTTTTCACACATTCCAAGGCTTACCCGTTACCCGTTTAACAAAGGTTTGTTGGACAAAGGTCCTATTTTTCCCTAGTAAACCTTTGTCCCAGGTTTACAGGAGCAGAGTTTTGTCAGAAGAGAAAGATAAGCCTTGATTTAGTGGTTTTTAAAGTCATAGAAGCTACATTTATGAGTAATACATATATAATTAATTAGATTAGCAGAAAGCATGAATCACTGACTGATAAGTTTATTTAATGCAACCTTCAGGTGATCCAGTTTGATTACGACTATGGCTTTTTTGATGTGCTTGTTTTTTTCACTACAAAATTACATATTTAAGATCCGATTTAACAGAGTTTTTTACATTAAAACATATGATATAGAAGGCTAATAAAAGATGATTTAATTGACTTCCATCATGGAGCAGCAGTTGTTACCAGACAAGCTGCCATTAGACTTCCTGAAACTGCATACATTTTAAGTGCGGATGCTCTTTCAGGGCACAAACTCAACTGTGGACAGAAAACAAGGACGATCTGACACCAAAAGCACAATGTGGCCTAAACAACACAAACATGCCATCATGTCATGCAATAATCACACTAAAAGTCTATTACATCTCTTCGACCTCTGATTCTCAAGCTTGATTTAAACTTCAGAGAGCTGTACTAATTTGCTTGCGTCGTGTGATCGTTCTTTTTTTTTATATATACATATCATCCACAGATGTTCTCCACAGTCACAGCGACATTAGCAAAATAAAGGATTTCTTTCAGATTTGCGAGAGAACATGAGAAAAAAATTACCACATTTAAAAAAATAAAAATTAATATTTACCACAATGTTCTCCATAAACCTCTTGACAGCATGCAAGCTTTCATCAAACCAATTAGGATCCACAATGACCTTAATTTAGCATCTACTTAATTTTTATTCTTTTGTCATTGCTGGAAATAAATTCAGGTGTAAAGGGGTTGACATCAGCCACACTTCCATGCGATCTCACATTCAACTAGCTTTTCAAAATACTTTTGGGTCAATGTCATGCATAAATGAGTGGCTCAGTTGGCTGCGTGTTGACTGGCGCTTTGGAAACCAGGGTTCCATTCTTAAAGGGCGTAAAGAGCTTCATCCACTGTGGGTCCTTCAGCAAGACCCTTACCCCTACTGCCTAACTGGCAAGTGTTGGTCCCCCTGTGCCAGTCCCCAGCCTTGATAAAATACAGGGTTTGTGTCAGGAAAGGCATCCAGCATCGTAAAGAAAAAATAATGGATTTTTAAAAACTTAAACTTCTGAAAATTCTGCCTTATTTCACAATGATTACAATGAGATTCCACAAATAAAGGAGACAGGCTTTCTGCACAGAAAAGAAGGGTTTCTTAGAAACATGTTCGGGATCACAATGTTTTTAGAGTATATTTAGGACAGACGATTGTCTCCAAAACAGATATTACACTCGTGTATGAAACAGGATCCATATGCAGCTCTATTTGAGTTGGGCCTCTGATTAGAACTCATACTTAAGTTCAAATCAGGAATTTTTAAGGTATACATTTGAGCAGAATAAAGATTAATTGCATTTTCTGAGGAATTTCACGATTTCTTTAGACAAGTTCAAAAATTCAGAGAACAAAGAGAAGCAAACATAAAAGAAATAAATCAATTCAAATAGAAATCTTTTTAGTAGTTTTGAAAAAGGAAAAGGTGAAATAGCAATGGTAAAAATGTGGATATTTCTAAGAATGTCAATAACAGTTTTACTTATCTTTATCCATCTTTATGAAGGTTTTAAACCAAATACATTGATGTCATATTTTATTTTTCTGCCACTAGATTTTTTTTAAACGTCTACAAAAAAAGTTTAAGGAATGTTTTTATAGCTAGTTTTTTGGTGGAATAAACTTTTAGATTACAATGTCAATTTTAAGCAATTATCAATTGTTTTCCCAAAAACTTAAGAATAAGATTTAAAAAAAACAGTTTTAAAAGAAAAGTTTGCTCAAATGGTTCCTTTTATGCACAGACTTCAAATTTTAAAATAAGGTCTAATTAAATAAGTGTAGTATTGTCTCCTATCATACCAAGTAAATGAATGTTCTGTGTATAAACTTAGACAAAAAAGACATTAAAAACTAGAGGGTTAGTTTCTCACCTTAGCCGAGGTTTCAAACCAACCCAGGAAGCCAGTGTCTTTGCAGAATTTGTCCATAAGGGGTGTGTTGTTGGGACTTTCCTTCTTCTGGTCACACTTATTGGCGAGAAGCACAGCAGGGATGGGGTTTCCATTGGTCAGCTTCACCTTACTGTCCAGGTCATGCTTCCACTTGGACACGGCTTCAAACGTAGCACCTCTCGTCACGTCGAACACGACAAATGCCCCAACGGCCTCCTTATAGTACACTCGCGTCATGTTTCCGAATCTCTCTTGGCCTGAAAAAAAGGGGCATAAAAAAGAGCAAATATGGTAAATATTTATAACTCGGCAAAAACTGGGATGATTGGCCCCAAAAGTATGGCATAAATGTAATTAAACATAAAACTAGATATTTAGAACTAGTTTAACTGTTAACTTTATCACAGATAAATTGAAAGAATGTATTTATAAAAGCATATATTTTACAAGGTAGCTACCAACAATCAAATTCCTCCAATGATTCATTAATTTATCAGAAATAATAGTTCAAAAAATAAAGAGCATTTAAAAGGCAACTCCACATTGGAATCCAGAATAGCCACAAGTAAAATATGGCTAGCTTTACCAACAACAAAACCATCAAAAGAAATGCACTTCTATAAATAAAACAGCTTAATTAACATCCAAACTATGAACACTCTAAATCTCGTCTATTGAAACATCTGGCATGGCTACAAGGACGTTTCTCTCTCTCTATTAGCCATTATGCCTACTTTTCAATACATAGTTTTATCAACAGAAAACACTGACAGCTTTTGTTAACTTTTGTTAAAGTTACATGTTAAGCCTTGTTTCCACTAAGTGGTGCAATCTGATCTGGTCTGGTCTGTTTTAGAATGGTTCTGGTAATATAGGTGAGCTTTTTTTACTCATAGTTGGACCGTCACTGCACATGCGGTGTGAAGTTTTCAACAACAACAATGGAGGTCATCCAGCAGCTTATTATTTCCCACTTGGCTTTAGGTACTTTGTAAATCCAAAGCATTTAAATTGTTTGACAGAAGATTGCAGATGGAGAAGAGAAATATAGCGGCTTTCTATGAGTTTTCTTTTGCCATTGTGACCTTCAGCCAATCAACGAGTTTCTACAGTAGCTTCGCCCTAACCGGTCCATTCCATTTTGCTGTGGACCTCCAACCAATGGGGGCCCAAAAATGGTACGATTCAGTCTGGCCTAATGGGTCAGTTTTATAATAGAAACACTAAAAATACCAGACTGGACTGGACCGGACCATAACATTCAGCTCAGCTTTAGAGTAATACTACTGTCACACCCAACAATACAGTAAAATGTGTTCTCCACGTGTGCTTGGGGAGTGGTAAGCTGCATTTCAAGCTGAACTCCAAACCATATAGGATGTTTAACCATCCAAGTGGAGCCCCTAGTGATGAGAATAAAGAAGAAAGGTATTAGGTCCTATTTTTCATTTTTGGTATAACCAGACCAAGGATTCAAAGCAGCAAGAATGATAATCCCATAATTAATAGGACTATCTAGGATCCCAAATGGCTGGAGAACTTCCCAAACTTCTAAGATGGTAGAAAACAGCATGCATCAAAAAGTTATCCTGCTTCTTTAATAGGATAGCGAACAAAACTCAACATCTGTGGAATTGTAGTTGAAATGAAGGAACCACAGGCAGAGGGTTCAAAGAAAGGTCAATCCATGAAAGCTACTGGACTTGACAGATTACCTGGGATAGTCCAAACCAGCTCATGTGGATTTCTTTTGACTTTTTTAAGTCTAGCAGACACAAACCATTCATTCTCACTGTATGAAGTCAGTGACCAACATCTGAGAAATGACTCTGAGGCATGACATTCCCACCCCTTCATATCACCTTACCTTCATGGCTAAAAGGTAAACAAAGGAGCCCAAAGTGATATGTGCCCACACTGCAACACCTCAGAGAGGGGTCAGGTTGCTCTTTTGTTCACCTCATCTCAGCATTTGATACAATCATTCCACCCAAACTGGTTGATAAACTGCTGGACTTTGTTCCATTAGCTCATGGATCAAACAGTTCCTCACTGCAAGTCAGAATAGACCCCTAACCTCTTCCTTCTCAATCAGTCATAGCACAAGCTCCCACGGGGGTTTGTGGACGTATGACTGTTGTCTACTCGTCCAGCAGCAACAGTGACTATGCTGGTGACGTCACCATCATCAGACTCATCCTAAGGGGGACAAATCAGCGTACAGAGTCGAGGTAGAGGTTTGTTAGAGCTTAGCGTGTAACAACACCGAACACCACAGAAATCAAGTAGATGGGTGCAGATTCAGAAATAGAACAAACACACTGAGAAAGGGTTTTTAAGCTGCTGGGAGTCCATATCACTGGATGCCCCCTGCCCCCTCTGGAAGATCTTGCCATAATTCATTACATCAGCGAAGCACAAAATATCACCAGTGACACATCCCACCTTTTTAAAATGCAGCCCTCTGGCAGGCGTTACTGAGCAGCCAAAACAAAAAACCACCGCTTCAGAGGGAGCTGGGCTTTACTTTGTAGGTTTGTTATTATTAAAAGCAGACATAGAGTTATAAAGTGAATACCTGCTTAGCGCACCAATTTGCTTTGCAAACTTATAAGTAATTCAACGTTTTTGTATTTTGATCAGCAAAAAGCATTTTAACCATGTTTAATGTGTAAAGAATGAAAAGGAGGATGGGAATAAAGACCAATCGATCAGGTTTTAACAACAACAAAAAGTCACAAATGTTGTGATTTCAAGAACAAGGACTGGTCTTTTCTGGTTTTTAAGCCACCAAATTAGATTTTGTCATTTTGGAACACATTGTTCCATTTTTTTGTTTTTTAATATATCAGAAAGCAAAAGGTAATACTTTTTACATTTATGAAGCCTTTTCAATGTAATTTAAAAGTAAAATAATTGATATAATATTAACATTAACTACATCTAAAAGATTTGGTCAAGAAAGATGACGCAGGATTTTTTAAACTTTTTTTTTCAATAAATCCTAATTTTCTTTGTGCAAACAGTAGTGATACAACTAGATCTATGCAAATACTGGCCTCCAATGATGTGTGACAGAATGCAAAAGTCTCAACACATGTTCATGCTCCACTGTTTTCATTTAAGAAAGCCTACAGGGCAGGTGGAACTGTAGAGTGTATTAGGCAGCTAATTCACAAAACAGAAAATGAACCGAAAAAAAAAGATTGTGGAAGTGTGAGTGCAGCTTCTCCCAGCATACTTTCACTTTATTGCCTGCCCAACCACGCAAGGAACAAGAGCGGTGTGGTGCAGTGCGGGTGTGAGAGCGAATACACTGTGGGGCCCACAGGCCTGATGGTAATTGCTCATAATTGAGAGTCTAATTTTGGCCGATATAACCCCAGGTGAATTCACCAGAGACACGACACACTGGGATAAAGAGCCGATGGACTGAAATAAGGATTTCATTTTGAGGCTTCTACAGCTCGTACGTCCAGAAAAGTGCAGGCCATGGCAGGGTACAGACAAAAATAAGGACCTCATCATTTTCAGGGCACTTTTTGACGTTTTAATGGTCTGACAGCCTCCACAATGACTTAACTAGAAGTGAACAGGTTTAGGAAGTTATCAAATAAAGGAAAGTCATTGTGTTTAGAAGGGGCATTTCAAAACTGGGTTAGCTTTTACAATGTGAACATAGGACCAAATGATGCGACTGACAGATGCTCTGATCTATTTACTGTCTAGTTGCTGATATTATCTAAAAAGCCTGGAATTGTTGGAGTTTAAGTGTATTTTGGTAGCGTCTATTTACCATGAACAACCTCACAATTTAATTTGAATCCTACATTAAGACCTTCAGAAAGGGTTTGGAGCTACCTTCCATGGCCATGTCTGCTTTATCCTTTGAGTGAAACTAGAACCAAGAACCATTCTCAAATCTGTTTCAGTCCTATTCTATTACTTCACAGGGTTCGCTGGATAATTTATCAAACGGCCAAACGTGAAGAATTCAACTTCACCTTATTGGTGTTTTTGAGTCTGTTGAACCCTATCAGCCATCTGTCTTCCTGTATATACCAAGTTCTCAAAGAAAGAAAGAGCCACCTTAAAATAGCACAATACAAAGTCAAAGTATTAACATGATTTTGATTTGATTGATTGATTGATTTCAAGCATTGTAGTCAAAACAATAAAGAATCAAACTCATTACAGAAATGATGACATGCAAAGATAAAAAAAACAGAAAGTAAAACCAAAAAAAGGTACTTTAAACACATCTGCTTAATTAAATCATTAACTAAAGTCAAATAGAGATTGACTTATTGCTTGAAAAGTGCAGTGGGAAGAAGCAAGCTTATTTCAAATATAACCATTTGTATCACATTTCTGAGAACCCTTTCATAGAACTTGGTCCATGTGTTCTACTGCCTGTAGTTCATTATCATTCCACTAGAGGCAGTAAAAGGGCTTTTCAAAACGGCTGCTTCTATGAAATTGCAAACACTTTTGGCTAATTTTGCTAATTTGTAAAACTTTATAGTGAGAATACCCATTTATTCTTATTCATTTTTAAATTGACTACTTGTTGCATCGAAAGGAAATTGAAAATAAGTTGATAATTGGCGCTTTATAAAAACAGTTACACCATGTTTAAAATATGTTGGTGACATTTGATACCGTGGGTAAATAAGGTGCTTTTTTCCTTAACGTGTCAATATCATTGCATCTTAAATTAGCAAAAAAGTTATCAAATCACCCAACATAGCATAAAAAAACATTCCAACCCCCCTCCAAATTTTTTTTATGTCTATTCTTTAACCCTTACAGGGTTAAGGAAGCTCAGTTGTACCAATGTTGCAACTTCCGCAGCTTTAAAAATGAGGAAAATCTAACAATTGAGCAAGCAGTTTAATTTACTGATATTTAGCATTGTGTAATTATTTATATCTTATTGAATTGCTTTTATGCCATATATTTTAATACAGTAGCGCAAAAGTAAAGTTGAATACTTTATTTGCTTTTGTTTTTACAACAGGGACGAACAAAATCATATTGAAAACATTAATGAGGGTCATATGCTGCTAACTCAATCAGCAGAACTCTGTAAGGGACTACATGAACAAATGATCATTTACTGAAATGCCGCAGACCATGAAGCTGCAGGGGGAAAAAACAAAGACGTGTCAAACGCACAACATGAGGCAACTGCCTGCAAACTATAGAGCCTGTACATCCGAGTCCATTCATCATGATGCTGGGCCCTGATGGAATTTTAATTGAAAAGAATTCAGTTCATGACCTTCAAACACAATTAGATGCTTATTGCAGCACATCAAACAGAAGCACTCGGTGAAACGCTTCAGTTCTGGGCACCGTGCTGTTTCTGTTTTGCGGCGCAAGAGAAGCAGATCCAAAGTGAAGTCTTGTTATCCAAAGACCCAGCAACCCCAGTTTCCTCCATGGCGGTGCATGCTTTTGTGGGCGGGTTACCATAGAAACTATCCAAGCAAGAAATTACAGCAGCAACAGCAGCCAGCTTCGTCTGTTAGGAGGCAACAGGCTGTGACCCCTCCCTCACAACACTGCTAAAATAAAGACAACGCAGGGCAACAATAGTGAAAAAGCAGCCCAAAGCACGACTCTGCAAAGCAGGACCGAAGAACACATGACTTTACATTCCTGTCCACAGCATGTGAGAAATGATTTACTACAGCTTACTTCTGCACCGAACAGGCTGCGAGCTAAGGGAAAATCCCAGACTTTAAGTGGAATTACCCTTCTCTTTCCCCTTCACCTTTTACTCAGACCTGCTGCTTAAATTAAGCTTTCAGAAATCAGGCCTCACAATAACAGAATCTGTTGCACAATATCAGATTTTTCTTTTGTTTGCTTTTTTAAGATTTGGGAAGTCATTTCAGCATGCCTGAACCAGTAATGAAATATGATCCAAATCTTTAATGGTTGCAAATATTACAAAACTGATCACTCATCCATTTAGTGGAAACTCCAACATAATTTCCTCACAGTTTACACCAAAGTGACACTAGTTTTCTATGCGTTATAAAAGATGGAAAAGTTTCATAATGTGAAATGGTATATTATTTAAAGTTATTACGGTAACTCATGTCAACAAATCTTGAAAACATGATATATTTCATTGACTTTAAATAAAACCACTTTAGTGCAAAACTGGTGCTTTTTGAATAAACTGTGTGTCCAGCATGTTCTATTGTGGGATCCAGTTTGAACATTTAAAAATTACACATTTGATTCCACAGTTGTTGGTGTCACCTTGAAATTATCTTAGTATTAATTTAATAAGAAACAACATTTAAATGAATGTGGTTTGGAGAAGTTTTCAATAAACAAAATAAAAAAATGTAGTCAAAATAATCTTTAAAATTCCTAAATTCAATTCTGAGATTTATGTAATTCTTCTCATTTAAAGATCAACTCCAAAAATCTTTTAAGAGATTTAAAAAGTGATCCCAGTGCTCTTTTAATACCATCGATCCATCCATCCATCTTCTTCCGCTCATCGAAGACCGGGTTGCGGGGGCAGCAGTCAAAGCAAAGATGCCCAGACTTCATTCTCCCCGGGTCCTGGGTCTTCCCCGGGGCCTCTGCCTAGTGGGACGCGCCCAGAACACCTCCCTAGGGAGGCGTCCAGGAGACATCTTAACCAGAAGCCCAAGCCACCTAAAGCGGATCATCTCGATGTGAAGGAGCAGTGGCTCCCCTCCTTGAACCTCAACCTTAACATGGTGGAGGGGTTTGAGTGCTCAAGTGATCTCAGGAGCTATGCTGTCTGGAGCTTCTGCCCCTGGTAGACACTCCCATGGCAGGGTGATGAGCTAGACAAAGATAGGTTCAGAACACCTTTTTGAAAAGTACGATCAAAGATCTCGTAACGTCACCCGGATCGGCATCACCGGAGCCACACCTCAGGCCAAAGGTTGGGGCACACAAGCGAGCGCCTGGTATTTGGGGCTCCTCTGAAGGGACCCCGATCGGGTCCAGCCTGAAGGAACAACGTGGGATCACTCTCCAGTGGTCCCACTACCTGCAGGTGAGCTCAAAAGGGGTCGATGCAATGTGGTTTGGGTGGCAGTCAAAGGTGGGTGCCATAGCAGCCAAAACCCTGGTCATGGAATATTTGGTCTTTTAATTTTAATTAATAATTAGATATTATAATAAAATTGCTTCTACATCACTAATCACAGCCATAAATTAATCCTATAAGGCTCCAGATTTTTAGGGGCATGATTGTTTTTTGAAAGAAAAAAAAACGCAACTTTTGAAAAGACTTTTAAAATACCCAATCAGAAAAACAATTTTGAGCTTGGATCATCAGAAAAAAATGTCACAAGAACCTGTTACAAACGACAAAAAAACAATTTTCATCAAAATTGGTCTTAAAAGGCAGATTCATTGTTGTAAGTTGTAATTACTTTTTAAAAATTGTATACATTTAATTACAGAACAAGCTCTTATTTTGTGTTTCCCCTATTCAAACAATGCTACCTGGGTAAGCGGGAGTTCAATATCAGCCGTTTCACTTAAAAGCCAACAGAGGATGTTCTTTCTGCAGCTCCTAAAAAAGTTAAATCTGCTAAAGTTAAAGACCACCGTGACCTTTGAGATTCCTAACCTTTGGTTGATCCTCACATCCTCTATTGTGTTCTGCTATGTTTTGTTACTGCTGAGAACAGAAGCAGACTGTAGCGTATCCCTCATATTGTGGAGCATGGGTGACCGGCTGCCATCTGCCATCCCTGCATGACCTCTACCTGTCCCAGACGACCAGTCAGGCAGGGAAGATGGAGGCCATCCATCCTTTTAAAATTGTCCCACCTCGCAGGTCTAAATACAGACTGCAGATTGTACAGAAAGTTACCAAACTCGTTTGTTCCTGTATATGTTCTTACTTTAATTATTTGGATTTTATAGCCATTTTTTTTTAAATTTTAGTAAGGTCTTTGTGTTGTCTTCTCATTTTACATTATATTTGATCCCAATTCAATTACTTTGATTATGGTATTTTCCTAGACCATTATTTAAAGAGGTAAATACGTTTAAAACTCAATTATGCTTACACCAAAAAGGGAAAAAATCCGGACAATATTTCAAGTTGGGTCAGGTTTTACAGATTTTTTTGTGTTTTGTATTTATTTATCGCAATTTTATGGCACCTCAAATGTAAGGACTCAGTAAGGACTGTTGAATATCAGCTGAAAAAAGCTACTGAGACTTTTTGTTAAGTTAAAGGTAAAAGGTAAGTTCAAACCCATCACTGGGATAAAAACCTAAATGTGCCATTGTGGTGGTTCATTTACGAGAAAATAGATACTAATGTTATGCACAACACCCGACTAAAAACACTAGTAATCAGAGCTGTGACGGTGTGGGATTTTTGATCACCGCGGTGATGAACTACCAGGGGGCGCGGTGTCGCGGTTAACCGCACGCCCTCCCGTCCCCGCCGAACACTAAATCCCCCGGCGGCCGCGTCGCAAATGAATACTATTACAACGCATAACTCTTTATTAACAAATAACAGTAATGACTAAGTACTACCTATTTAACTAATTAACTAACTATATAGGTGTTTTAGAATGACTATGTGTATGTGTGTCAGCGAGAGAAAGTAAATTATCAGCAAAGGTGAATGTGTTTAATGTGCTTTTTATAGTTCCAATCACGCACCACGCAGAACTTTCAAAAAAAACAACTATGAGGTATACTCATCACCGTGGTGATGCGGTGATCCAGTTATCGTCACACCCCCTATTAGTAATGCCTCTTTGCTTATAATATTGTCTTTTTGCAAAAATGTTATAGTATCTACATCTTAGCACAGTATCAAGGAAAGGCTCAACTATTTGACAAGATGGTCAAGTTCAAAGGAAAAGACCAAAGCCCTTCAAGATGAACAACAAATGTTCGACAGAACATGCGTAATAATATCTGACAGTAGAACAAGCCAAGCCCTCTCAGATCTTTGTCTTTTCTCAGTGTGAAGCAAACTCTTAAGAGGCAGATAAAATGGAGAGTTCAGGTTCCAACTTTTGGAAATACAATAAAAAATTGATTTTGAATTGATTAACTGAAAAATGTAAAAAAACACTACAGATTCCATTTGCCTGGGAACAGGATTGTTTAGAGCAAAACTTGAGAGGGACCATAATACCATAATAGGACCAGTTCGATCAGTCCTTTAACTAGGCAAAACAAAAAATACGAGACCATTGAAATCATGACGAATACCTTCCAAATAAAGCAACAGAGGGGCCTGTCTGTCGGTTTGTCTGCTCTTTAGCCATATTGCAATGGTCTATCCAAATTAGAATCCATTGCCACTATAGAGATTAACTTTATGACTGCTTGTTGAAACTAAGTATTTAACCTTTGACACCCGAGATGTCGTTGGGGATACCTAAATAACAGACACTCTTTGAGCTACAGTAACTAACTCTTCAACCATTGGCGCAGTCAATGGGAATCATCTGATTCTGACACGGAGAAAACCTACTTTTTATATCGGCTTTATACCAATATGCAACACATTAGCAACATAAAGTGTAGCTTCATGGCGCAAAGCTGCTTTTCTCCACCTCAGAATCGACAGGAATTACATCAATTGCGTGAACGATTACGGTAGTCAAAAAAATGTCAACACTGGAGCAAAAGCTTCGGTGTTCAGGGTTAAAACTGAAATGTAGTTTGTCATGTGCTAGTTAAACTGAACCAAAAAACCTGCTGGACCATTATTTCACTGGCAAGGTACCCTACAAAATATACAGTTTTTGCCAGTTGTGTCTATTCATCTAAGAAAAACCTTTAAAAAAATGTATTGACATAATAACATATCTACTGTTCAAACTTTTCTTCTGGTTTAACGAGAAATGGGTTTTTCTTAATCACAAAATCTCTGCAATTAACTACTAGTTTAAATAGATTACACTGTTATAAAACTAAAACAGCTGATGAAATTACCCAAAATGCATATTTAAAACTGAATACATTTTTGTGTGCTCATTGTATTGTCTTATCTCCCTTACAATCAAACTAATAATGACTTAGGGGGAAAAACTCCTTTAAGACACCCATACAGAATGTTTTTAGATAGGTAGTTTTGCTATTTGTACGTTAGTGACTCAAAATACTTCAAAAGTAATGTAGACCTATAGATAAATTGATATTGTTACAATGAGATCTTGTGTTCTTTTTAACTTCTCTTGAGATCATTCAGTGGAGACCTGCCTTCTGCACAGGAAAAGGTTAAGGAGTTGGAATACAGGGTCAAATCATGTGACGGTGGAACGAAACAAAAGACGTTGAGTGTTTTAGTGGGTGTTTAAGGAGGAAATCTATTAATGTTACTAAAGGTCTTCTTATACAAACCAAACTTATTAAAGTGTTTTATTTTAAATGTACAAAATGCATGCTTCTTCTACTCCCCACAACAGTGGGTAATCAACTTGTCTCCAGGCTTTAAAAAACCCCAATGACAAAGTAGCAATTCTGGGTGAAAGGGGGTTCGGTTCGCACTCTCTTCACACCAACTTCCTCCATCTTATCTAAGGCACTGATTACTATCATTCCCCCAAACTGTAATCACAACTGAGGTGGGTGTAACTTTAAACAGCTCAACGGCAGAATGAGATTTACTCCCCCTTTAGCTATAACATACTGGAATGGCGTAGAAACCATTTATTAATGGCCTTAATGACTTACCTTGAGCTTTTGCTCCAACACCCCCACTCTGCTACTTATTTTATCCTCAGATACCCGTCAGCAGCTTCAGTGTAGGTGTGAATAATGAAGTTTAGTATCTCTGTCATTTAACCCTAAATGTTCCAGGATGTCCAGTACCTTCAAGAAAAATGTACAAAGGTACCTTTGCCTAAATGAGTGTTTTCCGGCTGTTTGTGTGCTTTGGTGTTTTTTTCTCCTGGAATAAAGTGTTGTCTGGCTGTGACAGAAATGACCCTCCCTGGCGCTCAACCGCAGATGTCCCTGCACACTGAGCTGAAGTGATGGGACATTGCTGGGGGGCTGTCGGATCGTGGGTTGGTAGGTAGTAGCCTGCGCTGCCAATCAATCTGTGACAGACACGCAAGCTGTTGTGACGACCTCCCCAGCACCCAAATGTTCGCCCCCTTTCTGTCACCGCTGTGAGCGATAGTATAAATATAAGAACAGCAGTCTTCGAACCATCTGTCCTGATTATTTTTCAGCATATGAGGTCGGTTTGAGGCAAAGGATAGAATAGAACATCTCTACAGGCAGGCCATGTTTCCTTTTTCTTTGTGTCGGTGACAGAAAACACACTAACCAACATGGAAAAAAAATACATCTAGAGACCAACAAGCCCTCATGGGCATGCAAGTTCTCTTTCCCACTTCTCTACACTCTGAAGCCAAAGCAACTAGGATCCACGGTATTTAACCAAAGACGAAGTGTGAAAGAGCCAGATGAGAAGAACAAACAACTGTTTTTGGCAGAGATTATCTGAACAGAATGTACAAGAAACACTCTTCATTATTTGCAGCATGCTTTAATCACTTGCACATGGTGAATTTGTGGCCCTCGCAGAAGGTTTTGGGAAAATCTTGTTATGGGAAATTTTCACTACATTGCACAATTCATCTGGGCATATTGAACTCCCCGCTGTTTTACCCGCTGAGCTCACTGGGAGGATTGTGTACCTGTTTTTGCAGCCGATGCGGCAAGCAAAAAGTAAATTTAGTCGTGGAAAGGTCCAACAGCTAAAGTCTACCATGTCATTTTGATTTTATGCTCTAAGGATTCATGCAAAAGAAAAAGTCAAGTCTGTGTTTTGAGATTAAATACGTCTGACAGTAAAGCACATTGAGATTTTTGTTTGTGTTTTATTATTTTTTACTTTGAAATATTTTAATATCATTCATTGTGTTTTGGCAAATGTACATTTTGTAAAAAATAAAAATAAAAAAAATAAGTGTTTTACTAAATTAATGATTATTGACTTATTTATCTTACTAAAATAACAATTTCAAATGAAAAACTTCTTAAAATTTTTTAATCCAGTTTAATCTACAATAACTTAAAATATTTTTTCCGGTAGCATTGTTACATTAAAACAAACAAATAATAAAGACTAAGGTGATTTTAAAAATAGTTTTAATGGTATAAAATAAAAGAAATTTGGACTTCTTGTGTAAAATTAAACTCCCTCTTAACCCCAATAAGATAATACATTTTAGCAATAAACCTGGATGACTGCTGTAGGTACCTTGAGACCATTACTGACGAAAGTCTGGAAAAAGTATTAAATATGCAGGTTTTTACCAAGTGATTCTTCCATTTCTTGCATTTTTTTGTCTGCACCTAAATTAATTCTTTAATAAAGTAGTTAGGTTGGTCAACCCCAGATATAAATTACAATAAAAAATGAACCACTGCGGATTCAAAGTCCATTTTCATCTTCTTTATAACAACCAAAAGAAACTCTCTTAAAGAAATAGTCAAATGAAAAATATTTAAGACTAGTTCAAAGAGCTTAAATAGGAAAAAAATAAATAAATTAAAATAAAAAAAGGAAGGACGATAATCCAAACGGGGCTTTCAGTTCCACCGGGACATACAATGTCATATAACTCATAGATTTTTTTGTGAAATCCCTAAGTCCAGGTCTTTAAAAAGTTTCAGTCTTCCTAGTCTAATACCTACACTCAATTTTCACATTTAAATCTATGAAAATTAAGTGTCAATTTCTTGATTTTCAAAAACCTTAACACAAAAGTTCTTTCTCTACTGTAACTCTGAAGTAACTGAAAAACGGTGTGCCAAGTTTTACCCATTAAGGTGTTTTGGAATCAATAACTGCTAAAAAATAACAAAGTATTCCATTATTCCTGCTTTACATAAATAACTTGATGGAATAAAGCAAATAGAAAAAAAGCTGCTTTCCTCATGACAGAGGAGAATGCATGTATGTCCAAAGGCCCCCGTCACATGATTTTAACCCAACAAACATAAAGATAACCAGCATGAATGAGCCTCACGAGTTGCACCACAGCCAGTCAGCAATATTGTGACCAGTTTCACAAACCCTGACGTCAGTTGCGTTTTTTTTTTTTTTTTTTTGGGAGGAGGAGGGTGGAAAGGATAAATCAGATCAAAGTGGAAAAGACAGCATCTAATGGGACATTACTGATGGCATCACACCCTCATTCTTGCTCGCTGATCTGCAGTAACCTTGTCAGCTTGGCTGCAACTGGTGACTTGAAAGTTAGTCACTGGTTTCTCATCTTCACTCGCTTGTCCTTTCAAGCCCGTCAGTCACAGACTGCTCTGTTTACTGTGCGACATGTTTGTGTCTGCAGATGACAGATTTGAGGTTTGAGAAGGGCTGCCTGCCTCCCTGTGGGAACCTTAAACTCAAAGCAGGCAAGCTCTCGTTCCTTTTGCCGGGCTTTGTAAAGCTGCTGGAATGCATCACTGGCATGTGGACCAGTTTTAGAAACATTATGGAAAAGTGACTTAACTGGAATGCTCGGGGAATTACAACAGCTTTTGTGCAACGTTATGGTGACACTGCAACAATAAATAAAAGGGCGTAACTATCCCTGAAGTGCAAATCAACTCAATGCGAAATCATGTCAGATTACAACAATAATAAAACAAATAATAAAAAAAACATTACATTTTAGAAATCATAACAAAATTTTAAAAAGCAAAACAATTCCAAAAAAAAAATGAAACAAAATAAAACAAATACAATTTACAGAAATCAAAAGGAAACGTTAAACGACAAAACATAAGAAACCGGAAAGGTTAACTTCAATGGAACATTATGTTTTTCAATCGTTTCAACCAAAAGTTATTTGGCATAAAACGATATTGGACATGGTCCGCACTAATCATAAAACTAGTATGCAAACATTGAAGACGCCTTTGGGGAAAAAAAAAATCAACATTGTTTTTTTTTTTTTTTGGAAATATCTTTTGTTTTCTGAAACATTTCATTTTTATTTCACATGCTTTTCTTTCTTTTCTTGTGTTTCGGTTTCTGGAATTTTGTTTCTAAAATGTAAAGTTGTTTTTTATGATTTGTTTTTCTTGTTGTTTTTTTTTTGTAATAATGATCATAAAGTACAACTACAATCATCTCATGATCATTTTTTAAAGCATTCCCAGTGGTCTTTTAGTTATGAATATACAGGTTTTTTTAGCCAAAATCAAAAAACTTGTGTTATTTTCTAGGACATAGAGCAGCAGTAGTTCATCGGAAATTTGTCTCTGAGTTGTGGGCAGGACTGGTGGCACAAAGTGAGCGTGTCCACCCCCACTTCCCATCATCCCTTTGTTCACACCACCTCTTGCTAGCTTACAGCCCCTCACACCCCCAACCTAACATTGGTGGTGCAACAACTATCCAGCCGTACAGTTTTGAGCCAAATACAGCTCAGACGGGGAAAAAATACATCCATGGATCTATTTGTCTGCTGACTGGAACGCCTACGTCACTGCAACAGACTTACTTTTTTCTAACTGCATTTTTTCATCTGCTCCTGATCTACAAAAAAGCAATACTCAGAAATGCAAATCTAGGGTTACATTTCTTTATGCACGTCCTCCATCACGAGAAAAACGCTGCAAGAACGTGAGAAAACCCCGATTTTCATTGGAGTCGGTCTTTAATGGGTTTTTGCACTTCACGGCCACCGTACAAAAGACCCATAACATTTGTTTTTATAGACAAAATTGCTTCATCTGACGGAATGTGGAGAGGCGGAGTTCAAAACAACAACGTGACTTATATTACACTACCAATCATGAGCAGCAGTGATCAGAAAATAGACACAAAACTGATCTTATCTGAAGGTTTTGTGCGCAACAAGAACTGAAACCGTCTCATTTTCGGTGACCATCATGACAAAACTTTCATGATGAAATCTCTCAACTTTTATTCTGAAAGTTAACGTTTTCCCCCTCTTCTTTTTCACCGTGTCTGTCTCGTGTGTAAAAAAATCACATGACCGGGTCTGGCTCCTTACCTGCGATGTCCCACAGCTGTAACCGGACCAGTGTCTTGCTGTCCCAGTTGATCACTTTGAGAGCAAAGTCGACCCCGATCGTCGCCCTGTAGTGCTGCGAGAAAAGCTGATGCACGTAGCGTTTGATGATGCTGGTTTTGCCGACCCCCAGTTCTCCGATAACCAGAACCTTGAACAGATACTCCTTGCATTCAGACACCGAACCTCCGGCCATGCTGGAACTGACGACAAACAAATTGTGGGGCCGCTTCTGCTTTTAGCTCATGTATGTGTGCAGTCAGGAGCGAAAGACGACTGTTAAGAAGGGCCAGGCCGCCTGAGAGCCGATAGGAAGTAAAGAGTTGTTGTTTCTTATTTCCACTACTTTCTAATCCTCCTGGCTCCTCCTGCACCTCCTCCGTCCACCGCCACACAGAAAGCACATGATAAGTCATAGGACCCGGAAATGTCAAGCAAAACGTCTGTCTGCTGCCGGTATGGCAAGCCGTCAATATCAAAAGTTTCCTCAAATTTGCGCATTTAACTCGACATGTTCACCACGTTACAAAGTGGAAGGAAGTGACTTGTTTCCCTCTTCTGACAAGCAAAAAATAATTTAAAAAATGCTTAAGGCATTTTTAGTTGGTATTAGAAATTGTCTAAACATTGCAATTTTTAACCAAAAAAATAATGATTACTTGTAGTAAAAAATTAGTAATAATAGTAAAAAATGTTTTTTTTTCCATTAATAAAATTTCGATTAACAGTTATTTAGTCCTGAAAAAGCCTAAAAAGAAAACAGATGGCTGTGTCAGATTTCACTGTTTACTTAATGCATTGAGGGCATGCGCGATTTTTGTGGTGGTGTCCTAATTTATACCTCCAAAATCCAGTGCCCTGGAAATTTCCCAAAAGTCTCTGCAAAAAAACAAAACAGGATGCATCAATGCCATTGTCTGTGTCCAAATTCCCTCCCTACTCCCTAACTACTAAAAACCTATATAGTAGTG
This sequence comes from Oryzias latipes, assembly GCF_053564925.1. NCBI lineage: Eukaryota > Metazoa > Chordata > Actinopteri > Beloniformes > Adrianichthyidae > Oryzias > Oryzias latipes. Next base: position 16,378,172 of record NC_136260.1, on the reverse strand, counting down.
AGGGACTATCTAGTCCCTTGGATTTTAAAAGTAATTTGAACACCATGCTTACCACTCAATAAAGTAAATATGATGTCACTGATTTCCCAAAGTAAAAAAGTAATAAATATGAACATTTTACAAAGACTATTTCTTAATCCATTATTTTTTGATGATGAAAACTTGGATGGGTTGTTTTAAAAAACAAATGTAATACTTTTCTTTCTTTTTTCCGCAAAAATTGTTAAAGCCCAATGCCTTGTGGTCTATATTCATCAATTGAGTGAGCATCAATTAATCTAAAATTCCATGCCCTACACATTTTTAAAAAGAATCTTAAAAAAATAATGTGGATCAATGCTCACTAGATTAGCAAATATAGACCACATTGCATTGCATTTGAGCAATTTGTCATTTGAAAAAACTGTTGTTTTCTTTTTTTGTTTGTAAAATTATCCAAGATTTTATCATCAAAACACAGTGGATTCATATATAGTCTTGTAAAATTACTTTGGCTATTGGATGATGTCTTATTCAGCGTTTAAAGAGTAAATTGTGAGCGTGTGTCCAAGCTGCATTAAAATCCCAGATACTAGGTAGTACTGCACCATAGTCTTTTTAGGGTAAAGCTGAGGGATTTGCACATAGTCCATATGTCACATTGCAATAGTAAATGTGTGACAACTAAACTTTTTGGTGTGTTTTTTAAACATATTTCTTTTAAACTTAAATTTTGATCTTTTTCGACATACAGTAATAAACTTGTCTATTTTTGAGATATTTTCAGGCAGTGACAAGTCTCCTTAATATAAATAATTTTTATTTTTACAGCATTTTTCCATGTTCAGCTTACTCAAAACATAAAGGCCTGTATCATCTTAGATTCTGCTGTGTTAAACAGCTTGCACCCTGTATATTTTACATAAGATTAAAATGATTAACCAACTTACACTATAATCGACTAAAAACATTTGAAAAAATACAGTATTACTGCACTACAGTGGGTACGCTGTGGCATCGTACTTTGAAATAATTTGCATTTTCTAGAGAACTAAGAAACTTAACCTGAAATAAATTTCTTAAGATTATAGCAGGATTTAAGAAAAACTGTAACATGTATAATCCCATTACAAGAAGCAATAATCATTGGTTACAACCAAATGTTTTTTTAAGAGGAAACAGCTCACTCAGGTTAGCTTAAAAGTTGCCAAAATAACTTAAACATCTTGACAAGTTTCAGAAGACAAGTTTTAAAATGTATAAACTTCTTTTTTCTTTATCTTTACATTCTAAATATAGAAACATTTATCGGTATTACAAACATACCACCTGTGTGAAAAACAAAAGATGGCTTAACAGTATTACAAACTTTGAGAAGTAGTACAGCTTGTACTGTGTTTCCGTTACAATGACATAACAATCCCAGAAAAGATGAGAAATATCTGCACAGCATGAAAAGCAAAAGTTTTTTCATATCCCATGGCTGAAATACTTTGTTCTCAGGGCTATGATTGAGTGTAAACAGAATAAACAACATTGCCAACATCTTCAGCCTTCCTTCATCAGCTACATCAGTAAATCTGAAAGCCGGAATGGAGTTTCATAACAACTTTTGATTGGCACATTAAATCCATGTCACATTTGATACAGCGCAAGAATTCAGTTCCTTAAAGATATTTTTAAGATGAGCACACCTCGCAACACGTAAAATGCAGTTTTCAACCAACCTAATTACATTTTCTGCAGGTTTTTTTTAAATTATTATCTTAATGAGGTCTGGGGGAAGAAAAATGTGTAGGCAGATCATCAAAAGCAAATGTTTAATAAAGCAGCTTTGGTTGCTACACTCATGGACGGAGCTCTGAGTGTGCACCAGTGAGAGAAAGAGCTAATATAAACTGGCATTATATAAAATTGAGATCTTAAGAGAACGTTTGTCAGGTCATCAGACATGTTATTGTGATTCTAAGTAAGATATCATTCATGAAAATTTGGCCTAGCGAGTTTTGGCACTGTTTCCAGCTTTACATTTTGTTAAAAGGCTTGGTGCTCAGCAAGAATTCATGAATAAACCCCTTACACTTTTGGTTAACAACTTACAAATGAAAGTAATAAAAAAAGCAAGCAAAATCCCTCGTTAAAACCTTCAATGACACGGTAGGTAGATCTGCGTGTGAAAAGACGTGATGCTGACTGCGCCAGTGCCGGGTTTGCTGTCACAGTGTTGAAGAGCTGTGTGCAAAGTCACGGAGCATGTCTGAGGTGTAGACAGAGCTTGGAGGGCTACCAAGCATCGGCTCAATAACAGGAGAGCCATTGATGGACTCCCCAGAGCAGACAGAGTCTCTGAAGGGGGAGGGGGGCGACAAGGCAAAGGAATGCTCTAGACTTGGTTTGTTGCGAGTTAAATCCTCAGCTTCCCCATTTTTCCCCTCCCTCTCATCCTTGGCATCGTACATATAACTGTGTAAGAGGTCCAGTTCTTCATCTTCAGGGCCCTCTTCTTCAAACATCCCAACTTGGGGGGTTGAAGGGGGCTGAAACGGGGCTGATTTTGCTTCCCTGGCAGTGCGGGTATTCTGTGCTTGGACGTGAAAGCCGTGGGGGTCCATCACAGACCTCTGCAAGCACTCTGCGGTGGGCTCCGTCAGGGTATAGGGCACATAAGCTTGCTCATCTAAATCCGATTTCAGTCCTTGAATTTGTTCTGAAGGTGTTTGGGAACAGAGGGGGCGCTGTGCTTCGGCTTCGTCGTCTTCCTCCGTCAAGTTGCTCAGATGCTTAGGGCCAGGTGGTGCTTGGTGGTGATGGGGGTCTGTGCCCAGGTTGCCAGTTGAGGGCTCACAACTGTGGGGGTCGGGGGTGTTAGTTAGGGGCCTGATGACCGCTGTCTGATTCAAGCCGGCTTCCTGTTTCCTCACATGCACAGACAGTCTGTGCCACACATTCCCCCCCTTCGGAGGGTGTCTTGGACCTGATTCAGACCATGACACAGACTTGCCATTAGAACTATGAACGAGATAAAGACTGAAGTTACTATCAGATGAAACCAGGGGTTGGAGAGAAAAGCAACATGAGCACAGAAGCAAGAGTAGAGCATTTCAACATTCCTGAAGCATGTTAAAATACTTTTTCTCCTCACAACTCAGCACTAACATCTTTGCCAAATGAGCCCTACACAGCATTACTTGTTCAAACAGTGATTCATAATGTGTGTCAGACAGCATTATGATCTCCAGATAGCTTAAGACGGAATTCAAACTCCCCAAAGCCATCTGGCTACTGTCTTTATTCAGTTTTTAACCTTACGGTTAAAATGTATTCATGCAAAGTATCGCTGCTGATCTCTGATCTACAGTGGCCCTCAAGTGCAAACCACACCAACAAATCACTCAACGCAATAACATATTAAAGATCACAATGGCAATTAGAAAAGCAAAGCGTATAATGAAAAAAAGAACATTTAGAAATCAAGCCAAAATTGTAGAAACAAAAACAAAATTCCAAAAATTTGGAAATGAAAGAAAAAAGAAACAATTCCTATAACAAAAGATGTTTCCAGAAATTAAAAATAAAATGTTAAAAAAGGATGAGAAACATGAAAAAGGAGCTGCTATGGAACATGACTGATTGGATGAGGACGTTTGTTCATCATTTCAACTTAAAGTTATTATGCTCCATACTAATCATAAAACATTTATTAGTATGTGGTAATTGAAGGTGCATTTAAAAACCTCAAAACTTAAATATCATGATCCAATCAGCAATTGAATCATCACATTTGGAATTGTGTTTTGGTTTCTAGAATTTTTTTTCACCAAAATGTAATGTTTTCTCAAAAATGGGGTTGCTTCTTTAATTGCTGTTGTGATCTTTAACATGATTTTGCATCAAATAACTTGATGATGTGATTTGCACTTTAGGGCCCCCATACTGATCTGACCTGGGGACCACACATAGTTTAGTGCAGAGTAAGCCTGGACTGGATCTAATGTGATTAGTTGGGGAGGTTGTTAGGAGAAGGTGTGCATGCTGAGAGAAGTAAAACATGAGGTTAAATCAGGGTAAACTGAAAGCAGCAGGGGTGGGGGGTCTTTTTCATGTAGGGCTTTAGTGTCAAAAAAGCAGAATCACAGAAGCAAGTGATGCCTTTAATTAATCAAACTTGTAAGCCAGACAGGATCGTTCTCTGGATGCTGCACAGTTTTGAAATTTAATTGACTGATGAATTTTTGTGCGTATATTAATTAAACAGTTCAGATGACAGAACTGCTCTCCGGGATAGGAGTTAAATAACACCCAAACACATTTGCCAGCCTTGACACTTGCTTCTTAGTGCAGAAGCTTGAAGGTGAATGTTAGACAGGCTGCATTCAAGGGTGAGGGACAGCACCTAAACAAACAGGGGTCAGTCTCCATGTTAGCCCCGCTCCTTACTTTGGCCACCTGTCCGCAAGAAACTGCTGTGGATCTCAAAAAATTACATACATGTCTCATATCTAGTTTCTATGCAATATCAATATGCTCTGAAAGTCACACATATGTCAGCATGGCCTGTTAGCCAAAAGACAATCAAAAAAATATCACATTTCCTGGTTTTGTATTAAATTCATCCTAATTTCATTAAATATTAAGTTACCAGGGATGAAAGGGGGTGCTATGTGAACTATATTAAAATCACTGTAATCGCTGTGTCTTACTTACACCAATTCACTAATCATGGACATTGTTGTTAAAAGTTTTTTTATTTCATGTTAAACCTGTTTTTTTTGAACAAATAGATTGAATATTTCCGAATGATGCCCAAGTTTTTGTCTTCAACGTGTTTTCATGGTCTGTTAAAGCCTTGCTGATCAAGACGTACAAATTGATTCCTTGTTAAAACTTGTAAAGAATAGCAGTCATTAGAAAGGAGAGGAGCAGAGTGCAACAGAAAGACGGTAGATTTAATCAAGTCAAAGCTATATCTAAACAATACCCTAGTTCAAACAGTTGGAAGTAAATAAAAGTTTTTTCTCGTCTAAATGGGGGGCTGACCTTTGTGTGATTGTTGCACTTTGTTCGCAAGAATTCACAAAAACGACATGGCTGGGGGACAGTTGGAGAATAAAGGTTGCATCAATAACAATTACATGCTATTTTCTTTTCACAAATGACTAAATATGTTGCTGGCTTTGACCGAAAACAAGTGTAGCAAGTTTAAGGCATAAACAGAAAAATTGCGTTGACTGTTTGAGGGGAGTACAGTGCAAGTTTGTTGAAACACTGGGGGATTTTTCAGTCAAACAACATCGAGGTTATGGACTCAGAAAGGCCACGTCTACATAAAGTAGTAAGATTTTTAAGATGAACATATCAAGCAACCCTATGAAGGTGTGTTTGAAAACAAAATAGAGCAGTAGATTCAATTTGATAAGATAGGATGTGGAGAAAAATGTTAATTTGGTTTGGTTTGCCATCACTTCAAAGATTTAATCAAATAGCCTGGACAATATCATGCAGTTACAACAACTGATGCTAGGGGGCAGTACTTGCTAAAACAAGCACAAACCCGGAATTATCAAAAGAATTATATAATATACCAAACAACAGCTGAAGCAGTTCTTCATTTCTGCAAGAAAAGTATTTGATTTTTTTGTTTTTCATATTTCAGTAGATTTGTATCATAAGCTTTTCTCACAGCTCTTAGATTAATCCCTTTTTAAATTAGCTAATTTTCGAAAAAGACATTCTTTGGACTAACGTAACCTCTTCAACTGTTGACACGATAAAACAATCCAGTGGATTATGAAGGGGAGAAAAGCAGCTTTGTGAAGAGTTTACGCAATCAACGTGAAACAGCTGATTCAGACATGGAAGAAATCTGTTGGAATTACAGTTTTGTTAGTTCAAAGAGCGCGTGTTTTTTGCGGTTGCCAGCACCAGCTTTGGGTGTTAAAGGATTAAATCAAATTTTGATGTGTTTTCATACCTGTCCAAACAAAGCAGCCAATCAGAGAAAAAAACTATTACTGGAGCAAGCAAGCAATCAAGATTAAGAAACTCCTAGTTAAACACGGCGATGGTACCATCATGGTATGGGAGTAATATATTGCTGGTTTGCAGTTTCTCTAATAAGGAAGCAGATTTCCATCTCAAATGTCCAACTCTAGTGTAATGTGGTTGCATTTCTATTTCTTTTCCATTCATTTCTGCCCTACCATAAGATGTGTTATGCTTGTAAGAAGCTGCAGAAGCAGATGTATTTGAAAAGACACAACAGCACCCTTCAAGGTCCGAAGTTAACGACCCAATTTGCTTGCACTTGGTTTTATGACACATTTTATGAAAGAATAAGAAATCCCACTTTTGATTAAAACTTGTGACCATAAATCCAGGAGAAAATATTCTAAACCAAAAAATGTCAAAACAACCATGTCCATGATTTTTCATAAAGATTGCAGTCAGATTGTTTTTTTGAATAATATTGAGTGCTTTCTGATTCATTTTTTAAACCTAGAAAGTCACACCAGATAAACAGCAGCAATTCAAGAAAACGACAACATTAAAAATGAAGAAAACTTTGATAACTTACTTTGCATTCCCTGAAATAGCCTTCTTCCGCCGAAATATATTGAAGAAACTGTTGCTGCCACACTGAGCTGCAGCTTTTCCATCTCCAACATGCATTCGCACCACGTCAGAGGTTGTAAAGGCGCTTCGGACATTCCTCTCTGGCTTTGCGATGATAATGTACATCTTGGGTGTGAACATGCAGCTCAGCGCCACTGTCACACTCAGGCTGACTGAGAAGGATGTGGTTATGATCTTGTAGTCGGAGCCAAAGTAAATTGGAACAAATGCCAACCAGATGATGCAGGTAGTGTACATTGTAAAGGCAATATATTTCGCTTCGTTAAAGTTGGCAGGGACGTTTCGTGTTTTGAAGGCATAGTAGGTGCAGCTCATGATCAGCAGCCCATTATAGCCAAGTGGTGCCACCATGCCTACGTTGCTGGTATTGCAGATGAGATAGACCTCACGTATGCTTGGATAGGACTTGATGGGTTCAGGAGGCTCCAGGATGATGAGTGTGATCTCCAGAGTTAGCTGCACACTGATCAGCATGAACGCAATAACCACCTGAGCCCAGGCGCTCATAAACCGCGGCTTCCTGGTGCAGATCTTCTTCTTACTGCCGGCCAGAATGCGGGCGATTCGATTTGTTTTAGTCACCAGAGCAGAGTAGCACATGGCGGAAGAAAGGCCAACTAAAAGCCGCTGCAGATAGCAGGAGGCAACTGTAGGACGGGCGATCAGTGTGAAAGGACAGATGTAACCCAGGAAGATCCCTGCCAAGATAATGTAACAGAGTTCTCTGCTGGATGACTTTACAACAGGCGTATCACGGTACTGGATGAACACAAAGGTGACAAAGGAGGTGATCAGGATGCCCACGCAGGAGAAGGCTACTGCCACGACAGACTCCACATCTGCCCAGTCAACATACTTCAATGGTAAAGGCTGGCAGTCTAGAGAGAGAAAGAAATAGGTCTGATTAGTAAAAAAAAAGGGTGACGTGGTTTATGGTTTTCTTATCTAAGATATTTATCCCCAAAAAAGACAAAAACAAAAACAGAATCACCACAAAATAAACAGAAAAAGCTGAAGAAGTGGCATAACAAGTTACAAATAGACAGATGACTTTTCCCAAAATTATTATATAGCAATATTTTAAAAGCTGATAAAAAGGTGAAAAATAAATTTTACCTCTTTTTTTTCAATTAGATATTTAATATTTATGATTTTATTATGTTCAGAAACACTAGATTTTCCCAGGAGATGTGAAATCAGGCAGTATAACATAAAACACAAGATAACACTGTTTTTATTTTTATTTTCAGTGCCTTACTTTTTGGCCCAAAACTAATTTTGAGAAAAGTTAATACTACAAAACTTATATTATTAATAATTCTTCAACATGATCAAAGACTTAAGTGGTGAATATATTGAGTGATTGAGCAAGTTAACTTGAGGATGTTAACTTTTCTGAAAGAGTTCATGTTATGACAAAGGCTTGGTGAAATACTTAGTTTTCCTGTTTGCTTGGATGCAAGAACAAGATTCAAGGTCCAAGGGAGGTTTGGCCTCTTCCTGACGGACACTGATATAGGAAGGAATTGAACCACAAACTTCCTTCTACTCCATAACAAACCCCATACCCATCCCAAAAGTCTTTCTTTGCCTTTAAATTTCACAAACTCACTAAAATATCATGCAGGTTTTAAGTCTGTCATGATGAGCTACTTGCATTCTTGCCAACCAACATGCAGAGGAATGTTGAAGAGCTTAAAACTGACATCCCTCGACATCTCCAGCTTAACACTCCATAAATTACATGCTTGTGTTAACAGTATTAAATGGCTTCTGTGAGAAGCTCCCTTATGATCTGCATGCTAATGCCTAGAAATCACAAGATTGGGGAAATTTGAAAATGGCCCAAGCTGTTTTTAAGTGCTTTTTCTTTTCAGCCGATTAATACAATACGTGACATTATTAGGAAAATCAAGGTGCAACAGGAACAAGATTTTTATATAATTTCAACATTCTCTTTTGAGAAATACAGGGTAGGAAGAAACTGCTTTAAAAAAACTAAAAATAGGAACAATTGAACTCATTTTGTTTAAATATGTGCCTCATCAGCTCTTTACTATAATGAAAAGGCAGACTGCTGACCCGTGTCCCCAAGCCTCTCATGGCAGTAATGGGATTTTACACCTGGCAACCGAGAACTCCTCTCAAATCTCAAAACTGCTGTCAAACAACCACTGGGATACAAGAAGTTAAAGAGCAGGAGGAAGAGAAGGGAGCATCATCACCCTCATGGGGGCATTGACGTGGCTGGGGAGCAAGAGCCAAGGACGTGGCTCATGAGGTGTCAGACTGAGCCTTGAGAGCGTGAGGAGACTTCTCAGCATGCAAAGATCTGTCCCACCAAATCTCAACCTATTTTTAGGGATCAGACTTAAAATGAGTGAGGAAAACTGGTTTTAAGAGCAGACAGAAACTGTTTTTTGTTTTTCCTACCTTCCAGCTCCTCATCGGGCCACCATCCCAGCTCACACGCCTTGCAGGTAAATTCATCCTGCACATACTCATTGTCCTTGCATGTGGTGCAAATCCAGCAGCAGCTCACCTCACCCTTCCTTATCACCTGCAAGTACAAGAGCATCAAAGAAGCAAGGGTCAAAGACATCTTCACATCTTGCTACGGCACTGATCCACGCAAAAGACAAGAGGCACAGCACAATCAAGGCTGACTAAATAAGTAATGAGCACCGGGGGGATATCAAAGATGAGAGTGCCTTTGTGCACCCCCCCCCCCCCCCCCCCCATAATGTCTTGAGCTGCAGACAGTGTGTGGAAACCAAGGCCAACTGCTTTCACATTCTCCTCCCGCAGAAGCTCCTACCAGCATTTTGATATGCAAAGCAGCCTGATAAGTGGAGCAGGAAACAAAGCAGATAAAGAGAGGAGAATAAATTCCAGGAAAGAGGATGGATGCGCCCTCCTTCAGGGCAGCTGTACAGCAGCACATTACAACGGGCCAAAGAGGAACCAAATTGAGGGATTTTTCTTCACAATGTTGGAAAGACTATGTCAATGTGGTTCTGATCCAAACAGAGTTAACATAACAAAAGAACGTATAAGAAGTAGTTTTTGTTTTAACCTAAAATATATTTTACATTTGTTTTCTGGTTTTAGTGGATGAGTTGTTATCCTGTCTAAAAAAGAGATTTTTAGCAAGTAAATGTCAAGTGGTTCCAAAAACATTCAATACAACTCAAAACTCCAGAAATGAAAAATGTAATTAATGTCCACAAATGTAACAACAGCAGAAGGCTTACATCAATCATTTCTATAGTTAAAAATAACACGAATTCTTTTAAAAACTACAGGTCTAAACTGTTTGAACATTACTACAAAATGTTCTCTCCATTCGTCTCAAATTTGCAAGAAAGTTTTAGGCTATTTGAGCACCCAGCAAATGAGGAATCATTGGAGCAAACTAAAATATCAATTAAAACAATACAACCCCTAAAGAAAGAATAATGGAAGACCTCCCACACATTGCAATGTTTACTGCAAAAAGCTTTGATTACAGCATGTCAGCCCATCTCACTTCCATTCATATTAGGGTGCTCTCCTGCTGGTTTATATATGCCTGTCACCCAATTTGATTTCTTAAATGGTGGCATAATAATGCATAATAGAAGAAAGGCTATTTTATAGCTCAAAATTACTGGCAGGCATATGGAGGAAGCAGGAATTTTTTAGCTTTTTGCTGCATACACACTAGGCCAAGCAGTGCTTGAAGCTGTGCAAATCTCGTGAATCTTGCTCCAGGCTTTTTCTTTCACAGCTCTATTCCGACATATTAAAGACTTGGTGACCTATAATTCCGGCTAAGCACAAACTGCAATTATTGTTTTCTCCTCTATGATAGATTTTCAAACGGTTGGCACTTCTGTGAATCAAAAGGGACGCCATCTATTTTTCACTACCCAATCCAAGTCCCTGATTGGTCAACGGTCGACCTAGGTAACGTGCAATGTGCATTAGACGGTCAGGCATTTTGTACGTACGTATCTTGAATAGCTACACTTTGCACAAGAGAGGTTTTAAATTAAGCATGAAATGCACATTTAAGCACATTTACACTCTTTTCATTGAAAGTGAATGCACGTTGATGAGGGCGATGTGAACTTAGCCTAGAGGAGGATGTGAGGGCACTCGAAGCCTTTGCCATACATCAATGTCCTGACCCAAAACACAACAGAAAAGCTCAGAAACAAAAGAACAAATGTGCTGCCAGAACCAGTCCAGAATCAGTGGATATGGATCACATCATCCAGGTAAAAGGGATGCTGGGTCTTTGTTACTGAAGTTGACTTCATCAGTCATGGAGTGTAAACCCAGTTTATTGCTCCATTGATTTAAAACCCAACATTACATAACCTCTGTCCGAGTGTCAACTTTTCATTAGTGAATTTAAAAAAAGAGAAAGATGGGGAGTGGTCACATGACCCATTTAAGGCTCTGCAATCCTTGCCGTCTATAAACCTAAACTTCAGTGAAAATAGGAAGAAGGGCAAGTCAAACAAGCCCTAATGTTTTTTGTTTCTTTTCCAACTTGACTTTGAACCTTCGTACAGTAAAAAGATTTGATGTTTTTAAGGTTCAATTTGCCATAAAAAATATACAACAGCTGCTACGATGGTTTCCACCAGTCTGCTTTCAAGTGGTAGGAGTGTGGCCTTCCAACCAGCTCCCTCCTGATTGGCGAGAATGTTTGGGAAATACAAATGCCTCCAAATACGTCTTTGCTCTCAAATATAGAAGTTAAAGAATTGTCCCATGGTTTTACCATAGAAATTCAGTTGCAATATTTAAAAAGAGTTTCAAGTGAATCAGTAATTGGCCAATCCCTCTTTATTTTGTTCCTTCTTTTGACTTATGAAAAATGACTAGAAAACCTACCTTTATCTGTCCTTTCGAGCAGGGTTCACTGCACACTGAGCGAACCATATCACTGCTGTTTATCCACAGCTTACTGTCATCGATGCTCAGGATGCCCTCATGCCAGGAACCCACTTTCAGGTAGTCATAGCGATCCTCACCCTCACTCTGCAGATTCATAATATCATACCTGGACGTACAGAAAGAGAAAGTGCAATTAGAGAGGATTTCACCCCGTGGGAGCACTTCCTCTGCTTCAAATTCACTTCAAAAGCTCATGCATGAGCCTTTTTTTAGGGCTAGCCAGAATGTGCTGCTCCTAACCTCCAGCTGACAAAGAAATGACATGGCTGTAGTCTTTGACTGTCAAACGCTGTCTGTTGGAGCGAAAACAGATGAAAGTGGGTGCCACAGTGGACCATCCACTGAATCTGTTCCAGTCCAAACTAATTACATCCTATTTGTGTGTGTGTGTGTGTGTGTGTGTGTGTGTGTGGTGTGTGTTGCATGTGTGCTCATGCACATGTGCTAATGAGCAGGAGAAGAAGGGCCACAAGAAAAATTCACAGTTGATGATGTCACGAAAGCTCCATTCTTATTCTTACCTGCCTGGGGTGTCTCCATTCTGATCAAAATAGATCTCCTCCCCAGAGACTCCTCTGAAGGATGTCTTGAGCAGGTAGTCCAGAAGCTTACTACCATCAATAGGATCCATGGCCTCACAAAGGCCCGGTTGGCCCGGGCACAGCTCCTTGTGCATGTCGTGAAGGCCGTGAGCCATGGCATAGATGGCATTGATGACAAAGCCCATCTTGCTATCCTGTATATAGTTTTCCTGCAGACTCTCATTTCCTGTTGAAAAATAAAAATGTGTTTCAGGGAAATAGTGGATGGAATTCAGAAAGAGATATGGATTTTTGAGTTAAGGGAGAGGAAATTAAAACGTGAGAGTGAAAGCAAAGGAACTATGATGAAATTAAAATCAGACATTGAGTAAAGTCCTTTTTTTTAAATATTGGCATAAATGTGTAGGTACGATTCCCAAAAGGTTGAAAAGAAAATAGCAGTGAAGTAAATCCAGAATATATTGCAAGTGCAGGCACACTCAGTGCTTTTAAATTACACAATGCAGGGTAAAAAGCCACAAACATCATGTCATTCTTTTCCCAATTTTCTGAGGTTGTCGTGAACTTAGCATGCCAAGCTGTTTTTTCAGGTGTTTGTGTGCTGCTGTGAGCCATTCTTCAGTGCACTTTGCAGACATTTAGACCAGAGCATCACCACAAAATTTGGCTGACGCAACCGCCCCTGCAGCTGAGGGCTTTGACACGGCTCAACGTCACACGGTGTCAACTTTTTAAAGAAAGCATCAGTCAAACTCTTCTCCGCTCGAAAGAATCAAGACAAAGTGCAGGTGGTAAAGAAGATAGAATTGCCTGAAGAGCGATTGGAAACACTTACCACCCTGAAGATCTTTGAATTTTAATTGGTTTGTAAAATTGTGGTAAAGAAAAGCAGAAAGGAGCGGTGACTGCATTGTTATTGCGTAACTCTATCAGATTTTTTGTTGGGTTTTAGCATGCAGTTATTGAGCTGTAGTGTGTAAACTGACTGCAGAAATGGTTCATTTTGTTGATGCAAAGACAATTTACCGTAATCACCTTTTGGGAGAAATTGGAGAGAATTTTTAAAAGAAGGGGAAAAGAAGAGAAAACACGCAAGTTTTGTTGTTTCTTCTGTTGAAATATAACCTCATTGTCACAACAAAAGAAAAGGAATTTATCCTTTTTTGCTCCTTACCAGAGCAGACATTTTCGTAATTCTTGTTTTCTTGTGGATGGTGGGCCAGGCGACACTGGAAACGATGCTGCCAGAACTCTGCAAACCAGGGGTTTCTGGTATTGGTGTCCAGACGCAGCTTCAGGTAGTAGTCATTAAAGGACTTGACCACCGCCGACTGCAGCTTCATGGTGATTCCTCCTTCTGCCTCCAGCTCATAGCCCTCCACGACTTCGTAACGATCCGCCCAGCCGTCACTGCAAGAAAAAAGAACAGTCAGTGCAAAAGGCTTGCACCTTCACCAACAACATGTTTCCATTGAGTGCATGTTTGAATTGACTGTTTTGATGGGTTTTGCTGAACCCATTACAAATAATTGTTTGCTTTGATGCATTTAAAGTAAGGATAGGCACCAAAAATAAAGCATCATGAGTTCAAAATGTGAAGATATTTGCCAGAGAACTGATTAAAGTTTGTAGTTTCCATCAGAAAACCCAAACCTTCATTGGTTTGAAGAAATGGATTTTCCTAAACATTTCATTGCTTTTTGTAAATTTGATGTGGTTTTTCTCTTGCTATAAACTTTAGACATAAGTATAGACAAAGAGTCTGATGTGATCAAAATGTGTGATTGTGCAAAAAGATTCGGTGTACTTCTTTCACGATTTGAAAGTTGTGTGGATAAACACAACCCTTAGTGTATGAATATTTATTTAGCAGTCCTGCATGCAACGATGTCACCTTAACTTAGTGTTGACACATCAGAATGATATAAAAAATAAATAACAATAATTAAAAAAAGAAAAAAACTTAATGAGGGGTGGCAAAATTTCAGGGGTTGTCTGGAGGTTTTCCCATTTGTTCTGCTTCCCACACCACGTTCTTTTTAATGCGAGATCCAAGCCGATCCCTAGTAATACCTGCGCTATTGACAGCTACACTCCAATTAGGTCCAAACCACCATGGAACCAATTACTACACACACCCAGGATGCTGTGAGTGATGAACAAGGCTTTGTACCCGTCAGAGGCCGAGCGGGTCTCTGACCTTTATGTCCACAATTACTGCCAGAAAGGAAAAAGGACTGATCCAGGCATGTCAAAATATACCGGAGAGGCTTTTGAATGTGGAAGAGTAAAAACAAAAAATAAACAAAAAAAACTTCTGAAAGATACACAAAAGTTGCTTCACTTAAACTGATGCAGAATTTCAAAACTGACAGCCATCAAACTATATTTAGATTTATTTTTTCGATATTTACTTTTTAACTTTTAAAAAGTAAAACACTAAAAGATCCAAATTGCAAACCCATTTATCTCCTAAGTGTTTAGTCGTTTGCGACAGACTGGCGACTTGTCCAGGGTGCCAGGGTGGGGATAGGCTCCAGCAGCCCTGTGACCCCGATAGAAGATGCATGAATTAATATTTAGTCCTGTAACACTATCCTGACTATTTTCGGAGCTCTACTTAAGTCTGATTTCATGCTGACGTTTAACATTTAATTTCATAAATGTTTCAATTCATTTTCTGTGATTCAAATTTACTTAAACTTAAAAAGAAACCAACAACAAAAGAGAAATGGAATGTCCAAATTGTTTATTTTAACCCAGTGAACCCAGACTTGTTTTTTGTTTCCTCTTTTGGGTGCAACATTTCAAAGTCTTCACTCCAAGACATGGATGCAGCTGTTCTAATATTTGGGTAGATATGGAAAAGATGGCCGAAGCGCAACAAATACACTGTAGTGTGTCTCTGGTGTCATTCTGATGTGAAAAGCATGAACAGTCTCAAAAAAGCAGCTCAAAAGGGAACTTATCTCCTTCAAATCACTCTTTTTTCAACAACTTCTGATGTATTTACTCATAAATACAAAATTTTTGATTGGAAATGAGTCTCATATGATCTCCTGATCACAGCTTAACCCACATACTTAAGTTTTTATCAAGTTTTTCTTTTTGCTCCCTGAAACTTCTTTTACTTTAAAATGTATCCTTGAATGGAGGGATGAAATCTTTCAGCCAATCCTCCCATCCTAATCTGTCAGCAGTTATTTTACTATCCGTTAGTGCTGACAGAATTCGATTCTTCGCTTGTTTACCAAAGTAAATCATTTCTTCTTTAGCATGGGAACACCTGATTTAAAAATGTTGGGATTTTTTTCTCATTTTCCAAGGAATTTTTAAACCAGAGGCATGCAAACTTTCTTCTTGAACTTTGAATATTATAAATGTTTTACAAAATCTAAACAAAATAGATTTGCAAGTAACTCTTTTGCTGCCGCGTTACAAAAGCCTGCTGTCTATAAATCTAAAATGAAAATTAAACTGCATACATTTTTCCATTTTCCTGATTGAGTTAGGAATTAGAAGCACGTGAACCTCATTGGGCCTGGTCACATTTCCTCCATTCCCTTCAACTGAATAACGCCTCTGTTCCGCACAACCAACACAGAAGCATCTTTTGAAAATATGAGCATATATATGCAGAATGGACACCATGGACAGACTTACGAGTGTTTTAATGAAATCTTTTCAGCATATTTGAGTGTCTTTGGGGCAAGAAAAATAAACAAAGGCACATGGTTCTTGCATGAAGACAGAGAAAAAAATGCCACTCAACTCTCTCTTATGAATAATGCAGAAAACACCTAAAACGTGTTTGATTTCATCTCACAGTGCCGTGTAGGATGAAGTTAAATGGCGGTTGTTCTTCTCGCGGTGCTCTCTTAGGATTGTGTCATCTGACAGGATTCCAGACAGCTCATCAAAGCACATGGGCACACGAGGAACAGAATCGGATTTCATGTCAACTCAATATTCCACGCCTTCACACCACCATGGAAGGGTCGCTATTTCGTAACCTGACTTGGATCAACCAGAGAAACAGCTGTTCAGGCGGATGAAAAAGTGTGTTGGGTGTGTGTCTGTGCATCAACAGCAAGGGAACAGAAAGTCAAAATATGAAAGAGGAGGTGCCTGGAGGTTTAGTTAAATCCAGTGGGATCTGTAGTACAAGCATTTATTTTTTAACCTTTTCTGATCAAACTTTCCCCACAACATGTTAATTTGGGAACATGCATGAACGAACAAAACAATAAAAAGCCCATGAGATCATTTTAAAATCTTGTTTTTAAAATTACTATTATACATTGAATCATGCCTTTTCAAAGAGCAAAGCCTTAATAAGAAACATGACAAAACAAAAGCGCTATGTTGAGAGGATCAAGTGTGTGATTACGCTGGATGTAATTAAGTTAAACGTAAACAGCTGTGAAAGAGAAACTTCTCCTTTTTGCTCATTCTTTAAAAATTCTTTACAAATATATAAAAACTTAAAGCAAGGAGAAAAACAAAAAAGAGGAGTTTAAGACATGATGGATGAGTATTTGCTGTGAGGCAGGTCCATACACGGTGGAGGGAGAATAATGGTTTGGTCTGCTATTAATCAATACCGACAGACCATTAAAGTCTGCAAAAGAGTTTCTGAAAGATATTTTCTTCTGTTTTTAGAAAAGAGTCAAGAAAAAGACTTCTTGTTCAGCTGAACTGAAACTAAACTAAGTTGAATGCCATTTCTAGAAATGTGGACAGTTTTTTACACAACCTGTGAGCGAGAGGGGAACAAATCACCTTGAATAGCCCGCAGAGGGCTGCTAAGAACATGACTGCAGTTAGATAAAAGAACTTGTGGACATTGGGAGCTTATGGCCGCACTAATCAACATTAATTTGATTTCATGTGCTGGATCAGAGACTCTCACATTCTATGAGTCAGACCTCTGACTTGTGATCCTTGAACGCATGCTTGAGGAAACCGGAGGAAAAGAAATGAAACACAAACCAGGTCTAAGGAATATGTTCTTTTTAGATTCTTTCACTCAAATGAAAAAGCGTAATCAGTCCTTTTGTCATTGGATTACTGTTTTGCTCAGAGATTCAAAGTGCAACAGCCCTTAGGCTTTACAAGAGTTTTTTTTTCAGCTTCTTGATTTTTGGTACTTTGTGGCGATCAGTTTGAACTGATTCTCCCAGTAAACATGTTTCCTTGGACTCACGTGTTCACTGGTCCGTTCTGTGAAAGACACTGGTTGGAGGTCTCTAAAGAGCAGCTAAAAATGGGGATGAAATCACAAAGGTGATCACACTAGTGGTGTCCTCCTTTCATGGCATGAATCCAACATTGATGTAAGTTGTAGATCTTTACTTCAAAATAAATACCCATAAACACTTGTTTTCTCTTGACTTGAAGTTTTTACGAATTCACTGAGAATGTTATATTATTACTATTTTTTCTTACAACATTTGTCTTTTACAGATTTGACAATAAAAGTTAAATTAATTCAATGAAAGGTTAATAATTAGGATGGGTGTGCATTTTATTATTGTCAACCACCATTGATAAAATTGAGTGTGTAGATTCCATTTTACCTTTAATTTGAAAATTCTTCAATTTAATTGTGTTTTTTTTCTAATTTACTTAGTCTTTGCTTGGGATAACTGCAAATACTAACATTCGCATATCAATATAATTAGTCTCAAATTCTGAATATTATTTGTGGAATTTAAAGCAAAAAATATATTTAAAGAACGACTGGATTTTCACTTGAACCACATCTGCATATTGTACTGATTTGTTAATGTGCAGATTTCCTCTTATTTATCGTGATGTTTTTTTCTTTTTCTTTTTTTTGGCTTGGAACAGATGAAAACAATCTTGTAAAGATAGCTTGTTGGTTTCATAGCAGAAGAAGTGTGAGGTGCGGCGTACTGTAAACCCTGGGTGGGATGGCTAGTCTTTGAAAGCCTATCCAGGTTGCTCTTATTTATTTATCGTGCCCCAGTTTGAGCTGGGACATCTCTTCATTATCAGGGAGCACTGCTGGGGAGGAGATGAGTCTACTTTACAACTAAAAGATGTCAATTCAATACCCCATGGCAAGGCCTCTGCCTTCAAACTGTTGCATTATCATTTTACATTTTACAAAAATAATGACTGGGACTTTTTTGACCAGATTATAGACACCAAACTTGAAGCAATTATTCCAGCACCTCATCCAATGCTTTGTCATCACAAAGACATAGATACATAGAAGATTTTCAAAATAAAGTTATTATACCTCC
The DNA here is from genome assembly GCF_053564925.1 of Oryzias latipes. NCBI lineage: Eukaryota > Metazoa > Chordata > Actinopteri > Beloniformes > Adrianichthyidae > Oryzias > Oryzias latipes. The sequence goes on along the minus strand of NC_136260.1, from coordinate 16,359,796 downwards.
GCCAAATTTTTCCATGTAAAGCTTAGATTTAAAATCTCACTCCGATCATCTTTTGAACCAGGGTAAAAGTGTTCCCAGTGGTCTTTAAATTATATCTATGCCGGTTTTATTAAACATAAAAAACCTGTGTTGTGTTCTAGAATATAGTTTCTGCAGAGTGGCAGGGGTGGGACCGTTGGTATGGAAGCAACCCCGGTTCCCCTTCCCTACCCGTTGCTGAGAACTCGGATGAGGGAGCTTGTGGCCCACGAAGCATATTTTCTAGTTCACATTAACGCCCTTTTCAAACAGCCTTTTCTTGTTTGCTCCTGATTCACAATAATCTCAATAAAGAAATACTCAGAAATTGAATTTTGATCATAATTTTCTTTATATATGTCCTCCATCATTAGAAAAATGTCATAAGAACATGTAAAAAGACAACAAAAAAACAATTTTCATTGGAGTGAGTCTTTAAAACGATCTTATTCAGGTTTAAAGTCTAGGTTCCCACTTGATAAAAAAAACCTTCCTTCCTTCCTTCATTAACAAAACTTTAGGGAAGAAGTATAACCATGACAACAGCAATTTATGTGACATAGAAAAGAAATTTAGTGCACTTAAAACATAAAGAAATGGCACAATTTAAGTTACAACTTTTATTCTGAAATAAAATCCTTATTTATTTTAGTTGAAGTTAAACCAATTTTCTATTTTATATTAGTGTAGTTTTGAGGTTGGGGCCAAAACGATTCACTGCTATTTAAACTGTGAAATGTGTTGCATCAGAATGGCTCAAAGCCCATGAGGTCATGCTTCTGTAACCTCTTTAATCCAAGGAACTAGTTGACAGCCAAAAATGGTTCATTAGGAGGTGATACTGAACCAAAAATAGGCATTTTATGGAAATAAAAAAGGGTTTTAACAATGGACACCAAAAATATGTCTATCAAAATGGGAGGAGTCTTTAAAAAATATTAAAGCATGGAACTTATGGTGCTCTGGTGGAAAGGAGGCCCTTTTTTAGCTCCTCGTGTCCAACAGCAACATGGTTTCTGAACGTCCATCAACAGTTTGTTCTCGTCTGAAGACAACAGTCTCTGCTGCTGCTGAATTGACATGATTTTTTTCAGGATTTCAACCATGTTCTCCAAAAAGGAACTATTGTGCTGTGTTGTGTTTAGCCCTGTTGAAAAAGTACATAACAGATCTGCAGTGAGCCGATCACACCAACTCTGTCATCAGGTCAAACAATATCTCCATGGAGACTGAGGTGTTAGCAGCACAAAAGCCTTTTATATCCGCAGCAGAGAAATCTATTCTGTTTTTGTTTTTTTGCTTAAAAGATAAAATAATGGAAAATAAAAGAATATTTTTCCTTTTTTATAATCATTTTAAAAACTAAGGCAGGATATGATGCAGATTTATAAAATACATCCAAAAAGAAGAAAAAAAGACACTGTGTATATTGACAGTTGTTAAAGGGGAATGAGGTCTAATAGATAAAGTAATCATACTAACTGAATACTACTGACCTTATTGTTAAACCAATATGTACAACTCCTTAACCCAGTCAATTAGGCATGTATACTTTTTTTCTTCCGCCCAGCTAATTTTCTAAAACATAAAATATTCTAAAATGTTCTCATCTCTTTTTATGCCAAATCTTGTACTATTTCGCAATTACAGAACCCCTTTGGGAACTTTATTTCCCCTTTTTCTTCTTATTGTTCTTCTAATTGTTTAATAAGTCACTGGGTTTTACATTATTATTTTCATTTTTGTGTTCTAGTCTCTGAAGCAAACACGGAAGGACTTCTGTTTAGGCAGGTAAACATGACTAAAGCTGACTAATCTATTTGGAAAAAATGAAGGAAATGAAAGGATGTGACTTTTCTGCACACCAACATATTTTGAAAGAAGTTTCAGTGACATCATTTATTCCTTTCTGCACCTTTTTTGTTTACTTCTTTAACTGTATCCAATTGTTTTTAATTCAAAGGAAGCTAAAATCTAAGTGAAGTGGGATGCGCAAGAGCAAAGATATTACTCCTAAAATTCCACATTGGTTTTCTGTCTTAATGTGTGTGAAAAATAACCTATAAACAAAAGAAAACTGTACATTCAGAACATTTATTTCATCTATTAAGAAACCAATTTTAATCTCGGATGCCAAAAGCATCTTTGGCATCTTTTTCACTAGTGCTGCCAGAAATGAAAAAAAAAAACTGTCTCTCTTTGCACTTGCTGTATTTACTGAACATCTCACACCACGAAGTAAACAGGCAGAAATCCACATCCTGTGTTCTCCTTCTTCCTGAAATGGAGAGCAGTCCACAGCATCTGAGATGACAGAAAGAAGCAGCCCTAACATTTCATTTATTCAACCCTCCTAACAGAGAATAAACCAGTGCACCCAAACTCAGGACGATCAGACCCCCTGCTCTCTTTAAACCTTAATGCAGCGTGAAAAGATACACACACCGTCTCTTAATTACCCATTATCAAAGAAGCAGAACTTCTACACTGCTTGATCAATGTCCTTTTTGTCAAGAATAACTAGCAACAAGAGTAAGCTACTCAAACTGGACCCAAACCAGAAGCCAGAAACATAAGCCCGGGAGAGAAATGAGCATTACATGAGCAAAGGCAGCTTATGCAAATGACTTTCAGTAATACCGGCATTCAAGGAGTATTAGAGGGACCGAGAGAACGAATGCTGCTAATTGCAAGAGAGCAAGCAGGCGGGCAATTGAGTAGGTGGATTCACAGCAAGCAACTATTCAGAAACTTGCAACGGGAGAACAGACAGAGGGAAAGATGAAAAAAATGCTCCGTATAGGAAATGGGTATCTGGGTGAAAAGGCTGCAAAAACGGGAGCTGAGCAGATGGGCTCGAAAAACCATAGTAGTTTCTTTGTTTAACTCTGTGGGTAGAAATTATTCAGGATTCAGAGCTCCCTTTTAACAGTTTAAGCTGCAAAAACCATTAGAGGTGTTGGCCCCAGGGAAATCACACACACACACGGAGATACTTTAAAGATGCAGTCCTCACATCATCAGCTCACTTTCAAGATGCCTTTTTCCCCATTCACAAAAAATAAAACAAAAATGAACGAATTATTATTATTTTTGAATCTAAAAATGCATCCAACGGAGTCAGCCTGCTTTCGGAGAATACCATCTTTTATTTCTGAAGGCTGGAGCTGTGGTTTATCAATACATAGAGTTTGAGCTTCAGTTTGTAACTGAGTGAGCTTTAATTCACAGCAGAAATGTCAGAGTTCATGTTTTTAGACATGACCAATCAATCATTGAGAAAAAGGACTATTAAAATACACGTCTGCTGTTAAAATGGTCCCATCTATCCAATGGGAAGACATTTGGATTTTAATGAATTTCGAGTTAATTTAGCTTGAAACTCAAATTAATTTGAAATGTTTCCACAATTTTGTCAATAAAAACATTTCTTTATTTACAAGCAAATTAGATTTGTAGATTATTTGAATTCATTTTCCTGAAATAAGATCTTTCGTAACCACTAGAAGTCAGACAAAAAAAGTCAAAATTCAGACTTAAAATAGAAATTGAGAAGAAAATGAAAAAGTTCAAAACTCAGTTATTACACATTTAACCCTTGTGCTATCTTAGATGACCCCACCCTTACTTTGATGTGTTCCCCCTACCCTGACAAAGGTGGATAAAGGTGAAAAGATTTCATGTAATCCATGAACACCAGTGAGGTTCACAAATCATTGGGGAAAAAAAAGTTCAGTGCACTGTCTAGTGGGTCTAGATGACCCAACTCCCAATATTTAAGTGTCTAGGATAGCACAAGGGTTACGTCAATGTTTGACTTTTTTTAAAAGATGAAAATGAGAAACATGAAAAAAAATATATATATTAATTTGGAGATTTTGGATGAATTTGAAATTCCAGATTTACAGAATAGAATATAATAAAGTAGGACTTTATTGATCCCACAAAAGGAAAATTACCTTAAAACATTTTAAAGATTACTTTTAAAACCTGAAATAGTAGGATCGGTATTTTCTAACAAAATAAAAACTGTTTCATTTTGATGTCACACCATTTCCAGATTAGTCATACTTTGGAGAAAGAAATTCAAACTTATCAAAGTTGTAACGTTTTTTTCAAGTTTTATACATAATTTAATCCAAAATTTGTTTTTAATCGTTTTATTTATTTACATTTATTTTAGGTTTCAATGTCCCTTAAAACCTGTCATAAAAACAAGTAATATTATAATAACAATTACTATTGCCTTAAACATAAAACAAATCCTGCATGCTTCATGCATTTACACACTAAGCATTTGTGCTCTGCAGTTACAGTTCTCAGATATGCTGTTTGTAGGATAACTGCTTGATGCTTACATTGTTTTCTGTTATTTGCAATAGTACAATACATAAGAGCATGTATCTCCTCCAAAAGCAGCAAAAGGTTTAGAGTCTAGAAATGGGCTGGCAGAGTCTCTGCTCAATTTTGACCAGTGCTGCCCAGAGCTGAAAAATATCATCTCTCTCTCATGTCTGCACAATTTCACTGCTGAATGGAGCAAATAGCCATTAGTATGCATGCGGCTGGCCCACACAGAAGGAATGTAGCCAGGCGAAGAACTGTCAATCAGTTTGTCATTGAGTGTTTGCAGCATTGGCGTTTAACTTTCCAGATTGTTGCAAGACCTACATTTTGGCCAAAACATCATTAAGCTTAAACTTAAATATGAGTGAGAAAGAAAACTATCCTCAAACCAAAGCACAGAATCAGAAAGCAATTATTCCCTTCTGGAGCATTAATGTCCAAAAGATAAGAAACAATTATTACATTTTCTCCCAGGTAAATGAGAAAAAAATCCTTTTTCGAGCTATTATAAGTGATACGATTACAATTAAAATTATAATAACCAGTAAAAGCTGCTGTAGGGTGCAAACTTATTTATTTATATTGGCTTTCATGTAACTTATTTGTATTAATATATTTTTTATTGGTTAAATTATGATCAGATCCTAGTAGTTACTCAGGTTGGGCATATTTCAAACAGACTGACAAACCTGCAAAATGATACATTTAGTGTTCATCTTATTTGGAATCACACAGAATTTGTTTTATTGCACAAATAAAAGAGAAATTATAGCGTTTGCATAAAGATTGACTTACTTCCTGGCTCTCAAAAAAGAAATCAAGAACAGTTTGAAACAGTTCAGGTTTGGGATCATCCTTGGTGACAGAAAGATTTAGGGGGAAAAAATTGGTTTATGATTAAAATCTCATTAATGCAGAAATTAAATTTTACATCTGATGTAAAAAGTGGAGAATTCCAGTGAAAATTTGAGAAACTTTGCCAATAAAGTTCTAGTTTACTTGTGAACTGTGAAACCTAGTGAGCTACAACTCTAAATGTCAAACCACCTTTAAGTCAAATGAAGGAAAATTTCAAGGCAAATTTTAGTCTGGGATTTATCTACATGTGATTTCAATCAAAATGAAGCAAGTTGTGTATTTTTCTTCATTTCTGATCTTAAGTTAAAGTCCCACTCTATTCATCTTTTGATCTATTTCAAAAGAATTCCCATGGCCTTTTCTATGATTATGCAGTTTTTAGCAAAAATCAAAATGATTGTCGTTTTCCAGGACATAGTTTCTGCAGAGCGGCAGGAGTTCATTAGAAATCAGCCTCTGAGTTGTGACTGTTGGCGTGGAGTAAACCCAACCTCTCTTCCCATCATCTATCTATTTACATACACTCTTCTACACTCTAATTTTCAGGCCCTCACAGTCTCAACCTAACTTTGTACAGTACAACAAGACTGGCGAGAAATATTTGAGCTATCCAGCAGTACAACTCAGACAAGGAAAACAAAGTCGTACAGAGATCTATTTGTCTAGTGGATTCAGCAGAATAAGGAGCTCAGAGATGCAACTTTAAGCGTAATTTTCTTTATATATGTCCCACATCATCAGAAAAATGCCACAAGAGCATGTTAGAAACACCATTTCCTATGGAGTGGGACTTTAAACGCTGTATTGCTTACAAACCCATAAATGCTAGAATGAGGTTAAAGTTGCGCATCAAGGATCTACCTTTTTATGGATTCATTTATATTTTATATGGAGAAAAGCTTCAGATAAAAAAAAAAATCAGCCTGCCAAGCAGCAGATCATATCAAAATTATCTGAAAGACAAGCTATTACATGTGATAAGATTCAAGATTCAAGATTCAAGATTCAAAGAGTTTATTGTCATGTGCACAGTAAAGAAACGGGTTTCCCTGCACAATGAAATTCTTTCTTTGCTGTCTGCTCCGAATGCCCAAAAGTATAGAGGAAACAAAAACAATTCACTCACATCATACACACAAAAACACAAGATGTCGAGTGGCTGTTGCAAAAGTGCAAATGTGCAAAAGTGACAGTGACAGTAGCAGCAATTAGGGTAAGCAAGGTGCAGTTTGTTTTTCCAGACTCCAGTCAGCTGTTAAGGAGTCTGATGGCAGAGGGAAAGAAAGAGTTCTTGAGTCTGGTGGTCCTGCACTTCACACTCCTGTACCTCCGTCCTGAGGGGAGGAGAGTGGACAGTCCTCGTTGCGGGTGGGTGGGGTCCTTGATGATGGAGGCAGCTCTCCTGCAGACCCTGCGTTTGTAGATGCTCTGCAGCGAGGGAAGAGGAGTCCTGGTGATCTTGGACGCAGTCTTTACCACTCTCTGCAGGCGTTTGCGGTCCGCAGCGGTAGAGCTGCCGTACCACACTGTGATGCCGCTGGTCAGGATGGACTCAACCATGCAGCTGTAGAAGTTGCTGAGGATCTTCGGGGACATGCCGAACCTCCTCAGCCTCCTCAGAAAGTACAGCCGCTGATGAGCCTTCTTCACCAGCTGTGACGTGTTTAGTGTCCAGGTGAGGTCCTGGCTGAGGTGGACCCCCAGATATCTGAAGCTGCTCACCCTCTCCACTTCCAGACCTCGGATAAGAAGCGGCTGATGAGGGTTCCTCCTCTCCTTCCTCATGTCCACTATCATCTCCTTTGTCTTGTCTGTGTTGAGGGTGAGGTTGTTGTCCTCACCCCATGTCACCAGACTGGCCACCTCCCTCCTGTAGGCTGCTTCGTCCCCGCCAGTGATGCGTCCTATCACAGCGGTGTCGTCTGCGAACTTTAGGATGATGTTGTCCTTGTGAGAGGCCCCACAGTCATGGGTGAACAGGGTGTAGAGGATTGGGCTGAGAACACAGCCCTGTGGTGTGCCAGTGTTTGTGATGATGCTGGCTGAAGTCCTGTTCCCTATTCTGACAGACTGAGGCCTGCCAGTCAAAAAGTCCAGGAGCCAGTCACAGATGATGGGATGTATTCCAAGGGAGAACAGTTTGTGGGTGAGCTTGTGGGGAACAACCGTGTTGAAAGCAGAACTGTAGTCAATAAAGAGCATCCTGATGTAGGAGTCTTTATTCTCCAGGTGTGAGAGGGAGGTGTGCAGTGCTGCAGCGATGGCGTCTGAGGTGGACCTGTTGGGCCGGTATGCGTACTGCAGGGGGTCTAGTGTGTCTGGAATGCTGCTCTGGATGTGGGTCAGCATCACCCTCTCAAAGCACTTCATAATGATCGGAGTGAGTGCTACTGGCCTGTAGTCATTCAGGCAGGTGGGAGGGCTCTTCTTGGGGAGGGGAACAATGGTTGTGGTCTTGAAGCAGGAGGGGACGACTCTTTGGCTGAGGGACAGGTTGAATATGGAGGTGAGAATGTCTGTCAGCTCGTTAGCACATGCTCTGAGGGCTCGTCCAGGAATGTTGTCCGGACCGGTTGCCTTGCGGGTGTTGATCCTCCTCAGGGCTTTGTTTACCTGGGCTGATGAGACGACTGGTGGGGGTGAGGGGGGTGTAATTGTCCAAGAGTATAATGGTCCCTCCGTGTGGGGGGTGGACGTCTCAAAGCGGGTGTAGAATGCATTGAGCTCGTCGGGCAGGCTGTCTGCAGCACTGATGGTGCTGGTGCTGCTTCTGTAGTCCGTGATGTGCTGTAGGCCCCTCCACATGCGGCCAGAGTCAGCAGTAGAATAGAAGCCATCCAGCTTCTCTCTGTACTGCCTCTTTGCTGCTGTGATGGCCTTCCTCAGGCCGTACTTCGCAGCTTTGTACTCGGACTCATTGCCAGATGTAAATGCAGTGGAGCGAGCACGCAGCATGTGACGTACATGGCTGTTTATCCAGGGCTTCTGATTAGGAAACTTCCTGACTTGGATGGTGGGCACAATGTTCTCCACACAAGTGCTGATGTATCCAGTCACATAGTCAGCATAATCCTGTATGCTGAGAGCTAAGACAACCTGTTTCCACAGCTGCTTCCTCCCAATCTGTATTCTCCTACACCTCTCATTTTCTTTTCTTTCGCTCGATTTTGTTTTTCTTTCATTGGTTACTCACGAAAAGCTTTCATCTTACACTGTACAGACCACATCTTGATCTGACACTTCATCTTCAGATACTTTTGAGCACCAGCCAGCTGCCCGTTTGTCAAAAAAACGAGTTTGTAATTATTAAGCCAGATGAGTTTTTGTCAGCCATTGGATCATGACTGAAATGTACCTAAAAAAGACTTGCATGCTGTAGCAGCGTGGATAATCTTCACAGCATGCCTCATGAGTGTGTGGAATCAAAACAGTTTTTTTCTGTTTCAAGAGGAGTGTTTGCAGCACTACTGAAAGGGGAAAGCGGATTGGTTGAATCACAGCTGACAACAGGGACTCAGAGGGAATTCAGAAAAAAGAAGAAAAAAAATCTCTGACTCTCAACAGCGGGTTAGAGTGGAAGTAAAGTGTTGAAGTGATGCAGAGCCGAGTCTGCAGATAAGGGGGGAAGTGGGTCGAGCACGCCGCTGCACCCGGTCCTTGTCTGGAGAGCATGTTGGCCGCACAGCAGAAACAAAGCCTCTCAGGCCCAAATCGCTCATAGTTTATACAACAAGAAAAAAACCTTTGACACAATCTTGTGTTTGGTTTCACCAGAACTACATTTGTCTTACAACAGTTTTTATTTTTTAGCGTAAGTGTTATCACAAAGCTTTATTGGTAGTATGTTTTATATTGAGCCAGGTATTTCATAACTGAATTTCTCTTCAAATATAAATCTGACAGACACTACAATATTTATTGATCTGTCTTAATATGCAACAGATCCTAGGTGACTTCTCATTTGTAATCTATAGGATTTAATGTGCTGTCAGACCACCTTTTCAGTTTGTCTGAAAGGCTTTCCACAGCTTCAGGAGCACTTATGGGAATGTCTGACCCTCTCTGGAGAAACTCATTTGTGAGGTCTGACTCTGACATTGGAATGAAGGCTAAGCTCGGAGTCTTCACTCTAATTCCTTCCAAAGGTGTTCTGTCAGGTTGAAATCAGGACTTTGTGCGTGTCAGTCAAGTTGTTTCTGACCAAACTAGCTCCTCCATGCCTTTATGGTCTTTGGCTGAATTTGAATGTCTTCCCTACCCTCTGGCTACTCCCTATTGCTCCATAAGGCTATTTGAACCTAAAGCAAGTATTTTTTAAGGAGGACATGTAGCGACTTTGGGCTGACTATCCCTCCCCCGGTAGGGTGATCTGTGTTTCTTCACATGGGTGTGCTCAGAGGCACAGACGTTTACACTTAAATGTAAGTAGTGAGGCTATGTTTTTGTGTTTGTGTTGTTCCCTTCATCTGGATGTCCCCACTGCTCCCCATAGTGACGAGGCGAGCAGTGGGGACATCCAGATGAAGGGAGGAGGAGGAGGATCTGAGGGTACGGGTGAGTGTGGCGACATGAACAAGATCTGATAGATATGAGGGAGCAAGGTTGTGGATGGATTTAAAAGTCAGGAGAAGTATTTTGGATGTAATTCAGTGTGTGAACGGTAGCCATTGGAGCTGCTGCAGAACAGGTGTGATGTGTTGGATGGAAGGTGTTTGAGTGATAATTCTGGCAGCTGAGTTTTGAACAAATTGTAGTTTTCATAGAGTTATTTGTGGTAAACCAAAAAGAAGGGAGTTGCAGTAATCCAGGTGGGAAGTGACAAGAATGTGCACCAGGATGGCAGTGGAATGAGGTCTGAGTGAAGGGCAAAGATGACGGATGCTGCGAAGGTCCAAATAGGCAGACCAGGTGATGCTATTGTGTGAAGTGAAGAGAGGGCGCTATCGAAAATGACACCCAGACTCTTAACCTGAGGTGAGGGGGAAATGGAGGAGCTTTCAAATGGAATGGAAGAGTTCTGGATGCTGTTTATATAAATATATGAAAGACTTGGTGACATAATTCAGTCTGGGCAAAAACTGCAATTATTCATTTCTCCTCCGTGATCAATCAACATCTGGGACTTCCACGAATTAAAAGGGACGACATCCATACGCCAATACCAAATTCGAGTCCCTAATTGGTCAAATTTGAACCAGGTATGAGATTACAATGCACGTTCAATAGCCACATATTTATACATACAGCCCAAAAACAGTCATAAAAACTTTCATAGCTACTGATGAACAGGTGAGTTTTGAACGCGGAAGCCCAAATTGCATGTTTCCATGGAATTTGCCGCTGGAACGCTCATTGAGGATGGTGTGGACGTTGTAACACTGACAGTTTGGGTGTTGAGCCTTTTAAATGGCACCATATTTTTAGGCTTTATGAACCTATAGAAGTGATTAAGAGATCTAAATTCAGTTATTAAAGTGGTTAAGTAATAATACACTGAAGTGATAAATGTCTTTGTCAATGTGGAGAAACGTGAATTGGATTTTTAAGTTTTAAAATAATGAATGTTCAAAGTTATACTGTTAAAAACATGTTGAAAACAGTCCTAAACTGATGTCTTATCAAATATTTTGGGTTCAACTTTCTTTTGAGATATTGCACTAAATACGGATTTAATGCATTTAAAAAAGATGCTTTGACCTCATTTTTATTAAGGATTGGAAATCCGTTTATCTTTATATTAGTCCTTTTTCTTCTTTAGGCTAAATTTCATTGTTAACCTTTCTAAAAGAAAGTTTTAAATTCAGTCTTTGCAGAAAGAAACTCCACTGTGACATCAATCTTCATGGAAAAACCGTTTGCAAGCAGTTATTTATTGTTTTTAGGCTAAAACTGCTGGAGCTATGCTTACCCATAGATATAAGTCATTAGTCATTTTGTTGCAACATTCAGCAATTAATTGTTTAGTTTTCTGTCTGATGCTGCAACTGAATTGGTGTTAGAAAATGGCCTTGGGGGGCTTTTATGCTGAAATGGTTGCAACTGCAAACAATGCAGGTGAGAGCAGCAAAAGTGACAAAAAACGGAGGCGTTTTGTGACTTTCTCGTCTCTCCTGGGAACAATAGTCTGATTTGCTTTCTTTAGGAAATTACTGGGCTGCAGGTTTTTAGAAAAGTCAAAGAGATTTCTGATTACTTGACTCAAACATCTCTGAGCCATCTTCACTTGTTTTTAAAAGTCATTTTCTTACAACACCCTTCATAGCTTTCATTATTCATTTTGAATGGGACTTTATAGTCCACAAGCCATCTTTTTTGTCTGCATGCTGATGCAGAAGGATGCAGTGCAGCCAGGAAGTTGCATGTGTGCACAGTTTTGTGCCTGCCAGCTTCATTCAGTCACACACATGACATGGTATCTCTGTTGGCCCAGATTCAGTGAGTTCACAAACCCTTACAGAAAAATATGGAGTCACTATGAGAAGATGATTTTTGGTTAGGAAAACGGTTTCAAAAATGAGGACACAAACCCATTGTTATGTAGTTTATCTCACTTTTGTTGATTTTTTTTCCCCCAACATAACCACACATCAGGAAAAATGCCACAAAATCCTGTGTCTTACTGGACATGCATTGTCCTTTCTACGATGATTTTTGGTCAACAAACGATGGTTTTATTTTCCACCAACAGGCTTTATCCCATATTTTTCCCTCTCTTCCTTTTTTCTTTGACCCAGAAGCGTTTTTTTCTACCCATGGAGATTTCCACCAAAGCTAAAAAAGACACACTTTTCCCAGTCCCATAGAGGATAAAGAAAAGGAGAGGTATGGGAAGGAGTGCAGCCAATCCCAGAACGCCCTGACGATAGATAATTTAAAAGGCACTTGAAAGGACACTCCCCCTCCAAGAGGGGGAGTGTTTTTAGGCTTACAATAGCCTAAAAAACAGAAATGCTCTTTTGAGGGTAAAGACCATGACTTCTTAAAAAATATTGGTGCCACGTTACATGAAATTACTGGATGACAACAAAGACTTTTTGTGCATAAATGATAGACATTGTAAAAACAAGGAAAAGTGCCCTAACAGCATCCACTGTTATTAGTATGTAACTAAATACACCAACTGGTGCAGCTCGGACACATCCTCAGTGATGAACCCAGGGTCTTGGGGTGTTTCGGGTCTTAGATCATCATACACCCTCACCTGGGCGACCCAGCCGGCGGTGATCAGTCCCCAGCTTGTGTCCGAGCAGCGCTACACCACGAATCTGCCCTCTTGATCCACAGCCACCTAGGGGCTCTTTCTGCTGCCTCACTGATGGTTTTGGTGGCTTTTCTCTCCTGCAACCCTCGAATACCCAGGAGCTTGAGTACTCTGTGCATGGATTGCCCTGGGAAACCCCTGCAGCCCACTTCAAATGGCTCACAACGTGCCCTCCAGCCACTCATCTTACAGGCTTCCACCAGTTCCAAGTATCTGGCTCTCTTCCGCTCGTTGGCCTCGCACATCCGATCTTCCCAGGGTACTGTAAGTTCCAGCAGCACCACTTGCTTTGTGGCGTCTTATGTTAAAACCAGGTCTGGCCTGAGGGAAGTCTCTGCGATGTGCTCTGGAAACTTAAGCTTTCTCCCCAGGTCCACTTGTAATTTCCAGTTACGAGCGGATGCTAGCAGCCCAGTTGAGATCTTACGCTCTGCTTGTGGTTTCTCTCCTGCCCTGACAAAAGCAATATTGCACTTCTCTGGGAGCTGGTGTTTGCTTAGTTGAATTCCTGTGCAGATGGTGGCAGCCACTGCCCTCAAAACCTGGTCATGACGCCATGTATACCTTCCTTCTCCCAAGGCCCTAGGGCAGCAGCTCAGAACATGCTCCAGGGTGCCTATTGCCTGGCACAATGTGCAAGCCGGTGATTCAACTAATCTCCAACAGTGCAGGTTGGATGGGCTTGGAAGTACATCGTAGACCGACTGGATCAGAAACTTGAGTCTGGCTGGTTCTGACTTCCACAGTTCTGACCATGTGATCTTGCGGGTCGAAGCATTTTCCCATCTCGTCCATGAGTCATATTTGAAGCTTTTTAGTCTTTTAACTTGTTTATGTTTAAGATCACTATAAATGTATTTTTTGGTTTTCAATAAAAAAAATAGTAAAAAAGATTTTGAAAAATTCCTACTGCTAATACTTGTTAACTGAAAACATGAAAAGTTTTCAGAAGTTTTACCTTGATTGTTTACAATGATGTAGGAATTGATGCAGACACACCATTAGTATAGTTTTCCTTTCATTTTCAGCGTAAAGGTTTCAAAAAGGGTTGTTGTTTTTTTTGTTGCTTTGAAATTTTTGATTTAAAAGAGTTATAACACATCATTATGATACCCCTTTGAAGTAATCGTTAGAATAGTTAAGTTGAGGATCGCCTGTTTTTTTAATGCAGTTTTCACACAGTCATGACCTTGTCTTTTGTTAGTTTATTGGATTTATACTTTTAATTTTTGTGATGAAACAAAAACAGTTTGATGTCAGTTTTTGTGAAAAATTACATTTACTACTCGAATTTGAGTTTTTTTCTACAATTTCAGGTTCATTATAGAATAGTTGTGTAATATAATGAAAACTATATCTGTAAAAAGATATCAAGGATTGCCATAAGAAAAGTTTATAAATGATTAGAGAAAATTAAGTAGTAAAAAAAAACCTAAAGCGGGCCCAGACTACTAAGAGTTAACACCACTGACAAATTGCTAATAGCAATTTTATTTTCAATTGATTATTTTCATGATAAACTATAAGCAGCAATAGTTTATGTATGATTTAACCCCTGATTATGACTTTGTTGTGAAAGAAAATCTGAATGTTTACATTAATACATTAAAGAAGGACAGGGTTATACGGTTTGGCCTCTTATGGCCAGACTAAGAGTTAAGCACAGAAAAAATTTGGATGCGTGAAAATCTTAATTACTGATGGTTTAGGGCAGATTCAGTATTCATGAGCGTGTGCAACAAATTCAACTTCAGCTTTCTAATGACTAAGATTACAAGTATGTCACACACTCATTCAGTGCTGAGTAAAGAGGGAGAAGATCATTTTCAGCAGGGAGGGGGATGTAATCACCACAAAGGGATGACGAAGTATCGGTAAGTATGGTCTTAATGTGGTCTGATCTGTTAATGCAGAGGTGAATGTACAGTACAAACGTAAAGAAGCATTGATTGGCTGTCGAGGTTTGCGTCTGTGACAAAAATACCAATTGTTTGATCTTGCAAAACACTGGTATTCAGTGCAGTTGGTGTGTGGTCTTCTTGGTTGCCTTGGAGACGTACATCTCAGCATCCAAAAATCTCTTTTTCTTTTAACCCGGTCTGCAGGAAGGATCTGAAATGTGGTAAAAGACATACCTGCCAACGAGGAGGAACTCTCCATGCACCCCGAGCCGCCTCATGGCCATGAGGAGACCGCGAACAGTCATGCCTTCACAGAAACACACCACCACACGAGCTTTGGGGAGACGTTCTCGTAATTTCCTCAAAAGGCGATCAAAGTGCTTCTCGCCTGCATTGCTGTAGATTTTGTCAGAGTGGGCGATGCACAGGCCTTCCTGAGAGGCCAGCTCCTTAAAGGCCTCCATGCCACTCTCCCCGTAGTTTCCTGAAGGCGATAAGAAGATTAAACAATGAGATTATTTTATTCCTTCATTTACAATAAAGAATCTCAAAGAAATGTTTGGAAAACAGTCGTTTCAGATGTAGAAACTGATCAAATGCCTTGTCTCTTAAGCATGAAGCCTTAGATGTGTGCTTATTACTAAAATGGAAAATCAATGTTATGCTTAAAGCCCGCCTCATAGCAGTCGTCCACGCCATCAAGGCTTGACTGAAGCTCTGATCCGCTGGTAATGAGTGTCACAGAGTTTGCTGGCTCCTGATTACAATCACACTCAAAGAGAGTGAAGATGTCTGTCCTTGTTTTGGTTCAAACTGCAACAATCAAGAATGACTCAAAGCCGTTCGAGTCTAAATCTTCCACGTGGACGGACGGCAGTGGCACAGCGTGGATTTGATACATGAAAACATGCGGCTCCTCAGTTTGAGAGGTGGATTACACAGACAATCCGTGCTGGAACACGTCTTTGTGTTTGTCAGAGCGAAATTAGAAGCAAAATCTAAAAACATTCATTTCACGATTGCTGCGATGGGAGGCCATCTTCACGAGAGCACTCACAGCCCTCAGATAATCTATTTGAGAACGACATGGCTTTAGAAAACAAGAAGAAGAGCAGCTGAAATAGACATCCCTGCATTGCATTTATTCCAGCACACAATGGGCCCATGTGTTGCTTCTTCAATAGTCCTTTGATAATCATTTCAATTGCTTCTTTTCAGTGTCCCACTAGTTCATGAACATAATGATATCCAATTATTTTACTCTTCCTCTGGGCTGCGAGACGGGTGGGCTGTGATGCATTTGTTCACACCCCATATGACCATCAAAAATGCAGACGGAGCATTTTCTCCACACAGATGATAATCAAAACAGGTAATTTATGCAATTTCAGAGCCTTAGCTGTTGCCATGGGCAACAAGCTGCATTTATAACTCTTCTAGAGTGGAAGAGAGGGATTACTTGTGGGCTTAAACCAGTCGTGACCACAGATTCAGATAAAACTAAGCTTCACACAAAGTTAAGGCAAGTTAAGGCAACATAAGATTTTTTCCAGATTTCTTAGCAAAAGAACAATGTATGCATAAAAGTTGCACAGAAAACACGAGGATTTATGTCTGAAACCGACCGAGCAATATTGCTTGAAACCAAATTTCCCCACACCTGCATAGTCAGTCACTGCTTTTTAGGTGTGACTAGGCTCCCATACGTAGGTCAAACATATGACAGCACCTAGTTCTACCCTCCAGTACACATCCCTAATCTCCTCTCTGGTTCTATCACATTGCAGCCCAATATTAAACTACGTTAATTGTTTTCAAAGATGTAAATGACCATTTATAATAACTAGTTACTTAACGAATCATTTATAAACATTTATTCATTAAGTTATAAACAATTGGGTCAAAGGCAGTTAGTTGGTGGTTTGTTAGGGATTTATAATTTGCCTTATCAATGGTAATAGCTCATGAACAATCTGTTAGTAAATGGCTCACTAACTCATTAGCAAGCAAACTGTAAATTAATCCTTTAATACTAATAGCTCATGAACAAACTGTTAGTAAATTAAGTAGATAATTTTAACAGCTTGTTCTTGAACTATTAACAATTAATAATGCACATTTATAAATCCTTAACAAACTATTGACTGTTATTAAACAAGTCGCTTATAACTCATGCACTGTTTATTAATGATTTCGTAACTGTTATTAGGTATTACTAAGATGCAATATCCTGTTGCTTCAAAAAAGGAGAGCAGATGGGGAAGGATTGTGTGTGGTGGTGGGGGGTCTTGGGAAATGTCGGTTGTTGTCGGTCAATCGTACTTTGGAGGTACATCACTGGCTGTGTTTCACCAACACTTTAATAAAAAGCATCGTCTCCTGTAGAGCACTATAATCCACGATGACATCATTAGGCTGCACAAATATAGGAGAAAGTCCTCGGGCAGAAAAGGAGCCAATAGTGGTTTAACATGATCGGATTTCAATGTTTTCTTGAAATGTGATGCGTTTCAAGAGTATTTTTTATTGAATTTTGAGTAATCACACAACACTTTGGCCTTGACTTCTTCACCTAACCTGTCTTTTCAACATAAACCTGTTTTAAATGAACTTCTGATGACCGTGAAACAATATATTTTTTATTTATTTAAACTTGTTAAAGGTGTTACAATCCAACCAGATTAATCTGGCTGAGGCAAGTTGTTAATCAAATTGACTTACACCAACATAAAAACAATGTCAAAACAGTTAAATCAATCTTGGAAAATACCATTTGGATTGAGACGTGGTATATTTATTTTTTTGTTATACCGTTAAAATGACCAAGTGTCATCACAGCAGACAACACACATGTGATATCAGTAAAAAAAACATCAACCATCATTCCATTCCAATGTGTGGAAACACTGAATTTTGCAAAGACATGTGACCATACAGTGTGCTAAAATGTTCTAATAATGTTCTGTTTGTGTTATTTTGACGTGGTGGAGCAACAGTAGGGTGAACTTTATGGAACTTAAATGTAAATGGATTTGACATAAATTCTTGTTTATTTGTTTGTTTGTACACATATTTAATTTACACTTGATTATCTTGCAAGAAATACAAATAATGTGGAAAACTTCACCTGCAGTATTTATCTCTGAGTCACACGGGTTACATTTTTGGCTGAAGATGTCCTGGATGGATTTTAGCTCAGTGAATCAGATTGACTGGGATCATTCAAAAAGAAACAATATCGATAGCAAGCTAAATTTAAAATATGATTCAAATCACTAGAATGAGTCATTACACTTGTGGTAAATTCCCTTTCAAAGACAAACATTAAAAAAAGAGCCATTGTTGATAAAGTGAACATTAGAAACCTGTTAGATCCCACATGACAGTGTTCTGCAGCAGGAACAGCAGTTTTAGTTTCTGTCTCAACCGCTTTAGAAAATCAAAGGAAAACGTGTCACAATAAAAGATGATTTGGTTCATTATTAGATATGATATGTTCTGCTGTGATGGGCTTTAAGTAATGAAGGATCAGGAATGGCTCACCTTCAGTGTGGACCGCAGACACGTAGGTCCAGTTGTAACGTTTGACAATGTCCAGCATGGCCCGGGCCTGCAGGGTGTCGGAAGGAACCACCCTGAGGAAGTACTTGTATAAAGTCTTATCACTCAGATCAATGCTAGTGGCAGAGTAAGCAATCTGTGGGATGTTGAACAGCTGTAGCAGGTTCTGAACCTGAATGGCCACTGAGCTGGATCCGGGTCCAATCACTCCAGCAATGGGTTTCTTGGAAGGTGGTGGATGGTTCGATGGGGTTCCATCAATACACCACTTGGAACCGTCCTTGTCATCTCGAATGGAGATGAGGGAGTCCCTGATAAACTCGATGCTCTGCTCCAGGGCAACAGAAGAGTGCCAGCAGGAGTCCCGGATCTCACAGCCAAGGCTGATATTGGGGAGCAGGTTCGGGTCTGCGTTGATCCGGTCCAGCGTATGGAACATGGCCTCCACCCGCTGGATCCCGTACTGCTCCCGAACGTCCCCGCACTTCCGCTCTGCCACCTTCTCCGCGGAGGGCTGGTGGTGGACGGAGAAGAGCGCGCCGATAATCACGTCTCCATCCATGCGAGCCACGGAGCGGGACGCCGCACGGGGCACAACGGAGCGCTCCGAGATACTGCTGCTGTGGGAGAACACGAGGACGCGGAGGAGGCACGCGTGGAGACACAGCAGAGCGAGGGGACACATATTTACGCGTGCCATGGTGTTTCGTAAAGCCTCTCCAGCTGAACAGGCATATTATCTGCCGTTCATCCCATACATGGCCTGCGAGCACGACTGCAGAGGGGGACCAACACGCACCTGCAGACAAGGAGAGAAGCAGATGTGATGTGGAAGCTGGAAGGAAGGCCAGATGTTCAAAACGTGCGTGTGGGCTTTGTACGCATGCTCTTTTTCCAACAACACCCCGTTTCGCGCTCCCTATAGCTGCCAGCTGTCCTCTTGCCTTTTCAGCCGCATCAATGCCTACTACTCTAAACAAATAATTAATCATTACCTTTAAATTCAGACAAAAAAAATACGATAAATTGCTTCAAAATGTTTGAGATGCCGAGTCCGCTGCCCATTGAGAAAATTCGGACATGTTTCAGCACCTCGGACAGCGCCAAAAAATCCACGCAACTGTTGTCTGAACTCCTCATTTTCTAACAGTCAAAATTCAATCGACATAACATCTAGATTAAAAACATTTCCCATGTTGGCTTTATTACGACAAGAAGAGCATTCTTTTCTAGACTCTCCTCAATCTGGTCAACCCTGCAATGAACCATCGTTCAACAGCATGCACAACAATCAATCAGATAAGAGTTATAACGCTCATAACTGGATCAATCATCAATTCATGAAAGAATTCCCGCAGATTAAACATCTCAGTACATATGTGGATCTCCGTCGGGCGTCCGCGTGCGCACAGCCTGCTCGGTCGGTGTTCAAACTTACCTGAATCCTGGAGACATGTGTCGTCTGTCTTCTGCGTGCTCTTACTTCAGTTCGTGCGTCTCTGCTACGCGCGCTCCCTCAGATCTGACAGGGAAAACAGACTCCCACCAACCCCTACCACCACCACGAACACCATCCCCCTCAAACTGACAGAATCCCATAAAGACACAGCTTTTCATTTCTGTTTATTTAAGAATGGTCAGGAAACATTTTTTGGGGGAAAGGGTTTAAGGCTGCTGTAAAAATATAATCAATGCTGCACACATATGTAGTTTTTTGTCCAAAATGTTGTCCCAAGTTTTCAAACGTGTGCTAATTAAAAGAAAAGAAAAGAAAAAGGATAAAAAGCCAATTTGTTACCAGAAGAAGGAACAATGCATTTTACAACTTACCCAGAAATTACATGTCACCGTTTTTCAGCACCATGGAAAGAGGCCAGTTGCTCATTGTCCACTGTTCTACAAATCATATGTATGATTTATTCACATTAGCCCACTTTTATTTATCTTTGTCCTCAATGTTTATCTTCTAATTGAAGTTACATACAAGTACAAGTAAAAACTCCATAAATAAATCAAGTTTGGTTGTTTTAAACCCTGTTCTGAGATTGAAAAAAAAGGAACTTACTTGTTTCATTTGAACCCAATTTATAGTATTTTTCTACGTTAAAATAATCCAGAAATAGGTTAACTCCTAATATTGAAGCCATAAGTGAGGTTTCACTTTTGCTTTTTTTTTTTATCATTAGGAGGTCCTTAAGGGAGTGTGCACCATATAAGATGATGTCATGACTCACCGAGTAAATCATAAATAAACTTATGTAGGAGTTGCTGTGACACTGTGGCCTGTAGCAGCGATCATCTGATATTGAAACTGAGCAAAAGTGACATGTTTGAGTGGGGGAGACTATTTGAATGCCACAGTGACTCTTGGGGGCAAAGGGCGACATGGGACTTGCTCTATTGTCAGACTTCAGTCTGCATGAGTTGACCCCAAGGCTTCAGTTTGAAACGACTATGTTTTTTGCATTCTTTGTGGAAAGGCACGTGATATTTGAGCGATGCTGGAAATTTGTCAGATCTCTTTTTTGGTTATTCTTGGAACTTTAGAAACAAGATTTCTATGGACATTCACGCTTGTTTAACACAAGTGTTTATAGGAGTTTGTTTTAAATTTAAAGGTTGTACAATCTTTCACAAAAAGACATAAAAATGAAAAAACGTGAAATTAAGAAAGCAAATAATTCCCAATTGAATAATTCTGCACACCAGTCATTCTGTAGATGTAGACATGCAATGGTAATGAACTGTGGAAAAGCATTTTATTTTATTTTATACTGATACATTTATATTTTTGTAACTGCCCTTTAACGCATCAACAGCTTTTTACTGGAGGTCATTTAAAATTGGAGTCCATACTAGTTTAAAAATAGAGTAACCCTTTTAGATTTCATGATAAAAACTGTGGCGATCCCACGATTTGTTTCAACACCTCATGACAAGCTGTTGCACTCTCCTGCTCATATGTTAGTGAGTCAGCTCCTCCTGCTCCTGGGGGGTTATGCTGCGAAGGTGACCCCGACCACGAAAAATGACATCTCCTACTGTCAACACTAATGAGCAGTTGTCTAGCAAAACTGTTGCCTGCTTAGTTTATAAAAAAGGAATGCAGCAGTGACATCTGCTGTTGACTTCTTGTTACTGCATGTAAACGGGACTAATATTTGAGCGAATTGAATTATTTTTGTTTTATTAATTGTATTACTTTTTGTGCTTAAGTGAAAACAAAACCAAATAATTCCACTCTTATTTCAGTCTTTACATTAATTTATATATTCATGTTTGCTTGTTAAAATGTGTGGTGTTACAAAAAAATAAGTAAGATAAAAAACAAATAATTTCTTTAAAGATTGTTATAAGGCTAAATCACTCCACATGTGTTTAAAAAAATAACTATTTACTTTTAAGTTTTCTATTGTTATTTTTATTATGATAATAAAGTTTTGCCAATAAAGTTTTGACAAAAAAGGAGGAGTCTAAAAAAGGGATGTATTTAACCAGCTAGCCATTAGTGCCAGTTTTTCTACTGAAGTAACTGGAGTTTAAAGCTAGTTTTCCCGCTGTTTTGTACAATTCAAATGTAAAATATCTTGTCTGGCGTTTTTCTGGCAACTTAACAGCAGGTGAGAACGCTCGGAAGGCACATTTGTTTTGCTAAAGTTGCCTTGTCGCGAACCTTTCAACTTCCAACACAGCCGAGCTAGCTGTTTTTAGCCACCACAGTTCAGCTCGGCTAGCACGTCCCGTCACCAAATTAAGTTTTTTTAAGGAAAAAAAACATTAAATGAAAACGTATGATAAAAGATAGAAAAGTGGGCAACAAAAATGTACATACTCGGATACAAACTGTTCTACGGAATCTGTATGTTCCCCGACTGCATTAGTGCTACTAGCAAAGCTCTCAGTCTTTAATGTCTGTCGTTTTTTTCTAATTTGTGCATATAAAACCAGAATTTTTGTCCCTTAAAAAATATATGTTTACTTTTTTAAAATAAAACTAAATCGTTGGTTATTTATATGTTTCTACTTAGCTATTTATTTGAAATAAAAAACAGATCTGAAATCAGGAGATCTTTTCTTTTGAAACAGTCAAGACAAGTCTGTCAAATATCTTCCCATATAGAGAAGACAATAATATGGCAATCTAATCTAATCTTGGTTACAAAACCTCATGTAGTTTTAATTTAATGGCAATAATATCAGTGCCTTATTAAACAACCTAGTAACTCTCGGTTTGATCTGGACTGTTTCTACTATAGAAATCCATCCCATACAAAGTAAGTAACTGGTTAGAAAATAGAGGCTTCAGCCTCTGGCTGTGGAGCAGACAGGCTTCCTAATAAGGTCCTTGAATGAGACAGCTTTTTAGATGCAACACGTGACTGTTTGACTTAGGGGGGTGGGGGCACTGTTGCACTATTTCTGTTTCCTCCTGTTTGAAATAGACAACTTACCCAATATTAGGGAGTCTTTTAATCAGGGCCTGTTTTTTGTTTGTTTTGTTTATAGGTTATTTTGTACAACGGTCTTGACCCCCCCCCCCCCCCAATGTACCTTAAAATTAAGGTACATTGTATTTTTAATTAAACACATGACTTTGTATTTATTATCTATGGAATACTTTGAAGTGATTAATGGTTATAGCCTGAAGGTTAAGACCTTTTTTTTTAAATAGTTAGAATAAGAATGGCATCACACTGACATCTGATGGTCAATTGTAGTATAACACTCCTGTTGTGCTCAAAAGAAGTAGAAAGTGTCATGAAGGTCATTTATGACTTGATGTTTGCAGTAAAGAATGAAATGATTTGTAATTGACATTGTTTCTGCTTGTTGACAGAGAGAAGTGGTGCCTATCTGAGCTGTGATCTGTCAAAAAGGCACCAGTCAAGGTTTATTCTATCTAAATATATTGAAGTGATTTTTTTTTTTTGCCTGCTAAAAACATTTTAAAGAAAATTGTTTTACCAATGAACCAGATTTTTTTTTTAATTTCCAGTTTGTGTATTCAAGTTTTTCTTTTTTCCATTCTACATTTTTTACACTCAAACTCTCAGATTATTGTATTAGCTCAAACTAATTCCATAAAATGCGCTTGTACTTTTTCAGGTCACACCTGGCTCGGCCCTGAAGATGGGAGATCATGTCCACTGCATGTCCTGCATGAACCAGAGATGTATGGTCAGACCTGAACCTGGAATCTCTTGTGACCTTATGACCTGCCCGCAGGTGTGTGGCGCTGTGTTTCACGCCTGTAAAGTAGTTGAGCACAAACATCTGTGTCCGTTGATGAAGGTCCCATGCCTTAACAGGGGCTATGGCTGCCCAGCCACCCTGACTCGCAACCAGATGTACGCACATTTGGAAGTGTGCCCAGCCGGAGTTGTGTGTTGTACAATGGAGTGGAACCGATGGCCCGTTAGCTGCTTGGACTACACTTCTTATGAGAGCCTGAGCCGTGGGGTGGAAGATGTGGAGCAGCTGGACATGATGCTTGCCCTGCAGGATCAGCAAACCCTTCTCGAGTCTCTGAAGGTGATTGCCATGGCCCCCTCTGACCAAGGAGAGCCGCAGGTCTCCCTCAATAAGGACAACACAGCCAAACAATCGGACTTGCAAGCGTCAGCTCTTGAGGCCTCTTTTCCTGGGCCACCTTCACATGAGTCAGTACCACCTCCAGCTCGCACTGCAAAAGAGAAAATCGCCAGCGGAATTAACGGTTTAAGCGAGGATCACCTCAGTAAACTCTATGAGGCAACAATTGAGACGGCGAGAAGTTTAGCTGCAGCTTTGGACTTTGTCAGCAATGCCAGCTGTGGTGAAAGAAGCCCAGAGGGGGTAAACAAAGAAGGTGCTGTGTTGAAGAGTGGACCGAGTAGCAGTGCAGACCTTCAGAACCAAATGAGCGACACAGTGTTAAAAACAGTCCGGGATTTGCACGAAAAAGACATTAAACTACAAAGTTTTTGCTCAAGCTGTTTGAGTGAAAATGGTGCTCTACCAGGGACGGATGTCGTCAATCAAAGCACTGCCAATGGACCGTTGTTGGGGGCAACAGAAGCTTGTCCTGACGAAGTACAAAGTAGGGATGCTGGTGACCCTCAGGGGCTTGAAGAGCCTCAGTTGATGCCTCCTCTTCATGTAAGTCAGGGTGCATCACAGAGGGCTGGTCATGCGATCCAGGAGGGGAGGGGGGCTGGTTTTTTAGAAAGTGTTGGGTCTGAGAGGACCCTCCATAGCAAGCAGCATTTTAGGGGCCATGGTCAGTTTCTATTACCCAATGGAAGGATGGTTTTCACTCAGGACAGATCACTTTATAGATCACGAGCCACAATGGAAGACAAAGGAGTGGATACCTCAGATCTGGAGCAGGATGAAGACCCCATGGGTCTGGGGGAGATTGATCTGATCACAGCAGCTCTGCTCTTCTGTTTGGAAGAATCCAGAGAGTGCCGAAGAATCTCAGACACGGTCTATGTTGATGGTTACCGAGTTGACTTCGGCACACAGACTTTTACTTTTCCGGCGGCGATCTTGGTGACCAATACCAGAGTTGGAGACATGGCGTCTGCGTCCGCCTGCGACCACGCCGCCCCACAGATCACCTACCCCAGCCCCTTCCGCACTCTCCGCCTCGGCCTGGTCCTGGAGGCTCTGAAGGTTGAGGCTGTCCCACATAACCATTACCTCCCCTCCAACCCGCGCTACCAGCAGATGTTTCCCTTTGTCTGTGGTCAGTCCTTCCGCAGGGACCAGTTTTCCTCCCATTTCAGGAATGTCCACGGTGACATCCATGCGGGCCTCAACGGCTGGATGGAGCATCGCTGCCCACTGGCGTACTACGGCTGCACCTTTTCACAGCGGAGGTTTTACCCCTCCCGCCAGGGTGCCAAGGTGGTTCACGACCGCCAGCTGAAGGCCTTTGGGGTCCAACCTCACGTGAACATTCAACTTTCCAGTGACTTGCAGACAGACCAGTTGAGCAGGTTGCCTATTGAGATACTTTGGCACATAGCCGGGTTCCTGGACAGTTTCAGTTTGTGTCAGCTGTCACTGGTGTCCCGGACGATGAGGGAGGTGTGTGCCAGCCTCCTCCAAAGCAGGGGCATAGTGGAGCTGCAGTGGGAGCAAAGGCAATGTCCTGGGGGCCACGGCACAGTCTCATGGCAAATAAAACACAAGGTGAGTTCAAAACGGCTCTATTTATTACAATTTAGGACTAGCACTAAAACAATTTTTTAAACATGTTCTTCTGGTGTTTTTAATGGTTGGGTAGCTCCAATATTGCTCACTATTTTTGTTGCACTGCTAATGTTTGGTTGGGGATGTGAAAGGCTGTAAGCTAGCGAGAGAGAGTGTAAACAAAGGGATGATAGGAAATGGAAGGCAGGCTAACTGGGCCAACAGTTCCGCCCACGGTGAATTTCTGATGAACTGCTGCCGCTCTACAGAGAATCTGGAAAACGACAGTTTATTGATTTCAGCTACAAACAGCATCATCAATCATAATTAAAAGACCACTGGGAACGCTTTGCAAAGATTTTCCGTCTGTGAATGTGATGACTGTCTTTCCACTGTCTTAGGTGTGGAGATTCAGCACCGCCTTCAGCCCTGTGTCATCATGGGGTTTCACGGATCTCCCCAGCATGTCCATTCATCTTAAGAAGTGCCACTTCAACCTAGTTGAACAGAAGACCGAGCCTGTCCCCCTCCCTGCCATGTGCCCCGCCCGCGATGGACACTCGCTGCGTCGAGTCCTGCGCCACGTCAACACCTGACCTCTCTCCACCGCATGAGACTCACTGCGGATGGACGATGCAATTCAATCTTTTGTTTTAGAAAAATAAATCCAGACCTTTACACTCGATCACGATGAAGCCTTATTGAAATGACGCTAAACTTGCCAGGACGGTTGTGAATGTTTGCAGTTTGTTAAAAAAAATGTGCTCAGTGTTTGTGCTGAAAATGCACCTTCTGGTGAGATCAAATATATCTTGTTGAATATGCACTATAGATTTATATATCCATGTATTTTAAACGTCATCACGGTTTTCACTTTGCAGTCGTATCCATGGGAACAAGCAGCTCATTGGTAAAGCAGCAATGTTTATTTGTACCTGAAGTTATACCAGCACTTTAAAAGAAATTGCTCATCTATCAGTTGATAAGTGAACCTGATCTTCAGTGTTCGATTCCTGTAAGGGGCTCACTCCATTGTGAAGCTGTTGCCTAGTTTTTTTTTTCCCCCCTTTCTTTTTTATTTAGAACAGTCACTGTTTGTTCAATGATTCATATGATTTTCTACCCATTAATAAAGTCTGTACTAACTTTGTATGCATGCTTGTTTGGAAATATTTTCGGTCTTTGATGTTCTTTATATTTATCTACAAACCACAACTTTGCATCACTGAATATGAAAAACCCAGAAGAACGAAGTGTTTTCCTCAAAAGCACACTGGAAACAAAAAGCAATTTCTCATTGAGTCATATGTTAAGAAGTCACCAGAAAGAAAAAAGTTGACCAAACGTTTTTGTGGTTGAGGAGTAAAGTAGATATTTATTTTTTCTGAGTATCAATTTGATGAGTGTAGTTTTTCTTAAGCTGTTGAGTAAAAAATAAATAAATCCAGAACTTAATTTTATTCCAACAAGTTGCCGAGTTTTGTAATTTGTTGGGCAGAGAAAAGATTGGTCAATATGCCTGACCCACTGCTGACTTACAGTCAGGACCATAAATATTTGGACAGAGACACATTCTTTCTAACTTAGTTTCTGTACATTACCACAGTGAATTTTAAATCAAACAACTCAGATGCCATTGAAGTGCAGACTTTCAGCTTTTATTCCAAGGGTTGAACAAAAGGATTGCATAAAAATGTGAAAAGCTAAAGCATTTTTTAAACACAATCCCATCATTTCATGGGCTCGTAAGTCATTGGACAATTGACTTCCATGCTATTGCATGGGCAGGTGTGGGTAATTCCCTTGTTATGTCGTTATGAGTGAAGCAGATGAAAGGCCTGGAGTTGATTAGAGGACTCGTGCTTGCATTTTGAAGATTTTGCTGTGAACAGACATGTGGTCAAAGGAGCTCTCCATGCAGGTGAAAGGAGCCATCATTAAGCTAAAAAAACAGAAAAAAAAAGCATGCGAGAAATTGCTACAGTATTAGGAGTGGAGTGAAAGAAGAAAGAAAGCACTGGTGAACTCAGCAACGCAAAAAGACTTGGACGTCCACGGAAGACAACAGTGGTGGATGAATCATTTCCATGGTGAAGAGGAACCCGTTCACAACAGCCTACCAAGTGAACAACACTCTCCAGGAGGTTGGCGTATCAATATCCAAGTCTACCATCAAAAGAAGACTGCATAAAAGTAGATACAGAGGATACACTGCAAGATGCAAGCCACTCATAAGCCTCAAGAATAGGAAGGCTAGATAGGACTTGGCTAAACAGCATCTAAAAAAGCCAGCACAGTTCTGGAAAAACATTCTTTGGACAGATGAAAGCAAAATCAACCTCTACCAGAATGATGGCAAGAGAAAAGTATGGAGAAGGCGTGGAGAAGCTCATGATCCAAAGCACACTAAATCATCAGTAAAACACGGTGGAGGCAGTGTGATGGTCTGGGCGTGCATGGCTGCTAGTGGCACTGGGACACTAGTGTTTATTGATGACATAACACAGGACAGAAGCAGCCCAATGAATTCTGAGGTGTTCAGAGACATACTGTCTGCGCAGATCCAGGTGAATGCAGCCAAACTGATTGGGCGGCTTTTCATAATACAGATGGACAACGACCCAAAACATACAGCCATTGAAACTCAGGAGTTTATTAAAGCAAAGAAGTGGAAAAGTCTTGAATGGCTTAACCCAATAACCCAATTGAGCATGCATTTCACTTGTTGAAGACTAAACTTCAGACAGAAAGGCCCACAAACAAACAGCAACTGAAAGCTGCTGCAGTAAAGGCCTGGCAGAGCATTCAGAAGGAGACAACCCAGCATCTGGTGATGTCCATGAGTTCAAGACTTGAGGCTGTCATTGCCAATAAAGGTTTTTCAACCACATATTAGTTATGACCATTTTGTTTTCAGTTATTTCATTTGTCCAATTACTTACGAGCCCATTGAATGAAGGGATTGTGTTTAAAAAATGCTTTAGTTTTTCACATTTTTATGCAATCTTTTTGTTCAACTCATGGGATAAAAGCTGAAAGTCTGCACTTCAATGGCATCTGAGTTGTTTTATTTCAAATTCACTGTGGTAATGTACAGAATGTACAGGATGAGGAAAACGAAGACATTTATGGATATTTCATGGCTTAAGGTGAATTATCTTTATATTTGACCTCCATCACCAGAAAAATGCCATAAAAACACGTTAAACACCCAAAAACACCATTTTTAATCAGTGGGTCTTTAAAACTCAAATGGTGCCTAAAATCACAAAAACTGGAGTAGCCCAACATTTATTTATTTTTATTTTTTTTTACAAACTAACACATAAACTAACACCACGTTTAACACTCTTCTTTAAAAACTGTCAAATTACTACAGTTCTGCAAATAAAAGAAATGGATCCTAATCTGTGAGCTTTTCTGAGCTTGCAGTTAAATGTCGTAAAGATTTGTTCCTGCTGCTTTTACTGCAGTGCTATAGGACTAAGATCGGTTCTTAGTAGTGGTTAGTTACTTTAAGTTTCATAAACGGGATTTTGCTTAAAATCGCAATTTTATTCATTTCACTGTCCTATATGTACAAATAACACAATTTTTAAATGTCCCATGTTTAAATAAAGCACTACTGATTTTCCTGGAGTAAATTTATATATAGTATATTTGTATTTTATTTATATCTATGCGTACTATGAATTTTATTTTTATTTTTTTATTAATGCTAGCAGTCAATTGTCTAAATTGAAGCTCTTCTGGACAAAATGCAGCTTATTGAGTAGATTGAATTTAGGACTGTGAATGGGACAAAAATCACAGGAGACGGTTTTCAAGACTATTACAGACTAGACCTGCAGCTGGCGCGGCCTAGCTTCATTTAATTCAGAATTTAAAACTGACATTTTTTGTTTGCATACACTGGTCTAAAATGTTTATACTGTCCATAGAACAACCTTTTTAGTGGTATGTTCGGTTTGTTTTAACCCGAGGAGCCTAAACCCACCGAGCAGGTCTTCGTGTCTGACTAGACCACACCCTCTTTGCATAATTTTGTGTGGCAGCAGCAGACAACCCCATTCATTCAGTTTATGCCTTAACTTCTGTATCACAACAGGAAATATTCCCTCCTAAACCTGAGTAAGTTAAGAAAATAATTAAAAAAAATAATTTGTGGTGAATTGTTAAGAATGTATCTTTTTCTTTCCTTTTGTTTTGATGGAATAGTTTAGACAAATGGCTGAATATAAGCTGAGTGTGACAACAGGTGGCATGCGGCATGCTGGGACTTTGGACAACATCTTCATCATTTTGTTCGGGACTGAAGGGCAGAGTGAACGCACTCGGCTAGACAACTCTGGCATCGACTTTAAATCGGGGACGGCAAGTTCAATTCTGTCTTATGTAACAATCAAAAAGACTCAACAGATCAGTTCCCATTTGTTTGCGTTTAATCCATTGGGGGGTTTACACTTCACTTTTTTTTGTGCTCAGACAAGGACTTACAGTCTGAAATGCAGCTTTTCTCTGGGGAAGCTCCTGCTGCTGAAGGTGGAGAAAGATTCTTTCCTTCATCTTTTAGATGATAGGTGGTATTGCTGCAAAGTAGAGGTGATGACTCCTGAGGGAGAAGAGATTGCTTTTCCCTGCTTCAGATGGATTTCCAGTGGTGAGGAAGTAGAGCTCAGAGGAGGAAAAGGTCAGTTAACCATTTGAACATTTTCTTTCCTATAAAATGAAGAGTTTTAATGCTTATTCACCTGTTAGCCTTAAAAGTTTTCGAGGAGGAGCATCCTCTGCTGATAGACCACCGCAACAAAGAGCTAAAGCTGAGAAAGAGTTTGTACCAGTAAGTTCCTTTTACAGCAACAATGCGTTTCTGCAGAGGACTTTTCACAGCATTTTGTTTTGAAATTCTTTTGCAGATGGGCAGTTGGTGATAAAAAGCTGCCCCGCCACATTCACTTCACAGATATATCGGAGCTCCCAGCTGAGGTGCAGCTCTCTGAGCTCAGATCAGATGAAATACATCATTCAAAAAGAAAAATGTGAGGAATTCACACGTGATCTGCTCAGACTTTTTGGAGTCGTGTGCTTTGTTTCACTCGTGTTTATTTTCAGGAACACTGAGCTAATGTTTAAGGGATTGGCTGGATCGTGTAAAGAATGGAAAAGTATTGAGGATCTGGAAAAAGTATTTAAGTCCAGAAAGACTTCTATGTCGGGTAAATGTTGGTTTACTTTAGCCAGAGACATATCTAAAGACATTTTTATTTTATTTTAGAACATGTTAAATAAACTTTTCTTGAAATTCTTGGAAGAAAAAACTCTTTTGTTGGTATGCTGCAAAAAATGTACTAAAAAATACATGTTCCCTGTTGCTATTTTTCCAGAGTATGTGTCCAAACACTGGAAAGAGGATGATTTCTTTGGTTATCAGTTTCTAAATGGGACAAATCCCAATGCGATCAAACGCTGCTCCAAACTTCCACCCAACTTTCCAGTCACTGAGGAGATGGTGAAGCCTTGTCTGCCAAATGGACTCACACTGAAGGACGAAATGGAGGTATGAGAGGGGAATTTTGTTTCCACAATACCTTAAAAAAGGGATTTGACTCTTGTAAGTTGCTGTTTAAATATGTTCTAAATTTTTTAGTCTCTATATTTTTATGCGGACAAACTTGAAAAATGTCTGTACTGGTGACAGTAGTGATATTTGTGGGGTGAATTTAAAAGATTTTACAGATAACCTTTACTTTTGTCGTAGTTTCTAAGGCAGACAAATAAAAAATAAATGCCAATCATTTGACCTATTTAAACATAAGCAAATTGAAACAGTTTTTTAGATTTATTTTCACTTTGTTTAGCCCACGATCTTTTTATGGTTTTCCAACTTTTGCTTGTTTAGTGTATGAGGGCTAGATTGAATTATCACTATACTATGCCTTTGGTTTTTTAGCTTGCATTCAGATCAGTCCATACTTATACCTGGACTCCAAAGCCAAGCTTTTGATTGGATAACTCTGAATTACAAAAACTGCTCTTCTCCAAAAATCCAATGACTTTCAAGCTGGCACAAAAGGATGGTAATTCCAGACCTTCAGAGCCACTGTCTTACTTGTTTTCTTTGCTCTACCTAATACTGTTCACCTGGATCAGGTGTGTCCAGCTAAATAGCAGCTGGAGGAACAGAGGTGGGTGTAACCGCTGCAGGACAGTGGCCCACAGTATGCTGAAAAAACCTATATCTACATAAATCATACATGTTAAGACTAAAATTGCAGCTTTGTAACTTCTAATGCTTATACAAACAAACAGGTAAAGTCTACAACCACAAGGAAAGTTTCATTGACCTTTGACCTTGGCAAGAGGTTGCAATCTTGAATTATCAAACTTAATTTAAACTCCTTAGGAATTGTAATCTATCACCGTCTAACTCCTCTAACTATCATTGGGAAGCTACTAGGAAAAAAAGTTGGAATTCTAAGTTATAGATTTTGAAGGGCGTTAACATGGCAAACTTACAAAAAATGGCGCCCCCTGTTGCTCACAAATATTGTAAAAATGTAATACACAAATCGTTGGCTCAAGCTGAATGTAACAATATGACATGGTGTGAACATGTTAGGAATGTGGGCGTGGCTAACGAAACACCTCTGTCGCCAAAGAAATCTAACAATTCACTTTTGCCGATTTTTCTAAAATTTTCATAGGCCTGTTCGTCACCCCCGGCAAAGTTGCAGGCCATACAACAGCATTACATTGTTCTTTGCATTTTGTATGATTTATTTGCTAATTTCCATTATTTGTTGGCAATTTCTTAAATGCAATCTGCTGCTTACATTTTGACCTGGTAACCTTTAGTAAACCAGATCTGAATCTGAAAAATCTTTTCTGGTCAATTGTTTAATTGAAGTCTTATGACATTTTCCTCCACCACAGAAAGGCAATATTTTCCTGTGTGACCAGAGAATAATGGAGGGAATACCAACAAGAGTGAAGGATGGGAATCCTCTACATATGACTGCTGGTTTATGCCTGTTCTACATGAATCCTGAGGGAAAACTGATGCCTCTTGCAATACAAGTACAGAATTAATGCAAAATGGCCCAGACACGTTTGTAATCTTCACAAGCATCAGCTACATTTGTAGCTATCAATCCATGTTTTGGTTTTTCAGCTGAACCAAAAAGCTTCAGCAGAGAATCCAATTTTTCTGCCTACCGACCCAGAGAAGGACTGGCTGTTGGCCAAACTGTTTTTCAAAAGTGCAGATCTGCTGGAATGTGAGGTTGTCCATCACCTCCTGATCACTCACTTTCTGTCAGAAGTCTTTGCTGTTGCGACTCTGCGCTGCTTCCCAACCATTCATCCCCTGCACAAGGTGACTTCTAAAGATCTGAGAAAGCAATGAGATCTCAGTGGTACTTCTTTTAATACTTAAATGATGTTTTCTCCAAACATGTAGTTGCTGATTCCACACTTTCGATTCACGCTGCACATAAACATCATGGGCCGTGAGGCTCTTTTGGGACCTGATGGAGCTCTTTGCGCGGTATGTTTTTATCAATGACCAAACCTAAAGCTGCATACACACCGACATTTCACGCATGATTAAGAAGGTGCTGAATGTGAATTCTTGAACGCGTTTACCCACGGTGTTTACACTGGACAAGCAGGGGGGCTTCTTCTTCTTCTTTTTCTACTGTTTACTAGCGCATGTCCGCCACCCACAGTTGGAAGAGACTTAGTGCAAAATTTCGAAGCGGGACCAATCTTCGTGTCATAGAATTAAATCCCTGATTGGTCAAATTTCGACCTGGTTTAACTTTCAATATAAGCAATTTTCAATGGCAACGCATTTTGTATGAAGAACCAGAAACTAGCTATACGTAAACGCGAGACTTTTGAATGCAGAAGCTCAAAATGCATATTTACATAAACTTTTTTTGGAAGCAGTTGTTTGAACATGCGTTGCCGAGGGTGTGGTGATCTTAGCTTGACAATTACCATGTTGGCATTGATGACTACCAGAGTTCATTTGGACTGGAGGGACTGATGGAGCTCATGGGAAGAGGTCTGTCAGAAACGACCTACAGCGCCCTCTGCCTGCCAGAGAACATCACTGCAAGAGGGCTGGATTCCATCCCAAACTTCTACTACAGAGACGATGCTTTGAAACTGTGGGACGTCATCGAAAGGTCATTTTAAGATCACATTTATCCAGAACTTTTTATTAAAGCTGTTTTAAAAAAAATAAAATAAAAAAGCCCCCCAAAAACAC
This sequence comes from Oryzias latipes, assembly GCF_053564925.1. NCBI lineage: Eukaryota > Metazoa > Chordata > Actinopteri > Beloniformes > Adrianichthyidae > Oryzias > Oryzias latipes. The sequence goes on along the minus strand of NC_136260.1, from coordinate 16,326,396 downwards.
ATATACCATCTTTTTCTTTTTTTTTTACCAGCTTTGTGAGTTCGGTGGTGAAGGACCACTACCCTTCAGACGACGACGTTTTTAAAGACACTGAGTTGCAGGAGTGGATCGATGAGATTTTCACACAAGGCTTCCTAGAAAACAAACAGTCAGGTGAGCAGAAGAAAACAAACAGCCAACAAAATGATTAACCTTTTAATGCTAAGAAGAAAATCACAAATAGTTTGACTGACAGGAGTTCCAGCATCTTTCCATACGGTGGAGGAGGTGGTGAAGTTTGTCACCATGGTGATTTTCACCGTGTCTGTTCAGCACGCTGCTGTTAATAACGGTCAGGTGAGGAAATATTTGAGACACTAATATTGGATCTTGATTAAAAAGTTTTACAAAGGAGAAACAGAAGAAAATGATGTTTGATATTAAATTATTTCACTGCATTTTTTATTTCCATTGCCTTACATTTTTTGCAGTTTTCAATTTTCTTTTCTTTGCATCTTGATGCTTGATCTACAGAGTTATATGACAACTGAATTGGAGGAATCAATAATATCTTATCGGACACCAGTTTTTGATTCAAGTAGTTTCAAATCCGGGCTGCACGGTGGCGCAGTGGTTAGCGCACTTGCCTCACAGCAAGAAGGCCCCTGGTTCAAGTTCCGGCTGGGGGACATGAAAAATACATCAATGGGGGACCTTTCTGTGTGAAGTTTGCATGTTCTCCCCGTGTATGCGTGGGTTTTCTCCGGGATCTCCAGCTTCCTCCCACTGTCCAAAAACATGCTTCATAGGTTAATTGGCAGCTCTAAATTGTCCATAGGTGTGAGTGTGAGAGTGCATGGGTGTGTGATTGTGGATGTTCTACCCTGCGACAGATTGGCGACCTGTCCAGGGCATCCCCTGCCTACGCCCAAGTAGCCGGGATAGGCTCCGGCAGCCCCGTGACCCCGAAAGGGACAAAGCGGTACAGAAAATGAATGAATGAAAATAAATAGTTTCAAATCCATTTACATTATATTCGACCCTTACATTGTGTTTGGGTCAAAATGTACCTGTTTTCACACTTAAAACGGGTCGATTTGACAAAATGTCAAATAAAATTGTTTTTTTTTTAAAAACATCCATTTCAGTTTGATTTCCACTCCTGGATCCCTAACGGCTCCCTCCAGCTACAAAAACCTCCCCCAACCTTCAAGGGGCAGTCCAGAATGAACACGTTTCTTCAGGCCCTTCCAAATGTTGGAGACAGCGTCAAGTTTGCAGCGATGTTCTGGATGCTATCAGATAAGTACACGGATATGGTAAGTTTAGCGTTCATGACTTTGCAAAGTTCTTGAACATGTCTGGTGTAAATGGAAAATCTCTGGCATTCTCAGCTTTGTTCTCTGTGGTTCTGACAGGTTCCCTTGGGAGCATTCCCCGAAGAAAGATTCAGCGAGCCTCATCTGAAGCAGATGATTAAAGACTTTCAAGCCGAGCTGTCCTATCTTAGTGAAGAAATTTCACTAAGAAACTCTAAGCTTCAAGTTCCCTATGCATACCTGAACCCGAAACAAATAGAAAATAGTGTGGCTGTTTGAGAAACACTGAAACCAGCAGCAAACACTTAAATCCACATAGGTTTAAACCTGTTTTAATGCTGGGAAACATTCTGAACATACAGAAACATCATTGCGTAGCAAAACAAGGACTAACTAACTCTCCCCTTTACTGGAAAGTATTTCTTTAAAGAGTTTGTGTGTCAGTATAAAAAAACAATAAAACCGAATAATAAAAGTTCAACATAATGTTTCTAAAGGGTTTTTTAAGGTTTCCTTCTTCTGTTAAAGTCCCACTGGAATCATCTTTTGAACAAATTTCAAAGTATGATTTTGCTATGTGTGGCCAACTAAATAAAAAATAAAAATTTGTGCCATTTTCTAGGACATAGTTTCTGCAGAGAGGCAGACTTTCATTAAAAACTTGCAGATGGCAATGTTGGTATGAGGCAACCCCGCCCCCCTTCCCCTCTCTGTTGCTTAGAACTTGGAGCAGAGAGCTTGTGGCCCACCCAGCATATTTTCTACGTCCCAAATTTGCTCTTTTTCAAACTGCATTTTCTCATCTGCTGATCCACAACAATCTGAATCATTAAAATACCCAGAAATGCCATTTTCCATGAGCAATTTTCAAAAAATATATATATGACCTCCGTAATCAGAAAAATGTCACATAAACAAGTTAAAAAGACAAAAATCATGATTTTCATTGGAATGGGTTATAAATGGCTTCCTTGAAAGCGCTTGTTGGGATGAAATGTTAAATATGAACAACTTCACTGGCTTTTTAACGGTTTGGTCTTGCATAAAGACACATACATGTGTAGAGTGTCGTTATGTTATCAGGACTGAACAAGGATGCCTAGATTGTAACAGGAAGAGTATCTGAATTTAAGGGCTTGTAGTGCCAGAAGGCAACACTTTGGACTACCACAGCTAAATGGGAACCATGAAGAGGCCAAAAGGGAAGCAGCAACTGTCAAACACCTACACAGAATAAAGCAAGCCTAGGGACGTCTGCAGGATGGGAAAACAAAGTGCTGGGTGTCAATAATTATGTCCTATCAATCATCAGATTCCCTGCTGGCATGATAAGTTGTGATGCATGGAGGGTTTCATCCCAAATCCATAAGACTGTGCTATACAGAAGTTCCAAGCTCAAGATGGGAAACAGCTCTAAAGGCAAAGCTGTGAATGCTCAAGATAACACCCTGTGGTACTTTCAAATAAACAAAGATGATGGATGGATGGATTGATGGATGGATGCAACCTTCCACATTTACTCAACTTGTGGTGGCAAATGTACCTGATTGTGCCCCCTTGTGGTTACATTGAGTGTTGAATTAAATTATTAAACCAAATTTCCGTTTTTGTGTAATTTGTTTCTATTAAGTGTGTATGGTTTTGAGCTTGAAGAGCATGATTTTAAAAATGTACTTATTCATTTAAAATTCAGTCTAATAAAACAGTCAGAATATTCACACGTACTGCAGTGTTTACAACAGCATTTATGATCCAAATAGCTTTTGGTTTCAGAATTTGTTGACCGAGTGAGCCTTCTTTCTTTTTATTCAGTCTTTGCAGACGCTGAAGTCCAAAACACCGCTATTTTTAGCCCGCAGCAGACAGTCAGCAGAACAAAATGAGATAAAATCACAACCACTAGAACTGCAACGTCACATTTATTTATAAACTCCCCCACCATGCTGTTCAGGTTCGGAGTCGTTCTTTCTCCACAGTCTTCGCACGTGGAGCTTTTAGTTTCGGGCTCGCGTGAAGAAATGGGCCATTGGGACCCGAGTAGAGCGGTACAGATGAAGGCTTCGCTCCAGATCCCGTCACCTGACGAGCCCTGTCTGTGGACCGGAGAGGTGGAGCTGGCAGAGCCCGTCAAAGATCCGTTCTGGTTCAAGTTTATTCAAAGGGTCAGAGGCGGTTTTGTTTGGGAAGGTACAACACATTCGATTTTCCCAAAGCAACGTTAAAAAAACCTTTTCAAAATTTGCCATATTTAATGCAACTAGTGTAATGTACCTTTACAACCACGAGAGGGCGACACAGTAACGTTTGTTAATTAGGGACCTCGTTTTCTTCAACTCAAAAACATCCTGCAAAGCTGCATTTTCTGTTGCCTGAGGATATGAAAAACAATTTGTCTCCCCCTCTAAATGTCACAAAATTGTCTTTGCTAGAGGGTGAAAATATGTCAACAATGCAGCAGATTATGGTGATATTCATGACTTTGTTGCTCCAAATAGAGGATTTCTTGTGGATTACGTTTTGGAATCAATCATGGATATGACTGACATGTAGAAGTCCCACAACATTCGTTAGAGGGAATTAGCTTACAAACCTTGCAGAAAATATGTGGTCTGTGTCCAGGTAGTGGTCCCAGCCATGACAGATGCTGCTCCTATGATGACAGGAACGTGGTGGATGGAGTGTACTGCCATCCGATTGATCACTGGATCGAGAAAACAGGACACACGAATGAGATGAAACACACCACAGACTTTTACTTCAGGGTGGCCGGTCAGATGGCCATGCATTTCTCCAGGTAAGTTAAAATAATAGGAGAATGCATTGTAAAATGCAATACTCTATTTATTTTATATAAGATGGTAAAGTGGTTTAGAAATTATGTATTTCTGCCTACAAATCATTAAAAAGCAGGAAAAGCTTTGTTTTTTCAATGATTAAAAATAAAATAAAATACAGTGGAAGGTTCCACCAGCATCCAACCCTCCTGATGAGAAGGGGGATGTAAGAAGTTTAAGGAAAATACTTTATCCTTCTGTGGTTCATAATACCCTTCAAAAGATTAGGAGAATAAGGAGAAACATTTCATTTTTAAGTAGAAACTGTTACTAAGTGACTGATCTTCAGGGCCTGAGGCGGGACGGCATTAACGCGCTCACAATAGAGGTGTTTTTCAAAGTAAAAGTCTTTAGAAGCTGCCAGGGTTTTATAACAGCCTCGACCTAAGGTTTGTTTGGACTTAAAAAAACTTCTGTAACTCTCAACTTTTAAAGATTGATTTTGGATCCAACACTGTGACTATTACTGAGTTAATTTGTGGCACAATAATTACAGAATTATACTAAAAATAGACTTTTATTTTTGAGACTTGAAGTTTAGCATAACAATGACCAAACATTTTTCAGCCTCAATACCACCTTAAGACCTCACAGTGAACCTAAGATTACAGACAGTTGCTTTGCTCTCCAGACCTGTCTGAAACAAACATTAGAACAATAAAAGGCCCTGATTTAAAAATCAATAACTTCAAATGAAACACAGGGATTTTTTTGAAGGGCCAGTTATTGATCTCCTCGGTTCCTATAAATCACAGCTTTGCTCGAAAAACAAGACTTGATGCAGGAAATCAAATTTATTTCATACCAAATGGAAAAATAAAACACTAAAATGTCAGCGTTGGTGGTCTGTAGAACTTATAGGCGACCTAAGGCAGACCGACTCAAACTATCACTTATTTATTGTGAACATAAACAAGAATCTCCACAAAAAAAATGCCTTAAGAAAATAAAAAAACAACAAGATTTTGACTAAGAGCAAGTCAACTTTAGTATAAGAAGTAGCAAACAGGATGCAGCTTAGTGTCAAACAGAAACCACAGGTGCAACAGGTAATACGGCTGAGCAGAATTACACATGGGAAAACTAATAAAGTTAACAAGAAAAAAAGACCCTGCATCCCACATAAGACTTTATTTTTTCTAAATTTGATGTAATTTTGTTTTAATTTTTTTTCTGAATAATTTTCTTTTCCATTTGTATTTTCCACAGTTTATGTGATGCATGCTATTTTATTTAATCCGATTAAGTATTCCCTTTAATCCAGCAGTTTTAGGTATTTTAATGCACGAGGGAAAAACTGTTCTAAGCCATTTTTTTAGCTCAATGCCCCGTTTATGTTCTCCTTTGCAAACACCTCAAGCTACAGTATGTTCATACCACACTCTGCAACGTCCGTTCCAGCAACTAATTCCAATTAAAAGTCTATGTCAATGCACATAAACGTGCGTTCAAAACTCTCACGTTCACGTGTAGCTATGCAAGTTTTTATGATCATTTTATGTAACGTGCAGCCATTAAAAGCAAGTTGAAGGCTAAAGCAGGTTGATCTTTGACCAGTCAGGGACTCAGATTTATTAGAGACCCTTTCATTTATTGAAATGCCAACTGTTTGATAATTAATCATGGAGGAGAAATGAATAATTGCGTTTTTTGAATAGAGCTGTGAAAGGAAAAAGCCTGGATTTTCAACATTTCCACCACTTTTGACATTTTGCACCAAGCCTCTTTCAACTGTAGGTGGCATACATGCGCTAGTAGAAAAAGAAGAAGAAGCCCCTCCCTGCTTGTCCAGTGTGAACCCCCTGAGCTAAATGCACGTTCAGGAAAACGCGTCGCATGCCCGGTGTGAGCGTAGCTTCAGTGTGATCCAGAAGGTCTGTATCTAGGTCTACAGCCGAAAGACATTCAGAGAGACAGTTTGCATGATGAATGCTAATATCTGAATAAAAAAACCCTCATTGCCCCTCCATGCGTGTCATGTTTTTGTGGGTGACAAATGCTTCCAGTGAGCGTGCTGCTTGCATATGAATAAGCCAAAACCCTCAGGTTGGAACTTGTGTTGAGAAGACTCTACACGGTGTGTGTCAAACACCTGCGTGTTCCGTCGGAGGCTTTTTAACCTGTCGAGTTGGAGGTTTGATATTCACCTCGGACTAAATGGCCCCTGCACACCCTCTCTCTAACCCTGCAGACGTTTCACGGTGATGCAGACTTTCACTAAACTCCTAATTCGCTGGAGGAGGCAGAAGGGTTGAGGATCATCACATGAAGACTTCTGTACTTTTCAGCTAGAGGTGTTTTGAATTTAGAGTTAATATTTAAGATCAAAGCGGAAGAACTGAATAGGAGTCAGCAGGTTCACTTTTCAGAAGACGGGGTTTAGTTCAAGAATAAATTAAAGGAAAAACACGCAAAGCTCTGGCGGTCATGCAAAATAAATCCCCAAAAAGAGCAGTTTTGAATATTTTACTTTAAAAATGTCTGACTTTTACTCCTCTGGTTGTTGACTTACTGATAAATGCAAGGGACAGCAGGTCAATTTAACTGTAGTGTTGCATTCAACAAGAAAAAATACAAACATTGTGTGTACATGTTGTGTACTCATTCCCAGAAATGAATAAATCTGACTCAGAAATGACATAAAAAATGTCAACGATGCGTTTGTGACACCAGGGTGCTGCAGCGGGTGTGGTTGGGCAGCTGCCCTCGCCAGGTGGAGCACGTGACCATAAAGATGAAGCACGAATTGGGCATCACCGCCGTGATGAACTTCCAGACAGAGTGGGACGTGCTGAACAACTCGCACGGATGCAGGCGCAACCCTGCAGAGGTCATGACCCCAGAGACCATGACGCGCCTGCATCAGGACTCTGGTCTGGTGTACGTATGGCTCCCTACACCTGACATGAGCACAGAGGGTAAGGGCCGTCACCGTCACACCCGTCAGATCACTGTGCCTGTCCGTTGTTGATGCTGTCAGGCTGCAAGGCTCTATTGAAATTCTAACTACTCCAACTCTAAAAAATGATCCGTCCAATTTACAATCTGCAGATCGAACTACAACGGAGCCACAGATTACCTTCAATGATTTCCCTCAGCGATTAGGATGGAATTATTCATGCAGCTCAGTGTTTCAGGCGTTTTGGTCTCAAAAGTGCTGCCCATTCTTTCAGAGAGAATTTAAAGTGGCTGAGAAAACTAGAGATTATCCATGAAGGTTTGTAGATTATGCTTTAGAATTTAAAAGCTTTAATATCCCTTAAATTAGGTTTAAAAAAAAAAAAAAACTTTTGGGGACGGGTCACATCCGGTTTATACATTTAATCCAATGTTTTTGAATGACTGTTGATAGACATTTTACATAGGGATTCTTTTAAAAACCCAGGAAACATTCATATAACAGCAATACTCATAAATAAAACAATTATTTAAAAAAATGTTGGGCTACTAACTGAAAATGATAGAAAGTGTTTTTGAAAAACTTTTTTCATACTTTAAAGATTTCTTAAAGTAAAAATTCAGAGGTCATTCTGTTTGGTTAAATAAAATGTTTCGGTTTTCAAAATAGAAAGAAAGAAACTTCCTAAATCTGCCGTTAGTGATAACACTTCCTGCAGCTCCTTATATTTTCCACATGACAACATATTTCTAATATCAAAAGCAGACTTAAAAAGGGCAGGCAGGTTTAATCTGGTAAAGCTCAGCAGGCGGAACTTCACAAAGTAGATTAAGTGGATGATTTTGCGGGATTACAAACTGAACGTTCCTTTCTCTGCAGGTCGGATCAGGATGCTTCCTCAAGCTGTGTTCCTGCTCCACGGTCTGCTGCAAAACGGTCACACGGTGTATGTTCACTGTAACGCTGGAGTGGGCCGGTCCACCGCCGCCGTGTGCGGCCTCCTCATGTATGTGTTTGGCTGGACTTTGAGGAAAGTGCAGTACTTTGTCGCAGCTAAAAGACCTGCGGTCTACATAGACGAGGACGCTTTGGTCCAAGCTCATGCAGACTTCGTGGAGAAGTTTGGCCGTCGGCCTTTATACATCTCTTACCCTCAGACCTGAGGAGCTCGTCTTCCAACGGAAGGTCAAGCAAAGCTCCTTTTAGAAAATAAAAAGATTAATTTCAGCTGGAAGGAGTTTAAGTTTCAGTACATTTGAGCTGGCAGCCAGAGTGGATCGGAAAAATATACTCTTCTGATGTTAACTTTTAATACCGCCATTCACCACACACAGTTCAAGACTGTTGTTACTGTTGTGTGTTTATGTCCATGGGGACCTTTGCTGAGACCTTTTCCTTTCATTTCTTGGCCATTAATCAATACAGAGTCAACAGAGGTGACATTTTGAAAGCGAGCCCTCTGCTGCTGTGTTCAGTGCCATGAATGAAAACAACATGCCGGACAAAAATAAATGAAACAGATTAATATAAGAAATTGTGTCCAGTGAGGTTTGTCCTTTTTGCTGCAAAAACAGAGGTTTAAATAATTACAGAAGCCTGAATTCTTCCCTTTTCAGTAAAGGGGATACTTTTTTTAAGGATTATGGTTGGAATGTTTAAGGAGAGTGGCAATCTTGCCAAAGAAACAAATCTATTCATAAAAACAACAAATGTGTGAGGATCTTGCTTTCAATCCAAGACATTTAGTTCCTAAGCAAATGCAGTCCCCTCTAGCAGGAAATGCATGGTCCCTTCCAATGTAATTTAACATCCAAGTGTGTATTTCTGGGAGAGAAAACACACACATACAGAGCTATGAATTGTTTTTATTACAACACTTGGTGGACACAGAGCCTTTAATATTTAAAGCTGTAACTCAAAACGCAGTTTTAACATTTAGAAAGTTATCCACGCATCTTATAAAGTGAACTTTAATGCTCTGTTTCCAGTCTGGGTGACTCCACAGAGAGCTGCGGGCCTGCTGATATTCAGGAAAATGCAGCCTTTGTCCCTGGAGGTCCATAACAATAAGCAGGCTAATATATACATACCTGACATTTCTCACACAAACTGACTCAAACTGTTTCCTGCCTTTAAACGTTAAACCTGCACCAACAACTTCATTTCCCAGTCAGGGGGGGGGGGGGTTCCTTTTTGCACGCTCAATGAATGTAATTATTTTTTTTAGGAAAAACCATCATGGATTCATGGGGACTCATGTCCAGCAAAATCTGTGAAAAAAAAAAAAAATCAGGGTTCAATTCCCAGAGGGTGCAATGAGCTTAATCCAGTGGGGGCAAGAACCTTTACGCTACAGCCACTAAATCAGGGTCTCCCTGTGCCGGTCCCCAGCCTGGATAAAATTTAGGGTTGCCATGGCAACCCCTGAAGGGATATGCCGAAAGGTGAACAACAACACCATAAAAAGTAGGAACAATGTTTAAGGTCTTTTCTTTCCTCATTTCTTCTTGTTAATGAGAATAGATGCTTTCAAACACAGAATGCACATATTTTTCATTAAATGTAAATAACGACATCTTTTTGTTGACTGATACCTAACTGAAGAGTTTTGCTGTTTCCAAGACGGTGCAGCTGTAATTATTGCCTTCATTTATGAAGCTCAGGCTCTGCACTCAGCCTCAGCACATTACTCTTCATCACACAATGAGCAGCGGTAAGTAAGTGGAAATGAGATTTGTTTGAAGTAAGTCATTTGCCACATTTGCTGCGTGAGTGCACTACCTGGATTCCTTTTCAAATGTATTTGTGCGTCAGTTTTGCTCCCTTTGTGGTCTCCACTGCCGCCGCCGTTGATCAACGGGGAGGTTTGGAAGTGAACAAAAGAGGGGGGTGTGGGGTTTTCTGCAAAATGGTGATAAAAACTACACACTGTTTAAAAAAAAGCGCCATTTACCATCAACATTTTTAGCATTTTTACAAAATTATAGTGCAAAAGGCTAAAATTACACGCAGACATTGGGACATTTTACAGTTTGCCAAATGCAAAATCTCTCAATTCAATAAACCCCCTACCTGCAGAACTTCTTTGGGTGCACAGTCCTGTCTGGCTACCACATTTCAGGCTGTCCATACTCTATGATTAATTTTCTAAAGAGGAAATTAAAGTATCCACACTCACTTTGCCACGCTCTGTAACTTGGCTGAAAACTTAATTCAAGCAGAGTAATAATTTAACTGGTGAAAGTACTGGTTTATGAGTCTACTAGAAAAGCTATCAAGGAATTACAAAACTTTAATGAGCTTTTATATAATGAAAATTAAGTTGAGATGTTTTTGAAGACAGAAAAACTCAAATAAGTGCTTAAAAAATACAGAAACAAATAAAATGGCTAAAACAAGAGTCAAAACTTGTGAGCTGGCTTTAAAAAATGAAGTTTCAGAGAATATGAAATGCTGATTGGATTCAAATGATGTATGAAAAGCTCTGTTTTGCAGTGATGATCTGTCAGCTGCTGCATGAGAAAGTCGGAAAATTGATTGATGAAAAGTTTTGTTTTTCATTAGAGAAGTTTGGGCAGCCAATAATTCAAGCTGTCATCATGAAGGGGAACTTTTCTGATTGTTTTGGTCCTGATTCCATAATTGTTTTCCAAAAACAGTGATTTAAAAAAGTTGTTCTCCTATGGGATGAAAAATATGTTTTTTTTTCGGATTTTTCTTTCTTTTTCTAAAACTAATAAAGTATTTCTGTAGCACGTATTCAAAAGCATTGTGTTTTCAGCGTGTTGGAAACTAAACAAGACCAGGCAGTCGAGTGTCACTCCGTGCAATAAGCTTATTTGAGCACATTTTTAGCACATAATTAAGGTGGCCCGCTTTCAGAGGAAAGCAACAGAGCTTGTGTGGCCTTGCATGATAAGTGGAACTGCCTCCTGATTTATTCCCCACTGCCTGAGGCCGGCAAGGAGGGAATGAGGGGTGCCAGATTCGACAGTTCAGTTTAAAATGGTAATCATGAGATCGATGAATGCTAAATGACCTCGTACCCGATCATTTTTGATGACTTTGTTGTCCTAAATCATAGTGTTTTTCCTGCTACTTTTATCCTGGGGTATGTTTGTAGTTTTCTCCCACTTTCACATCATTTATTTTACTTTTGATTTACACTTGTTCCTCTCCATGACTTCCTCTTTCTTCATCCTTTTTCTTTTACAAAGATCTACCATTGGGTCAGAAGGTCATTTCAAATATCTGCTAGTAGTCTAGTCATATGGTTGCCTAATTGTTTTTATTTTTATTTCCAGATTTATTTACTTTTTCACATCCACATGCGTCTTGTAAAGAAGGTGGGAATCAAATACCATTCTGATCACCTTCAAAGAAACCTTTGTTTCCCTGTAAACTTCCACCCAAACAGCTGGTTTGTCAGATGATGCCATTATTTCCAAACTGATTACATAAAATAGCTGGTCATTTGGGTTGTGGTTTTATTTATTTATTTTTACAGGGTTTTAGCCTGGCAATGACTCACTCTGCAAAATGGAATACAAATTCTGATTACTTATCAGCTAATGGACCATTATTGCACAGACTGTTATTTTTTCACCCCCCTTTCAACTTTACACCCTGTGGGCTGAGGTATAATTGGAGTGGGGGCTATTTTCCTGTCTGCAATTTTTAACAACACCCTTTAATGGAACCTAAAGTCATTTTATCAATTTCTTTTTCTCTTTGAGTTTGTTTTTAACCAAATCAAAAATTGCATTTAGACTCTGTTTTTCTGAGACAAAAAAAAAACCCTCTGATCCGGTCAGGTCCATGAAAAAGTTCATCCGACGTATTAATTGCGTCTTTGCATGATGGATCTGGACGTCAGTGGAGGGGCAGCGCTGCTTGTGTGCAGGCTTGCGGGGACATATGGGTGCCAACATGGAAGACAGCCAGACTCATAAATCATTTGTGACATGTCATGATGAATGCGGGTCTATCAGAGGATTTGTCTCCTATCTCTGCTTGGGCCTTTCTGAACCGACTGAGCATTTGTGTCCAACACTAGTAAAACCAAAACCACTCATAGTGGAAAAAGTCCCCCCCATCTACTCTTTATTGTTTTGTTTATTTATCGTCCAAAAGAAAGTTTCCCTCAATGTACCGGTAACTCACTTTATTCTGCTCACTTTTTGTCAGCACATCTGGGACTTGCAGCCAGACAGATGGAAAGCAGATGAGGCTTGTTTTCAGTCTGGGGAACCAGACAGGTGGTCCAACCTTATTTCAACAAAATATCTGTGCCTCCAAATCTCCAAAGGCATTAGATTGTTGAGCTTGAATATGACTGGAAACCCTCGAGGCAACAGACAATTTAGACTTGAAGAGATGTCTAACATTATGCATCATCCTGCCATGTACTGTCACAACATCTAACATATGCTAATATAGGAATATTACTTAAAATGATACCATGCATTCCTATTAATAGAGCTAGAGTCAAATGATGAGCACCAAAGGCTGATCTGTTGACTTTGCCAATGAAAGACATTTATCTTCCACACTTCACCCATAAAAGATAGATTAATTCCATTCTCTGTCAGTGTTTTAAGCTAGGTGTACAATTTATGGCAGTCTCGTTCCTGCTCTCACCCCCCCCCCCCACACACACACACACACAACATATGCATGCAGGAAAAATGCAATTTCACTTCAAAACCCAACTCAAATTATTCCCCAACTCTAGGGTCTTGTGCAACTGACAAATTGATGGGTGAGCAGGAGGGAATTGTGGATAATTTCATGTCACATTTCAGGCGCACTGATGCCTCCTCGGACAGATAATTGCTCGCAGCATATTGTGGTAGAAGTTCTTAACTTTTCCAGGGGATAATTCTTCAGGGATTGTTGTCAGAGATAATTGTAATTCTCATCAAAAGTTATACAAATGGAAATGAAAATTCTCTGTTTGTCACAGTGTGGATGCTAACAGTTTTTAGCCACATCCTAGTTCGCATGAGGAAAACAAAGACGTACCAGATTTTTCGGACAATAAGTATATATGCTGTGCTCGTATATTAGCACAACCAAATTAAACGCAAAAATTCTATCAAATATTTGCGTTTATTGTTAAACATGTACCAAATATACTAGTTTGCATGTTTAGTTTACATGCTAACAAATCTTGATAACACTTCAAATCACTAAATCCACTGATTTCCTTCTCCCCTGTGTTGCTTTGGAACAATTCTGTCAAACCTGGCGTAGCGAATAGTGATACACACACCTACAGTGCCCTCTAGTGGTTGTTGCTATTTATTTTTTAAATAACACACAAGTCGCACCTGAGTAGAAGTCGCACTCGTGGCCAAACTATGCAAAAACAAAAGAAAAGCAACTCATCCTCTGAAACACAAAGATATACATGGATCTAGTTGATGCATCAGAATGGAGTGAGCAGGGAGCATCTATGTCATAAACAGCATTTGTTCTTCTGCTACCGATTTATAACAACTCAGGAATCGGTTCTTAGTTTAATTCTACAAAAATTTGTCCATCATCAGAAAATTCCAACGAAAACATGTTAAAAACACCATTTTCTTCGGAGTAGGTCTTTAATTTTTGATGTTTTTCACTTAAGTCACAGAAACAGCTTGGTTCAAAGCTGCTTTGCTCCATACTTTACAGTTATCTCTGCCTCCAGGTCTTTCTTCTCATCAGTCCTCTGCCTCTCCGCCACTCACCTTCAGCCAAGCTTGCTGTCAAATCGGCTGCCATGGCGCTCCCACCCCCAACCGCCTCCCTTCTAACCAGCTCAGACACTGGATCGTTCCGTCTCCAGAGTGAATCGCTTCACTTTGATCAAAGAAGAGAGGGACAACTATCAGACACATTTCAAAAAGCTCATCAAAAACTGTTTAGGTAATTACAGCTCAGCAAAAGGATAATTGCAGCCGTGTGACACCATGAAGGAGAGGTGTTTCATGAAGCTTGAAAAGAGAAACTGGTCCAGCAGTCTGTAGTGGTTGAGTTTCTGTAACGTGGAGGCAGAAACGTCTGTGTTTGATTGCTGTGAAGTGTGGAGACAAAGGAGTGTCAGCAAAGAAGTGAGGTGATGGGAGATGAAGGGATCGTTTTGTAATAATGTGATTCCTGTCCAACCTGTCAGACAATTCAATCAAAGGGAACGTGCTGATAATTGAGTGAGGGGCAAATGTTTCTGAACTGTGACGCTTCAGACACAAAGAAAGAATTTTAAATGAAAATGTATTTTTTATGCTTCCAAGAAGAGAAACTTTCCATATAATTAAATTCAGTTTCAAAGCGCTTTAAAGGAGAATATTTTATTTTTTACTCTGATCTATTTCTGTTCAGCTAACATGTATTTTCTTAATGGTAAAATAAAAAATATCCACACTGAATCCAATGACGACTAAATTAATTCATTGACATGTCGATTCATTTTAGGATATATTGATCTTTTCAGATTATTCCCATATTTTTTAATTATCCAAGTCGAATAGACGTGTTAGGTCTTTGTATCCGGCCTGTAAATAAAAATATTAACCTTCTTCCTCCTGTTATCATTAGTATTTGTGCCTCAACGTTGTTCAACCTTTCTCTACTGCTTTTTACTTTATCTCTATGTTTCTCCTCCTAATCATTTAAAAGTTAATTTTCTTCACTTCCTTTTTGCTCTTTTACAGAATATTTGATTTGAAGTCACTTACTCTAACTTCCTATTTTTTTTTTGCCATTTCCTCTGTACAGTTTTACTTGACAGCGCGTAAGTTGAAACACATTCATTCTTTCAGTCATCTTCTAATCCGTTTTTAGCCTTCCAGGGTCACGGGGGTGCCAGAACCTTTTCCGAGTCTTGGGGGGCGAAGGTCGGGGACATCCTGGACAGATCGCCAGTCTGTCACAAGGCCACAAACACACACCCATGCACTCTCACATTCACACCTAGGGACAATTTAGAGTAACCAATCAACCTATAAATGAACTTCTGAAACATGTTTTTGGACAGTGGGAGGAAGCCAAGCTTCGAGTCCCTGCAAAGACTTTCCAGGGCACTGTTCTGTTTCTAGTTCCCCAGCCGGGACTTGAACCAGGGGCATTCTTGCTGTGA
The DNA here is from genome assembly GCF_053564925.1 of Oryzias latipes. Taxonomy (NCBI): domain Eukaryota; kingdom Metazoa; phylum Chordata; class Actinopteri; order Beloniformes; family Adrianichthyidae; genus Oryzias; species Oryzias latipes. Next base: position 16,311,246 of record NC_136260.1, on the reverse strand, counting down.
GGCAAGAGCGCTAACCACTGTGCTTATTTTTACTCATTTTTTGTACTTTGTGTTATTTAATCTGCTCCTCTTCTCCACCTGCGAGTTTACATAGACTGCAATGCATCGTGGGATATTTGGCTCCTGTTAACTGTTGTGTCCAAATTACTTCGCCATCCCCAACAACTAATAAACAATACAAAGCGTCAATGTCTCGTGTCCTGGATTTAAACAGCAGTTGTTCGGACACCATGCTCACTACATTTATTTTTTAAATCAATCGATGAAGCAAGTTTAATTTATTAAAATTGCATTTCATGTATTGCAGCTCAAAGAGCTTTATAATTATATAATTAAAACCAAACTGACAATACAGAATGCAAAACAGAAAAAATGGAAACCAAATGACCCCTTTCCCCCGCCCCACATTCATTCATGCACCCCGTGACCCTAAACACAATGCATACAGGCACAAAAAATGACTATAATTATAAAAGAGACATAAACGGTAAATATGGTGTTATAAAATGCCAATTTTCCAAAATAAAAACCAAATTGATATGATCATTTAACAAAGACCAATTATGAATGTTCTGGTTACTCAATGGTAAACACAATGAAAGGGTAACTTTTGGAAAGAGTTAAAAAAAAAATGTCATCACCTTGATTTGTCTGAAGGGTAAACTCCGCATGCAGAGACAATAGGAAGCCTTCCTTAATTAACTTTTTTTTTTTTTTTTGGCTACAAAATTCCTCTAATCTGCAACTGCAAAGCCATTTGAGGCTCTACATCGTGTTTATGATCCGCTCCATCTGTGTCATTGTGCTTGCAGGACTCAGGTGAATCTCCCAGAGCTCTATAGAATTGCATTAGGTTTTAATTTGTCTTTCTGGTTGTTGTTGTTTTTGGACAAAGCACAAGACAAGGAGGGATTGGGAGAAAGCTTCTCATTTGCTGCACAAATCAGGACCCAGCTGCAGACAGTACATACACACGCACAAGCACTGATTTCTGTGAGGATGTGTGTTTGTGTGTGGGAATTAGTGTGCGTATCAGCGAGCAGAAAAGGACAGGATAAAAATGAGCCCCAAGCTCCACAAATGACGCTTTGTGAATGAGAAAACACAATTCAAGCGATACATCATCGTCAGCCTGTATCTGAGCAGCTGCTGACCTACGGAGAGTCATAATGCTGATAGTTTTCAAAAAGAAAAAAGGAGCAAAAAAACACTGGAGGCTAATTTATCAGCCAGCTCTGATATGCAGCTATTTTTGTAAATCACACTGCTTTGTCTCCTCATCACCCAAAAATAAATGCCATAAAACAAAGGAAAATGGAAACTGCACCAGGTTGAACTATGATGCAAGTGTAGGTCTAGGTGGTGCTGTTCTGTAAAATCTCATTTCTGTCATTAGAAATTGTCTTTTTGAGTTAATCCTTTTAAGTGTCTGCTAACTTCATAATGAAGTACATCTGCGTAAAATTCCTAGATTTTTAAATAAAACTGATTTCTTAATCATTTTTTCTAATTTTTTAGTTCAGTAACATTCTATAAGTTTAAGAATTTCTTGGAGGCTACACTTTAAAATGGTTTAAATTGAAATTCTACCTATGGCCTTGTGCATCAAACAATTCTGCATTCTTGAAGTAACATGCATTCTTGATATTAATCAGATTTCTTTTGCCTTTAAATCCACTTTCATTGTGGCTCAAAACTGACATTTCCCACCACCTTTGTTCCATATGTATTCTCCTCATGGTGCAAGTCATATCTGGCTTCTCCTCCTTTTCTGACAGAACCTCAGTGCTTTTTTTTATTTTTGCTCCTGCATTGTTTTCATTGAAAATAAACATATTTGCAGTAAAAAAATAAGAGTTTAACCTTCGTTGTTGACCGTCTTCTTTGCCTTTCATCACCTTGTATGGTTCAAATGATAGGCTCAGTCATTTTAGGCATGGAGGATGCAGAGTAGTTCATATTTCAGGAAAGATGTTTTGCCACAAGGACCGATTTTCACGGCTGTGCACATCCTACCTGCTGTTGACATCAAGATAGCTCTGAACACCGAGTTATCTGTAAAGTGCAGACTGTTTCCCCTCCTGCAAATGACGTCTTCTTCCATTCAAAAAAAAAAAATTGTCATCCTTAAATGTCCAAGAATGGGTCAAAGGAACTGATATGTAACATTAGGGAGGGTTAGATGTCCTTCTTTTAGGCAGGTCTGACAAGGAATGTACATGCCTGGCTTTAGCTTCAAGATACATGAAAAAATGAAGAGTGTGGAGAATATGGAAATTTGTCCCGAGGAGGCCATCGTTCCACTGGAATTAAATTCTGAGACAAGTCATGCAGACCACGCTTGGCTGTGCTGTCTCCACTGAAAAATGTATGCAGTTCACAGTCTAGAAATATATAGAATTCACGAAGTTCAGATTTCATGTTTGAGAAAAATGTGATTTTTGCATTATTGAGTTTTTGAGAGTTGACAAAAAAAATCGTGAACATCAACAAGGAACTTTCAGACGGGGGGGGAATTGTAGGTACTCCACGTTAATAAAAGCAAACCCACAAAGGTCACTGGAAAACCTTGGAGATGACAAAATAAATCAAAACTTTGGACTGAAAATTTGACAACTTTTGAGTTGCTGTCAATTTTTTATATAAAACAAAAACACAGGCCTCACAAAATTTATTGGACTTTCAAAAAGAAAGAAAAGTTCAACTCAATTGTCTTGATTAGCATCATATAAACGTTTTAGATGCAATTTGGAAATTTGGATGTTTTAGCAGCAACTTTATGTAAATAACAAATCTGTCAGTCAGAGCTTGTGGTTGAGAGTCCAACCCTGAGACTGGAAGGTTGTGAGTTCAAATCCACAGCAGTCATAGCGACTCAAAAAATGGGACCCAACGCCTCCCTTCTTGACACTCAACATCAAGGGTTTGGATTGGGGGTGGGGTTTAACCACCAAATGCTTTCTGAACATGACTGTCTGTAGCTGATGGGTCAAATGCAGAGATCACATTTCGTTAACACACTTGCTGTTCTTTTTTTAAATTCAGTTTCTGTGGCGCCCTGGACATGGCAGTAAAAAGAAAATATAACTGTTCTCTCAATTTAATAATTTATGGACACAAACCTAATTTGTGTGCACTAATTAGCCACAAAATAGGATTTTTCTGCCCACAAATAAGCGATTTAGAAGCATTTTCTGTGCCAAAATACTAATTTGTGCACACATTATACTACCAAAATGCTCACTTGTGTGCACAAAGTACTAATCTGTGCCCACAAAAAGCTTATTTGCGGCCACAAGTTATCAATTTGAGGAATCAATTTATTTAGTTTTGTGGGGGGAATGTCAAACTCAGGTTTCAAGGGTCCTTAAGTTTCAACTGCAAGAACAAAAAATGTTGCAGAAAGGAAATGATCCTGAATAGAAGAAATGCATATAAACTTAAAGCATGTGACTGTTTAGGACAACACTTGCAAGTGTGACAATCATAAAAAGGAATTCGATGCGAGGAAGCAACGTTAAATAATGATTGTACTTTGAGTTCATTTACCGTTATGTCATGACTTTATTCAAGTTGTTCTAAGCCATTTCACCCTTCTAACGCTGTATTTCTTTTGTGTCTTGGGTTTAATGTGCATACTATGTAACCCTTGTGCTATCCTAGGCACTTTAACATTGGGAGTTGGGTCATCTAGACCCACTAGACAGTGCTCTGAACCTCTTTTCTTCAATGATTTGTGATCCTCACTGGTGTCTATGGATTACATGAAATCTTTCAACCTTATTCCACCTTTTGTCATGGTAGGGAGAACACGTCAATGCAGGGGGGGGGGGGGGGGGGGGGGTCATCTAAGATGGCACAAGGGTTAAGGAACTACCAAACTAAGATTTGTTCTGTTTTATGCATTTGCTGATGAGAACGATAATTGTGAAATAAACCATATTGTAAGTTAGTAGGTGAGAGTTCTTGGAGAATTCTTGATAATATTTTTCTGACTAATAGTAGGAAAGAAGAAGAAACGGGGCAGAAAATGAAGAGAACACAGAAGCAAGAATAGATAATGTCAAGAATAGTAGCAAATATAAAATAAATCAGGGGTGGAAAGAATGAGGTGAGGTTAAATTGGCCTGTGGGGTGGGTAGATGATCATTGTCATCAGGTGGTTGAAGTGTGGTCCTGCCCCCCTTTATTTGGTAACTTCCTTTACCTTTGTCAATCTGAAAGAAAGGACCAAATCCATCTTATTCACATCTCAGAAATCAAACTTACAATGCAGAATTTGTGTTATCTATGCTTTCTACAGCTCGTCATACAGGTTTTACCTAATGGTTCATGTTCTTTTTGATTTTTTTACAATGGCTAAAATGAAACATGCTTTTCAGTTAAACTGTCTCTTTTAAATAAGAATTGTTCTTGAATAAAAATAGAAAAAAGAATCAATTAAATTCAAGTTGATTTAAAATAAAAATAGGTTTTCCTCTGAAAGCCTAAACAATTACCTTTTGGTTGTTATGTGCTCTGCAGCAAAATATGGCCCAAATATATCCAAAAGAGGCTCATGCATCATTGTTTTATTGTTACAGACTGAATGTAAATGTAGAAATTCTTTCCGTTTGTGCTTCTCTTGCCTTGGAGTTATACTGACGGTTCAGTTCCTGTTGCTAAAAAGAGCTTTCCAGATCATCAATGACCCCTCGGACCCCCCCACAATAAAGATGTTTGACCCCTTGGCCGAAGGGACACAAAATGTTAAAAAAAAAAAAAACAAAAAAAAAAACAATCAACTAAATCTGTTAGACATTTCTTCTCACAAGTTGTGGTGAGGCGACTTTAAAAATCTGACTTTGCAATACCTTAAACATGCATCTTTTCGTTCTAGTTTTTACGGCTATCTTTTTTATATTTTATTTTTATTTTTTTAGCAATAATTCCTTTGTGGAACCCAATTAGGTATTTAAACTAAATAAGCTTAACTTAATTTAAGGTTAAATTGTACAAATCTTGAGCAAAAATTATTTTGAATGAATTTATTATTGATTTTGTTTAAATTAGTTTTTTTTAAGTTAACTAAATGAATTGTTGTTTGTCCAAACCAGTTTTAATAACTTTAATGCATCAAACTCTACTTATCTTTAGTTAATGATCACCATCTTTAATGAATTTAATATAACCTACGTGTGTATTGTATGCATCCTGTCCTTAGCCGTGGACCTCGCCTCTGGCTCGTCTTGAGCCCCCAGCCGTCTCACAACTCCACCTGGATGAAGCCCATCTGCTGGAATATTCAAACACATAGTTGTGGAGTTAGATAAGCTAATTTTTCTCTAAGATTTCTGGGACATCGCCTGTCCGTCCTGGTAGAGGATTCCTCCTTCATGTGGACATCCCTGTGGTTTCTTTTTTTCAACAGGAACCCGTTTTTTTTTTTTGTTTTTTTTTAAGGATTTTTAACAGTTTAGCTGTTTTTTAGTCTGCACTTAGTCTGTGATTTTTGTTGTATTGTCTAAAATGTATGTTTGATATAAACCAATAAATCAAAAAGCAATCAACAAATGCATCACAGTTATTGACAAAAGGAAAGAAAAACATGCAAAAATATTTCATGGCAGCCGGGAGCTCAAATATAGCAGATCGATAAATTATTTAATATTTTTAGTTTGGATAAAAACAATGCATGAAAGAAATTTCGAATACTGCAAGAAATAGCAAGCAGAATAGCTAGAGCAGCGTGCCTTCATCTTTTTGTTCTATTTAAATTATTTTTCTCATCTGCTGCCTCTCAGGGTCATTTATTCCATACTTATCCCCTCGATTCAGTTTCTAGCCTGTGCCACTTCTGTGAGAAGGCCATTTGAATCTATTCCACCTTGAATAAAATGCAGGTTAAAGTTGGACATGGAGGTGTGGAGTTTGAAAATGGCCTTGCAGAAGTTCAATGGTAGATTCAAGTTGCAGTTTAAACCGGTTCATCTGAAATTTCCTCTGAGGGTCGGAGTGGAAATGAATAACAGGCTCAATTTTCAAAGCCTTTTTGTTCAGCTTATTTAAAAAAGAAAGAAAAAAATTGTTTTTCTGTTCAAGTGAGCATTTTAAATAAATATGTTATGCTGAGTGTCTCCGTTTTTTCCCCCCCAGTTTTGAATGCCCAGTGTGATTGAATTTGCTGTAATTATCAGTGACATAACTGAAATCAAAAGGAAGAATAATCCCTGACATAAATCCAACTAAAGACTTCAAACATAGTCAAGACAACCTCATTATGGCTAACTTCTAAATTAAAAAAAAATACAGAAATTGTAGCAAACTGACATTTTGTCATCCAACTAAATTAATTGCTTATCAGGAGTAAAAAGAGTAAACGTAAAAAAAAAAAAAAAGGGCTGCACGGTGGCGCAGTGGTTAGCGCTCTTGCCTCACAGCAAGAAGGCCAACGGTTCAAGTCCCGGCTGGGGGACATGAAAAACACAACATCAACGGGGGACCTTTCTGTGTGGAGTTTGCATGTTCTCCCCGTGCATGCATGTGTTTTCTCCGGGATCCCCGGCTTCCTCCCACCATCCAAAAACATGCTACATAGGTTGATTGGCAACTCTAAATTGTCCATAGGTGTGAGAGTGAATGGACGTGTGATTGAGGATATTCTACCCTGCGACAGACTGGCGACCAGTCCAGGGCATCCCTTGCCTACACCCAAGTGGCCGGGATAGGCTCTGGCAACCCCGTGACCCCGAAAGGGAATAAACGGTAAAGAAGATGAATGAATGAGTAAAAAAAAAGTTACATATTTATGACTCCAAAGGTTATCAAGAGTTTGTGTTTTATTTGTTAATCTCCAAAGAAATTAGAAACATAAAGCATTTACGTAAAAAGCACTTTTTCCCCAGTTTCTCTGCGTCATCACTTCACTGCCTCTGTTGTGCATTCCCTCCACCCGTCTCAGTCCCATCAGCTGAAGGAAAAAGCCAATTCTTTCCAATTTGCACCTCTGACACTGACATTTCCCTGCAGATATCATGTTATCCTGATATGACTGACAAGGCAAGCAATTCCCAGCGACTATCTTGAATATTTATTCATTTTTTACCCTGCAAGAAAACAAGCTTGGAGCTTAGGAAGAAACCTGTGCAGCAGTGAACACACGGATGAACAATGACAACATGAGACTCCAGTACTGCAATGCCAAAAAACATGCTAAGTTTATACTGCAATGCAAAAAACATGCTAAGTTCCGTTAAATAGAGTATGTGCCTCGTTTCTAAAGTGGTTTATAATGTGCGTCTAATTAATTTTTTCCCCAACATAAATAGGAGCAGAAAAAAGCCAGTCTTGCGTGACTTGGGATAAAAATCATACATTTTTTGTTTTACTTGGCTTTAGGTTAATTACAGTTTTTTTTGTGGTGTTGATTAATTTTGGTAATGAAGTTTGGGCGTCCTTTTTAAAACATGGAAGTGTCAAATATTTGAAAATCCATCATAAATTAGAAAAGAAAATTTAATTGCGATTTGTGCCCAGCCAGAATTATGGCCCTATACGTTTTTTGGATATCGGAATAGAGCTGTGAAAGAAAAAGCCTTCAGCAAGATTTGTGTGATTTGGACCGCTTCGACATTTCGCATCTTCCAACTGTGAGTGAACGCCCTTGATTGGGCAAAAACCAATGTTCAGCGCATTCTGGAATGTGTCACACATGCCTGGTGTATGTAGTTGCAAACAAGCAGAGTCAGGAACTTCTCTTTCCCACAGAGCTGTTAAAGCTATAGCGCCTCCTGGGGGGCAATGCCCGAAAGCCACAGTTATAGACAACCTTGGAACATGTAAAATCCTTTCAAATGCCTCAGTTGCTTATTTGATTATTTTGCATTTCAACCAAAGCTCCTCATAAAAATTCGCTCATGTTTAATGATGAAATAAACCTCTTGAATCTTTTATTCCATTGGTGTAAACTTTAAGGACTGCGCTGCAACATTACAGAAACATAGAGCAGACACTTTGGTCAGTGTTTGACCTGATCTTCCAAAAACTCATTAAACTGTCTAAAAGTGGACGTGGGCATCTGAGTGGATTTAGAAGCACTGTTATTGTCCTCCATAATGCCTAAAGTGATCGCAGAAGTTACTCATCCCTGCTTTCTCAAAACAGGAGTGGCTGGACTTGAAAAAGGCCCTGAAATGCACTCCTACCGGCTGCCCACTCACGTTGAAGGAGGGTGATGATTCAGCAACAATGGATGTGGTAATGTAATGCGCTTTTGTTTCATTTCTGCTACTCTGAATGTCAGAATGCATTTCCTCATAACAAAAGCAGATATTAACTTTACTTATTCATAACCCAGTCCTGCTAGAGTAAAATATTTGTCCAGGGTTTCTTTTTTTTAATCAGAATTACTAAAACATACGAAGTATTTTTTTTCTGGGGTCCCAAAAGAAATACTTTCATATTTCTGCTGTTGCCTCAGTCTATATTATTTGTTTTGGGTATTTCAGCTCTGTGGACCCCAAAGAAAGTCTTAAGCCTGAGAGTAAACATCTTTTTTTCTTAAATGAACAGCCTGTGGCATTTAAATTGGAAATGTCAAGAAAACAATGTTGCAGCTATTTTAGCTGGAAAACAGACACCATGCTGAATTAATGCGTACAATGAATTTTAAAAATGTTATCTTAAATGGGTGTGGAAAATAAAATATGTCAGGAAAAACCATCTAAATGTTTTCTGTGCAAATTAGTTTGACCTGCAAGAAAAAAAAAGTTTGATTGTAAAGCAAGGTTTTTGTGCAGCATCGTCTCCTTTTAGAGCAGATGAACAAAAAGGCTGCAGTTTTTGCATCAGCAGCGTTTGGGTGCTGCAGCCATCCCCATTTAACAGCCTATTAAGCATCTTCACTTTCCAGGTCACCTGCGGCAGAAAAAAGCCGTAGAAGGCAACATCAGTAAGGTTACATGATCACTACAGAAGCGGCAAAAACTTTAGAGCCTGAGCACTTAAAATGCATTTCTTTAGTTTGTTATAACATGGCGGTGATACTGAAGGATAAACAAGTAATTGTGGACTTTTTTAAATTAAGAATGAGCGTATTCCCGTATATTTTATTCATTCATCTTCTTCATTTTATCCCTTTCGGGGTCACGGGGCTGCCAGAGTCTATCCCGGCCACTTGCGAGCGAAGGCAGGGGACACCCTGGTCAGTTCGCCAGTGTGTCGCAGGGCCACAATCACACACCCATTCACACTCCCACTCACACCTAGGGACAATTTGGAGTTGCCAATTGACCTATGAAGCATGTTTTTGTAAAATGGGAGGAAGCCGGAGACCCGAGAGAACCCACGCATGCACGGGGAGAACATGCAAACTCCATACAGAAAGGTCCCCTGTTGATGTTCTGTTTCAGGTCCCCCAGCCGAGACTTGAACCGGGGGCTTCTGTGAGGCAAGAGCGCTAACCACTGCGCCACCATGCAGCCAGTGTCATAAAAGCAACAGCATACAGTCAAATGTGCAAAAGGAGGATAATATTAGACAGATATGGCAACCCCAGATATTGCTGCATATGAATAATAAAGGGCTGATTCAGATGGCCAAAAGAAGGAAGCATCTCTTCATAAATAATGTTGTAACATAACTAATTAGGTTCATAGAGTCCGAAAAAGAACAGTTGTAAATGAAACTAGTGCCAGTCATTGTGGCATAAAGTCATCAGCTGAGTGACATTTCTTAAATCCAAAAAATTACCTTTAAAAAGTAGCATTACTACAAAATCATAATGTTGCAGTGTTAAAGTAGAGGCAAAACGTGATAATTCAGGCAGTCTCTCTTGCCTCAAGTGATTGAATAGATTTGATTTATAGACTTTTATTTTCATAAAAAGAAAACGTGTCAGTTCACAGACATTGAAATTAAATGTTTTAACTACTAATATTTTGCTGCTGACATTTTATTACTTTTAAACACATTTATTTAAACTTATGTTTTTTCTTTATTAATATTATAGCATTATAGCACTGTTGTTAAGTTGAAGAATTGAAAGCATATTTCAGCTTTTTGTCACTGTTGCTTTACAAACATAACAAATGACAAGGATGTCGTCTGTCTGAGGTTTTCAAAAATCTCCACAGCTCAGACATAAAGAATCTTTATGCCAATAAAGACTATTTTTGTGCAGATTTCTGTGAATACTATTATGATCTAAACTGTAGTTTGCATTTTAATAGTTTAATTTGCCACAGCATATGCCAATGCATACTGTATTTTTATATATGTATATATGCATATATATATATGCTAATTTAAGTATTTTTCCTGTGTAAGCTGTCATCACTTTCCTACCTCCATGCTGTTTTGGCAAAATCTGACATGTTTATATCTGTACATATCACCCTGCACATAGTTACGGACATTTTTATATTTGAACATTTCATATTTTGCATATTTGCACATTTCCTTGGTACACTCTGTACATTTTGTACACACTGACATTTTTATATTATACCTTGTTAGATTTTGTTTTTTGCACTTCAATGGTGACTGCAATTTCATTGTCCAAGTGGACAGTGACAATAAAGGCATGTCTTAACTTATCTTAATACATGAAGCAAAGTTGCATTAAAAGCCTGTTGCAGACAGGTAAAAGCCTTTTTATGCTGATAGGCTGCTGTTTCAAAACAACAAAATACTATTTATCTGAAGAATACATTTTGCTTCCAGGAATGACAGACTGCAGATGATCTGACCTAACTCATTTAAAGGGAGGAGTTCCAACACAAAACCCTTTGGTGACCCCTAAAACTGGTTTAACAGATAACATTTCTTTTCTTCTAATGATTTAACTGAGTATAGTTCAAAGCGTGGAGACTTGTTGCAAAGGAAGTGATAAAAAAAAATTCTGTGCAAGAGAAAAGTGAAGAGTAACTAACAGCTGCTCTCAAGGCTCCTGTCAAAGACAGCATCTCTGTGGAAATAGTGCTTTTGAACCGTGACTTAGAGGTATCAAAGAGGTTGTTCAAAGTGAGAAACTCTAAAGTATCCTTAAAAAAAAAACTTCTAGAAAACATAAAAAAAAATGAAAGACAAGGGCTGTAGGAGGAATTTTGAGTAAAATGTCTGAGGTTGGCTCAGTTTTGGGACCATCCTAGAGAGCATTGTAGCATTTATCACCAGGTTCACAGGTTGTCTGAGGAGGATCAGGGGGTTTAAATACTGCTGGCCTGAAGCAGGACCGGTCCTTTCTCGGGTCAGGTTAGTGCTTCGGTAATAGACAGGACCTGCGAGAAACCGAGATGAAATCAGCACATTTACTGGCTGTCCTCAAGCTGCTGCAACAACATGATGAAGTGAGAGCTGTCAAATTCCAAGCTCCAGGGTGAATAACTGATGCAGACAGCTCCTGCATTGCCAGAATTGTATCTATTTGTGGGGGATTAAATAAATAAATATTTTTAAAAAAATTAACAACAACCCAGAAAATTTTAAGCATGTATACACTTTCATTTCTCTTTGTGATCAATAAAATGTACTAAAAGGCTGTTGTCCCTAACAGCATTCTCTTGTGGATTTTTTTTCCACAAGCATTCAATATTGTGTCCAGACATCAAACAATGTGAAAACACTTTCAGATTCAATATTTTCTTGTTTCTGCTCATTTTTCAGGCATGAAAATTATTTGATTGATATTGTAATTAAAGCCATTTTCTCTCCCTCTCTGCCTTCTGCGCTTGACATGGCATGCTAATGAAAAAGCCCCACACGTGTAAATAAAGCGTCACTCCAACGATGCCAGCAAAGAAAAATACCATCTAGATTGATTTACTTGTAAAATAAGATCCTGACGTGGAGAGCCATTTTCCCGCAGTTAAATAGCTCATTGAAGGAAAGAAAATTGAGTCCAGTTCTGCAGAGCAGACAGTGCACAGCTGTGACGTGTTTGGCCTTGTTCCTTTGACGCAAAATGAGCTATTTAGGTGAACCTTCAATCCACAATGCCATTTCTGCAATCTTAATGCAGCACATTAGAGCATTCCCCGTGTTGCATACATTAAAGCGTGGATGAAGGATGGTTCGTCCATCCATCTTTTAAATCTGCTTTTTTTGTGTTAAGGGTCACAGGAGTCTGAAGCCTACCCAGGTTCCATTGGTGAAGGCCAATGGCACCCTGGACAGTCAGGACCAAACAGGAAGAATTATCCACACAGCTCACAAATTTTCTGAGCACTCTGCAGACACATTCGCTCACCCTCTGTGACCATGGAAATCACGTGGAACCCATCTAAAAACGTTTAGAGATAGCTTTCCAGCCAAACACACAAGTGAGCAAACTCCACACACGAAGACAAAATTGAAATTATGTCCACATCAACCAACCATGACAAGCTTGACAGGTTCTCTTTGGAGAGCAAAAGGACAGGGTATTTCAAATCTCTGCAGTGTTTGAGTAAATACCAAGATGATAAATGTGTCTGGTTGAGACCTTTATCCAAAGACAAGGAAAGTTTGTTAAAAAAAAAAAAAAAGAACTTAAATAATCCATATTAGTTTTTTAGTTTTTTTTTTTTATATTTAAATCAACAACACTGTAAGCTTTCATTAGCCAAATTAGATAATGATGGGGTTATATCAGTAGAAGTCCCAACTTTAATATCCAGATCTGCCAAGAATTGCAATTGGCTCTAAATTAGCACTGATTCTGAGTGGGCAGGCGAGGCTGCTGTTTATTCAGTGGAAGCTCATCTTGGATGTGATGAAGAAAAGACAATGTGCAGACTAATACGTCTTCCTTCTTGAATCAGGAAATCTATTTTGCGACTAAAAAATAAATAATCACAAAGGCAGAAAAGCTGAGCTGGAAGTCTTTTTAAGATTCACTTCGATCATCTGAATTATTTTAAAAGTGCTCCCAGTGGTCTTTTAATTAACAATTTCATATTTTATTTTAATTTTAATACAGTATTTAGCTAAAAAAAAAAAAAAAAAAAAAGCGTTGTTTTGTAGGTCATACAGCCTAACTTACATTATCGGTACCGCAAAAATGGCGAGCAACGTGGGAGCCATGCAGCCGTACAGTTTTGAGCCAGATCTCAGCTCAGACGAGGAAATGAAGGATGTAGTCGTCTACAAGTGGACGTGTCAGCCTGGAGAGGAGCGGGGACCTTGTGGCCCGCCCATCAGACTGGGTAACATGCCAGAGTCACCAAAAGAGGAAAAGTAAATACATAAACTTTGCATTACATGGGCAGAAGAATAAATCAAATTTGGTGTGTGTTGCTGGAGTCTACACCGATTCATCAGACCACAATGAGAGGAAGTGCAGTAGTTTGATCCTGTAACGTCTTTACAAAGCAGCAGCCAACAAAAATAACTCCATCCCTGAAAAAGTGATGTGCAGATAAAGCCAAGATACTCAACTAAAACCTTGCAAAGCACAAAGCAAGTATTTTCTGATTTGTAGTTTTGGATTATCCCATTTTTTTAATTCTGGATACAGTTGATTATCTACACAAATGAAAAGCCTTGCTGTTTTTACCCCAAACTCCCGAGGTCACCATGACAACCTGCTCTAATAGATCAGTGGGATTAGCTGGGATCAGTGTTACCTGCTGGTCGGCTTCACCTTACCTGAGCCCAGCGATTCATCTTTTGCATTTGGTAAACTGCAGCTTTTTTATGACTCAGAGATAATCCGTAATTGGAGAAGGATTATTAGGAATCAAGGTCTAAAAATATCACTGAGTTGCAAAAAGCCAAGATGTTTTTACATTAAAAAAAAACATCTTTTGCAGAAAGAAAGTTTTATCATCAAAATTCTTTTGCAAAAAAAGAAGAAAAAAAAAACTAACTACTACTACCCACCAGCCAAAGACAGGGACCTACTACCACAAAGGTTTCAAATTTCATAGGTGGAGAACTCCAGTTTTTTGTTCCCTTAGAATCTAATCAGGAAAAAAACAGTGTGTTTGCATAGATTACACAGCTGCACACAAAACAAAAAACAGCACAATTAAAGTTTGCAGACAAGATATGATAACTCAGATGAAACTCTATTTTGTGCTCTTCTTCCATGTTTTACACAGTGTTACGCTTATGGGTTGTGCAAAAGACTACGGGAGAAAATGTGTAGATTGCAGCAAAAAAAAACAACAACTCACAAATACACAGATTCTGGGGCTTCAACAGTGTTTATCACTTTATTAATGATGACCATCAACCTTATGAAGCCCGGTTTGATGGCTACTGACTCATGGGAAACAGGAGCTGCACAACCTGAGTGTCACAATCACACACACACACAAAAGGAAGGTACTGTACAAGCAAAGAGTGCCAGCTCCAGTCCTGTGAAACAAACTGATGGACTCATCATTAAAAGGACACCTGAAAGTCCCACAAGAACTAATCCACCCACTTGAGTGTAAGAAGTGATTCTACGGCAGGTGCACAAGCTCAAAACAAAGAATACTTGTAAAATTGTCTTTGGAAAAATGCTAAACAAAAATGACATTTCAAATGCCGGATGAGATCAATCATTATACAACAATTTAATTCCTATAAACCTCAGTTTGCTCATTTTTGTAAAAACGAATGATCAATTGCAATTGTGGTTTAGGAAAATGAAATTATAACTCTCGTCCAGAAGGATTTAAAACAATTAAAATTAAATTTGTTCAAGTAGAATTTGTTTTTCATTAATAAATAAACTAAATTTAAGTAAACTCAAGTAAAAAAACAGAAAAAAGGTCAAAAACCAAAAACGACATACAAAACTTCTAAGAAGAAAACACAGAGGACCCAAACTAACCAGAACAGAAACCTCATTTCTTTTTTTTTCTTTTTTTGTTTCCCCTTCTTTGCCACTGGTGATTCTTCCACACACTAATAAGTAATTATCAGCCCCGATTGACAAGCGCTTGAACTTTAAATATCCATTAGTTTCATGTCACAGCACAGCGGATATTAGCACTATGAAGATCATCACCCATGATCTCCAAACCACAAAGTCTGGCCTTCTGGCTGTTAAGCAGATAATTATGGCCCGCAGCAGTCATAGACTGCAAGGACCATATTGTAACTGGTACGAGGGTCGAACACTCAAAAAGTCAAAAACGTCAAAAAAACGCGTCAAAACGCCAAAAAATGGGGTCAAAAGTCGCCCAAAGCACAAAATGACACGACAATTGTGTAACACAACAAAAATACACACACACACGCACAACACCAACGCACAAACGTCAAAATTGTAGTCGCAAAAATGACGACAAAAAACCAAAAAAGCCCCAAAAAGCCCTCAAAGAACGGGTTTAAAGCCAAAAAGACATGCCCAGCCTATAGTAAAAGACAGGCCGCATTGAAATACATAGGCCACCTGACTGCAAAAACTTCTATATTGTTTTTCGAATGTTTTTTTATTATTATGGCCCGCAGCACTCACAGAGTGCAAGGACCATATTGTAACTGGTACGAGGGTCGAACACTCAAAAAGTCCAAAACGTCAAAAAAACGCGTCAAAACGCCAAAAAATGGGGTCAAAAGTCGCCCAAAGCACATGACGACATGACAATTGTGTAACGCAACAAAAATACACACACACACGCACAACACCAACGCAAAAACGTAAAAATTGTAGTCGCAAAAATGACGTCAAAAACCCAAAAAAGCCCCAAAAAGCCCTCAAAAGACGGGTTTAAAGCCAAAAAGACATGCCCAGCCTATAGTAAAAGACAGGCCGCATTGAAATACATAGGAAATCCTAACCGCAAAAACTTCTATATTGTTTTTCGAATGTTTATTATTGTTATTATTATGGCCCGCAGCACTCACAGAGTGCAAGGACCATATTGTAACTGGTACGAGGGTCGAACACTCAAAAAGTCAAAAACGTCAAAAAAACGCGTCAAAACGCCAAAAAATGGGGTCAAAAGTCGCCCAAAGCACAAAACAACACGACAATTGTGTAACGCAACAAAAATACACACACACACGCACAACACCAACGCAAAAACGTAAAAATTGTAGTCGCAAAAATGACGACAAAAACACAAAAAATCCCCAAAAAGCCCTCAAAAGACAGGTTTAAAGCCAAAAGACATGCCCAGCCTATAGTAAAAGACAGGCCGCATTGAAATACATAGGAAATCCTAACCGCAAAAACTTCTATATTGTTTTTCGAATGTTTATTATTATGGCCCGCAGCAGTCATAGACTGCAAGGACCATATTGTAACTGCTACGAGGGTCGAACACTCAAAAAGTCCAAAACGTCAAAAAAACGCGTCAAAACGCCAAAAAATGGGGTCAAAAGTCGCCCAAAGCACACAACGACACGACAATTGTGTAACGCAACAAAAATACACACACACACGCACAACACCAACGCAAAAACGTAAAAATTGTAGTCGCAAAAATGACGACAAAAACACAAAAATGCCCAAAAAAGCCCTCAAAAGACGGGTTTAAAGCCAAAAAGACATGCCCAGCCTATAGTAAAAGACAGGCCGCATTGAAATACATGGGAAATCCTAACCGCAAAAACTTCTATATTGTTTCTGCTTCGTTTCATTATTATTATTATTATGGCCCGCAGCAGTCATAGACTGCAAGGACCATATTGTAACTGGTACGAGGGTCGAACACTCAAAAAGTCCAAAACGTCAAAAAAACGCGTCAAAACGCCAAAAAATGGGGTCAAAAGTCGCCCAAAGCACAAAACGACACGACAATTGTGTAACGCAACAAAAATACACACACACACGCACAACACCAACGCACAAACGTCAAAATTGTAGTCGCAAAAATGACGACAAAAACCCAAAAAAGCCCCAAAAAGCCCTCAAAAGACGGGTTTAAAGCCAAAAAGACATGCCCAGCCTATAGTAAAAGACAGGCCGCATTGAAATACATAGGCCACCTGACTGCAAAAACTTCTATATTGTTTTTCGAAAGTTTTTTTATTATTATTATTATTATGGCCCGCAGCAGTCATAGACTGCAAGGACCATATTGTAACTGGTAGAAGGGTCGAACACTCAAAAAGGTCCAAAACGTCAAAAAAACGCGTCAAAACGCCAAAAAATGGGGTCAAAAGTCGCCCAAAGCACACAACGACACGACAATTGTGTAACGCAACAAAAATACACACACACACGCACAACACCAACGCAAAAACGTAAAAATTGTAGTCGCAAAAATGACGACAAAAGCACAAAAAAGCCCCAAAAAGCCCTCAAAAGACAGGTATAAAGCCCAAAAGACATGCCCAGCCTATAGTAAAAGACAGGCCGCATTGAAATACATAGGCCACCTGACTGCAAAAACTTCTATATTGTTTCTGCTTCGTTTCATTATTATGGCCCGCAGCAGTCATAGACTGCAAGGACCATATTGTAACTGGTACGAGGGTCGAACACTCAAAAAGTCCAAAACGTCAAAAAAACGCGTCAAAACGCCAAAAAATGGGGTCAAAAGTCGCCCAAAGCACATGACGACATGACAATTGTGTAACGCAACAAAAATACACACACACACGCACAACACCAACGCAAAAACGTAAAAATTGTAGTCGCAAAAATGACGTCAAAAACCCAAAAAAGCCCCAAAAAGCCCTCAAAAGACGGGTTTAAAGCCAAAAAGACATGCCCAGCCTATAGTAAAAGACAGGCCGCATTGAAATACATAGGAAATCCTAACCGCAAAAACTTCTATATTGTTTTTCGAATGTTTATTATTGTTATTATTATGGCCCGCAGCACTCACAGAGTGCAAGGACCATATTGTAACTGGTACGAGGGTCGAACACTCAAAAAGTCAAAAACGTCAAAAAAACGCGTCAAAACGCCAAAAAATGGGGTCAAAAGTCGCCCAAAGCACAAAACAACACGACAATTGTGTAACGCAACAAAAATACACACACACACGCACAACACCAACGCAAAAACGTAAAAATTGTAGTCGCAAAAATGACGACAAAAACACAAAAAATCCCCAAAAAGCCCTCAAAAGACAGGTTTAAAGCCAAAAGACATGCCCAGCCTATAGTAAAAGACAGGCCGCATTGAAATACATAGGAAATCCTAACCGCAAAAACTTCTATATTGTTTCTGCTTCGTTTCATTATTATGGCCCGCAGCAGTCATAGACTGCAAGGACCATATTGTAACTGGTACGAGGGTCGAACACTCAAAAAGTCCAAAACGTCAAAAAAACGCGTCAAAACGCCAAAAAATGGGGTCAAAAGTCGCCCAAAGCACATGACGACATGACAATTGTGTAACGCAACAAAAATACACACACACACGCACAACACCAACGCAAAAACGTAAAAATTGTAGTCGCAAAAATGACGTCAAAAACCCAAAAAAGCCCCAAAAAGCCCTCAAAAGACGGGTTTAAAGCCAAAAAGACATGCCCAGCCTATAGTAAAAGACAGGCCGCATTGAAATACATAGGAAATCCTAACCGCAAAAACTTCTATATTGTTTTTCGAATGTTTATTATTGTTATTATTATGGCCCGCAGCACTCACAGAGTGCAAGGACCATATTGTAACTGGTACGAGGGTCGAACACTCAAAAAGTCAAAAACGTCAAAAAAACGCGTCAAAACGCCAAAAAATGGGGTCAAAAGTCGCCCAAAGCACAAAACAACACGACAATTGTGTAACGCAACAAAAATACACACACACACGCACAACACCAACGCAAAAACGTAAAAATTGTAGTCGCAAAAATGACGACAAAAACACAAAAAATCCCCAAAAAGCCCTCAAAAGACAGGTTTAAAGCCAAAAGACATGCCCAGCCTATAGTAAAAGACAGGCCGCATTGAAATACATAGGAAATCCTAACCGCAAAAACTTCTATATTGTTTTTCGAATGTTTATTATTATGGCCCGCAGCAGTCATAGACTGCAAGGACCATATTGTAACTGCTACGAGGGTCGAACACTCAAAAAGTCCAAAACGTCAAAAAAACGCGTCAAAACGCCAAAAAATGGGGTCAAAAGTCGCCCAAAGCACACAACGACACGACAATTGTGTAACGCAACAAAAATACACACACACACGCACAACACCAACGCAAAAACGTAAAAATTGTAGTCGCAAAAATGACGACAAAAACACAAAAATGCCCAAAAAAGCCCTCAAAAGACGGGTTTAAAGCCAAAAAGACATGCCCAGCCTATAGTAAAAGACAGGCCGCATTGAAATACATGGGAAATCCTAACCGCAAAAACTTCTATATTGTTTCTGCTTCGTTTCATTATTATTATTATTATGGCCCGCAGCAGTCATAGACTGCAAGGACCATATTGTAACTGGTACGAGGGTCGAACACTCAAAAAGTCCAAAACGTCAAAAAAACGCGTCAAAACGCCAAAAAATGGGGTCAAAAGTCGCCCAAAGCACAAAACAACACGACAATTGTGTAACGCAACAAAAATACACACACACACGCACAACACCAACGCAAAAACGTAAAAATTGTAGTCGCAAAAATGACGACAAAAACACAAAAAATCCCCAAAAAGCCCTCAAAAGACAGGTTTAAAGCCAAAAGACATGCCCAGCCTATAGTAAAAGACAGGCCGCATTGAAATACATAGGAAATCCTAACCGCAAAAACTTCTATATTGTTTTTCGAATGTTTATTATTATGGCCCGCAGCAGTCATAGACTGCAAGGACCATATTGTAACTGCTACGAGGGTCGAACACTCAAAAAGTCCAAAACGTCAAAAAAACGCGTCAAAACGCCAAAAAATGGGGTCAAAAGTCGCCCAAAGCACACAACGACACGACAATTGTGTAACGCAACAAAAATACACACACACACGCACAACACCAACGCAAAAACGTAAAAATTGTAGTCGCAAAAATGACGACAAAAACACAAAAATGCCCAAAAAAGCCCTCAAAAGACGGGTTTAAAGCCAAAAAGACATGCCCAGCCTATAGTAAAAGACAGGCCGCATTGAAATACATGGGAAATCCTAACCGCAAAAACTTCTATATTGTTTCTGCTTCGTTTCATTATTATTATTATTATGGCCCGCAGCAGTCATAGACTGCAAGGACCATATTGTAACTGGTACGAGGGTCGAACACTCAAAAAGTCCAAAACGTCAAAAAAACGCGTCAAAACGCCAAAAAATGGGGTCAAAAGTCGCCCAAAGCACAAAACGACACGACAATTGTGTAACGCAACAAAAATACACACACACACGCACAACACCAACGCACAAACGTCAAAATTGTAGTCGCAAAAATGACGACAAAAACCCAAAAAAGCCCCAAAAAGCCCTCAAAAGACGGGTTTAAAGCCAAAAAGACATGCCCAGCCTATAGTAAAAGACAGGCCGCATTGAAATACATAGGCCACCTGACTGCAAAAACTTCTATATTGTTTTTCGAAAGTTTTTTTATTATTATTATTATTATGGCCCGCAGCAGTCATAGACTGCAAGGACCATATTGTAACTGGTAGAAGGGTCGAACACTCAAAAAGGTCCAAAACGTCAAAAAAACGCGTCAAAACGCCAAAAAATGGGGTCAAAAGTCGCCCAAAGCACACAACGACACGACAATTGTGTAACGCAACAAAAATACACACACACACGCACAACACCAACGCAAAAACGTAAAAATTGTAGTCGCAAAAATGACGACAAAAGCACAAAAAAGCCCCAAAAAGCCCTCAAAAGACAGGTATAAAGCCCAAAAGACATGCCCAGCCTATAGTAAAAGACAGGCCGCATTGAAATACATAGGCCACCTGACTGCAAAAACTTCTATATTGTTTCTGCTTCGTTTCATTATTATGGCCCGCAGCAGTCATAGACTGCAAGGACCATATTGTAACTGGTACGAGGGTCGAACACTCAAAAAGTCCAAAACGTCAAAAAAACGCGTCAAAACGCCAAAAAATGGGGTCAAAAGTCGCCCAAAGCACAAAACGACACGACAATTGTGTAACACAACAAAAATACACACACACACGCACAACACCAACGCAAAAATGTCAAAATTGTAGTCGCAAAAATGACGACAAAAAACCAAAAAAGCCCCAAAAAGCCCTCAAAGAACGGGTTTAAAGCCAAAAAGACATGCCCAGCCTATAGTAAAAGACAGGCCGCATTGAAATACATAGGCCACCTGACTGCAAAAACTTCTATATTGTTTCTGCTTCGTTTCATTATTATTATGGCCCGCAGCAGTCATAGACTGCAAGGACCATATTGTAACTGGTACGAGGGTCGAACACTCAAAAAGTCCAAAACGTCAAAAAAACGCGTCAAAACGCCAAAAAATGGGGTCAAAAGTCGCCCAATGCACAAAACGACACGACAATTGTGTAACGCAACAAAAATACACACACACACGCACAACACCAACGCACAAACGTCAAAATTGTAGTCGCAAAAATGACGACAAAAACCCAAAAAAGCCCCAAAAAGCCCTCAAAAGACGGGTTTAAAGCCAAAAAGACATGCCCAGCCTATAGTAAAAGACAGGCCGCATTGAAATACATAGGCCACCTGACTGCAAAAACTTCTATATTGTTTTTCGAAAGTTTTTTTATTATTATGGCCCGCAGCACTCACAGAGTGCAAGGACCATATTGTAACTGGTACGAGGGTCGGACACTCAAAAAGTCCAAAACGTCAAAAAAACGCGTCAAAACGCCAAAAAATGGGGTCAAAAGTCGCCCAAAGCACAAAACGACACAACAATTGTGTAACGCAACAAAAATACACACACACACGCACAACACCAACGCAAAAACGTCAAATTTGTAATCGCAAAAATGACGACAATAACACGAAAAAGCCCCAAAAAGCCCTCAAAAGAAGGGTTTAAAGCCAAAAAGACCTGCCCAGCCTATAGTAAAAGACAGGCCGCATTGAAATACATAGGAAATCCTAACCGCAAAAACTTCTATATTGTTTCTGCTTTGTTTCATTTTTATTATGGCCCGCAGCACTCACAGAGTGCAAGGACCATATTGTAACTGCTACGAGGGTCGACCCCCAAAAAGGTCCAAAACGTCAAAAAAACGCGTTAAAACGCCAAAAAATCGGGTCAAAAGTCGCCCAAAGCACACAACGACTCGACAATTGTGTAACGCAACAAAAATAGACACAATCACGCACAACACCAACGCAAAAACGACAAAATTGTAGTCGCAAAAATGACGACAAAAACACGAAAAAGCCAAAAAAAGCCCCAAAAAGCCCTCAAAAGAAGGGTTTAAAGCCAAAAAGACATGCCCAGCCTATAGTAAAAGACAGGCCGCATTGAAATACATAGGCCACCTGACTGCAAAAACTTCTATATTGTTTTTCGAATGTTTATTATTATGGCCCGCAGCAGTCATAGACTGCAAGGACCATATTGTAACTGGTACGAGGGTCGAATACTCAAAAAGTCCAAAACGTCAAAAAAACGCGTCAAAACGCCAAAAAATGGGGTCAAAAGTCGCCCAAAGCACAAAACGACACGACAATTGTGTAACGCAACAAAAATACACACACACACGCACAACACCGACGCAAAAACGTAAAAATTGTAGTCGCAAAAATGACGACAAAAACACAAAAAAGCCCCAAAAAGCCCTCAAAAGACGGGTTTAAAGCCAAACAGACATGCCCAGCCTATAGTAAAAGACAGGCCGCATTGAAATACATAGGCCACCTGACTGCAAAAACTTCTATATTGTTTCTGCTTCGTTTCATTATTATTATTATTATGGCCCGCAGCACTCACAGAGTGCAAGGACCATATTGTAACTGGTACGAGGGTCGAACACTCAAAAAGGTCCAAAACGTCAAAAAAACGCGTCAAAACGCCAAAAAATGGGGTCAAAAATCGCCCAAAGCACAAAACAACACGACAATTGTGTAACGCAACAAAAATACACACACACACGCACATCACCATCGCAAAAACGACAAAATTGTAGTCGCAAAAATGACGACAAAAACCCAAAAAAGCCCCAAAAAGCCCTCAAAAGACAGGTTTAAAGCCAAAACGACACGCCCAGCCTATAGTAAAAGACAGGCCGCATTGAAATACATGGGAAATCCTAACCGCAAAAACTTCTATATTGTTTCTGCTTCGTTTCATTATTATTATTCTTCTTGCACACTAACGGCGTCTTTGAGCTTAATTTTGACCCCCGCCACATACCCGAAAACTCACCAAAATTGGCACACATCTGGGATAAATTGAAAATGAATTTTCGACAAAGAGAACGTCACCCCCCCGAAGTCGATGACATCACAGCGAGCGTTCCCGTAAAAAAAATGAATGGGCCGAAAATCGCTTATGGGGCCAAAAAAAAATATTTTGAAATACAGTTACGAAACCAAAACACGCGTGTTGGATATATCCCAGAGAAGTTATGAAATCATTATGGGATGGCCACACGACCTACGGCTTGGCGGCCATTTTGTGGCGAACACAGAGAAATGGCGATTTTCTTGTTTTTTGACAAAATGGGAAAACGACCCTTTTGTTTAAGCGATTTTCACGAGATTGCACACACATGCCAAGACCATGATTTTACAACTACCAATGAAGTTTCGTTGACCTTTGACCTTGGGAAGGGGCGGCCATCTTAAATTTTCATAAAAAAGCACCTTTAGTAACGGATACAAACGAAAACTCGTCCTAGGGATTTTTATCGATCTTTTTGAAACTTCTCGGGCATCAATGGCAAGCTACTGTGGACAAAATGTTGGAATTAGAAGTTGTAGAATTTGAAACCCGTGCGCGTGGCGATTTCGCAACCGTCGCCATTTTAGCTAGCTCGCACATATTTTATCGGAATAGCCTGAAACTGAAATATGCGATACCCTGGCCCACACTGAACAAAACGATGTCACATACGA
The DNA here is from genome assembly GCF_053564925.1 of Oryzias latipes. NCBI lineage: Eukaryota > Metazoa > Chordata > Actinopteri > Beloniformes > Adrianichthyidae > Oryzias > Oryzias latipes. The sequence goes on along the minus strand of NC_136260.1, from coordinate 16,287,379 downwards.
CAAAATCGATAAAGGAATGTGGCCGTGGTAAACAAAAAACGATCGCAAAAAAAAGTGCTGACTCAGCAATAAAAAAAATTTTCGGATTTTTTTTTAAAGAATCGGCTAACGAAACCCAGATAACTTTGTCGGGTATATCAAAAGAAAGTTTTGAAATCATTACGTGATGGCGACACGACCTACGGTTTGGCGGCCATTTTGTGCCAAAATCTGCCATTTTGAGTTTTTCGCGTTTTTACACAATATGGAAAAATGAACTTTTTTTCGAGCGATTTTCACGAAATTTGACTCGCATGTCCCTAGCGTAAGTTTACATTCACCTCTGGAGTTTCGTCGACCTTTGACCTCGGGAAAAGGCGACCATCTTGAATTTTCTATAAAAAACACCTTTACCACCGGATTCAAACGTAAACTTGTCGTTGGAATTTTCATCAATCGTCTCAAAATTTTTTGGGCATCAATGGCAAGATACTGGGGAAAAAATGTTGGAATTAGAAGTTGTAGATTTTGAACGGCGTGCGCGTGGCAAGCTAGCAAAGTGGCGCACTGTTATAACTCCCATGCATTTCAATACAATACAGTGAAAATTGAATGCATGCATTAATGCCTGAAACAGAATACATTGAAAAACACTGGATATGGACATATAAGGAATGTGGGCGTGGTTAGCATAAAACCCCTGTTGCTAAGGACAACAAAAAGTTTACTTTTACCGATTTGTCCGAAACTGACGTCAATCTGTTCGTCCTCCCGAGGGGACCAAAACATAAAATGGTTGCTATGGAGATAAAATCAACAGAAAAGCGGCCATTTTGGAAAAAGTGGTTTTTTTATCAACTTATGACATGTAGCTCTCACCAATGGAGGAATGTGTTTTTCTGAATCAGTTGATGATGCTGATCGCTATGCTAGCACTTTTAACCACATTAGCATAGCTAGCATAGTTAGCATAATTAGCATTTTAGGTAATGTGTTTTTCCGAGTGAGTTGATGATGCTGATCGCAATGCTAGCACTTTTAGCCACATTAGCATAGCTAGCATAGTTAGCATTATTAGCATTTTAGATAATATATTTTTCTGAGTCAGTTGATGATGCTGATCGCTATGCTAGCACTTTTAGCTATGTTAGCATAGCTAGCATAGTTAGCATAATTAGCATTTTAGGTAATGTGTTTTTCTGAGTCAGTTGATGATGCTGATCGCTATGCTAGCACTTTTAGCTATGTTAGCATAACTAGCATAGTTCGCATAATTAGCATTTTAGGTAATGTGTTTTTCTGAGTCAGTTGATGATGCTGATCGCTATGCTAGCACTTTTAGCCACATTAGCATAGCTAGCATTGTTAGCATAATTAGCATATGCAGTTTTGACTAGCCTTCATCAAAAGTGGGCAGTGATGGCGGTGAGGGCGGTGAGGGCGGTGGTGCGTAGAGTTGGGCGTGGACGGCGGGTTGCGTCTGCGGGCCATACAACGCCGCTTGCGGCTTTAATTATTATTATTATTCTTCTTGCACACTAACGGCGTCTTTGAGCTTAATTTTGACCCCCGCCACATACCCGAAAACTCACCAAAATTGGCACACATCTGGGATAAATTGAAAATGAATTTTCGACAAAGAGAACGTCACCCCCCCGAAGTCGATGACATCACAACGAGCGTTCCCGTAAAAAAAATGAATGGGCCGAAAATCGCTTATGGGGCCAAAAAAAAATATTTCGGAATACAGTTACGAAACCAAAACACGCGTGTTGGAGATATCCCAAAGAAGTTATGAAATCATTATGGGATGGCCACACGACCTAAGGCTTGGCGGCCATTTTGTGGCGAACTCAGAGAAATAGCGATTTTCGTGTTTTTTGACAATATGGGAAAATGACACTTTTGTTCAAGCGATTTTCACGAAATTTCATACACATGCCACAAACACGATTCTACAACTACCAAAGAATTTTTGTTGACCTTTGACCTTGGGAAGGGGCGGCCATCTTGAATTTTCAAAAAAAAGCACCTTTAGTAACGGATACAAACGAAAACTCGTCCTCGGGATTTTCATCAATCTTCTTGAAACTTCTCGGGCATCAATGGCAAGCTACTGTGGACAAAATGTTGGAATTAGAAGTTGTAGAATTTGAAACGCGTGCCCGTGGCGAATTCGCAACCGTCGCCATTTTAGCTAGCTCGCACATATTTTGTCGGAATAGCCTGAAACTGAAATATGCGATACCCTGTCCCACACTGAACAAAACGATGTCACATACGACAAAATCCATAAAGGAATGTGGCCGTGGTAAACAAAAAACCGTCGCAAAAAAAAGTGCTGACTCGGCAAAAAAAAATTTTTTTGGATTTTATTTTTAAGAATCGGCTAACGAAACTCAGATAACTTTGTCGGGTATATCCAAAGAAAGTTTTGAAATCATTACGTGATGGCGACTTGACCTACGGTTTGGCGGCCATTTTTTGCCAAAATCTGCCATTTTGCGTTTTTCGCGTTTTTACACAATATGGAAAAATGAACTTTTTTTCGAGCGATTTTCACGAAATTTGACTCGCATGTCCCTAGCGTAAGTCTACAATCACCTTTGGAGTTTCGTCGACCTTTGACCTCGGGAAAAGGCGGCCATCTTGAATTTTCTATAAAAAACACCTTTACCACCAGATTCAAACGTAAACTTGTCGTTGGAATTTTCATCGATTGTCTCGAAACTTTTTGGGCATCAATGGCAAGCTACTGTGGAAAAAATGTTGGAAGTAGAAGTTGTAGATTTTGAGCGGCGTGTGCGTGGCAAGCTAGCAAAGTGGCGCACTGTTATAACTCCCATGCATTTCAATACAATACAGTGAAAATTGAATGCATGCATTCATGCCTGAAACAGAATACATTGAAAAAGACTGGACATGGACATATAAGGAATGTGGGCGTGGTTAGCATAAAACCACTGTTGCTAAGGACGACAAAAAGTTTACTTTTACCGATTTATCCGAAATTGACGTCAATCTGTTCGTCTTCTGAAGTGGACCAAAACATAAAATGGTTGCTATGGAGATAAAATAAACAGAAAAGCCGCCATTTTGGAAAAAGTCGTTTTTTTATCAACTTATGACAAATAGCTTTCACCGATGGAGGAATATGTTTTTCTGAGTCAGTAAATGATGCTTATCGCTATGCTAGCAATTTTAGCCACATTAGCATAGCTAGCATAGTTAGCATAATTAGCATTTTAGGTAATGTGTTTTTCTGAGTCAGTTGATGATGCTGATCGCTATGCTAGCACTTTTAGCCACATTAGCATAGCTAGCATAGTTAGCATAATTAGCATTTTAGGTAATGTGTTTTTCTGAGTCAGTTGATGATGCTGATCGCTATGCTAGCACTTTTAGCCACATTAGCATAGCTAGCATAGTTAGCATAATTAGCATTTTAGGTAATGTGTTTTTCTGAGTCAGTTGATGATGCTGATCGCTATGCTAGCACTTTTAGCCACATTAGCGTAGCTAGCATAGTTAGCATAATTAGCATTTTAGATAATGTGTTTTTCTGAGTCAGTTGATGATGCTGATCGCAATGCTAGCACTTTTAGCCACATTAGCATAGTTAGCATTGTTAGCATAATTAGCAAATCCAGCCTTGACTAGCTTTTAATTTGCGGGCTGTGAGGGCGGTGAGGTCAGCGGTGGTGCGTAGAGTTGGGCGTGGAGGCGGGTTGCGTCTGCGGGCCATACAACGCCGCTTGCGGCTTTAATTATTATTCTTGTTTCTAACGGATCCGTTGAGCTCAAATTTGACCCCCGCCACATACCCGAAAACTCACCAAAATTGGCACACACCTGGGATAAATTGAAAATGAATTTTCGGCAAAGAGAACGTCACCCCCCCGAAGTCGATGACATCACAGCGAGCGTTCCCGTAAAAAAAATGAATGGGCCGAAAATCGCTTATGGGGCCAAAAAAATTTTTTTTGAAATACAGTTAGGAAACCAAAACACTTGTGTTGGAGATATCCCAAAGAAGTTCTGAAATTATTATGGGATGGCCACACGACTTACGGCTTGGCGGCCATTTTGTGGCAAACTCAGAGAAATGGCGATATTCGTGTTTTTTCACAATATGGGAAAACGACACTTTTGTTCAAGCGATTTTCACAAAATTGCACACACATGCCACAAACACGATTCTACAACTACCAAAGAAGTTTTGTTGACCTTTGACCTTGGCAAGGGGCGGCCATCTTGGATTTTCAAAAAAAAGCACCTTTAGTAACGGATACAAACGAAAACTCGTCCTAGGGATTTTTATCGATCTTTTTGAAATTTCTCGGGCATCAATGGCAAGCTACTGTGGACAAAATGTTGGAATTAGAAGTTGTAGAATTTGAAATGCGTGCGCGTGGCGAATTCGCAACCGTCGTTTTTTTAGCTAGCTCGCACATATTTTATCGGAATAGCCTGAAACTGAAATATGCGATACCCTGGCCCACACTGAACAAAACGATGTCACATACGACAAAATCGGTAAAGAAATGTGGCCGTGGTAAACAAAAAACGGTCGCAAAAAAAAGTGCTGACTCGGCAAAAAAAAATTTTTTTGGATTTTATTTTTAAGAATCGGCTAACGAAACCTAGATAACTTTGTCGGGTATATCCAAACAAAGTTTTGAAATCATTACGTGATGGCGACACGACCTACGGTTTGGCGGCCATTTTGTGCCAAAATCTGCCATTTTGAGTTTTTCGCGTTTTTACACAATATGGAAAAATGAACTTTTTTTCGAGCGATTTTTATGAAATTTGACTCGCATGTCCCTAGCGTCAGTTTACAATCACCTTTGGAGTTTCGTCGACCTTTGACCTCGGGAAAAGGCGGCCATCTTGAATTTTCTATAAAAAACACCTTAACCACCAGATTCAAACGTAAACTTGTCGTTGGAATTTTCTTCGATCGTCTCAAAACTTTTTGGGCATCAATGGCAAGCTACTGTGGAAAAAATGTTGGAATTAGAAGTTGTAGATTTTGAACGGCGTGCGCGTGGCAAGCTAGCAAAGTGGCGCACTGTTATAACTCCCATGCATTTCAATACAATACAGTGAAAATTTAATGCATGCATTAATGCCTGAAACTGAATACATTGAAAAACACTGGATATGGACATATAAGGAATGTGGGCGTGGTTAGCATAAAACCACTGTTGCTAAGGACGACAAAAAGTTTACTTTTACCGATTTGTCCGAAACTGACGTCAATCTGTTCGTCCTCCCGAGGGGACCAAAACATAAAATGGTTGCTATGGAGATAAAATCAACAGAAAAGCCGCCATTTTGGAAAAAGTGGGCTTTTTAGCAACTTATGACATATAACTCTCACCAATGGAGGAATGTGTTTTTCTGAGTCAGTTGATGATGCTGATCGCTATGCTAGCAATTTTAGCCACATTAGCATAGCTAGCATAGTTAGCATAATTAGCATTTTAGGAAATGTGTTTTTTTGAGTCAGTTGATGATGCTGATCGCTATGCTAGCACTTTTAGCTATGTTAGCATAGCTAGCATAGTTAGCATAATTAGCATTTTAGGTAATGTGTTTTTCTGAGTCAGTTGAAGATGTTGATTGCTATGCTAGCACTTTTAGCCACATTAGCATAGTTAGCATAGTTAGCATAATTAGCATTTTAGGTAATGTGTTTTTCTGAGTCAGTTGATGATGCTGATCGCTATGCTAGCACTTTTAGCCACATTAGCATAGCTAGCATAGTTAGCATAATTAGCATTTTAGGAAATGTGTTTTTTTGAGTCAGTTGATGATGCTAATCGCAATGCTAGCTCATTTAGGCACATTAGCATAGCTAGCATAGTTAGCATAATTAGCATTTTAGGAAATGTGTTTTTCTGAGAGAGTTGATTATGCTGATCGCTATGCTAGGACTTTTAGTCACATTAGCATAGTTAGCATAGTTAGCATTATGAGCAAATCCAGCCTTGATTAGCTTTTAATTTGTGGGCGGTGAGGGCGGAGAGGGCCGCGGTAGTGCGTAGAGTTGGGCGTGGAAGGCGGGTTGCGTCTGCGGGCCATACAACGCCGCTTGCGGCTTTAATTATTATTCTTCTCGTTTCTAACGGCGTCTTTGAGCTCAAATTTGACCCCCGCCACATACCCGAAAACTCACCAAAATTGGCACACATCTGGGATAAATTGAAAATGAATTTTCGGCAAAGAAAACGTCAACCCCCCCACGACGATGACATCACGGCGAGCGTTCTCGTAAAAAAAATGAATGGGCCTAAAATCGCTTATGGGGCCAAAAAAATTTTTTTTGAAATACAGTTACGAAACCAAAACACGTGTGTTGGAGATATCCCAAAGAAGTTATGAAATCATTATGGGATGGCCACACGACCTACGGCTTGGCGGCCATTTTTTGGCGAACTCAGAGAAATGGCGATTTTTGTGTTTTTTCACAATATGGGAAAACGACACTTTTGTTCAAGCGATTTTCACGAAATTGCATACACATGCCAAAAACACGATTCTACAGCTGCCAACAAAGTTTCGTTGACCTTTGACCTTGGCAAGGGGCGGCCATCTTGGATTTTCAAAAAAAAGCACCTTTAGTAACGGATACAAACGAAAACTCGTCCTAGGGATTTTTATCGATCTTTTTGAAACTTCTCAGGCATCAATGGCAAGCTACTGTGGACAAAATGTTGGAATTAGAAGTTGTAGATTTTGAAACGCGTGCGCGTGGCGAATTCGCAACCGTCGCCATTTTAGCTAGCTCGCACATATTTTATCGGAATAGCCTGAAACTGAAATATGCGATACCCTGGCCCACACTGAACAAAACGATGTCACATACGACAAAATCGATGAAGGAATGTGGCCGTGGTAAACAAAAAACGATCGCAAAAAAAAGTGCTGACTCGGCAAAAAAACTTTTTTTCGGATTTTATTTTTAAGAATCGGCTAGAGAAACTCAGATAACTTTGTCGGGTATATCCAAAGAAAGTTTTGAAATCATTACGTGATGGCGACACGACCTACGGTTCGGCGGCCATTTTGTGCCAAAATCTGCCATTTTGAGTTTTTCGCGTTTTTACACAATATGGAAAAATGAACTTTTTTTCGAGCGATTTTCACGAAATTTGACGCACATGTCCCTAGCGTAAGCCTACAATCACCTCTGGAGTTTCGTCGACCTTTGACCTCGGGAAAAGGCGGCCATCTTGAATTTTTTATAAAAAACACCTTTACCACCAGATTCAAACGTAAACTTGTCGTTGGAATTTTCATCGATTGGGTCGAAACTTTTTGGGCATCAATGGTAAGCTACTGTGGAAAAAATGTTGGAATTAAAAGTTGTAGATTCTGAACGGCGTGCGCGTGGCGAGCTAGCAAAGTGGCGCACTGTTATAACTCCCATGCATTTCAATACAATACAGTGAAAATTGAATGCATGCATTAATGCCTGAAACAGAATACATTGAAAAACACTGGATATGGACATATAAGGAATGTGGGCGTGGTTAGCATAAAACCACTGTTGCTAAGGACAACAAAAAGTTTACTTTTACCGATTTGTCCGAAACTGACGTCAATCTGTTCGTCCTCCAGAGGGGACCAAAACATAAAATGGTTGCTATGGAGATAAAATCAACAGAAAAGCCGCCATTTTGGAAAAAGTGGGTTTTTTATCAACTTATGACATGTAGCTCTCGCCAATGGAGGAATGTGTTTTTCTGAGTCAGTTGATGATGCTAATCGCTATGCTAGCACTTTAAGCTATGTTAGCATAACTAGCATAGTTAGCATAATTAGCATTTCAGGTATTGTGTTTTTCTGAGTCAGTTGATGATGCTGATCGCTATGCTAGCAATTTTAGCGACATTAACATAGCTAGCATAGTTAGCATAATTAGCATTTTAGGTAATGTGTTTTTCTGAGTCAGTTGATGATGCTGATCACTATGCTAGCACTTTTAGCCACATTAGCATAGCTAGCATAGTTAGCATAATTAGCTTGTTAGGTAATGTGTTTTTCTGAGTCAGTTGATGATGCTGATCGCTATGCTAGCACTTTTAGCCACATTAGCATAGCTAGCATAGTTAGCATAATTAGCATTTTAGATAATGTGTTTTTCTGAGTCAGTTGATGATGCTGATCGCAATGCTAGCACTTTTAGCCACATTAGCATAGTTAGCATTGTTAGCATAATTAGCAAATCCAGCCTTGACTAGCTTTTAATTTGCGGGCTGTGAGGGCGGTGAGGTCAGCGGTGGTGCGTAGAGTTGGGCGTGGAGGCGGGTTGCGTCTGCGGGCCATACAACGCCGCTTGCGGCTTTAATTATTATTATTATTATTCTTCTTGTCCTATAACGGCGTCTTTGAGCTTAATTTTGACCCCCGCCACATACCCGAAAACTCACCAAAATTGGCACACACCTGGGATAAATTGAAAATGAATTTTTGGCAAAGAGAACGCCACCCCCCCGAAGTCGATGACATCACGGCGAGCGATCCCGTAAAAAAAATGAATGGGCCGAAAATCGCTTATGGGGCCAAAAAAAAATATTTTGAAATACAGTTACGAAACCAAAACACGCGTGTTGGAGATATCCCAAAGAAGTTATGAAATCATTATGGGATGCCCACACGACCTACGGCTTGGCGGCCATTTTGTGGCGAACTCAGAGAAATGGCGATTTTCGTGTTTTTTGACAATATGGGAAAACTACACTTTTGTTAAAGCGATTTTCACGAAATTTCATACACATGCCAAAAACACGATTCTACAACTACCAAAGAAGTTTTGTTGACCTTTGACCTTGGGAAGGGGCGGCCATCTTGAATTTTCATAAAAAAGCACCTTTAGTAACGTATACAAACGAAAACTCGTCCTAGGGATTTTTATCGATCTTTTTGAAACTTCTCAGGCATCAATGGCAAGCTACTGTGGACAAAATGTTGGAATTAGAAGTTGTAGAATTTGAAACGCGTGCGCGTGGCGAATTCGCAACCGTCGCCATTTTAGCTAGCTCGCACATATTTTATCGGAATAGCCTGAAACTGAAATATGCGATACCCTGGCCCACACTGAACAAAACGATGTCACATACGACAAAATCGATAAAGGAATGTGGCCGTGGTAAGCAAAAAACCGTCGCAAAAAAAAGTGCTGACTCGGCAAAAAAAAAAATTTTCGGATTTTATTTTTAAGAATCGGCTAACAAAACCCAGATAACTTTGTCGGGTATATCCAAAGAAAGTTTTGAAATCATTACGTGATGGCCACACGACCTACGGTTTGGCGGCCATTTTGTGCCAAAATCTGCCATTTTGAGTTTTTCGCGTTTTTACACGATATGGAAAAATGAACTTTTTTTTGAGCGATTTTCACGAAATTTGACTCGCATGTCCCTAGCGTAAGTCTACAATCACCTTTGGAGTTTCGTCGACCTTTGACCTCGGGAAAAGGCGGCCATCTTGAATTTTCTATAAAAAACACCTTAACCACCAGATTCAAACGTAAACTTGTCGTTGGAATTTTCTTCGATCGTCTCAAAACTTTTTGGGCATCAATGGCAAGCTACTGTGTAAAAAATGTTGGAATTAGAAGTTGTAGATTTTGAACGGCGTGCGCGTGGCAAGCTAGCAAAGTGGCGCACTGTTATAACTCCCATGCATTTCAATACAATACAGTGAAAATTGAATGCATGCATTCATGCCTGAAACTGAATACATTGAAAAACACTGGATATGGACATATAAGGAATGTGGGCGTGGTTAGCATAAAACCACTGTTGCTAAGGACGACAAAAAGTTTACTTTTACCGATTTGTCCGAAACTGACGTCAATCTGTTCGTCCTCCCGAGGGGACCAAAACATAAAATGGTTGCTATGGAGATAAAATCAACAGAAAAGCCGCCATTTTGGAAAAAGTAGGTTTTTTATCAACTTATGACATATAACTCTCACCAATGGAGGAATGTGTTTTTCTGAGTCAGTTGATGATGCTGATCGCTATGCTAGCAATTTTAGCTATGTTAGCATAGCTAGCATAGTTAGCATAATTAGCATTTTAGGTAATGTGTTTTTCTGAGTCAGTTGAAGATGCTGATTGCTATGCTAGCACTTTTAGCCACATTAGCATAGTTAGCATAGTTAGCATAATTAGCATTTTAGGTAATGTGTTTTTCTGAGTCAGTTGATGATGCTGATCGCTATGCTAGCACTTTTAGCCACATTAGCATAGCTAGCATAGTTAGCATAATTAGCATTTTAGGAAATGTGTTTTTTTGAGTCAGTTTATGATGCTAATCGCAATGCTAGCTCATTTAGGCACATTAGCATAGCTAGCATGGTTAGCATAATTAGCATTTTAGGAAATGTGTTTTTCTGAGAGAGTTGATTATGCTGATCGCTATGCTAGGACTTTTAGTCACATTAGCATAGTTAGCATAGTTAGCATTATGAGCAAATCCAGCCTTGATTAGCTTTTAATTTGTGGGCGGTGAGGGCGGAGAGGGCCGCGGTAGTGCGTAGAGTTGGGCGTGGAAGGCGGGTTGCGTCTGCGGGCCATACAACGCCGCTTGCGGCTTTAATTATTATTATTATTCTTCCCGTTTCTAACGGATCCGTAGATCGCAAATTTGACCCCCGCCACATACCCGAAAACTCACCAAAATTGGCACACACCTAGGATAAATTGAAAATGAATTTTCGGCAAAGAGAACATCACCCCCCCCCACGATGATGACATCACGGCGAGCGTTCCCGTCAAAAAAATGAATGGGCCTAAAATCGCTTATGGGGCCAAAAAAAAATATTTCGAAATACAGTTACGAAACCAAAACACGTGTGTTGGAGATATCCCAAAGAAGTTATGAAATCATTATGGGATGGCCACACGACCTACGGCTTGGCGGCCATTTTGTGGCAAACACAGAGAAATGGCGATTTTCGTGTTTTTTGACAATATGGGAAAACGATACTTTTGTTTGAGCGATTTTCACGAAATTGCACACACATGCCAAAAACACGATTCTACAACTGCCAAAGAAGTTTTGTTGACCTTTGACCTTGGCAAGGGGCGGCCATCTTGAATTTTCATAAAAAAGCACCTTTAGTAACGGATACAAACGAAAACTCGTCCTAGGGATTTTTTTCGATCTTTTTCAAACTTCTCGGGCATCAATGGCAATCAATTGTTGACAAAATGTTGGAATTAGAAGTTGTAGAATTTGAAACGCGTCCGCGTGGCGAATTCGCAACCGTCGCCGTTTTAGCTAGCTCGCACATATTTTATCGGAATAGCCTGAAACTGAAATATGCGATTCCCTGGCCCACACTGAACAAAACGATATCACATACGACAAAATCGATAAAGGAATGTGGCCGTGGTAAACAAAAAACGATCGCAAAAAAAAGTGCTGACTCGGCAAAAAAAAAAAAAATCGGATTTTATTTTTAAGAATCGGCTAACGAAACCCAGATAACTTTGTCGGGTATATCCAAATAAAGTTTTGAAATCATTACGTGATGGCGACACGACCTACGGTTTGGCGGCCATTTTGTGCCAAAATCTGCCATTTAGAGTTTTTCGCGATTTTACACAATATGGAAAAATGAACTCTTTTTCGAGCGATTTTGACGAAATTTGACTCGCATGTCCTTAGCGTAAGTCTACAATCACCTTTGGAGTTTCGTCGACCTTTGACCTCGGGAAAAGGAGGCCATCTTGAATTTTATATAAAAAACACCTTTACCACCAGATTCAAACGTAAACTTGTCGTTGGAATTTTCATCGATTGTCTCGAAACTTTTTTGACATCAATGGCAAGCTACTGTGGAAAAAATGTTGGAATTAGAAGTTGTAGATTTTGAACGGCGTGCGCGTGGCATGCTAGCAAAGTGGCGCACTGTTATAACTCCCATGTATTTCAATACAATACAGTGAAAATTGAATGCATGCATTAATGCCTGAAACAGAATACATTGAAAAACACTGGATATGGACATATAAGGAATGTGGGCGTGGTTAGCATAAAACCACTGTTGCTAAGGACAACAAAAAGTTTACTTTTACCGATTTGTCCGAAACTGACGTCAATCTGTTCGTCCTCCCAAGGGGACAAAAACATAAAATGGTTGCTATGGAGAAAAAATGAACAGAAAAGCCGCCATTTTGGAAAAAGTAGGTTTTTTATCAACTTATGACATGTAGCTCTCACCAATGGAGGAATGTGTTTTTCTGAGTCAGTTGATGATGCAGATCGCTATGCTAGCAATTTTAGCTATATTAGCATTACTAGCATAGTTAGCATAATTAGCATTTTAGGTAATGTGTTTTTCTGAGTCAGTTGATGATGCTGATCGCTATGCTAGCACTTTTAGCTATGTTAGCATAGCTAGCATAGTTAGCATAATTAGCATTTTAGGTAATGTGTTTTTCTGATTCAGTTAATGATGCTGATCGCTATGCTAGCACTTTTAGCCACATTAGCATAGCTAGCATAGTTAGCATAATTAGCATTTTAGGTAATGTGTTTTTCTGAGTCAGTTGATGATGCTGATCGCTATGCTAGCACTTTTAGCCACATTAGCATTGCTAGCATAGTTAGCATAATTAGCATTTTAGGTGATGTGTTTTTCTGTGTCGGTTGATGATGCTGATCGCTATGCTAGCACTTTTAGCCACATTAGCATAGTTAGCATAGTTAGCATAATTAGCAAATCCAGCCTTGACTAGCTTTTAATTTGCGGGCTGTGAGGGCGGTGAGGTCAGCGGTGGTGCGTAGAGTTGGGCGTGGAGGCGGGTTGCGTCTGCGGGCCATACAACGCCGCTTGCGGCTTTAATTATTATTATTCTCGCCTACTAACGGATCCGTTGAGCTCAAATTTGACCCCCGCCACATACCCGAAAACTCTTCAAAATTGGCACACACCTAGGATAAATTGAAAATGAATTTTCGGCAAAAAGAACGTCACCCCCCCGAAGTCGATGACATCACAGCGAGCGATCCCGTAAAAAAAATGAATGGGCCGAAATCTGTTTATGGGGCCAAAAAAAAATATTTCGAAATAGAGCTATGAAACCAGAACACGTGTGTTGGAGATATCCCAAAGAAGTTATGAAATCATTATGGGATGGCCACACGACCTACGGCTTGGCGGCCATTTTGTGGCGAACTCAGAGAAATGGCGATTTTCGTGTTTTTTGACAATATGGGAAAACGATACTTTTGTTTGAGCGATTTTCACGAAATTGCACACACATGCCACTAGCACGATTCTACAACTACCAAAGAAGTTTCGTTGACTTTTGACCTTGGGAAGAGGCAGCCATCTTGAATTTAAAAAAAAAAGCACCTTTAGTAAGTTATTCAAACGAAAACTCGTCCTAGGGATTTTTTTCGATCTTTTTGAAACTTTTCGGGCATCAATGGCAAGCTACTGTGGACAAAATGTTGGAATTAGAAGTTGTAGAATTTGAAACGCGTGCCCGTGGCAAATTCGCAACCGTCGCCATTTTAGCTAGCTCGCACATATTTTGTCGGAATAACCTGAAACTGAAATATGCGATACCCTGTCCCACACTGAACAAAACGATGTCACATACGACAAAATCCATGAAGGAATGTGGCCGTGGTAAACAAAAAACCGTCGCAAAAAAAAGTGCTGACTCGGCAAAAAAAAATTTTTTCGGATTTTATTTTTAAGAATCGGCTAACGAAACTCAGATAACTTTGTCGGGTATATCCAAAGAAAGTTTTGAAATCATTACGTGATGGCGACACGACCTACGGTTTGGCGGCCATTTTTTGCCAAAATCTGCCATTTTGCGTTTTTCGCGTTTTTACACAATATGGAAAAATGAACTTTTTTTCGAGCGATTTTGACGAAATTTGACTCGCATGTCCCTAGCGTAAGTCTACAATCACCTTTGGAGTTTCGTTGACCTTTGACCTCGGGAAAAGGCGGCCATCTTGAATTTTCTATAAAAAACACCTTTACCACCAGATTCAAACGTAAACTTGTCGTTGGAATTTTCATCGATTGTCTCGAAACTTTTTGGGCATCAATGGCAAGCTACTGTGGAAAAAATGTTGGAATTAGAAGTTGTAGATTTTGAGCGGCGTGTGCGTGGCAAGCTAGCAAAGTGGCGCACTGTTATAACTCCCATGCATTTCAATACAATACAGTGAAAATTGAATGCATGCATTCATGCCTGAAACAGAATACATTGAAAAAGACTGGACATGGACATATAAGGAATGTGGGCGTGGTTAGCATAAAACCACTGTTGCTAAGGACGACAAAAAGTTTACTTTTACCGATTTTTCCGAAATTGACGTCAATCTGTTCGTCTTCTGAAGTGGACCAAAACATAAAATGGTTGCTATGGAGATAAAATAAACAGAAAAGCCGCCATTTTGGAAAAAGTTGTTTTTTTATCAACTTATGACATATAGCTTTCACCAATGGAGGAATAAGTTTTTCTGAGTCAGTAAATGATGCTTATCGCTATGCTAGCAATTTTAGCCACATTAGCATAGCTAGCATAGTTAGCATAATTAACATTTTAGGTAATGTGTTTTTCTGAGTCAGTTAATGATGCTGATCACTATGCTAGCACTTTTAGCCACATTAGCATAGCTAGCATAGTTAGCATAATTAGCATTTTAGGTAATGTGTTTTTCTGAGTCAGTTGATGATGCTGATCGCTATGCTAGCACTTTTAGCCACATTAGCATAGCTAGCATTGTTAGCATAATTAGCAAATCCAGCCTTGACTAGCTTTTAATTTGCGGGCTGTGAGGGCGGTGAGGTCAGCGGTGGTGCGTAGAGTTGGGCGTGGAGGCGGGTTGCGTCTGCGGGCCATACAACTCCGCTTGCGGCTTTAATTATTATTCTTCTTGCACACTAACGGCGTCTTTGAGCTTAATTTTGACCCCCGCCACATACCCGAAAACTCACCAAAATTGGCACACATCTGGGATAAATTGAAAATGAATTTTCGGCAAAGAGAACGTCACCCCCCCGAAGTCGATGACATCACAGCGAGCGTTCCCGTAAAAAAAATGAATGGGCCGAAAATCGCTTATGGGGCCAAAAAAATTTTTTTTGAAATAGTTACGAAACCAAAACACATGTGTTGGAGATATCCCAGAGAAGTTTTGAAATCATTATGGGATGGCCACACGACCTACGGCTTGGCGGCCATTTTGTGGCGAACTCAGAGAAATGGCGAATTTCGTGTTTTTTCACAATATGGGAAAACGACACTTTTGTTCAAGCGATTTTCACGAAATTGCATACACATGCCAAAAACACGATTCTACAACTGCCAAAGAAGTTTCGTTGACCTCTGACCTTGGCAAGGGGCGGCCATCTTGGATTTTCAAAAAAAAGCACCTTGAGTAACAGATACAAACGAAAACTCGTCCTAGGGATTTTTATCAATCTTTTTGAAACTTCTCGGGCATCAATGGCAAGCTACTGTGGACAAAATGTTGGAATTAGAAGTTGTAGAACTTGAAACGCGTGCGCGTGGCGAATTCGCAACCGTCGCCATTTTAGCTAGCTCGCACATATTTTATCGGAATAGCCTGAAACTTAAATATGCGATTCCCTGACCCACTGAACAAAACGAGGTCACATACGACAAAATCCATAAAGGAATGTGGCCGTGGTAAACAAAAAACGATCGCAAAAAAAAGTGCTGACTCGGCAAAAAAAAAAAATTTCGGATTTTTTTTTTAAGAATCGGCTAGCGAAACCCAGATAACTTTGTAGGGTATATCCAAATAAAGTTTTGATATTATTACATGGTGGCGACACGACCTACGGTTTGGCGGCCATTTTGTGTCAAAATCTGCCATTTTGCGTTTTTCGCGATTTTACACAATATGGAAAAATGAACTTTTTTTCGAGCGATTTTCACGAAATTTGACGCACATGTCCCTAGCGTAAGTCTACAATCACCTCTGGAGTTTCGTCGACCTTTGACCTCGGGAAAAGGCGGCCATCTTGAATTTTCCATAAAAAACACCTTTACGACCAGAGTCAAACGTAAACTTGTCGTTGGCATTTTCAGCGATCGTCTCGAAACTTTTTGGGCCTCAATGGCAAGCTACTGTGGAAAAATTGTTGGAATTGGAATTTGTAGATTTTGAACGGCGTGCGCGTGGAGAGCTAGCAAAGTGGCGCACTGTTATAACTCCTATGTGTTTCAAAGGACTACTGTGAAATTTGAATGCATGCAATAATGCCTGAAACTGCATACATTGAAAAACACTGGATATGGACATATAAGGAATGTGGGCGTGGTTAGCATAAAACCACTGTTGCTAAGGACAACAAAAAGTTTACTTTTACCGATTTGTCCGAAACTGACGTCAATCTGTTCGTCCTCCCGAGGGGACCAAAACATAAAATGGTTGCTATGGAGATGAAATCAACAGAAAAGCCGCCATTTTGGAAAAAGTGGGTTTTTTAGCAACTTATGACATATAACTCTCACCAATAGAGGAATGTGTTTTTCTGAGTCAGTTGATGATGCTGATCGCTATGCTAGCACTTTTAGCCATGTTAGCATAACTAGCATAGTTAGCATAATTAGCATTTTAGGTAATGTGTTTTTCTGAGTCAGTTGATGATGCTGATCGCTATGCTAGCACTTTTAGCCACATTAGCATAGCTAGCATAGTTAGCATAATTAGCAAATGGCGTTTTGACTAGCCTTTATCAAAAGTGGGCAGTGAGGGCGGTGAGAGAGGCGGTGTTGCGTCTGCGGGCCATACAACGCCGCTTGCGGCTTTAATTATTATTATTCTTCTTGTCCTATAACGGCGTCTTTGAGCTTAATTTTGACCCCCGCCACATACCCGAAAACTCACCAAAATTGGCACACACCTGGGATAAATTGAAAATGAATTTTTGGCAAAGAGAACGCCACCCCCCCGAAGTCGATGACATCACGGCGAGCGATCCCGTAAAAAAAATGAATGGGCCGAAAATCGCTTATGGGGCCAAAAAAAAATATTTTGAAATACAGTTACGAAACCAAAACACGCGTGTTGGAGATATCCCAAAGAAGTTATGAAATCATTATGGGATGCCCACACGACCTACGGCTTGGCGGCCATTTTGTGGCGAACTCAGAGAAATGGCGATTTTCGTGTTTTTTGACAATATGGGAAAACTACACTTTTGTTAAAGCGATTTTCACGAAATTTCATACACATGCCACAAACACGATTCTACAACTACCAAAGAAGTTTTGTTGACCTTTGACCTTGGGAAGGGGCGGCCATCTTGAATTTTCATAAAAAAGCACCTTTAGTAACGTATACAAACGAAAACTCGTCCTAGGGATTTTTATCGATCTTTTTGAAACTTCTCAGGCATCAATGGCAAGCTACTGTGGACAAAATGTTGGAATTAGAAGTTGTAGAATTTGAAACGCGTGCGCGTGGCGAATTCGCAACCGTCGCCATTCTAGCTAGCTCGCACATATTTTATCGGAATAGCCTGAAACTGAAATATGCGATACCCTGGCCCACACTGAACAAAACGATGTCACATACGACAAAATCGATAAAGGAATGTGGCCGTGGTAAACAAAAAACCGTCGCAAAAAAAAGTGCTGACTCGGCAAAAAAAATTTTTTTCGGATTTTATTTTTAAGAATCGGCTAACGAAACCCAGATAACTTTGTCGGGTATATCCAAAGAAAGTTTTGAAATCATTACGTGATGGCCACACGACCTACGGTTTGGCGGCCATTTTGTGCCAAAATCTGCCATTTTGAGTTTTTCGCGTTTTTACACGATATGGAAAAATGAACTTTTTTTCGAGCGATTTTCACGAAACTTGACTCGCATGTCCCTAGCGTAAGTCTACAATCACCTTTGGAGTTTCGTCGACCTTTGACCTCGGGAAAAGGCGGCCATCTTGAATTTTCTATAAAAAACACCTTAACCACCAGATTCAAACGTAAACTTGTCGTTGGAATTTTCTTCGATCGTCTCAAAACTTTTTGGGCATCAATGGCAAGCTACTGTGTAAAAAATGTTGGAATTAGAAGTTGTAGATTTTGAACGGCGTGCGCGTGGCAAGCTAGCAAAGTGGCGCACTGTTATAACTCCCATGCATTTCAATACAATACAGTGAATATTGAATGCATGCATTCATGCCTGAAACTGAATACATTGAAAAACACTGGATATGGACATATAAGGAATGTGGGCGTGGTTAGCATAAAACCACTGTTGCTAAGGACGACAAAAAGTTTACTTTTACCGATTTGTCCGAAACTGACGTCAATCTGTTCGTCCTCCCGAGGGGACCAAAACATAAAATGGTTGCTATGGAGATAAAATCAACAGAAAAGCCGCCATTTTGGAAAAAGTGGGCTTTTTAGCAACTTATGACATATAACTCTCACCAATGGAGGAATGTGTTTTTCTGAGTCAGTTGATGATGCTGATCGCTATGCTAGCAATTTTAGCCACATTAGCATAGCTAGCATAGTTAGCATAATTAGCATTTTAGGAAATGTGTTTTTTTGAGTCAGTTGATGATGCTGATCGCTATGCTAGCACTTTTAGCTATGTTAGCATAGCTAGCATAGTTAGCATAATTAGCATTTTAGGTAATGTGTTTTTCTGAGTCAGTTGAAGATGCTGATTGCTATGCTAGCACTTTTAGCCACATTAGCATAGTTAGCATAGTTAGCATAATTAGCATTTTAGGTAATGTGTTTTTCTGAGTCAGTTGATGATGCTGATCGCTATGCTAGCACTTTTAGCCACATTAGCATAGCTAGCATAGTTAGCATAATTAGCATTTTAGGAAATGTGTTTTTTTGAGTCAGTTGATGATGCTAATCGCAATGCTAGCTCATTTAGGCACATTAGCATAGCTAGCATGGTTAGCATAATTAGCATTTTAGGAAATGTGTTTTTCTGAGAGAGTTGATTATGCTGATCGCTATGCTAGGACTTTTAGTCACATTAGCATAGCTAGCATAGTTAGCATTATTAGCAAATCCAGCCTTGATTAGCTTTTAATTTGTGGGCGGTGAGGGCGGAGAGGGCCGCGGTAGTGCGTAGAGTTGGGCGTGGAAGGCGGGTTGCGTCTGCGGGCCATACAACGCCGCTTGCGGCTTTAATTATGGCCCGCAGCAGTCATAGACTGCAAGGACCATATTGTAACTGGTACGAGGGTCGAACACTCAAAAAGTCCAAAACGTCGAAAAAACGCGTCAAAACGCCAAAAAATGGAGTCAAAAGTCGCCCAAAGCACACAACGACACGACAATTGTGTAACGGAACAAAAATAAACACACACACGCACAACACCCCCGCACAAACGACAAAATTGTAGTCGCAAAAATGACGACAAAAACACAAAAAAGCCCCAAAAAGCCCTCAAAAGACGGGTTTAAAGCCAAAAAGACATGCCCAGCCTATAGTAAAAGACAGGCCGCATTGAAATACATAGGCCACCTGACTGCAAAAACTTCTATATTGTTTCTGCTTCGTTTCATTATTATGGCCCGCAGCACTCACAGAGTGCAAGGACCATATTGTAACTGCTACGAGGGTCGAACACTCAAAAAGGTCCAAAACGTCAAAAAAACGCGTCAAAACGCCAAAAAATGGGGTCAAAAGTCGCCCAAAGCACAAAACAACACGACAATTGTGTAACGCAACAAAAATACACACACACACGCACAACACCAACGCAAAAACGTAAAAATTGTAGTCGCAAAAATGACGACAAAAACACAAAAAAGCCCCAAAAAGCCCTCAAAAGACGGGTTTAAAGCCAAAAAGACATGCCCAGCCTATAGTAAAAGACAGGCCGCATTGAAATACATAGGCCACCTGACTGCAAAAACTTCTATATTGTTTCTGCTTCGTTTCATTATTATTCTTCTTCTTTCTTTCTTCCACTTTGAGCCAAAATTTGACCCCCACCACATACCCGAAAACTCACCAAAATTGGCACACACCTAGGATAAATTGAAAATGAATTTTCGGCAAAGAAAACGTCACCCCCCCCACGATGATGACATCACGGCGAGCAATCCCGTCAAAAAAATGAATGGGCCGAAAATCGCTTATGGGGCCAAAAAAAAATATTTCAAAATACAGTTACGAAACCAAAACAGGCGTGTTGGAGATATCCCAAAGAAGTTATGAAATTATTATGGGATGGCCACACGACCTGCGGCTTGGCGGCCATTTTGTGGCGAACTCAGAGAAATGGCGATTTTCGTGTTTTTTGACAATATGGGAAAATGACACTTTTGTTTAAGCGATTGTCACGAAATTGCACACACATGCCAAGACCCTGATTCTACAATAACCAAAGAAGTTTCGTTGACCTTTGACCTTGGGAAGGGGCGGCCATGTTGAATTTTCTTAAAAAAGCACCTTTAGTAACGTATACAAACGAAAACTCGTCCTAGGGATTTTTATCGATCTTTTTGAAACTTCTCGGGCATCAATGGCAAGCTACTGTGGACAAAATGTTGGAATTAGAAGTTGTAGAATTTGAAACGCGTGCGCGTGGCGAATTCGCAACCGTCGCCATTTTAGCTAGCTCGCACATATTTTATCGGAATAGCCTGAAACTGAAATATGCGATACCCTGGCCCACACTGAACAAAACGATGTCACATACGACAAAATCGATAAAGGAATGTGGCCGTGGTAAACAAAAAACCGTCGCAAAAAAAAGTGCTGACTCGGCAAAAAAAATTTTTTTCGGATTTTATTTTTAAGAATCGGCTAACGAAACCCAGATAACTTTGTCGGGTATATCCAAAGAAAGTTTTGGAATCATTACGTGATGGCGACACGACCTACGGTTTGGCGGCCATTTTGTGCCAAAATATGCCATTTTGCGTTTTTCGCGTTTTTACACGATATGGAAAAATGAACTTTTTTTCGAGCGATTTTCACGAAATTTGACGCACATGTCCTTAGCGTAAGTCTACAATCACCTCTGGAGTTTCGTCGACCTTTGACCTCGGGAAAAGGCGGCCATCTTGAATTTTCTATAAAAAACACCTTAACCACCAGATTCAAACGTAAACTTGTCGTTGGAATTTTCTTCGATCGTCTCAAAACTTTTTGGGCATCAATGGCAAGCTACTGTGTAAAAAATGTTGGAATTAGAAGTTGTAGATTTTGAACGGCGTGCGCATGGCAAGCTAGCAAAGTGGCGCACTGTTATAACTCCCATGCATTTCAATACAATACAGTGAAAATTGAATGCATGCATTAATGCCTGAAACTGAATACATTGAAAAACACTGGATATGGACATATAAGGAATGTGGGCGTGGTTAGCATAAAACCACTGTTGCTAAGGACAACAAAAAGTTTACTTTTACCGATTTGTCCGAAACTGACGTCAATCTGTTCATTCCTCCGAGGGGACCAAAACATAAAATGGTTGCTATGGAGATAAAATCAACAGAAAAGCCGCCATTTTGGAAAAAGTGGTTTTTTTATCAACTTATGACACATAGCTCTCACCAATGGAGGAATGTGTTTTTCTGAGTCAGTTGATGATGCAGATCGCTATGCTAGCACTTTTAGCTATGTTAGCATAACTAGCATAGTTAGCATAATTAGCATTTTAGCTAATGTGTTTTTCTGAGTCAATTGATGATAATGATTGCTATGCTAGCACTTTTAGCCACATTAGCATAGCTAGCATAGTTAGCATAATTAGCATTTTAGGTAATGTATTTTCTGAGTCAATTGATGATGCTGTTCACAATGCTAGCACTTTCAGCCACATTAGCATAGCTAGCATAGTTAGCATAATTAGCATTTTAGATAATGTGTTTTTCTGAGTCAGTTAATGATGCTGATCGCTATGCTAGCACTTTTAGCCACATTAGCATAGCTAGCATAGATAGCATAATTAGCATTTTAGGTGATGTGTTTTTTTGAGTCAGTTAATGTTGCTGATCGCTATGCTAGCACTTTTAGCCACATTAGCATAGCTAGCATAGTTAGCATAATTAGCATTTTAGGTAATGTGTTTTTCTGAGTCAGTTGATGATGCTGATCGCTATGCTAGCACTTTTAGCCACATTAGCATAGCTAGCATAGTTAGCATTATTAGCATTTTAGATAATGTGTTTTTCTGAGTCAGTTAAAGATGCTGATCGCAATGCTAGCACTTTTAGCCACATTAGCATAGCTAGCATAGTTAGCATAATTAGCATTTTAGGTAATGTGTTTTTCTGAGTCAGTTGATGATGCTGATCGCTATGCTAGCACTTTTAGCCACATTAGCATAGCTAGCATAGCTAGCATAGTTAGCATAATTAGCATATGCAGTTTTGACTAGCCTTCATCAAAAGTGTGCGGTGAGGGCGGTGAGGGCGGTGGTGCGTAGAGTTGGGCGTGGAAGGCGGGTTGCGTCTGCGGGCCATACAACGCCGCTTGCGGCTTTAATTATGGCCCGCAGCAGTCATAGACTGCAAGGACCATATTGTAACTGGTACGAGGGTCGAACACTCAAAAAGTCCAAAACGTCAAAAAAACGCGTCAAAACGCCAAAAAATGGGGTCAAAAGTCGCCCAAAGCACACAACGAGACGACAATTGTGTAACGCAACAAAAATACACACACACACGCACAACACCCCCACACAAACGACAAATTTGTAGTCGCAAAAATGACGACAAAAACACAAAAAAGCCCCAAAAAGCCCTCAAAGAACGGGTTTAAAGCCAAAAAGACATGCCCAGCCTATAGTAAAAGACAGGCCGCATTGAAATACATAGGCCACCTGACTGCAAAAACTTCTATATTGTTTCTGCTTCGTTTCATTATTATTATTCTTCCCGTTTCTAACGGATCCGTAGATCGCAAATTTGACCCCCGCTACATACCCGAAAACTCACCAAAATTGGCACACACCTAGGATAAATTGAAAATGAATTTTCGGCAAAGAAAACGCCACCCCCCCGAAGTCGATGACATCACAGCGAGCGTTCCCGTAAAAAAAATGAATGGGCCGAAAATCGCTTATGGGGCCAAAAAAAAATATTTCGAAATACAGTTAAGAAACCAAAACACGCGTGTTGGAGATATCCCAAAGAAGTTATGAAATCATTATGGGATGGCCACACGACCTACGGCTTGGCGGCCATTTTGTGACGAACTCTATGAAATGGCGATTTTCGTGTTTTTTGACAATATGGGAAAACGACACTTTTGTTTAAGCGATTTTCACGAAATTGCATACACATGCCACAAACACGATTTTACAACTACCAAAGAAGTTTTGTTGACCTTTGACCTTGGGAAGGTGCGGCCATCTTGAATTTTCAAAAAAAAGCACCTTTAGTAACGGATACAAACGAAAACCCGTCCTAGGGATTTTTATCAATCTTTTTGAAACTTCTCGGGCATCAATGGCAAGCTACTGTGGACAAAATGTTGGAATTAGAAGTTGTAGAATTTGAAACGCGTGCGCGTGGCGAATTCGCAACCGTCGCCATTTTAGCTAGCTCGCACATATTTTATCGGAATAGCCTGAAACTGAAATATGCTATACCCTGGCCCACACTGAACAAAACGATGTCACATACGACAAAATCGATAAAGGAATGTGGCCGTGGTAAGCAAAAAACGATCGCAAAAAAAAGTGCTGACTCGGCTAAAAAAAAAAAAATTCGGATTTTTTTTTTAAGAATCAGCTAGCGAAAGCCAGATAACTTTGTCGGGTATATCCAAACAAAGTTTTAAAATCATTACGTGATGGCGACACGACCTACGGTTTGGCGGCCATTTTGTGCCAAAATCTGCCATTTTGCGTTTTTCGCGTTTTTACACAATATGGAAAAATGAACTTTTTTTCGAGCGATTTTCACGAAATTTGACTCGCATGTCCATACCATAAGTTTACAATTACCTCTGGAGTTTCGTCGACTTTTGACCCCGGGAAAAGGCGGCCATCTTGAATTTTCTATAAAAAACTCCTTTGCCATTGGATTCAAACGTAAACTTGTCGTTGGAATTTTTATCGATCGTTGCGAAACTTTTTGGCCATCAATGGCAAGCTACTGTTGAAAAAATGTTGGAATTAGAAGTTGTAGATTTTGAACGGCGTGCGCGTGGCGAGCTAGCAAAGTGGCGCACTGTTATAACTCCCATGCATTTCAATACTAAACAGTGAAAATTGAATGCATGCATTAATGCCTGAAACTGAATACATTGAAAAACACTGGATATGGACATATAAGGAATGTGGGCGTGGTTAGCATAAAACCACTGTTGCTAAGGACGACAAAAAGTTTACTTTTACCGATTTGTCCGAAACTGACGTCAATCTGTTCGTCTTCTCAAGGGGACCAAAACATAAAATGGTTGCTATGGAGATAAAATAAACAAAAAAGCCGCCATTTTGGAAAAAGCGGGTTTTTTATCAACTTATGGCATATAGCTATAACCAATGGAGGAATGTGTTTTTCTGAGTCAGTTGATGATGCTGATCGCTATGCTAGCACTTTTAGCTATGTTAGCATAACTAGCATAGTTAGCATAATTAGCATTTTAGGTAATGTGTTTTTCTGAGTCAGTTGATGATGCTGATCGCTATGGTAGCACTTTTAGCCATATTAGCATAGCTAGCATTGTTAGCATAATTAGCATTTTAGGTAATGTGTTTTTCTGAGTCAGTTGATGATGCTGATCGCTATGCTAGCACTTTTAGCCACATTAGCATAGCTAGCATAGTTAGCATAATTAGCATTTTAGGTAATGTGTTTTTCTGAGTCAGTTGATGGTGCTGATCGCTATGCTAGCACTTTTAGCCACATTAGCATAGCTAGCATAGTTAGCATAATTAGCATTTTAGGTAATGTATTTTTCTGAGTCCATTGATGATGCTGATCGCTATGCTAGCACTTTAAGCCACATTAGCGTAGCTAGCATAGTTAGCATAATTAGCATTTTAGATAATGTGTTTTTCTGAGTCAGTTGATGATGCTGATCGCAATGCTAGCACTTTTAGCCACATTAGCATAGTTAGCATTGTTAGCATAATTAGCAAATCCAGCCTTGACTAGCTTTTAATTTGCGGGCTGTGAGGGCGGTGAGGTCAGCGGTGGTGCGTAGAGTTGGGCGTGGAGGCGGGTTGCGTCTGCGGGCCATACAACGCCGCTTGCGGCTTTAATTATTATTATTCCCGTTTCTAACGGATCCGTTGAGCTCAAATTTGACGCCCGCCACATACCCGAAAACTCACCAAAATTGGCACACACCTGGGATAAATTGAAAATGAATTTTCGGCAAAGAGAACGTCACCCCCCCGAAATCGATGACATCACAGCGAGCGTTCCCGTAAAAAAAATGAATGGGCCGAAATCTCTTTATGGGGCCAAAAAAAAATATTTCGAAATAGAGCTATGAAACCAAAACACGCGTGTTGGAAATATCCCAAAGAAGTTTTTAAATCATTATGGGATGGCCACACGACCTACGGCTTGGCGGCCATTTTGTGGCGAACTCAGAGAAATGGCGATTTTCGTGTTTTTTGACAATATGGGAAAACAACACTTTTATTTAAGCGATTTTCACGAAATTGCACACATATTCCAAGACCCTGATTCTACTATAACCAAAGAAGTTTCGTTGACCTTTGACCTTGGGAAGGGGCGGCCATCTTGAATTTTCTTAAAAAAGCACCTTTAGTAACGTATATAAACGAAAACTCGTCCTAGGGATTTTTAGCGATCTTTTTGAAACTTCTCGGGCATCAATGGCAAGCTACTGTGGACAAAATGTTGGAATTAGAAGTTGTAGAATTTGAAAGGCGTGCGCGTGGCGAATTCGCAACCGTCGCCATTTTAGCTAGCTCGCACATATTTTATCGGAATAGCCTGAAACTGAAATATGCGATACCCTGGCCCACACTGAACAAAACGATGTCACATACAACAAAATCGAGAAAGGAATGTGGCCGTGGTAAACAAAAAACGATCGCAAAAAAAAGTGCTGACTCGGCAAAAAAAACTTTTTTCGGATTTTATTTTTAAGAATCGGCTAACGAAACCCAGATAACTTTGTCGGGTATATCCAAAGAAAGTTTTGAAATCATTACGTGATGGCGACACGACCTACGGTTTGGCGGCCATTTTGTGCCAAAATCTGCCATTTTGAGTTTTTCGCGTTTTTACACAATATGGAAAAATGAACTTTTTTTCGAGCCATTTTCACGAAATTTGACGCGCATGTCCCTAGCGTTAGTCTACAATCACCTCTGGAGTTTCGTCGACCTTTGACCTCGGGAAAAGGCGGCCATCTTGAATTTTCTATAAAAAACACCTTTACCACTGGATTCAAACGTAAACTTGTCGTTGGAATTTTCATCGATTGTCTCGAAACCTTTTGGGCATCAATGGCAAGCTACTGTGGAAAAAATGTTGCAATTAGAAGTTGTAGATTTTGAACGGCATGCGTGTGGCAAGCCAGCAAAGTGGCGCAGTGTTATAACTCCCATGCATTTCAATACAATAGAGTGAAAATTGAATGCATGCATTCATACCTGAAACAGATTACATTGAAAAACACTGGATATGGACATATAAGGAATGTGGGCGTGGTTAGCATAAAACCACTGTTGCTAAGGACGACAAAAAGTTTACTTTTACCGATTTGTCCGAAACTGACGTCAATCTGTTCGTCCTCCCGAGGGGACCAAAACATAAAATGGTTGCTATGGAGATAAAATCAACAGAAAAGCCGCCATTTTGGAAAAAGTGGGTTTTTTAGCAACTTATGACATATAACTCTCACCAATGGAGGAATGTGTTTTTCTAAGTCAGTTGATGATGCTGATCGCTATGCTAGCACTTTTAGCTATGTTAGCATAACTAGCATAGTTAGCATAATTAGCATTTTAGGTAATGTTTTTCTGAGTCAGTTGATGATGCTGATCGCTATGCTAGCACTTTTAGCCACATTAGCATAGATAGCATAGTTAGCATAACTAGCATTTTAGGAAATGTGTTTTTCTGAGTCAGTTGATGATGCTGATCGCAATGTTAGTAATTTTAGCAATGTTAGGATAGCTAGCATAGTTAGCATAAATTAGCATTTTAGGTAATGTGTTTTTCTGAGTCAGTTGATGATGCTGATCGCTATGCTAGCACTTTTAGCTATGTTAGCATAACTAGCATAGTTAGCATAATTAGCATTTTAGGTAATGTGTTTTTCTGAGTCAGTTGATGATGCTGATTGTAATGCTAGCACTTTTAGCCACATTAGCATAGCTAGCATAGTTAGCATAACTAGCATTTTAGGAAATGTGTTTTTCTGAGTCAGTTGATGATGCTGATCGCAATGTTAGTAATTTTAGCAATGTTAGGATAGCTAGCATAGTTAGCATAAATTAGCATTTTAGGTAATGTGTTTTTCTGAGAGAGTTGATTATGCTAATCGCTATGCTAGGACTTTTAGTCACATTAGCATAGTTAGCATAGTTAGCATTATTAGCAAATCCAGCCTTGACTAGCTTTTAATTTGTGGGCGGTGAGGGCGGTGAGGGCCGCGGTGTTGCGTAGAATTGGGCGTGGAAGGCGGGATGCGTCTGCGGGCCATACAACGCCGCTTGCGGCTTTAATTATTATTATGGCCCGCAGCACTCACAGAGTGCAAGGACCATATTGTAACTGCTACGAGGGTCGAACACTCAAAAAGGTCCAAAACGTCAAAAAAACGCGTCAAAACGCCAAAAAATGGGGTCAAAAGTCGCCCAAAGCACAAAACAACACGACAATTGTGTAACGCAACAAAAATACACACACACACGCACAACACCAACGCAAAAACGTAAAAATTGTAGTCGCAAAAATGACGACAAAAACACAAAAAAGCCCCAAAAAGCCCTCAAAAGACGGGTTTAAAGCCAAAAAGACATGCCCAGCCTATAGTAAAAGACAGGCCGCATTGAAATACATAGGCCACCTGACTGCAAAAACTTCTATATTGTTTCTGCTTCGTTTCATTATTATTCTTCTTCTTTCTTTCTTCCACTTTGAGCCAAAATTTGACCCCCACCACATACCCGAAAACTCACCAAAATTGGCACACACCTAGGATAAATTGAAAATGAATTTTCGGCAAAGAAAACGTCACCCCCCCCACGATGATGACATCACGGCGAGCAATCCCGTCAAAAAAATGAATGGGCCGAAAATCGCTTATGGGGCCAAAAAAAAATATTTCAAAATACAGTTACGAAACCAAAACAGGCGTGTTGGAGATATCCCAAAGAAGTTATGAAATTATTATGGGATGGCCACACGACCTGCGGCTTGGCGGCCATTTTGTGGCGAACTCAGAGAAATGGCGATTTTCGTGTTTTTTGACAATATGGGAAAATGACACTTTTGTTTAAGCGATTGTCACGAAATTGCACACACATGCCAAGACCCTGATTCTACAATAACCAAAGAAGTTTCGTTGACCTTTGACCTTGGGAAGGGGCGGCCATGTTGAATTTTCTTAAAAAAGCACCTTTAGTAACGTATACAAACGAAAACTCGTCCTAGGGATTTTTATCGATCTTTTTGAAACTTCTCGGGCATCAATGGCAAGCTACTGTGGACAAAATGTTGGAATTAGAAGTTGTAGAATTTGAAAGGCGTGCGCGTGGCGAATTCGCAACCGTCGCCATTTTAGCTAGCTCGCACATATTTTATCGGAATAGCCTGAAACTGAAATATGCGATACCCTGGCCCACACTGAACAAAACGATGTCACATACGACAAAATCGATAAAGGAATGTGGCCGTGGTAAACAAAAAACCGTCGCAAAAAAAAGTGCTGACTCGGCAAAAAAAAATTTTTTCGGATTTTATTTTTAAGAATCGGCTAACGAAACCCAGATAACTTTGTCGGGTATATCCAAAGAAAGTTTTGGAATCATTACGTGATGGCGACACGACCTACGGTTTGGCGGCCATTTTGTGCCAAAATATGCCATTTTGCGTTTTTCGCGTTTTTACACGATATGGAAAAATGAACTTTTTTTCGAGCGATTTTCACGAAATTTGACGCACATGTCCTTAGCGTAAGTCTACAATCACCTCTGGAGTTTCGTCGACCTTTGACCTCGGGAAAAGGCGGCCATCTTGAATTTTCTATAAAAAACACCTTAACCACCAGATTCAAACGTAAACTTGTCGTTGGAATTTTCTTCGATCGTCTCAAAACTTTTTGGGCATCAATGGCAAGCTACTGTGTAAAAAATGTTGGAATTAGAAGTTGTAGATTTTGAACGGCGTGCGCATGGCAAGCTAGCAAAGTGGCGCACTGTTATAACTCCCATGCATTTCAATACAATACAGTGAAAATTGAATGCATGCATTAATGCCTGAAACTGAATACATTGAAAAACACTGGATATGGACATATAAGGAATGTGGGCGTGGTTAGCATAAAACCACTGTTGCTAAGGACAACAAAAAGTTTACTTTTACCGATTTGTCCGAAACTGACGTCAATCTGTTCATTCCTCCGAGGGGACCAAAACATAAAATGGTTGCTATGGAGATAAAATCAACAGAAAAGCCGCCATTTTGGAAAAAGTGGTTTTTTTATCAACTTATGACACATAGCTCTCACCAATGGAGGAATGTGTTTTTCTGAGTCAGTTGATGATGCAGATCGCTATGCTAGCACTTTTAGCTATGTTAGCATAACTAGCATAGTTAGCATAATTAGCATTTTAGCTAATGTGTTTTTCTGAGTCAATTGATGATAATGATTGCTATGCTAGCACTTTTAGCCACATTAGCATAGCTAGCATAGTTAGCATAATTAGCATTTTAGGTAATGTATTTTCTGAGTCAATTGATGATGCTGTTCACAATGCTAGCACTTTCAGCCACATTAGCATAGCTAGCATAGTTAGCATAATTAGCATTTTAGATAATGTGTTTTTCTGAGTCAGTTAATGATGCTGATCGCTATGCTAGCACTTTTAGCCACATTAGCATAGCTAGCATAGATAGCATAATTAGCATTTTAGGTGATGTGTTTTTTTGAGTCAGTTAATGTTGCTGATCGCTATGCTAGCACTTTTAGCCACATTAGCATAGCTAGCATAGTTAGCATAATTAGCATTTTAGGTAATGTGTTTTTCTGAGTCAGTTGATGATGCTGATCGCTATGCTAGCACTTTTAGCCACATTAGCATAGCTAGCATAGTTAGCATTATTAGCATTTTAGATAATGTGTTTTTCTGAGTCAGTTAAAGATGCTGATCGCAATGCTAGCACTTTTAGCCACATTAGCATAGCTAGCATAGTTAGCATAATTAGCATTTTAGGTAATGTGTTTTTCTGAGTCAGTTGATGATGCTGATCGCTATGCTAGCACTTTTAGCCACATTAGCATAGCTAGCATAGCTAGCATAGTTAGCATAATTAGCATATGCAGTTTTGACTAGCCTTCATCAAAAGTGTGCGGTGAGGGCGGTGAGGGCGGTGGTGCGTAGAGTTGGGCGTGGAAGGCGGGTTGCGTCTGCGGGCCATACAACGCCGCTTGCGGCTTTAATTATTATTATTATTGTTTCTAACGGCGTCTTTGAGCTCAAATTTGACCCCCGCCACATACCCGAAAACTCACCAAAATTGGCACACATCTGGGATAAATTGAAAATGAATTTTCGGCAAAGAAAACGTCAACCCCCCCACGACGATGACATCACGGCGAGCGTTCTCGTAAAAAAAATGAATGGGCCGAAAATCGCTTATGGGGCCAAAAAAAAATATTTTGGAATACAGTTACGAACCCAAAACACGCGTGTTGGAGATATCCCAAAGAAGTTATGAAATCATTATGGGATGGCCACACGACCTACGGCTTGGCGGCCATTTTGTGGCGAACTCAGAGAAATGGCGATTTTCGTGTTTTTTGACAATATGGGAAAACTACCCTTTTGTTCAAGCGATTTTCACGAAATTTCATACACATGCCACAAACACGATTCTACAACTACCAAAGAAGTTTTGTTGACCTTTGACCTTGGGAAGGGGCGGCCATCTTGAATTTTCATAAAAAAGCACCTTTAGTAACGTATACAAACGAAAACTCGTCCTAGGGATTTTTATCGATCTTTTTGAAACTTCTCAGGCATCAATGGCAAGCTACTGTGGACAAAATGTTGGAATTAGAAGTTGTAGAATTTGAAACGCGTGCGCGTGGCGAATTCGCAACCGTCGCCATTTTAGCTAGCTCGCACATATTTTATCGGAATAGCCTGAAACTGAAATATGCGATACCCTGGCCCACACTGAACAAAACGATGTCACATACGACAAAATCGATAAAGGAATGTGGCCGTGGTAAACAAAAAACCGTCGCAAAAAAAAGTGCTGACTCGGCAAAAAAAAAAAATTTCGGATTTTATTTTTAAGAATCGGCTAACGAAACCCAGATAACTTTGTCGGGTATATCCAAAGAAAGTTTTGAAATCATTACGTGATGGCCACACGACCTACGGTTTGGCGGCCATTTTGTGCCAAAATCTGCCATTTTGAGTTTTTCGCGTTTTTACACGATATGGAAAAATGAACTTTTTTTCGAGCGATTTTCACGAAATTTGACTCGCATGTCCCTAGCGTAAGTCTACAATCATCTTTGGAGTTTCGTCGACCTTTGACCTCGGGAAAAGGCGGCCATCTTGAATTTTCTATAAAAAACACCTTAACCACCAGATTCAAACGTAAACTTGTCGTTGGAATTTTCTTCGATCGTCTCAAAACTTTTTGGGCATCAATGGCAAGCTACTGTGTAAAAAATGTTGGAATTAGAAGTTGTAGATTTTGAACGGCGTGCGCGTGGCAAGCTAGCAAAGTGGCGCACTGTTATAACTCCCATGCATTTCAATACAATACAGTGAAAATTGAATGCATGCATTAATGCCTGAAACTGAATACATTGAAAAACACTGGATATGGACATATAAGGAATGTGGGCGTGGTTAGCATAAAACCACTGTTGCTAAGGACGACAAAAAGTTTACTTCTACCGATTTGTCCGAAACTGACGTCAATCTGTTCGTCCTCCCGAGGGGACCAAAACATAAAATGGTTGCTATGGAGATAAAATCAACAGAAAAGCCGCCATTTTGGAAAAAGTGGGCTTTTTAGCAACTTATGACATATAACTCTCACCAATGGAGGAATGTGTTTTTCTGAGTCAGTTGATGATGCTGATCGCTATGCTAGCACTTTTAGCCACATTAGCATAGCTAGCATAGTTAGCATTTTAGGTAATGTGTTTTTCTGAGTCAGTTGATGATGCTGATCGCTATGCTAGCAATTTTAGCTATGTTAGCATAGCTAGCATAGTTAGCATAATTAGCATTTTAAGTAATGTGTTTTTCTGAGTCAGTTGATGATGCTGATCGCTATGCTAGCACTTTTAGCTATATTAGCATAACTAGCATAGCATAATTAGCATTTTAGGTAATGTTTTTTTCTGAGTAAGTTGAAGATGCTGATCGCAATGGTAGCACTTTTAGCCACATTAGCATAGCTAGCATAGTTAGCATAGTTAGCATTGTAGGTAATGTGTTTTTCTGAGAGAGTTGATTATGCTAATCGCTATGCTAGGACTTTTAGTCACATTAGCATAGTTAGCATAGTTAGCATTATTAGCAAATCCAGCCTTGACTAGCTTTTAATTTGTGGGCGGTGAGGGCGGTGAGGGCGGAGAGGGCCGCGGTGTTGCGTAGAATTGGGCGTGGAAGGCGGGTTGCGTCTGCGGGCCATACAACGCCGCTTGCGGCTTTAATTATTCTTCTTCTTTCTTTCTTCCACTTTGAGCCAAAATTTGACCCCCACCACATACCCGAAAACTCACCAAAATTGGCACACACCTAGGATAAATTGAAAATGAATTTTCGGCAAAGAAAACGTCACCCCCCCCACGATGATGACATCACGGCGAGCAATCCCGTCAAAAAAATGAATGGGCCGAAAATCGCTTATGGGGCCAAAAAAAAATATTTCAAAATACAGTTACGAAACCAAAACAGGCGTGTTGGAGATATCCCAAAGAAGTTATGAAATTATTATGGGATGGCCACACGACCTGCGGCTTGGCGGCCATTTTGTGGCGAACTCAGAGAAATGGCGATTTTCGTGTTTTTTGACAATATGGGAAAATGACACTTTTGTTTAAGCGATTGTCACGAAATTGCACACACATGCCAAGACCCTGATTCTACAATAACCAAAGAAGTTTCGTTGACCTTTGACCTTGGGAAGGGGCGGCCATGTTGAATTTTCTTAAAAAAGCACCTTTAGTAACGTATACAAACGAAAACTCGTCCTAGGGATTTTTATCGATCTTTTTGAAACTTCTCGGGCATCAATGGCAAGCTACTGTGGACAAAATGTTGGAATTAGAAGTTGTAGAATTTGAAACGCGTGCGCGTGGCGAATTCGCAACCGTCGCCATTTTAGCTAGCTCGCACATATTTTATCGGAATAGCCTGAAACTGAAATATGCGATACCCTGGCCCACACTGAACAAAACGATGTCACATACGACAAAATCGATAAAGGAATGTGGCCGTGGTAAACAAAAAACCGTCGCAAAAAAAAGTGCTGACTCGGCAAAAAAAAATTTTTTCGGATTTTATTTTTAAGAATCGGCTAACGAAACCCAGATAACTTTGTCGGGTATATCCAAAGAAAGTTTTGGAATCATTACGTGATGGCGACACGACCTACGGTTTGGCGGCCATTTTGTGCCAAAATATGCCATTTTGCGTTTTTCGCGTTTTTACACGATATGGAAAAATGAACTTTTTTTCGAGCGATTTTCACGAAATTTGACGCACATGTCCTTAGCGTAAGTCTACAATCACCTCTGGAGTTTCGTCGACCTTTGACCTCGGGAAAAGGCGGCCATCTTGAATTTTCTATAAAAAACACCTTAACCACCAGATTCAAACGTAAACTTGTCGTTGGAATTTTCTTCGATCGTCTCAAAACTTTTTGGGCATCAATGGCAAGCTACTGTGTAAAAAATGTTGGAATTAGAAGTTGTAGATTTTGAACGGCGTGCGCGTGGCAAGCTAGCAAAGTGGCGCACTGTTATAACTCCCATGCATTTCAATACAATACAGTGAAAATTGAATGCATGCATTAATGCCTGAAACTGAATACATTGAAAAACACTGGATATGGACATATAAGGAATGTGGGCGTGGTTAGCATAAAACCACTGTTGCTAAGGACAGCAAAAAGTTTACTTTTACCGATTTGTCCGAAACTGACGTCAATCTGTTCATCATCCCGAGGGGACCAAAACATAAAATGGTTGCTATGGAGATAAAATCAACAGAAAAGCCGCCATTTTGGAAAAAGTGGGTTTTTTATCAACTTATGACATATAGCTCTCACCAATGGAGGAATGTGTTTTTCTGAGTCAGTTGATGATGCAGATCGCTATGCTAGCACTTTTAGCTATGTTAGCATAACTAGCATAGTTAGCATAATTAGCATTTTAGCTAATGTGTTTTTCTGAGTCAATTGATGATAATGATTGCTATACTAGCACTTTTAGCCACATTAGCATAGCTAGCATAGTTAGCATAATTAGCATTTTAGGTAATGTATTTTCTGAGTCAATTGATGATGCTGATCACAATGCTAGCACTTTCAGCCACATTAGCATAGCTAGCATAGTTAGCATAATTAGCATTTTAGATAATGTGTTTTTCTGAGTCAGTTAATGATGCTGATCGCTATGCTAGCACTTTTAGCCACATTAGCATAGCTAGCATAGATAGCATAATTAGCATTTTAGGTGATGTGTTTTTTTGAGTCAGTTAATGATGCTGATCGCTATGCTAGCACTTTTAGCCACATTAGCATAGCTAGCATAGTTAGCATAATTAGCATTTTAGGTAATGTGTTTTTCTGAGTCAGTTGATGATGCTGATCGCTATGCTAGCACTTTTAGCCACATTAGCATAGCTAGCATAGCTAGCATAGTTAGCATAATTAGCATATGCAGTTTTGACTAGCCTTCATCAAAAGTGTGCGGTGAGGGCGGTGAGGGCGGTGGTGCGTAGAGTTGGGCGTGGAAGGCGGGTTGCGTCTGCGGGCCATACAACGCCGCTTGCGGCTTTAATTATTATGGCCCGCAGCAGTCATAGACTGCAAGGACCATATTGTAACTGGTACGAGGGTCGAACACTCAAAAAGTCCAAAACGTCGAAAAAACGCGTCAAAACGCCAAAAAATGGAGTCAAAAGTCACCCAAAGCACACAACGACACGACAATTGTGTAACGGAACAAAAATAAACACACACACGCACAACACCCCCGCACAAACGACAAAATTGTAGTCGCAAAAATGACGACAAAAACACAAAAAAGCCCCAAAAAGCCCTCAAAAGACGGGTTTAAAGCCAAAAAGACATGCCCAGCCTATAGTAAAAGACAGGCCGCATTGAAATACATAGGCCACCTGACTGCAAAAACTTCTATATTGTTTCTGCTTCGTTTCATTATTATTCTTCTTCTTTCTTTCTTCCACTTTGAGCCAAAATTTGACCCTCACCACATACCCGAAAACTCACCAAAATTGGCACACACCTAGGATAAATTGAAAATGAATTTTCGGCAAAGAAAACGTCACCCCCCCCACGATGATGACATCACGGCGAGCAATCCCGTCAAAAAAATGAATGGGCCGAAAATCGCTTATGGGGCCAAAAAAAAATATTTCAAAATACAGTTACGAAACCAAAACAGGCGTGTTGGAGATATCCCAAAGAAGTTATGAAATTATTATGGGATGGCCACACGACCTGCGGCTTGGCGGCCATTTTGTGGCGAACTCAGAGAAATGGCGATTTTCGTGTTTTTTGACAATATGGGAAAATGACACTTTTGTTTAAGCGATTGTCACGAAATTGCACACACATGCCAAGACCCTGATTCTACAATAACCAAAGAAGTTTCGTTGACCTTTGACCTTGGGAAGGGGCGGCCATGTTGAATTTTCTTAAAAAAGCACCTTTAGTAACGTATACAAACGAAAACTCGTCCTAGGGATTTTTATCGATCTTTTTGAAACTTCTCGGGCATCAATGGCAAGCTACTGTGGACAAAATGTTGGAATTAGAAGTTGTAGAATTTGAAACGCGTGCGCGTGGCGAATTCGCAACCGTCGCCATTTTAGCTAGCTCGCACATATTTTATCGGAATAGCCTGAAACTGAAATATGCGATACCCTGGCCCACACTGAACAAAACGATGTCACATACGACAAAATCGATAAAGGAATGTGGCCGTGGTAAACAAAAAACCGTCGCAAAAAAAAGTGCTGACTCGGCAAAAAAAAAAATTTTTCGGATTTTATTTTTAAGAATCGGCTAACGAAACCCAGATAACTTTGTCGGGTATATCCAAAGAAAGTTTTGGAATCATTACGTGATGGCGACACGACCTACGGTTTGGCGGCCATTTTGTGCCAAAATATGCCATTTTGCGTTTTTCGCGTTTTTACACGATATGGAAAAATGAACTTTTTTTCGAGCGATTTTCACGAAATTTGACGCACATGTCCTTAGCGTAAGTCTACAATCACCTCTGGAGTTTCGTCGACCTTTGACCTCGGGAAAAGGCGGCCATCTTGAATTTTCTATAAAAAACACCTTAACCACCAGATTCAAACGTAAACTTGTCGTTGGAATTTTCTTCGATCGTCTCAAAACTTTTTGGGCATCAATGGCAAGCTACTGTGTAAAAAATGTTGGAATTAGAAGTTGTAGATTTTGAACGGCGTGCGCATGGCAAGCTAGCAAAGTGGCGCACTGTTATAACTCCCATGCATTACAATACAATACAGTGAAAATTGAATGCATGCATTAATGCCTGAAACTGAATACATTGAAAAACACTGGATATGGACATATAAGGAATGTGGGCGTGGTTAGCATAAAACCACTGTTGCTAAGGACAACAAAAAGTTTACTTTTACCGATTTGTCCGAAACTGACGTCAATCTGTTCATTCCTCCGAGGGGACCAAAACATAAAATGGTTGCTATGGAGATAAAATCAACAGAAAAGCCGCCATTTTGGAAAAAGTGGTTTTTTTATCAACTTATGACACATAGCTCTCACCAATAGAGGAATGTGTTTTTCTGAGTCAGTTGATGATGCAGATCGCTATGCTAGCACTTTTAGCTATGTTAGCATAACTAGCATAGTTAGCATAATTAGCATTTTAGCTAATGTGTTTTTCTGAGTCAATTGATGATAATGATTGCTATGCTAGCACTTTTAGCCACATTAGCATAGCTAGCATAGTTAGCATAATTAGCATTTTAGGTAATGTATTTTCTGAGTCAATTGATGATGCTGTTCACAATGCTAGCACTTTCAGCCACATTAGCATAGCTAGCATAGTTAGCATAATTAGCATTTTAGATAATGTGTTTTTCTGAGTCAGTTAATGATGCTGATCGCTATGCTAGCACTTTTAGCCACATTAGCATAGCTAGCATAGATAGCATAATTAGCATTTTAGGTGATGTGTTTTTTTGAGTCAGTTAATGTTGCTGATCGCTATGCTAGCACTTTTAGCCACATTAGCATAGCTAGCATAGTTAGCATAATTAGCATTTTAGGTAATGTGTTTTTCTGAGTCAGTTGATGATGCTGATCGCTATGCTAGCACTTTTAGCCACATTAGCATAGCTAGCATAGTTAGCATTATTAGCATTTTAGATAATGTGTTTTTCTGAGTCAGTTAAAGATGCTGATCGCAATGCTAGCACTTTTAGCCACATTAGCATAGCTAGCATAGTTAGCATAATTAGCATTTTAGGTAATGTGTTTTTCTGAGTCAGTTGATGATGCTGATCGCTATGCTAGCACTTTTAGCCACATTAGCATAGCTAGCATAGCTAGCATAGTTAGCATAATTAGCATATGCAGTTTTGACTAGCCTTCATCAAAAGTGTGCGGTGAGGGCGGTGAGGGCGGTGGTGCGTAGAGTTGGGCGTGGAAGGCGGGTTGTGTCTGCGGGCCATACAACGCCGCTTGCGGCTTTAATTATTATTATTATTCTTCTTGCACACTAACGGCGTCTTTGAGCTTAATTTTGACCCCCGCCACATACCCGAAAACTCACCAAAATTGGCACACATCTGGGATAAATTGAAAATGAATTTTCGGCAAAGAGAACGTCACCCCCCCGAAGTCGATGACATCACAGCGAGCGTTCCCGTAAAAAAAATGAATGGGCCGAAAATCGCTTATGGGGCCAAAAAATTTTTTTTTGAAATACAGTTACGAAACCAAAACACGTGTGTTGGAGATATCCCAAAGAAGTTTTGAAATCATTATGGGATGGCCACACGACCTACGGCTTGGCGGCCATTTTGTGGCGAACTCAGAGAAATGGCGATTTTCGTGTTTTTTCACAATATGGGAAAACGACACTTTTGTTCAAGCGATTTTCACGAAATTGCATACACATGCCAAAAACACGATTCTACAACTGCCAAAGAAGTTTTGTTGACCTTTGACCTTGGCAAGGGGCGGCCATCTTGGATTTTCAAAAAAAGCACCTTTAGTAACAGATACAAACGAAAACTCGTCTTAAGGATTTTTATCGATCTTTTTGAAACTTCTCGGGCATCAATGGCAAGCTACTCTGGACAAAATGTTGGAATTAGAAGTTGTAGAACTTGAAACGCGTGCGCGTGGCGAATTCGTAACCGTCGCCATTTTAGCTAGCTCGCACATATTTTATCGGAATAGCCTGAAACTGAAATATGCGATTCCCTGACCCACTCTGAACAAAACGATGTCATATACGACATAATCGATAAAGGAATGTGGACGTGGTAAACAAAAAACGATCGCAAAAAAAAGTGCTGAATCGGCAAAAAAAAAAGTTTTCGGATTTTATCTTTAAGAATCGGCTAACGAAACCCAGATAACTTTGTCGGGTATATCCAAAGAAAGTTCTGAAATCATTACGTGATGGCGACACGACCTACGGTTTGGCCGCCATTTTGTGCCAAAATCGGCCATTTTGAGTTTTTCGCGTTTTTACACAATATGGAAAAAGGAACTTTTTTTTGAGCGATTTTCACGAAATTTGACGCGCATGTCCGTAGCATAAGTCTACAATTACCTCTGGAGTTTCGTCGACCTTTGACCTCGGTAAAAGGCGGCCATCTTGAATTTTCTATAAAAAACACCTTTGCCATTGGATTCAAACGTAAACTTGTCGTTGGAATTTTTATCGATCGTCTCGAAACTTTTTGGGCATCAATGGCAAGCTACTGTTAAAAAAATGTTGGAATTAGAAGTTGTAGATTTTGAACGGCGTGCACGTGGTGAGCTAGCAAAGTGGCGCACTGTTATAACTCCTATGTTTTTTAATGGACCACTGTGAAAATTGAATGCATGCAATAATGCCTTAAACTGAATACATTGAAAAACACTGGATATGGACATATAAGGAATGTGGGCGTGGCTAGCATGAAACCACTGTTGCTAAGGACGACAAAAAGTTTACTTTTACCGATTTGTCCGAAACTGACGTCAATCTGTTCGTCCTCCAGAGGGGACCAAAACATAAAATGGTTGCTATGGAGATAAAATAAACCAAAAAGCCGCCATTTTGGGAAAAGTGGGTTTTTTTATCAACTTATGGCATATAGCTCTCACCAATGGAGGAATGTGTTTTTCTGAGTCAGTTGACGATGCTGCTCGCTATGCTAGCAATTTTAGCCACATTAGCATAGCTAGCATAGTTAGCATAATTAGCATTTTAGGTAATGTGTTTTTCCGAGTCAGTTGATGATGCTGATCGCTATGCTAGCACTTTTAGCTATGTTAGCATAACTAGCATAGTTAGCATAATTAGCATTTTAGGTAATGTGTTTTTCCGAGTCAGTTGATGATGCTGATCGCTATGCTAGCACTTTTAGCTATGTTAGCATAACTAGCATAGTTAGCATAGTTAGCATTTTAGGTAATGTGTTTTTCTGAGTCAGTTAATGATGCTGATCGCTATGCTAGCACTTTTAGCCACATTAGCATAGCTAGCATTGTTAGCATAATTAGCATTTTAGGTAATTTGTTTTTGTGAGTCAGTTGATGATGCTGATCGTTATGCTAACACTTTTAGCTGCATTAGCATAGCTAGCATAGTTAGCATAATTAGCATTTTAGATACTGTGTTTTTCTGAGTCAGTTGATGATGCTGATCGCTATGCTAACACTTTTAGCCACATTAGCATAGCTAGCATATTTAGCATAATTAGCATTTTAGGTAATGTGTTTTTCTGAGTTAGTTGATGATGCTGATCGCTATGCTAACACTTTTAGCCAAATTAGCATACTTAGCATAATTAGCAAAATCAGCCTTGAATAGCTTTTAATTTTTTGCGGTGAGGGCGGTGAGGGCGGTGACGGCGGTGAGGGGGGCGTTGGGGCGTAGAGTTGGGCGTAGAAGGCGGGTTGCGTCTGCGGGCCATACAACGCCGCTTGCGGCTTTATTATTATTATTATTCCGCTTTCTATCTGCGCCTTTGAGCTCAAATTTGACCCCCGCCACATACCCGAAAACTCACCAAAATTGGCACACACCTAGGATAAATTGAAAATGAATTTTCGGCAAAGAAAACGTCAACCCCCCGAAGTCGATGACATCACGGCGAGCGTTCCCGTAAAAAAAATGAATGGGCCGAAAATCGCTTATGGGGCCAAAAAAAAATATTTTGAAATACAGGTACGAAACCAAAACACGCGTGTTGGAAATATCCCAAAGAAGTTATGAAATCATTATGGGATGGCCATACGACCTACGGCTTGGCGGCCATTTTGTGGCGAACTCAGAGAAATGGCGATTTTTGTGTTTTTTCACAATATGGGAAAACGATACTTTTGTTTGAGCGATTTTCACGAAATTGCACATACATGCCACTAGCACGATTCTACTACTACCAAAGAAGTTTCGTTGACCTTTGACCTTGGGAAGAGGCGGCCATCTTGAATTTTCAAAAAAAAGCACCTTTAGTAAGGCATTCAAACGAAAACTCGTCCTAGGAATTTTCATCGATCTTTTTGAAACTTCTTGGGCATCAATGGCAATCAATTGTGGACAAAATGTTGGAATTAGAAGTTGTAGATTTTGAAACGCGTGCGCGTGGCGAATTCGCAACCGTCGCCATTTTAGCTAGCTCGCACATATTTTATCGGAATAGCCTGAAACTGAAATATGCGATACCCTGGCCCACACTGAACAAAACGATATCACATACGACAAAATCGATAAAGGAATGTGGCCGTGGTAAACAAAAAACGATCGCAAAAAAAAGTGCTGACTCGGCAAAAAAAAAAAGAAATCGGATTTTATTTTTAAGAATCGGCTAACGAAACCCAGATAACTTTGTCGGGTATATCCAAAGAAAGTTTTGAAATCATTACGTGATGGCGACACGACCTACGGTTTGGCGGCCATTTTGTGCCATAATCTGCCATTTTGAGTTTTTCGCGATTTTACACAATATGGAAAAATGAACTTTTTTTCGAGCGATTTTGACGAAATTTGACTCGCATGTCCCTAGCGTAAGTCTACAATCACCTTTAGAGTTTCGTCGACCTTTGACCTCGGGAAAAGGCGGCCATCTTGAATTTTATATAAAAAACACCTTTACCACTGGATTCAAACGTAAACTTGTCGTTGGAATTTTCATCAATCATCTCGAAACTTTTTGGGCATCAATGGCAAGCTACTGTGGAAAAAATGTTGGAATTAGAAGTTGTAGATTTTGAACGGCGTGCGCGTGGCATGCTAGCAAAGTGGCGCACTGTTATAACTCCCATGCATTTCAATACAATACAGTGAAAATTGAATGCATGCATTCATGCCTAAAACAGATTACATTGAAAAACACTGGATATGGACATATAAGGAATGTGGGCGTGGTAAGCATAAAACCACTGTTGCTAAGGACGACAAAAAGTTTACTTTTACCGATTTGTCCGAAACTGACGTCAATCTGTTCGTCCTCCCGAGGGGACCAAAACATAAAATGGTTGCTATGGAGATAAAATCAACAGAAAAGCCGCCATTTTTGAAAAAGTGGGTTTTTTAGCAACTTATGATATATAACTCTCACCAATGGAGGAATGTGTTTTTCTGAGTCAGTTGATGATGCGGATCGCTATGCTAGCACTTTTAGCTATGTTAGCATAACTAGCATAGTTAGCATATTTAGCATTTTAGGTAATGTGTTTTTCTGAGTCAGTTGATGATGCTGATCGCTATGCTAGCACTCTTAGCCACATTAGCATAGCTAGCATAGTTAGCATAATTAGCATTTTAGGTAATGTGTTTTTCTGAGTCAGTTGATGATGCTGATCGCTATGCTAGCACTTTTAGCCACATTAGCATAGCTAGCATAGTTAGCATAATTAGCATTTTAGGTAATGTGTTTTTCTGAGTCAGTTGATGATGCTGATCGCAATGCTAGCACTTTTAGCCACATTAGCATAGCTAGCATAGTTAGCATAATTAGCATATGCAGTTTTGACTAGCCATTATCAAAAGTGGGCGGTGAGGGCGGTGAGGGCGGTGGTGCGTAGAGTTGGGCGTGGAAGGCGGGTTGCGTCTGCGGGCCATACAACGCCGCTTGCGGCTTTAATTATTATTATTCTTCTTGTCCTATAACGGCGTCTTTGAGCTTAATTTTGACCCCCGCCACATACCCGAAAACTCACCAAAATTGGCACACACCTGGGATAAATTGAAAATGAATTTTTGGCAAAGAGAACGCCACCCCCCCGAAGTCGATGACATCACGGCGAGCGATCCCGTAAAAAAAATGAATGGGCCGAAAATCGCTTATGGGGCCAAAAAAAAAAATTTTGAAATACAGTTACGAAACCAAAACACGCGTGTTGGAGATATCCCAAAGAAGTTATGAAATCATTATGGGATGCCCACACGACCTACGGCTTGGCGGCCATTTTGTGGCGAACTCAGAGAAATGGCGATTTTCGTGTTTTTTGACAATATGGGAAAACTACACTTTTGTTAAAGCGATTTTCACGAAATTTCATACACATGCCACAAACACGATTCTACAACTACCAAAGAAGTTTTGTTGACCTTTGACCTTGGGAAGGGGCGGCCATCTTGAATTTTCATAAAAAAGCACCTTTAGTAACGTATACAAACGAAAACTCGTCCTAGGGATTTTTATCGATCTTTTTGAAACTTCTCAGGCATCAATGGCAAGCTACTGTGGACAAAATGTTGGAATTAGAAGTTGTAGAATTTGAAACGCGTGCGCGTGGCGAATTCGCAACCGTCGCCATTTTAGCTAGCTCGCACATATTTTATCGGAATAGCCTGAAACTGAAATATGCGATACCCTGGCCCACACTGAACAAAACAATGTCACATACGACAAAATCAATAAAGGAATGTGGCCGTGGTAAACAAAAAACCGTCGCAAAAAAAAGTGCTGACTCGGCAAAAAAAATTTTTTTCGGATTTTATTTTTAAGAATCGGCTAACGAAACCC
This sequence comes from Oryzias latipes, assembly GCF_053564925.1. Taxonomy (NCBI): domain Eukaryota; kingdom Metazoa; phylum Chordata; class Actinopteri; order Beloniformes; family Adrianichthyidae; genus Oryzias; species Oryzias latipes. Next base: position 16,243,752 of record NC_136260.1, on the reverse strand, counting down.
AGATAACTTTGTCGGGTATATCCAAACAAAGTTTTGAAATCATTACGTGATGGCCACACGACCTACGGTTTGGCGGCCATTTTGTGCCAAAATCTGCCATTTTGAGTTTTTCGCGTTTTTACACGATATGGAAAAATGAACTTTTTTATGAGCGATTTTCACGAAATTTGACTCGCATGTCCCTAGCGTAAGTCTACAATCACCTTTGGAGTTTCGTCGACCTTTGACCTCGGGAAAAGGCGGCCATCTTGAATTTCTATAAAAAACACCTTAACCACCAGATTCAAACGTAAACTTGTCGTTGGAATTTTCTTCGATCGTCTCAAAACTTTTTGGGCATCAATGGCAAGCTACTGTGTAAAAAATGTTGGAATTAGAAGTTGTAGATTTTGAACGGCGTGCGCGTGGCAAGTTAGCAAAGTGGCGCACTGTTATAACTCCCATGCATTTCAATACAATACAGTGAAAATTGAATGCATGCATTAATGCCTGAAACTGAATACATTGAAAAACACTGGATATGGACATATAAGGAATGTGGGCGTGGTTAGCATAAAACCACTGTTGCTAAGGACGACAAAAAGTTTACTTTTACCGATTTGTCCGAAACTGACGTCAATCTGTTCGTCCTCCCGAGGGGACCAAAACATAAAATGGTTGCTATGGAGATAAAATCAACAGAAAAGCCGCCATTTTGGAAAAAGTGGGCTTTTTAGCAACTTATGACATATAACTCTCACCAATGGAGGAATGTGTTTTTCTGAGTCAGTTGATGATGCTGATCGCTATGCTAGCAATTTTAGCCACATTAGTATAGCTAGCATAGTTAGCATAATTAGCCTTTTAGGAAATGTGTTTTTTTGAGTCAGTTGATGATGCTGATCGCTATGCTAGCACTTTTAGCTATGTTAGCATAGCTAGCATAGTTAGCATAATTAGCATTTTAGGTAATGTGTTTTTCTGAGTCAGTTGAAGATGCTGATTGCTATGCTAGCACTTTTAGCCACATTAGCATAGTTAGCATAGTTAGCATAATTAGCATTTTAGGTAATGTGTTTTTCTGAGTCAGTTGATGATGCTGATTGCTATGCTAGCACTTTTAGCCACATTAGCATAGCTAGTATAGTTAGCATAATTAGCATTTTAGGAAATGTGTTTTTTGGAGTCAGTTGATGATGCTAATCGCAATGCTAGCTCATTTAGGCACATTAGCATAGCTAGCATAGTTAGCATAATTAGCATTTTAGGAAATGTGTTTTTCTGAGAGAGTTGATTATGCTGATCGCTATGCTAGGACTTTTAGTCACATTAGCATAGTTAGCATAGTTAGCATTATGAGCAAATCCAGCCTTGATTAGCTTTTAATTTGTGGGCGGTGAGGGCGGAGAGGGCCGCGGTAGTGCATAGAGTTGGGCGTGGAAGGCGGGTTGCGTCTGCGGGCCATACAACGCCGCTTGCGGCTTTAATTATTATTATTATTCTTCTGGTTTCTAACGGACAGTTTGAGCTCAAATTTGACCCCCCCCACATACCCGAAAACTCACCAAAATTGGCACACACCTAGGATAAATGTGAAATGAATTTTCGGCAAAGAAAACGTCAACCCCCCCACGACGATGACATCACGGCGAGCGTTCTCGTAAAAAAAATGAATGGGCCGAAAATCGCTTATGGGGCCAAAAAAAAATATTTCGGAATACAGTTACGAACCCAAAACACGCGTGTTGGAGATATCCCAAAGAAGTTATAAAATCATTATGGGATGGCCACACGACCTACAGCTTGGCGGCCATTTTGTGGCGAACTCAGAGAAATGGCGATTTTCGTGTTTTTTGACAATATGGGAAAACGACACTTTTGTTTATGCGATTGTCACGAAATTGCACACACATGCCAAGACCCTGATTCTACAATAACCAAAGAAGTTTCGTTGACCTTTGACCTTGGGAAGGGGCGGCCATCTTGAATTTTCATAAAAAAGCACCTTTAGTAACGTATACAAACGAAAACTCGTCCTAGGGATTTTTATCGATCTTTTTGAAACTTCTCAGGCATCAATGGCAAGCTACTGTGGACAAAATGTTGGAATTAGAAGTTGTAGAATTTGAAACGCGTGCGCGTGGCGAATTCGCAACCGTCGCCATTTTAGCTAGCTCGCACATATTTTATCGGAATAGCCTGAAACTGAAATATGCGATACCCTGGCCCACACTGAACAAAACGATGTCACATACGACAAAATCCATAAAGGAATGTGGCCGTGGTAAACAAAAAACCGTCGCAAAAAAAAGTGCTGACTCGGCAAAAAAAAATTTTTTCGGATTTTATTTTTAAGAATCGGCTAACGAAACCCAGATAACTTTGTCGGGTATATCCAAAGAAAGTTTTGAAATCATTACGTGATGGCCACACGACCTACGGTTTGGCGGCCATTTTGTGCCAAAATCTGCCATTTTGAGTTTTTCGCGTTTTTACACGATATGGAAAATTGAACTTTTTTTCGAGCGATTTTCACGAAATTTGACTCGCATGTCCCTAGCGTAAGTCTACAATCACCTTTGGAGTTTCGTCGACCTTTGACCTCGGGAAAAGGCGGCCATCTTGAATTTTCTATAAAAAACACCTTAACCACCAGATTCAAACGTAAACTTGTCGTTGGAATTTTCTTCGATCGTCTCAAAACTTTTTGGGCATCAATGGCAAGCTACTGTGGAAAAAATGTTGGAATTAGAAGTTGTAGATTTTGAACGGCGTGCGCGTGGCAAGCTAGCAAAGTGGCGCACTGTTATAACTCCCATGCATTTCAATACAATACAGTGAAAATTGAATGCATGCATTAATGCCTGAAACTGAATACATTGAAAAACACTGGATATGGACATATAAGGAATGTGGGCGTGGTTAGCATAAAACCACTGTTGCTAAGGACGACAAAAAGTTTACTTTTACCGATTTGTCCGAAACTGACGTCAATCTGTTCGTCCTCCCGAGGGGACCAAAACATAAAATGGTTGCTATGGAGATAAAATCAACAGAAAAGCCGCCATTTTGGAAAAAGTAGGCTTTTTAGCAACTTATGACATATAACTCTCACCAATGGAGGAATGTGTTTTTCTGAGTCAGTTGATGATGCTGATCGCTATGCTAGCAATTTTAGCCACATTAGCATAGCTAGCATAGTTAGCATAATTAGCATTTTAGGAAATGTGTTTTTTTGAGTCAGTTGATGATGCTGATCGCTATGCTAGCACTTTTAGCTATGTTAGCATAGCTAGCATAGTTAGCATAATTAGCATTTTAGGTAATGTGTTTTTCTGAGTCAGTTGAAGATGTTGATTGCTATGCTAGCACTTTTAGACACATTAGCATAGTTAGCATAGTTAGCATAATTAGCATTTTAGGTAATGTGTTTTTCTGAGTCAGTTGATGATGCTGATCGCTATGCTAGCACTTTTAGCCACATTAGCATAGCTAGCATAGTTAGCATAATTAGCATTTTAGGAAATGTGTTTTTTTGAGTCAGTTGATGATGCTAATCGCAATGCTAGCTCATTTAGGCACATTAGCATAGCTAGCATAGTTAGCATAATTAGCATTTTAGGAAATGTGTTTTTCTGAGAGAGTTGATTATGCTGATCGCTATGCTAGGACTTTTAGTCACATTAGCATAGTTAGCATAGTTAGCATTATGAGCAAATCCAGCCTTGATTAGCTTTTAATTTGTGGGCGGTGAGGGCGGAGAGGGCCGCGGTAGTGCGTAGAGTTGGGCGTGGAAGGCGGGTTGCGTCTGCGGGCCATACAACGCCGCTTGCGGCTTTAATTATTATTATTATTCTTCTTGTCCTCTAACGGCGTCTTTGAGCTTAATTTTGACCCCCGCCACATACCCGAAAACTCACCAAAATTGGCACACACCTGGGATAAATTGAAAATGAATTTTCGGCAAAGAGAACGTCACCCCCCCGAAATCGATGACATCACAGCGAGCGTTCCCGTAAAAAAAATGAATGGGCCGAAATCTCTTTATGGGGCCAAAAAAAAATATTTCGAAATAGAGCTATGAAACCAAAACACGCCTGTTGGAGATATCCCAAAGAAGTTTTGAAATCATTATGGGATGGCCACACGACCTACGGCTTGGCGGCCATTTTGTGGCGAACTCAGAGAAATGGCGATTTTCGTGTTTTTTCACAATATGGGAAAACGACACTTTTGTTTAAGCGATTTTCACGAAATTGCGCACATATGCCAAGACCCTGATTCTACAATAACCAAAGAAGTTTCGTTGACCTTTGACCTTGGGAAGGGGCGGCCATCTTGAATTTTCTTAAAAAAGCACCTTTAGTAACGTATACAAACGAAAACTCGTCCTAGGGATTTTTATCGATCTTTTTGAAACTTGTCGGGCATCAATGGCAAGCTACTGTGGACAAAATGTTGGAATTAGAAGTTGTAGAATTTGAAAGGCGTGCGCGTGGCGAATTCGCAACCGTCGCCATTTTAGCTAGCTCGCACATATTTTATCGGAATAGCCTGAAACTGAAATATGCGATACCCTGGCCCACCCTGAACAAAACGATGTCACATACGACAAAATCAAGAAAGGAATGTGGCCGTGGTAAACAAAAAACGGTCGCAAAAAAAAGTGCTGACTCGGCAAAAAAAAATTTTTTCGGATTTTATTTTTAAGAATCGGCTAACGAAACCCAGATAACTCTGTCGGGTACATCCAAATAAAGTTTTGAAATCATTACGTGATGGCGACCCGACCTACGGTTTGGCGGCCATTTTGTGCCAAAATCTGCCGTTTTGAGTTTTTCGCGTTTTTACACAATATGGAAAAATGAACTTTTTTTCGAGCGATTTTCACGAAATTTGACGCGCATGTCCGTAGCGTAAGTCTACAATCACCTCTGGAGTTTCATTGACCTTTGACCTCGGGAAAAGGCGGCCATCTTGAATTTTCTATAAAAAACACCTTTACCACCAGATTCAAACGTAAACTTGTCGTTGGAATTTTCATCGATTGTCTCGAAACTTTTTGGGCATCAATGGCAAGCTACTGTGGAAAAAATGTTGGAATTAGAAGTTGTAGATTTTGAACGGCGTGCGCGTGGCGAGCTAGCAAAGTGGCGCACTGTTATAACTCCCATGCATTTCAATACAATACAGTGAAAATTGAATGCATGCATTCATGCCTGAAACTGAATACATTGAAAAACACTGGATATGGACATATAAGGAATGTGGGCGTGGTTAGCATAAAACCCCTGTTGCTAAGGACAACAAAAATTTTACTTTTACCGATTTGTCCGAAACTGACGTCAATCTGTTCGTCCTCTCAAGGGGACCAAAACACAAAATGGTTGCTATGGAGATAAAATCAACAGAAAAGCCGCCATTTTGGAAAAAGTGGGTTTTTTTATCAACTTATGACATATAGCTCTCAGCAATGGAGGAATGTGTTTTTCTGAGTCAGTTGATGATGCTGATCGCTATGCTAGCACTTTTAGCTATGTTAGCATAACTTGCATAGTTAGCATAATTAGCATTTTAGGTAATGTGTTTTTCTGAGTCAGTTGATGATGCTGATCGCAATGCTAGCACTTTTTGCCACATTAGCAGAGTTAGCATAGTTAGCATAAAAACCAAATGCAGCCTTGACTAGCTTTTAATTTATGGGCTGTTAGGGCGGTGAGGTAGGCGTTGGTGAGTAGAGTTTTGCGTGGAAGGCGGGTTGCGTCTGCGGGCCATACATCGCCGCTTGCGGCTTTAATTATTATTATTCTTCCCGTTTCTAACGGATCCGTAGATCACAAATTTGACCCCCGCCACATACCCGAAAACTCACCAAAATAGGCACACACCTGGGATAAATTGAAAATGAATTTTCTGCAATGAGAACGTCACCCCCCCCCACGACGATGACATCACGGCGAGCGTTCCCGTAAAAAAAATGAATGGGCCTAAAATCGCTTATGGGGCCAAAAAATTTTTTTTTGAAATAGAGTTACGAAACCAAAACACGCGTGTTGGAGATATCCCAAAGAAGTTATGAAATCATTATGGGATGGCCACACGACCTACGGCTTGGCGGCCATTTTGTGGCGAACTCAGAGAAATGGCGATTTTCGTGTTTTTTGACAATATGGGAAAACGACACTTTTGTTCAAGCGATTTTCACGAAATTTTGCTACACATGCCACAAACACGATTCTACAACTACCAAAGAAGTTTTGTTGACCTTTGACCTTGGGAAGGGGCGGCCATCTTGAATTTTCATAAAAAAGCACATTTAGTAACAGATACAAACAAAAACTCGTCCTAGGGATTTTTTTCGATCTTTTTGAAACTCCTCGGGCATCAATGGCAAGCTACTGTGGACAAAATGTTGGAATTAGAAGTTGTAGAATTTGAAACGCGTGCGCGTGGCGAATTCGCAACCGTCGCCATTTTAGCTAGCTCGCACATATTTTATCGGAATAGCCCGAAACTGAAATATGCGATTCCCTGACCCACTCTGAACAAAACGATGTCATATACGACAAAATCGATAAAGGAATGTGGCCGTAGTAAACAAAAAACGATCGCAAAAAAAAGTGCTGACTCGGCAAAAAAAAATTTTTTCGGATTTTATTTTTAAGAATCGGCTAACGAAACCCAGATAACTTTGTCGGGTATATCCAAAGAAAGTTTTTAAATCATTACGTGATGGCGACACGACCTACGGTTTGGCGGCCATTTTTTGCCAAAATCTGCCATTTTGCGTTTTTCGCATTTTTACACAATATGGAAAAATGAACTTTTTTTCGAGCGATTTTCACGAAATTTGACTCGCATGTCCCTAGCGTAAGTCTACAATCACCTTTGGAGTTTCGTCGACCTTTGACCTCGGGAAAAGGCGGCCATCTTGAATTTTCTATAAAAAACACCTTTACCACCAGATTCAAACGTAAACTTGTCGTTGGAATTTTCATCGATTGTCTCGAAACTTTTTGGGCATCAATGGCAAGCTACTGTGGAAAAAATGTTGGAAGTAGAAGTTGTAGATTTTGAACGGCGTGTGCGTGGCAAGCTAGCAAAGTGGCGCACTGTTATAACTCCCATGCATTTCAATACAATACAGTGAAAATTGAATGCATGCATTCATGCCTGAAACAGAATACATTGAAAAAGACTAGACATGGACATATAAGGAATGTGGGCGTGGTTAGCATAAAACCACTGTTGTTAAGGACGACAAAAAGTTTACTTTTACCGATTTATCCGAAATTGACGTCAATCTGTTCGTCTTCTGAAGTGGACCAAAACATAAAATGGTTGCTATGGAGATAAAATAAACAGAAAAGCCGCCATTTTGGAAAAAGTCGTTTTTTTATCAACTTATGACATATAGCTTTCACCAATGGAGGAATATGTTTTTCTGAGTCAGTAAATGATGCTTATCGCTATGCTAGCAATTTTAGCCACATTAGCATAGCTAGCATAGTTAGCATAATTAGCATTTTAGGTAATGTGTTTTTCTGAGTCAGTTGATGATGCTGATCGCTATGCTAGCACTTTTAGCCACATTAGCATAGCTAGCATAGTTAGCATAATTAGCATTTTAGGTAATGTGTTTTTCTGAGTCAGTTGATGATGCTGATCGCTATGCTAGCACTTTTAGCCACATTAGCATAGCTAGCATAGTTAGCATAATTAGCATTTTAGGTAATGTGTTTTTCTGAGTCAGTTGATGATGCTGATCGCTATGCTAGCACTTTTAGCCACATTAGCGTAGCTAGCATCTTCTTCTTTCTCTTTCGGCTTTTCCCATCAGGGGTCGCCACAGCGAATCATCCTTTTCCACCTCACTCTATCATGAACATCTTCTACCCTAACGTTAGCCAACTTCATGTCCTCTGTTAAGACATCCATATATCTCCTCTTTGGCCGTCCTCTTGCCCTCCTGCCAGGCAGCTCCATCTCCAACATCCTTCTACCAATATATCCACTATCCCTCCTCTGAACATGTCCAAACCATCTCAGTCTGGCTTCTCTGACTTTGTCGCTAACACAGGCAACATGAGCCGTCCCTCTGATGTACTCGTTCCTTATCCTGTCTAACCTGGTCACTCCTAAGGAGAACCTCAACATCTTCATCTCTGCTACCTCCATCTCAGCCTCTTGTCTCTGTCTCACTGCTACCGTCTCTAACCCATAGAGCAGAGCTGGTCTCACCACTGTCTTGTACACCTTTCCTTTGAGTCTTGCTGGCACTCTTCTGTCACACAACACTCCTGACACTTTCCTCCAACCGCTCCAACCTGCCTGCACTCGCCTCTTCACCTCTTTTCCACAATCCCCATCACACTGAACTGTTGACCCCAAGTACTTAAACTCCTGCACCTTCTTCACCTCAGCCCCCTGTAACCTAACGCTTCTACCTTGATCCCTCTCGTTCAGACACATGTATTCTGTCTTACTACGACTGACCTTCATACCTCTTCTTTCCAGAGCAAACCTCCACCTCTCTAGCTGTTCCTCCACCTGCTCTCTACTCTCACTGCAAATTACAATGTCATCCGCAAACATCATTGTCCAGGGAGATTCCTGTCTTACCTCGTCTGTCAGCCTGTCCATCAGCATAGCAAACAAAAAAGGACTCAAAGCTGATCCTTGGTGTAGTCCCACCTCCACCTTGAACTCCTCTGTCTGACCTACAGCACATCTCACCACCGTCATACTTCTCTCATACATGTCCTGAACTACTCTGACATACTTCTCTGCCACTCCAGACGACCTCATACAGTACCACAGCTCCTCCCTCGGCACCCTGTCATACGCCTTCTCTAAATCTACGAACACACAATGCAGCTCCTTCTGACCTTCTCTGTACTTTTCCATCAACATTCTCAAAGCAAAAATGGCATCAGTGGTGCTCTTACGGGGCATGAAACCATACTGCTGCTCACAAATCTCCACCTTCTTCCTAAGCCTGGCTTCCACTACTCTTTCCCACAGCTTCATTGTGTGGCTCATCAACTTTATTCCTCTATAGTTGCTGCAGTTCTGCGTGTCACCCTTGTTCTTAAAGATCGGAACCAGAACGCTTCTCCTCCATTCCTCAGGCATCTTCTCACTCTCTAAAATCCTATTGAACAACCTTGTTAGAAATTCCACTGCTGTCTCTCCTAAGCACTTCCATACCTCCACAGGTACGTCATCAGGACCAACGGCCTTTCCGCTCTTCATCCTTTTCAGAGCCTTCCTAACCTCATCCTTTCCAATCTCTGCTACTTCCTGCTCCACAACAACCACATCTTCCTCCCTTCTTTCCCTGTCATTTTCCTCGTTCATCAGCTCCTCAAAATACTCCTTCCATCTTTTCTGTACACTCTCTTGGGTTGTTAGCACCTTTCCATCTCTGTCCTTAATCACCGTTATCTGTTGCACGTCCTTCCCATCTCTGTCTCTCTGTCTGGCTAGCCTGTACAAGTCCTTCTCTCCTTCCTTTGTGTCTAACCTGTCATAAAGCTCATCGTAAGCTTTCTGTTTGGCCTTTGCCACCTCTCTCTTCACTCTACGCTGCGCTTCCTTGTACTCCTGTCTACCTTCCTCAGTCCTTTCTACATCCCACTTCCTTTTAGCCAACCTCTTCCTCTGGACGCATTCCTGTACTTCCTCATTCCACTACCAAGTCTCTTTACCGTCTTTCCTCTTTCCAGATGACACACCTAGCACCTTCCTACCTGTTTCCCTGATAATCTCTGCTGTAGTTTCCCAGTCATCTGGAAGCTCATCCTGACCACCCAGGACCTGCCTCAACTTCTGCCTAAATTCCTCACAAGTTTCTTCATTCTGTAGCTTCCACCACTTGGTCTTCTTTTCTGTTTTCCCTATCTTCTTCTTCCTGACCTCCAGAGTCATCTTACACACCACCATGCGGTGCTGTCTGGCTACACTCTCTCCTACCACCACTTTGCAGTCATTAACCTCTCTCAAATGACCTCGTCTACATAGGATGTAGTCCACCTGAGTACTCCTACCTCCACTTCTGTATGTCACTCTATGTTCCTCTCTCTTCTGGAAGTAAGTGTTGACTACAGCCATTTCCATCCTCTTCGCAAAGTCCACCACCATCTGTCCCTCCAGATTCCTTTCCTTCACACCAAACCTGCCCATCACCTCCTCATCACCTCTGTTGCCCTCACCAACATGCCCATTAAAGTCTGCTCCAATAACAACTCTCTCTCCTCTGGGAAAACTCTCTATGACCTCATCCAACTCACTCCAGAATCTCTCCTTCACTTCTAACTCACAGCCAACCTGTGCCGCATACCCACTGACTACATTCACCATCACCCCTTCAATTTCTAACTTTAAGCTCATCATCCTGTCTGAGACTCTTTTCACCTCTAGAACACTGTTTACAAACTCCCCCTTCAGAATCACTCCTACCCCGTTTCTCTTCCTATCAACACCATGATAGAACAGTTTGTATCCTCCTCCAATACTACGTGCCTTGCTGCCCTTCCACCTTGTCTCCTGCACACACAGTACATCTACCTTCCTTCTCTCCATCATGTCTGCCAGCTCTCTGCCTTTCCCTGTCATTGTGCCAACGTTAAGAGTCCCTATTCTCAAACCTATGTTCCTGCCTTTTCCCTTCTCTCTCTGGCAACGGAGCCTTCTGCCTCCCCTCTTTCTTCCACCAACAGTAGTCAAATTTCCACCGACACCCTGTAGGTTAACAGCATCGGTGGCGGTCGTTGTTAACCCGGGCCTCGACCGATCCGGTATGTCTAAAGTGTTGTGGATGATTCGCATGGTTATTTTGGCAATTTTTACGCCGGATGCCCTTCCTGACGCAACCCTCTCTATTTATCCGGGCTTGGGACCGGCACAGAAGTTACTGGCTTGCAACCCCTGTGGCTAGATTATTAGCGTAGCTAGCATAGTTAGCATAATTAGCATTTTAGATAATGTGTTTTTCTGAGTCAGTTGATGATGCTGATCGCAATGCTAGCACTTTTAGCCACATTAGCATAGTTAGCATTGTTAGCATAATTAGCAAATCCAGCCTTGACTAGCTTTTAATTTGCGGGCTGTGAGGGCGGTAAGGTCAGCGGTGGTGCGTAGAGTTGGGCGTGGAGGCGGGTTGCGTCTGCGGGCCATACAACGCCGCTTGCGGCTTTAATTATTATTATTATTCTTCTTGTCCTATAACGGCGTCTTTGAGCTTAATTTTGACCCCCGCCACATACCCGAAAACTCACCAAAATTGGCACACACCTGGGATAAATTGAAAATGAATTTTTGGCAAAGAGAACGCCACCCCCCCGAAGTCGATGACATCACGGCGAGCGATCCCGTAAAAAAAATGAATGGGCCGAAAATCGCTTATGGGGCCAAAAAAAAATATTTTGAAATACAGTTACGAAACCAAAACACGCGTGTTGGAGATATCCCAAAGAAGTTATGAAATCATTATGGGATGCCCACACGACCTACGGCTTGGCGGCCATTTTGTGGCGAACTCAGAGAAATGGCGATTTTCGTGTTTTTTGACAATATGGGAAAACTACACTTTTGTTAAAGCGATTTTCACGAAATTTCATACACATGCCAAAAACACGATTCTACAACTACCAAAGAAGTTTTGTTGACCTTTGACCTTGGGAAGGGGCGGCCATCTTGAATTTTCATAAAAAAGCACCTTTAGTAACGTATACAAACGAAAACTCGTCCTAGGGATTTTTATCGATCTTTTTGAAACTTCTCAGGCATCAATGGCAAGCTACTGTGGACAAAATGTTGGAATTAGAAGTTGTAGAATTTGAAACGCGTGCGCGTGGCGAATTCGCAACCGTCGCCATTTTAGCTAGCTCGCACATATTTTATCGGAATAGCCTGAAACTGAAATATGCGATACCCTGGCCCACACTGAACAAAACGATGTCACATACGACAAAATCGATAAAGGAATGTGGCCGTGGTAAGCAAAAAACCGTCGCAAAAAAAAGTGCTGACTCGGCAAAAAAAAAAATTTTCGGATTTTATTTTTAAGAATCGGCTAACAAAACCCAGATAACTTTGTCGGGTATATCCAAAGAAAGTTTTTAAATCATTACGTGATGGCGACACGACCTACGGTTTGGCGGCCATTTTTTGCCAAAATCTGCCATTTTGCGTTTTTCGCATTTTTACACAATATGGAAAAATGAACTTTTTTTCGAGCGATTTTCACGAAATTTGACTCGCATGTCCCTAGCGTAAGTCTACAATCACCTTTGGAGTTTCGTCGACCTTTGACCTCGGGAAAAGGCGGCCATCTTGAATTTTCTATAAAAAACACCTTTACCACCAGATTCAAACGTAAACTTGTCGTTGGAATTTTCATCGATTGTCTCGAAACTTTTTGGGCATCAATGGCAAGCTACTGTGGAAAAAATGTTGGAAGTAGAAGTTGTAGATTTTGAACGGCGTGTGCGTGGCAAGCTAGCAAAGTGGCGCACTGTTATAACTCCCATGCATTTCAATACAATACAGTGAAAATTGAATGCATGCATTCATGCCTGAAACAGAATACATTGAAAAAGACTAGACATGGACATATAAGGAATGTGGGCGTGGTTAGCATAAAACCACTGTTGTTAAGGACGACAAAAAGTTTACTTTTACCGATTTATCCGAAATTGACGTCAATCTGTTCGTCTTCTGAAGTGGACCAAAACATAAAATGGTTGCTATGGAGATAAAATAAACAGAAAAGCCGCCATTTTGGAAAAAGTGGGTTTTTTATGAACTCATGACATATAGCTCTCACCAATGGAGGAATGTGTTTTTCTGAATCAGTTGATGATGCTGATTGCTATGCTAGCACTTTTAGCTATGTTAGCATAACTAGCATAGTTAGCATAATTAGCATTTTAGGTAATGTGTTTTTCTGAGTCAGTTGATGATGCTGATCGCTATGCTAGCACTTTTAGCCACATTAGCATAGCTAGCATAGTTAGCATAATTAGCATTTTAGGTAATGTGTTTTTCTGAGTCAGTTGATGATGCTGATCGCTATGCTAGCACTTTTAGCCACATTAGCATAGCTAGCATAGTTAGCATAATTAGCATTTTAGGTAATGTGTTTTTCTGAGTCAGTTGATGATGCTGATCGCTATGCTAGCACTTTTAGCCACATTAGCGTAGCTAGCATAGTTAGCATAATTAGCATTTTAGATAATGTGTTTTTCTGAGTCAGTTGATGATGCTGATCGCAATGCTAGCACTTTTAGCCACATTAGCATAGTTAGCATTGTTAGCATAATTAGCAAATCCAGCCTTGACTAGCTTTTAATTTGCGGGCTGTGAGGGCGGTGAGGTCAGCGGTGGTGCGTAGAGTTGGGCGTGGAGGCGGGTTGCGTCTGCGGGCCATACAACGCCGCTTGCGGCTTTAATTATTATTATTATTCTTCTTGTCCTATAACGGCGTCTTTGAGCTTAATTTTGACCCCCGCCACATACCCGAAAACTCACCAAAATTGGCACACACCTGGGATAAATTGAAAATGAATTTTTGGCAAAGAGAACGCCACCCCCCCGAAGTCGATGACATCACGGCGAGCGATCCCGTAAAAAAAATGAATGGGCCGAAAATCGCTTATGGGGCCAAAAAAAAATATTTTGAAATACAGTTACGAAACCAAAACACGCGTGTTGGAGATATCCCAAAGAAGTTATGAAATCATTATGGGATGCCCACACGACCTACGGCTTGGCGGCCATTTTGTGGCGAACTCAGAGAAATGGCGATTTTCGTGTTTTTTGACAATATGGGAAAACTACACTTTTGTTAAAGCGATTTTCACGAAATTTCATACACATGCCAAAAACACGATTCTACAACTACCAAAGAAGTTTTGTTGACCTTTGACCTTGGGAAGGGGCGGCCATCTTGAATTTTCATAAAAAAGCACCTTTAGTAACGTATACAAACGAAAACTCGTCCTAGGGATTTTTATCGATCTTTTTGAAACTTCTCAGGCATCAATGGCAAGCTACTGTGGACAAAATGTTGGAATTAGAAGTTGTAGAATTTGAAACGCGTGCGCGTGGCGAATTCGCAACCGTCGCCATTTTAGCTAGCTCGCACATATTTTATCGGAATAGCCTGAAACTGAAATATGCGATACCCTGGCCCACACTGAACAAAACGATGTCACATACGACAAAATCGATAAAGGAATGTGGCCGTGGTAAGCAAAAAACCGTCGCAAAAAAAAGTGCTGACTCGGCAAAAAAAAAAATTTTCGGATTTTATTTTTAAGAATCGGCTAACAAAACCCAGATAACTTTGTCGGGTATATCCAAAGAAAGTTTTGAAATCATTACGTGATGGCCACACGACCTACGGTTTGGCGGCCATTTTGTGCCAAAATCTGCCATTTTGAGTTTTTCGCGTTTTTACACGATATGGAAAAATGAACTTTTTTTTGAGCGATTTTCACGAAATTTGACTCGCATGTCCCTAGCGTAAGTCTACAATCACCTTTGGAGTTTCGTCGACCTTTGACCTCGGGAAAAGGCGGCCATCTTGAATTTTCTATAAAAAACACCTTAACCACCAGATTCAAACGTAAACTTGTCGTTGGAATTTTCTTCGATCGTCTCAAAACTTTTTGGGCATCAATGGCAAGCTACTGTGTAAAAAATGTTGGAATTAGAAGTTGTAGATTTTGAACGGCGTGCGCGTGGCAAGCTAGCAAAGTGGCGCACTGTTATAACTCCCATGCATTTCAATACAATACAGTGAAAATTGAATGCATGCATTCATGCCTGAAACTGAATACATTGAAAAACACTGGATATGGACATATAAGGAATGTGGGCGTGGTTAGCATAAAACCACTGTTGCTAAGGACGACAAAAAGTTTACTTTTACCGATTTGTCCGAAACTGACGTCAATCTGTTCGTCCTCCCGAGGGGACCAAAACATAAAATGGTTGCTATGGAGATAAAATCAACAGAAAAGCCGCCATTTTGGAAAAAGTAGGTTTTTTATCAACTTATGACATATAACTCTCACCAATGGAGGAATGTGTTTTTCTGAGTCAGTTGATGATGCTGATCGCTATGCTAGCAATTTTAGCCACATTAGCATAGCTAGCATAGTTAGCATAATTAGCATTTTAGGAAATGTGTTTTTTTGAGTCAGTTGATGATGCTGATCGCTATGCTAGCACTTTTAGCTATGTTAGCATAGCTAGCATAGTTAGCATAATTAGCATTTTAGGTAATGTGTTTTTCTGAGTCAGTTGAAGATGCTGATTGCTATGCTAGCACTTTTAGCCACATTAGCATAGTTAGCATAGTTAGCATAATTAGCATTTTAGGTAATGTGTTTTTCTGAGTCAGTTGATGATGCTGATCGCTATGCTAGCACTTTTAGCCACATTAGCATAGCTAGCATAGTTAGCATAATTAGCATTTTAGGAAATGTGTTTTTTTGAGTCAGTTTATGATGCTAATCGCAATGCTAGCTCATTTAGGCACATTAGCATAGCTAGCATGGTTAGCATAATTAGCATTTTAGGAAATGTGTTTTTCTGAGAGAGTTGATTATGCTGATCGCTATGCTAGGACTTTTAGTCACATTAGCATAGTTAGCATAGTTAGCATTATGAGCAAATCCAGCCTTGATTAGCTTTTAATTTGTGGGCGGTGAGGGCGGAGAGGGCCGCGGTAGTGCGTAGAGTTGGGCGTGGAAGGCGGGTTGCGTCTGCGGGCCATACAACGCCGCTTGCGGCTTTAATTATTCTTCTGGTTTCTAACGGACAGTTTGAGCTCAAATTTGACCCCCGCCACATACCCGAAAACTCACCAAAATTGGCCCACACCTAGGATAAATGTGAAATGAATTTTCGGCAAAGAGAACGTCACCCCCCCCCACGATGATGACATCACGGCGAGCGTTCCCGTCAAAAAAATGAATGGGCCGAAAATCGCTTATGGGGCCAAAAAAAAATATTTCAAATTAGAACAACGAAACCAATACACACGTGTTGGAGATATCCAAAAGAAGTTATGAAATCATTATGGGATGGCCACAGGACCTACGGCTTGGCGGCCATTTTGTGGCGAACTCAGAGAAATGGCGATTTTCGTGTTTTTTCACAATATGGGAAAACAACACTTTTGTTCAAGCGATTTTCACGAAATTGCATACACATGCCAAAAACACGATTCTACAACTACCAAAGAAGTTTGGTTGACCTTTGACCTTGGGAAGGAGCGGCCATCTTGAATTTTCATAAAAAAGCACCTTTAGTAAGGTATTCAAACGAAAACTCGTCCTAGGAATTTTCATCGATCTTTTTGAAACTTCTCGGGCATCAATGGCAATCAATTGTGGACAAAATGTTGGAATTAGAAGTTGTAGATTTTGAAACGCGTGCGCGTGGCGAATTCGCAACCGTCGCCATTTTAGCTAGCTTGCACATATTTTATCGGAATGTCGTGAAAATGAAATATACGATTCCCTGGCCCACACTGAACAAAACGATGTCAGATACGACAAAATCGATAAAGGAATGTGGCCGTGGTTAACAAAAAACAATCGCAAAAAAAAGTGCTGACTCGGCTAAAAAAAAAAAATTCGGATTTTTTTTTTATGAATCGGCTAGCGAAACCCAGATAACTTTGGCGGGTATATCCAAACAAAGTTTTGAAATCATTACGTGATGGCGACACGACCTACGGTTTGGCGGCCATTTTGTGCCAAAATCTGCCATTTTGCGTTTTTCGCGATTTTACACAATATGGAAAAATGAACTTTTTTTCGAGCGATTTTCACGAAACTTGACGCGCATGTCCCTAGCGTAAGTCTACAATCACCTTTGGAGTTTCGTTGACCTTTGACCTCAGAAAAAGGCGGCCATCTTGAATTTTCTATAAAAAACACCTTTACCACCAGATTCAAACGTAAACTTGTCGTTGGAATTTTCATCGATTGTCTCGAAACTTTTTGGGCATCAATGGCAAGCTACTGTGGAAAAAATGTTGGAATTAGAAGTTGTAGATTTTAAACGGCGTGCGCGTGGCAAGCTAGCAAAGTGGCGCAGTGTTATAACTCCCATGCCTTTCAATACAATACAGTGAAAATTGAATGCATGCATTCATGCCTGAAACTGAATACACTGGTTCTGGACATATAAGGAATGTGGGCGTGGTTAGCATAAAACCACTGTTGCTAAGGACGACAAAAAGTTTACTTTTACCGATTTGTCAGAAACTGACGTCAATCTGTTCGTCCTCCCGAGGGGACCAAAACATAAAATGGTTGCTATGGAGATAAAATCAACAGAAAAGCCGCCATTTTGGAAAAAGTGGTTTTTTTTTAATCAACTTATGACATATAGCTCTCACCAATGGAGGAATGTGTTTTTCTGAGTCAGTTGATGATGCTGATCGCTATGCTAGCACTTTTAGCCACATTAGCATAGCTAGCATAGTTAGCATAATTTGCATTTTAGGTAATGTGTTTTTCTGAGTCAGTTGATGATGCTGATCGCTATGCTAGCAATTTTAGCCACATTGGCATAGCTTGCATAGTTAGCATAATTAGCATTTTAGGTATTGTGTTTTTCTGAGTCAGTTGATGATGCTGATTGCAATGCTAGCACTTTTAGCCACATTAGCATAGTTAGCATTGTTAGCCTAATTAGCAAATCCAGCCTTGACTAGCTTTTAATTTGCGGGCTGTGAGGGCGGTGAGGTCAGGGGTGGTACGTAGAGTTGGGAGTGGAAGGCGGGTTGCGTCTGCGGGCCATACAACGCCGCTTGCGGCTTTAATTAACCTTTATGCTCTTCTGCCTTCGACTCGCTTCATTACTTAAAACATTTTAATTACAAAGCTTAAAGTGAGCTCCGAAACAAACCAGTCTAAATCTATACCAAACAATCTTTTTGAATTATATTTTAATTGGTTCTTAGAAGTTGTATCTGTAGTTCCTCTTCAATTTAAACACACAGTCTTTACTTTATATTTTTATCAAATCTATGCAATAGCTGTGGATTTAAAAACGGCAACATCAGCCTTTAGCCACAGACTTTTTACTTTCAAAGCCAAAGAGTAATAAACAGAATTTTTTTGGGAATTATTTTGTCACATTTGGAGAGCAAGTGTAAAATTTGCAGTGGTGAAGTAACATACAATGAAAACGTGTGCAAAAGTAGATCTGTTGAACCATGGACAAAATAGCAATCTAGTGTCTTTTCGGACAAAAAAGTTGAGCAAAAAGGTAAATCAGCACAGATTGTTCAGTGTAATTTGCATAAAGTTGTAAGTTGCATAAAATGTCAGCAAATACATTTGATTCATATAAATATTTATATATAAATAAATATTTTCAAAAATATTTTCAAAACCTAGATATTTATGCATTTCTGCTTGATTTAGAAAAATTGTTTCAGGTTATACTCTTCTAAAGGTTGCAGCATAAGATCAGACCATTTATGACACGTTTTTCAGGTACTAAAATTTAAAAAAAGTTTCACAGTACAAAAAATAAACAAAAAAAATGAAAATGAAAAAGGTTCATCAGAAGGCAGGCTGTGTGTTAACTTTTCTGTGATTTAAATGTAAAGACTGGGCTTTTCCATGAGATAAACAGTAAACTGAAGTCTGGAACCTCAATGAAACAAAACTTCAAATATTTGCAGCTCCATCTTCCAGATTTTAGCAGAAACTCCCCAAAGCAGATGTTTTCGTCAATTATTAAACGAAAGTCAAACAGGTCTGTCAGAGTGGGATATTAGTTCCTGTCTTTATATGAGAGCAGACATTTTTAGGATGCAACAACAAGAGCTGCAGGTTTTCAATTCTGTAAGGCAGTTTAGTCAAGCTTCGATCATAAAACACACAAAAAATAATTAACTATAGTAAGCCTGGTTTAAAAAAAGAAAAAGGGAAAAAAATAATTATTTGATCCATTATTTGTGTCTCAATATCAAAACACGGTGTTTTAAACAAGACAAGGTTGGCTGTCCCACATTTGCTAAAATTAGTGCAAAGCGTCTCTTGCTCATTGGCTAATTTAGGAACCAACCCCTAAGTCCTGCTTCGCGTCATCCCAAGGCTGCTGGAATGAAAGGATAACCTGATTTCCAGCTGCAATCTGTGTTGTACACAAAAGGCTGATTACCAGCATATTCTCATTCAGGAAAAAAAACAAAGGAATTTGGCTGCACGGGAACTCATACGGTTTTAGTGAATCGGGTCAACCTCGGGCTGTAAGGGACTAAATAAATTCATGAAAGAAAAGAAGTTGAGAGTCGAAAAACAAAGAGTAGTTTCAGTGAAACGTCAGCAAATGAGATGGGAGGAGGGCAAAGAGAAAGTGGGGCATCAATTTCCTTGGCAACCCTGTCATCCATGAATAATAAAATACAGACATGTCGAGGAAGCGAATGGGAGAAACCGCGAAGAAAGTTTTCATTTTATTCTGCAGGCTGCATTCTGTCTGGCTTTGTTTCGCTTTTTCAGCTCAAAATAAATTGGAAACCTCAGGATCCTTTGCTTTTTCATGTTTTTAGCAAAAATTTAATTATCTTTACTATTCTCATACACCATTCATTTTACGACTAAACCAAATACACAAAGAAATATAAGCCTACTCGTGAGAGATATAGGTTAACCAACCAAAAGTCAATTTATTGACATCGTATTTCTTTTGGATAGGGATTTTTCCTTTGACACGTGTCAGTCTGCTGAACTTTGAGAAGCTCTTCAAAGGCTCTGAAAGTTCAACCTTCATCAGATGTCCTACAATTGTCAAAGAAGTATACTCTGAAAAGTTCCATCTTTGAAGGAGGTTTCTGTTCATGCATTCTGCAGGCAGTGTGATTCAATTCTGGGGGATTTTACTCCCATTACATCTAATGGTTTTTTGCAGATTCATATAAATTATCAGTAAATAAGTGACATTGCCTCTGGATGTAGGTGCTCTGTCATGATAGCCTTGTACAAGTCAGTCTGCTCTCAAAGGAAACTCAACTGGACTTGATGCAATCTCACATCTGGATTGGAGGATTATACTAATGATCAACAAATGGGGGGGGGGGGGGGGGGGGGGGGGGGCTTGATAAGTTGATATTTATACATGTGATTTTTTTTTTGTATAATAAATATTTTTATTTTTAGTATTCATTCAGTTTTACAAACACTCTTTTCCAAGACAGTTTTCCAAACTTTTTTTTCATGATTTATGGATGGTAGAATGTGGAGGAATACATGTCAAGGATAAGTGACTGGATGGGCTAAACTGAAAATAACATTTAAAAAACAACAGTTCTTTTTTATAATCTAAACCAGGGGTCTGCAACCTGCAACACTTACAGAACAGTTCAAGTCAATTTCTCACTGACGACCCATTACGAGCCACAAAGTCTCATTTTGTCAGAAGTCAGAGCTCTGTCTCCCCCTCTGGTCATCGTCGGGAACCGTCTCCACAGTTCTGAGTGCACTTCATCTCCCAGCAAACCCGGTGCACAGTTTCTGGATGCCACACACCTGACTTTCATTTGCAATCACTCACAGTATTCTTAAGCACTGCCCTGAGCCTCACTTAGTGTGAAGTATTGTTTGCGCCACTTTGCCTGCATTACCGAGCGTTAGAGCCAGACCCTGTTTTGTCTCCGACTCCCTTTGCCTGGATCTTGACTATTCTATAAACCTGCTGCATTTGGATTCAGCTGTCTGCCTGTTTTGTGACACGTTTCACCCTTTAGAAAAAAAAATATGTTTGCTAATATTGTGATAAATATAAGAACTAGTTTTTTGCTTAAACACATGCAAAGAGAAAATAAGATAAAGCTTTATTGTCATTGTACAGTAAAATACTCTTTTTTCCTAAATACAAAATAGTTTAACCTTTGAAATAGGGTTTGCATCGCTTCATTAAAATTAAATTCTGTGTCACATAGGATCATCTCAATGCAGCAAATGTAGTAGTATGTCAGTGAAAAAAAGTTTATTTGACCATTTGTGATACACCTAATCTTTGTAAATTCAACAAAAATTAAATCTGAGCTAATTTGGTGACCAGATTTTTTAAACCATAGGGTGCACCTAAAATCCTTTTTGTTCAAAAATAGATCCATCTTATCTGATGCGCCTTAATTCTGGTTGTGCTTACTGACTTCCTGTTGTACACAGCACGCAAAAATTTGTTCAAATGTTTTTGTTTGACCTTTGATATGTACTGTCATTGGACTGAATGAGTTTGAGTTGGTTCACTTTACTTTAATTTTACTGTCTTACTTCAGTTACTTTTGTGAATTCAAAACTATTTTTCTTTAATCGAAGAGTTTAATTCAACATATCTTTTGAATTTCAAAATAGAACTATGGTAAAATGACTCTAGGTATTGGGATTTAATTTTTTTTTTCTTCCGTTGGTCGCAAACTGTTTCAAATAAGCAAATTAAAATCTAAAAGCTGAACAGAATGAGCATATAAATATACAATAACATTTAAATGACAGACATAATTAACAAGAAAAGTTTAGGAGTAGAGCACCTTAAGCATTTGACTTTTACACATTCAGTGGTTCATTAACTGCATGTACCTGGCTGATGCAAATAATGTAATTAGGTAAAGCAAGGGTGACTAATTAACAAAGAGTAAATAAATACAAAATTAAGGTTGCAGACTGAAACAGGATAATAATCTAACCTGAGAGCAGAAACGTGTGAAGATCCAAGTCTTGAGTCATGTGTTTGTGCAGAATTTTCCTTCATCGGTTAATTTTTTTTGTTTCTATTTCTCCTCTTCCTCCTGTGACACTATCCACCTGTTTTGAATAATTAATCACCACAGCTGCTTCTTTTTTCTTAATTGTCCCTTTTTGCCAGATTTCTTTCAGGGGTTTGTGAATCCCTTCGGTTGAGATTTTTCATGATCAAAATAGAGTAAAAAAATGTATTTACAATTAATACTTATAATTTTTATCAAGTAAATTTGAGACTTAAACATGAAATGTTTAAATAAATCATGTTATTGGCATCCTCAATCTTTGTCCCTTGAAATCTTTCTGAAGCCTTTTAAACAAACATGTTTTTATGAAGGAGATAGACCAATAATAACAGCAAGAATGATGACTCTGATGGCCTTTTACCGAGAACGGACAATTCAACCTTTTTAAATATTCTGGTAAAATTCCCTGAATCACAACCGTCACTTCACTTCTAAGAATAAAAAATACTTTGACCAAATACAGGACCTACTTTCATAGAGACTCTGGCTAATTAGAGGGTGCAGTTGAATCAGACTGGCATTGTAATTATCCATTCTCCCATTAGGCTGCGATTGTTTTGCAAGTATAAAGAACAGCATAGTACATGCAGAGTTTTACCCAATTTTGTTTGAGATGTTTTATTGTGAGTGTAAAAAAAAGGAGCAAAATGCTTCCGGACCCGTTCTGGCACGCTTAAGCCCCGATTAAACACCAGCATATCATCTGCATACCAGAAGTAATCATTACACAAAAGTGATTAAAAATCAAAGCCCCCGCAGTGCCAAAAACCTTCCTCACAAGCCCATTTCCACTCTCATTTCAAAATCCGCGCAATTTATTTTCAATAGCTCATCTCCAATTCGCCTGCTTCTATGGTAATTTCATTGGGTCTCATCAGCACACTGCAGTTGGGGCGTCTGTGAAAGCCATGACCGTGAGAAATTATTAAATAATTCAGAGTGTATGGCACATCAAACGTTACCTGTCAGCCGCAGAGGTGTGATGAGCCAACAAAGCAGACAGTTTTGAAAGTGAAGGAAAAACAACACCGATTATTTACTGTCCTAATACCATTTCCAGGCTAATCAACCCATGTGGACGTAATTAATGTCCCAATCTTGTCAGGAATATACACACAACACACATAATCTGGTTAATTTGAATCCAGCAAGTGATGCATGCTTTAATAAAAATGCTCTTCATTAATTCCAGCTCCTACTAGCTATTTTGTTGTTGTCATAGGAACAATAATTTGAGCATAGCGGGCTTCCTTAGTGTCTATTTATCCCTTCTGCTATCCAGTGCACTTTAACGTTGGGAGTGGGGTCATCTGCACCCCACAAGATAGCACAAGGGTTAAATGTTGAAGTCATTTAATAGTTTCAATACAACAAACAAAGAGTTATGGACAGAACAGGAGTACCCAAGAAGTTCATTCGAAATTTGCGTCCGAGTTGTGGATGGGACTGTTGGCAGGGAGTAGGGGTTAGGTGTATCCCTTAGTTCACACTCTTTCAAGCTAGCACAGCCCCTCACAAACCTGGGCAAACATGGCGAGCAATAATGGAGCTATCCAGCTGTACAGTTTTGAGCCAGATATCAGCTCGGACAAAGAAAACAAAGACGTACACGGAGCTGATTGTCTACTAGTGGATGCATTAGAAGGAGCAGAGCAGGGAGTGTATGAGGTCCGTCTCATTGCAGTTTCTATAGCACAACTACAATCTTTTTTAGACTGCATTTTGCTCCCAATTTCAATAAAGAAAAACGCAGAAATGCAATTTTAAGCGTAATTTCCTTTATAAATGTCCTCCATTATCAGAAAAAAAACAAAAGAACATGATAAAAACTGCAATGCACTGGAGTGGGTTTTTAAGACAGGACGAAAGATGAGCTTTCAACTGCAGCTGGTTCCTAATAGAGCACATTAAAAATAAAATAAATTATAAATCGTCCTTTCCCTTTCTTTGTTATTAATTTTTATGAATCCCAGAAGGAAATTGCAGATATGACATGGAAGCACAAAATACTGCAGAAAAGAATCCAACCTGATCCTGGAGTGCATTCTCTGCCAGGAGGTCCAGTTAGCTCCTTGGCATTAATTGTCAAAGCCAGACTAAATGTGGAGCGGCTCATCATGAGCATTCAGCACATTTTGGAGATCTGAGGTCCACTGGGGACGATAAGGTTCAGCAGATAAGTACCACAAAGGAACTCTTAAAGATAGGAGTTTCATTAGAACACAAGCCTTAACTCAAGTTGTTTTAAATAGCTGAAGAATTTACGTGGAGGTCCACCGCGTCAGCAAAAAAAGAGGTACAACTGCTGACATCATAGAAATACCAATAATCTGTTCCTGTGTCCATCTAGGTTACTTGGCTTCCTCTCAGGGGTCTGGGCTTTATTACTCTTCCCACCCAGATCCTGCAGTGTCCTACTTTCTCCTTAACATCTGTTTCTTATCCTTGCCATGTGCCAGGGGGCAGCAACCCACAAAGACATCCCCATCACGAGCAGCAGCTCTGTCGCTGCCTGCCAAGTATCTGATCAAAGGGGACAGCTGTCGAACGGATCTGCAAGCACACAGCGTTGCTGTGTAAATGACAAATGGGCAGATGAAGGGCGTTGGGGGACAGACAGACACATATCCTAAATGTTTGTTTCTGAATTGGTACATCTGTATACTTCACAGGCTTCACAGAGAGCTGCACAGCGGCGTTGTAGTTTGCATTTTTTTCCTCACAATAGGATGGTTTGGGTCGTTTCCAGGTTCTGAGCTTTTCTGTGGAGCCATCCAATGGGTACTCTGCCTCTTGACAGATGACGGCTGGCATTGGCTCCAGCAGATCCTCTAAATAGGATGAAGCAGAAAGGGAGTGAGCGTGTGCACATGTAAATTCAAAACTGTCGTTGTGTTGTGGTTTCTTTGCGGGGCAATTCTGATATAAACATTCAACTGAATCAGCAGAATGTCCAAGGTCTTGTGCTCGAGTACGAGTGAAGCGGAACATGATGCACTTGTGTGAGCCTTCTGCTTCTCAGTTAAAGATATTAAACACAGTGAAAAATTTGAATGAAGAAATCTGACAGATGACTGCAAATGAAGATGAGTTTCATTCAGATGCTTTTTAGCCAGAGTGAAGCATAAAAACAGAAAGGGATGTGAATGAGGAGGAGGGCGCAGCTACAGCTGTGTGTTGTGAGCAGGTCAAACACAGCCAGAGGAACGTATTAACCTTAATCAGCTGGGCAGCTTCAGAGATTATAGGGATGGTTTTGACAACACCCGCAGGGTAACATTTCAAAAAACAGCTGATAAAAATGTGATCTGTTAACTATGTTTTGGGATGATGATTTCCATCTATCCATCTTCTGAACCTGCTGCCAGAGGGCAAGGTACTGTGGGCCAAAGGTGAGGTACACTCTGGACAGCTTGCTGGTCTGTTGCAGAGCCACACACACAAATAGATGTAATATACCGGTAGATCATTTAAGATGGAGTGTCTGGATGGAACATGCAAACTCCACACAAAGAAGACCCAGCTGGGATGTGAACTTCTTGCTGTCAGGCACTAGCGCTAACCACCACACCACCAGGCAGCCCCACAATGATGATTATCTACATTGAAAAGCAAACTGGACAAGGAAAAATCTGCACTCCTCAGAACTGGATCCCAACTGTCTTTACAGACTTCCTTATTTTCTTTCTCGAAATTTGTCATAATATGTTTGATGTTTCTTTAGCATCTCTTTAATTATGTCCAATTTTTCACTGTGACCATCAAACTTCTTGCTCCCCCGTTTGAATATTTGCTACTACCACCAAGATCTGCTCCCCTTTAGGAGTCACCACTGCAAATCATCTGCCTC
Organism: Oryzias latipes; assembly: GCF_053564925.1. NCBI lineage: Eukaryota > Metazoa > Chordata > Actinopteri > Beloniformes > Adrianichthyidae > Oryzias > Oryzias latipes. The sequence goes on along the minus strand of NC_136260.1, from coordinate 16,218,112 downwards.
CTTCATCCTCCTCACTTACACCAACCACCTTCATGTCTTCCATCACTACATCTTTGGTCTTCCTCTAGGACTTTTTTCTGTTTTCCTTTCAATGTTTCCCAGCCATCTTGTGAGCGGTTCCTTTGATGGATTCATTCCTCATCACTCCCAGAGAGAACCTCAGCGTCTTCCGTTCTGCCTCCTGTCTTTTCCTCATAGCTGCTTTTTATGGCTATATTATGTGTTTAGAATTTTACAAGTTTATGGAGATTCATGGAAACAATCTGAATTGTATTCTGACAGCATGAAAAACATCAGATAAGCAAATAAAGAGATCAAAACCCAATAACAAGGGAACTATATATATATATATATATATATATATATATATATATATATATATATATATATATAAATATATATTTTTGGTTGAAAACATGAAGAAATGTTGCACACATTTGCAGTTTTTACATATAACCACTGAGTTGAAGTATAAAAGAGACACAACAACTCCAAAGTAAAATTCAAGTAAATTGAATTCCTTGTAATTTTAAGTCTTAAAAAGGGCAAGACAAGTCAATAAGGAGCAAAAAGAAAGAGAAAAATGTATTTTTCAGCGTAAAGGCAATAATTTAATTTATTGTTATTATATCTGAAAGAGTACAAATAATTGCTATAAAATAAACTACCACTTGTTCAATAGAAGAGAAAGCACTTAAAACCATTATTAACATGATTTCATTGCAGATAAACATGACCTGTAATTTGTGAATGGAAACATCTTTGCTTCTATAAATACATTTTTCTCTGCGTGTCACAGAAATGCAGGAGGTAGAATAATCAAAGCAGCTCAGGGAGCCCAGAGGAAGCGAGCACTTTGTGTGAGCAGAGCAGGAATATGGGCAGAAGCCTCTAATCCACTTTGGGTGCATTACCACTTGGCCAGTGCAGCATTATTATAATGTATAATAGAATTATAAATGATTACAGAATTATGCTGGTTTGATTACTTTATTGTTGAATCTGTGAGGGCCACAGCGACAGATCTCACACACAAAAAAAGTTTTTTTAACCCGAGCAGTCTGCTTTATGGTTTAACATGAAAGAGTGATGGAGACGACAGAAAAAAGCAGCTAAAATAAAAACAAGCTTTTAGCTTTGAATGTGCTTGTAATTACTGTAGCTCAGAGAGTGAGATGGCTTCCCGGTTAAAGGATAATTTCTTCTGACAGCTTGTTAAAACAACTCAATTTTACTCCATGTCATCCCAGGTAGGATTGGATTTTGACTTTTAACCAGCAACAGCAAGCAAATAATAGTACAGCTATTGAGAAAATGAGTAAATGTAAAGCAACAAGTGAAGTCAAAAAAGATGTCATGACCCAGAAACAGCTCAGCGTTTTCATTTGGGATCAAAGCACAGCAGGACCGGATGTGAAAAACCACAGACATAAAACATTGACACAAGTTTTTTTTTTTTCAAGCCATTTATTAAATCATACAAAAATGTTTTAGGCAAATTTTATGTTCATATTAAAGGTAACAAAAAGAAAATGGATGCAGCCCCGGCAGAAACAAGACTGCCAGAGGGCAGAAAACAGGATTGTATTTATTATTTCAAGCAGAAAAATTGATGTAGCGCAGTTTAGAAATATATCAAATATGACAAACATGGCATTTCAGTGCAAGTCCTGACCTACTTAAACAAAAATATCATGAATGACGAGCAGTATTGGTGTCTGGATGTCAAAAAGAGCACATGTAAAGGATGTTTTAAGTATCTGAAGTAACTGTGTTGAGAGAAAATGAAAAATTCATGTTCAGTTGGGATATTTAATAAGGAGTATTTTGGAAAAGTTTTTCTAGTTTTGAGAAACATATTTTTCCCAATACAGTTTTATTATATTTATTATTATTTTTACATGAAAACTCTGCAATGTTTGCGCCTATGATGGTATATATGGCCGATATGGTTTTGGCCAGTTGGCAAACATGTATAAATAAATAAATGCGTATTGAGAAAAGGTTTTTGCCAGTTTTAGTTAGCAAAGGCTTTTAAAACTGCAACAGTTGAATTGAGTATGTAAACTATATGTAAAAAAGGAAATAATCGTAAATATGGTAAATGGTGGTGAATTCATCCAAATATTCTAATAAACTGTGATTTAATTTTATACTCTTAAGATAAAAAACATTTGTAAAATTGTTTGCAGATGATTATTGAATTTTTGTTAGTCAGGGTTATGTTTAGGCTTTCGTTATTAATTAAACCTTCTACTATGTGTCAATTTCTGTTATTGTCCTACTTTATGCTTAGATTCTCTTTTATTGATTTTTTTATTGTATAGTGTTTTTTTTAGGTGGTTAATTGCTTTATTTAGTTGTTTGGAAGAGCAGTAAGCAAACTACTTTTTAGGATAATTGAAGTGATTTAGAAATATTAATGCCTAATTTTACTCAGCCATAGTTAAAGAGCAAACCGTTCCCAAACGGACATTTTTAAGACTCCTTGTGCAGGTCCTGTCTACCACCCCCACCCCTGTGATTATTTTCCTGCATCCTCTCCTGGGTTAATAACCTTTTACCACTCGTCCTGAGTAATTTGTTTTGTACAGCGCATCATGCTCATCTGCAAACACGTAATAGTGACAAATCCTCATACGGTGTGATCAATTTACTTGATAAATAATAACAGGCCTGGCTGGATGACATCTTGGCAGGAACCTGCAATGAGGCCAATATTTCGCAAATCAGGACACGGCGTGATGAATCCCTCCGTTGTAATTATTTCCAGATGGAAGTACAAAGAAAAAAGCAACAATGACGACAGTTATTGATATAAAAATTTTATTTTGAATAAAACAACGTAGCCATATTACATGTAGTGTAGTCGATCTATTTTACACACCTCAGGAGGGGCGACACAGTTCTGCCATGGTAAGGTTCATCATGATTGTATTGGTTTAAATCAGACGAGGTTAAAGTAGTGTTGTTAAGCCTGACACGTTTTTACAGAATAGCATAGAGCACAAAAACACAACACAGTGAGGGACCAGTGCTAGAAGGCCAGTGGGAGTAAACAAAAAAACCACAAACCAGAGTGATCTTTGAGGGAGAGGGAGCCTCGGCAGTCCACATTGTGGTACAGTGCTGACTTTTTTTTCTTTATATATACTTGGTAAATCCTCATTGCAGTGTACACCAACACAGTAAGCTAAAACTGCAAGTGATCACAACTGTTTAACAAGAACCACAAGAACAAAACTGTGTCTGTGAGTCTGAGGTAGCAAGGCAATCATGGCTTTCCTCTGATTTCTCAACATACAGTTCCTAAAAAAAAAGCAAAAAAACAATAATAATAATAATAATAAACACACTAGCTATTCTACATGTGACGACTCGTACAAACCCAGGTTCAACACATCTTACGATTTAAATCTAGATTTTCCAAAACGTAGTCCCCACATGGAATGACAAACTGTATAGGCACAGAAAGGGTAAATTTTTCATTCAACAATCAGCCGGCATTTGAACGCTTTAAAGGGGAACCTGACATGGAGGCATGCTACAGGGCAGATTTAATGGTGGATGCTTTTCAACGACTCTCCAGGAATAGTGTGTACTTCCATGGATACATAGAAGGGAATTAGATGGAACACAGCAGTGGAATGACAGGAACATTGTGTAACAGTTGGATTCCCATTTTAAGGGGGGAAATGAAAAAGAAAAAAAAAACCCAAACGGATTCTTCCAAAAATCTGGATAATTTACTTTACATCTCTGCGTCTAATGAAAAATCTCACATTTAAACAAGATCAGGTACAGCCTACAACTGGTAAAATGTACAGTTTGCATAGACAAGGTGGTTAAAGTGGATTAGCTGTCCGCTCCTGTGCATCTTTGGGATTTTGGGAGATGGGATGGTTGGTTTGGGAATGGGGTTGAACTCATGCGTTCACACAAGCTAACTCCATTTTTAGTCCTTACATCACCTAAAAAAGGTAGAAGATGAGAAAAGGTTGAGTTTTTTTAGACAATTTCAGACATAAAAAAACAACATCCAGAAATTAATAGGAAGGGTAAGGGATAATTGCTGATAGGCTGAGGTCACAAAAAGTATTTTGTGAGTGCAAAGAGCTTTGAAAAGACTGCTAGAATTGATGGAGCAGGTCAGAGAGGAATACCGGCAGTGGGAAAAGGTCGATAACAGATGTTTTCCCAGCTTCTCTGTCCCAAAATGCACCATGGCCTCAGAGCAGTACAAAAGGGGAGGGTTAGTAATCATGTTCTCCTGAGATCCATTAGGTCCCCTCCTCTCACTGATCACCTGCTACAGAGGCAGGTGAAGGCTACATGGATGGCTTGGCTTTTGACAAATCTGTAATTATCTCTCCAGTGTGCTGCAATTCAAATCTCTTGATCTTTTTCAAGCAGTAAGAATAAGCAAAAAGAAAAAGATTTAGAGTTCTGATGGCAGCAAAAATCCTAGAAAAAGCTCATCTTACCTGTGGTCTTGATGGGAGACTCAAAGCTGTGGGAAGACAAAAGAGGAGAACAGCAGTTAAATACTCAAACGTTCCAATTTATCTTTGTTTTGATGAGTTCAAACTAAATCTGGAGCCTCCCACTTGTTCACTTTTCCTGCACTGCTTAGTCCTTCCGCCTCACAGCTCTGCACAGTCTAATAACACTGGAGTGACTGCAAGATTAGAATGGATTTTAACCTAAGCCCCCCTAGGAGTTTCAAGTCAAGTCAATGAGCTTAAGTGTAAAATGAAAATATTTTATTTATCTTTTTTTTACACATAATTAAAACCACCAAAAAATAAATATTTGAAGACCTACTCCAATCACCTTTTGATCTTTTTTCAAAGCATTCTCAGTGGTCTTTTAGATTTGATTGTGCCGTTTTTTGTTTTTTTTTAGCAAAAATCAAAAGCTTGAGTCGTTTTCTAGGACATAGTTTCTGCAGAGCGGCAATAATTCATCAGAAATTTGCCTCTGAGTTGTGGGTGGGACTGTTTGTGAGGAGTAAGCCTGCCCTCATTTCCCATTATCCCTTTGGTTACACCGTCTTCGCTAGCTCACAGCCCCTAATAACCAAGCATTAGCAGTGCAACAAAAACGGGGAGCAATATTAGAGCTATCCTCAAACGCCATTTATGTCTTCTGCTCCTAATTCACAAGAATTTTTATGAAGAAATACTCAGAAATACAATTTTAAGTTAAATGTTCTTTATATATGTCTTTCATCATGAGAAAAACACCACAAGGACAAGTAAAAAAACACCATAAAAAACACATTTCATTGGAGTGGGTCAAAGGTTTTTCTGACTAGATTTAAACCCTTGTGACAACAAATTCCCTACAGGTGGTTCTATCACAGGAACTCATCAGGAGGCTCCACATGAACTAAAAAAGACCGAGTTTGCAGAAGATGTTGCACTGTCATCCCATAGAACTTGACACCTGACAGACACACACCCAGAATGAAAGAATGAATGTGAGGCGGTAAAAGAGGAAGGTCCTGGCTTGCTGAGAGGAACTGAAAGGTGGATGATGAACTCCAGCTGGAAGTATTAATGACGGCTTTGGGAAAGTACTGCTGCCTCTCCACTGTTTTTATTTCTAGTTCTTTAATTGACACTTGTTGGAAATAGGCTTTCAAAATATAGGAACTGACAATTTCAGACTAAAAGTGTCCTACTAGGTGGATGAGGATGTGCAAAATGATAAATAAAAGCAATCTTAGAATGGATTACTTGGATTTGACCACATGGTGAAACACACACATGCGAATGAGGCTGAGGAAACGCTGTGAGAGGAGGACTTACGACTGCATGCGGGGAAGGAGCTGTTAATCTGTTCCATTACATCTGCCAGGTCAGAGCTGCTATTGTGAGGGTCCAGCAGCTCATCTGAACACATGTGCACACACAAAGGCGCAGAGGGGTTTACTTTTTTATCAGCAGCCACACTTTACATGGCTGCAAACTCAGGAAAGTACTGTCACAGCAAGAAATGAGTCGCTCTCCTTTCTGTGTTCTGACCATGTGTGTGTGTGTGTGTGTGTGCGACCATTCGCTACGGTTCCTCACCTGAGTTTTCTGTAAGTGGTCCTCGATCTTGCACAGCAGGAGAGGATGCGCCATTTACCCGCGAGTCCACCTCCGGCTGAAACGAAGAACAAGGAAAATGCCAAAATCGGTTAATATTATTCCAATTGGGTATCTGAGAGAGATGCATGAATGCTGCTGGCATGTACACAAAAAGAAAGACACAACATATGACCACATATGCTGCTAAATACAACCTTTTTTCAGCTCGTTTTATTGATATTTCTGTTTTTTTATAGATTATGTGTGGAAAAAAACAACCAAAAATCAATTCTACAAACGGCAAAAATGTGAAATAAATCTAACATTTTTTGTTTTTTTGTGCGAAATCTATAACTTATCTTTTGGTTTCCAGTCTAGTTTCTTTCTTTAAACCCCCTAAGTGCTGCAACTTTGACTGAAAAGGTACATTTCAGCTAAACTGCAGGTTAAATTTCTTGCCGCCAGGATAAAACCACTGTAAATCCAGAAACTATGTTTTCCTGACACACAGGAACAGACGCTTCTGTCCAGTGACATTTAAAACACCGCCTCACGATCCACTCAGCTACAAAATAAAATGTATATTGGGCCCGCAGTGCACCTTCTCTTTAATAACTCCTCTTCTTTTCACCCTATTATCTGCTGGTCTGAGGTTAACGCTTTGAAAAAGTCCCTGGAGCACAGTCGGTCTTTCCAGCTGTACCTAGGAATAGCTAAGTTCAGGTCTTTGGTCGGCCTTCGTGAGGCGGAATTTAAGGAGTGAAAACAAGCCGGTGGAGTTTATTATTCTGAAACTCAGCAAAAGCTGCAGATCCTGGAGCCTTCAGGCCTTCACGGAATCACATATCAGAGAGTGTGAATTTTTTATGTCAGGTTATTGGTTTTATTTCCTTTTTCTTCTCAAAAATAAAGCGATTAGCTAACAATGTTATGTGTGAACGGTACTGACAGCAACAATGCCCTCAGAATACCAACTGTATTACAGAGTCTGCAATGATGTGGATGGTCTGGATTTCAAAGGGAGATGGACGATGCGGGGGGGGGATGCACTTTCAAATAAGAACCACAGAAGATACCTTTCCAACACATTAGAACCATTAGAACATATATGGATCTGCAGGTGGATGCATCAGAATGGAGTTGAACAGGGAGCTGGTGGCCCACCCAGAGTATTTTCTACGTAACAAAAACGATCCTTTCCCAACTGTATTTATTTTACCTCTCCTGAATCACCACTATTTGAAAAAAACACAATTGCAGTTTTAATCTCAATTTTCTTTATATATGCCTTCCATCATCAATAAAATGCTAAGAACATGTTAAAAGCACCAAAAACATAATTTTCATTGTTTTTAAGCTGCAGAGGTACAGTAAATGAATTATGGGTTAAATATATAGCAGTTTTATTCCAAATATGATTGAGGTGAAAGTCACATCAAATATGTCCTTAAAATACATCAGAAACCTCAAAGTATATAGTTTTTAGATTAAGGACTTCCAATATGAGCCCAAACATTTAAATTATGTAATTTAAAAAAACAAAATACATTAAATCATATAAAGCAAATGTATCCCAATAAGTAATTTTATCTTAAAAATTCTGAACCTTTTCTTCTAAATTCAGAAATGTCTAATGCGGTGAATGCTATTCCACACAAAAGGGTCAAGGGTTCCTCATCGCCCTTTAAAAATGGGCTTTGTTACATGGTCCCACCCCCCAATTGTTATGACTTAGTGCTTTGCCCCACAGCTCCCTGGCACCACAGTTTTCTGTTCTGATCTATCAGGACTGGAGCTGAACAATCTAACTTTAGGAAGACATATTTAGGGGAATGGAGTGACTGTTAATGAAATAATGCAGCCTGGGAGCTGAAGGCATAAAGTACCACTTAGACGTGGGAGATGATTGTAAGTTCAGTCTATGTTTATGATGAAGACTTGCTTATAGGACAAACTCTCCTCAATGTAGAACATCCATCTTCAACAGGGGTTCATTTAATTAGATTGTTTTTTATATAGAACTGTTTTGAAGTACAATACTTGTCTGACTGAGTGAATGCACGGGTGTGCCCTTTTCTACTTGCTCCTTTCAAAAAAAAAAAAGTACTTTATAGACAAAGTTGAAGAAAATGTGGTTGAAATAAGTAATAATTACTTGAGGTAAATGTATCTGTTCCATGTAACTTCTGAGAATGCAACCTGTACTGCAACTAAATAACCATGAAAACATATTTGCTACAGATGAGACCACCAGAATAAACCTGTGCTTTAATGAGGAGCAATGTAAGGTTTAAATTGACATTATCACACCTTGTCTTAATCTATACATTTTTATTTAGAGTTTGAAATAAAGCACTTGATTCATAAATCCTATTAGATTCAAAAGCTGAAGTGGATAAAGCATTTCTGTGCATTAGTAAGAGAAATTCTTAATTAAATATGAACAAAAAGGAAACTTTGGGATTAGCAAATAGATAGTTTTGCATATATTGATAGTTATTAGTCTGCAGGTGAGGCTGCAATTATAATAATGTTAAAGACTTTTCTGCAGTAATATAAAAACTGCTGTTTAGAGAATAAATTAAAATGTAGGGAAAAAATACATTTCAATCAACGAAACTAAAGTTGGACTTTGTATTAAATCATTATTTAGTTAGTTGGAAAAATTAACTAAGATTTTTAATCATTTCTGTATTTATCCACGACATTTCCTCTTAAGACTTTTTATATTATTTTTGGTCCTTTTATTTTATTTTAAAAATGCATGGTGCCAATCTTCTACTCCAGCTCCAATTTCCTCAAGATTGAAAAACCTTTTGACAGAAGTCTTAAAACTGGAATGTTTCCACAATCTCCATCTTCTAAACTGAGCAGAGGGTCACCTGGTGCAGCAGTTGTCGGAGGCGGTGGAGCTGAGACTCCAGTTGCTTGTTGTGGTCTTCCAGGATGTGCATGCGAGCCTCCAGCCGACCTTTGTGCTGCCGCAGCAGCTTGGCCTCGGCTAAGAGGTCGGCCTCGTCGGGGTGGGCTGAGGAAGCCTCGGATAGGCTTCCAGACGGGGCCCCTCTTTGGCCATGCTGCTCCTTTAACAGCTCATATTCTCTCTGCAGTGTCCTGAGAAAACAGGGAAAAAAATCAACAAGGTTGTAAAGTGAAACAGGAAGAATAGCTTTTCCACTTATTTACTTTGTTTATTTGCTTTCTATTACAGTCATGTAGTAGATCTTTGATCAAACACTGCCAAAGGATGTGCGCCGCAAAACATCATTATCTACTCGATCTCTGCAGAACCACATGTAAGTTTGACAACAATAATCTGAGCAACATTATCTCATTTGTTTACACAACAAAATGTGCAATAATTAACAATATAGAGACATTACTATTGAATATGCACACTCTATGAGACAAGTATGTAACAAGAAGAAACACACATGTGTAAGCAAAACTGAAATTAAGAATTCATATTTTTCTTAACCCGTGAAGACAGAACATGTTATTGTACTCTAAATGATGAAGGAAAAATTGGAAAATTAATGAATCATAAACAAATTTTATCCCTCTAGCACGTACTTCCTTTTCTTTTAAGCAGTGGATTGCTTTTAGTGGAAAAAAAACCCACATTCTGTCTCCTTGCACCTCAAGATCTTTAATCTCAGAACCGTCAACTCCAGTGTTTTACGTAAGATGGCACTTGTGAACCTGGCAGCAAAGCTCTTCGTCTCTATAACACTCTCAGGAAAAGTGAATGGTAAATCACTCCATTGGAAGCACAGTTTTTTTTCAGAAAGCATCCATGCAAGCCAGAAAAAAGCCCCAAACTTTGTCTGGGAACAGAGTCACATTACCCATTTTTAGTGAAAAACTACCTCTTTGCAATCAGCCTGTAAATTCTGTAGCAGGAAAGGTCTGAAGAGTACATCATTTTTAAAATCTGGTAACTTCAGATCAAGTTATCATCTGAAAAACGACCATCCATTTTAAGACGATTATCCCAAAGTGTGCAATATTCCTCTGGTATTTCACATCTCTGGTGCTCACCTCTGCTCCTCCTCCAGACGAGCAATAATCTTCTCCAGCTCCCCTCTTTCCTCCTTCTCCACAGCCTGAAGGATCTGGGCAGGACTCTGAGGCTGGCTGCTCAGGGAGCCTTCCCCTCCCAGAGTCTGGCAGTACTGAATGATGAGGGCATGTTCATCATCCCTGTGGACAGCAGAGAGTCAGCGATGAGCAAGGGCATCTTGTTTCTGTCCGTCACTTCGCAGTCTCAGTCTGTTCGGTTAAGAGCATGCAGCTCTTTAAAAGAAAAGGCAAAATTTAGCAGAATGTTGAACTATTTAGGTTCCCAAGTGACAAAGCAAGGGCCACTGAAGAAAAACACAGAGAAAAAAAAAAGTTCTCTCTAGTTTTGAGGCAGAACAAATCAATTAAAAAAGAACAGTTAAATAATCTGTGTAATTATGCTGATAGGCATAGATTGTCTTTCCTTCTCCACTTTATCATGACACATTTCATCATAATAATTCAGTTTCTTTGAATTTAGCATTTAAATCAAATCTGTAATTCAACAACTAAGTCATTTCTAATTGCAAAAAATACTATTTAAATAACAAAAGGTACAGGGATTGGTAACAAAAACAGACTAAAAGGTCCCTTCGATCTTCTTTTGATCTATCTTCCAAGCGTTCCCAGTGGTCTTTTACTTAAGGTTATCCCGTTTTTTAGCCAAAATCAAAAAACATTGTGTTGTGCTTGAAAACAGTTTTTGCAAAGCAGTGGTAGTTGATTTAAAATTCACTTCTGACTCAGAGGCTGACATTTTGTGCGGGATTCCCGTTGAATGGGAGTTGTCTCTGCTATTGATCCCAGGGACCGGGATACGACTGGATAAAATTGTTACAGTAGAGGAAACTAACTAATAAGAGCAATGACCACAAAAAAAAAAAAAAAAAAAAAAAAAAACGAAGGCGGAGCCATTTTGTAGTTTTCTGATAATATGCCTTCAATGTAACTCTATTGAAGAAAATAACTACATTACCCAGAGTTCTTAATCGTTACTGTGAGGCTGCAGTGCTACCCACTGTGCTACAGTGCTAGAAATCAGCAGCTGCTCTAAATCAAGATAGGAGCAGATAAAATGACATTTAATGTTTAACATAATAACCAAATAAGGACAAAAATATGAGGGGATGGGGCAGGAGTGGAATCATTTTGAATGGGAATGGGATTCAGATTACCTGGAAAGGGACAGGGTCACTTTCTGTGGGAGTGGAACGGGACAGGAGTGAAACTCCACTACCGTGGCATGCTCTACCTCGGAGTTGTGAGTGGGACCATTGATGCCGAGCAACCCCGCACCCACTTCCCCTCCCCGTTGCTAAGAGCTCGTAGCAGGGAGCTTGAGGCTCACCCAGCGTATCTTCTACATCACAATTAAGCTTTTTGTCTATTTCTGATTCACATTTTGGATTTTGAATTTGTTTTTATTTTAAGAAATCAAAACACAAATACAACTAGAGCAGACAAATAACCGAAATATGATCATAAATAGACATATTAGCACTTATACATAAAGTACACGACACATTTAACCCTTGAATATAAAGTTTGCGAAAAGGAGTACAATTATTGCTTGAAAAAGAGTGGGAGAAACAAAGAAATTCTCAGAAATGCATTTTTGAGCTCAATTTTCTTTTTATATGTCATGTATCATCAGCTAAATTCCACAAGAACATGTTAAAAAAAGTGATTTTCTATCGGAGTGGGTCTTTACATTAATACATTCATTATTATTTGATAAATGCAAAACATTTTTGTTTTGAAGGCCCTGAAAAAAAGCCACAACTGCTGCTGTATCTTGCAAAAAAAAAAAAACTAACATACACAAACATTTTTCTTGGGTAAAGGCTGGTTTGCTTTGACAAGCCAGACAGGAAACATACAGGAGAGCTGAGCTCATAGAGAAATGCTTCCACTGTTGTCTTCCGGGCCTAGGAATTTAGGTGCTGCACAAACCCGGCGACCAATTATAGTGAAGTTCAGCGGTTGACAGGGGACTGCAGAGGACAGCAGGTGGTGATGGTAGGGGGGGATCAGCACAAGTTAAAAAAGGGGACCGCAGGGGGTAAAGCTGGCTCACAAACACCTGCTGAGAAACGGCGAGAAAAAGGGGAAGCAGCGCAAAAAGCGGAGATTGCAGCGAGGCAAAAATAGACTAAGAGAGCAGAGAGAGAATAGGGATGGATTTAAAATACAAGCAGCAGTGAGGCCACTGCATTTGCTGCACTTTTGCTCCAATGCATTGAGGGGTCGGAGTGCTGCACTTGGTTTCCTTTTCCCAACTCGAACAAAAGGCATCAACTTAAACACAACAAAGGACGTTTCAAGTGGAACTTAAAGACACAGCGAGAGGTTAAGAGAAACAGGGAACTCCAAGAAGGCACAGCAGTGGTTAGAAAACAGCCATCCTTCTTAAATGATGAATTTTTTCTAAAAGCAGAGCTGCCACCTTTAAAAAGTCCAGTCAAGCATGGGGGACTTTTTCTAGGAAAGAGAGAAACTGAGCGCTCTCCAGCCTTGAATCTTTTCAGTTCAAGGCAACAACAATATATAAATAAAAAAATAAAATAAATAAATAAATAAATAAATAATCCACTCAGGGAAATTGTAGGGGCAGGCTATTATTCTAAAAATCCCTTCTTCTCTGCTTGACAACATGTACTTTTGCATATGAAGTGACAGCCAACTCAAAAGTTCTCTGTTTGGGGCCACTGAGCGATGACAACATGCAATTTAGCTTTCAGCTTACCAGACAACTGTAGGATGATGATGAAAAGTTCACAATAGAATTATCAATCCTATTTTTGTTTTAGACTTAAGTTATCAAGCTACGATCATCTTTTTTTTCGAATGCTATGTTGAAGTTGCAAATATCTGCTTACTGTTTTGAATTTTATGGTATCAGAAACAAAGCAGCAATTTTTTTTTCAAATGTATCATTTTGGTCCAAATCTGACACCTTTAATTAGAAAGGATTGGTAGAAACTTTGAGATTAAAAGCATCTTTAAAAAAAAAAGGGTAAAGCACAATGATCATATAAAAAACCCTGGAATAACAGTTTTAACATTACCATTAAAATAAAATAAAATAATAGTTTAATTTTTAATACATTTCTCCATCTATTATCTAAATTGCTTTTGGGGTCACAGGGTTGCTAGCCTATCCTAGTGTCACAAGAATAGCCAGACGACTGGATCAAAGTGCAGCATGTTTTTTAGCTCAGCTAAAAGTCCACAAAGCTAAATCCGGGTCAGGCAGGCAGGAGTCTATAACAGGCATAAGATCATAAGAAGAGAGACAGGGTAGTCAGGATCCAGACGAGAGTCAGGGCAGGCGGCAAGCAACTGAGTCAGAAACTGAAGATCAAATCCAAATACAACGCTCGGTAATGAAGGCAGAGCGGGACATACAATACTACGCACTGAGTGAGGCTCAGCGCAGGGCTTAAGTATGCTGTGGTTGATTGAGCGAATAAGAGTCAGGTGTGTGGCATCCAGGAAGTGCCTGGGGTTGCTGGGAGATGAAGTAAGGGCATTCAGTACTCTAAAGATGGTTCCCGCTGGTGACCAGAGGGGGAGACGGAGCTCTGACTTCTGACACCTAGCTACTTTTGGATGAAGGCGGGGAACACATTCTCACATTTAAACAGAATCATCAGTTCATCCATGAAACATGTTCTCGGACTTTTATAGCACAACATTGTTTTGCTTTTTTTTAAATGTTCTTGATACTTATGCATTGGCATAATGGTGTATTGCTCATAAGCATTTAATATAAACAAAAACTGAAAGAGGGGGGTATCAGAGAGAATCTACTACATAACTAACAGTTTTCTTATCTTTAGGGTTTTTTTAAAGGATATTAAGTGCCTAAAATATTTAAATTGACATGTGTTATGAAATGAATTATACTAGCTACTACATGATAGTGATAAGAACTGGATGCCTTATAAAAATAACAAAAAAAGTACAGCATATAGAGGAATAAATGTGCTGAAGTTGATGCTGTTTTCTGAATTCTAGTCACTCGATCAGTGAAAATCCCAGATTTTTTTTTTTTTACAAAGAGCAAAACAAATATCACATAAAAAATTTATGCAGAAGATGTGCAAAAAAAAAATAAAACGTGATTTATTAAAAAAAAGTATTTTTTGTATAAACCATTATACTTTAAAAAAAACACCATCTTCATCCCCTCATTAGACTTCTGGGCTGAGTGGAAAAGATAATGGATTTTTTTTTCTAAAGGAAAATTAAAAAGAAAAAAGCACATTGTTCAAAAGACTAAGCTGTCTATGATACATTGTGGAAATTTGAAGAGCAAAACCACATCACTTTTTTCCAAACATGCATCTGATGAACGGTTTATTTACTTATTTATTATTTTGGCTAACTTTTCTTGTGTAAAAAATACTTTTTTTCATTAGTAAGAACTTAAAAGATGATTTATGAAGCTTTCATCAATACAAATTTTCATTTTATATTAAAAACTAACCAGAAAAGCAGAAAACAAATTCACAATAATTACTTCTAAGGATGACAGATTTATGAATTTGATACATAAATACTGAATTTCAAAATAAATGTTCATTATTTGTTGATTAATCAATTTGTGAAAGTCTAACAATATTTGACAATAATGTGTAGACATTTTTATATCATAATTTTATAATACAATGAACCGAAAAGTAATTGTGTTTTGCTTTAAGGAAATTTTATGTTTTTGCTTTCATGTAGATGCTTGATACTAGATACTCTGGAGCCAAAGTGGTTTAATTCATATTTGAATCAATAGGGTTCGAGAAACAATTTTTTTTGGAAAGTACATGACCGACCGTTTTCTCAGCAAATAAAGAAAAAGGTAATTGAACTGAACAAACCCCAGTTTGCTCTGAATGTAATAATATGAAAGCATGTGTCTAAAAGCATGTTTGGGACATCTTAACCTCAAGTGCTCATTTCCTGAGAAGGACTTGTCCTTGACTGGAATGGTCTACTTCAGGGCTTTCTCTGATCACATAAATTTCCAAGAGATTTTAAATGCTGCCACTTTTATTTACCGGTAATCAAACTATCTACTTTTAGCAAAAGCTTTTACTCCCAATGTTACCTTTTCACACTTTTCTGCTTGCTTCTCTTGATGTTTCAGTTAAAATTTAGTTTTTTTTGTAGGTGTTTAAGGGATAAAATCTTTATAGTAGCTTTGTGCAGACCAAACTATAAAAGTTAAATTTTCATTGTGTCAAAAAAAAAAGAAAAAAAGAAACTGGCGTGCATAATAACGTACATGCTTCCCGTTGCCGAGCTGCTGTCGGTCGGCAGGGACCCGTTGGAGCGTTCCATCTGCGCCAACCTGGAAAACAAATCCAAACTCTGAGAAGACCGCTTCAAACGAATGCATTCATCCACAGTGAACAAATGAAGACATTCAATGAATCACAAAATATTTAATAAATATGTCTTGTTTAGCAAGAATGTTATGAACATTTTTGGCTTTCTCATCATATCCGAACTGAGAAAACATCCTTCAGGTATAAGTTTAAAACAGTGAGAATGGGATGCTCTGTCTGAAAAATATTTTTTTGTTATTAGTCATCTTTAAAGACAAAATTAGTCAAATACATTTGTTTAATTACTACAAAAAAAAATGTTTTACATTAAACAATGCAGAAGTGGCCTCAATGTTTTCCCAATTGGTAAAAAATAAGCTGGTTAATGTCCATAAATAACGTCACGGTGTTGAAAAAACTGAAAGAATGTTACAGCAAGGCTGTCTGCTTTATATGCTGTTGCTGCTATCTTTCCCAGAGAGCTCTCAAAAAGACGTCCAGATCACGTCGAGTGTGTGCTCGGCAGCTCTTTGAGGGGAAATTGAAAAATGTTTTCACTTCTCTCCTTTGCATCTAGCTAGTTTCAAAGTACACGCACATGAAAGAGAAATGCTAATTTTTACCTGCAGTTTGTTGAAAACGGCTTCTTTTTTCTGTCTTGGCTCAGCGGATTCAGTTCAGTGTGAACACAAAGAATCTTCTTTAAATTTCCGCTTTCTTTAGGGTTTATTTTCTAAAGTTGTTGTAATGAAAGGAAACAAACCTAGTTTTTTCTTTATTCTTACTACAGTACTTGACATTTTATTGTGTTTTAGTCATAATCTAATTTTCCTTAGAGCAAAACACAATCTAACTTTTGCTTTATTGTGTTATAAAATCACAATGATATAAAAATGTCTACACATTTATTGTTTTATTGTCAAACCTTATTAGACTTTCACATGCATCCATGAAAATTACTGCATGGCAGAATATGGAGGCACAGTAATTAAATCTAACGCTAGAAGCAATGTAATAATAAGACAAAAATAAATAAAAATGCTTCTATTATTTATTGGAAAACATTTGCAGCATTCAAATTACTGAACTGTTGGATTCTTTTCTCATTAAAAAAAGCCATAGATACTTATTTTTTTCAATCTTAAGTGCAATGTTAGCAGTTTATAAGTTTTGCATGACAATGTGGCTTGCATTCCAAAAAACTTTAATTATGTTAACATGTTTTGAATATTTTAGGCAAAAAGGCTTAGGAAACATAAATGAATAGGCAACAATAGTTAAATGTTGTGTCACCAAAATGCCTTTTGGTAATCCGATAATGACCTAATTGGTGACAGATGCATGCTTGTGCGGTGTGAGATGATGTCATGGTGACTGCAGCTCATACCTGCTTGCATACTGCTCTATCCTGGAGTGGGTGTCATCATGAGAGAGCTGGGGTGACTGGGACAGCCTGGAAATGAATATGGTAATGGAGATGAATGAGATCACACAGCAGCCTGGTTAAAGCACAAAGATTCCCGGGCACATGCACACACGGCGGTTCGGCTCCCAACCTCATCGCCCCCCTTGCAACATCTTCTAAAAACAATTTTTAAGATCCTAGAGAGAAATGGGGATGATCTACGGAGCAGCTGGATGGTTTCTGACAGCCTGGCTGAGATGAGCATCCAGGTGGTAAGGGGGGGAAGGAGATAGCAAGAGAGATTTCCTGGTTTCATGTTCAGCCAGGCAGGAAGGCAGGCAGCCGGACAACATGCAGTGAAGCAACAGATTAGTTGGTGTGAGGAAGTGGGTGACGGGAGGGATGCAGGTGAACGGAAAGAGGCGGGAGGGAATGAGCCGCCGTTTAAACGCATTGCACTGGAGACGAGGTGCAGCTTCCGCTGGTGAAGATACTCACTCGTACTGCTCCGGGCACATGCTGATGAGGGTGACGGGGCTGTAAGAGAATCGCAGGGAAGGAGGGGTGGGAGGTAAAAGCACCACAAAACAGTTTAGGTTCCGCAGGGCAACCGCACAAAAAACAGAAACGAATGAAGTCTGTGCAGCGGTTGGAAAGCTGGACCAACACAGAGGAAAAAAGAGCAGTCGCACATACATTTATGATAAAGATTTACATAGAAATCTGCTGCTGAGACTGTTGAGAGATTCTTGCAGGAAATAAAAAAAAGAAAAACAGCAGCAGAAACTCAGCCAAATTCACACTTTTTCGTAAGAATCAAAGAAACTATGGTTAACGTTTGTGATCAAAGCATAGGGCTGCTTTTTTTTTTACACTGCAAACTATTTGATACTTGCAAAGGTTTGAAACCTTGCTTTTTATTGACATTCAATGTTTGTAGATGTGTTAACTTCTCTTTGCTCTACATCTTTCCAAGCTTTTCTCAAAATCAGCAAAGTGGAGTAGTTTTTCTCATTAAGAGTTAGGATCTACAAATAAAGAAATTATTGTTAGAAATGAGTCCAAATCGTTTAATACATTGACAATAGAAAAACCTGACTCAAAGACTCAAAAAAAAAACCTAAAATTGCTTGATTTAAGAAATGTTTAGAAGACATTTAAATGCATTTATATACATTTTATGTATTTTTTGAAGGGTAAAAAGAAGCACTGTAATTTTTGGTCCATTTCAAGGGGATTTTTTTATGTTCAAGACTGGCATTCATTGTCATTATTTTGGAAAAACTAAGAATCTACTAAAATTGTATCGTTTTGTTCACATATTGTTCTAAAATTAGTCGTCTTCACTGTTTACACTAGTTTTTTGTCACTATTTAAAATAAAAAACATAAAAACTAATAAAAAAATACCATTTGCTTAGAACTACCAAAACATTTTCTACTTTGACTGTATAACATTCAGTTTTATGTATTTCTATCATACAATTGGCCTTTTTAGGTTGGCCTTTCCTTACATTTTGATATCTTTTTATAAAATCTCTCTTTATTAAAATTGACTTGCTGCATGGACACATATTTTTACTACTTTCTTGTGATTTTCTCATTAACATTGGTTTTGTTTTTCAGTTTTTAGGCTTCCTCTTTTTGCAGTCTAAACAATTCTAACAATCTAATATATATGAAAAAGATGGAAATCAGAATACGAATTAAATTGTTTTATATTAACTAAAACTTTTAGTTGTAAAAAAAAAAGTATTTTCAAGAATTGATATTAATTAGTAAAAAATACAGCCTTTGATCTGACAGACAAAAGTCTTTCTGCTCCTGTTTGTTCAGGTTGATCACATCCTTCTTTTTTAATAAGTGTTGTTATAGCTGTTTTAATGGATTTGTTAAATATTATTCATTTGAATTTTTTAAAGGAAGACAAATGTCTTACTTCTGCTCAAAAGGAATCTATTTATTTATGTTTTTACTTCTATCAACTTTGGTTTCTATTGGTTCCAGAGGTATATAGGTGAATAAATATATTAATGTCAGAGGATCTGTGGCTGCCAGGAGTGCTTGACATCTAACAGAAAATACAGGAAGAAACAACTGAGGGAAAACAGGGAATAGGAGTTTGGGGGTCGGTAGAGCAGCCAAAGCTACCCTCTTGCACACTTTTCCAGACTGTTCTCGCAGAATCTGATAACTTTCTCCAAAATGTGTCTCCGTCTTCCACCTCAGCTAAATAACGGAGTGACACTTTTCAAAGAATTGTAAATCCCCTAAAAGCTACATTTAAAAGCTGAATCTTAAACATCACATTGGAAGGAAAGACCTGAACCTGCCTTGCAGTAACCTTTACCCAGAGATAAGAAATCAGTCTTAAAGCACGCTTGATTTGCCGTTTCCCCAATGGCTACTGTAGAAACACAAAACTGCTGAATTGGAGGGACTGAAGAGCTCGCAGAGAGAACCGATGTCTTTTGTCATTACTTTATGGATTTCTCAAAAACTGCAAAGCATATACTTTGTTTTCCCAGGTTTTTCCCTCCTTGATGAATGCTCTGAAAGGTTTCTAAGAATCCATTTCGTCCATCATGCCCCGGTAGTCACTCTGTCACTGGATGCAGGGCTACTTTTGGCTCCGTGAGTCCTCATTTCTTCTGTCAGTGTTCGTGACAACACCTGAAATTGCTTATTTTAAAGAAGCAAGGTGTGGGAGGAAGTCATAATCTGATCAATAAACCCACAAGTATGCATACTTGAGTCCTCATACCTGTGTATCAGGACTCAATTTTTCTGCCTACTCTGTTGGCATAAATTTCTTTTTTTTTCTTCAAGTCCCACTATCTATACTTCTGAATGCTTTTTTTAGAAAAAAAAAACAGATTTCAAGGTTAATAATCTTTCTGCAAAACAAATTCCTCTCTGCTCCGTCATGTGGGTTCAAAGGCACAAAATCCACACGGAGCGGGAAGCCTTTCAAATGTTTGTCGCATTATTAAACAAAGCTGTGACAAATGTAAAATCTGCCGTGACAACATGCAAAAAATAGAAGTATTAGGTAGGAGTAGGTGATGCTCCGAGAAAACAGGAGTGGGTCGATTTTTTTTTCTTTTTTAAAGCGTTGACGTTAGAAGTGAGAAAAAACAAAGATGATTCATTTGGGTTTTTTTGTTATCAAAATGTTAAAGTTCTAATTTAAAAGACCTCTAGATCCTGACGGTTCAGATTGACAGAAAATCCTAAACTGTTCTATACCGTTTCATGGAAATTAATATATCATGTTCTTGAAAATGTCCAGGAAAATGTTGGTAGTAAGTGAGGCTGCTTGAATAATAGAAAACAGTTTTTAGGCAGAAAGATTGACCTACCAATTACTAGAAAATCTATTTCAATTTAGGACGTGGTATTATTTTGGAGGCAACAAAAGTGTCATGATTCAGGGCAGAAATAGCTAAAATAAATTAAATGAAAACAAAAAAAAGATGTCTGAATACCTGTAATTTTCAAGGTTTTGTTTGAACATCCTATACTCAAACTTGTTTTCTCTACTTTTTACAGACATTGATGAGGCAGGAAACTCTGCTACATTGTTTGTTCCAAGAAAAAAGGGGAAGTGAGAATGGAACAAGGTGGGAGGTGAGGGGGAGGATGGACAAGGATGCTCTGGATGAAAGAAGTACCACAATCCATCTGGACAGTGGCTGTGTGCAACTTTAAAAATGGGGGAGAGCTTTTGTGAGTCAGCTGCTGATTCACTGTGTGCGCAGATGAGAGCATCTCAAGGAGTCGACGCTCCTTAACGCTCACAGGGGTTTAAGTGAGCAAAGAAAATTAAGAAAAATGAGTAAATGTGACAGTTGTTCCACATAATACTTGACAAACTTAAAAACAGGGAGCACAAGCATAACAAATCTAAAGTGATGGTCTCAGAGCGCACATGCTAATGGGTTCGTTTTTGAAGAAGTCACGGCCTAAAGGTTCTCCGGGGGAGAAAATGGAGCGTCTGCATAATGTGAAAAAGCTCTTCTGGGGATTTTTTAAGTACTAGAAGAAGAGACATAAATTTGATAAACGTCGTCAGCGGACCAGTGTTACTGATATATAAGCACATCAACCTCTGAATTTATCTTCACACTTGTCCTGTGAGAGGTTTGGTTCTCTTCAGGTCCTAGGCCTCTACCAGAGGCCTAGGACCTGAAGAGAACATTTTTTCCAGCTCTTCTCACAGCCCTTGGCATATCTTGATCTTTTGTTGTTCCTTCTTTCTTATGTTCAAAATACTTGGGATTGCTAAATCTTTTGCTACAACCTTCTTCTACTTCTTATGTCATAATTATGTTTGGTTTTTGCCTGTGCGTATCTGGAAGTCGCACAGGACCTTAGCTTCATCATTCTCAACTACTGGTACCTTCAGAGGTCTTTAACCATCTTGACCTGTGTGACCTCCAGTCTATAATAAGCGCAGACGTTTCTATTCACTATGCCAGCCACTTTTCCATGCATGTCCTGCAAAGACACCCTGCTTTTATGTGCTGCATTGTCTTAGGGGAATCTATGCGCAACCTACACCTGGACTCCAGCCTGGTGTGGTGGTTCCTGGCATCTAGTGATCTCGTACTAAGACCCTCCTCTTGTGCTGCCATGATAAAAGCCTCTATGGTGTTTTTTAGTCCAGGTTTGTCCAGCTGCTGTTAGGATTTTCAGATATCACCCATTACTTCTGTTTACTGGTGGACATAACCTAATTGGTGGTGAACATATTTATAATTTCTGCAGCTTGTGGTATTTACTACACACATCAACACTTTCCTGGATTTTTTGTTTCTTCTTGGTTGGTAACTCAAGTGATTACTAGTCACTTGACTAGTCCTTGACCTCCCCTACTAGTCCTCGATTTTTTTCAGTTCAAATTGGCATGCTTTATTCTTTCGTTTTTTAACAGCGCACTGTGTTTTGAGTCCTGATCGGCTGTTGACCCTGTCATTCAATGTCCTCTGTGCTGTATCTCTTGTACAGAATGTGTCTAGCTTGCTACATTTTCATAGATCTCCAACTGTGATCAGATCTGTTTTTCAGTTTATTTCTATAACACATGACTTTTTTATATGAAGGTTTGAACTTTGAGAGTTTAAACAAAAGAAAAGTGTGAAAATGCTCATTTTTGTCTAAGAAAAGTGTGTAAAGTGTAAAGTGAAAGGTTTTACAGCATCAAAACATCTAAAATCTTACTTTGCAGATTGCACCTATCACGTGTTGTTTTTAAAAAGTTACAACAATAAAAAAGGGAACACGGTAGTTATTTTAAGGTTCTTTTAATGTGAAATCTGACTTTGTAACAAAAAGATCATTAGGAAACTGCTTCTTCTGACACCAGCCTCTAGTGGTTTTATGAGGAACTGCACCCTTTGGTACTGTTTCAGTTCAAACAGCTAAAGCAGAAACTCTTTCTCCAAAAGTGTGTGAAACTACCTGCATTATTCCCACTAATAAGTGAAATGAATTTTGTTGCTGCGTCTTAAACCTGTTACTCACGTTTCCATGTTGTCTCCCTCCAACACCGTCTGGACTGGCAGATAGCCAAGCCTCGGATGTTTGGTGAAATACTTCTTCGATCGGAATTTGTTCTTCAGTACTTTGGTGAAATCTCGCATGTCTTCGCCTGACGTCGTCTGTGCGGCAAGACAAAAACAGAGGGGATAGGAGTTTGGTTATCACCTATTGTTCCGTGCTGTGATTTTATGCGCATACAAAGCCTCTTGTGCAAATGTAATCAAGATGAGCATTTGTGTGGAAGAAAATGTGTTTGCTAATTAGGTACTTAGCAGAGGTGTTCCTCTTGCAAAGGCGAGTTTTTGCCGTGTAAGCAAACAACAAATTTCCACAAGAGTCTGTCCAAAGGGAGACGAAAATCCCTGTCCAGAGGATTTAGACAATCATTTACAAAAGCTAATCATCTGCAGCTCCAGAACAACTGCTCGAAATATGCATGCGGTTCATTAAATCTCCTCGCTTTGAGGCTTAAACTTTTTTTTTTTAAATATCACTCAGCTTCAAGAAGATGGATGCTCATGCCGACTACGAATATGGTGGAGAAACATGCTTACTATCTCCAACTTGAATACAATTAGTGAGTCCCAGGAATGACTGAACACCATAATTAGTTTCCCTCATAATTTGAACATCTTGTGACCTTTTAAAATCTGGAAAAATGAAAGCAGATATACGAGGTAAAGAACTTGAAAGACAAAATACATCTGAAGAAAATTTCGGTCATAAATTAAAGTTTCTAGTTTGTTCAATATTGCCAGTATAGAGGCAATTACAACATGGACACCAATAAAAGTTGCAACAGAACACAAAAAGCAATATCCTGGCTATGAAATAAACAGTGTGACAAAAATGAGAGAAATAAACTGAAGAATGGCTGCAGTGAGTCCCCTAAAAGTCCCCATCAATCTTTACTCTGAACTTTATTCTTCACTCAGGACGCAGAGTTCCACAGCATAAAAATGAAACAGTCTGAGCATGAAGTTAACCATGATTGCACAGTTTATCAAAGAGATATTTTAAGGGGAAAACAGTAAGTCCACCCAGAACAGACTGTTGAATTTAGTCCAGCATTTAGAAACAGAGCATTCAATTACTTTTGTCTTTTCCATTATACACTTGCATGGGTTTAAACTTTAGCAAAAAAAAAGACACATATCTGCAGTTTAAAAAAAAACCGTATTAAACTAAATCAGAGCTTAATCTATGGGGTCAAATCAGGATCAGTTACAGACCCATTTTTATTAAAATCATGTTTTATAGGTGGTTTTAACATGTTTTTGTAGAATTATTCTGATAATGGAAGACATATATCAAGAATATTTAGCTTAAAATTGCTTTCCTGAGAATGTCTTTATTCAAATCTTCTGAATCAGGAGCAGACAGAAAAATGTCATTGAAAAAAGCTCCGCTCCATTCTGATGCATCCACTTGCAGATAAATAGATCCATTTACATCTTCATTTTCCTCGTCTGAGCTGGCATCTGGCTCCAAACCGTACAGCTGGATGGCTCTGACATTGCACGCCATATTTGTTGCACTAGACATGAATCAGGTTGGGATTGTGAGGGGCTGTAAACCAGCTAGTAAACAGATGGATGATGGTCAACTCGGAGGATACCCTGTCGCTCTGCAGAAGCTATGTCCAAGAAAACACAGATTTTTGGATATTGTCTCAAATCGGAGTGGAACTTTAAAGTGAATGAAAAACCAGATTATAAATGTGTAGAAAAGATTTTTGCAAATTTGAAAAAAACAACAAAAAAAGGAAATTTGAAAATAGTTTAAAACTAAAAAGTACACAGTAAAATTGAAAGAAATTATAAAAAAATTGAATAGTATTGCAAATAAAAAAAATCTAAATTTGAGGAAATACTGAAATATTTGTTTAAACTCTACATTTGAAATTTTTACCAAATTAAAAATATATATATACATTTGTAACAGCTGCTGTTTTGTATTGTTAACGTATTTGTTTTTCTCCTTATTCGCCTTCTGTCTTCAAATCTACTGTTTCAGTTCAGCCTTTTTGCTTTCATTGTTGACCTTATTTTACGTGGGGGTGGAGCTTTAAACCTATTGGCTACTCGGACATAATTAACATGGGGAGACAGAGGTCATGGTCATTTCGTCATTCCCGCTCTGATACAGTGGTGGTTATAATCTTTGGGAAAGCATTCTTTTTATTTCTTTGCAGCATTAATCTGTTCAGATGTTGTGAATATTTGATTTTAATTAACTGTTTAGCAAGAGGCACAAAGATTAATGGACATGATTTTTAGGAATAATATTTTTTTCGACTAAAGCGCGTTTAGTAAATGCAGCTTCCATAATTTTAGTTTCATCAAGTTTTACCCAGCTGCATTGGCATTTGTTTTTAATGGACTTAAGAAACCTTCACAAATCCACAAAGAACTTTTTCTTTGATGGTTTTTCTGTATGCTACTGACAAAATCCTCCATAAATTGCACTTTGATGTGAAGATGCAACACTTGCAAATTAGTTTGGAGATAAATCTTTATTGGTTTTGAACTTCTGAACATATTAAGTGTTTGTTTGTTGATGCAGCACAGATCAAAATGAAGGTGGTGGGTTTAGAAAGTGATGGAGGGCAGCTGGTGGGCATGTTATCTCGGTGAGGAATAATTGCTGCTCTTTACAGCACCTCCTTCAGAGTCAATAGTTATCTCATTTGTAAAATAAAACAAACACATTAAAGGAAAGAAAGGAGAAACATCAAGATAAACGTGTCTCACAACTGTGAATTGTTGCCTCAAAAATGCATCAGCTCAGTTCTCCTTCTTTCTGGAAAGCAATAAGGCGAAATCTACGGCCTCATGAAAAAAAAGTTATAAAAAGACCCAAGAGATCAGCCAGCATTTTAGTATTTGTTCATGCAAATTACAATTGTGCCAGAGGGAAATGTAGGAGGAATTCAACAATTAAATTAAAAACTAAAGACAAGGAATGAGTTTTGTCAAAGGCAGGAAACAGCAACAGTTCTCAAACTGGGAGGCATTAAAGCAGAGGAGGTGCAGAGCATCATTTCATATTCATTTAACAAACGGCTCTTGGACAAAAGTTTTGGTTTTAATCAAAAAGTTTTGCACCATTTTTTATTTATTTTTTAAAGCAACAAACCGCTGGTCTTTAAAATAAAGCTAACTTGATTTTTGTTTGAGTCCTGATCGTTGTAAAAGTAAAATTACAGGAACACTAGTTCGGTCTTGGAGAGAGGAGGGATGGAAATGAGGTGACACAGGAGTGATGGAAAGATGGAAGGGGAACACTGAAGAGCGGATAAATTTAGAATATGTTAGAGAGCACAGATTAGAAGACGAGGCTGTTGAGGACCGGGAAGTGGCAACGATCAGTGAGGATGGAATGCAGGATGAAGAGTGGAAAAGCAGTTGGTTCTGACATCATACCTGTGGAGCTATGGAGGAGCTTAGGAGAGTTTAACTGTTTTATAAGATTTTGGACAGTGAAAGGATGACTGAGGAATGAAGAAATGTACTGGTGCACATTTACAAAAAGGGAGACATGCAGAGTGGTAGAAAAACTCAGAGGAATAAACCCAATGAATCACATAATGAACATGGAAAAACAGTAGTGGAAGTTAGACTGAGGCCAAAAGTGGGCATTTCAGAGCAACAGTGAAGTTTCATGCCAAGAAAGAGAACCAGAGGAGAACAATTTGCTTTGAGGATCTGGAGAAAGTCTAAGACAGGATCCGGAGTTTTGGGGGATTTTATTTAGTTGTGCAAAAATAATTTTCCATTTCCCCAAGGAATGACTCTTAAATAAGGCATGTCTGATATTAAAAACCACTTTAAAGCATTGCAGATAAATGCTGCACTCATGAGCACCTCTTTTCAGGCTGTGCCACAACAAAGACCTACACCTTTACTTACAGTTTTGCACTGTTTATTCACTTTTTCATCAATATTTTTATTTTTTATTTTTTAAATGCAAAATACCAATAATAAAACACCATATGTAATCACTTACTGATGTACAACTATTTTTCTCCACTATAGAATCATGTGTTGTCTAAACCAGAGGAAGTGCATGGTATTTTATTTTAAAACTTCACCAGATTCATTTGGCTACAGTGGCATTCTCCGTAGTTTTTTTGTTTAATGTATAAAACATACCTGATATAATAGATTTTCAGCCAAATACAACGAAATTTTAAATCGGATTTGTTTGCTTTTGTTTGTAGAAGCTTTTGAATGTAACAATAAATGCAAAAAATGATTCAAAAGAAAAAAGAATGATTCAACTCAAGAAATCTGTAAAAAAAAAACTTTAAAAGACACAGAGGAGTCAACAGTAAGCAAACAATTCATAAGGGGAACATTTCTGCCGCCCCGTTTCTAACACATTTGACAGAAATTTCCATATTTTCTGCACTACAGGTGCACTGTCAATGAATGGTCGATTTTTAAACTTGTGTCATATATAAGGCGTGCCGAACTATGAGGCGCATTAAGCGAGCCCGAAAACTCAGAGAAATCCGTCACTCAGTCTGACTTTATTAACCGCATAGCCGTAGACAGTAACTAGCAGTAGTATTGGGTAACAGGTGTGAACGTCGTACGCTAAAAGCGCGTTCAAAAACTTACGTTCAGCGCATTCCTAAATGCTTACCACATGCCCGTTTGTGTGTAGCTCATTACGATACAAACAGTGCGCTTAAGCAACAACTTCCAATGACAAGTCTATGAAAACGCTTGTACGCATGTGCATGTCCTGGGCTTCCGCACTCAAAACTCTCGTGTGTACGGACTTCTAAGCTAGTTTTAAAGTTAGTTTTTGGGCTCTACGTACAAAATTGAACGCACGTTGAAAGCTAAACTATTTTTTCAAACTTTGACTAATCAAGGACTCGGATTTGGTAGTGACATATGAGTACAGTCCTTTTCAATTCACGAAAGTGCCAACATTTTGAAAATTGATGATGGAAGAGGAATTACTAATTATGGTTTGAAGCATACGACACCCAGGCTTTCAATGTCATAATAGAGCTGTGAAAGAAAAGGCCTGGAGCAAGACTCATGAGATTTGCACAACTTAGACAAAAAACAGACTGATACCGCTAAAATAAGCATTACTGTGACTACACTAACTCTTAATCTTGTTAGTAACACGTAAAATAAAACACCATTACACGTTTGCAGCGTCAGCGTATTTAAAATAATACACCCAACCTTGACTTGCCAAACAGACTGACAATTTGCCAAGACATTGTGTACCTCTGAAATTCACTTTGATATAAGGAAGCACAACCAGAATCTATCAATATACAAGGTGAAAGTTATGAAGCACATTGTCATTTTTTGAATAAGGCTTTTTAGTGCTCCTTAAAGTGAGGAAAATATGGTTGTTTTAGCTGTTGCTTTCATAATACAAGAAACTAAGCATCTTGCTGAAGTAGTTCTGAAGTATCTTGCTGCTTCAATAACTCACTCTGTGTCGGACAAAAAGGAACAAAAGCATGAATATGTTGGCTTTTATTAAGAGTCTGAGTAGAGTGTGAGCAGTAAAATGAGTGTGTGTGCTGTAGATGTTCCCTCACCGGTGTGCAGTACTCAACCATGGGGTGGTTGAGCTTGTGGCCTTTGGCGGTGCGCCCAGAAAAGAAGCAGCTCTGACACACGTCGTAGTTGAAATGCTTCAGACTGCGATACCTGTGAACAGACACAAAGCAAGGAGCGGAAGTGAGGAAAAGAAGAGACTGTAAATGTCACTCTGATTTCCTCTGGACCACTTCTTGATCGGGGGGCGGTGGGGTTGTTAGTGCATCTCTACAACATGACTCAGCTCCCGGATTGCGGCTGTCACTCTGTCACATAATCCTGCATGGTCACACACGCCAGTACAACAAAAGAATGACAGACGGCTTGAGGTCCAGCGAGACACAACAACCTGATGTTTGGTTGTTCGGCAGCAGCTGCAGCCACTCTGCCATTTAACAGCTGAATTGAGACAGGAGCCGCTCAAACATGATGCCTTCAATCTTCTGCCTTTCCGTCCCAAGGTTAGCAGACTGATGAGCTAAGAAAGAGGCCCTTATGCCAAATGATTCATCTGTGAGCACAACACTAAGTCAAACAAGTGCTGACAAAACGCATATTCCAATGAGAGTCAATGACCTTCACTTGGAAGTTCCCCAGAATTCATTTATAAGAAAAATGGATAACTATGACATTAGGACTGGCCATTCTTTTAAATGCTAAACCTTTATATTTATGGTTTCATATTCTGTCTTTTTCTTGGCCTGTACTACAACTGTAGCTCTGCTCCAAACACTCATAATTTCAGAAAGTTAAATTATCTAATTTATAATCAGATTACTCTTGATAAAGACAGCAATGACAAAACAAATGACATTTCACTGAGATAGAAAGGCTTCCTTTTTGAAATAACCTTATAAATTAAGCAAATTTCTACAAGTAAATTAGATAAAACAGCTGCCAAAAACATAATAAAACAACTGGCAGAAAGCAAATAAAACCATTTAAGAATAGATAACAAACAAAAGAATTACAATAATTTGAAAACATTTTAAAGGATTTATGGAATCATGAATAATATATAAAACACCCTTTCTGAAAAAAGTTGTTTTTAAATTATTGTCTAAGTCTAGTTTTTGTTCAAAGCATAACATTGATGGTTAATGGATAAATCTGTAAGAAAAAGATTTTTTGAATGTAACTTTCCTTATAGTTTGGTATTATTTGAGCAGTTTAATGCAATTACAGTGGTTCCTCACTATAATGCCAGTCACTTGCTGTTTCCCAAATTTTTTTGAGTGCAATTTAGCATGTGTTTTTTGTTTTTAACCACAGCAATGTGTCCTGCATTTGATTGGCTGTTGACCATCATCAATCAATCTCCTCCGTGCCATGTCTTCTGTACAGAATGTGTTCAGCTTGCTTAACTGACTTTAATATCGGTTAATAAGCAGATCTTTGTTTTTATTAATAGACTTAATTCTCTATGAATGCTGGAGAAAATAACTGAGAGTTAAAAAAAAAAGATAAGTGTGAAAATGTTTGTCTAAGAAAAATGTATGGGTTTTAAAGCCTTAAAATGTATAAAGTGCATAATGAGGGGTTTTACAGCCTTAAAAGTCTATAATCCTACTTTGTGGGTTATTTTTAGAACTTAAGTTCTGTGATAAACAAGGGAAAACTGTATTAGATAAAAGGATTTTTGAGACCAGGTTCGACTTGATAAACGGTAGGTTTCTGTTTCTAAAGTTTCGATTATTATCATAATTTTTTTTTTTTACTAAGACTGTATCTGGTTGTAAAAAAGGGATGAAAACATGTACTATGTCATCTGAACATAGCAAAAACAAGAACCGTCCCTGCCGCATGTCATTTCTGGAGCACCCAAGTTGCGTGCTTGGCATTTTTCTTCTATTTCATTGTTACTCTCTGCCTTTCCTTCCCACCATCACCCTCTCCCATCGATCAGTGACAGAGCTTGGGAGATTTGTGCTTCATCAAATGTCTGAATGGGTTTCTCTTTCTGCTTGCAAAGCATTGGGTCTGTAGGGAACGAGATCCTGCCACGCGGTGTTACGTCAGGCTCTAAGAAGAGAAAAGTTGCCCTCAGCTAAGGTCAGGGGTGAAGGAATTTTCACGTTGGATGTCGGCAATCCTCAATTTTTGCTACTTTGTGCTTGTGAATTGAAAGGAACTAACTAAAATAAGTTGGAACGTGTATTGGAGTTTTGTAGAATTTGATGGTCCACCAGACTAAGTTTAAATGGGTGGAAGACAGAGTGACCAGATCACAAAAAAGGTGGGAAAGGGATTGTGTGGAACAATGTGGAACGCATGGAAGGAGTTTTTTTTTTGCTTACAGATTCTGTATGTTCAAACTAAATTTTAAGTTTCAGATTCTTATTTTTTCTGCCCAGTGTACTTTTTTTCTTCGGTCAATGATTCATTGCGACTTTTGATACGGTGGCCCTGAAGTGCAAATACATATTTCCAAAAGAACAAATCCAAAAAAAACGAAAGAAAATAAAAATGAAATATTTGAGAAAACAAAGGTACAAAAAAGAAATGTAAAAAGTTAAACAAAGTAAGAGACACCCGAAAAGGTAGGCATCATGGGGCGTCACTGATTGGATGATGATGTTTGATTTTTGAAGAAGAGGCAAAGGAGAAATATGTTTGGCTGGAACTGTGGTGAAGAGTTGAAAGAAATATCTTCTATTGGAAGATATTGCCATGACTAATAACTTCTGGTTGAAAAGGTAGGCAAATGTCATTATCCAATCAGCGATGTCCCATAGCATTTATGTTTCGTTTTTTTTTTTTTGCTTTGTTTAACATTTCACTTTGATTTCTGAAAAATTCTGTCTTTTCCGAAACATTTCATTTTTATTTTCTTTCATTTTATTTTGGTTTAGTTTTTTTTTTTTTTTGGAATTACATTTTCTAGATATATGCTTTCATTTCTAAAATGTAATTTGTTTTTTGTTATTTGTTTTGCTGTTTTATTATTCATTTTGACCTTTTGATATGTTTTTGCATTAAGTGATTTCTTGATATGATTTGAACTTCAGGGCCACCGTATTTTGACCATCTAAAGCAAAGCATTCCAGTAAACAAATGAAGTTAAGCTTTCGAGGCACTTTTGAACTTTTTAAGATAAAGTCTTCAATTTCTACAGGAAGTGACCGCCATATTTTTCTGAATGAAGATGTCTTATGCGCACGAGCCACTTCCTGTGTTAGTGTGTGTGTAAATTACTAAACTTGGGATGGTATTTAGCCAGCGGTGTATCAGACGGTGACATTTAGATAAATGTCTACTCACCCGAGCAGATCTGCCCTTTATGTTCAACAAACACAGAACAAACCAGAACAATGTCCCGTTTTAATGTGTTGGGGGTGCTCTTTATATGGCTTAAGCTTAAAATAAGCTTTTGTATGCTAAGTATGAGGCGCCTGGATTTACCTGAAGCCCACAATAGGACACTCCTTGCAGATATTGCACTTGGCCTGATGCTTTGCAGTCTCCGCTGCTGCCACTCTGTGCAGGACAGGAAGCCAAACCATGGACTGAGGCTCCAGGTGCATCCAGTCAACAAACTGTCGAGGGTCTATCTCCACTTTATTGTTTACCTGTACAGAAAATAAAAATGTTCCAACCTGTTAATCAAACCTTTATCAACCCCTCTGCAGAAGTTCACTTTAACAGTAAAGGAAATTAACTGCATGAAGTACAACAGACTGCAGCACTTTACTCATGCTAATAAACTAACAGACAGATTTAAAGCAGCTGCATGTTAAAGGGACAAGTCCTTCCTGAAAGACTTTATAGTGCCGGGAACTTAACTTTTATGAGTGTCTTATTCATTTTTAATACTTCAAATGTGTTCCAATAAACACTAACTGACTTCATCACCCTTCATCCTCCTGACCCTCAAGTCATTAGATTGACGCCGTGACATGCAAAGCTGAGAATAACTTTTTTGAACTTTCCGTTTTAAAAAATTACAAATGCAATTTTTCCCCCCGACATTACCTAAACTAGTTGGGTGTTTTCCTGCGTGAAGTGAAACACAGGTGCCTTCACAGTGGATATACATGCTATAATGAGCCAATCTGAGCAGTCAGCACTCAGAGGGAAACTGACACGGCTGCTGTCACCGTTTACCAAATCAAAGCCAACCTTTCCGCCGTGCCCGACTTGCAAAAAGGGCAACTAATGCAGGGAAAAGGGCAGAAAATGGGTTTGCAATTATGGAACAGACTCTAAAAGTTTTGGTGTTCTTCTGATCCTTTTGCAGGTTTTACGGTGTGATGTGGCAAAACTTTATCAGCATTTCGTCACCATCTAGAAACTTCTATTGTTAGTTAAACTAAACTCAAAATTAATATGTTAGTACCTTGAAATTAGAATCAGAACTATATTTTTTAGAGTTGGCCTTTAAAATTAATGGCAATAAAATTCTATATATTTTTAAAAGTGATCATGACCAGTTTGTATTCAAGCAAAGCCTTGAATAGGAGGTAAACGTGCACAAGAACGAGAATATGTTTATCTTGATCCATTCAAATGGTAGCAAACATTTTTTTTTAAACTTTTGCTCTAGTACCGGTAAATTCCAAAGCTTCTTCGTGCATTTTGTTATAAACAAATCTGTTTGCCAATTTGCACTGCCCTTTTTAACTGCCATTGTTTCATATAATTAACTGTATTTTACTTATCATTACTTATAAGGTGCAATTATGGTCCAATTGTGCAATTATGGCCCAAAAGGACCATAATTGTATCTGTGAGTGTATGCTGTGTATGTTGAAGACATATATTTGCATTGACATTACATAAAACTGGAATCCATTTGTTGTTTTACTGTATTTGTCTCTCATCTAAAAATGTGTATAGAAAAAAAATAATGATATACATCGTAAAACTAAAATGAGCTTTGTGAAGCTAAGTTTCACCTTGGCGCCATGATTGAAGCCGCACCTAATGAAACTTTCTCTGCATTGTTTTTTTTAAACCAACTCAGTCTGACCTTGGCCTCAGTGATGTTAGCGTCTCTCCTTTCACATACATTAGTCTCATCTCTCTTCAACCTCTTTGCCATCTGATGGTAGAATTATGGCACTTGCACATTAATTACTGTCTGGCTGAAAGGACGAATGGATCGACGGATGCATAGAGAAATCAAGGGAGAGTGACAAAAGAGCAGCAAAACGGGCCAAATTTATGGCAGTGGAACTCGTTCATCCCACAGCCATTAAACCAAATGGAGTGGGTGAGAGCACTAACACTTGCAGGGCAAACTGGTGCACAGGACTCTGAAGGGCCTGTCTATTTTCTGCCAACATGGTTCGGTGATTAAATGAAAAATGAAAATTTAAACCACAACTGACAGTCAGACTCATGATAAAGCCTGTGAGGAAGTTGTGTGTGCACATATGTGTCTGTTAGGAAACTATTTTTCCTTTATTTGGAAGTAAAAATACTGTCTTCTTGTATTTTGGGAAATGCAGTGACGGAAAATCAATTCAATTTATGACATTGCAATTTTAAGTTTTGGCTCAAGTTCAGGATGATGCAGTGAAAAAACCCACATCTTTGTCTATGTGAGGGAATTTCATTAGAGGCTATAAACATTTAGAGACAACACAAAAATAAAGCCGGTCGTAGTAAATTTCTAGAGGACATCTGGTCAGAACACTACCTTATAACAATGTGGGATGACAAGGATTTTAACAATTGCTCGATTTGAGGCTTATTGGTTTTTGTGGAGTGCCTTAAGAAAACCTTGGTCGTGAAATGGCGCTTTATAAATAAACTGGATTGAAAAGGCCAACTGAGAGTTCATGCTTGATCAGCAACGTTTCAGCAGAATTTCAAAAAACCTCGGTAGCTGGAAAAATACAGTGACCATGAAGGTTGAGGACTGGCAACCAAAACCATGACAGGTGATCCATTTGAAATATTAGTTTTCAGCACTAAGGAAGAAAAGAAAAATCACAATCTTCTGTTTTCTTATATATACATAAGTAGAGCTATACACACATACATGGGGTTTTTCTTCGACTTAGATGCTTTCAAATTGAGGTAGCCCTATTCCACACCTCTAAATTAATCATTTTAACAAGTCTTAAGGTACTCCCTCATCTGACTTCTGTGAGATTTTCATAAATTTAGAGATTCTTGTGGGCATTTGTCAATATCTTTGACTTAGATTAAGTTTAGGTCCCATTTAATGACAACTAGGGAAGAAAACCAGGAATTTTCACTCTGTCTGTAGAGGTGGCAGTAAAGCAATCATTTGCAGCTCATGCTTGGGTTTCTGTGCTGACATACGTGCTGGAAGCAGCTGCGGACGCTGGGTTCAATGTTGGAGCCTCCGAACGCAGCCACCTCCCCCAGCTGCCTCGGGATCTGGATGGCTTCATGCAGCAGCAGTCCCAGCTGCCGCTGGTCACACGTACCGCCTGCTGACGCTACCTGGCTGAAGAGATCTGTGGAGGAGTGAGGCAGAGCACATAAGAGAAGGGGGAAAAAACAAGAGAGGAGCCAGTGAGGAAGAGTCAGCACTTGTGGGTGACATTGAGAAGGAAAAAAAAAAATCACGTATAAATAGATGTAGAGGGAGAAAGACTGTATGGCTGCAAGTGGGAGGAAAAGAGCGTGGCTGGGAGGATGCACCAGAGACGGAGATTCATTTTTAATCTGTCTTCCATGCCAGGATTTTCTTCCCTTCTATATGCTCTTTCACTTCTCATTTAGATTGACAACGTTGCACCGGGTGATGAGGTCAGCCCACTGACATGTGCCACATGTCGACTTTTTCTTTTTCTAATCAGATTATGAAACGCCACAGAGCTCAGACACATCAGAAAAGAATTTGAATCCTTTATCAACGTGAGTGCAACATGCAAACTCCAGCTGTGATCTGGACTTCTCACCTTCATTTTCTCACGGCTCGCACAATCAAAACTCTACTAAATCCGATGATATTTACCAATTTCCCCCAGAGGAGCATCAAAATGGCAGAACATTGAGTTAAGCATGTGTGCAATGCAGTGAGTGTGCACGAACAGGACTGACAATCAATGAAACTGTAAAGGAGGAAGAACGCAATCAACCGTGCTTGAAACCTCCCTTCTGAAGCTAACAGAAGCTGCCAGAGGAAGGAAAACGCTCGGGGATGGAGCTCATACCATGAGAAAAAAAAACGGGAGAGGAAAGAAGGGGAAGTGAGATTAAGTAAGACGGGCACCAGACAAAAGTGAAAGTGTTAGACAGATGAACACTGGGTTGAACGGTGGCAGTGAAGGAAGAGAAAGGCAGATGCATCTTTGGAGACAAAGAGAAAAGGCTGACTGACAATATTCCTCACATTGCAGCAATCCCGTATCCACTCTAATCCTCTAAAACCAACCAGAAAGAGAAAACACGAGACATGCGTAGGAGGTCCCTCGTCTAATTAGACGAGCCCTTCACACGCTGTATTTTTCTTCCTGTGTGTTTGAATATTGATGTTGGGATAACAGCTGATGCAGGGCGCCGTGGGTTAGAGTTGATGCAGAAGGGCTCGTACAACCGTGCATTTAAGGAGCATGCCTGCATTAGCAGACAGTGTATAACAGCTTGTCAACTTCACTTACGTTTGTATTTCTCCTCCAAGTGTCCCTTGGAGAGGGAGAGCAAGCCGATCTTCATGGAGAGGGTGCGGATCTTCCCGCTGCGTCCACTGCGAAGACAAACACGAGTCCTCGTCAAGCACTCTGTTTTATTTATGGTAACTAAATAGGGTCTAAAGTGAAATTTGGATTTGAAATTTGATTAAACAGGAGTGGAATAAAACTCTTCCGAGACAGGAATGAACTATTTCCATTCGCTTTGTGATTATCAATGCATTTCCTGTTCACCGATAATGTTTACAAGGCTAAATGCACACATCCTATGTTTACTTTTTTCAAACAAACATGCAGAAGTATCTGTCTTCTTGATTACCAATTACACAGCATTGAATTTATTTGGTTTATGTTAGACCTGGTTATAATTTCTGATACTTTTTTTTTTTATTTACAACATTAAGATCTTAGTCTGGATCGAGATTACCAATATAGAATATATCAAGTAATTTTTATATGGTTGATTTTTTTAATGTGACGTCTTTTACAAGTACCAGTGTCCCACAGAGTTCTGGATTTGGACCAATTCAAAATTTCAAGACATTGCATTATTTGAAGTTGGCTCAAAACCAATAAAAGTAACCACAGAAAACATCTACCAAAATATAGCTTTTGTTTTTTTAAAGTTTTGAAAAATATTGGTCTATCTTTGTCTTTTTACCCCAAAGACAGGCTTGGACTTTCACTAATTCTCAAGTTAGACCAGGATTAACTGATAAATAACAAGTTGTGTTATCTGCATAGCGGTGCACTGCAAAAACTGAATCTCAAAGTATGAAATACCCTTGTTTTAAGAGAATTTGTCTTATTTCATGTCTTGCAAAAAAAAGTAATTTTGTCAAGAATGTTTTTCAATAGCAAAATAATCTTAGTCCTTTGCCCCGTTGGCAGATTTATTTTTATTTAATTAAAGAAAATCTACCAATGGGGTACACATTTTGACTTATTTCTAAAAGGTCTGTTTTACAGTGCAATACAGAATATTTCAAGTTATATTATATGGTTGATTTTGACTATCTTAATCTAGGGCATGTATTTTAGCGGGACCAATGTCCCACACAGTTCTGATTTGGATTGATACGAAATTTCAAGTCATTGTAATAACTTCCACTGCTATGCAGATGATACGCCTCTTTATTTATCAATTGATCTTGCTTTAACTTGGGAACCAGTGAAAGTAGAAGTCTATTTGCATAATAAAATAGACCAACATGTTCACAAAACTCTAAAAATATAGATTTGAAGTCATTATTTTGTGCACCAGAAATTTCAGATGTTTTCATTGTAACAACTGGGCTACTCTTATTGGTTTTGACAAAACTTCAAATATTAGATTTGCAACCAACATCTCGGTTTTAACTCCAAAATTAAAACTTTTGGTTGATTTCTTTCATCCGTATAATAAAGCTGTAAAACTGATTCACCTAATTTAGCTTCCATACTTGTTTATTTTATTACTAGCTCTGTGTCAAAACCAGTTATTGAAATCTATTTACATTTTTACAGCCAGAATCTTGGTGCTTCCAAAAACATCAAACTCAGAATCCATTAAACGTTTCTTAACCGTTTTATTTTCTCTGTTTATTTTATCCAAGTTTTGGGCTTTTATTGTAATTTTTATATATTACCTCAATTTAAAATTTGTAAAATTCATGAAAGCTGCATATTGTGTATAAATAAAAATAAAGAAGACAAAAAAAAATTAGCTGAAGAAGTCCTGCATGTGTAAAACTGTGACAGCTTCAAAAAAAAGGTTGTGGACTAATCCTGATTGGCTGTCCTGAACCGATGACAGATAACATACGCACGTGTCGTAAACGTTGAGCAGCCAGTTGAGACACATGTCGACGCAGAGGGGAACGTTAACCAGATCTTTGTATTCCTGCTCTAGGCCGTCGTAGACAGACGTCAGGCAGTTGATGACGTCTGGGACAGACAGCGGTTGACTGTTGTTGGTGAGTTTGAGCTGCTCGAAAGTGTTCTGGGCAACGCCAATATCCAGAAGGTCCACTGCAGCAGATGGAGGAGGATTGAGAGGAAGAGGAAGAGAGCAAGCTTTGGTAAATTTTAAAAACTATAGAGATGTAGTACAGAGATCTATAAAAGTAAAACAGGAAGAAAAAAAAATGCAAAACTAGCTGTTATTTATTCCAAAACAACTAGCTTCTGCTGAAGAACAACTACTGAGAAAAACATAGTTAAAAAATCTGATGGGAGACAAAACCAAAGCAGCAGATTCTTCCATTAGAATGAAAACTGCTTTCAAGCCGCAGCCTTGAATAGATTAGTATTTAAAAAGACGACTGACACGCACAAAGACTTTCATTGTCATGTTTTAAAATAAGGAAGAATGAAAGAAATCTGCTTTAAACCCATGGATAGAAACATAGCAATTAAAAAAACTATATTAAAAAAATAGATTTATTTACAAAACATGCATCAGAAGTGATCTAAGCCAGGCATATGCCTAGATTTTGATAACTTTGCTCATTTTCTGTTTTGCTCCAGGGCAGATGTAAATAGATCTGCCAACTGGCTATTCAGCACCAACACAAGTTGTTTATTTACTGCCCAGCATGAAATATGTCGTTTGTTGAGCACAGAGAGATAAAAAAAAAAAACAACAACAGGAGCTTCAGATACATTTCATTAGGATCAAGTTGAGGACAACTGCTGTTGTTGCAGAAAATTGTTGAGGATGTCTTATTAAAAACACAGAATTTGGAAGAGACTCAAAAATGAGTCAAACTGCTTTAACCTCATAGGATTACCAGGATTTGGATTGTTAAAAATGTACCAAAATATGTTAATTATATGTGTTGTGCACAAGAAAACAGCCATGTCTGAGCTCTGCTTGTTACCCTGCATGCCGTGCTAAAACTGGACTCATTAACATGCAGTCAGCACAGCCACACATTATCAACTGCTATCAGAAAGCAAAACTTTATTTCTCTCCAAAAGAGAGCTGAAAAAGGCTGTGGTTAATTAGTGGGATGCCATGCATGATCATTTGTGTTTCTCCAGCCTCCTGGCGCTGATTTAACCCAATTAGCCGCTGCGCAGTATCCCCGTCACACGTGTAAATGTGTGTGCCAATCTTCCACACACTAATAAACACTTCTGCTCACATAGATCTGGAACGATAACCAAAAGCTGTGTGTGTCTGCGTGCGTTCACGTCCTTGTGTTCTAATCTAATGGACAAAATTGAATCGCAGTGCCCCACATCGGAATCACTCGGGGTGATGCATTCCTTTTAACCAGCACGCACTCGTGATCAGAGAAGCAATCTGCGATGGCGAGCTGAAAAACCTGAATAATTCCAACTCATTAAAATTTAGCAAACAGAAAACTCTGATATGACTCTGGTACATCTGGATGAAGCTGTAAGCCTCTCTGTGGAAGAGCGTGCTGTTGCCGTGCTTTTGTTGTTACCCACAAACTTACAAACTGTGAGATGTAAATGAAGCGTGCCTGCGCAGTGATAAAAAAAATCAACAGCTGGATAATTGCTGCCGTTTGTCACCATTTTTATGCTAAAAGCTCGCATGCACCTGCAAAATGTGTGTACCTGTCTGCTGACCACCTAAAACTGCAGGGAAGATAATGGTCTCCTATATCAAAGCTCCCATTACAAAAGAGAAAGCAGCTTTTCTCAGACTGAGCCCACCTGTGCAGCACCACCATATTCAACGGGCACAGGCCGAGGCGGTGTGCGTCCACACATTCAGAAGCTGAGCCATATCAAAGACGAAGGAACCCTGGCCTCTGTGCAAACTTCTAAATCATCACCCCAACATCAAAAGCAGGGAACCAAAATCTTTACTTACAGCACAGTGCTTTCTGTAGTCTGCGAATCTTCATGGCTGTTCGGTATGCAGAAAACCTCACATTGTTCAAGTCCGCTGCAGGTTGGGGCGAGAAAAGAATAAAAATCAGAGAGGAAAAATCCCCTTATAGGGCAATACTTGCAGGACTTGTGTCTTCCTGTAAATCTGACTGATGTAATTGCCCATGGAGGTGATTGAGAGGTGCAAATGCTAAAGTGGACTATGTAACTAGGCTGGCGAGGTGCGTCTCAGAGGGCGGCGGCACTATTTGCCGAGCTGCTGGCCTACAGCAGACACTCCCAAAGTTTCACTGGTTATTATGATTCAGGCTGCTCATTAAAGAACAATCACACTCTCCATCCCACGGCGACAGACATGCACATGGATATTGACAGGGATGGAGCAGAGACATCAGTCCTGGGCACATCTGCCCTCAAATGAAAAAAAAAAGTCCTCCTCATGTTGAGTTCTGAAATAAAAATAGGTAATCAATCCCCTGCAGTACATTTAAATTAGTCTTCTTCCAAATGCCAATAAGCTTTTACTTTATTTTTTGTTGACACGAAAAAGAAAATCTTGCCAGTGGCAACTAACAACGCGTAGTTTCTATCTGAGACATGAGTTTTCAACCATTCTCTTAAGCTTTTGAGATATTTTAGGAATACCTGACGGACAAAAATAGATTTAGCCAAACAGTTTAGGGACATTTCAGTCCCAGGAGTTCTATCTTGTTCCTCCTTTCAGGCTGAGTAACGGCCTGTCATTTCTACCCACTGATATCCTCCCACTGATAAACCACAAAGCTGTCGATTATAGTCATAAAGCTTTGCATTTCTTTAACAATCACATTTATTTTCCTTTCACAGGAAAGAATTTGTGACCTTAAGACCCCTTTTTTGGTCTTCAAAGAAGATGCAGAGGCAAAAATGTCATACTTTGACATCCATTAAAGTCCTGTTTGTTCTGCATGGGTACAGGCTTTGTAGATGCATATAGTGTTTCTATTTAAGTCTCATATAACGCGAACTTAAAACATAGTTTTATTGAACTTGTGATGCTCTCTTATGTTTTATCTAGTTCTTTTATGTCTAAGAATGACCTCTACCCTTCTTAAAGTATTTTTTTGAAGTTCAAAATGTAAATACACTTTTTTATTTACTGCAGTCCTTTATCTTGAGAAAAAAATAACACCTTTTATTTTTAGGGTTTTGAAAGGCTTTTTCCCCATTATATGTGAGGCATAAAGATCTAAATACCAGTTCAGGTGACCAAACAAATCTGCATTTCTGTCGGTTTTTGGAAAATCTTCATGAACAAAAAAAGACGTGAAGTTCATGCATCAGTGTGTTCCAACCTAGTGACTGGTAGAGCTCTGTCATCTTTGGATGATCCCAGCAGGTCGTCTGCGTCTGATGACTGCAAGCACAACAAAATAGGAGCGCAGTTATATTTGGAAGCCCTAAAAAAGTTATAATAACAATAAAATCAGCAGGCATAGATGCTGAAACACAAACACGCCCAGAGCCACTTATGTCAAAGCACAAATTCACTCAGGGAGCTTTTCAAACTTTTCAAAACAGAAAAATACACAAAAGGAAAGAATACAACAACATACACATTGTAAAATGTGCACACACAGAAATTAAGATACAGAAATCAATAAAAAAAGGGATTATTTTAAAGAAAATAAATCCTCTTGGAAAAACAAAAATAAAGAACTAAAAATATAGAGACCAAGTTTTTAAATTGCTGTCACCAAAACGGTTAAAACAAAAATCGGAGGTAAAAGGGTTAAAAAAACACACACACCAAAAACCAATCAAATGCTGCATTCAGGGGACAGTTTTCTCAGGCTTCAGCTGCCAGTCAGCAACTGCTGGCTGGGATGTGGAGCCCTGTGTTGTTTGTGTTTGTATGAATACATTTCAAAAAGGCATCTGGCTGTCAGCAGTCACGCTCACACCTGTGGGGAATGTTGGGAGAAGACTTCTTTTTTGTGGATGGTGCTTTTTGAAATGCAGGATATTCCCTGTGGATGGTGGAACGGATCACTTTCTGCTGACAGCAGGAAGTGAAGTCAAACTGCAGCTGTGGATGGCAGAAGCTCTCCCAGAACGCAGATGTTCATCAATATTTAGCAGAATCGCTCCCTGATATCCTTTCTGATAGGACTCAAAGACCCTCACGGAACTTTCCTGGATTGCAAAAGTCTTTATTTGA
Source organism: Oryzias latipes (assembly GCF_053564925.1). NCBI lineage: Eukaryota > Metazoa > Chordata > Actinopteri > Beloniformes > Adrianichthyidae > Oryzias > Oryzias latipes. The sequence goes on along the minus strand of NC_136260.1, from coordinate 16,176,460 downwards.
ATGCAGCGCAAGCAAAAGCAGAGCTCAGTTTAATTTAGTTTGACGCTTTAGTAAAAAAGGTGTTCATCTTTGCACTACTGTTCCTGCATTTCTAAAGGCTAATCATACTCAACCAAACCAGTACACTCGATGGCCACATCCCTGATCACAGGCTGGAGTTAACTTGAAAGTGATCCTCTGATTGTTCTTCAAGCCTGGCTTTTATCTCTTATCCCAGTTTAGTTGGAAGCTGCAAGCTCAGTGCACGTGTCATTTGTTTAAATCGTGTTCTCTCTGTGTCAGTCTACATTTGCATTGTTTGTTTGACAATGTGCAAAAATCAGGTCGAGACATGGGATTAGCTGCTGGGAAAAAGGGCTGCTTTATAGTCCAACAACCTTAAAGTAGAAACATACAGCCAAGGGTTTCAGGATGTTCATGTATTTCCTGGAATAACTTTTAAGAGATACTTTAGTATCAGAGATCTGTAGCCTCGGGAATCCCAGGAAAGAACAAAGAGTAGCCGAAGGGATGGGATGTTTTCTAATGAGAGCAGGAAGTCAAATGGGGTCACAGAGGAACCAAACGATTTCACGAGACTTGTTTGACCAAGACAGACCAGAGCAGCTGAGAAAAATTGACCAAAGTGACCTTCTCAGACTGACAGATCACCACTGTAATATTAAATCAGCTTATGAAGAATAATTGCAGCTCCCTTTGACGTTTTATGTGCTGCTCTGCGATTCCAGACAGCTTTGTAAAACTGAAGGTTAAAGTGGTTCTGGCTTCTAATTTATTTCCTGCTGCTGCCTAATTAACCACATGTATCCCAATTCTTCAGTGAGAAATTGGAATTTAGAATTTGTCCTTTATGGGAATTAAAAGAATGGAAAAAAAGTAAGTGCAAAGGATTTTTGGGGAAATCTTTATGGTTAAAAAAGGTGATGGAAACGAAAACACACAAGCAGGTGCTTGAATACCAAGACTGCAACATCTGCCTTTCTATTTTTTTTTCTCTGTATTCTCGTGGTAACGACATCAGCTATCTTTTTTTCCCGTTTTCTTGTGATAATATCCTCTATTCTTGTGATAAAAACATTTTTTTCTAGTGATAACATCACCTACTATTTTGTCATTATTAAAAAATAACTTGTTTTCTTCTAATGACATGATAGCACATGTCATTATTGTGACATATTGAAGTTTGTTATCTCATGATAACAACATTAACTATCTCTATCTAAAAATATCTAATACGGAAAAAAATATAAGTGACTGCATGAATATCCCAAAAAAAAAACAAAACATCTAGGAATCTATCAGTGTGAAAAATATTCAGGTTTCTCCAAGTCAGTCAGGCTTATCATACCGATCTCGTGACAGGTTATGTGGTGCTGCATTTAATCCCTGATGTTATATATTTTTGTTGCTGGTCTTGCTTCGATCTCCATGACTTTTGTTGTTTTTTTATTATAAAAAAAATGAACCGATTCCTTCTCTGTTGTAGCCCTGTGCGGCCTTTGAGTCTCAGCTCTGACAGTTTTTCGATTCCTATTAAAACTTTGAAAGTATATGATCTAAAGGAGCACATTGCTCACAGCTGCAGCAAAAACATGCCAGAAAGAGTGAAAAGAGACAGAGTGTGACACGTTGATCACACAGTGTATATGAAGTTCCCTTTCAAGATCTGAACTGAACTCCCCTCCGCAGGGGGCTGGACAAGCCGCAGTCTTAATCAGGGGACATTTGTCAACCTGAAGAAAGGACGCAGAGCATGGGAGGAGATGGGAGCAAACGCACAAAGGGAGTTTGGGGGAAATGAATGTGTCAGATAGTGATGTAGGAGTGCAAAAGATGTCATGGCGCTGAAAGTGACCTCTGATCAGCCCCACTGATGGATTTAGCGTTCAGACAGCAAATTAAGTGGGTTTAATGGAGTGTGACCAAACTTTTATGTTTCTTATATTTGTGGGCTAAAGAAGAGAGCGTATAGCAGTTCCCACTAATGAATTAAGAGTTGTGTTCTATTTTATTTCCTTTCAAAATGGAAATAAGAATTGAGAAAGTGTTTGGGTAAAGATTTTTCAACATGCCATCAACAGGACAGGATTTTTCTTTTTGTTGTTGCCAAAATTGGAGTTTTGGGCCATTATTTTGTGCGGATGTCCTTGAATGTGTTTTGTGTGTTCAGGGTAGGAACGGGTTGACTGGCTGTCATTCACTAGGTGGGCATAAACCTGCCCTAAAAGCCACAGGCTATCCGGCTTTTATCTCCAGTCCTTTGAGCAGATCGCTGCAGGGACAAACAGGAGGCAGCCATGTTCCCAGTCTGAATCCTATGCCTGATTGGATGATTAAATCTGCTATTTTTTTTTTTTTAACAAACCAAGAAATGACATCAAAGAAGGTTTTTGAGAGAGCTAACGATTTAAAGAAAGCCAACATCACAAAGGCATACATAGACACTGTGATTTGAATATAACTGTAACAAATTAATTGCTTTAAATTGTAGAGTTATAAAGTTTCATCTTCTTTTTTTGTTTGACACACTTGTCAAACAAAGCAAGAAATCAGAATACGTCTGCAAAGTCTTGACTTTGTGATTAATTTTCTGGGCACATTGGAATTTTTAAATTAAAACGTCTTTATTTTAAAGGATTCAAATATTCCATCGCTCGGCAAGACCTTAAAAATGCATCCTAGGGATGCAGATAAACATGACACGATGCCTGTCAAGCAACAAAACATCTCATTTGTTAGTAAATGTTTGGAAAGGCAGGTCTAAAGATAAGGCAAGTCTTAATGTTAATAAAAAGTAGTACAGTCCATTTTTACAACAGAAATGTGGTCTAGTTTGAAATGCTCTTTTACCCAAAGAGTTGTTTTTATATTCATTAATTTTTTTAATTTTGACCCATTGGACTGGACAACCATCAGGCTTGTTTGTCCTTCCTTTATGTACATGTTGGGTAAGCCCAGTTTGGTCATCATATCTTGCCAAAATAGACCACAGAGCCAAATAAAACCTCACACTGCCATCGGAAATGTGGGATTTTATAAGACAAATCAGAAATTTGGGTTTTTGGCAATGTGATATTAGGACAAGATATTTTTCTGGTAAAATTAGAGAACATTGGCATACAAGCTAAAGCTGTTAATAATCAAAAATCTATTTCAAATCAAGCTCTCATGCCCAACATTTATAATATGTAAGTTATAATACTGACCAACATAAAAATAACACATTTTTTAGATGTTTTGACCGTGTTTCAGGAGAACAATCTTCAGGTTAACAGTGGTATTAGGATGAGTATAAATAATCTCAAACCATTGAAATAATAGAATTACCACTGAGATTGATTTTATTTTCAGGCCGTTATACGCTCTCAGCGCAAACACAGCTCCCATATACTCACAATAAAGGCTAATGCGGCTTCTCATTACTTACTTGATGTAATAGGGAACCTTATTCTGGGAGACTGCACGTTGCCAGGGGAGCTGTACAGATGCTGCAAAAACAAAGACACAAGAAACAAAAGGGAGAAAAATAACAATTTTATGAAGTTATTTTAAACAAAACTGCATACATATGTTATTTCGAGCCTCACTTTTCCCTAGAAGTATAAAATGAAGCTCAAAAGGGAAGAAAACATTTAGAGAGACGAGGTCAGAGGACAACAGTAATAATAGATTGCAGAGAAAACCCTCAATAAGTAGTGTTATAAATTACATTTTTTTTAAATCACTCAGCTATTAAAGTAACAATGGTGAAATTTGCAAAACCGTAATGATAGAATTGTAGGTGATTTAAAAAAAAAGGTTAATTAAATGCTAATTTAAAACACCAAATGATTATTTTACTGTGCGAAGTGATAAATGCAATCTATTTAATTTGAGCAAAATCCAGTTATGTGGCCCCACACTGCAGTCATCCGTCATCTTTCACTGAAATGAACTAATTTAAGTAAAACTATATGAGAAAATGAAGTGACAAAACTGTTTGCAAAGTGAACATGGGATGAAAAAAACAAGTTAGGCAAAGATTTTAGAAGTTTATAGGTAAATACTTTAATCAATTTTTGAAGCAAGAATTCAAAAATGAGGCTCTTTAGCTGTTGTCCCAGTGTTTTCTCTACAGGCAACAGCAATAATTTGGCTGGAAGTGACCAAACTACCTGATCAGTACCCAATCAAAGGAATCAAAACTTTTATTTGCTTTAATTAGGAGTCTTCGAGAGTCCTCTAAATGGACAAATGCAATCCCAAAATATTAAACACTACAGGTTTGGTCAATGATATCAGCCCCACACTAAAATATATGAGTTAGCAGCGCAGAAAGCGTCAATTCACACACACTTTTTATTATTTTGATGAAATTTAATCGCCTCAATCAACATTTCGTTTTCATTTTTGTGAATTTGACCCAATAGTTTTAGTATATTGAACGCACAAAAACGTTTTGCAACTTTTATAACAGGCTTCTGCCCCTTCGATGTTCACAGATCTTGTTACTTTAGCAGAATCTATTTTAGAGAATATGTTTCCATACACCAACACACAAAGACAGTAAACCCCTCCCATTGATGTCACAACTCCACAGTCAGAGATGAAAAGACAGTAAGAGAAAGCGATTAAGTAAGATTGTGGGATATACGAGATGGATGGAGCAAGATAAGACAAGAGTACTTTATTGATCCCAGAGGGAATATTAAGCTACTAGTGTAATGAAGGCGAATGTGTGATGGAAGAGATAGTGTCATAGTGCTGGGAAGATGAAAGAAGAGTAGTATATTGTGTAGTGGAGCTGCCGAGCTCTCCGTCAGTGATGCAGCATGGCAGCTGAGCACCTGCTTTGAATCACACATCCGCTATTTTGTCTGCGGCCTGACAGCCGGCAAAGTAAACCAGGCGGAGCGCCTTTGATTGTAGGAAATAAGAAGATGAAGACACAGAGAGGAAGAGGCCAGCGGCTTAATGTTTCTGAATTTGTCTTCTTTTTTTTTTCTGTCTAAATCACACTGCGCTTGAAAAATGACCACTCTGAAGAGCAAGTAAAAGAAGGGAGTCTCTTAAGCTGTAATTAGGCCCTGCATTATTAAAGAGTAAAGAGCGCCGGCGAAAGTGCACGCTTCCACTGAATGTGTGCGGCTGAGGATGAGGAACCGTATTAGCAAGTGGAGGCAATGCAAGCCACACGCCATTTCTTCTTACCATGACAGGTAATTGTACTCACTGGAGAGGAAATGCTGAGAGGAGGGGCCGAAGTCTCTGTGCGCCTCCTGCAGGAGTTTCAGTCTGTCCTCCACTGCTACCTGTGAAACGACCACATGCAGAGGAGAGAACCGTGAAAGGACGGTTGGGACTTTCCAGTGGCCGAACATACGGTCAGGGCTTAAAGGATTTCAATTTCTGCACAGATATGTATGAGTGGGTTTTCCCAAGAACCCCAACTATGGATTTTACGGATTGAACTACAAAATACTACCCTCATTCAATTAGAATATTTTTATTTCAGATGTGTGGGTCCTCTCTTGCCACTCCAACTAGATTACCTGTAAATTGGAGGAATTTCTTCAACAGGAGTGGTGAGTATCCAGAAAATGTTTCACATACAAAGCCTCAAAAATGGCTTTCTACCTTCAGGGAAGGTGTGACAGAAGCAGCAAAAAGAAATTTTCCTGTGTGCAACATCAGGCCTTAAAGACCCATTACGGTCATCTTTTGAGCTATTTTTAAGCATTCCCAGTGGCCTTTTTACTATGATGATGCCATTTTTAGCTAAAATGAAAGAAAGAAAAAACTGGGCCATTTTCTTGGACATAGTTTCTGCAGAGCGGCATTAGTTCATTAAAAATTCCACTCTGATTTGTGGACGGGACTGTTGGCATTGAGCAACCTGAGAGCTATCTTTTTACACACTCTCCCGTGAGCTTCCAGCCCCTCACAACCCTGACCTAACATAACCGGTGAATAAAAAGTGCCGAATAATATTGTAGCTATCCAGCCGTAGAGTTCTGAGCCAACTTTGGGCCAGATGGGTAAAAAAGAAACAAAGATGTAGCCTAGGATAGGGCTTATGGTCTGTATATCAACTTCTCTCGACTCTTGAGGGCTTTGTGATTTGAAGAAAAAGATTAAGACAAGAACTAAATTGACCCTGAATAACAAAAATGTAACAGTAAGAGTGCTTGGAAATAAAAGATAAGGGAAAAAAACCTGATCCCAACGAGGAATTGGATTTGTTGCGTCCATTTACATAGAAGTAAAAAAAAAAGTTTTAAAACTTTTGACAATCATTAGTGGAATCCTTCAGAAGGATTAACATCTCGGGAGGTGTGACTGCAACCTTTTGGTTCCTCTTTTTGACTGGCAGGACTATATAGCCCCTCTGTAATTCTGACTCTTGCAGGAACACATCCCTGCTTTGGGGATTATGGCAGCCAGATCACAGTTGTCCACACAGGGATTCTGTTAATTGGCACAGAAAGGCCAGCGGTTGTGTTTCTCTTTGGCCACTGATGAATTCTCTGCCCCTCTGGCCCACAGCGAGGCAGATGGTAACTGTCTGCATATGAAAACCAAATCAAACAGCACAGTGTAACCTGGCTTAGCAGTAAAGCAGCTGTCTATGTGCCAAGGAAAATGAAAGAGAGGAGGGGGGAGTCAAAGAATAAAACAATCTCTTCCTGTAATTTTGGTCCCTCTAAAGGTTTTCATGATGTTTGTTGTTTTATACAAGTTTGTCCTCCCACTAAAACAAGGAACCCTGCAGCACACAGCTCCCTATAAGCCTTCTTCTGCACAAACATTTGCCAAAGCCCTCATGTTAGATTTCTTTATCTACAGTCACGTATACAACAATAGTGCAGTAGAAATCAATGCAAACACAACTAGCAGCAAGTCCAGGAACACAGAAGAAAAATGCAATTTCATTTGACTACACAAATCTATGATTGGGAATGGAGCATTCAAAATTGCATCCTTATAGTGTTTGTATAAGGAGAATTGAAAAACCCAAACTGCCTAACTAACCCAAAATGGCTCCTGTGCCAAAAACAAAAGTTTTAAACCCCAATTCACAAGTTCTCCTTCTTTTTTGTCTTCTTTTCTCTAAGATAAATTGTAGAGAAATGAATTTCCCTGCAGGGCTTAGACACGCTCCATTCGGAGAAACGCAGACCAAGACGATCAAGTTTGGCGAGAGTCAAGCAGGTGGCTTTATGTGCTGTGATAGCTGTATCCACTGATGCTTTGGGACAGAATCTCACATTAAACGCAGAGCTGTGTTCAACACCAACACACGTAGAGGGACAACACACTATCTCTAGAGAATTTGCTAGAAAAAAAAACAACATTCCATAGCAGCAAACAGAGGGGAAAAAAGATGAAAACTGAACAGGAGAATGAAGAAAAGGGGATAAAATTTTAAAAGAAGGTATTTGTTGCATAAAAAATAAAATAAAAAGGAAGAAAAAAAGTAGGCTAGAGTGTTTGGAGGTTGAACTACCTGCAGAAGTTTCCATCTCATGTTGAGTTGGTCCAGCTGTCTGGAGGCGGTGGAGGACAGCTGGATGTCCAGCGGCGTGAGCTCTGCAGAAAGTTCATTGACTATCCGAATATCCTGACGCAGAGGAGCCACCTCGTCTCTGAAGGCCTGGAATCAGTGTTATGTTAGTCTTACAACTTTTCCCTTTAATTTGGACCTCCTGCACACTCATTTGACTCACAATTGTGTTATCGATGTGGTCCTGCAGCGAGTCGATGAGGAGGTCGCCCACAGGCTGCCAGGAGGCTTTGGCCTCCTCCGCCCGTGTCAGCCGCAGGTCGAGCTGGTCCATGGAGCTCTGCAGGTCCTGAAGGCGCTCCAAAGCCTTCTCCACCTGATTCTGCCAACCGCCTACGTGGTCCTTCAGGCGCGCCCAGCGCTCCTTCACTTCCACGGTCTGCTTACGGATCGCCCGGGCCAAACCTCGGGCCTTCTCCTCGGGAGTGGGGTCTACAGCGATTCAAATTAAAAGTTGTAGCTTTGATAATCTGTAGTTTAGAAAGTTAATCCTGATATAATCCAGAAATTTAGATAATAAGACCTCCTAGTGTCGATTATTGAGCGTGTGGTCACTGTGGGTCAGTGGAGAACTTTGGCTGTTGCCCAGCAGATGCACTGCTTTCAAATTGTCAGATCAATCCTTTGCAAATCCTTTGTAGCTCCAAAAGCTGAAAGATAATGGCAGCTAAATGGCTGAGTAGGGGCATAAAATCCTTGTCGACAAATCCATTGGCAGCACCTTTCAGTTATGGTTTTTCGCTCTTATTTTGTTCAACTCTCATCCTACGAGAGGATATGAGAAATGGAAGAAAAGAGAATAAAACAGTTTACCCTGGCAAAGCGGCAGGACGAAGAAATTAAAGAAATGACGCAGGGGCAGAAAGATTGAGCGAATGGGGTAATTGCTAAAGATTGAACAACGTTCGCAAAAAGAGAAGAGCACTCTGCAGATATAAAAGCTACCTAAAGACTTATTTAAACAGCAGAGAAAGATAAGCAGCTTTTATGAGTTCCAAGGCCTCATTTCCTGTGCAGTGACTGTAAAACTACATTTACCTGTTGCACCTCAACAAAGCTTCAGTCTGCACATGCAGGCCTGACAAACGCTGTCTTCTGAAGGTAACAAAGGAGGAAATAGTTTTTATAAGAGATTTTTTTTTAAAGATCTGTTTTTTTGAAAGAAATATGTTTTTTCCGTACAATTTTTATGCTTTGATATCTGCATCAAAGATTACACTTAACAAGCTCATGTCCCTCCCCTGCACAGCCCCCTATGCCTCCTTTAATTATTTACGCAGTAGGGGTTTAGCTGGAAGAGAAATGTGCTGACTTAACAGAGACTTCCGTGCTACATTTAACAGAGAATGTGGTTTGACTTAATGCATGAATTTGTTTAATAAATAGCATGGTTCAGTAAAGTTTTATAAGCACTTACTGAGAGAATTAGAGGAAAACCCACCCTGATCTGGTTTGATCTTCAAAAGGAAAGATAGTCCAAAATAATCAGAAATGTGACATCCAACTGAGCGGACCAGCTTAAAATGATTGGCATCTTGCTTCAGCATTCTGTTTATGAGGCATATTTCCAACAAGAGCAGCGTGATATGCAACTAAGAAAATTCTGTTCAAGAAACTTTACAAAAATAGGATAAAAAAGTACAATGCTGCAAATTTATAACAGGTAAAAAAAAAAGTCACGACAGAAATGACAAAAAATGATTATCTAATTATAAATTGCATATTTAAATAATCTCAAATACAGTAAATATGAAATATATATGAAATATATTTGAAGTTAATTAAATAGTTAATTAAAGTTAATTAAATAGTTAATTAAATAAATAGGTTTGCTTGTTCATTTTAGCTAGCAGCGGCATTTTAAAGTGGCCCAAAATAATAGAAAAAAATAAAATAAAAATCTGAAAAAAAATTAAAATTCATGAGAATAAAGACTTAAAAAAAAAATATATATATATATATATATATATATATATATATATATATATATATATATATATATATATATATATATATATATATATATATATATTTTTTTTTTTTTTTTTAAGTGACCAAATTTGACCCCATGGCTTCTCCGGGGTTAGAAATACACAACTAAAAATAAATGAACAAAGAAAATCGAATTGATAGCTTCTAAACAACAAACGAGCAAAAGATTAAAATCAGAAAAAACTTTGAACTGAAAAGCAAAACTAAAAGGGCCATTACAGCATATTTAATGATAGTCCTAAAAAAAATGCACTTCCACAAATAACTTAATCATGAGCTAGATATGAGCTACAATATCCACAAAAAAGGAAAAATCCTAGGGTATTTCTGTGTTTGCATCCTGCAAAAAGATGTTTGTGTATTAATGTCCACCAGGCACATCAGCAAAAACTACCCCAGTTGCAGAAAGCTAATTCACAAATACTTTCAGACATATTTTTGATGAATTTCCATTTTTTCCCAACGTATTTATCTAATGCACGTGTAATTAATTAACATATTCAGTGGGGCAAAAAAGTATTTCCTTAGCCACCAATTGTGCAATTTTTCACACTAAAAAAGATGAGAGGCCAGTAATTTTCATGATAGGTATACCTCAGTTATGAGAGACAAAATGAGAAAAAAAAATCCATAAAATGTATTTAATTTTCTATTATTTTTTAACTTTCTTTAAAAATCAGACAATGTGTTTTTTTCTGGATTTTTTTTCTCTCTCACATAAGTGCATCTCTATTATCTAAACTACAAAGATAGGAGAATAATTTCTATTGTGCGCTAAAACAGGATTGAGTTTGCATTTTACCCTTTTTGTATGAAATCTAAACAAACCTGTCTTTGGCTGAAAGTTCTTGCACGGTTCTCCTGGTCCCTCTATAGGTTGGTCTGCCAAGAACATCCTGGCCTGGTCCAAAGCGTTGATTACCAACTGCTCACGTTCCTTCAGTTCGGAGCACAGGGCCTACAGGAGATCGGAAAAGGTGATTATTATTTTGGTCTGCATACAAAGACACAAAGTAAAGAAACATGCAAATACAAGAAGAACACTTCAGAAATCTACAATTTCCCTGCAGGTTTATGCACATTTGATTCTAACCTCCTCAGATTTTATGCTGATAACCTCTAAATGAACTTTTAGCCAGCAAGGTTTGCTAAAACTTTCGTAATTCCACAAAAAAACTGTTAAAGCTAAAGAACAACAGCAAATGTTTGCGCACAGCTTATAGACCGAATAAAACCATCCAATACTGCACCAGCAGATACTATGACAGGCTATGTAGCAGGCACACAGTTCAAATATACAGTTATACACACACAAGACATAAAGTCCACATGACCAGATAATTAAAGTTTACAAAATAACTTTAGAAAAACCTTCAAACTCATGTCAAGCCATCAATTTCCAAACAGCAGGATATCAAAGTAACAGCATAAGTATAATTATTGATGTTGAGTATATGGCTGACCCTATATGACTTTACTGCTTATTGGAGTGTGTGATTGCATTGTGATGTAGTTCCAGACGTCGTCAAGAAAGTTGATTAAATGTGATGTTTCTTTGGCAAAAAATGGAACTCTTCAAACTAAAAACAGACAAGTCCATCAAAAAGTGATGCTGAAAGTTTTATCCCTGCGTCAAACAGTAAGCAAGAAGCAGATTACGCTACAGCTATATATGCATCATCATGTAAAGATACAGAATAAGGAAACAGAGATTGCCTTCTCCCAGTGCCATGACAGTGTCACCGTCTCTTGTGGATAAGCGTGTTGTCACGCTGAAATGAAGCATCCTGCTAGACACAAATTACATAACCCTTTCTAATAAATGGTTTGCCCCGTTCCAATGATTTCCTCCAAATTCACATGGCAGGAGCATAATGGGCAGAGGCTTAGAGTGGGGAACTTGAGAGACAGAAAGTAAATGAGAGGTTATTGAGGAAAAGAAGTGTGAATAGAGACGAGAAGAAGGTCGGAGAGCCAAGAACGTGAGACCGTTTTGGGAAAAAAATCCACAAGTGAAACATCTGAGATTGGTAAAAAATCAGAAATTCCAAAGATTATGTTCCAAAAAATAACAAGAGGTTTAGTGAAAATACGCATGTTTTTTTTTTTTGTTGTTGTTGCTTGAAAATGATGCATTTAAACAACTGTATGTTTGCGTTTGCAAAAATTTGGGAAAGAAAATGCATGAACCCCAGAGGCTGGGCTTTGCTACATCGATCCCATGAATCCTAAATAGAGGTTATTAATTATAATAGGAAACACTGGACTTCCTGTATTTTGCATCTCATTACCTTTGAGAATCAAACCAGAGAGTCTAAAAGCTGCAACTGGCGCGGCATTGAATAATTTCCTCTCACTGTGATCCAGTCGCTGGTTTTCTTAACAGTTCACAGAGATAACATTACTGATTATGTTACCTAAATGTAAAGTTAGTCAGACTTTGCATTACAAACCTCAGAGATAAATAATAAGAAAATATGTCAAGTAAATCCCTATAAGAAATATTTTGTGCTCATAAAAATGCATGACCTTGACTGTGTGTGTGTTTGGGCACCCAGAAATTATCTGCATGGCACAGTTTGTGTTCACATCTATAGAAAGGGTTGATGTGTGGCTTTAACACAGCAGCTTATCGTCATGCCCGGTGATGTGTCGCCTAGAAGATATCATCTCGGCAAGACTACTTCCAGCCAAACATCCCTCTTCCGGCTCAAGAAACCTTCCTATCTCAGCCCCCACAAATCATACTACACCTAAAAAATATACACCACCACCCAGAAATATATCAGAAGTATTAATATCTGCTTCAAAACTATAAAAAGAGATTTTTAATTGTGATGAATATAAGGCAGTTCAGTCCAAGTAGTTCCGATTACTGTGATCCAATTTGATCCAGATCACTACACAGTCTTAAATGTGTAGCACCTCTATATAAGTGACCAAAATCTAACAATTTTGACTTTAATCCCTATACTTAGTGAGCAAAAGGTAACAGAGAAGATGAATATTCCATATAGAAAATTAGGAAGATCTCCAGAAGAAGCAAACATGACGGGCTAGAGTCTGAGAAGACAGGAAGGTGACTGACAAAGTGGAAAAGTTCTGGAAAATCTGTTTTAGGGAAAAGCGAGGCAGGTTTAAGACTGCGGCAGTGAAAGAACAGGAAGATCAATCAAAACAAATTCCCTGAAAGATAAGTTGGGGCACATCAAATACTGAAAAAGTTGTGTTTTTTACTACATTTCCACCATGTGGAATTGTTTGGTTTCAGTGTTGTTGAGGTTGCCTGCAGGTCTAAGGAGCTTCAGAAGCAATTCCTCTGATTCATCATAGTGCAAGCTTTCAAAAAACTGACAAAAACATAACTTATGCAAACAGAGACAACCGCGAGTTTGATAAATATCCTTCTTTTCCATGAAAGCAGCAATGTACGGGACTGTTAATGCATTTCAGTCTGCTTTCAGCTTCGCCCATCCAAGTGCAAATGGTTCCAATCAATCATGCAGGCACAATGATTAAGATTACTTCACTCTTTTCACTTCCAACTGCGCAGTCACGTCCTACTGAGTCACAGAGAGACCACAAAGACAACAGTAAAAGTCTAAACTTAGCTCAGACCGATGCCTCTTTCTATTCATTTATTGGGGTTTATAAAAGACCAACACTTCTGGCGATGTGACCGAGCCGCCAATTGTTGCTGAAAGATAAGTCGTTAACGGCGTCTGCAAGCTGGCTTGATATTTAAGCTATTCATTTAATAGAAAAGACTGATGGGTTTAATCAGCTTTATGGCTGGATAATTGAAAGCACAATTAATACATTCTATTATGGTCATTTTGGCAAATAAAAACAGGCAAATAGTTGGGCAGGAAAGCAAGAAGTTCCCCATGAGAGAATGGACAATCGCCACCTCTCTCTGTCTCTCCAAGATTTAAAAGTCTGGTGATGTATTGTACGGAATATACCAATCTGGAAGGTGAAAACAGGCTGTTCGGATCCTTCCATTAACCATTCCTCCACTCTAAATGGTCTTTTTTTTAGTCTAATTACACTTGCTTGCTGCTCACTCTCCTTCACCTTTTTCCTTTTCAATGCAGAACATCGCTCACACATTCTCTTTTCTTTCGGGCTTAAATAATCCAACATTTATGGTTCTTTGCTGGGCTAAGTGGCTTGGCCTTCATTTTTTAATTCTCTTAATTCCCCCTAAATAAAAAAAGAAGAAACTACAGGAAAAGAAGGACAAGTGAAAGTTTCTTGATCTTGACCTCAATACCCTGCTGATTAGGATTTTCCTTACATCCTCTCGCCCTCCTCTCAAACGGAGCAGAATGGTGGAGTCTTTGTGAGCACAGAAGGCTGACAAGTGAATGAGCGTAAGAGAGCATGACTTGTTCGAAGATGGAGTCCTTTGTTTTGTTCAGCTCCCTCATCCCTCTTAGGGTCAGTGAGACCTCAAGGCCAATCTATTAGAGGTAGAGTACAGGAAAGAGAAGGGGGGACGGCATCGCAGACTAAATGAAAAGACAGCCTTTTAGCAGCCATGCTCCAAATTTCAATTTTTTGGGGAATTTTTGTTTTAGTGCTTTTGGTAATAAGAAGTTGGGAAGACAAATCAGGAAATAAAAAAGACCCCCAAAAAAACAAAACACTTCAAAGTAAATGAAGAAAAGAAGTATTTATTCAGTGGTGAATTTCTGCTCTTACAGAATCATTGCCAATAAGACTTTGAAACTGTCAGCATCAAATTCTACTTTGACATCAACTGTATGTTACAGCAGCCACTTCCAATAAAAAGTCTATGTAAAAGTAAGCATGTATTTTGGGCTTCCGCGCTTCAAACTTTGTGTTCGTGCATAGCTTCACACATTTTTACGAGTTTTCGGGCGTACAAAACGCACAGCAACTGAACGCGTGCTAAAAGTTAAACCAGGTCAAACTTAAGGAGTCTGAATTGGTAGTGATCCATGGATGGCGTCCCTTTTAATTCGCGGAAGTGCCAAATGTTGATCATGAAGGAGAAACCTAGGAGAGCCTAGGCTCTTCCAACTAGTTGGTAGACATGCGCTAGTAAACATACTGTGTGTCCAGTCTGAACACCATAGGCTAAACGTATGTTCGAGAACAAGCTAAATGCTAGCAGAAGAGCTCTCAGCGGACAAACTCTCAGTAACAAAAAGGGGAAGAGGGGGTGGGGTTGCTCCGCACCAAGGATCCTGCCCACAACTCAGAGGTGAATTTCTAATCAACTACTGCTGCTCTGTAGAAACTATGTCCTTTTGATTTTGGCTAAAAACTGCATGATCAGAATTGAAAGACCACTGGAAACACTTTTACAATAGATTAAAAAGATGACTTATAGCGGAGAGAAAAAAATGTTTTTTGAAGACTAATTAATTTTTTGGGGGGGTGCGGTTTCCATTTTGCATCATTTAAACATAATTATGTCAGAGAAAGGTTTTATTGAGGCATGCATTCTACTTCCGGAAAATGATTTCTGATTAAATCATTAGGAGACTATTCTTAGCAGGCACTAAAGCAGCCGAGAAATTGATCGCCTGCTGCAGGAAAAGGAAACTCAGTCTCCACAGGAGATCACTTATCTGCCTTTCCCGTTACTGCCTTCAAAGCAAGGATGCACTGAGAATATTGATCTAATGCCAATTAGTTTTTTTATTTTCTTTAAGCTGAAACGTAGAATCTTTATTATTCTTTAAAGTCTCCATGTGCACACATACTTTTTATATCAAGTTATCATTATTCTTTTGTGTATTGTTTTTAATTTATTCTTATTTTTTATCAATCTACACAAAGAAAATTGACTTTATTGATTTAATAGTAGGTAAGTCATGTATCTGAGAATACAGTTTTTATAAAAAAGAACTTTTAAGATAAATATTAGTAAAAAAAAACAACAGATCTGAACATAAAAAAAGCTGAAACACTAAAACACAAAAATGTATTATTAGATCAAGAGACTTTCAAGGGTGACAAAAATGTCCAAACATGAAAACTTGATTTATAAAATTGACATTGATCGAACAATGTCAACATCGTCTTTATCTCCAAGACCAACAATGAGGCCATCAAAGGCAAAAATTATTTAAAATTTTCCTTTCTACGTTTTTCTTTAATGAAATTGTTGTGAATTAGGAGCAGACAAAAAAAAATTTGGAAAAAATAGCTTATTTATGAAGTAGAATTTACGATGCATGTTACGCCTTCGTTTTCCTCATCCGCATTTGGCAAAAAACTGGATCACTCCAATATTGTTTGCCATCTTTTTTGCACTACTAAGATTAAGTTGGGGTTGTGAGGGGCTGTAGGCTAACAGGAGAGTCCCTGAACATAGAGCTCTCAGCAACAGGGAGGGGAAAGGGGGCGGGGCTACTCCGCCCACAACTCAGTAACTATTGCCGCTCTCAGAACTATTTCCTAGACAATGACGCAGGTTGGGTTTTGTTTTGTTTTTTTGGCTAAAAACGGCATAATCATAATTAAAAGACCACTGGGAATGCTTTTAAAATAGATCAAAAGATGATTGGAGTGGAACTTTAATACTGGACTGAAGATGTGTGCTCATCAAAAATTTAGAACCAAAAGGAAATGGAATTACCCTACAAGCCTAAAACATGCATCTGTAAGTCCGAAAAACATAAAGCTCAAGAAAAACACAGTCACAGTGTGGCAGGAACGGGACCTACCGTGCAGTGGTTCTGCTGTTGCAGCAGGGTGGGCACATCTCCTCCGATGGGCATCTGCTTGGCCAGCTCCTCGTCCTTCATGCAGATCCACCTCCACAGCTCCTCAAGGATGCTCAGAAGATGTGACCAGCGCTCGGCGCTCGCCTCCAGGTGCGCTCTGCCAACATGCACCACCAGCCTTAGTCTTTACACGCATCAGTAATGGTTCTGTTTTGTCAGTCAGCTCTTTGATAAAACATATATTGCTTGTTTTTTGGCTTGTTTTTTATATCCACTATACTGAAACTAGCATTGTAATTTTAATTATTTTAATCAACAAACCACTCAAGAGTTACTTCCATGTGTCACTATGACGTGGAGAAAGGGACACGCTTAGCTGCTAAATGTTTGGCTGGAGTCATGCATAAACTTTGTGTTGAACTGTAATTTGTTCCTCTTGCCTTTGGGTAAATCTGAACTCAGTGTGCAGAGGCCTCGTGTTGCGACTCAGTGAGCTTGCTTTAATTACAGATGTACAGCAATTAAGTCATAATGGGCTCTCTATAATCAGCACACACCATCAACAATACCTCTAGACCGTTTCACCTGGAGCCATTTTACCTCAATAATGCTGTTTTCAGAGCAGGATCTCTTCCCACACTTTAATTTCCCCTTAGTTCATCCATATCTGAACCCTTTTGTACAGCCCGCTTCCCCCTTTAATCATCTCAACCTGGCTCCTTCATTACAACATTTTCCATCATTGTTATTTTTGTCACTAACTTTTTATTTAAGTTAAAAATGTGGCCATCGGTACACTAAGTGTCTGTTGGAGGACAGATTTCATCGTCACCACATCCAGAATCAGAGAGCGTTCTTCACCAAATGGTTAATTCAGAGAATTAAGGTGACAAGGTCATCTCTTCATGAAGAGGTCATCAGAGGTCAAAGGAAAATAAAGCAGAATACTCAGATTGGAGAGGATCTGGATTTTTTTTTTTTTGGAAAGACATTTTTAAGACGGATCAGGTTTTTACCCTATTATGTTTCTGTTTTCTATCAGCTGTTTGTCTTGGGCATGGCCAGCTAACCAGATCTATCAAGTCTGATAGAATGGGAAACACTGACCACACCCCCTACTGCT
Organism: Oryzias latipes; assembly: GCF_053564925.1. Classification (NCBI taxonomy): domain Eukaryota; kingdom Metazoa; phylum Chordata; class Actinopteri; order Beloniformes; family Adrianichthyidae; genus Oryzias; species Oryzias latipes. The sequence goes on along the minus strand of NC_136260.1, from coordinate 16,159,098 downwards.
CCATCAGCAGATCTGTCATGGTTTCATTTATGATGATTTCCCCCAGTAAGGACGCTCTTCGCGAAGGACCAGCAGACAGCAGTCTGATTGGCTGACCACGCTTTAAGCAATCCATTAGTTTAAAAACTTCTGTCTTGCAGAAGATTTATAAGATAAGATTTATTTCTTATGGTCTCCCATGTCAATGGAAGACCATAAGAAATAAATCTTACAAAAAAATGTTATGCCAGGTTCAGTGTTTTCAGATTGGACAAATCTACCTCTTTGATCAATTTGATTCTAGACGTTTTTTCACAGAATAATAAACTAAATAAACTGTGGGCATGATGGCAAAAACTATATAATTATTTCTGTCTTCTCACGCATCATTTCTTCTTTTATTTTGAAATCAGAACACCTAATTTGAAATAATCGACAGCAGTAATTATTGGGGAATCAGATGTTTAACCGTTCTACCAAGAGCTGAACCGTACATGATGTAATAACATTTTCAATTAGCTGAAATTAATGATTCAACAACTGACTGGATCAGTTGTAATTTCTGTCTGAGAGATCTGGCATGTCTAAAAATTATAGTTTTGCTTTTTACTTTATTAAATAACAGATTTGGCACAGTCTCATAAAATATGTTGAAGTATTTCAAAGTGAATTTCTTCTTTAAAGGTTTTGTACAATTGAGTTAGTTCATCACTGGTTTACGTCTTAATCTTTTTTGGAAAAGCAATAAGAAAGCTGTAATAAACAGTTTGTCCACTTTTAAAATTAAATGAAGCTAACTGACAACCAAGGAGAGCAAAAACTTGCATGAATGCAAGAATTTTATGTTGCCTAGTGTTTGATACATCATGTTTTTGAAAAAATAAGACATTATACAATCTTTTAAATTTGATCTACAATAAATGCATAACTTTACTTCCTTTTTTTAACAATTGGTAGTTTAGATAACAAAAACTTTTTTCAAGCATAATGTTTGTCACAGAACAAAAAAAGCATAAGCTGTCGACTGTCTTTTTGTTATTTACTGTATTTTAATATTTGTAGGTTTTTACATGGAAATCTAATTTCTGATGGAAAATCTTAGCCTGAAAATAATAAGGTCTTCACAAGGAGACTTCTGCCGTTTGTCACAAAATACTTTTTACATATCGAGAAACTGAATTCCTTCTGAGAAGCAGGAGATTAAAGATCTAACGTGAGCCACAGTCTCACAGAGTTCATCCGGCAGCAAATACGGGTGTGGATGTGTCCGCAGTTACTCTCCAGCAGCCTGTTGGTGTGTGCATGTAATGTAATCAAGGTAAACACAATGGGCAGCATGTGTAATGACCCTGTGCACTGGTGCAGCACTCCTCAAATTGGATCCTGCAAATTCATTAATATGAGCCAAAAGAGGAAGCTTCTGAGTCATTTTGGAGCAGCTACAGACGCCACGTCTCAGGTATTAATTTGTTGATAAAGGTGGACGTTTAAAAGCTTATTCCTGCTTAAACCACATCAAACTCTAGTGAAAATCTGACTTCCTGTGACGAGTTAGACTATTTAGTGTTGGAAAAATACTCAAAAAAAAAAATAAAGTTTTACTTTTTTTTTCTCGATTTGAAGAATTTAAATCACTTTCTTGCCAGTAGCTGTCTTACTTAAGTGTTATTTTAGAAAATGTGATTAGATTCACCACAAAAGCTGTGGAATAACTCTAAAAGGAAACTTTCTATTTGGAAAATAGCAATAATCGCACCTCCTCCTGAAATCTACGCTGACGAGTAAAACTTGGAGCCAAAGAAGAAAAAAGTCCACACAAAAAAAAAAAAGTTGCCATCCAGCATTATCAGAAAATCACTAACCGGATGTTGGCCGACTTGGCCTTCAGGTCGCTCCAGCGCTGGTTCATGTCATCCAGCCTGTGTTGGAGAAACACAGCTTCCTCCGAACTCCCCAGCGCTTTCACCATCTTCGACTTGTTCCCCTCCACACTCTTGAAAATGTCATTGTGAGAGTCGATCTCAGCCTGGATGTCCTGCAGAAAGACAAAAGTGCTTTTCTTTGAGTAAATGCAATCGCCAAGGACAACAGGGTCTGTGCAAAAGTCACCTAAGCTGTCAAAGAAATGACAGATATTCACGCATAGATTAAACAAAGTTCATGGTGAACGTCTCCAGAGGGCGAAGAAGAATAAATATTCAGGGAATCTCCCCAATGCTGCGGTGGAGGATACTTTTTAGGTCACAGTGACATCTTTATGATCATTTCCTTCATTTTTTAGGATAAGACTAATGCCATCTTTATTACGTGTGCATCCTCGATAACTGTCTACAGAAGAGCTGTTATGTCTAACCTTTGGAGCACAAATCAGTGACAAGCTTAAAAAGTGAGTGAGCAAGGTGAAATTTTGTTTAGTAGTTTGGGAGTAGGGAGGAAGTTTGGACATACGGTACATTCTCCTGAGGCAGCTTTAAGTGGTAAGGGTGTGGTCTTCCAACAAGATCATTCATGGTGGCGTCTGTATTGTGAAAAAATGGTCACTTCCTTTTGTTGGAACTGGAGGGTTACCTCACACTCGCTCAGTCCAGTTCTTATTTACAGTCAATGTGAGATACAGACCAATAATGCATTTTTGAAAGGTCATGTTTGCGTCTTTGACAAGATTCCAGTGTGCGAACACAACAAACGCGTCCACCACACAACCACATCTCCAAGAGCGTGCATGAGAGTTTATTTGAAAGGACTGAGCCACAAGAGAGGTGAGGTGGGGCTGACGCAAGCAGAGGATCCTGTCAAACGTTTTATTTTTAGATGTGTAAAACCGCTCCATTTCCCTTCTCTCACTCGCTCAACTAGGACTCTCCTCAGCTCAGCCTAAATCAACTGAAGATAAAGACGTCGGCATCACAGACGCATCGTGACAACACTTTCTGCAGAACAGAGGTGGATCGCTAATGAGCTCAAACGTCTGTACAGTGCAGTCATTTCAAACCTGGCTCATAAATTTGGCTGTCGTCAGAACTGTACACACAGGCATAAAAGCACTGAGGCGTGACACATATGAATACTAAAAAGGTGTCAAAATGGCTTAACAACTGATATTTGTTTATAGGCTGCAAAAACCTAGAAACTGTGACAGACTAAACACACTGAAATATATCAGAATACTAAATACCTGCTCCACATAAACCTTATAAACCCAGAATCTTACTTGGAAAAAAAATATGTCCAGAGCACTTTTTTATTTTTTTTTAAACCAAATCCAAATCTAGTAAATACACCTCTAACTAAATAGTTAGTTAATATATCTTTCTAAAGGGAAAATGGAATTATATTTTCTACTTTAAAGTAGCAAAATGTTATAATTTCCACTGGTTTGATTAAATTTAAATTGTTAGAATTTTGTCTTCCTATAATTAAAAAAAAAATCTATTCACATCCATCTTTGTATTACTTTTTATTTAACTCAAAAAAAAATTTTGATAAACAAAAGGAGGGGGGGTTCATGATTTACAATTAAGATGTTTTACTAAAAATGTCAGCTTACTCCATAGGTCATATTGGAACGTATGGAATGACAATTGTGCAGGGAGTGCACAATTCTTTCTAATAAATCATGTTGTTGTCTATGTAAATAAACAGGAGTTTTATGATTTCTTTACATCTAAAACAGTCAAAAGCATTTTTCAAATGCAGAAATTAAAATGTACACCACAAAATGGCAAAAGTTAGCTGTGTGGACATGATCAAGTTTTAGTTTGCCTAAGTCACATGCACCCGTACAGGGGATTTACCCATACAGGTGCTTCAGGTTTTTGGGTTGTCTGGGTCAGTGGGGGAACTTAGACAGGAGGGGCCACATCTTAAAGAAAGTGCAGGTGTGTCTTGCAGTTCCCTTGAGGCTTGTGTAGCCACCTCAAGGGAAGTCCTACAAATGCATGTATTTGTGGTAATTGTATCGTGAATTGTATTGAAGTATAATGTAAGTTACAAGCATTTATGACAGACGGGTGATGCTGTCGTACGCTGCCCTAACGCCAAACATTGGTTGTTTGTAAGGTGAGCATACTTGCTCCTTACTGTAGGATGCCCAAACAGTCAGGCAAGGTACACCCACTTATTACCTGAAAAGCACTATTGGGCCCCTTCCGCAGTGTGCAGGGTTCGAAGGGGTTGAAAAAGGTTGTAATATAATGAAATATTGAGTAAATGTAGCATTTTGTACAGGTAGGTTAGCTATATGGCCACTGGTGGGTACAAAGATAATCACAAATAACAGTCAAGGACATCTGAAAGGAGGTAGGATGACCAGAATAATCCATGCAGTAGTTTTGGGGAAAGTGCATTCCAGCTGTGATTTGACCCTCTTTGCTGTGCAATCCCAACGCACTGGGGACACAAAATAGCAATACTTTAAGGACACTTGAAAAGAATCCAAGAGAACGCCATCCAAACTTGGTGCAGATCAAAGCCCTTCATGGCTAAAACAAATGCTGCTGGCATCTGCGACGACAAGCTGCGAGGTGTGGAGCGCCAACAGGCATTCGTGACAAAAGCAGCAGCAAAACTGACCGCTGTGAATTGCAAACCAAGAGATCACAGCTTTTAAAGGTAAAAGAAGAAAGAAATTCAGTAAGTATACATGAAAAGAAAAAAAAAACTGACTAAACGAAAGCAAAAGACAGAAACACTTTGAGTCATTAAGCCAGATGGCTGTTTTTCAAGTCATTACCCAAGTGCTTCCCTTCCCTATTCAACATCCACATAAAGCAGACCATACTGAAAACAACACTAGCACATTCATGCATCAGATAGAAAGCATAACCTGTGTGGAACACATTCATTTTTGAAACAGCCTTTAAGATTTAAAGCTTCCTCTGACTGCTTAAAGCCACCGGTTCACGTATGCCGATGTGTTTACCGATGGACCTCGGGTTAGATCTGCGTCTTTCACTTCAGCAGTAAACACACATACAAAAATATATTTTGATCTGATTTGCAACAACTGGCCTTTGTTTTGGCCCACCGGGCAGAGGAAATCAACTGACTCTCATTCATAAAGGTGAAAGGCAAAATAACAGACATGTAGAAGTGGAAACCAGACGCAAGCAAGTTGCACAATTTAGCTGCAGATCATTTAATAATACGTTTCCCTGGAAGCGAAAGAGAAAGCAGACAAAGCCCAAAATGACAGTTTATATTATAAACAATGAGCCTCACTGTGCTAAACCATGTGAAAGTCTGCTTTAACAAATTATATTGAATTCAGGGCTCAGCGTGACATTCCTTCTGGGTACTAACCTACTTTAAGCAGCCCAGCAGGCAAGAAATTATTATTTTATATAAACAAGTCTAATAATGAGAGCTCATAAAACTAATTACAACAGCAAACACAAGGTGAGGTTTTGCTGGTTCTTTAATTCTGCTGTCTTTCTATTTTTTCCCCTTTTTGAGCTGCTTTTAATGTGAAATTAAAGAGACAAATACCTGTTCAAACCTTCTGAGTAACTCGTGTAAACTGAAATTCAAGCCAATCATTGTGGAGTGTGGGCTGTGGCTCCTCCCCCTGCCACCGGCATCTACATCTTGTACAGTGTTGCACAATTTGCAGGAAGTTTCAGATTTGGCACAGCCAAGCAAGTCCTCCGACTGGTTTCGTCCAAATGGAAAAATTGGAGTTCAGCGTTCAGAACGTACAGCAATCCAGAGTTTGGGCAACTTGGAATCCAGTTGAAAAATAACTCGGCATTTGTAAAAAAATTCACAACAAAAAGAAAAACTCCTGATTGCGACCTTTTAACAGGCAATTTACACACTCCACACATCCCTCTGCTGTACACGCATTCTGTTGTGTGTGCACGCCCAATCCCACCCCACGGTCGTAGCATCCTCCTATGAGGGGAAGTATGGATGAGGGGAAGACAGCTACCCCACAGCCATGCTGGGACGTAGTGGTGATGGGTGCCAGTAGAGGATCGACAAAGATACCGCTGAAGGGTGATAGCTGAGTTCCTTTAGCCACCAATGGGGCATTGAGATTGGGACAAAGAATACAAAAAAAAAAAAAAACGTGGGTGGAGGTCTGCAAAGTTGAGATTACAGCTTTGTGTCTTGAGGGAAGAGAAAAGTTGATGGAAACCTCAGTATTCAAGGACAGGTTTGCCCCTCTCTTTCAGCCCTGGTGTGATTTTCTTCCTCCTCCTGTCCTCCTATATGATATCCAGCAGTCCAAACCTGGGGCAGGGACTAGACTTCTTCTCAATTACTTAGATAACTCAATGCCTTTTGGGAAAACAGAACAAACAGGCGCATGCGTCGCCCTCTTATTTCCCTGAGTTTGGCTAGGGTAGGCTAAAAGAGCCATCTCTATATCTGCCTCAAAAGCCTGTCAGGTCTGGAGTCCTGGTCTGGCCCCGCTCTGTCACACCCTCTCTAATCACCGCCTCGATGGCCCACTTAGTCAAAGAATGTCTTTTTGTTGGAGCCACATGTTCACAGAGAGCTGCCTCCAGGCTCGGCGTTAAGATCCTGCGCGGAGAGTGCGACTTGACGGCCTCTTCGAGTCTCCCGATTGTCTTGAAAAAGTAGAAGCAGCTGATTTGACTCCTCATGCCTCCAGGAAGAAAAAACAAGTTCCTTCAAAGTTGAGCTTCCTCTCTTCTTCAACTTTCTTTCCCCTCCAAAAGTACATGCAAACTTCCACACCGCATATCGCCAGTCCGTCCGCCTCAACTGTTGCTCTTGTGGCTGGCCACTATAGCCCCAGTCTATCACACAGCTGTTTATTATTTTAATCAGTATCCTCCCTTTCCCCTCCTCTCCCTACCTCTCTTTCGCCTAAACCAATTCAACACACCCACTTCCTGAGGCCCGCACCAACGGAAAGCATGGCAGATGGGCAAGGGGTTGCAGAGCAAAGCACGGATAAGTCAGAACACAACGACCAGATTTCATTCAGAAGGGGAGGCAAAACCGTTTTAAAGAGTCCATTTAAAGGAAGCTGTGATCAAGCAAAAGAGACAAAACATGGTTAGATCACCTTCTAGAAACCGTTATGTTCTGACCAACCCTCAAAGGTTTTAGATTCAGTAAGAAAAATCCCGACCGCTCGGGAAAAACTGCTTTAAAGCGACTGTGGGAGCCAGCAACGGTCTGTGGAGCAACGTTGATCTGAAATTGATTCCATGTATGAAAGTTGAATGTGGCTGGAGAGTGAAAGTGTGCAGCAGAGCAGACGTGGGGTGTACATCAAAGAGACGCAGACAGATGGCTGTCAAAGCAAGGAAAGAAAAACTACAATACAACCCTACATATTCATTAGATGAATACTTTGAAGTTTGCTTAGCTAGTTAAAAGTATTTACATACTCCAGGCGCTCTAATGGGCTTTTTGATGTATACTGACACTTAAATGACAGCTGAGAGGTTTTTCTTAAGTGTGAGATGTAAAATTAACTGCAATGGATGTAGACATTTGATAAGCACAACTAATTAAACAGGGAATAGAAATTAAGATAGAAATGGGGAAAAAAAGAGTGACGAAACATGCATTAATGAAAGATTTGAGTTTTAAAAGTTTGAATTAAAAGTTGATGGTAGGTTCATTTTTTTATTTTATTTTTTTTTTAAGTCTGGGACAGAAATCCTGACTGGAGAAAATGAAAAAATCCAACAGAAAGATCAGAGATGGAGCTGATATGAACCGAAGAGCAGAGATGAAGATGGATGTTGAGCAAGCTTAAAATCAAATGTTAAGTAAAGTCCTGCAGGAAAAAAAAGGGGAAAAAGGGGGAAAATAAAGTATGTGCAACCTGAAAAGTCTGCAGAAAAACTTGGTCCTTTGATTATTTTTGAAGATGACTTAATAAGACAACAATGACTATGTTTCAAGTATTTTACGGTACAGTAAATATCAGAGAAAAACTACTTTGAAAGTGAAGGAAAAAATGGTTCTACATTCCTTTCGATTGTATTTGATGCAAATAAACTGCTAATTGCTAAAACAAACTTTATCCTACTGTGTTCTTTAAAAATCAGGCACAAAAATGCTGCCGACTTGCAAAATTACAAAAAATGTATATTTTCTGTATGTAATATTTCCTTTAATCAACAAATTAACAATTTATTTTTTGTTTAACTAGTAATCAGAAAACAGCATTTCCATAAGATTTAAGAAAAAGCCTAAAACAACTTCAGTTCAAGGTGTAGATTAAAACTTTAATAAAAAGGAAGAGTGAAAATAAAAATTTTAAAAAATTAAAATAAATAAAAAAAAAAAAAATTAAATACAGACTTAAGAGGGTTCAATGATGCCCACTTCAAGGTCTTTCTTTCCCTTTAAAGCTTCATTTGAGCCTTTTTCAACTCATTCAGCTTTCAAAAGGTGTTCTTTTCTTATCTTTTTTTTTGCCAAGCCTTTAAAAACAGAATTGTAAAAGTAATTACACTTTTTTTATGAAAAGGTCACATTATTAATCCACATTTAATATGCTGTTAAACTCATCATTTTGGTTTGTTAGGTATGTAACTGGTTTAAGTGAAAGATTATAAATGAAGCACACTGTTAGAAGTCCTAGGTAAATTCAATGAGCACAAAAAAGGGGAATCATAGGTCATCGTTTCTGCAAAAGCGACTGTAGTTAATCAGAAATTTGCCTCTGAGTTGTAGGCGGGACCCTTGGTGCAGGGTAACCCCGCCCCATTTCTGTCATTCATCGATTTATATGCTCTCCTGCTAGCTTACATACCCTCCCAACCCCAAACGAACATTACCGGGAGAACAAAAATGACGAGCAACATTGGAGTTATCCAGCCGAACAGTTTTAAGCCAGATGCCAGCCGGCTAAGACAAGGAATGCAAAGACGTACATGGATCTAGTCGTTTGCAAGTCAATGCATTGGAATGGAGCAGAGCAGGGAGCTTGTGGCTTGCCGTAGTAGCTTATATGTCACATCTACAAGCTTTTTCAAACTATATTTTTTGTCTGCTCCTGATTTACAACGATTTAGATAAAGAAATTCTCCGAAATGCAATTTTGAGCTTAATTTTCTTTGTCAGAAAAGTACAAAAGAAGATGTTAAAAGCACTACAAGATGCTGTACATGCTCTGAAACTGTCACCACATGATTTTCATCTGAGTGGATTTTTAAATCCACTTGATACAGGATTGATGTACACTTCATATATGCAAGGTTTTCTTAAGCAATTGCCAATAGTTAAAACTCCCTCTTCTCATTAAAACAAAAATTTTTAAAACCAAAAGGACTTTGTCAAAACAAAAACAAAACTCTAAAAAATAATAACTTAAAGATATTGGTGCCTGAATTTTGATTAAAATTAGATAAGTTTGCCCAAAAAGAAAGAAGGAAATCATTTGGAAAGAATAATCTTTTTCTGTGTATGTCAAGAGGAAGCAGAAACCGTCCAGACTCAATAAAAAAAAGTTTTTTACCTAATTATTCAGCAGGGTGAAGAAAAATCTGATAAATCATGAATACCATCATTTCCTACATATAGTGAAGCCACTTCAGGTCATCAGGGTTACTTCTCCTCCTGTTAGGAGAGCAGCCCCCCTCTGGGTAGATCAGGGTACTGATATGTCTGCGTAGCTTTGTAGGGAAGATTTTATCTACCTGTACATCAAAATATCCAAGTTTTTATCAAATAAAGACAATCTGTGGTGCAGAAAAGTGTGGAGTCCCTTCATTCATTCTTCAAACTGTTGTTTTTTTATTTTTAATTGTATAAGGAAGAACATGTCATGCATCTCAAAGAAAATGACACGCCCTGTTATGTTCTTAATCAGGTTAAGGTTTATTAAGAAATAGAATTTCATATGCTAAAATGAAAATATATAGATTTTTCTTTCTTTCTGGAAATTTTGACCCGCAAACATTGCTCCTGTCTGACATTCAACTGACAGCTGACCTTCACTGATCGACGGAGCTGCCATGAAAGGAGAGCTGGAGTCATAGTTCAACCAGACCAATGGCGTCTTATTCAATTCAATTTTCATTCTCACATAACCAAAAGTAAAAACCCCTGAATTCACATGCAGACTCTTTAACAGGGAAGGGAAGATTGATCTCAAGCGTGGTTTGCTGTTGCTCAGTAAACAGTTATTGATTTTGGAAAAGCTTTTCAGCGTGTCTACAAGACTCCCAGGACATAACCTTAAGGTGGGTTGAGAGGCAAAATGTATCACTGTCTACGTTTACTGTCTGTCCCTTCAAATATGAACTACAGGATGTGCACTACAAGAGAGATATACCAGACATGGAATGGAAGTGAGTGAATCTAAAATCTTTAAACTCATTTAAACATTAAACTATGCAAAAAAATAAAATACTTAAGCAAAGAATAGTGAGGTGGGGACCATATAAATTCACACTCTTTTTCAGGCAAATATATTTTTAATTTTCCAATCAAGACACAAATATTTAAACAAAGTTTGATATCTATGTATAGACATGTCTTTTGTTTGTCTTCTGTAGTAGGTTTTTGCCTTGATTGCTTGATATAAACTATTTCAAATCCAACTGGGAATTCACTTTTTAAATTTTTTGTTAAATCCCACTCAGATCATGTTTGGATCTATTTTCTAAGTGTTCCCACAGTGCTCTTTTAATTATGATTTTGCCTTTTTTTCGCCAAAAAAAAAAAAAAAAAAAAGTCCTTTTCTAGGACAGTTTCTGCATAGCAGCATTAGTTCATTAGAAACTTGTCTGCTCCTGATTCTCAACGATTTGATTAAATATATATTCAGAAATGCAATTTTGACCTTAACTTTCTTTATACATGCCCTCCATCATGGGAAAATGCCACAAGAACATGTTAAAAACTATTGTTAAAAGGGTTACCTTTGAAGATGATAAGAACAAGCAATGAATTCCACACACAGCATTGCTTTAGAGAAAAAAAAAAAAAACATAAAATCCTGGAGAGAATAAGTTTCAAACCATAAAAAATGAATAAATTAAATTGAAATCCTTAAAGGCAATAAAATTGCCGGACTGACTGAATGTTCACAGGCTTCTGGCAATCCTCTTTTTCCTTGCACAAATGTTTTTTTTCTTTTTTTCAAACAGTCTCTGTCTAACAATTTCTCTGAATTTCTCAGGGGGCAAAAAAAAACAAAAAAAAAACTGTGACGAGATCGTTCATGCGGCTGCCGTCTGAGTGTCGCTTTAAGACACAAGTCTGACTCCAGCTGGGTTTGCTTTTGAGGGAAGAGGTCAGGTGGCTCTGTCAGTTAACTTCACACACTAATGAAGGCTTCCCATCAACCCTTTTAAAAAGCACGTTTAAATAGGAAAAATGAAGTTTTGTTCTCTGAAGCAAAGAAGCTGTAAAAAGATTGGGTCAAAGTATAAACTGGCGAGAGAAGAGAAAACTGTCGGCGGCGGCAGCTTATGAGGTACCCTGTGCAAAATGAACATACTGCTGATTGTGTTCATGCACTGAAATATCTGCTACTTCTCTACCATCAAAATACATAGTTGAATAGATGTATAATCAATAGATGTTCCATTTGTTTTATTTTGATGTGGAAAAACAACAGTGGACTGAGCTTATGGAAACTTAAATGTGAATGGATTTACCATTAATTCTGTTTACTTCTTTGTTTGTACACATATTTAATTTACACTTTATTTTCTTGCAAGAAATACAAGGAATCTTGAAAACTTCACCTGCACTGAAGAAGTCAACCTTTTATACATTTTTTACCCTTATAAGTACATTAATATTGCCAAACATTTTGTTTATTAAAAAAACCATAATCATCATAATAAGAAATACCAATAGTTAAAGATGAAAATAATTTACAGAAGAAATATGATACTATACGTTATGCATATTTTAAAAGCACAATAGTACATGTAAAGTATATTACCCATTTAAAATACAGAAAGATGGAAGAACATGAAGTAAGAAATTTGGGGCCAGATTTGACTAAATTAGAGAACCTAAAAAGATGATTCGTTGGTAAACATAAGCCATATTTATAGAGAATAAAATTCAACTACTTTGAAATAAAAACTACATAAATGAAGGGCACAACATATACCTGAGACCTTATATTTATCCAAAGAGATCCAATAATTATGCCTAATGAGCTCAATCTTTTCATCTAATTTTGTTTCACTCTAGAGCTGCACGATATGAGGAAAACCCGCGATATGCGATGTTAGTGACCACTATTGCGATGACGATATAACTTGTGATATATAAACAAATAGCAAAACAACCAAAAAACATAATTTCCATTTCACTGCAGTTTAATTTAAATAAGAGTCAACATCACTGAAATTACATTCCAAATGAAACTAGTCTACATGGGAGGTGAACATCCAACACAAGGGGCTCCATCCATTTGGTCAAATGCATAAAAGGTTTTTTTGATTCACTAAATACTTAAATAAAACACAAGATTGTTTTAGCACATTTTAAGTAACCATTTATTGCGATTTTCGCCGTCTTTTGTGATATACGTATTGCACAGCTTGATATAGCCATAACGATAAATTTGTGGTTTATTGTGCAGGCCTCTTTCACTCCATATTGAAGTAAGGACTTTGACATATAGCTCAAATACTATATTAACTGGCCCCTATCTATTTGTTCTTTGTTGGACAGGCAAATAAAGTCTATACTGCACTCCTCTGTGTGTCCGTTTGTTCTCACATCAGTACCATTTTCCTATAATCAGTCTGTTAAAACAAGAGAATGGAAAAAAGGAACTGATGTTATGACTTTTTTTGTTGTTTGGAAAGCATCGTACAGCAAAGAGGACATAAAAACGACACTCTGCAAACAGTTCCTGTCTCGTCCCATAGGAACAAGCTGCTGGGTGGGCCCTAACAGCGCTTTAGTTTAGAAGAGAGATAGAAAGATAAGAACCCTGGATTTCCAACACAAACCCACCAAGGAACGACAGCATTTCCTAGAAAAACAATAACCAACAAAGCAAAATTATTTCCCTCATTAGACATTTTTTATTTAATAATTGACATTTTAACTTCCATGATTTGATAATTAAACTAGAAATGAACAAAGATCTACTTAAGTGATGCTGAAATGAGGACTGGAGATAAGAACACTGCAAAAGTTTTCAAAGTCTGACCCGCTGGGACTGTTTCAGGTGTGTTTTATGGTCATTTCTTCTCACATGATTAGTGAAGACTGACAGCTTTAGTAACATTTGTGCACAGCCTCATTAAAATCATCTAAGGATTTAAAAGGCACATAATGGCATTTAATCTATAAGGACCAAATTGGTCTTTGGCATTAAAGTAAGCTACTTTGTCTATCTTTCATGTCATCGCATTTCAGCATGAAGATGATTTGCTGAAGCTAATACTGAGCATCAGAACTAGTAGGAAGAGATAGTTGGGGGCTTTGAAGATGAGACGGTTGTTGATCCCACATAGAGATCTAAATGTTTCACAAACGGAAGATCTTCTCAGATTTCCAAACCATAATTTCAAGTTTTAACACAAAAGTAAGACATCATGAAAAAAACATTTTGGAAAAAAAACCTAGAAAGAAATATAATTACCTAATTATCACTCATTATGCTCAAAAAAATAATGATGGGGATGATGTTTTTCTAAATCATCTTAGCTAATTGGTAACAATTGGGTATTTATAAATGGCAAAGCCAACATAGAGTTATGGCTGAGCATTATTTAATGGCCACAGTCTACTAATGGATGGCTTTGCTAGCACGGCTCTTAAAACTATTGAGAACATCAAATGATCCCAGCATGTCTCCAACAAAGTGCTAAAAGCCCTCACATGTCAGCCTAGAGCATCCTGCCTGGGCTGGCCTGTGCACCCGCTGGTTTCACCATGTTCTTCGCCTCCCACTTGCCCACCCAACAAGAGCCATGCTCTAGCTTGACCCAAGGGCCACAGACTGGAGACGACCACCAGGCAAACCTCACACTTAACGGCTAGATATCAAAAAACGCAGAGTAGATGCAGAGCTGCCGGCCCAAGACAGACAACAATGGAATAAGATGGTCCCAATCAAGTAGCTTAACACTCTATGTTCTATATGCAGAATATCAGTTATCCATCATGTACAACTGATTTGTCCCTAATAAATTAATACATTATCTTCTGATGGTTACTTCCAGCCAGATTATGCTCCAAGTTCCAAAGATCAACTCATGTTAAATTGGTTTAGGGAATGAGGCTGCAAAACTATTGGACATTTCAACTTGACTTGACATCACTTGGATTGATTTTATTCTTCAAAACAGTTTAGTATTGCACCAATGTTGGCGGTGTCGCTGTTTCCAACAATTAGGGCACCGTTCATCCTATTGCCATCTATAAATCAAATATTGCAGGTATGAAGTTATTAAAAAAAAAAGAAAGAAAGAAAAACGCACCCTGACCGGTACAGCAGCTTGTGGAAATACCTTCAGATAAATGACCTTCATTGCATAGACAAAAGTTAGATTTGCATCACAGCAACATAGACCAATAAATTCAAGCAGTTTACAACATTTTGTTGAGTCTATGAAATATTAAAACAGGTGTGATTGTCGAACTCACTGATAGCAAGATGTATTTGAAAGGGCCCAATTCACTAAGACTAGAATTTTAGTGAACGACATGCTAAAAGGCAGACATTTCGACAAACAGCGCTACAACCAAGAGTTTAAAGTAGAAGAAAGACATGAAGGAAGCGTTGATGTTTGATAGATGTTTACTAAGATTGTTTGGATCCATGCTGAATGCAGAAGGTGATGAGGCGTAGTGACACTGATATAGTAGCTGTGTAAGTGCATGAAGAGTTCATTTTTTTCAATAAGGTTCTCTAGTTACACAGCTTATGGTCCCTCTTGACAACCCAGCTTCTCAAATCTAACCCTCATAAAAAACTTTTCATTCCCCCGCTTAATCAAAATTCATTTTCCTCTGCTGCTTGTGTTAACTCCTCTATATTCTATCCTATTCATCTTTTCTCTGTTGCTTCCACTTCCCAGTTAGTTTATTGCCCAAAGAAAACGAGTAAGATATCTAACATTTGCCCTCCCCTTCGGCTATCATCACAATTCGCAGACGTTCGGTTTATTACTTCCTGGAATGTTTACTGTAGGCGAGCTGTCTCCGCCTAGAGAGTCTTCCCATGTTTTCTGTCGTGCTGCGCTCAATTACTTTACCCATCACTCTCACACGACGAAAGGTGGAGTCTCTGTCACATTGTGTTGTCTCTCTTCTATAAACAGTCCCCTCCCATACAAATGGTCTTTATTTTTTTTAGCCTCGACACTCAGAACATGTTGCTTTTTCAATGTACAACTCAAAAAACATTTGCTCCTTCTTACCTGAAATAACTTATTTATTGGTGTAATCTCGGGCAGCTTCGTATGCAAAGCACCCATCAAATTTAAATGAGATTTGACTTGGTGTCATCCCAGCAGGAGTACATTTTCAGTCTGGTGAATACAGCTTCGATTGCCTTGCACATGAGTGCAGACTTATATTCAGTCTCCCATAGAGAATCCATTACAGCCCCTGATGAATGTCATCAGCGTTCAGCACAACTCCGCTCACTGTAGATGGTTTCCAAAGTCCAACAACTTAGCATGTGATCTGGCCTCTATTTTTCCACCTCTGATCTGCTTTATTTCCACTCCACTGGTGTATACGGAAGAATTCATCAGTATCAGGAAGAATTCATCACCATCTAGTGAACACTATATAAACAAGAGATGAAAAGGTTCCAACTTTTATGTCGATAACAGATATTAGGATGATCCATAAATGACATTTAAAGACCAACTCCGATGGTAATTGCGTTGTTGGTGTTTTTACATGTTCTTTTGGCATTTTTCTGGTAATGGACATAAATAAATAAAAAATTTTGAAACTTAAAATTTAATTCTGAGTATTTCTTTATTTAAATTATGAATCAGGAGCAAACAACAAACTGTAAGTGGAAAAAGATTGTATTTGTTAGGTCGAAAATAGAATGGGTGGGCCACAAGCTCCCTGCTCTGCAACATTCTGATGCATCCAATTGCAGACAAATGGATCCATGTGCATCTTAGTTTTCCTCGTCTGAGCTGGCAACTGGTTCAATATGGCATTTTTGTTGCACAGGTAATGTTAGGTTGGGGGTTCGAGAGGCTGTAAGCTAGCAGGAGAGCGTGTACAACAGAGAACTCTCAGCAACGGGGAGGGGAAGGGGAAGAGGTTTGCTTTGACCCAACAGTCCCACCCAGAACGAATGAACTACTGCTGCTATGCAGAAACTCATGTTTGTCTTTGTTCTTTGGCTAAAAATTGCATAATCATAATCAAAAGACCACTGGGAATGTTTTTACAATAGATCATCAAAAGATGATTGGAGTGGGTCTTTAAACATCTGAACATTTTCTGCTCTGGCCCTAGTTGAGAAGTATTTATGCCTTTAGACTGAAAAAACTGACCCCATCAAGATTTCACGGTCTCAGCTGTGAGGTGTGCTGGGGGACATGAGAGGCCAGCAAGGCAGCTACTAAAGAGTAAGCAAAATAAAAATAAAAATAAAAAAAGACTGCAAGGTTTGCTTCTAGTAGCTGTTTTGAAGAAATATAGGATCTAAAAGGCAGCTAGATTTAGCAACACTGAGTTGTGAGCAACCCTTTTTATATCTGGCGTTTATTTTTAGCAGGTGGGGGCACATGTCAGCTTCGCTGTGTCAACACGTCTGACATGAAAAGTTTTTAAACTGTCAAGACGATTAGAAATGATTGACATGTGTACATGAAAAAGGAGGAAGATATTACTTGAAGATCAGGAATAGTCCTGCTGCTGAGCTGGTAGATGATCAGGGCAGTTCACTTGCTGATTTCAATTACAGGCTTTTTAATTGGTGCACCTCAAATAAAAACTCTATAATGCTAAAATAAAGTAACTAGTTTCTCTCTTTAGTAGCACAGATTTCCATTATTCAGCAGTGGTGGGCCTAATAAAAGATAAATAATATTTACAATTTTACCTTTATGCCTGTGGCCTGTCTACTGGAGTGTATCCTAAAAGCTCTAACAGTAACACAGGAAAGCAAAATTCCTCTGGTGTCCTGGTATTACTGCCTTCCTCGAGAGGAAGCGTGTATTTAACACTTTAAACCAGATGGATGTAAACCACATAGATCTGCCTCGGTCTTCACAATTAGCAAATGTTCTGTCAAATAAACTGATCCATGCATTAATCCAACGAAGATCAAGTTCTTGAACTAACACAAAGAATTGGGCTGATGTTCTGAACTTCAGATAGATCTGTCCACGCAATGAAAAACATGTTAAAATCCAGCAATTATTCATAACTCTAATGAGCGGCACACTTGACTTCAGTTTGATCTAGCCCACCGCTCACACTGATACATGGCCTGTCAGATGCTATTTGAGGCTTGAAAGAAATACTAAAGATTTACTGAGATGTAATAAACTCGAGCATCACTCCAAAATGAACCCTATCCACAGGATGAACAGGGAAATCAGCAAACATTTTGTCCAGGCACAGGCCATCAGTTGAGTCCACTCAACAGACGTGTTCAGAAAATAACATCATTAATCTTATGATTAATCTGGATCGAAAGGCCATAGCCACTATCTTTATTTGCTGTTTGATTCACATTGCACCCCATGGTGGAGAGTCCACTGGGTAGAGGCTTAACCAATGAGGAACAAGATCAGCCCCATTTGACCACCAGGCACTCTCCAATTAGCTTCTTACCGAGGCTTGGCTCAACGGAGGGCTGAGAAAAACCTTAGTCTGTGTCAAGAAAAACTAAGTCCATCGTTTCTGTGCTTACAACAAATTCTCTTGAAATGAATTCTCTCTGACAGACTTTAGCGCGGCTTTTTACACACCACAGCATAGCTCCTTGGATCACTGGGGCACTCAAATGCTTGCACCTCAATAAAGAGGGGATTCAAGCACTGGGAAGAGGCGGGTGGACAAAGGAATGGCTCATTCTCAATGCTTAGATTGGTGCACACCTAAAACACTATTAAGACAACTAAACACTTAGCTTTTGTTGTAAAGTTTTACCGCTATTTTTCTTAAAACCCAACACAATCTGTAACCCTGCGATGGGTCACAAAGTGTAAATAAACTCCATCTCCCTCCTTCTTGTGAATGTAGAATTTAACACAAATTATTTAAACCATATACCATGAATCTGGATTCCAATAAAATCCTCTGGAATTCCTTTTATAAGGAATTTAAAAGCAATTTTACAAACTTAAGTTATTAAAATGTAACTATAACAAATTTCAACATAATCACTACATTTCTTTCTGTAGTTCAAGTTATTCAAGTTATAAACTGACCTATCAGAGGCCTCAGTCAAAGTATGTGGTATCTGCTGGCCCCAGATTGAAGGTTTGAAACGTTTGACAGATTTTAAACCAATTACTGCTTACGAGGTCTGGTTCCAACATGGCAGCGCCCATATTGCAAAAAAAAGGCCAATGACGTCAATTGAAGTGACACTCACTCACTCTAGGTATCACAGACAGTCAATGATAAAATTCCTACATTGTTTAAAACAAACTAGGGTTGATGCGTCGTCTGGCAGGTTAAACCTGGGTTTACACCCCCAAAAAGAGATTAAATGTCCCGGAAGTTATTCAATAGACTGTGAAGTCACTTTCCTTTGATCATAAAAAAGATTTATTTTTGTTCCGCCTTTTACCTAAATGTATGCAGATCACCTAGTTGCATGACGGATCATCAAACTGAAATAAAATAAATAATATACGTCAACCGTCTTTGAGCTTTTTGTTAGCTTCATTTCAACATGAAGAAATCAGGGCACAAGCAATCTGCTTTCCATCATATGCCTGAAAATTAGCGACACCACTTTGAACTTAAAGTGCACCAGAGATTATTCAAACAAATGTGTGCAGGGGACAGAGGGGGTAGGGGGAGACATGCGGATCAGAGAGACACTGTGTGGCCTAAAAAGGCTGACATTTCCTTTCATTGTTGATCTGCGCAGCGGGGAATCATTTTAAGGTCTTGTGAATTTGTACATATCCTTTAGCTTTCTTACTGATCAAACAGAGTCGTGGTCTCGGAGCAGCAGTGGCTAATGAATTAGTCTCTTTAGAGCAAAGAAGACTGTCTAATTAGACACCAACGATGTAAGACTAAATCAAAATTTTGACAGGTGTGCTCCAAGGAAAAAAACGGAATTTGAGTGTTTCCATCACACAGAAGAAAAAAACAGCATCTGCATACTGCCAGAAAGAAGTTAATGAACAAACAACAGCTGCTTGTATCACTGAGGAGCAGGAGCAAGAAGAGTGGGAGGAAGCAAGAAAAGCTGAAAGAAAAGATAAGAGATGCAGCTCAAACTCATCGGAGCCTTTGCTGCAGTTGTCATGGATCAGTCGCTTCACCAAGTTGAGAGGGTTCATCTTGAGCACGAGCAAGAAAGGCAGACTGGATGACCCAAAGGGGGCTCCAGAGACTTTCCAAAGTTAATAGCTCATGCTTGAGTAAACACAATGGGTTTGGTTACGGAAAATGTTAACACATTGAACCGCAAAACACCAAGATTAAAAACATATCCGATTCTTACATCAGTTTGTGATTTAAAAAAAAAAAAAAAAACATGTTCTCATGGTCTTCAATTTATAGTCCCACTCCGTTCATAGTTTGAGCTGTTGTAAAATTACAATTAGGCAACTTTAATTCAAAATCAAAAAGCCTGTGTGTTTTTTTTTAGGACAGGTTCTGCGGAGCTCAACTTTGGAGTTACGCCCGCCTCCTTTTCCCTTCATTCATTTGTTTACGAGCTCTCCAGCTAGCTTACAGCACCTCACGACCTAATATTACCGGTGCAACAACACTTGCGATCATTATCGGAGCTATCCAGCTGTACAGTTTAGAGCCAGCTCAGACGAGGAAAACGGAGGTTAATCTATCTGTCTGCAAGTGAATGAATCAGAAAGGGGAAGAAAAAGGAAGCTTGTGGCCCACCGATTGTAGCGCCTATAATCACTGCTACTGTTTTTTTCCAACAGCTTTTTTGTCTTCCCGCCATTACAAAGATTTAAATAAAAAAAAAAAACTCAGAAATGTAATTTTAGGCTTAATTTTCTTTATAAAATCCTCCATCATGCTAAAAATGCCACAAAAACATGTTAAAAACATGGTTTTCATTGAAGTGGGCTTTTAAAAAAAATACATGGAAGTTCATATGTCTCCATTTACTGTTGTTTTTGTGTAATTTTGGACAACTCTAACTTGGTTTATAGAACAAAGTTGGGTTTGTTTGCTACTAACGACTGAAGGATTCATGTGTAAGTATGCTTTATAACTGTGCCATTACAGATGAATGTTAATATAGGAGATACACATCCTTCTGCATTGCCCGGGGGAGGGAGGGGTGTGTGGCTCATGCAGGGTTGCATGCTGACTCACTGAGAAAGGAAGACTTTTTATATGACCCCTGACGTGACAGCAGAATAATCTGGAACGCCGGGATAAATGTTCCGAAAGACACCAGGGAGCTAATGAAACTATTACATGACCAGCAGAGGAGATAAACGGTTAATAGGATACATTTTAATAACCAAGACAGGGCTATTATTTCTAATGAACGAAACCTAGAGAGGATCAGACTCAGAGGCCATCCATCGTCAAATACGTGATTTTAATGTGAAAAGCGTCATTAGCAGGTCAGATTTCCCACAAACCGAGAACAGTCAATGGCCAAAACCTTTACATTGTCATAAAAATACACTAAAACAATACAGAATTTGTATCTTAATTTTAGCTTAGACATGTTTTATCATGTTTTATGTTAATGCAAGACTTATTTTAGCATTATGATCAAATAATAGTCATGCAAGCATTGATTTTTCCTTTTAACATGACCAAAACGTAATAAATCATAGATTTTCTATTTATTCTGCCAAAACAATCAAACTCTTAAAAACAAAGGGATGTTCTATTCATAAGCATATTTCTGCGTGCTAAAATTAATACCAGGCTGCAAGGAATTGCTTTTTACATCAACAGAACCAAAAGTCACTAAAGCCCTTTGGAATTTAGATGTTTCAGAATGCCTATAACCCTAGAAGTAAATGACTGAACAAATAATGCAACAAAGTTATCTGGGTTGTAGGTTTGGCTCTGTGTGTTGTGACCAAGCGTAGCCTTGGAGGCACAAGTTGGCGACTTGAACCAACAGATTATTATAGCTGGATGTCCCCCTCCAAACCTGAATAGACAGGTTTTACCAAAGATTCCAGTTAAGCAAAAACGGTACTGGTCTAAGACAGGTACAAAAAATATCACAGAGTACGTGACAAGAGAAACCCCAACTTACCCTGAATCTCATTCAACCAAACATGATGTTTTTTTCAGCCAAATTTGGACTTAAGTCAATTGCAAACACATTCACAGCAGACAATGGTATAGAAAAGGGGTGAGACACCAAACACAGCTTAGAAAGTTGTAAGAACACCCAAACAAAGATGACCGTAGAGAGAAGGACACTGAGATAAAGAAAAGTTTGAGTGATGGAAAGAGCACCAATGTGTAACTATTGTCAGTTGCTGTGCCAGTTGTTTATAGGTGGTTTGAAAAATTTGTCTTTTGTAATTTTTCATCAACTGCAGCTCCCCGTGTGTGCTCCCCACTCCTTCAATCATCCAAAAAAATAAAAACCCTGCAAAAACCAACATGTTTTCCAAAAATATACTTTTGTGGAGAATCGTGGAGAATTGTGGAGAAGTTTTTTTTGTCTCTTGTCAAAGAGACGAAAAATGTGTTGTTTTCTATGACTTTTTGACATGATCAATGAGAATTCGCCTTCTTTAGCCACCAGCCTCTAATGGTCATTTTAGGAACTGCAGGAAACAGAATGTGGGAGCTTGTTCAAGACAGAAGTGAATTGATGATTAGACAAGAGGCGGCCATGCTATTGGTGCAATTTTTAATGCAATTTTTATTAGGTATGAAAAAACTGAGGAAATTTAGACAAAGATTTTCCCCAGATTGGATTGAGTGAACTGCACAGTGGCACAGTGGTTAGCACTTTTGCCTCACAGCGAGAATGTTCTGGTTCAAATCAAAGCTGTGACCTTTCTGAGTGGAGTTTGCTTGTTTTCCCCGTGCATGTGTGGGTTTCCGTCAGGCACTCCGAGTTCCTCCCAATGTCCAAAGATATGCTTTGCTTCATAGGTTGATTTATTACTACAGATTGTCCCTCGATGTGAGTGTGCGATTGTGTTGATGGCCTGTCGAGGGTGTGCCCCGCCTTCACCCAACAGTAGGCAGGTTAGGCTCTGGCAGCCCTGTGACCCCAAAAGGGATACAGCGAGTTATAAAAATAGATGGATGGAATGAATTATTTGAATGCAAATTGTACTTGTTCTGAACTTCTGAAAAATATACCTTGAAATCTTTTTATTTCTTTGGTATGATTTAAAAACACAAACTTGTGTAAAATGATGAAAATGATTTTTAAAAATGCCCAGTTTGCAAACTAACAAGGCAACTGCTGTGAAATCATCATGTAATAGTTTGCAGTTTCTCAAAACAAAGCTAAATAATCGTCATACTTTGGATTTTGCCAGAACCATCTATGAACGACTGAGCTTCAAAAAGGAGTGAAACCATCTGATAAAATATGATGAACTCGAGGAAAAAGAAGCTGACAATGTTCCCTCGGATTCTCTTTTTTTCCAGCGATGGAAATCTTAACACGCACATTTTCACCGTCTTCTACTTTAATCTGTAAAGTGCTGCCTTTGATCTGCCTCATTGAGGAATCGCATATTCAAAAGCACCAAGAGCCAGAGATAAAAGGCTCGTCCAATTACGGGGAACTAAAACCACATGCATTTGTTCATAAACACTTGTACACATTAGTCTGACTCTGAGAAACATCCATGAAGTGGATGCTCACATTTATGCAGCTTTGGGAGGTTTAAATTCATCATAAATACTTAAAAAATATATCAAAATAGACAGAAAGTCAATTGGAATTGTAAAATGAGGGTTTATTTTATTTGTTACAATAGTTGCTATTTGTTTAAACAAAACAAAAAAAAGCCACATGGAAACAGCAGAGAGCATTTGCCTAATTTAAATATTTCCAATACACTTTTTCTACTGATGACAAAAGTTAAAGGTTGATTGAAGGTAACATTGAATCTACAAGAGCCAAAAAAAAACATTTTTCATTCCAGTATACGAGCTAGGAGAAGAAGTCATTACATAGAGTATTTCTTGATTGTTTTCAATTGCGTCCTTTCTATTCTTCATGTAGTGTCATGTTCACGCTCAATTTGAATGAAATTCCAATTAATATTGTTTGACAGAATAATCAGCTCCACTTTCAAAACACTTTGTTCTAAACAACAAGAGTTGAGGTAACAAGAAGCCAGCGCTGCACGTTACATGACACAGACTTGTTTTTGGGTTTGTTTGGTACTTGGGAATAAATGGCACTTGACATGGAACAAGACTCTGCAGGCAGGTTTTTGCAGCTCTGTGAGGGTAATTAAGCACAGCTTTGAACTTGCTAACATGCTAAAAATAAGCTGTGTTGCACCAATGTGCCATCATCGCCATGTTAGTTGTGCTTATAGGCAATATTTTAGCATCCAGAATGAGCCAAGCTGCAGCTGAAGGGGAAATTATTCATTTGGCAGGTACATCAGAGAGGTGAGGATGTCTCTAGATTTCAATAAAAAGGTGAAAGATAGAAGTTAATCAAAAACGGGATTAGAAATGTGCTTAGAAACCCTCATAATCCATGCAGTAGTTAATCCATTACTTGAGGAAAATAGTAACAAGATAGAAGAAGAGATTATCAAAGTTATGCATAAATCATTTGCATGCCAAACACCTTCATGTCAATATGATGAAATGTTCTGCAGGACAAGGAAAACATTGGCTCTCTTGTGGAAACAGCAGTGTTGGAACCAACATTATCATTGGTTCACTTTCTGCAAACTATAGTTTGCTCTAGCAGCTCATTCATAAACTGTTTGTTCATTTTCCTCTATGAAGTATGTTTCCTGATAAAACCCTTTCACATCCTCCCTTCTAATATTTTCTAATTATTCTCAGATCCTGCCTTTGGTTGAGGAAAAACCATGCATGTATCATATCTGATACATGCAGTTCTAAGACATCTATCTCTGTAGCATGATTCAAACCTTTCAAAAAAAAAAAAACACCTCAAAGAACTTTATGTTTTTTGCCCTGCAGTTCATCATCATTCCACTAGGGGCAGTAGATGTTCTTTTCTGCATATCTCAAAATAATCTCTCAATATCTCAAAATGGCCATGAAATCACAAACAATTTGGGCGGGAAAAGCTTTGCTGATTTTTAGAACTTTATGGTGAGAATAGCTCATCTATTGTTATTCATTTTTAGATGACTACTTGCTGTATTGAAAATGCTAAATTTGTTGATAATTAATTCAATTGTCAATTGAGACAGTCAGAGGAAATAAGGTGCTTTTTTTCTGAACAATCATGTCAATAATTTTGCATCTTAAACTAACATTGTTGTGAGCAAAAACTTCCAACAGATCATAAATTCCTACCATCTGTAATATTGCAATTTCTTTTTGTAAGTTCCATCAAAGGCTTTAAAAACATATTAATTAAAAAAATGATGATGCATTGAGCTTTACAGGGTTAATTAAATAATCACTTGAAATGATTTGCAGTGAGAATTTTACAGGGAGACCCCAGTCATTTGGGTCAAAACTATATATCTATTTATAGTCTGGTCAGATTTGCATCCGTTATGTGCTCCTGGTTAGGAGTGGTGTCAGCAGATGCTCACCTTTTGACACCCAATTAAACTTCCCTCTAACCTCCTGCACCTTCAGCAGCTGCTTTAAAGAGATGGAAAAATGTAGAGCAGCGTTGACTCAAGATTTTGTGTTCCTATCGGAGCAAGAACAGAAGAGCAGAACCCAAGCAAGAACTGACACATTAGTGATACACTGAAGGACCAGGGCTTCAGCTGTAAGAAATGTCTAACTGAAGTAGATAGAATGACAAAGACAAAAGGGAAAAACTGAATAATGAGAGGCGATGAATCATACGTGGCAGGTCTCTCAACGTCCGCCATTACTGAGCAAATAAAAGTGCTTAATAGCTTTACAGGAAAGAGATTTATGACAAGAATACGACTTTGGCTTCTCAACATGCACGGCCCTTCCAGCTTTGTTCCTGACAGCTGTGATGGACAGAAAACTTGTCTGGGTGCCTTTTCCAAAAGACAGCAACGATAAGCTCCAGCAACCACCATGATCCTTATAAAGACAAGGTGAGGATAGATTATGGAAACATAAGAAAAACTATCAACAATGTTAGAAAAATGGCTTAGACTGAAAGTCCAATCCTCAGAAAATCCTGCAAGGAAATTAAAGCAACAACAAAAAATCACATGCATAACTTACAGAAAAAAAAAACTTTTTGCACATGTGAGCAGTTTTGCCATAGCTCAACTCACAGAGGAAAGAAAGTTTAAAGAGAAATAACTGGACTGACCTACAGTACAGACCAAAAGTTTGGACACACCCTCTCATTCAAATGAATGGGAAGGTGTGTCCAAACTTTTGGTCTGTTCTGTATATGTTTGTATAAAATATATCAATTTTTAGTAGCAAAGCAAGCCAAAAATGATCATTTAGAGCAGATATTTGCAAATCTGGATCACCTTTCTCAAGATTTGGCTCACATTTTGTATTTTCTAAGTATTTAGTAACTGAAAACATCCCAACATGTTAATGTAACCTATAGTGTGTGTGCACCTTTTACTATTAGATATCTGCTGTGCTGGTTTGTGTTGTGTTCTTTTCTTGAAAAGTTAATAAAGTATCACAGCATTATGAAAGCCAGTAGTTTATTTTATGTTTAAAAGTTCTATTTTAACATGTGATAGCAGCAACCCTGTCATTTTTAAATAAGGTGCAGCATTATTAACAATTAATATTTCAGACTTGCTAGAATGGAAGTATAAAGGCAATGAAAAATCCAATTGATCCCTAACCCTACTCTGTATTCTGCAAGCTCGGCGTGCTTCACTGCAATAAAACATTATTAAGACTCTCTTTCAACCACACACCCATGCTTCTACCAATGTTTCCATATCGATATCATCAGCAACCTTGTTTGAGTGACCCTGTCACATCTGGAGGTAGGTACTACAAGCAAGCAGAGCTGCTGCTCATCTGTATGGCTTTGCTATGGTATTTATTTGCATCTATGAGATATAGAGCAGCAGTCCCCAACCCCCGGGCCGGTCTGTGGGTCATTTGGTACCGGGCCGCACAGAAAAAATAAAAACCTCACAATATTTCCGTTTCATTTATTTCGGAATCTGAAAGATGTTTTATTTTGAAAAATTGCCCGATTCTCTGTTACATCTTTCCAGGAACTATCAAAATGAGTGAAAAACAAACATCTTTGGGAGGTTTCTTTGCCAAGGGGAAAACGCCCAGCCAGGAGACAGAAGAGGAGCCTAAAAAAAAAGAATGCTACATTTAATAGACAGTACTTCTTTTTTGCACCATGAGTGTGGGAAGGGGAGAGGATAGATACACCTGTGGGATGTACTTTGTAATGTGTGTTAAAATAAAAGCTCAGTTTGCCTTGTCACGTCTCTGTTCTTTTTTTTTTTTTTTTCCTTCATCATAGCTTTGCCATGATAATCATCCACTACATCATAAAGACCAGTCCGTGAAAACTTTTTGTGATGTCATACCAGTCAGTGGCGTTAAAAAGGTTGGGGACCACTGATAAGAGGACTGAAAAAATAATTACAAATTTGGAGAGTTTTGTTTGTCTTTCAGACTTTCTCTAAAACTGTGTGTGTGGATGCAGCTCTAGCTTTTGATTGGTTCTTACTGTGGCTTGCATTACTAATCAGATGGGTCTGCAGGTGGAACAAGGCTGAAGACATAGAGGCACGGCTGCATCTGAGCCCAATAACCCCATTGGTAATTGATCTCTTATTGGTTTAAACTTATTTTTGGGGAAAAAAAGATCATTGCCAATATATGTAAAAATACTAAATATCGTTGCCAGAAATGCATAAACCCCTATCAAGTAGAACCTTTACTGAGAGCTGTTGCTCACTCACACAATGAAAACACTTAAACTTGGCTCACAGCTGGAGCAAATGCAATAAATGCAGTGGCTCAGAGTAATGGTCAGCACTGTTTCATCCAGGGAAAACTGTATTGATTCAGACTCAAAAGAGACAGACTAAAACCTTTAAGGGAAGCCCAGTAAAGATCATCTTTCTTCATTAGTTTTTTTTTTACATAATGTATTTCTGAAGAGCAAAAGGCACCAGACCCCCAGAGTTGTTTCTTCATTGTCAAGGAAAATGGTACAAAGCTACATAAAAATTTTGCATCTTTTGCCAAACCTTTTAAGCAGTAAAACACACAGCAGACTTCAATAGACTCACCTAAATTAAACATAAATAAATAAAATATAAAAACCTATCAAAACTGTATGTTTGGAAACAAAATACATCCAAAAATCATCTTTTTGATACATAATTATACAAATAAAAAAATGTTAATTACCTTGCTGCCAGGTACTTCCTCCATATTCTACATAGGCAGTGTAATATTACCCTAAAGGTCACCTCATAACATCAAACTGCACCAATAAAACTAAATGCCGGCCAAAGCAGCCTGACAAGCACCTTTACCTGATCCCACCTGCTATGAAAAATGCAAGACACTCTGTGCCAAAAGTAGAGAAAAATGTCAGCGATACGGGAATTACACCTATAATCTTTGAGGTCAGAGTCAGGGACCTCTGTGAAACGGTTGGACGATGAGTCCTTGAATGAGGATATATGATAAACTCAGGAGAGTTAAGTAAAATTTAAATTTAAAATTAAAAAAACACGAAAGGGATTTTTGGTTTGTTTTAGAAAGTTTTATGCAATAAAATTATTTATTAGGGTTGTTAAACAGGGCAAGCTAGGTTACAAAACAAAAAAGAAGTTTTATCCCTTGATATTGGCTGTCCAGCAAAAGTTATCTGCCAATAAAATGTATTCAATAAAGCAAAAACTAGAATATTGAAAAAATGTATGTATATTTTGTCTTTATGCAACTAATTCATTCTTTTTTACCCTTGATGCCTACAAAACCGAAAGAAATTTCCCAGCTCCTAAAAGGACAAATCCATCAAACATTTAAAATGTTAAAACATGTGATTCAAACCCAATGAAGGCTCCTGTTGCAGAAATAAAGGAAGTTCTGAATGCAGTTAACTTTTGAAACAAAAACTACCTTCTCTAAATGTCACGGGAGCATTAATGAGGCACTTGGTAAAGCTGAGGAAACCGCACGGCCATAAAGACAGAAACGAAGTGCTTTTAAAAGCTTCTCTTTGAAACCTTTTTTCCTTAAACCAAGGAAATAATCTTATTAAAGAGTTCTGCATCCGACGACAGAGAACTGAAGGAAACCAGTTTCAGTATACCAACAAGAATGATCTAAAGTCAAAATAAATTTTTTTAAAATAGCAAAAATATAGGCGTTTTGACCACTTTTGAAGCCAAAAACAATCAAAAAGTGACTAGAATGATGTAAAATAAGAATTCTAGGAGAGAAAAGTATTCACCACTGCTGCAAAGGGTTTTTTTCTGTCTATAATAATACTTGACTTAATTTGTAGGGTTCTATTTTTGCATTGAAATGTGCAGCTTTTGTGTCTGCTCATCCACCGATTACAGCAGGTGGTGCTTAAGTTAATTAAAGCCAGCTGAGCAATTAGTTGATGAATGACACTTCTATGGAGAGGGTTCGAGCCTTCAATTGATTTACTATCAGTTTAAAGACCCCAGCCTGGCTGGGTGCAGCTGTACAAACAGGGGCCAGGCATTAAGGCTTTTTTACCACAGCGTTTCCGTCACTGACAGGGAAACTGTAAAGAAAACTGTTAGAAGTTGACAGCAGCCAACAGGCCCTATCCTCTGTGATTGCCTGGTGCTCCCATTGAAGAGCAGAAGAGAGCAAAGCCCATAGAAACCTGTGGAAAATGGAGTTACACCATAGACACAGCCTAAGGCCATCTTCTATTTCAGGCTCTATTTGTCCCCTCCAATCCAGACTCTTTATACACATAGCCTCCAGATGCAATTTAGCAGCACGCCAAACGGCTCCAATATCTTTCATACTGTTGGGAAAATAAGATTCTGAGAGATTGGGAGACATCACATCAAACTTACAACACTGTTGCATGATAAGAATGGCGTTGAGGAAGCGATACGGCGCCCTAAAAGCCCCACAGAGTTTGAGAAGACATCAAAATTCAAGGAGGAGTCCCATTCAAGTATCGAGCGCAGTTGCGTTATGAAACAGGCGATCACTGAAGCCTGCTACGATAATCAAAGAGTGAGAAACAGCCCGACAGGTCTGACAGCTGCGCGCTGCCTCGATTCTAATAAAACGCTCCTCATTACTCAGAGAAATAGAAAACAACTAACTTATGAGAACAGATAATTATTCTTGTGTCTTAGTGCAAAACAAACTCATTATATTTGAGGCTTTTAAAAATGCCTGGATCAGAAACGTGGGCTGGCAATGAAAAACTGACTGAATGCCACTAAATGTTCTCAGTGTTTTGAAAGTTTGGTTTGATTATTTTTTATCAATTTTTTCTTGTCTAAACCCCTCAAACCATTGGTCAACACTACAGAACTGCCCCACAACAACAAAATAAAAACGGAATGTTATGTAAGTTCAGATTTATTTTTGTGGGCTTTTTTCATTAGTTTTGGCCTTTGATTAAACAAAACCGTCTTATTGTCGGTATATTTGAGGCATGACTTCAGGGCCCTGACTCTAAGGAATCTGCTGCTCAGTTAAAAACAGACCTAAATATCCTATGAACCATAAAAGTGACGTAAGTAAACAATATATTCATAAAGCAGGACGGCATGTACCTCAGGGGGGGGGAGCTAAAACAGGTAACATCATGCCAGGAAGCTATAGTGAGAACTCAATCCCTGAGCTGCTTTGTGCCTTTTCCTCCCTCTTATGAAGCCTTTAAGATGCCTGTCCCTGCCAGTTACCAGGCTGTCACTTAACAACCAATGTACATTCCCAGCCACCGTTAGGGGCAGAATGGGGTGGCATTTATTCATTCTTTATTATTTTTCTTTTTTTCCCCCTCCCAATCTGCTCACTCGTCCCTTTTCATACCACGGTCTGCCAATGACATTGTCATAGCAACCAGAAGCCACAGATCAAGCTAACCACTACTGAAAGCAGCACGCACCTTTTCAGTGATGTCATCCTCATGTCAATACATGTCAAGTAGCATTAATCAGAGTGACTTTGGTACTGGAGTGCAGATTTTGGATGATCTGTGTGATTTCTCTGTCTCCTAATTCAGTCAACTTAAAGAAGTCACATCTTTTAGATGTTACACAATTGAATCTGCAGCTGGTGAACTGTTGCTGCTGTCTAAAAAGAAAAGGCTGCAAAGCTCTAAACAATTGTGTTTAGGGCGGTGAGCAGGTAAATTCATATTAGTCACTTTTTGGATGAATGATGGGGCATTTTTTAAAATATTGCTCGATTTTTTTTATTATATGAATGAATTCAATCATTTTTTTCCAATTTCCAGAAATTAATCCCGTGTTAATCTTCACAAGTAAGCTTGACAAACTCAACAAAAAGGCGACGTGTTCTGTGTTTTTGTCATAAAAAAGATAGCTGCTAATAAAATAAATTTATTTCGGAGGAGAAGTGTGTTTTAGTAAAACATCAGAGCTCAAGGAGGAGAAAAGATTATATAGTGTATTCTGCTTTCCTTGTGTGCAACACTTTGGGCTTCCTTGGCTGGTGGTGGAAGGTGCTCTAGAAATGAATAAATGAAAAAATGAAATGAAAAGACTTGAAATGGAATAAAAAATAAAAAACGAAAAAACCCGCTGGGATCAGTGAGATGCGACAACATAGAGCCGGTGGATAAATGGCAGTACTTCAATGAAGAAAATGCCCACAGAGATGTGGCTACACAAAGACGCAAGAGAGGCAAATTATCAACCGGATTCCCGAAGCACGAACTTACCGAGTTGTGAGAGCAAACCTACACATGTTACACTGTCAGAGATGTGCTTACGCCTATCTTCAGACACTATGTTCTACACGCTGTCAACATTACAATCGGCGTCTTGGCAGTTCCAAGAGGATGCGATGTAGTACGACTGCCAGAGGCTTTGACTGCTGCTAAACTCCAGAGCAGCCGTGTCTCTTACAGACAAACAGATAAGAGGGGCGATGCTCTTACTGGGAAACAATGAGCAAAACAAAGAGTAAACTCATGAAGTAGCTGAGGCTGTATGCCTCGACACTTGTCTCAATGTCAGTTACATCTCAAAGAAGGAAAAAAAAGAGGAAATCAGTGCAAGTTTTAATTGGTTCAATCAGTGTGTTGTTGTTGTTTTTTTGTTTGTTTTGACGCACACTGTGAGAAAGATATCCATCTCCTCATCAGAGAGGACATTTGGCTCCCGAGTCATGACACGTGCAACTATCGCGAGGGAGACTGATACAGACTGGAGAAGGTCAGAGGCAGGAAAGTGGAGTCAGAAGGATCCCATCGGATGTTTAGCTTCTTTAACATCGTCCGGCACAGCGCAGCCAAAAATGAGCTATAAATAGATGCAGGGATGCAGCGTGGGAAGGGCAATTACAACAGGAGATCTCAGAATAGGAGGGGGGAGTCAGAGTCTGTTTAGTCATGTGCAACTGCCGGCAATAAAAAGTTCATCCAAGACAAGAAACCCCATAGGATTATCAATAATCCTTACCAAGGGGTACAGATCAACTCAATCTTAAACCACTGAAGTATTTTGACACCAAAAATTTATGAGGGAAACTTTAGTTTTTTAAATGACAACACAACATTTCTGAATAAATGGAATAATTGCTAAAGAACAGCAGACGCAAAGTCTCCTTTGTGCAAAGTAGCACATAATTTAATTGGTGGAATTTCAGTTAATAACTTTACTAACCTACTTACTGTCTTGAAGAAGAAAAAACAGGAAAAACTGTTTCGAAAGATGAGGTGGGCACAGAGATTTGGGTTAGTTGTAAGGAATATCCTTTGCCTGCTTAACAGTATAAATATGATCACAGAGGCACTTTCTCCTATTCCCTAATTAACAATTGCCATGATCGTCCTTTAACTTTGCAGACAATTGCCCCGTTCTTGTGTGTGTTTTCCGCTGAGGGTCCCACGACGTTCTCCAGATTAGTAGAACCACCCCTCTGCCAAGCGTCGCCCACAGCGACCAAAGGTAATTGCTTTTTCATTAAGCCCCTAGCACTAATCCCAATGATATTTAGCAGGCACGAACTGGCACACATGCATTTTTACAAACATAGAGGAGGGGACGGGGACATAAAAGGAAAGATATTCAACAAGACAAACGGGATAGATGGGTACTAGGGTTGCTGATATTTCCCTATCAGCCACAGTGGGAGATAAGTAAAAATGAAGTTACTCAAGCACTGAGGCGATGAGCATTTTTCACCTTCCCCTGATAGATCTGGGGATGAAAAGGAGAACATGGGGTGATTCTTGGCTGTGTGTGTCCATGTGTGCAATTCTGTCTGCAGTGACCCGGGTCAAAAGGAAACAAAATAAGGGAATTTCGTACTTCAATCGACCGCTTCTTTTTTTGACCTCCAAGTCCGTGTTGTCTCTGGCCATCTGCTCCATTTTCTCCCATCCCAACACCCTTTTTGTTCTTGTAACCTCCCATATTCCCACCATGTTTCAAAGCATCTTTTCTCGTTTGCATCGGTTCATTAAAACACATGTACCTGCCAGCCGCTTCCATTGCTGTCAGATTACTTTCTGCTTGTTTCGTCTTTTTGAGTCAGCCTCCATGCTTCCAGCTCAGCTGGGGCCAGGAGGGAAACTGTCCCTCTTCTCAGACATTTGTGTGACAAGTATGAAATGCACTGAACCGATGAACACCCACACTCACAGCACAGCACAGAATCTAATTTGATTCCATGTCGCCTCGTCTTGCTGTGAATTTCCTTTGAAGTTTGTGGTCCAACATGTGCAGGTGCCAGTGGAAGCTGACTTTTTCACTGCCGATCATCTCCTGTCATGTCCACTCCTTCCGTTAACTTCATTCCAACCTAATATTTAAGCCATGCTGCGTGAAAAGCACATTAAATATTTAATGTGGGTTTTTAGCTTCATCAAAAGCTTGTATCCCATACATTAAATGTTTGCTTTGAAGAGTTTTGACCAAACAGCTCAGTTTTTTTCCTTTAATTTTTTTTTTATATTTTAGGGTTAAAACTGTGCAGCTTCCTATTTTTTTACAAAACGTATGAAACAGCCCAACCTAAATAACAACATTTCTTTTTATTTTGGCAGGATTTAAATCTGTTTTCTCTTGCAATGTTTGATTCCAATCTGCTTGTGGATTACAGACTATATATAGCATTTTTATCTTTAATCTCCCTGTGATTTTACAGCAAAATCCATTTCCAGATGCTCTTCTTTTTTTTGTTGCTCCGTCTCTCACCTCTTCATCCAACATGTAAACAGAAATTTCGCTCAGACTCAATCGATTAAGTGAAGATTTTCCTTATAGGGCTGAGCTGACACAAGCAGACCTGAAGCTCTTCCAAGCAAATTATATTCAATGTGACTTTACGTATATTGATGAATGTTGACCATCCAATGTGCCCGATAAGACGCTGCATCGCTGGGGGACCGCAGGCGATTAATATTTTAGCAGCACCGATTGATTTTCTTTTTTTGCTTCTTGAACCAACATGCTTTCTTGTGACGTGCGAGTCAGTTTCCCTTTCAAGGCTAGGGTAACAAATATCAAATCACTATTTATTTCACTACAACTAAAAAATTTGAAGCTGTAAGCAACTGAATGGCCCATTTACTACCACAACCCCTTTGTAAAACTCACAAAAACCTGAATTTCTGTAGGGTTGTGGCCTTTAACTCGCCATGAACAACATTGTTAAACTGATACTACATATCAAATATACTTTATTTTCCATGTGTGATAATTGGGAATATCTGTATAAATTTTTTTGCCACTTTGTAAAGTCAAATGTACTTTATAACACCGTTTTGGTTAGCCGTGCCCACATGGTCATAGTACATGTAGTGTCCGAGTGTTACAGTTTAATACATACTCTGTGTCAACATCTTGATTTTGGTTTCAACAACGTATAAAACAATATCTGTTTGGGTTAGCTTGAACTATCTGAGCTCAAAATCAATCTCTTGCATGAAGGTTCTCACTTTTACACTAAATGGTTTCCACCGTGAAGGTCAGAGGTCATGACAACGATAGACTTTTTCATTTGTCTTGAAATGCACATTATACGTTTTAATTTTGGTGTCTGTAAGTTAAAGTTTTATTTTTCCGGTCTAGTCACATTAAAAGGGTAAGCCCTTCTAACACTAGAGTTTTACCTTCAGCGTTTACAGGGACTAGCATAACTCTTCAACCATTTACGTATTTAAAATAATTACAGCTGATTCTTCCGCAGAAAAAAGCAGCTTTGTGCTGTTATGCAACACTTTAAGTTAGTATTGTTTTGTATGTTGGGGAAAAGCCATATAAAATCCCATCAGCTGATTAACACTGATCACGTAAAGGGTCAGACTTATGGTTTGTCAAATTGTGTTATTTAGGTGTCGCCGGCAACATCCTCTGTGTTAAAGGGTTAAAATGATGCTCTCAGGACTTTTTTTTTTTTTACTTTATTCATAATTTTTTTGTTATCCAAGAAGGATTTAAATAAATTTTGGTGATGCAAACATTTAACAGTACCAAGACCCATTCCTAAAAGTTCTAAATAGCAATTTGTCTACATTGGAGGGGGACTTTAATGGTGTATTTGGAAAGTGAGGTCTCTTGCCAAAGAAGTAATGACTGCAAAGACTTCACAACATTAGGAGACGTATTATCTCTTAAATTAGTTTCTTCAGGGGGATTAGAAACAAAAAAGATGCAATTGAGCAGTTTTTAATGTTGTCTAGCGAAGATTGTGATGGATTTAAATTCTGAATTGAGATAAACTTTAAGAAAAGTGAAATTCATCCAATTTCAATAGAGATTAAAAAGAGAATTTAAGAACCAGATTTAGTCAAATTTAAACACAGTCCAAAAGAAAAATGGATTGCTTGAAATAAGCAATTTCCAAATACAAATGCAAATTCCAAACCACATATGTTTCTGCTGAAAAAAGAAAATTCAGAAGCCAAAAAACCATGTTCCTCACAGGTAAATAAAAGAAGTTAAAACGATAAATCATTGAAAATGAACCATATTTGTTTCACAAAAAGTACAAATTTATTTGGAGCCCAGAGTTCGAGGGAAAATAAAATGTAATCAGTGAGGTGTAGCAGATGCAGATGTCTCTTCCAGCAAATGTCCCACGTCCTTTTTCTTTAGACTTAATTACCCTTGACAGGAGGGGGAAAATGTCCAGAGGTGGATCACTAACGAAGAAAGAAGCAGCGCATCCTGATGCAGGTAAATCGAAAAGAAAATTAGAAAAAAAAGCAATGGGGGGGGACCCATCAAGGGGTAGGATTATTCAAAGTAAAAATCTTTTGCATACCAATGTGGGTTAATTCCACCCTGATGTTTTCAACTCAGAGAGGTCGACCAAGTACTCGAGTGTGCCTGTGTGAGGATTACAGCTCGTAATCATCTCCCAACATAACAATGCGATGCTTGTCAATGCCACAGAGGTTCAGACACTTGCATACAAAAAGGGGGGGGGGGGGGGGGGGGGCTGGGGGGAAGAGAACTGTGCATCAGCACTGTGACTGTGTGCTCACCATAGATACTGCCAGAGAAGGAAAGGGGAGTATAGGCAGCTAAGACCTCGTCTCCGTAGACCGACTGTCAGTTAGGATGGAGCAGCAGAGGAAAAATGACTGCTCTTTTGTGTTGTTTGCCTTGGTTTGGCTGCCTCCTCCTTGATCGCTCCATGACACGTCTGGCAAATTAATTGGCAACAACAAATGACTATCACCAACCTCTCGATACTTCCAGGTCAGTGTGACCCGTCTGCTTTCTGCACAACAAATCCATCAGGACCTAAAGAAAGGGTGGCCGTGACACACAGGAGAGGAAAGAAATTGGAACGCAAACCTTGACCTGTGCCGACTATTTTCTATTTAAATTTCATTCTGTGACCCTGGGAGATCTGAGGGGTCTAATGCATCTTCTCTGTGCGATTCCGGTGAGGAGGTCAGAGCCAGCCATACATCAAGATGTCGAGTGAATTAGAGAGCTCTGACCAAGACTGCTGTCTGGAAAGTGAGAAGTCCTTCAGAGCAGGCGGTACTCAGTATCTCTGATGGGCACAAAGAGCCTTTACCTCCAGACACTTCAGCAAATCCGTCTGCTTAGACATCAAACACTCTCATTTCATATAACACATCTATTTTTAAGGCTGTTTTCGAACGTTTGCAGTGCAGTGCGTTTGCACTCTCCAGATGTGAAAAAGTGGAGAAATAAATAAACAACAATAATAATGCTATATACCTTTCTTAACCTGCAGTCAATAACTTCATTTCAAAGGTTCATGGCATCATATGCACCTGAGTTCTGCAAGCTTCAACACTGAAAGAGCCAGCAGGTCTTTAGAAAAATAAGATTGGTATTTATGTTACCATTATGGAAAATATGAATGACGTATATGGCATAAATAAAACAAAAAGATAAAATAGCCTTTTTTTAAATGAAATCGTTTGCATGACTTCCTTTCAAAACAAAACAAAATGACCCTTGCTGTATTCTTCAGATCATAACCTAAAATCTGTATACATTTTGTTTTTGTTTTTAAATAGAAAGTCCATTTTATAGTCTGGTGCACCTTGGGTACATATTCTAGCAGTGCTGATTTTTTTGTGGTGCACGGCACTCAAATATCTGTGATCTGAGTGTTTTTGTTTCGGTAACCTACAAAGCCGTGCTGCTTGTTGGAGCATTATGGGTAGTGTAGTCAGGTGCCCACAGGAGTGACACGTACTGTGAATCCACTCTTTGTAAATGACTTAATAAAACTTTGACGTTTTATTTTTTCTTGATGCGCCTTTTAGTCCGAAAATACCTTAAAGATTTAACATTAAAAACATTTTATTTTTCCTTTGACCAAAGAGCCACAATGGAAAAGCCACATGTGGCTCTGGAGCCACAGGTTACTGAGCTCTGATATATAAACATAAATCATGGCATGTTGCACGATATATATTCACGGTTTAAAATCAACTACAACAGAAACATCTGCTATGATGCAATGTAAAAAATTATGCAATGTGAAAAAATAAAAAGGTTAAGGAAGAAGGATAAAGCACTCCCAATAACTCCCAATAACTGCAGATAATCAAGATTATTTAAATGATCTATGAAAGACAAAATGTTCTGTTCAGTTTCACTTATATGATAATAACTGAGCAGTCTACCTGCGATGACAGCCCTGGGGAACAGAAGAACAGCTCAACTCTGGGTGTTAAAGGAGATCTAAGAGCCATTTGACATCATCTGTCCGCCAGTAAAAGGTCCATCAGCTGTGATTTTTATGAATGTTGATTGGGAGAAATATTCCCATTTTCTTTCATTGTCCCTGCTCGCTACCCGTGCCCTCATTAGGACGTGAAATGTCCGTCATTTACGAGTCTGCTCCTCACAATTCAACTCCATTACGCGGAAACTGTGTGAAAGCCACACAGGTGGGGGAGAAGCTGGTGAGAGTATGCCTGCAAACTAAAAGCGTCTAAGGAAGCGTGAAAAGAAATATCAGCAAGTTGAGTGTGAGCCGAGAGCACCTGAGGCTCTCACTGGTAATGCAATCCCTCGCCAAGAACCCTGAGGACCCGCATGGGGGTCAAGGATGGGTAGGTCAGACAGCTGGGCTCCATGCCCGTACCTGAGTCACCTGTCTTGGCATTGCAGTGAGCCAGAAGCAGAAGTAGATAGAGTGCAGAGCCCAAAGGCCATAACTTTCGCCACAGTAACAGCAGGAGAGACAAAGCATGGCTGCACATTATCACTACATTAGAGTGGTCTTTGAGATGGGCTTTACTTGGGAACAGACTCCCACAAAAGACAGAGCTGGTGCCACGGTAATGAGAGTATGAGGACAGTCCTCTGGGGAGACATGAGCCTTTCAGCCAATTCTCAGCTGGTAATTCCATGCAAACAGAGAGAAAGCCACCAGGGCTGCTCAGCGCTTCAGTACAAACCCCATCACAAAACAGAAGATTAGCTGAACCTGAGATGATGAACACACACTAATCCATCATCAAGAAGTTCCTGTTCAGGTCCGACTGGCGGCGAGGACGCCGCAGGGAGGAGCAGCCTGTATTATGGATGCCCCCAGAGTGATTCCAAACCAAGCCAGAGCGGCTGATGAAACCCAGCGGACGATAATTGGCTGGAAAATGACTGATACCACCAACCAGCAGGGACAGAATCCAGGTAAGCCTAACAATGCTGAATGACGCCAGAGAGGCAACTTCAGTGTGTACTTACAGTTTATTGTTTGGAGAAAGCTTTGGGACAATTATTTCTCAAAAGTTAGCCTATTTACAAAAAGATGAATGGCAAAATGGAAAATTGAGATGTCAAAATTCATTTTATCTTGACCTTACAACACCCCAAACATTAGTCAGAACTTTAATCACTCAAAGAGGTGCAGAAAACACAAAAGATATTGCCAGCTAAAATAAAAATGTGAGAAAAGTCAAAGATAAGGGTGGAACACAAAAGAGATTTTGGATTATGCTGATTTGTTGATGCCTGAGTGAAGCTGGATTCTTTTCTGATGAAATAAGCCATTTCCTGTCTTTTGTTTATAATTTCTCTGCATAAATCTCAACAGCTGTTTGAAAACAGAATAAAGGAGGCAATGATATGAAGCGGGAAAGCACAATTTAAAAATACCTGCAAACACAGTTGTTTTCTCTCAAATCTCTTAAAGGACAGTTTCTTCCCACAACAAAACAGCTAATTGGCTGTTGTTAAAAATTCAATTACACCCAACAGTCGCTTTATTAAGAACACCTAGCTAGTAGAGGGTTGGACCCCCTTTTGCTTTCAGAACTGCCTTATTCCATGGTGGCATAGATTCAACAAGGTACTGGAAACATTCCTCAGAGTTTGGTCCATATTGACATGACAGCATCACACAGTTGCTGCAGATTTGTTGGCTGCACATCCATGATGTGAATTTCCCATTCCACCGCATCCTAAGGGTGATCTTTTGGTGGGGATTGACATAGTGCCTTATCCTGCTGGAAGTAACCATCAGAAGATGGTACACTGTGGTCATAAAGGGATGGACATTGTCAGCAACAGTACTCAGGTAGGCTGTGACATTGTAACTATGCTCAGTTGGTACTAAGGGGTCCAAAGTGTGCCAAGAAAATATCCCCCACACCATTACACCACCACCACCAGCCTGAACCGTTGATACAAGGCAAGATAAATCTATGCTTTCATGTTGTTGACGCCAAATTTTGACCTTAACATCCGAATGTTCCAGCAGAAATGGAGACTTCTAAGACCAGACTGTAAGGATTCAGTAGTTTGGTTTTCTTTGTCATGTTTTTGGTTTCCTTGTCAGTCACACCTTCAGGTTCATGATCCACAGCTGTCTTCAGTTCAGTTAATTGCCCTCAGCCTATTTAAGTGTCTTGGTTTCTGTTCTTCCTTGTCAGGTCATCTGCTCTGTTTTGTCACAGGTTTTTTCCCCCTCATAGTTTTGTCATGTTTCAGTTTGCTAATTAAATGTTTTAGTTCCTGTCATCAAGCTTGGTCTCCTGCATTTGGGTCCTCCACCACCAGTTCGTGACAGAATGACCTGACCAGCTTGGTCCCAGCAGGGGAGTTTTCCATCATGCCCATTCCATGCCTTGCCAGATGAGTTCCTGCAGCATTGTTCATGCCATGCCCTTCCACATCAAGCCTATCTGTTCCTGAGGGGGATTGCCGGGACCATCCTTCAAGCATCAAGTTTCCTGTGGAGGGTCACCGGGGCCGCTCCTCTTCATGTCTGTTCCTGAGGAGGGTCGCCGGGCCCACACTTCATGTCCCCTGTCCCGGAGGATGGTCACCATTCCCCCTTGGCTGTGTCACCTGGTCCACAAGAGGGTCACCAGTGCTGCTCCCCTTCATGGTTCCTGTCCCTGGGGAGAGTAATTGGGACTTTCTACACTTCATGCCTATTCACAGAAGGGGTTCTGATGCCCCTCACTTCCGTCTGGCTGCAGGAACCCAAACTGTTCTGGACTTGTTTTTTCATTTTCTGTTCCTCCAGGTCCCCTCCTCCTAGGGGTTTTTGGGCATCTGGAATCTGCCCTTTTCGGGAGGGGTACTGTAAGGATTCAGTGGTTTGGTTTTCTTTGTCATGTTTTTGGTTTCCTTGTCAGTCACACCTTCAGGTTCATGATCCACAGCTGTCTTCAGTTCAGTTAATTGCCCTCAGCCTATTTAAGTGTCTTGGTTTCTGTTCTTCCTTGTCAGGTCATCTGCTCTGTTTTGTCACAGGTTTTTTCCCCCTCATAGTTTTGTCATGTTTCAGTTTGCTAATTAAATGTTTTAGTTCCTGTCATCAAGCTTGGTCTCCTGCATTTGGGTCCTCCACCACCAGTTCGTGACACAGACAATGTTTTTCCAATCTTCTATTGTCCAGTTTAGGTGAGCCTGTGTGAATTGCAGCCTCAGTTTCTCGATCTTAACTGATAGGAGTGGCACCCAGTATGGTCTTCTTCTGCTCTAGCCCGTCTGCCTCAAGTTTGGACGTGTTGTGCGTTCAGAAATGCTCTTCTGCAGACCTCGGTTGTAACCAGTGGTTATTTGAGTTATTGTTGTCTATCAGCTCAAACCAGTCTGGCCATTCTCCTCCCCCACAGAATTGGATAGTTTCTCTCTTTTGGACACTTCTCTGTAAACCGTAGAGATGGCTGTGGGTGAAAATCCCAGTAGATCAGCAGTTTCTGAAATACTCAGACCAGCCCTTCTAGCACCAACAACCATGCCACGTTCAAAGTCACTTCAATCCCCTTTCTTCTCTTTTCTGATGCTCAGTTTATACTGCAGTAGATCGTCTTGACCATGTCTACATTCCTAAATGCATTAAGTTGCTGCCATGTGATTGGCCGATCAGAAATTTGCGTTAATGAGCACTTGGACAGGTGTTCCCTAATGAAATGGCCAGTGAGTGTATACTGTATATCCATTTCATCCACTACGGTGGAAATTTCAGAGTTCAGTGAATGAGGTGGAATGACCCTCTTCATTAAAACAAGCAAAAGTACAGTTAACACCAAAACACCTCCAACTGCATGACAACTCTGATGAGTCACTTTCAAACTCGCTGCAAAGCTCTCAAACACCCCGCTTTGCACAAAAACAATCTACAAGGCTTAAAAGAGAAACAATTCGGTAGAACAACATTTGCATCAACAGAATGCCATGACAACCACCAGACTCCAGAGGGAAAGTATCAAAAATAGAGAAGAAACAATAAATAAGAATAGAATACTTGTTGGTATCTTTACAGAAAAACTTAATCAGTCCTTTCTTAAAGTTACAAAAAAATCTAAATTATAAAAATAAAAGCTTAAAATTCAACTTTAAATGAAAAAAGCTTTACATTACCAGACTTCATGTCGGTTTTGAAGAGTTTGAATTGTAAACAAAGTCTGACCTTAAATTAAAAAAAAACAACAAGCCAACAGAAACTCTGTTCCCCAGTTGGCTCTCCACATACCTTGCAGAGTTTCTGGTAGCGCGGCGATGAGATGGCCATCCTCTGCAGCCTGTGTAAGAAGACCACCACTTTCTGGAGGGAGGTCCGGACCATGGCCATCATCTTACGACTGCTACAAGTCTGCAGCAGCCTGTTCCTGGTCCGCATGCTAGCACTGCCCTACGCCGCTCACATTGTTCTCCCTCTCCCTCCCCCTAGCCAACCGACCAGACCCCAGCCAAGCTGACGTGACGCACACACACTCATGCACACATGGAGA
Source organism: Oryzias latipes (assembly GCF_053564925.1). Classification (NCBI taxonomy): domain Eukaryota; kingdom Metazoa; phylum Chordata; class Actinopteri; order Beloniformes; family Adrianichthyidae; genus Oryzias; species Oryzias latipes. The sequence continues at coordinate 16,117,043 of NC_136260.1, read as the reverse complement.
AAAAGAGGAAAAAGCCATTCACGAGCTCACTCAGCCTCTACGCTATGTCACAAACGCTCCACACTCTGAGCCAGAGCTCGCTTCCTCCTCTCTCTTTATAATCAGTCACTGACACATCTCTCACACACAAAACACACAATTCAGGCAAAGCCAACAAGACGAGACTCACTTTCTCCTCCACGCGGACATTCACACGTGCTGCCCAAATGAGAAACACAAATCATTAGTGACGGCCCCCCCTTTAGAGTCAGATGAGGACGAAGAGGAAGTCGAAATGAAATAGAGAGGAGCCGGGGATGCTTGGAGGAGAGAAAGAAGAGTTGAACTGGACAAGCGTCTCCGCGCGCTGCTCACTTTTTACTGCTTCAGCTTTGAGGAGTAGGACGGAGTGAAGGAAACACAGAGGGAGACAGAGAAAGACAGCACGCACAGTGTGAGGGGAGACAAACAACAGCACATGCAGAGAATCCATCAATGCGCAAGAAGAACAAATGAGATGCACAACAATCAGAACGCGTTTCACTCTCCTCCGAGGATTACCTCCATTTATTTACTGGCTAAAGCTGCTGCAGCTCCATGATCTAAACACACGTAAAACTCTTATAATGTGTTTGAATCGAGAAACAAACTCAGAGTCTAAAACTCTTACAGAATTTTCGAAAAAATCTTTTAAAAAAAAGCATTACTGGATCATAAGACAGAGGTAAAAGTATAAGTAGAAATCATGTATAAAGGAACCTCACTGTACAATCACTCACGATTCTTGAAAGGGGGATGACATTATACAAATAAAGAAAAAAAAAAGAAAAAATTTTATGGTTTGGCTTTTTTACATTAAAGCCAGCCCCTAGTGGTTCATCAAGGTAATTCAAGTTCAAAAAGGGTGTTAAATTAATCAACAAACCTGGTTGAAAGGGGAAAAAACAGAGCATTAAAAAGAAAATGTAAAAAAAAAAAGATCCAAACACGACAAAAAAGTATCAAATATTTGTAATGAGTTAAATTTAAATAATTTCTACAAAAAGTATCAAAGATTACAAAAATGATAAATAAGTGTGAGTGGGTTTTGTTTTTTAAACTTTTATCTAAAGAAGGAAAAAACTAACTGGTTTTTCCCTGTATTTCTGTTTTTGACAAATCAAACGTAATAATAGAATGAGCACAGACACTAACGCTGTTCTCTGCTTCAAGTCCTTGGATTCTGAGTTATGGACACAAATGAAGAGAAGCAAAAAAGTTCCATAGTGACAGCTTACATTTGTGATTGTGCACCTGCAGCACAAAATGATGGAAATGATCTCACTACAGAGTTTCAATCATGTTTAAAGACCACCTGAATCATCTTGCGATCCATTTTAAAGCATTCCCAATGGTCTATATTACTTGTGATTATGTTGTTTTTAGCAAAAATATTAAAACCTGTCTACTACAGGTGACTACTACCTGTTTACTAGGTCAAATTTGATTAGACATTTGCCTCCAAGTGGTGGGCAGGACTGTTGGTAAACAGCAACCCCGCCCCCCTTCCCCTTCCCGTGGCTGAGGTGTGAGTAGGGAGCTTGTGGCCTGCGTATTTCTACGTCACAAATACACTCTTACTCAAGTTGAAATTTCCTCCATTATTAGAAGAATGCCCCCGGAACATGTTAAAACCCTGCAATCAAATGTTTTTTCTCAGAGTGGGTCTTTAACCAGCGAAGGCATCCTCCACTCAGAGTATTGACTGCTGCTTCATGCAGAATAAGAGTGTCTGAGACTTCTGTTCAGGTTTTTTCTGGTAAACATATCAAAGACCTTGTATTTTCTTCTTGAGATAGAAATCTTGGTTTTTAAGGCAAAGTATGGGGTGAAATTTCCAGAGAATATGAACACAATACATTGTTGATTCCATGACAATGACAGTGTGTTTTTACTGTTTGTAGGAGTTTATGCAAGCAGCTTTATTATTTTAGAAAAAGTAGAAATCCAGTTGCATATATTAAGGTTTCCATTAGTAAACTACCTGATAGAAGCCTTGCAACATCTTTCATTTCACGCCCTTTATTTTCTTTGAAAGTCAGGTGCTGCCAGCAGCCTTTGTCATGCATATAGGCTCTTGAATAAACCTGATGAAATGTCATTTACAAGCCACCATACCATACAATATCAAGGTGTTTTTTTTTTCTAATCTGTGCCCAAAAAATAACTTTTCATTAATTTTAGCATTGAAAAAAGCAGGTTAGCTGAAAAAACACAATCATATTCTGTTTGCTTAATATGAATTGAAACTTTGTTTGAACCAGAAATTGTAATCTCATCTCTGATTCAGGTAATATTTTATAGAAAAATAAAACTCTGGTCTTGAAAGGTCTCCCTTCACTTGTAAGTGAATCGTGATGTGATTTAAAACCGTAAAACCGAGTACGAACCCCAAAAAAGCTGGAAGATGTTGCATTATTAGTGGGAAAAAAAGAGTTATTAATATTTGCAAGTTAGAGAATTAGTGGGTTTGTTTCTTGTACTGGAAAGAGCTTGTTTGTGCAACAGCACCACAAATGATGAGCTAGTGAAACTATTCGGAGAATTTAGTCAGATCTTATGAGTGCAGCACATTTTTTAAACTTTACAAACAACAAACAAATAGTTAAGAAGTCAGTCCATTCTATCTGATTATTTAAAAGAACTCCTGCATCTTGTCTGTGTAAGTGGTAAACATGTCTAGTTCTAGAAGAGTGGTGTAAACACCCTTTTAAAAGACACATCAGCTGATATTACATCTTTAAACAGTCCTAAACTATCTAGAATGCTGGATAAGAGTTTTAGATCAACAGAAAAAAATATTTCCTAAGAGCAGCAAAAATAAATTAATATTTAAGCTATTTATGGACTTACTTTCAATTAAAATGTCAAAGAATTAGCTAAATATTTGGACAAATCTTGTGTCGATGTGTTAAATAATCCCACATGGTGACGCCTGGATAAATAAAATGAGTAAACAAACAGACAAAAAAAGATTGAAAAAGTAATTAAGTTTAGTGTCAAAAGCCTTTGCATGTCCTCAGATTGCCCTTTCATTGCCCTATGCTTTAGCCACAGGACTCTACACACGCACCGGCGCACGAACCGCGGTTCAGCTGCTGAGCGATGCAGTAATGAAGGGCGACACTCAGATAACGGGCTTGCACCTGTGCATGCACTTGTCTGTCCGCTTCCCGCCTTACCTCCAGCTCTCGCCTCAGCTGCTTCGTGTGGGTGGAGTCCTGAGACACGTCCTCCTTACGAGAGGCGTCAGCCAGGACGTTCACCGTAGTCTCCGCCTCCTGAAGCCATCGGAGGGAGGACTCCACGTCCTTCAGAGAGACCTGCACTTCTTTCAACTGGCTGTCGAGCTCATTGTGACGCTCGCTCGCCCTGAAAATGGACACAGAACCTATCAAACATCTCAGAAAGGATAACAAAAGCTGGATCAGGGTGATGCACGTACCTGCTGCTGATGGTCTTCCAGGCAACAGAGAGTTTTTCTGAGACCTCTTTGACCCTCCTGGTGTCATCAGAAGAATATTCTTGTAAAAGCTGGTTGGACAGCTCGTTGAAGGCTGCCACCATCGCCTGGCCTCGACCCAAAGTTTGTAGAAAATCCTGCAAAGCAGACAGTGGTGTAAAGCTTAAAACTTGAATATGAGAATCTCATTCTTAGAACTGCATTTATTACTGGAAGATTAAGATTTTTAACACCATCCTTCCTGTAAGTAATTGTTTTCTTCCTGAGCTCCAAAACATGTGCAAAGCTTCCTACCTGGTATGTGTTTAACATCCTCTTAGTCAAGGACAAAAACATAAGATTGAATTTATTCCACTTAAAAAAACAAACTGCCATACTTGGTACTAGGAGAGTCCCATTCTTTAAATAAAAACTAGATTTATTTACCCATCTGGACTTATGTATTCTGGATTCTGTCGCCCTCTAGTGTTCAGTTGCTACTATATTGATTTAACCCTTGTGCTATCCTAGGCTCTTTAACATTGGGAGTTGGGTCATGTAGACCCATTAGACAATGCACTGAACCTTTTTTCTTCAATAAATTGTGATCTTCACTGGTGACCATGGATTACATGAAATCCTCTCCACCTTTATCCACCTTTGTCATGATAGGGAGAACACATCAATGTAAGGGTGGGGTCATAGGATAGCACAAGGGTTAAACAAAAGTGCAGAAAGCAATCCATCTAATATTTGAGACTTTGTAAACAACTTCCTGACAGAAGTTATCCATCCATTAAGACACAGCCTCACAGACCTAAAGAATATCAAAGTTACAAGATAAAAGGAATGAAAAGTTTCTCTAACCTTACTGTCCTCAAACTGTTTGGTCAGAGGATCTCTGGACCTCTGAAGCAGTTTCTGGAAATGTCCGTCGGTGTGCCCAACTAGAGCAGTCACCTCCTTCCTGTGCTCCTCCCACTGGTTGCTGTGGCCGGTCATGTTATCCAGCTGCAGGAGGCGAGCCTCCACGCCATGCTGCGTGCTGTCCCACTGGCTGCGCACTCTCTCCACTACAGCCAGACATACAGATAAACATCAGGAGAGATTATCCTAAATGCATCCTGTTCAAATTAGGACTCAACTTAGATGATCAGCATGAAGGAAAATTTGCAAAGTTAGATTTAAAAATGCAAATCATGTTTGGTGAATTTATAGGAATATATAGGATTTATAGGAATAGATAGGATTTTTTTTGATTTATTTAAAAAAATAAAAAAATAAAACACTATTTACTGTACATTTCTTTAAAAATTCAATTAAAACTTGTTTTTTTGTCAAACCCTCATATCATTGTAAGTGGGCGGAGCAGTTTGGGACCTCGAAGGAATTTTAAGCACAACAAAAATCATCAATTATTTTTAAAGGTTTTCTTTTTTTTTTAAAGTTAATGTATTTATATTTTAGTGAATTACAATAATTAATTATTGTTTTCTAATTGAACCATTTACACCTTAATATTTGTTATTTATAAGGAAATTTTACATGAATGTTGTCCCTTTTCTGCGTAGTTTGTGTGTTTCTCATGCACATACATTTCTCAGTGATGGAAGTGCGAACATCCACATCAGAAGTTTTGTTTTTGATGTTCTGAGCCAAAGTGAAGATATCCTCCAGCTGGGAGTGTCGCTGCTCCAAATCGACTTTCGTCACCTGAAAGAAACAAAAACAGTAAATATTCTTATTGTGACCTCATCATTGTGACATTAATGTCTTTTTTCTAGGTTGTTCTTGTTCTTTTGTCTTTGCACTTTGTCTTTCAAAGTGCTCCTCCAGGAGGCTTCGGGGTTTATTGCTTGGCCTGCACCAAATAAGACAATGTTTGTCGATACTTCAGCCTGGAAGCTGTTAACTATTCTGCTGTGAAAGACGTTTTAAATCCACTGCTGCTTCTCTATTTGTGGCTTTGAGTGCCCTCTGCTCTCATGAGTGAGATCAGTAAGAAATCCTTTTTTCCCCTCTTAAATAAATAGGAATTTTTTTTATATTTTTACACTTTATTCAAAGCTGTCCACCAGATGTCATTCTCCTCTGTGGTTCCTCACCTGAAGGCGTCCAATAACCGTCCTGATCTCATTTGTGTCCCCCACAGTGACAATGTTCGACTTGAGCATTTGGGTGACGAGAATCAGCCAGTCTGCCAGTTCTGTGGCTCTCTGGTTGAGATCGGTGGGGCGTACTGAGTCCGGCGTGTCCTGGGCTCGGATGTGGGGGTCCTCGCTGGTTAAGCTGACCATCTGAACAGCTGCAGGAACAACATACTGCTGATGTGTCCAAGGAGACATGGTAGGCTGAAGAGACTCTCTTAGCTGGCCATCCAGGGTTTTCCAAGCAGAAGCAAGATGCTCTACCTTACCCTGAAGAAAATAAAAGGAAAAGAATTTAGAGCCTATGCCATAGTATGATGTTTTTAGCTGACAATAGGTGGAGGTGTTGACCTTTTCCAGAGGTAACAGCTGCTGTTGTCTCTGCAGCTCAATGGAATGAGCCAGCAGCTCCTCAAGGTCCTTCTTTCTGTCCTTCATAGAAGTCTCCAGAGCCTGAAGAAATGCAAAAATGTCCTCAGTGCTCTCTGTAATGGAACCCTATTTTTGTGAGTATGTTCTTGTGATGAATTTAGCACAATACCTGTGCTTGGACAGAATTTAGGCCTTGAGACGTGATTGTTTGGTTTGTCACAACAACCCAGTCTGACAGCCGGTTGACCCGGTCCTGAAACTGGGCGTGGCTCTGCAGGTTGGTTTCCACCTCCCCGACCTTGTTGAGCAACTCGGTCACCTGCAGGTGAAGAAGACGGATTGTGTTCAAAAAGATCTCAGACAATTAGTCACCAAAAAGCTGCGGCAGCTTGCATCAACCTTGCTCCACTTCAGATTGATCGATCGCAGTTTTCCTAAATGCTGATCTCTGGTCAGCGGGCTCAAACTGGGACTGGCCAGGATCTGAGAAGCGTGCTTGTTCACCCAGCCTAGTTGTTCATTCTGTGCATCCATTTCCTCAGCGAGGGCCTGCAAATAACATTCACATGTTTGTACAGTCTTCATTTTAGCAAGTATCGTGTCCCATAACCCGAAAAAAAATAAAATAAATAATAAAAGGGAAATGTGACTGGATGAAGCACACGTTTTGCTGCACCTTGAGCTCCTTAAAGTTGTGGTCAGTTGCAGAAACGGGCAGGGAATGGACTGCGTTTTCTGCCTGCTCCAGCCACTCAGCCAGCTCCTCGCGCCTCCTCACTAGGTCTGCCACGGAGGAATCTCCTCCAGGAAGCCTACACACAAAGGGCACAAAGATCTCAGCTTCCAGTACACACCGGCTCTGATCCTAAACTAAATGGCGGATGCGCCACGAACAAAACAATGCCAAACATAGCCACACCAAATATGACATTATAATAACATATTTTATACTCAAGTTACCCCCAGTAAAAATTTTCATTTCATTAAAAAAACTCATGCAAAACTTGATTTTGTTTGCCATTTTGAAATTTAATGTACATCTAACCGCTATATTAGGTTCAAATACAAATGGCTATAAATTGAAATGACTGGTTGCTTTTACTGACCTCAAACAGATTTCCTGTGGTACATGGCGCTCAATAATCATGTCAAAATATTTTTGTCTGACTTTGTTTAACAATTTTCAGAAGTGTTCCCAGTAATCTTTTAATTATAATTATGGCGTTTTGAGCCAAAATAAAAAAATATGTCATTTTCCAGGACTGAGTTTCTGCAGATATATTCTCAATCATCATAAAAATGCCACAAAAACACGTTAAAAACACCAAAAACACAATTTTTATTAGAGTGGGCCTTTACTATTGTTACAAAATTGTAATTGTCTTTCTTTTTTATTTCCTTTATTATTTCCAAATGGGCTATTTATGATGAATTACAAGGGCCACATTCTCAATCGCTTGCATGTTTTCAATCTGATTTCAACCTAAACCAGTTTTAAATATTTCCTTTTTCTGAATTATTTGGGGAATATAAGGAGAAATTTAGGCCAACTTATATATTACATTTAGCTAAAATGCACACAAAAAGTTTTCTTCCAAAGCCATGCAAATCAGTATCATCTGCAAAAAAATACCTTTTGTGTATTTAATTAAATTCACATAATTCAAATAAAATATAAAGTTTTACACCCATCGTTTACCCCTATGCAGCGTTGATTTATTTCTACATAAACAGCTGTTTAATTAACTTTTATCGCAGGACTTTATTGTTCTATTTTATGATTTATGATTTTGTTTTTCCATGCTTACCTGCGCTGCCTGTCTGAGAATTGTTGCTGCACTGCTCTCCACCGCTGACCCAGAGTTTCTAACTTGTCTTCAAGCAGCGATCCATCAGGAGATGAAAGCTTTCCAATTATCTGCTTCCCGGTGCGGTTCAGTCCAGAAAGAACCGCCTGATGGCTGGCAAGGCCTTCCTCCAACTCCTAACATGGAAGGCAGAAAGAATAAATTACACCAAATTAATCATTTTTCCTCTCTAATTCAAATCTCTCCAAGCACATTTCTTATTTACACCTCAACATAATTTGCACGCAGCCGATATTTAGGATTCCAAACTGCTACCTTCCACTTTGAGAGATTTAGTGAGCCAGAACAGATGCGTTAAGGTGAATGATTGTGGAGTCCCACACACCGTGAGTCAGCTAATAGATCCCTCAATTCCCCTCGACTCTGATCCGTCGACTGCTTCTTAGTAGCCGTGAAACCCTGTGCGAGTACTGCGGTTAGGAGAGCATCGCAAATCACACTGATGGAGGAGGTCAGCGATGATGCAGCAGCTTCACCGATTTGAACTTCCCACAGCAATCAAAATGCCACTTTAGCAATCAAACAAAACTAAATTAAAAAGTCCCTTCTGATCTCTCCCCGCACTGCTCATCATTTTTGCGCTCTCTAATCGATCGCTTTATGTGTTGAGTGTTTATGAGGTACAGCACAGGGCCCATTTATTTCTCCCCAGAAAATGACAAGCAATCATGGTCTGGATCTACCCATACCTTAAAGTTTTCACTTTGCAGAGAAATGCTTTCAATAAGTAAGAATTTATCAAGACAAATGTGGAAAAAATCTGCATCCCAATAACCAGTAAAATGCATACATTTAAATCCAAACGCTGCACCAGAAAGTACTGACCGCTTGCTGTTGCCGGGCAGATTTCAGGTCCGGCGGTCCATCGGCGCCCATGCCCTCAGACAGAAGCGTCTCTGCATCCGTCAGCCACTGAGAAAGCTCCTTTAAGTCGCAGTGAAACTGTTCCCACTCCTCTACAGCTCGGTCAAAGCTCCTGCAAAACAACATAGATAACTAACATTTCATCCAGATTAGACTAAAAGTATTAACTGTTAAGTTTAAATTAAAAAAAAAGATAATTTCAGGACTTTATAAAATGAACGGTATATTAATGGTTGTGGCATTTACAATTCTATATTTAAAGGGACATTGATAAAGTTTTGTTTTTGCATTTTATATTTTTATTTGGTTTGAATGCCAGAAAAAAAAAAAAGATTGTACATCTTTATTCATGTTAACCTGCATAAATAGGAGCCCTTTGATGTTTGTTTCAAACAAAATAAACAAATGACATTTATAATATTGTAATATCTAGTGACTTATAAAAGAAAAAAATGGGGAAGAAATGTATGATTAACTTTTCTATGCTTCCATTTCTTTTTATGGTCTGTTTTATCCGTTTTTCCTTTACCATTACCATGAAAGAAATCTTGATTGCACACTAAAAAATATAGAAAGAAATAATTTAAAAATTAATGCAAAAAATGAAAGAAAATAAAAAATATCATTTTCAACATATGTTATTCATTGTGCAGAATATCTAGTATTTGTCAAGTTAATAAAAGTGGAAACTGTTTTTTTTTCCTTTTTCTGTAAAACATCGATCCAAGTTCGAATCTGCACCAAATCTCCCATTATTGCGTCTGCATATGAATTATGTCCAGGTACCCTTTGCGATGATTGTACATGCGGTTGAGTCTATCCCACTCTGCGTCAAGCTGTGCCAGAGCGTCCCCGATCTGTGCGGCTTCAGCATGAGAAGCTTCCTGGATGACGTCGGGGTGCCGCTCGTGGATCCCCGTGACCTTATCGCCCAGATTCTCCAGACTCTCCTGGATAATCTAAAAGACGAGCAAACGAAAGTCACTCGACAAAAGTTCATGCAAATTCTACATTTATGTGACATCTTTAGAATAAGGTGTGTTTTAGCAGCTTGTGTTTGTTGCACCTGGAGTGTGTCCTCCTGGCTGGAAAAGTCTTCATAAAGGCCCCCGCTCAGCTCAGAGGAGTTCAGGAGCAACTCATTGTCCGCCATAGCAAGGAGGACTTTATTGATCTCCAACAGGTAGTCTGAGGGAGTCAGAGACGGCGAGCTGCTGAGCCCTGATGCTGACATCTCCTGCATCAAAACAAGAAGAAAAGTTCTTGACGTCCAAAATACTGTGAAAAGAATCTGCACCTGCAAAACCACCAAAAATATTTGACCAAATCCCTCTCAGAAAGACCCAAACCATCCTAAGTAAATACTTGTTTAGTCCCTCACCTGAGCTGACAGCTCTGATGTTCTCTCCTCAAAGTGAGAAGATGGCGCCTCTAAAGGCCCTTTCATCTCAACGAAACGCCGCATCATCAGCTCCTAAAGCCCAAACACAACTCCGTTTTCTTTAGGCTTGTCCTTAACAGGCATTGTTACTTGAGAAAACAACTGAGTCTCACCCTGTGAGCAGAATATTGGCTCTGCAGCCGGAGCAGCATCACCCGCAGCTCCTCCCTCTCGTCTTCTTCTGAGGTTTGCTGCAGCAGTTCTTCTCCTCTTCTTAGCAGTTCTTCCATGTTGGCTTTCTCTGCATCCATCTGAAGGAAGAGGAAAAAGCCGGGTTTAGTTTTTTCAATAAAGCTATTTGAAGCCCGTCTGTTAAAAACATTAAAAAGGAGAAATCTGTTCAAATCTGCAAATATCCAAATCACTGAGGATATAAATTCACACATTTTAGATAAGAAATGCGGTTTGGGAGGTGCAATGACCTCCCTTTGGGTCACTCAACGTTTTTATGTGTTAAACTATAATTTTTTTATCACATAAACTTTGAATAAACTCTAATCTTTAAACATTTACTATAGGAATAGTCTTATCAGATAGCAGCTTTTACTGTATAAACTTTAGTCAAATCTAATAAAACCACAAAAGAAAAAGGAAACACCCAAGTCAAACATTCTTTGCTTCCGTTTAAAGTCCAGGCAAACATTGGAAGAAAGTAAAAACCTTCTCATCATCCTGCAGGTTTACTGTGTCCTGCTGCTGCAGAGTCTGCAGAGTGTCCTGAAGCTCTGCCCGAAGCTCCTTTATTTCAGTTCGGACCACAGTTTTAGGAAGCTGGGGTCTTTCTGCACGGGTCTCCTGTCCAACCTTGAGAAAAGAAGATAAAAATATATTTGTAAAGGCTTATTAGTCATCTTTTTTTTTTGGCAAGCAAAATAAGACTTACTTGTACCAGAAGAGGTTCCTTTGCAGATATCTGAACACCTTCACTCTCAAGACTGGCCATCATCTGAGTCAATACGAAGGAAAGACTTCCTTGTAATAAATCTTTTTTTTTTTTTTTTATCAATCAGACGCTCGTAGACGCACTACCGGTAATCAGATTTGTGGGTCACCTTAGCAGTTCTTATGTGCTCAGAGACTTTATCGAAGTTGCAGTTGAGCTCAGCCAGTTTGGGTTCCACCACGTCTCGACAGGCAGGCCCCCTGCTGGTCATGAGGATGACGGCTTGGTCTCTGATGCTGTCCACACGCAGGCTGATGTCGTCAAGCTCCTCCAGGATCCTCTGAGGACACAACGGAGAGTTGCTATTTATGTGGCCCCTCACCTCGTTTTTCCAGTTTCAGTCTTTAAACATTTTTGACTTCTCTAAATGAAGTTTCTGATGTCAGGGGCATCATTTTAACTGTAACACTCATCTATTTAATGGAAACCTGACCTTTAAAACATTTTCTTTCTCTGCAGGAGCCAGATGCTCTGCCTCGTCAAGGTGGATTTGGGTCTGGTAGAGCCAGGTGCTGATGTGAGCCACGTTCTCGTCAAAAATCTCCACCTCGTTCTGGTGACTCTGCAGAGAAATCCAGAAGCACAGCAGCACGGTTAGAACAATAAATCCCAATTACATAAAATACTTAAACACGACTTCACATTTAAAGATGTAGCAAAATCTGTATATACTATCAAAAAACAAGGAGGAACTCCAACAGTTCATGCTGAAAACCAACTTACACAGAACAAAAGGACAGCTTATCCACTCACCAGAACAGTGCTGAGCCAGTCTTCGGTCAGAGTGCGAACACGGCCCCAAGCTTCATCAAGACTAGAGAGCCTGTTCTCCAGCTGACCCTCGCTGCCCTCCACCAGAGTCTGCAGGCCTGCGCTGGTTTCGGTCATGCTGGACAGCTCTGCCTTTCGGCGCTCAGACTCCTTCAGCAGACCCTAATGGAGGACAGGCGCAACTTTACATAAAATATTAACCTCATTCACCTACAAGCTTAAAAATATTTTAAAAAGATTAAACATAAAAATGAGACAGCCATAGACAGAATTGATCAGAAAGTTGCAGGAGTCACAGATTGATATTATTACTGGATCTTTTCATGCTCTATCCTTTCAGAACATGCTGTGCTGTAAACTTGTCCGTCAAATTTTTCATAGACTCACATTGGCCCATATGATTTCAGCGTCAATGTTTGCCGGCATGTCTCCGCTGCTGTTCTTCTGCTGAAGCTCGGCTTCATTTGTGGTCAGCCAATCCTGCAAAGCAGAACTCTCTTTCTGAAACTTCTGAGACAGCAACAGAGCTTTTTCCAGGTCCTGCTTGCCCTCTGTCACCTGCATAGAAACATAAGCCAGTTGATGTCAAAACTGGAAACTGGTGCTTTTATTTTCCTTTTTATGTCTGCTGAATGAGTTACTTGAGCCCCCAGATTGTTGTAGAGAAGCTTAAGAGCTGTCAGCTGTTCATCCATAGCTTTAGGATTCTCCGTCTGCTGTTTCTGCACAATCTGACGGCCTGTTTTGATCACCGTCTCCACCTCCAGCTTCACCTCACTGAGCAGCTTGTACAACTTCTGCACGAAAGGAAGACACACAAGTTTACAGATGTTTTTTAGGGAGTTTTCTGCTCAAACAAAGGCTGTAAAAGCTCAGTTTCTCACCATACAACCAGCGAGGTGGGTCTGGATTTTTTCTGGTTCCAGGTCTTTTACATCCAGGACATGCAGCTCGGTTTTGGCCCCCTCCAGAACCCTCCTACAGTCCAGCATGCGCTGCTCAAAGTTAGCAGGCTTCTGGAACAGCTGGTACTTGGTGGAGATCTCCCTCAGTTTTCTCTGTAGAAAGAGTCACAAAAATGAACAAAGTTGCAGTTTTGCAGGACTTAAATGTCAGACGCTATGACATTTAGGTTTGGGTTGCAGCATGAATTATTAACAGAAATAATCCCACAAATTACTTTCTTTTTTTAATAAAGTGACTTTTTTTTTATAGAAAAGAATATTTGCAAAAGATTAAAAATAGTTTTAGGGAAAGGCATTTCCAAAGACAGCCCAGCAGGAGGCAGCATTACCTGCAGCTGATCCAACATGGTGCCACCGCGAGCTGCTTTGGCATCTGCCGCGGGAGGAGGCAGGTTGAACACATTTCTCCTCTTCATGTCTTCCATCGTCACTTCAAGTTCTGCAATTTCAGCGGCGATGGACTAAAGGAATGAGAAATATGTTAAAAGAGACATCTTGTCCAAATTAATGGTTAGTATTGATGCAGAAAATAACCTACAGTGATCTCAAAACTGTATTCCATTTACCACATAGTAGTATTCTTCATTCTTTTGGGATTAGAAACCCACTATAACCATCCAACAAAATCCATGCCTCCTAAAAGTAGGTATTTGTGAGCATGTGTGTTGCACCTGTGCCTCCTGAGGGAGCTGGATGGCGTCTACGCGATCGGTAAGATAGGAGGTGAGAGTGTGGTCCAGCTGGCTTACAGACTCCTGGAAATTTTGGAGCGCCTGTTGATTCTCCTTCAATGTCTGCAGCTGCTGCTCGAGGCTCGATTGTCGGTCCACTGCCTGAAGGGCAAAAACAAAAGGAGCAAGGCAGGGCTGCGAGTCAGTCACAAGTCCTTACAAAAAAAATTAACTTTTACTGAAATGGAATATTGTGACAGCGAAAATGTGACGAAACATTTTCAAAAAACAAATTGAGTCAATTAAGTTCTGGTCAAGAGAAGAGAAAACTGTTCTGACCTGATGGTGGAGATGCTCAAAGCGCGAGTTGAAAGCTTCGAGTTTTTCGCTAATGAGTTCATCAAGAATGCCGCCGTCTACGAGCGTCTGACCCAGCTCTCTGATTTGTGTCCGGTTGTCCCCAGGGTGGCGGAGCACATCCTCCAAAGACTAGAAGGAGAAACGGGCAGACAGGTCAGACTAGACTCACAACACAACAATAGTTTTTTTTTTTTATGAATGTAAAAAAAGGAGAAAATGTTGTCCTTCAAAAAATATGATTAAAATATGATTAACGACAAAAAAAACTGCAGACTGAGCAAAAGCCCTGAAAAAAGGATGAAGAGTGGAGGCAGAAACTGCCGCACTGTCAATAAAAAAAAAAAACAAGACAAGCCAAAAAAAAAAAAGAGGAGGAGTGAACTGAGCGAGCTGTGGAGCGACACCTCATATTTGGATCCAACACTGTTTTTGTAGCTTCACTTTTTCGCCCCAAGTATTGGTGGAAAGAAGAAAAGATGGGGGGGGGGGACCAATGGGACGCAGACAAGAAGGTGAAACTCTGTCTGCGAGGGACTTTGGTCTCCTTCATCGCTATGTGAGGCTGCAGATGCCCCTCTGTGATGAAAATGAGTCTGACAGACGCGCCCCAGGCAGTCTACAGATTTAGCAATGGAGCACGTCAAAGCAGAAGACAAATCAAAGACAAATTAGGTCATTAACATTTAGTAACAGCATTTAAGCATCCAGTTGTGGAAAACTCGTCATGCATGTTTAGTCTGAAGTTTCTGCGAACCCAAACGACTTTTAAAATCTTCCTTTCTTCCTTTTCCAATTTTATTAATCCTATCAGTTTTGCTTTTTAGCCTGAAACGGGTCTCTTCATGAAAATTATTTGTCTACATTTTTAAGGGGTTTTGAAAATGTTTCTGCTTTTAACCAAAATCAAAACGCCTGTGTTTGTAGGACATAGCTTCTGCAGAGCAGCAGTGGTTCATAAGCAAATGGCTTCTGAGTTGTGGGAGGGGAACACTGGTGCGGAGCAACACCGCCCCTCTTCCCGTTGCTGAGAGCTTGGAGCAGAGAGCTTGTGACCTGCCCGGCGTATTTTCTACCTCATAAATAAACTCTTTTTCAAACTGTGCCTGCTCTACTGTATAGTTTCGGGGAGGATAATAACACTGTGTCCCAATTCTGGCTTACACACCGTTTTTGCTCCGCTATGGGGTACCCTTTAGGTTTCCTTTCTTTTGAATGTACAGTGTGTCCTTATTTTAATGTGACTTCTTAAAGGATTGTGATCTCAAAAACTCTTTTTCAAACTGCATTTTTTTTCATCTGCTCCTGATTGATTTGAATAAAGTTACTCAGAAATTCAATTTTAAGTTTAGTTTTCTTTAAATAAGTCCTCCATCATCAGAAAAATGCCACAAGAACATGTTAAAACAACAAAAACATAATTTTCACGAAGAAGGTTAACCTACGTTCACACCGCCCTTGGTAATGAGCACCCTAGCGGCTACTTCCAATGAAATGTCTATGTAAACAGGCATAATTGCTCATTTCAAGCTTCTGCGTTCAAAACTCTTGCATTTACACATGGCTATGCAAGTTTCTATGACCCTTTTCTCTACGTACACAACGCGTGGCAATTTAACACTCGTTGCCAGATATTCCAGGTTGAACTTTGACCTATCAGTGACTCTGATTTGGTAATGACATGGTGAAACTCACCAAATCAGAGCGTAGCTGGTTTCTCTGGCGAACCCAGACAAGGACAGACCAAGGCCAATCTCCTGACATGATTGTCATCCATATCCCCCAATGCAAAGGTGCTAACAATGATCCGAACTGTTTCAGTTTTGTCTCTAAATTGCGCGATTTGCACCGCTGGCTGCGACTTTTCACACCAAGCCTCTTGTGTTGTAAGTGGCGGACATGCACTAGTAAACAGTAAAAGCCCCTCTTTGCTCGTGTAGTGTGAAAGCGTGTTTAGCGCGTTCTTTGACGAGCGTCACAAAGTCGGTGTGTAGGCTAGCGAAAGCGTTTTAACAGAAAGCTCTCAGTAACAAAGAGGGGAAGGGAGGGCGGGGTTGCTCCGCGCCACAGGTCCAACTCACAACTCAGAGCTGCATTTCTAATGAACTACTCTCTGCAGAAGCAGCATCCTTAAAAAGCTTTTACAATAGATCAAGGATGATCGCAGTGGGACTCTAAATAAATTTCTGTACAGATAAAAATTGCTTTCAAGCATGGAGCATCCGTCAAAGTTTAGGATGTAATTCCCACTTTCATAGAAACGGCTGTCCCAAAAGCAGGATTTGGGGGGGGGGGGGACATACCTCCAGAGCTTCATTGACAGCCTCTGTGCTCTCTGGTAGGTTTTCAGTTGCATGTAATTTTTCCTCCAAAGAGGTGAGCCAGCTCTGCTCCGTGTCCAGAAACTGAAGCAGCTCCATCCAGCAGGACCACACCTCCTGAAGAGCACGTCCCAACGTGAGCAGGAATGTTATCCACAAACATTTTTGAAGCCTCAACACATAGAAAAACTTTAAAATCCACAAGAATAGAGATTTTAAAAAAAACCTCCAAGGTGTGGCATTTGCTCTTGAGACGGTCACAGAGCTTGTTATAGTTGGCCAGGACCCCTTCTAGCTCAAAGGTCAGCTCTTGTCCAAAGCCATCACCAAGGTGAGCTGTTCGGGACACCAGCGTGTTGATGTTGTCCTTCAGGATCTTCACCTTCACCTCTTTCTGTAGCACATCCTCTTTAGCTCTCTATGGTGTCCCACCAGAGGACAGCAGAAAGGGGTTAAACAAAAACCAAAGGCTTAACTCTTCAAAATTTGACACGACCAATCCCACCTTCATCTCTTCCAGAGACACTTCCAGGTCCTCTGGACTTTTGTACTCAAAATCTCTCATCAGAAACTCTTCATCAACTTGAGCCATCCATTCCTGCATCTCTCCCAGGTCTTTCTTCAGGTTGACCTGCTTCTCCTGACTCTCTGCAGTATGTTCCTGATGACTGAGGAGCTGAAGGAAAACACAAAAATGCACCTTATAGATAGACATAACAAAAAAAAAAAGTTCCAGCGCTGACACCACCTTAAATCAAGCTGCAATTAACAGATACTAACACGAGTCTGAAGAGGGAACTACGCAGTTTCTGCTATGACTAAATTATGCAACACAAATTTCAAAAGGAGACTCAACCTCTCCCATTTAAAGACAAAGTAAAATAAAAAGAAAAAGTTCTCACCTGTGCGCTCAGCTCCGCCCACCTTTCCTGACACTCTTCCAACCTATCCTGCCCCCACTTTGCAAGTCCTGGTACTGCAATCGCCTGCACAGCTTTCACATTTTCTTCCATCTGCTTCAATGAACGCTCCACTGACTCCATCTCATTCACATACTCCTAGTTTGAAACAGAAGAAGCTTCTGATATTGCTATGGACTACAAGAACCAGAAAAACACTCCAAAAATGTATACTTTAGGCAAAAGGTGTAATTATTAAAACATTAATTCTTAAAAGCAGATTTTGATTAAAAAAAAAACTCCTTTTCTGCTTCAAAAACTAAAAGAGATTCAAAAATGCTTTAATGTTCTTACTTTGCACCTGCTCAGCTCTTCATGGAGATTCTCTCCATCTCCCAAACCTGTGGTGTCCCGAAACAACAACTCCTGAACGGCATCAAACCAGCACTGCACTTGCTCCAAACACACCTAAGTGCAAGAAGTATTGTAGGAGTTTTAAAATGTAAGGAGAATCTACATATTTTTCTAACACAACACATTACATTTATTGGCATTAAATGTGGAAACGTTTCATTTTTTGTGGGGTAAATTACAATGGTGTTACCCTAAAAGAATAAATTGCAAAAATACAAACAGATAAATAATTCGCAAAATGCAAATACAACTATATTTAAACTTAGTTTCCCCTTTATTAATTTAAAAGAAAAAATAGTTTCTATATGTATGCCTTTTTCATTTTTTTTAAAAAAGAAAAGGTGAAAAATAATCATCAGTCACTACCATTTTAGTGTTTCAAGCTGCCCCACCTGATTGTCCTTCATGCACCCCAAAATGCAATGCAACGTGCCATGCTCCTCACGTGCCCTGGAGGAGAGCTGACTCCATTTTTGTAGTTCTCCTGAATCAGACGCTTGTTGCGTTTGCTCAATCTGCAGGCACAAGCTCTAAAGGGCAAACCACAGACAATTTAGGATCACCCAAAAAATAGAACTTTCGTTAAAAAGGTAAAGAAAAAAAAAGAAAAATGTGAGCATCGAGTAAAAAAATTGTTTTTAGGTTTTCATGAGTACTCTTTATATTTATTGAACTGATTGGGCTTTCTAACACTGTAAAGTTAATTTTTGTTCTGGAACATGAAGCCAGACCATTACCAGCATCCCCCCGGACTAATAAAGTGATCTCAGACACGCCATCATAGTATTGTCCTGTATGTTGTGGTATCAGGCAGCTTGGCAGCTTTTCAGAATCCACAGAGAAATTTGAGGAGTTGCATGGACGGGCACGCTGCCCAGAATGTGCCTCCCCACCCGGCCCTGTGCCCCTGTCTGTCATGAAAACGAGGCTGCAGACTGATTCACATTCCAGCACAGAGCTGAGGAGGTGAGCAAACACACAAAACACCACATACTTTCAGGACTGCATGCAAAAACACAGAAAGTGTTGTAAACACACACAATGCACCCTTCTCCCATGGTAACAAAGTGACATGTTGTTTACTGGGGACAAACAGTGAAGTGATATCATGAAAAGCAAAAAAAATCCCTAAAAAATAGCCTGACAGTGCAGTTCTGTCAGACATTAGATATGATCAAAGGTGTCTCTGTTGTCTAAAAAAGTCCAATGTACTTCAAACCTTCCTCTTCTCAAGTTAAAATGGTCTGTTTGGACAAATTAAAATCAATTGTACCTTCAGAATGGACTAAAAAAAGTATCTTTGCCTAAATGCTTTGACCTGTTTTGTGGGAATGCCTTTATTATTATTATTATTTTTATTATTATTATTATTATTGTTATTGCAACAAGTAGGGCCTGTTGCAGAAAAGTTGGAATTTCTTTCTTAGGTTCACTTTAAAATGATAAACCTTAGTACGGTGATAAAGGTGAACGAACTTGCAGTGGGATTCTAAAAACCTCTGCCCATCCGTTTAGATTTAAAATTGATGGCAGCTAAAATGAGGGTGAGTTTTATAAACCTTAGCATTTCACTTTGTATTTAATCTCAAACCTGAGCACAGTTGGGGCCGAGGTCTTTCAAATGACTGTTAAAAGTCAAATGGGCCCCTGGGGCAAGACCCTTCATGCCACTGCCCAACTATGTAGCCACAGTGGGGCTAGGTCTCCCTGTGCTGGTCCCCAGCCCAGATAAAAAGCAGAGTTGTGTCAAGAAGGGCATCCGATTGTGCTATCAGTAGAAACTGATTCACTGTGGTGACTCCTAAAAAGAAAGATTAACCCTATCCTGAAAAGATAACTAAAACCCCAGAAGCAAAAACAGGACCAACACATACTCTTTGCTCTGGCTTTAAAAGGACCCAACCTCCTTCAGCGTTTCTTCTAAATGATCAGATACAGTGCAGTGACATTTTGTCTCGGTAAAAACTCTCACCTGTGCCTGCTCTACTGCCTTCTCTGTCGTGGGCAAGTCTACGACCTCCTCTCTCAGAGCAGCCAGTCTGACCTCCAGGTCCTCCAACACATTCTCAGCCACCTGGGTCACTTTAAGCTTTGTCAGAGCTGAATTAAAACAAGAAAAACATTCAGTGGGCAGAGAAATGAGGAAGAAAAGTAGGTAAATACATGGTGTAAAGTTCCCCAGCTGTGTAGGAATTTTACCACAAGGGGGCAGTGAGCGGGGAAATTCCCCATTTGTCTATAAATGTGCATGTTGTGGAAGACATTTTTAACAGCAAGTCTCTAAAAATTGCAAATAATAAAAAAAATTGAAGCTTCTGTCAGAAATTGTGAATTAAAAAGCTATAAAGAATATGAAAATAAAGCGACATGTTCCTGTGGTTCCGGTCCCCCCTGCTCCTCTTTCGCTCCATTTCTTTGTCCCTTAATTATCGGGTGCTTTAATTCCTACACAATCTGGCTCTGTTTACAGGATAAACTGAAAGAGCAGGAGATGGAGTGGAAGAGTGGGGTGGTGATGTAGAGGCCAAAGCAAGAAGCAAAGTGCTCTCAAGCAGAAACAAAATAGTTTTCCTTGGTTTTTGTCCAAGTTCTCAGAGTGAAAATAGGCACAACAAGAAAGACGCGCACTTGTGCTCTGAAGGAGGTTCAAGTCTCCCTTCAAGTGCTTCTTTTGGCAGAGATCAATGCCCATAAATTCCAGAGGTAAAGCGGCGAGTGATTTTCAGACCCAGTCCAGGTCACGTCGTCAGGTAAACATGAGCTCGTGTCAAAGCAGAGCAAAGCATACGGTTGTTCTCCTCCAAAACTGAGAGCCTTTAGAAGCCATTTAAGGGCATCGATTATAATTTGACCAGCCAAGATTTCATATGAAAGATGGAGTTAAATTTACACGCTGCGTGTGGGGGCGGTGCTGACTGGAAATATGTGGACCAGGAGCAAGAACAAAAGACTTTAAAAAAAGGCTTTTAAACTTCTTGCTTTCTGGCAATAAAAGGATGCTGTAAAACCAAGAAGGTGCTTTTTGCCCCATTTATACCTAGATTCACATCACCCAGCTATTTGTTTCTAAATGTTTTTGTAACGTTCAGACAAAGTTACCTTCATTGACTTGCTGCTCTCGTCTCTGCAGCTGCTGCAGCGTGGATGCGTGGTGAGCCGAAACCAACAGGACGCTGTCCTTCAGAGAGGACGCCGCTGCCAGACCTCCAGCCTCTGCAAACAGCTGCTCCAGTCGAGGGCTGAAGGAATCCATCTGAACAAGGCGGGACTGGGAACCACAACAAAAAACCTGAACATTAATCCCATTTTCTGTTGCTCTGATGCACCATTCAGTTTTTATTACAAACTGCAATATTTAGAACACAAATCCAAAGCTGTGTTACTAAGGGTCACAGGTACAATTCTGGATTAAAGTCACACAAAGCAGATCAGGGTGTGTGAGAACGAGACGGTAAATCTCACCCGGCATTCCCCACTCATATTTGTGAGGTCGACCTCGCTGCACTTTTCTACAGTGGCAGAACCTTTCAGCCACCTGTCATGCTCCTCCACGAGCCGGTCTACCTCGGCGACTTCTTCAGCAGCGGCTCTGACCCGAGACTGAGTGTGAACCCGCTCACGGGCAGCCTGGACCTCCCTTTTGCAGGAGTCCCACTCAGTTTGGATTAGGTCTACATTTGTTCTCACTGACTCCATGTTTTCAGACTCTGTGGATATAAATGGGAGTGAAATAGTACAAAAAAAAACTGTTTGTTTGAAGCTTTTGAAACTGAAAAAGATTCATTGTCGATTCCCTTCATACCCCTTTCCAACTGCTCTACCAGGCCTTGACCCTCCTGAATCACCTCTAGAACCGTGGCCTCCTTTGCTGAGACCTCCTGCTCCACATCCTGTATGTTCAACAATCCACCAGAGGGTTTAAAATACATTCTTTTAACATATAAACAATCATTTCCAACTGTACCTTAAATTTCTTTGACAGATCTGGGGAGTCTGGTGTATTTTCAGCTGGTGTGGTAGCTAGAGCTTGGGTTGATGTTTTGCATGCTCTTATCCAGCTCAACAAATCCGATGTTTTGTTCTCAAACCTGTCAAACAAAGCAAACGCAGTCTGCAAAAGACACTTCCAAGCTGCTGATGGTCACCAACACTTTGGGTCACAGCTTTTACCTCTGTAAAGTCTCTGCGCTTGTCTCCACCAGCCGTTTCTTGGCCGGAGCAGGTGGTTCCAAGTCCTGGTCAACGGTGGAAGCAACCATTGCCACGTCCATCTGAGTGATCCCAGCATCTGTCACGGACTCCATCACCTAACGAAAGCAGGTACAAGAACAGTGAAACAGTTGATAGAAACAAGAGTTTTCTCATTTCTATGTCTTTCATCCAACATTCTCATAATCCAGCTGGTTTACAGATTGATTATTAAGTAAATTCACTCATCGCATGTGCTGCTGTCTGATATATGGGTGGTCTTTAACCTGCACACCAAGCACCTTCTCATAAAGTTCAACTTTATTTAGGGAACTTTAATTCACTTTGGTAGTTTTGACAACAAGGAAGAGAAAGAAATGAGATTTAAAGATTTTTTCCAGACCAAACTTCAGAGTAAACACCAACCTGGAAGGAGCAATCCTGCAGCTTCTGCACCAGGTTGTCCCATCTGTGAGTCAACTCCTCCGTGTCCCCCTCGATCCTGGCCCCTGCTGTGGGATTTTGCAGCAACTGAATCACGTCCTGTCCTGCCTCGGCCAGCTTGTCCAACGTCCTCCTCTTCTTCTCCATGTCTTCCTTTAATATCTAAAAAGAGTGACAGACTTATTCTTTAAAAAAGGTTGATTTAAAATTCGATTTATTTCTATATCTACAAAAGAAATGTTGGCACTAACAGTAAAAAAAGAACAAAACTCGTACTTACAGCTAGCTGCCGTA
The DNA here is from genome assembly GCF_053564925.1 of Oryzias latipes. Taxonomy (NCBI): domain Eukaryota; kingdom Metazoa; phylum Chordata; class Actinopteri; order Beloniformes; family Adrianichthyidae; genus Oryzias; species Oryzias latipes. The sequence continues at coordinate 16,094,624 of NC_136260.1, read as the reverse complement.
CATTAGTATTCATTTCAGAGGAGTCTTTGAAGTTTCTGGTCTGAACTTCATTTAGGGCCTCCTCTTTTTCTGCCAACCACTCTGTAAACAGACTCTGCAAGAATGAAGGGAAGTAAAATTCATTACTAATTTATCATGTTTCTGGAAACACCAGCTTTAAAAGACATTTTTCATTGTTTAATGGTTCTTTTTAGCATCTCTTAAAAATCTTTAAAAGTTTTATTTATTTATTTTTAAAGTGATGTGACACTCAGCATCCCACCTGGTCTGATAGAAGCTGCTGCCAAACCAGAAAAACTTCCTGCAGCTTCTGCCACTTTTCTTCCGTCCAGCGACACACAGCCGCCCAGCGTTCGCCCAATGACTGGAATTCAAATATTTAAATAAAAGAAACAGGAAAAATAAATAATAATCTGAAATCCCACATATACAAACGTTTATGTCTCACACATTTTCGGAGAGTCTGTCGTCTTACCTGCAATTGCTCCTCCAGGGCAGCGGTGGTGCTCTCACCACTATTCTCATCCACAACAACCACCATGTGAGTGAGAGAATTGACCTTCACCTGCTCCACCTCCAGATCATTCTGCAGCTCCTGCATGAAAACAAAACACAAAATGAAATCAATTGTTTGAGTTTTCTGAAGTGTATTAAAAGAGATTTAGCTTGGAGGCTTTATTTACTTTATGTTGTTCGATCTTTTCCTTGTAGACCTCCATGTCTTCAGGAGCTGGCTCCATCTCTATCCTTTTAATTCGCTTCTCGGTCTGTGTCAGCCAGTCGGAGAGCTGCTGCAGCTGCTGCTGCTGAAGATCCATCAGGACCTCGTGGAGCCTAAAAGCGAATGAGTAGAAGACATGTTTCTGTAAACGCACCTCAATGCATGAAACCCAGAGGAGCTTATAACTGAAATTGAGGTCTGAAAACACTATGGAGGACAACAGGAACATCATTTATGGACAACTACATCCAATGGACTAAGTGTTATTGGGCATCACTGCCTTGTAGACTCAGATTTGGAATTGGATAATTCAGACTCAGATTATTTGGATGGTCTCCAACATTTTGTCCTTTCTGCAAAAGAAGCTACAACAAGTTGACTTTTTGTGGCAGCAAAGCGGACCCATGTGTGGGACTTTACCGGGCCTGTCGGTCCATGCTGGCCACCCGGAGATTCTCCCAGCGAGAGTTCAGGAGGCTCATCTGCTCCCGGATCTCCTCTTCTTCCTCTTCTGTCAGGCTGCCCTGAGCAATCAGCTGGTTCCCTGCCTGCAGCACGTTTCCCACGCTGCTCTGATGAGCCGTCAGCTCCATCATGAAGGCCTTCAAAGCAATATGGAGAACTACAAATCAGAATTTTAGCTAATTGCTGCACAATCTGTACACCTTTAAAGTCATTTTTCTTGCTTTCATTTTTTTGTATAACACTTTATATTGCAAGAATCAGTGGATAGCCCTTGAAAATGCAGTAAGGAGAAACATTCAGAGCACCTCCTGAGTGCACTTCAGATGGGGCCTTGTAGTGAAAGTACAGGAGCAACAAAGCACAAACAAGCTGGATTTTCCCCCCCCAGCGTTCCTGAATGGTCTGGCTGTGTGAGAGGCTTTGGATCCTGTTGCTCTGTCTCACGACCAGCTTTCTGCTTTGACCTGGATTCCAGACATTCAACTTCAGCAAAATTCACACTTCAGCCAAGGGAATCCAGCCAAAGCCCCTTTACACACATGCACAGACACAAACCTCGCAAATACGCCTCGTCAAGCAAGCAAATAAGTAAGTAAGCAAGCTCGGGGCCAGGGCACCATGGAGCGATCTGAGCCACTGTTCTCAGCAGAATTCCAGGAATTCCCAACATGTACAGAGCATGTAGTGATGTTTGTGGGAGACCTCCAGGTTTGAAATTCTCAATGTAGACAGGGTTTAACTCAATTGTGATCCATGCGTTCTAATGTTTCAAATCAACATGCAGATCAAGTATTTGGATTGGGACGCTCTAACATGGCAGCAACCTTTGCTATGAATTTTTATCCCAATATCCCTCCAGCCATCCTGTAGGCCTCCTACCTCATGAGTGTGAAACTGCTCTTTCACTTCTTCCACATCGTTAGAAACCTCCTCCTGAATCTGTAGTGTGTCCTCGGCTGACAGCAACCAAGTCAAGACCTCTTCCAGCGTAGTCTGGTAGGTGTCGAGGTCCACATCCAGCAAGCCGGCCTCCACGCCCCCCTCAGTCTCTGTCCCGGGGGTCTCAGGCCGCAGACTGCTACCGGCATCTTCCATTTGGACATTCTGCCGTAGCAAAGGACATAGATGAAGCTCAGAAATATGGCAGAGCACTCAGTAAATCTTCGGGCTTCCACTGTGAGCTTATCAACTTCTAAAGAAGCCATGGGGGAGCCACACTGGGAAATTACAATTTACTTTTCTGACCCCCGAGAGATGCTCCTTCCTTTTAAAGACCCACTCAAATAAAAATTGTGTTTTGGGTGTTTTTAACTTGTTCTTGTGGCGTTTTTCCTGATGGCGGAGGACATAATTGCATTTGTGATTAAAAAAAAAATGCTGTTCGAAAAGGAGTTTGTGACTTTGAAAACACGATGGGTGGACCACAAGCTCCCTGCTCCACTTAAACGGAAACCTCCCAGCAATGGGGAAGGGAAGGGAAGGGGAGGTTGCTTGGTGCCAATGGTCTCGGCCACAACTCGAAAACTAATTTCTAATGAACTACTGCCGCTCTGCAGAAACTATGTCCTAGAAAAACACAAAGGTTTTGGATTTTGGGTCAATAGAAATTCTTTGAAAATACATTTTCCGTAAGGAGATGAACAAAAACAAAGTTCAGGAGGGAACTGCAATTCTAATATCTACCTTTAGGGGAGCAATTTAAAGTCTAAAGCAAATAATTGAAGTAGAAGAAGAAGAAAACTTCTAATAATAAGAACGGATTAGATTTATCTGCGCTTTCTTTTTGGTGCTAAAAGTGCTTACAATTTATCCATTATTCATTCACTCCTCATTCATACTTGGTGAAGGTAATTACTAATGTAGACTCAGCTGCTCTGGGGCAGACTGACAGAGGCTTGGATGCCAGTTTGCGTGGATGCCAGTGATCTGACAATCACCGCCATATTCATACACATTCACACACCAGCCGCACTGGAGGCAGGGAGGGTTAAGTGTCTTGCCCAAGGACACAACGACAACTGGCTGGGGGGGGGGATTGAACCCTTCGGTCATCGAACTACCTGCTCTACTGTCTGAGCCACTGGCCACTGCCGCATTCTCAGTGTAACTTGAAAATCACAAGAGTTAAACATTGGTACAAAAAAGGGCAAAATAAGTAAATTTGTTAACTTTTTGCGTAACAAACAAACACAATATAAAATGAAAGTTTAATAAAAAGTAAATATTTGAGTATTTGTAAGTTAATCATTTTAAAATATTTTTTTTCTTTCTTAAGGGGTCTCTAGACAAAATCCCCCACAGTGAATTTAATTTGACGGCGATTGTTCTTTCTGACTCGACTGTACGCAAACTTTAAACCAACACAAGAAAAAACTGGAGAGCGCCCCCGTGTGGTTACAGTGAATTACAGCACCTGGTAATCCACAGATGGCCTCACACAGAAGAACAAACAAGCCCCACTCGGCTTACGAGTTCAGGCAAGATCAGGCGTGTCGAGGGTGGGACACCCAGGCAATGAATTTATTATTTGAGAATGTTGTGACTTTATTTTTTTTTACAAAATCTACATGTTGGATTTTCTTTTTTTATTAGTTAAATTATTTTTTCATTTTTTACGAGTAAATATTTGTATAGTTAAGGTGTTACGAAAATCTAACAGAGATACTAATGTATTTGAAAAACAATGTTTTATATGTTTAGATTCTATATAATACAGTAAAATCAAACCCCTTCATTTCTTACAGCATACAAGCATGTTTTCAAAAAGACCTAACCACTTTGGAGGGCCCTATGCAATTTTCAAAAGTGTCCCGCCCTGAAATGAAAAAAATATACTGCATGCCTATACTGGGATGCTGGGAGGTGCTGCTGGAAAACTGAGCAGCTCAATCCTAATTTTAGCAACAACAGACCTTCTCAAACAGGGGGAACCTTGATAAAGTTAAGTGCAGTTCACTTGTTTGACAGAGTCTGGCAGAGCTTGATGTTGCTCAGATAATCTGTCCGGAGCTGAAATAGATAAAATCTCTGTGGTTGCAGCAGTGCCAAATCAAACATGACACAAATGTGAAATGACTGTGAGGATCGCTATAGTAACAACATAACTGTTTCTGGGTTTTTCCCCCCTTTCTCAACAAAATGTTGCTAAGAGTTTGTTTTAGTGCAAAGGTAAAACTACTATGTGACAATTTTGGAATAAAGTTGTTTGTGTTTAATGAAAACTGTTAGGACTGATAGCTGCGCCAGAGTTCCGACTCTCAACTGACATCATAATCTAGTACTGCAACACTACAAAAAGTAAATCCATAATAATGGCCTTCTTCTTCTTCCTCCACTTGGTTTCACTTCCAGCAGCATTATATTTCCTATTGGGAGAAAAGTGTTCCAGGAAAATAAACTTCTTGTTGGACCGACCGGAGTTTAAATGAATTTTCCAGCGTTTATTCCAGGGTGTGTGAAGGGGTTGTTTGGGGACTAAAAACCTCTGGAATGAGGAGCCAAGGGAAAAGCTAATGATGAAATGAGGAAAATCTAACCAATATCAGGCAGAGTCCGTTTGGCTGAGAATGTTAATGTTGTCACGTTTTAAAATAGTCAAAAGAAGGATGTTTGCACTTCCAAATACTTCATCTTTAAGGCCGACAAAGGTCCCCCCACTCTCTCCATGCTCAACCATTTTTCCCCTCATTTCATTCCATCCATTTTCAGCCTTGGGGTTTCCCGCCTGCAGTTTGGTCTATGGGGTAATGTCAGAGGGGTGAGTCACACCTCTGCTCCCAATTTGCTCCTGCCCGCTGTGCTTTTCATACACTTGGCAGCAGAGAATGAAGCAAAGTGCTTTTTTTATTTTTTTTATTTAACAGAATGGGACTGACTCATTCTGTCCAGCAACATGTGACGGCATTCCTCATGTTGTACACACCAGCCTTGGAGCTGGGTATAATCAGAAGCAGAGCAGCAAAACGTTAAAGAAATTTGTTTTTGCAACTCCAGCTGTTTAAGTTGTTGAACCGACACCTCTGGATTCACAGTGAGAAAAGGTGTGCATGCTTACAGTACAGATGGAAAAATCCAGACAGCAACTCTGACGGAGCACCAGGAAAAGAATAAAAAAGGAGAGATGACCTAAAATAAAATTTTAAATTGGCTATCCCTCCTTTTAATGAATACTAATATTTTCAGTAAGAGAAGTTGTTATTTTTCAAAATAATACAATCAATGCAATTGAAACAGCTTTATTTGTTAAGCCCTTCTGATTAATTAAAGTGTTTTTTTAAGAAAAAGGTAGGAATTTCTTTTTTCAATTTCTGGCTTTTTTACTGAATTTTGTCAACTAAAACCCTGATTGATCAGAAACAAACCATCACTCAAGTAAAACTAAGTTTCTATTGCTTGCTAAAACATATGCTCAAAGAACTGCCGAGATTTAAAGAAATAACTCCTTGATGCCTATTGATGCAAATATCCGTCAAAACACTTTGGATCCTAAATTACCACGATTTCTACATGAAAACAAAAACATAAGTAATTTAAAGTTAAATATAAACACTTTGATACACAAGCAAATTTTACTGTGTATAAATAAAGCATAGCAATATTTTATTTTATTAAAGCAATATTAAAGCACTTCATACCTGTGTGCAGAAATAAACAATCAAGTGTTTTACAAGTTTCAAACTGTAAAATTGATTTACAGAGCAGTTAAGTTTTATTCAAACCATCTATGAATAATATAATAATATTATTATTATTATAATCTATGATTAATTGAGATAAATAACTTTAAAAAAAAAGTACTCTGAATTTGTGCTTAATATTCCCTTCACTAAATGTTCTTGCCCACTTATGTATTTTTTCCAGTTAATTTCGATTTTTGAAACATTGGTTTGCATTAATATCAAAATCATGAAGAGGTTAGCTGCAGTTGTGTGTCAAAAAAAGGCTTATTTTGGGAATTTGTTACTGATTTCTTGGTTCATATATTTTTTGATTTGTCTTTTTTAAAACAGACTTGTATCTTTTACTATTTGTATTTTTGTTGATATTCATTTATTCCAAATAAAAGCGTGCCTCTGTGGCTGTGTGCGACTTTTTTCCAGACTGTGCGTGTACGGCAGAGTGATTCTCCCTCAGATGAAACCCAGTTTAATGTGGCCAAAGGCCTCTTCCACCACATCCTCACATGGTTTGTTTTCCGTTACCTGCACACTGAGCCCTGGAACGGCGTCTTCGGTTTTAAATTTACGGGGTAAGGTCTCCACCTCTCTAATGGCATCCATGCTCACATCTTTGGGCAGCACAGCAAAAAGCGACGTCACGTACATGATGATGGACTTCTTGTCTGGTAGCTGCACTGCCACATCTGGAAAAAAAAGATGTGGATGGATGAAGAGAGGTATAAAATTGGAAGGGTGAGGACCCGACTTGCAACATTTATTACTGATTTAACACAACTAAAAGGCTGCAGGTTTGGAGCCCAACACTTCTTTAACCTGTTCCCTCCTTTGAGTTCATCCAGCTGCTGCCATCATATGAAAGTAAACTTCATGACATGCTGCTTTCATTTGTCGGAATCTTGGTCAAATAAAAAGCAACCTTCAACAACTCTGCAGTATAACCTTTCAAGCTAAGCAAAAGCCAAATGATGGAAGCGACAAATGTACCTTCAGGATCCAGGAGCCGTTCGATTCCCAGCTGATCTCTGGCTACAGTGAAAGCATGGTCGAGTCTTTCCATCGGGCTCAGTCTGACAACCTGATCCCAGCTGAAGGCTTCTGGCCTGTGGTTTCAACACAGTTAAGGGATGAAACATTTCAGAATAGAGCTGGGATTAAAGGAAATCTAATTATTTGGTTTCACTCATCTTCACTTACAAGATGTTATACTCATTTATTAAATCAACAAAGGTTTTTTCATTTTAAAAATATAGGCTTTTAATTTGGTAGGGGGAAAAAAGCTTTTAATTTAAAAATGATTTTAATAAAAATTAAAATCTAACCATGCGAATATACTCTATGAAATCAGAATCAGAAATCCTTTAATGTCATTGTTACACAAGAAGCTTGTGATAACGAAAATCCAGGTGCTCTCCAGCTGTTTGGACAATAAAAAAATAAAGTAATATACATATATGGAATAAAAAGAGAGAAATAGAACAATTTGTGGAACTATGGATAAATACATGGATGCTTACATGTATTGAAGATTTATTTCATAAATAAAAACCCAAAAACTGTTATTTTTTTGCAGCTAGATTTTCAGCTGTTCTGAGGTTTTTGCAGATGAAAATGTGGCGGGAGCGGCAACTATCGAGTGAGGAATGTGTGTGTTCAGTGATCCACCCAAAGCCCGGGCCCACGTTTAAACCAACAGTACGGTTCTCACAGCTCACAGGCCTGTGTGTGTCACTAGTAAAGACAAGGGGGTAAAATAAAAAAGACAGGGAGGGGGGGTGCATCCCTTACCCCCACGCCTTTTCTTTCACGCTCAACAGTGTAGGCGCGCGCACTCACAAAGCGTGAGCAAACAGTGACATAGCACGCCTAAACAGAACAAGACAAGCAGTGTGCACATGTGCACAAACACCCAGACCTCCCGACACCCGCAGCTCCTCTCCTTCATGGAGCTTTTTTTTTTTTTTTTTTACTGCAGCCGTCGGACTCTTTACAGTTTGAGGATGTGATTTAAAATCCGAATCAAAGGGTACACGGCCAAGGTGCAGGTAAAATCCACCTCATACGCAAAGAATGTTGCAAACAAAACCCAGAAAAAAAAGAGGTTTTATGAGTCAGGCGGAAGGCGTTTGGGACATTTCTGCTCACCTGAAGTGGTGCAGGATGCCATTAAATGCCAGGCCGTCAGACCAACTTGTTGTGAAATTTAGTACATTGACTTCAGGGTACGAGCGTGTGCACTGTCGCACCCAGCTTAGCAGGATCTTTTCACTGTTGTTCTGCTGCAAATTGGACATGATGTCTTTCATGACGTCTTTCACCTACACACAAAAAAAGGGACACTTTATTACAGACAACTGAGTTTTTTTTAGTCCTATAAGCTGAAATCAACACAAACGGTAATGAAAAGCTGCAGCTCCAGCACAGAGTGTCAACAGCTGTTCCAAATGTCAGGCAGACAACACAGATGATGATTAGTATGTTTGCATGCAAGCATGCACTTTCCATCATCTGCTTTTTTTTTTTTTTTTGTCATTGTCGGTACACAGGGAGTTAATGGAGCAATGGTGATGAGATGTTGTGTGAGTGAGCTCACCTGCCAGTGAAGGATAATGCTCCAGATGAGGCCCAGCGTCAACTTGTGGTTCCCATCTACGATATCTGTGCCTCCTATGTTTACCAGATCCACCTGGCGGACCGAAAAGAAATGAGTCAGACGGACACTTTGTCCTCTTTAAAGACTCTCAGTTTTAATATTTTTGTTATGTTAATAGAAGCCCAAGTTTCGTCTGTTGTGACTGTGAATTTTCACATTTTAAGGTAATTCTAAAGGAATTGCATTGTATGCATTTTATGCATTAAAAAGAACTGTCAAATCATTAAAGACCCACTCCCATGAAAATTGTGTTTTAAACATGGTCTTGCTGGCATTATTCAGATTATGGAGGATATATATAAAGAAAATTGATCTTAAAATTGCATTTCTGAGTATTTCTTTAATCGAATGAGGAGCACACACATAAATGCCATTGGATAGAGCTTGTACGTGTGACGTAGAAACTACTACGTCAAGCCACAAGCTCCCTGCTCCACTCCATTCTGATGTATCCACAAATAGATCCATGTACGTCCTGGTTTTCCTCGTATGAGCTGACATCTGGCTCAAAACTGCAGAGCTGGATAGGTCTGATATTGTTCGCCATTTTTGTTGCACCGTCAACGTTAGGTTGGGGTCATGAAGGGCTGTAAGCTAGCGTGAAACAAAAGCAGATGGATGTTGGAAAGAAGGAGCAGGCTTACTCTGCACCAATCGTCCCGCCCACAACTCATAGGTTAATTTCTAATGAACTGCCCCTCTGCAGAAACTATGTCTCCTCTTGTTATCACATAATGGTAAACACCATGGCCACCTAACCACATCATGTGAAAAGATTACATTTTGTTCCGGCTTTTAGTGTTTTCACGCACAATGCTTTTTAACCCAAGGTTACATCCGTTAATCGCTTCTGCTATGTGGCCACTGAAAAGTTTTTCACCTAAAGCAAGGATTCACTTAAACCAAGAGCCAAACTTGAGATAACCTTTCACAAATAAAGTTGGAAGGCTATCTGTTATTAAAAGACTATGCCCCTTTTTATTTGCAAGTTTAATGCTCAATAAATAAGGATAATGAGATTTCTAGCATTTTAGAATCTCTATAACTGGTTATTAACCTGGTTGGAAACATGTTTATCTTTGTTTTTATATCAAAACAAATGAATACTGTTTCTCTCTGCAAGTCTCTTGTGGTAACTTTGGGAACTGCATCGGGCAGTAATTTTTGCAGCTTCATTCAGGAAGTTAAAGAGTTCTGACTTTGGTGAGACTAAAAGATGATTTCTTTTCATACAAAGCTGCATGTATGCAGTCTGACTTTTATTTTAACAGTATTTTTTGGTTTTATTTCTTTTCTCTTCTTGTCTTTTAACACATATAAATGTTGCAGCTTTCACTAAATTACAACCAAGGAACTAGAGAGAAAAAAAAAAATCAGATAACGTTAAAAAAAAGAAAATCCCAGGCACTCACATGATTTTGATGCAGCACTTGAAGCACTTTGTTGACATTGTTGAGGGCGTGCACTCTGGTGGCACCACGCTCTTTGGTCTGAGGAAGGGGAAGCCCATCAGAGATCAGCTGAGCGTTTATTTAGAACTCTTCAGAGATAAAAACTTTGAAAATGAAGTGATAAAAAAATTAACATTTTCTTTGTGCAAAAATATAAAAGTTGATCCAGAAAAAAAACACATTTACATACATACATTCATCACACCTATTACCCCATCAGCAGCATCCAGAGGTCAACTTATGGAAAGAATGGCAGGATGAGCACTTGCCAACTGCATAGTTCTTTCAAGTCAGTGCATACCACAACCACACATTAGCACCCCATTATAGCATTAGCATCACATTATCACAGTGCGCTTGTGTGCCGGCTCACATGGCAGAGAGACAGCGGGAAATCATCGCAACTGCAGGTGAAAGAAAGATAGGCGCACAATCCCACCTTTGTCCAAAACACTGATATTAATGGAGGGGTGGGGTGGGGGTTGCTTTTATAACTACTAAAGAAAAATTAAATTAATTCATCATTTTTCCAGTCAGATGCTTTGTGTCTCTGTAATTAATGAGTGTGAATTGTTTAAGGATGCATTTAGAAAGAGGATTCTTTTTTAATGCAGAAATGATCAGATAAGCACCACTTAGGAAGACAAAAGCCATTCTAGTTGTGTAAAATATATTTTAGGAGGCTATGCAGGTTTTAAATAGATAAAAAGTGAATGCAAGCTTACCTGCACTGTGTTTGTGAGACCTTCCAGGAGGTCCAGCAGTTTGGTACCATCTCTCAGGTCAGTAAACATATCTCTGATGGAAGTCTTCCCTGTCTACAAGGAGAAAGATTTGTGTTTTTTATACTCTATTACAAATATTATATAAATAAACTAAAAACCAAACAGGGTCTCTGTGAAAGGTCACTGAAAAAAGAGGGATAAGGCTCTGCACTGATGTTGTCTCTGATGAATTAAAACAACAATTTTAGTTTGTCCGAAAAATAAAATCAATCAAAATAACTTCCTGTCATTTTTACCTTGAAAAACAAACCAATATAGTCTGTTTTTCACTTCTAAAAGGAAACACGAATACCTTGGAAAACTGTGCATTAATCCACTTTGTGAACGTTTTCTTCTGCACAGCATCATGCTCATCTACACAGAGAGAAAAAAAAAACAATGTTAGAAAACAGTCAACAGTCATAAACAGTCAATGTTCAGTTCTGTGGGTTTATTTCTGGAAAAAGCCGAGCTTCGGGTCAAACTCGCGGTCCAGCTGACACGCTGGTGATTGGTAATTATAGCTGCAGGCAATTATGGCCTAAAAGCATCTAGATCGATGAGGCCTCGACGTCAGAAGACTACAGGAACAAAATGTAGACAAGAGGGTTGTTTATACAATACGCTTAAATGTCAAAAAGAGTCCGAACCAAAGCAAACACAAATGTACGTGCGCACAGGCACCCTCGATCCCTTACTGTACAATGGAATCGAACTTTGCACATATTTCACATTCCCTTCCCACTTGACTCCCTCCTACCCGCTCCTCCTTTCTCCTCCACCGTGGCTCTAAAAAAGGGTCTCATTGTGCATCGGGCACCGGGTCAGCCGCTTTGATGTGCCCGAGCGACGGCCACATCCTGGTGTTTTTGAAGAAAGTCTCGCAGAAACACGAACTTCAAAAGGTAAACACTGAAATATTCTCTCCAAATTTCTGTCTGCATCCTACAATAGCAGCTGAAATAGAGAAACCATTGCAACTTTAACAATTTTTGTGAAAGCTGAGGCGTACGAGCACCTCAGCCCTTGGTGTGGTGGTTCACAAAAAGGGAAAATATAAGAAGTTTAATCTCCTAAATGAGCGACTAATAAAGTTTTAGTACACTTTAAAAAAAAAGTATCCTTTTTCCAGACTCTCATCCAGCAAACAGCATCAAAGGTCAAAGGTTACGATGTCCGGGCCCAGCAGCCTACAGCTCCTTTGTTGCGGGTTTGGTTTGTGTGTTTGCAGCCTCAGGCTGGGTGAAAAAGGGCATAAAAACATGAATGCGCTACAAGGCGAGGGCAGAGGCGGGGTGAGGGAGGTGAAGAGGTGGAGAGGACGAGATGACCTACATCAGAGCAAAGCGTCCAGTCTGTTTCTCCGTGTTCCTCTCCATCTAAACATTAGATGATGACTGAGGACGCGTTTCACCCCGGCTGCCAGCGCTACTCGCCAGGAAAAAGGGCTGTTCCTTTGAGGGGATAAAAGGAACTGGAACAAAAATGCCGTCTTCCATCAGATTCAAAATGAGAACCTACAACTGGAAATGATGCCACACAAAAAGTGATGTTCCACATTGTGTTTGTTTGAATAAAATGAAGCTGCTGCACAAAAAGGTCATTTTTTGCGCTTAGAATATTGATTCCAGCTGATTTTTCCACCTCAAAAAAAGAGGCCATAAGATATATAAAAAAAAGGGTGAGAGGCTGGCAGAGGATCAGGAGCTCCATCAACGAGCCCTGTCCTTCCAGCTCTATCTGAAGAGCCGGTCTGCTGAACGAAGGTCTCCTGGATTCTCCTTACTGTCCTTCTTGGCAGCACAATAAACCTGATTCATGCACAATACCACCCCCCCATTCCCCCCACCCACCTTGATCTGTCTGCTGCACCGACTCGCCAAAGCACAGGAATGTCCAACTGCTGGACAGATCAAAGCCTACATGTCCCCGAATGAGGAGCAGCGGAAAAACAGCAGATGATTCCCTCAAAGAGGAGCCTGTGCAGCGCCAGTCCACTAATCCACAGCTTCATTTACAACAAATAGATTAATAAAATGAACAATGTGTAAAAGTAACAAGGCCTACATTTTTGGAGTTGATCATTTTAGAGTATAATAAAAGGCTCTTTGGCTTTAAAGATAAAGCTGAGTAGTGGTTGAGATTCAGTGGTGTTACTTACATATATATTTTTAAACTTAGGTGGTCCTATGATTATTAAAAAAAAACTGTTTGAGGTTTTTTCTTTTCTTTTGTTTTTACCACTGCTGACATTACACTAAATCAACAGGCACAACGTGCCGTATCATTCCTCCAAAATGGAGATACAGTGTACCATATTGTAAACCAATGTTGTGTTTATGTTCAATACCAGGTAAATAAACAGACACCAGCATATGACTTTTGCTTTTTGCATCTTTAATTTAAGTAAATTTGCTGCAGCATGAGGATATTGTGGGACACTGGGGGGATTTTATTTTGAAAGAAACGTTTGTGTAGTAATTTCAAAAGCTAAAGAAATTACAATTGTTACATAAATCAATTGTAATACCACAATATTGCAACAATAAGTTACAGTTTATAAAAGAATGTCTTAATGGTGACAAAAACATAAAAATGTGTATTTTTCGAAATCATGAAGCGGGGCTGGTTGCAGACCTGGAGTTTAAATTTTGGATCCCAGGTATGAAAAGAATGGAATCTACAGCTGGATATGAAAAAATTAAGATGACATTTAAATTTTAGAGACCAGAAACCTAACATTTATCAAAGAAATAATTATAATAATTTGTGTAAAGCTTCTCATGGATGTTTATAGACAGCAATGTTTTTGACTCTAATAGCTTGAAAAACTAAAATCCTATGGGATCACAATGACTTTTTCCAAATAATTTTCCTATACTTTTATCGTAAATGAGTTTAAAATGCAAATTAATAAAAGCTGTGCTCGCCCAAAAAGGATTTTTTGGGGTTTTTTACGATAAACCCAAAAAAGAGGCAAAGGTCACATAAAAAAAGTAGATTTGTTTGCAAAGATGACCTCTGGATGTTTGCTGACAGAAGAAAATCCATAGAGTCAACATACAATTTAAAGAACTAAAAAAGCTTCCAGCATAAACTTGTTTGTTTGTAGCACTTGAAATCTAATAAATACATTTCTAAGTTTTAGGATATTTTAGGAAAAAAAAGGGTCTTTATGGGTCACTTGGTCATATGACAGAGTTATCGCACAAGCCCTGTGAGGCAAGAGCACATGGGAGAACATTAACCTCTGCTTTCTGTCACAACATCAGGACCTGTCTGTAAAAACAAAAAGAGACTTCTCCCTTTGGTCTAAAGCCTTTCTTTGAACAAAGAAATAAAAATTCTGTTTAAAAACTTATTTTTAAGGAGTTTTCCAAAGAGCGACATGAGTCCTCTGACTGAAAAGGGGTAAATGTACGTAAGCAGCTGAGAACACAGAGCGGACTCATGAGCAAACACAGCTCCAGTCTCCTTCCTTCACACAGGTGGAGAGTTGGCGACCACACAACAGGGAGGTGTGGGGAAGGGGAGGCACAGCGAGGTGAAAACCAAACAAACCGTGAGGGTTTCCACGACAGCCTCACACTCCAAACCCCAGGGTGATGTTTATAATGTTTGCTCAAGCAACGAGTCGCGGTTATTTTTAACAAATCTTTACTTAGCAGCTACAAGTTTGGTCCGGGAGCTCCAGAGTTTCATGAGGCCTTTAGTAAAAGTGATGGAGAACACTCAACACAAAAAAAGCTGCAGAAAATTACAAGTTATATCATTTTTTTTTGAAAAAAAAGCAATAAAGAAAATCAGCTTTTAAGCAAGAAAAATGGAGGAAAGGCCTTTTATCAAAGCACCACCCAGCTAGAAAGGTGCCAATCCTGAACAAAAGTGGATTTCTGGATAAATCAATTTTAACAGCCCTTAAAGGCATACATGCAAAAACCAAAAGCAAACCAGCACAGAACCCAATAACAGTCATTCGCAGAGATGTGTCATGTTTTTCCTTCGTAGGTTGAAAGGAATTCACTGAATTCCTCCAAATCCCAGGCATGCCTCCCACCTCTCTTCGGTTTGTCACTTGTTCTAGCTTGTCCCACCCCGCGATGCCTTGTTGACACCATTTGCTCACCACAATCTGGGAATTGATGGAGAGAACTGAACACCCCGAGAGGGCATTTACTCCGTTAACAAATGTGCACGGAACACTGTAATTAGAGAAAAGGAAGCCCAGAAAAGATGAAAAAGACAGACTGAATTTTTCAAAGAGAGGAAAGTAAATCATTAAAAAGGATTTCATGATTTCTGCGTCCAAAGAAACAAAATAATCTGAAGTAATCCATGGATAAGTAGGTAGAAGTAAGCGAAAGGCAGCTCCTTAGTCAATCCAACAACTTCCCAACATCCTAATCTGATTCTGCTCCAAAAGTCAACATTGGTCAACATTTCTCCAGTTTGAATCCAATCTAAGCGAGTTCCTACCTCTGACTTTGAGCCCAGGCTCTGCCATCTTCTCCCATAAGCCCCTCTGACAGAGAGGAAACGGTGAACCAAAAAAAGACAGGAGGATCACTTTGAAAAACCCTTTCCTCCTCTGCCTCTGTCGCTCCTTGACCAGACACGGATGGGAAGTATGCGGCAGCAGAGGGCGAGGGGAGGGAAAGAGGGGGCACCATCAATGAAAGGGAAAGGGATTGGAGCCGAGCGGAACGGGACAGGGCAAGCCTGTGAACAGGGAGCCATCCGGCACGGTGGGATACGGACTATGCACAGATAAATGCTTTGGCACCATCGCTCACTGCCATCACAAGATGAGGAGTGAGCGGGAAAACAAAAGCATATCAGATTACAAACTCAAATTTAATGGGAAAGTAAAGGATGCAGTGAAAAATTTAAGTTTCTGCTTTTCTGATTTCCAGTCTCGTCACAATAAGGCAGAAAGAAAGTATTATTTGAGTGAAAGTAAAGAGAAAGAAATGCAAGAGATGCTCAAGATTCATAGAACTTGCAGATAAAATGTCCAAAATGTACACTAGAGAACAGTTTCTCTTCTAGCTACACAAAAAAACCAGACTTTTGCAGCTGGCGATCTTCAAAAACAGTAGAACATTCAAACGCCGGTCAGCTTTTTAAGTACAGGAAAAGAACTTTACCCAATTCAGTGCCGTTCTCATGCTTTCCTTTCCTTCTGAAAAAGTTCCGCTTCCTCCATGACATCCATTTACTCAAATTCATGACGGAAAAAAGGCCTTTTAGACACGGAACAAGAAAGAGAAAGAAAGTAAGAAATGACACCGGAACAGGAAGACAAGGTGGTGGTGGTGGTGGAGGAAGAGACCAACTAAAAACAGAAAGAGGAAGAAGAGGTGAGAGCACTCACGAGGGTACTGACTGGGTGTGTTTATGCGGGGCCGTCGTGGCTGATGGGTCAGAAGTGCAATGAAACCAGAGGTAAGCTTTTGTGTCATCAATTCAAAGGAGAGGGACTTTATAGGTGTGCAGACATAAGAAAAGGATGTTCTGAAAAGTCCGAACTGTGAGAAACCACCATTTCACTGTGAGCTGGAAAGGAAGCAACAAAACCTGAAATAAGGAATCAAAGGAGGAAAAATACTTCCGTCCACTAATTTCCCATCTGAGTGGATCGAATCCACTTTGTTCCACCTAAAGCAGCCCAGGCTGTTCTGGTCACAGCTCTTTATTACTGCATTCATCTCAACTATAAACAAAAACCAGCTAAGTTCCCGTAGGTAGTGTTAATTATGAATATTAATTTAAGGGTTTTTAAATAACCTAAAGCCGCCTTCCTCACCAAGAACCCCACCTTTTAATGGCAGAAAAAAAAGATAAAAAGAGTTCAAGTTAAAGCCTTGCTACATTTCATACACCTGGGTATAGGCAGGGGTCGCATTTTATAACCCCCCCAAAACACACAGCTCTTGAAACGGGTTGATGTCTGGGTGGTTTGGTCCACTCCAATCAATAAAGTGCAATGGGAAATCAAAACCAACTCAATCAAGATGTGAAATATTAAATAACTTCCTGTCCACTTAAAGACCCGCTCTGATGAAAATTGTGTTTTTGGCATTTTTCACATGCTCTTGTGGCATTTTTCTGATGATTGAGGACACATATTAAGAAAATTTCGCACAAAATTGCATTCCATGTTTCTTTTATTTAATTTGTTGTAAATCAGGAGCAGAAAAATAAATGAAAATAAATATAAAAGAAAAAGAGCTTATTTGTATGGTAGAAAATACGCTGGGCGGGCCACAAGCACCCTGCTCTGGGCTTTTAGCAACAGAAAGGGGAGGGGGGCGGGGCTGCTCCGTGTCACCGTCCCGCAATCAACTCAAATTTCTAATGAACTGGCCACTGCAGTAGCTATGTCCTAGAAAATGACACGTTTTTTTGTTTTTTGTTTTTTTTTTTTGGGGGGGGGGGGGGGGGGGCAAATGGCATTATCATAATCAAAAGTCCGCTGGGAACGTTTTTAAGATAGATCAAAAGATGGTAGGAGCGAATCTTTAAAGTTATTGCCTCCTTGCTTGGATCTGTATTGCCAGCTGGTGCCAACTGGAAAGCAGCTGGAAAGCCGACTCAGGTGTTCACAGGTCAACTGAGAACAACAACCAAGTGTATGACATCTAAAATAAAAAATGGTTGCTAATGGATTCTATCAACTTTGCAGGAAGAAAGTGGTGTTTCAACTGTTGGGGGACAGACATGGTTAAGAGGAAGTATCTCCATGCAAAGCCTTTTTTTTAACGAAAAAAAAAAACGTAATTTTTCCAATAATGGCTGTAATGTTTGGTAAATGGCGTATACTTATATAGCGCTTTTCTACCTTCTTTGAAGGCCCAAAGCGCTTTACAGTCACAGACCCATTCACACACACATTCACGCACTGGTGTTGCAGCAAATCTGGTAAAACTTGGTGTTCACACATGCCAGTTGGCTTTGAATCAATGAGAAACGTCTTTTCCTCTTGTGTTCCACTAGAATTCTCTGTAAACGTTTTTAAAGTCTGTGACTTTCTAAAGTCTTCCATTGTCTGGTTGTGTCTTTATGAATGTAAAGTTACGGTTATAAAGTTGCAGAAAGGTAAATCCCTTTATAGTTTGAATTTGAGAACTATATGATGTTGCAGAACAGCCTGCATCCTCTTTATTTAGGAGCACATGTCTGCCCTGTTAAGCAGCCTGGACATGGGGCATCCGGTTAATCCTGAGAACTTTTTATGAAGCTACCAATGAGCCTACCAAGAGTTAACTAAAACCCCCCTAAACCTCAGCCTGTTCCTTGAGTTTTGTAAACTCTATCATGTGAAGGGTCAGAAGGTGGAGTGGGACACACGGCCAACAGCACCAGAGAGGGAGGAGAAAGTGGGGAGGGTTAAATGGAGGCAATTTGCTGTAGAAATTGAAGTTTTCTTGGATAAAGACCCTGGATTCTGTAAGAGTGCCTAACAGCCATAAGAAACCTAATGTTCTGCCTTCTTCTGAAGAGTCTGAATGTCATCTGTGCTGGGTGGAGTGTCTGGGTTGTTTCTGCACATGGACTCAGGGGGGAGAGCCACTGCCACGGGGGGAGTGTTTTGGCCACAGCCTCCATTCCCATATTTCCAGCTCTGGATTTTGCAGAGCATTCCCATGCTTCATCTGAAAAGCAGCAAGCCTTCTATAAACACCTCTGTTACTACGGGAACAGAAATTCAGCTTTGTTTTACCTCAGGCGATACAATTTTATCAAACGGTGACAGCAAAGGCTCCATCTCTCGGAGCGCTGGACATGCACACAGCTTTGCAGAGCAACCTTTTGCGGAGGGAGCAGAAAGGTACCAAATGTCCACAAGGCCTTTGAATTGTTATTTCAAAACAAGCTCAACCCCCCCCTTTTTTTCTTCTTTTTTTTTTGCAGACACATACACAGCAGTTGGATCCCGTCCAAGCACTCGGTACGCCCAGCTGCAGAGGGCCAAGGCTGGAATTAAGTTTTTGTGACATGTAGCTGAGCGAGTATGGTAACAAATGATCCACAACCTGGGTCTGAAAAACACGTTCCTGCCGGATCGAAGACAACAGCAATATTCCTGACAATACTCAGTGTGTCACACCCAGCTGTGAGATGCAAGGACGGGCATGGGTTTTTTAAAAGCTGCTCAACAAGTGTTAGTAACAAAAAGGGAGGGGTAGAAAGGTTTGGTAATGTGCAATGAAAGCTCAACTCTGAGATTAAACTACAGCCCAGATGCTGACGATGATAGAGTCCTCTAAGGGGAAAAACACAGGCTTTGCTTGGAGGTTTAAAAGCTAATCCAAGAAGAACTTTACCCCCAAAAACGTAAAAGTTCCACTTAAAGGACACCTGACAGTGACTTTAAGAAACTAATGTTTGATTACAAACACATTCCAGCCTATTAACTATTACTAAAGTTTGAATTTTTCAAATCAGGAGTAAATTAATTCACCTTTTTTGTAAAAAAAAAAAAAATTATCACAAACTTACTGATAAGGAGAAACTTGCAATATTAAAACTATAATTGCTTATAATGTAACATAAAGGAAATTGTCATCGATAGATGTATTATCTGAGATAACATCCTTTACATCAAGGTTCACTATAAACTTAAAAAAAGAAAACTGTTTGTTAAAGACCCACTCTGATCATCTTATGATCTATTTGGTCTTTTAATTATGATTATGTCGTTTTTAGACAAAATCAAAAAACCCGTCGTTTTCTGGGACACAGTTTCTGCAGAGCGGCAGTAGTTCATTAGGAATTTGCCACTGAGTTGTGGGCGGGACTGTTGGTGCAGAGTATTCCTTTCCTCATTTCCCATCATCCATCTGTTTACTTGCTCTCCAGCTAGCTTACAGCCCCTCCCAACCCCAACCTAACATTACCAGAGCAAAATAAATAGTGAACTATATCACAGTTATCCAGCCCTTAAGTTTAAAGGCAGCTGAGACGAGGAAAACAAAGACGTAGATCTGTTTGTCTGCAAGTGCATTTATCTGAATGGAGCAGAGCAGGGAGCTCGATTCTAGGTAGCAACTGCAAGCATTTTTTTTTTTTTTTTAATCTTTTTCTGCTCCTGATTGACCTCAACTTTGTTAAAGAATTTTCTTTTTACGTGTCCTCCATCATCCAAAAACGCCACAAGATCATGTTAAAAACACCAAAAACAGGATTTTCATGAGAGTGGGTGGGTCCTTAAATTTTTTTAAATTAGTTTATAATTCCAATGATCCCATTTGGGATCAGATGAGACCTTTTTTGATATTTTTTTTATCTGTTTATCTATTCATTGATTATTTGCTGGTAAAATAAGATATAATTGCTGTTGGAGGTACATTTTTATGAAAATCATAAAAGAACAAATATTATTTTCTCTTGTGTTCAGCCTGGCCACAGCGGTTTGAGTCATTTTCTATCTGCAACTATTAAAGCCTTATTCTGAATCCCAACTGAACAATCCATTTCCTCTCCTCTTTGGCCTCTGATCTATTTTTAGCTTCCAAATGTTTTATAATTCAAATATTGCTGGTTAAAAGCATACAAAGCTGTACAGACTGCAGATAAACGCAGCTTTTCTAAGACGTTACAGGATCTGTCACATAAAAGGAATGAAATGCTTCCATGCAAGCCCAGAGAGTGAGAACATATAACCTAGAGGCAATTGCTGCTATTGTTCAGAAGCCTGAAGCTCACTCTCCATCTTTAACTTGGCATTAGAATTTAAAAAACAACATAAAAACACGCAAGAGATCAACAGCCACAGTTTGAGTTTTGAGGATGCCACTGCCCTCCCCTCCTTGAGTTAAATTTCCAGTGTTGTTTAACAGGTTGCCAGAGCGACCTGAATATCTGTAAGAAAAGCGCAGAGGTCGGGGGCAAAAACAGTAAATTACAAACTCCATCAGCACAGTGAAATACCCAGCATGGACTCAATCTGTGCTGGAGAACTGACCCCCTACTATATGAGGAACATCATCCCTTTTCTTCTGTTGATCTGCTCTCTTCACCTCAAATCTTCAGCTGATGGGTCTTCAAACTGTCACAGGAAGCTCCGAGACATTCATTTTGTCACCAAAATAAAACCCACTTATGCATGGCTGCATCAGATTATTATTATTTAGAATATTTACTTCCCCCAACATGTTCTCCATTATGTTTTGGAACAGAAAACCTGTCACTTTTCATCACATCCTTGCATCTTCTGATTGAAAACAGTACTTGAAGAAATTATACTAAACCAGAACAACAACCTGTTTCCCTTTGTAGGAGGTGTCTGTAAAAAATTAACCTGTGGAATGGAGATAGAAAGAAGACACTGGGTGCGGCTCCCTGAACCCATCCCTGCATTCTTGTCTTCCCCCTTTCCCCTGCTGTCATTGGTCACCTCTCCGCCTACTTTCTCTTTCCCCCGGCGAACGTGCCGCTTCTCCGGTTCTCTGCGGGCCTTTGTTGCCTGCCTGGCCTCTGTCTCTGCCCCCCCTCCTCCCCTGCCTCTACGGGAACTTGGGTTAACCATGCACAACAGGATTTCTGGCACTGCTTTTGGAGAATAACCCTTTAGCACGCACAACAAACCATTCCTTGTTCTGTAAAGAGACATATTCGTTAAGACCCCTGAGAGAGCTGCTGGCACTTCCCTGCAGGCGCTTCACACCAGGTGAGTTAAGCGGAACAACAAGTTTGAAGAATATGAACATACCGGATCTCCACTTAATAATATCACTGAACTCTTCATTGGCTCCTCCCTCTGCTACGTCTCCATGTGATGCCATGCTGGTTGATTATTAATCCAGGTGAAAGTTGGTGGTGCACATCCAGGCCTCTTGCCACACAGCGCCTTTGATCTGTATCTGCAAGCAAAAATAAAGCGTCTATCTCTAAATAAAAACACTTTTAAGAAGAGGGGATTGAACCTGAAACTCACCTGTATAGGAGTTTACCCCATCAAATAACTAAATGTATCCCTTTTTTCCCCCTTTTCCCATTTGATTCAGTTGCATCAAACCAAATGAGTACTTTCAAAATGAAACCCACGCATGGCCCAAATATAAAGTGAAAGCATTCATCAACAGTTGTGGAGAAAGGATCTCCTGCATCCTCTCATTACAATCAGACATCATCCACTCAGGAATAACCTGCCTTTTTACCATGAAAGGACTTTTCTGCAGGTTAAACAAGAGGAGCAAGGGGAGCTGCAGTTTTTGGAGAATGACGTAAGCCTCCCAAAAGTAACAAATGTAAACTTGTTG
This sequence comes from Oryzias latipes, assembly GCF_053564925.1. NCBI lineage: Eukaryota > Metazoa > Chordata > Actinopteri > Beloniformes > Adrianichthyidae > Oryzias > Oryzias latipes. The sequence goes on along the minus strand of NC_136260.1, from coordinate 16,072,630 downwards.
TAAATGTAAATGTAAAATTTCAGTTCCTCTCTCTGACAGGACATGGTTACAGTCAAACAGGAACAAACACACAATCTGTTAGATTAAGATGGTAGTTTTGTATATTTGAAAGAATTTTATGTGAATATCTTGGACTTCTGCACGTTGAAAATAAGGATTTAAACAAATGAGAACTCAAATCACTTGAAAATCAAGCTCCAGGTTGGAGATTTATAGTTTGGTGGGCCCATAAACGTTTTAGGACATATGTTCCCTATGATAATAATTCTGACAGAAAAACTCTAATGAACAAACTTTCTTGACATTGGATGTGAAAAGTTCTGGTTTGTGAATCCGACTCACCTCCACTTCTGTCACCAAGAGATCAGGAGACGAGTTCTCCCCAAAACCAATCTAAATGTATGGACGGCTGAGCCTGGATGTGGAAACTATTCCCTGCAGAGGTCACTTAAGGCATTTCAGCGGTGTTAACGCGCTTTCCTGAAAGTTCAATCGAACTTAAGTCATACTAGGAGCGCCGTCCTTGGGTACATCCACGTTTCCACACTCAGTGGCGCCGCCGCCTTCAAACTTCTCCCTCGATCCGTGTCCAGAAATGAAAAAGGTAGATGTTACATTTCACCGCTGAACCTGGCTGCGCTTCAAGCAGGTCCAACAACTTTATTGTTGCTGCTTTTCTTTACTTTCTCCCTGTTGCAGGAGCCGCAGTAAAGCTACGGTTTTGTCTCCGTGCGGCGGAACAGCTGCGGCGATGCGTTCAGAGTTTTAACCCAACTTCCTGTTTCTGATAAATAGGTCGCTTAAATAAAACAAAAAAACGTAGTTTGAGCTTTACGTATTTATTTATCATAATTTATTTCATACAAAGAAGATTAAAGGAGTGAGTTTGTGTGGAAAACAAATGTTCTTTACTGTAAGATAAAGTATTTCCTACCGTTATGTGGCTCATTGAAAGCAGCGCGTTTTCATTGAGTAACTCTCCACGTAGCAGCTGTTTGTGACGAAACCTTTACTGCGCAGGCTTCACCGGAAGTCTATTGTCCAGCATGGGTAACTTGATCATCCCGAAACGCTCCTGCAGGCTATAAAAGTTTTCCTGATTTAGAGATGGAAACATGGCGCGATGGCCGTCACGTGACGCGACACACAACAACCCCAGTCAGTTTGTTTATAAAGTTTGAGTTTATAATCAAAGGTGATCAAAAAAATTTTTTTTTATAAATCTTTTAAGAAAACCAATACAGTGGAACTGTTTCAATCTCTCCTGTTCCAATAATGCTTGATTAGTTTAAATTTTCAAACTACATTTAGAAAGCAGTAGATGTACATAAAATTCATGAGAGATGCCACCTCAAAATTAAATTAATTATGTAATATAAGTATAAAGCAGACATTCATCTTGTGACTATAAGAAATAGTATTAAAACATATGACATGAAATTGTTTTTGTTTGTCTGCTCTATTGAAATTTTGAAATAAAGAAATTTAAACAGAAAAAAAATTCTAAACCCTTTTGTTTACGTTCTCAAAAGTAACTTGATATAGTTTCTTAAGACTTAAAATATTCCTAAGTAAAGATTGCTTATTTTTTATTGAAATGTTAATAAAGAACTTAATGCACAAACCACATGGAATACTTTTGTAAAAGATCGTCAGCAAAACAACAGAAGTTCAAGGCTTTTCTTTCAGCTAAATTAGAGTAACTTTTGCAAATAATAAAGCATAAATAAAATAAATCGTTGCAATTGTATGCGATGTAAACAAAAAATAATTAAGGCTAACTTTTTGACAAACTTTAAAGTCAAAATTACTGACTTTGTTCTGTGTTCTGGCAAAGTTGAAATTATAGACAAACATTATGACATGGGTTTACAGCGCCCTCTTTCGCGCTTACGGTGCATTTACTTCCTATTCGTGCGTTTTAAGAGTACATTCGTTTATAATAATAATTATAAATACATTTAAAAGCTCAATAACACAAACAATGTTGAATAATATATTGCATATAACCAGATACAATGTTTTCTTTCAACAGTGAGATTTGTTTTATTTTTTAAACCACATCGACAGCTCCGTATATCGTCACAATACATTTTTTCAATGTAATTACATATTAATTGTAAATAGTTGAAAACAATGTACATCAAAAAGTGTAAATGACAAAACATTAATGGGTTTCAGATATAAACCATGAAGAAATTCAATTTTCCGCGTCGTAATAAAACGTCTAGTTAGTAATACTGTGAATTTAAAAGTCTCAGTAGTCATATCTAAAATGATAGTTAAAAATGATGTATTTTAAATATTTTGTTTGTGTAAGCAAAACTTTTGCTACCAGGAGTGGGGTTCGAACCCACGCGGACATATGTCCATTGGATCTTAAGTCCAACGCCTTAACCACTCGGCCATCCTGGTTAGCACGGCTCTCTAGGCCGTACATCTGGTATAGAATGCTAAAGACACAGCACGGATTAATCATTGTTCTCATTTGATTGTCATATGTTTATTGCCCATTAACTATGGCGTCATTATATGTTCATTTTGGACGATTGAGTCGGATTTGATACTGTTAGCGATTAGCAACTAGATCATGTGCTTTACGCTCGTCACAAAAAACATTTCTGACTACTTTCATTATGGGTGTCCGCTTTTTTATGCGCATACCATCGATGCACACTCGCAAAAACGACATAATAATATGGATGCGTGTTTAAAAAATACATTTGTTATTCGCATGTTGCTAGAAACACAATCCCATCACAACAGCTACTAAAGTTAGCTAATGCTAATAAGCAGAAGTTGCAACTAAGCACTTTCCTTGCTGTAACCCTTGATTAGTTAGTGTGCCGGGAATCGATTACAACGACGCTTCAAACAAATAAACGTCCTTCGTAAAGCAAATAGGGTTATCAGGCACTATATATTATCCGCGAAATTCACACAACAGTGAATTACCAAAATATGGTCCAGAGAGCTTCAGAGATTCGATACTAAATATGTATACGCGTGCTTTCTGTCCAAACTTGAGGACGGAGGTTAAAAGCAGCGCTGAAGCTACATAATCAAAATAAACGGACATTTACACCTAACTATAATTTTCCTTAACGTAGTTTGGTTCGAATGCGATGGCTGCACATCCTCCAGGGGCGTGTTTTGTCAGAACCTCTCTACATGGCAACCTCTTTAATTTTACGACAGGGTTTTAGGGCCACCAAAAAAAAAAAGTAAAATTACGAGATTTTAAGTCGTAAATTTATGAGAAAAAACTCGTAAATTTACGAGATTTTAAGTCGTAAATATATGAGAAAAAAAACTCGTAAATTTACGAGATTAAAGTGGAAGTGAGCATGTAACAGCAGCAGCAAGTGAAGGCCGCGCAGCAGCAGAGCAGACCGATTGAACTTAGTTGATCAGGTCAGCTAAATGTTTATTGATAACGTTCCAAATGTTTGGGAGCTCATTAGTTTGATTTACAATTTATTAATGTTTTATTTTACTGATGGGTGGTTTCCAGGATCTCTGCAGCCCAATGAAGCCATCGGTATCCCTGCAGCTGTTCACCTGAATCATTTCTTCTTCCAAAGACAAGATCTCTACATCTTTGTGACGCTTCCGTCTGAGGAGGAGCCCTTTTTGGCATTTTCAACGTTCTAAAGCTATTATAACAGACTATTTTCATTCCTCTTTATTGTTTTATGTTGAAACGCGACGTTTCATCTGGAGGAGGAGGCATAAGTAACACTGTTTACTTCCGCATTGGTGTTCGGATGATTGGTTCATGACGTAAGGTGACAAATGAACTTCAGGGTGTGTGAATGAAAAGGAAAATAAAGGCTGCAGCGGTCCTCTACACCCAAACGTGTCTCTGAGCTCCTTATTTTACAGATGAAACTCTGCTTTACCAACACCGAGCCCCAGAAAGCCGGCTCCACTGAAAATAATCTGATTTTGAGTCGCTAAAAGGTTTAGAATCTCTTTGTTTTTTAAACAGATCCGGGAATAAAGCTCCACAAAAGGCTCCACATATTTCATCTTCTAGCTAGGCTCCGACGAACGGAAAACTTTGGTGTTTACTCTTTAATCCATGACTTTTTTCTCGTAAATTTACGAGATTTTAAGTCGTAAATTTATGAGATATAAACTAAAAAATAAAAGTCGTAATTAAAAAAACGTTTTTTTTTTGTAAACTGGCCCTAAAACTCTGTCGTAAAAAGTAGTTTCATTCACGTTTTTTATTTTCAATTCTTAAGGCCTGTTCACACCGGGACGAATTTCGCCGGCGATTTTCGCCGACGTTTAACGCCTCGTGACTAAACAAAGGGCACCAACGAGAGTGTGCACACCGACGCGAAAAAACGCCACGCGTTAAAGCGTCAAAAAAAAAAAACGCCTCGGGTTCGTTTTTTTTTTTCGACGCATCGCGTCGAAATCTACTCGACCAATGAGAATGGTGCTTTTGCTCACGTGTCTGGAGCTTCTGAAGTTACAGTAAAACACAACTTGGGGGCGCTCAAACACAAAACTGCCTTGCTGAGCACACATACCAGCGAAGAAGTTAGACGCCAAGTAGCGTCTACACAGCCGCGAAGCAATAATGACGGACATTCTAAAATATCCCCGAACCAAGCACCAGTTGGAGCTACTGGTGCTTGAAATATTCATGTTTTCTTTGTTTGATTCTGACAAGCGCGTAAATACTTGCTCTCTTCTTCTGAGTGAAAAGCGACTTTAAGAAGCGTAAAGTTGCGCAGCGCCACCTTGTGTACAGGAGTATTTCTGTTTTACATTAAGCGCCATCTAATGTCAGGGAATGAAATTGCATGTTTACTCCACTCATCGTCAGCGAAAATCGCCTGGGTGTGAACACAAAAAACGTGGCGAAAAACGCTGGCGAATAACGCCTGGCGAATATTCGTCCCGGTGTGTACGGGCCTTTATACTATAGACTGTGTGCTGTGTGTGATGGATGATCTGATAGCAAACCGGTTTTTCTGTTTTGCAGAAGAATAAAACATTCCTTTGTGTACGACAGACTGTCAACATCAGCCAAATATCCTTTCATAATGTTAATACATAGACTAGATGCTACATAAATTTAGCAAACTACAAAAAGGCTGCAATGGGTTAAAAAAAACCCGGCATAGCTGCAGGCTGCTACAAACCTATAAAAGCCCACATTTTAAATTAGGAAAAGCTTTTGAGTTAATACACTTTCAAACGAACACCTTAAAATTAACAAATCCTCTTAATTGCTGGCTTTATGACCCCGTTCTGGTGCAGGGACGGATGTAGGCGTGTGCAAAAGGGGGAGATGACCCCCTAAATGCTGTGAATGTCCCCCCAAATGAGATGCCTGCAAAAATCCACAATTAGCTAAAGAAATAAAAAGTACTAAACGATACACAGCAAAACTCTATTAAAATAAATAAATAAATGAATAAATAAATAAAATATAATATTATATGTATATGAAATAAAATAAATCTTTATGAGGGACTAGCAGACAGACGGACAAAAAGACAAAACAGACATAAAAAGAAAAAAATAAATAAATGCAGCCTAATGGGGCACAAACTAGTGACCATCTTGTGCCGGTCCAAAGCCCAGTAAATGCAGAGAGCATGTCAAATATGAGTAACCCTTGTGCTATCCTAGGCACTTTAACATTGGGAGTTGGGTCATCTAGACCCACTAGACAGTGCGCTGAACCTTTTTTCTTCAATGATTTGAGATCTTCACTGGTGTCCATGGATTACATGAAATCCTCTCCACCTTTATCCACATTTGTCATGGTAGGGAGAACATGTCAATGTAAGGGTGGGGTCATCTATGATAGCACAAGGATTAAAGGAGAGGGATAAAAACAAACTGATATAATGATTTGACACCCTAAACTCTCAGTACAGCCAAAATTGCCCCACTCCAACCCCCAATACCCTACTTGCCCCCCAATATGCCTAAATCTGGGTCTGTTGTGATTTGTTGAAAACTACATGCTGCATCTGTCTTTTTTATATCAAAATCTAAGTCTGATGCCAACAAATTTGATAAGGAGCTATATATATATATTTATATCTAAAAAAATTATATCGTGCTCAAATTATGTTTTAAATTTAGGTTTGCACAAATGTTTACCCACATTTCTGAAGGTGTCTGCTGATATGAAAATGTAAAAAAAGAAGAAGATAAAGAACAGACACATTGGAATGTTAGGAAAATATGATTTTCTTCTCTTGTATTCCTCACAAAACTCATGTTAGACAGTGACTGGCAGTGACAATCATTAGAGGGACATTATGCTATAGGATTAAAACATTCTTCATCTAAAAAAAAGGTACATTTTTCCATGTTTATGTACAGTCATAAGTTCTTGATCAAATGAAAACAAAACATGTAGTTTTTGACAACCTTCACTTTCAAACCTTTAAAATTAAGTTAATCTCTGCAGCACAAAGTTCCTTCTGAATCTTGTTTTGCCACAAACATCTCAGCAATATTTCCAGTTAATATTGGTCTTAGTTTGATTCCAGACCAAAGTAAAATAAATAAAGTTTAGCTATTTCCAGAAAGGTAAACATGGACAACATGTCAGACAAGGGTTTTTCTTTTTATGGATTAAGGCCTCTTTAAATTTATGGTCAGAGTTCTTAATGTGTTCCTCAGTTTTGCCCACATGTGTCTCAATGCTGTTAAGAAGAGATCCCTGCTCCTCCACCAGCACAGCCATTTGCAAAAACATTTCATGGATGTCCTTAAGCCTGGCCTCCAAGTTCACCAGCTCCGTGTGTCTAGTTTTGATCTCATTCAGAGCTGTGCGGCACGATTGTGCACCTGGTGGCTGAAGACTCTGGCAAAGCTCTTCCCAGCCTTCTCCACCTTTGTTCACCAGGTCATTCAGTTGTTCATCACTAATGTCCTTCCCAATGATGGAAGCCTGCCTTTGGATCCTCGTCTTACAGATTTCCCTCTGCTTCTCCTCTGCACTGTTGTAATTTTCCATTGCACTTCGAAGGGCAAAAGCCAGTGTGTCATATTGAATGCGAGCAATGCGACTAACAGCCCGGTTTCCGCCCTCAGTTTGCTCCAACTCATTGGCACGATCACCCAGAGCCTGAATCCTTTTGTACACCGAATCCCCCTGCTGCTGGATCTTTCTGGCGATGGAATCTGAATCCCGTTTCAAAATGGAGAATCGGCTCACAGAGGTGCCATACCGTTCGTTGTTGTTTTTCAGACGCTCTACGTCCAAGCTGAGCAAGATGATACTTTTGCGTATCAAACTGGCCTCATGAAGGATTTCTTCCATAGTGTTGGACTTCTCAAATATAACAGCCTCCAGAGTCAAAGGCCCTTTGTCTACATCGTACTCAGGTACAAAGCAACCCGAGTCTTTATCGTCCTCCTCCTCAACGATGGTCTGCAGTCTTTCCATCATGTCCCGCATTGTGCCTGAGGGTTTGCTGGAACACAAGTTTTTTTTTTAGTTTGGACATTCCAACCAGTTAAGTTAAAGCATTTTATCTTTTAACAATGACAGCAGTCACAGTTCGACTGCCTACTGGAATGTCTTCTTATAAGAGGAACAAGGAAGAAAAATTTTAGCTGAAATTTTCAGCTGAAAATAAGAACAAGTTGCCAATAAACACATATGTACTCCAAGTATTATCCTTAAAATTATGTTTGCTAGTCACAACTTTGAAAATTTAGAACAATTTAGAACAATTTATGCTGTTTAGAATGTCAATCCTTTAATTCTATAATGCAAAAAGTGTTTAAATATCTACTAAATTCGTTTTGGAGTTGGTTGTTAGAGATCTTTAATCAGATTGCACACAGTTCCTCCTATTGTCAAATGTGTGTGCACCCACACTTTCTTCTGATAAATAACGAAAATTTATCTTTTCAAAGAAAAGAAAAAACTTTCTTACCGCTTCTGACTCCAAAAAACAAAATTCTTCCCAGGTTATTGTATAATTTAGTCAATTTGCCTTGACGCTCTCTTCAGAAGCATCCTCCCGACCAAGGAACTCTCGACTGTTTTCGTTTCTCTGCATGACTGCCACCCCTTCGCAGTTGACGTGCAGTCCGTCCCCCTGAAACACGATTGCTTCCTTACAGAAAGGTGTTTTTTCTCTTAAGTGACTCATTAAAGTAGGCAGTCCCATCAAGTGACGCATACAGACACTGAGCCAACAGATAGAGAAAGTCTTTTGTGTAATGACAACACCTGTGCACGGATGCAGTCATGGTGAGTTTGCACTGTCAGGAATAAGGAAGTTTGAAGTCACGACCAACAAATATGAGTTTCAAATAGGGACAAGAATCAAGACAGTTTCAAGTGTCTTCTTTATTGTTTTGCGTTAAATACACGTAGACAGACAGTCATTGTACCATCATCGGAAATTATTTACAGAAATGGTGTTTGAAGCACAAAATCTCAATGCTCAATTTAAGGTTTTGTTGCTGTTCCCCTCACAAGACAAGGACCACTCTGAGAAAGAAACATGAAGGGATATTTTTTATCCTAACCAACAAATTCCTTTATTAAATACAGAAAACACTTTAAGAATCCATGTAAATGGTACTCATCCTTTGATTAGCTTTTCATTTTACCAGTGCAAAAGGACAAAGTTGTTTCAAAAGTAGTATTTGAAAAGGCTTTTTTTTGGCATTTTTCTGCTCAGGGCAACACAGTGCAACACAATTTTTCCAGGGTTTAAAACACTTTCTTATCCTCTAAAATCTCCGAGGTCACAAAACTAAAAAAAGTCTCAGTCATTGGGGAATTTGTTGTGATATGAGTTAGTCTGAAAACCTTCTAACAAACAATAATTTAATTAAAGTACAGTTTTTTTTTCCTATGCTAGCAAAACTTTTTGTCCCATTCTAACCAGCCCGTTTTCATTCAGTAACCATAATTTTCTAATGTCAGAGAGAAAATGTTTGTTTTTTGTTGTGACATCCCTCCAACCATGTTTTTTTTTTGATTGTCTTTATTTGTAACATGGAAAGCAGCTGCAGAACATCTTTTTGAAAGGGTTGTCTCTGTCGTGACGTTTGGCGGTGCGAAGTTTGACGAGGGCATCCTGCAATCCTGCGTCTGTTTTTTGAACGTTGGTCTGGATGGTGTCGAGCATGGGACCCTGTTCCTCCACGAGCAGAGCGATGTCCAGGAAGATTTCATGGATACCTTTGATACGATTCTCCAGATCCATCAGCTCCTGGTGACGCTTCTCGATCTGGGACAGAGCTGATCGAGCGGTTTTACCTTCTGTCACTACATTGTCAGTGAAGATGTTCCACTGGCCCTTCTCAATCATCTCCTCCAAGTCTTCCCCCGTCACCTCACGCCCCACTATCTCCATTTGCCTCTGGATCTGTGTCTTGCAGGTCTCACGATGGCTCATCTCAGCCTCGTTGTAGTCAAACATGACGTCACGAAAACCATTACTGAGGCAAGCATACTGGGTTCTGGCGATGCGCGTGACGGCAGAATTAGGGCCATAAGATTCTTTCAGCTTATGGGCTGTCCCATCCATGTCGTGCAGGCGGGCTAGCACACCTTCTGCCCTTTTCTTTATGTCAGCACCGATAGCATTAGTGTCTCTTTTGATTGTACTGAGGGTGGTGACGCCTTGGAACATGCGAGAGTTCTGCTCTCGAAGCCTTTTCACCTCCAGGCGGATGAGCTGGATCTCTCTGTGAATGTCTTGTGATTGGGAAAAGATCTCAGACAATGCAGGGCTACTGTCAAAAATGACTGCCTCATGAGGCAATTCCTCCTCCAGGTCGATGTTACTGAAGGAGTCAGACGTAGTGGACTCCTCATATTCCATTGGCTCAATGTTGACATTGGACACTAGTTGCAGGTGATTTAGTCTGTCCCTCATGGTTGCGCTGGAGTTCAAGTGAAGATTGCCGATCTCTAAATTACACTCTTTGGTTACTGTTCCTCCGATGCGCGTTGGTTGAAAACTCTTAATAAAAGGACCAAACTGGAAAAAAAAGCATAAACAATTGTATTTATGTTGGATTCTGCTTATGACTGTCTTAAAAAGTGGGAGACGTACAGAATAAAAGCAAACAAGTTTAAAAATATCTGGTCTTTCCTTCTTCCTTCATGTTTTACCAACCCATAACCCTTCACTGGTCTAACAGGTTCTCTTGAGACTAGTCAAGGGAGTTAGTTCTCACAAAACCTGTTCTATCTATCTGACGTCTTTATTCAAGCATTCTTGTGACTTTTAGCCTTGTGTGATTCTGTCTACCAAGAATTTCAGCCCTAAAGTTTGAGAAATAATTTTTGTTCAGTTTGTTTATAATAAGTTGAAGATACTGTTGACAGTGTTTTAAGGCAACTTTCAGCCAAATAAGCCTGCAAATGTTTGCATAGTTTTCAACTGAAAAAAAATTGCTGTCAAGTGTAAAAACAGTAAAAAATGGTGGACAAATTAATTCCAGTTGCCTGTTTTCTGATTTTTTTCATTGCACGAAAAGCACCAGAATTGTCAGTTATTCTTGGAATTTTTGGTAAAATGATTTGCTTAATGAAAAAATCAGTCTGCACACTCAAAATGTTAGATCATTTTTGAGACTTTTTAACTAACTATGTGAGTATTTTAATAAAAAAAAGTTGGCCAAAAAAAGGATTTAAAACCTCAATTTGTGCTAAAATTTGTCATTAGAGGGATTAAAAAAAAGTAAGAGGATAAGACATTTGTTTTGTCAGAACACACATGGTATGTAATCTTATCTCCTAATGTGGCTTCCTAAACATCCCAAATAAAGAAAAATCACCTTTTTTCATCTAAAGTCCGCGGAAATTAAGCCTTGTCCTCTGATGTCTGCGTCGCCACAGCACCATCCTCCGGGTCCTCTGGACTGGAAGCAGCAGAAGTGCGTCCTGGATGCGTAAAGCTACCGATCCAAATTGGAAACGCAGTGCAGAGGCGATGGACTGCGTCGGGTCACACAAAGGAGCTGTAATGATGTGGCTTGAGGAATGAAGTCAAGTCGGTTTGGACTTGCAGTGACGCTGCGTCGATTGTATAGTGAGGGTGTGAACAGTGGGTGCCAATCTGAGCAGCCTCAAACGCACAGGGGGCTCCCCGCGCACCGATATCCACAGAGCATCACAGAGGCTGAAAACGTGCTTAAAGGGGGAAACTCTGTCAAGCATCTGAGTTGTATTTCTATTTCTTTCCTTTTTTGTTCGAGTCATACCTGACGACACCAAGTCAAACCGGTACTGAAGCTTTCATATGAATAAGATTTTGCCAGCCACGCCTAAAGTACTTTCAGAAAGTCTTTGAGTTTTCGTTTAAGTTGAGACTGAACAGTCTGAATGTGGTTAAACCAGCTTTTTGTCTGATTAGAAAGTATCACGACTTAAAAAATACCTTAAACACGAGAAATAGACCCCATAAAACGTGTTCCATCACAAAATTGGAACTTGACTTTATTATGTTTATTATTTATTGAAAGACTTTTAATGATATGGTTCAAAAACATAAAGAAACAAGATTACTTTCCTTAAAAAATGTCTACATCCTAAAAAATGTTAGATCTCAAAAAACAAACATTTTTTTTCAAATCTGAACGTTAATCTAGTTTCTGTTTGTCTGCTCAAAACTCACCTGATTAAATTATTCTTGGCACCATATCTTTCATTTTCACTGGCACACTTTTGTTTCCTTTTAGCATTTTATCATGATTTTTGATTTTTTTATAATTATCCTGTACAATGTGTTTTCAGTTTGAAAAACATTTTGACCACTGTAAACAGGTTGTGCTGGATTTTTCTAGCTTTGAAACGTGCAAGTATTTTAAAGTATGAACTTCTCCAATTGCTTCTTTTTTCTCTTTTAGTTTTAACCATGCATTTAAATTAGACGGAGTCTCAGGGCATTTTGCACTTAAGCCTGAAACCTCACCTAATGCATACTTCAGATTTTACACAGTACATGTTTTGAGAAAGTAAGTAAAGCCAAACGTCAAAGAATCAAGTTTAATTTGGCTCTCTCAAAAACATTTATATTTGACGTATTTTATTCAAAAAGGTAAAGCCTATGAACAAAATAATTCCCTTTTATTTTGTTTAAACCCTTCAAAAGTTGTATGAAGATGAGAAGACATCAGATCATGAAGCCTATAAAAATTGTGTGCAATATGTTCTTGGATTCTTAACATTTTTAAACAAGCACACGATTCAAACTAAATCAAGACCACGATTCATATTTGAACAGATGGTATTGTTGCTCAATGTACTTTTGAACAATCAATTAGACAAACACCGTTACAAACAACAAAAGAAAGAAGTCCACAAAAATTTCTTTTTTTATTTATCTGTATGATTAGACTGTCTGTAAGAAAATGAAATCAGGGTGACGCTATACAATGCTAGATGCTCACCATAACTACTACTACTGCAGTGAGGTGCGGTCACTCACATGACCTGTTCACATATGTTGGCTGTGCTGCTCCTAATTTACGGCCAGTGGTGATGCTTTCAAGTGTTGCTTGAAATTTCTGGATTCTTATCAGAACGTCTGGTGTTCATATTTGACGAGCTAAACTCCACCGACACTGCAAAAATCACCAACCCGTAAACATTTGTGACTTTGCAAAGCCTTTGGGTTTGGTTGTTTGATCGAATTGAAAATTCCGACGCTCCCTGAACGCGGCGTACCTCCATCAGCGCTGTAGTGGCCACCTCAACTTTCCTTGTGTTCCTGCAGGAGGAACTTCACAGAGAGGCGCTCGGAACCGAAGCAGATGCGAGTTCGGTCTTTCAGAACCCAAATTTCCATACGACAACAATGAAACTAGCATCGATTCGTAGCGCGTGCGGGACTTTCCGAGTGAACGCACCCCGTGCGGCGGGTGGAAGACTGAGCGGGTTGCCGCGGAGATGTTTTCCCGGTGCCGTTTCAAACAACCGGATCACCATCCGGACGGCGAGCGCCGCTGCTGGTGGCGGAACCAGCGCAAAATTCAGCGTCAAATATGGAAAACGGCTCGAAGACGAGGACTTCTCTGAGTACGACAGTTCTCTTGGGTAAGACAATATCATATAAAATGCAGACATGAATGAAGTATAACTTTATTTTTGCATTATTATTATTATTATTTGTTTATCAACGATAAAGTTCCGATAGCATCCGATCAGACGCTGCAGGAGTTATCGGCTCGAGCTTGGCTCGCGGCCAGTTCTGCACGTGCTCTGATCAATACGGCCTGAGTCAGCTGATGTAACCTCTCTGTGTTGTTGGCAGTAACGCCGCAACTGACTGAACTTCTGAGATCTGTTTAATCACATCAATGAACAAATGATTGACAAATGATGAGACGTTCAGAGCACAACACCACTTAGTCTGTGGTTCAATTCTGATATTTAAAGAGTAATTCCATAAAAAAAAAAAAGTTTGTTAAGCCCCGCCCACTCCATGTTGAATGGAGTAGCCCTGGTTACAACTGCACATTTTAAAAACTAAAAAGACAAATCATCTTTTTTTTTGCTGGTTTTTGACGAAGCAATTGTATTTATTTAATAAAAACTGACACTTTTGTTTCGTATAAATAATTTCTGTGAACGTTTTTTTTTTCATACATTGATTTTGTGATGGCAAATATTGGGATATTTAGCTGAGCTGAATCATGAATGGAGGAACTTGTAAATAAAAATTGCTATTATTAGTACTACTTTGTCAGGTGTCCCAGTGGACATTCAATTATACTTTTGTCGTTTTTAGTCAAAATCCTCCCTCAAAAATTGTCGTTTTCTAGGGCATAGATTGTGCAGATCAGCTGTAGTATTAGAAATCCACCTCTGAGCCAACCAACTCTGCCCCCCTTTCCTTCCCTGATACTGAGAGCTCTCTGTTTACGAGCTCTCCCACAAAGCTAACAGCCCCTCACACCTCAACCTAACATTACCAGGGCAAAAAACCATTGAACCCATTCGCCACACAGTTTTTAGCCAGATGGCAAGAAAACGACGTACATGGATGTAATTGTCTACATATGGAGCATAGCAGGGAGCTTGTGTATTTTCTACCTAACAAAGATGCTCTTGAATAAAGGAATACTCAGAAGTGCAGTTTTAACCTTAATTTTCTTCATATAGTTGTCCTCCATCATCAGAAATATTCCACAAGAACACGAAAAAGACCAAAAACACAATTTTAGACCTTGGAGTACAGTTTCACTGTAGTGTGTTACATCCAGTCCTTCTTGCATTTTTTGCTTAAATCAGTAACTAGTTGTTTCTGCTCACTTGTGCACATCATGATAACAAGTTTTATACATAAAAAAATGCAAAATGTTATCCATTAAGGTTTTTTTGTATCTTGGAAGTAATGAAAATTAAATCTTTCATTATCAGATTTTTAAAAGTTTAGGTTTTTGTACTTTTTGATCCAATTTCTTTTTACATATAGAGGAAGAAATGTACTCATGCAATCATCCTAAACTAGTAATTTATGGAAGCTTTTGTTTTTTTTCCACTTCAACCTAAAGAATTTTAATATTTTCTCATCTTCACAGAGAAATTGTTCACATCACCAAAGAGGAGCTTGCAGCCCTGCAGAGAAAAACCCCAAAACTCCAGCCTCTGTTAGCTATTGTTCAGGTATTCATAAAAAAGAACACATTTTTAAGTGAGAAAACTTATTTTTATTGTATAGAAATATTGATGCGTCTGGATTTCTTTTTTTGTTTTTTGGATATAATGTCTGGTTTTCTTTCACCTTTAACCTTGATCTGTCTTTTACTCTGTTGTATTATCAGCTCTTTGAGTTTACTGTATTGTATCTCAAAGGCAGGTGACGATTACACTGTGGAGATCAATAAGAAAATTGCAGGAAAGGTAATTTCAATGATACAGATTTAACCTTGAAATGTTTCAAAGTAATAATTGACTATTTTGTTCTTTGTTTCCAGATTGGCTTTAATGTGACTCAAGTTTGTCTGAAGAAGACGAGCAGTGAAGATGAGGTTGGTGAAGCTGACTCATCTGTTTTTAGCAAGTTTTTACTTGAATTGACATTTTATTGACTGTGCAGGATGTAATCACGCTGACAGTATTGGGTGCGTCATCCAAACATGACTTTACTGAGTGTCGCAACTCACTGAGCGGGTTCTCTCAACTTTGACTTTTCTCTGGAGATGTCTAGAAAAAAAACGCATTTTTGGGTCTAGTTTGGGCATCTGACGCTCACAACCTCAAAGGAGGTTTGCTGCTTTGCTTTTACACAGCTTTGCCACGTTTGCTTTTTCTCCTCTCTGTGCTAAGATTATAGGGGAGTTGCTGAAGTTGAATGATGACCCCAAGGTCAGTGGGGTTTACCTCCACCTCCCCCCGGCGTCTCTGACCAGTCGAGTGATCAACACGCTTAACCCCGAGAAGGACGTGGACTGGTAAAATCCCACAGTTAGAGAGCAGGAAATGATTCAATAAGCCTGGGGCAATTAGCAATCACACTAATAGGAGGCGAATGGGTTAGTCAGCGAGGAATAATGTCAAGAAATGTATTTAAGAAGTCTCTAATTAAAGAAAGTAAAGAGAAAAAAATAACATTTGTACTTACAGAGGTGTTTTTTTACGTAAATAAAAACTATGAATTCTGTTAAACTGAACATAAATTAATTTAAAATACACGGTCGCATGTTTAGTTTAGCTGATGTTTTTCATTTATGCACAATCTATTTTTTTGTTGAATTGACTTTATAAAGCTTTTTAACCTTTTTCTCTTTTCTGTTTTTCAACCTTTCATTGTAGCATAACTGATATGAATATGGGTCGCCTCGTGCAGGGAAACCTGAGCAGAGGATTTGTTCCACCTCTGGCCGGTGCTGTTCTCAGTCTTCTGCAGAAACACGGTCAGTTTCTGCTTGATGTAGTTTCACTTTTCATTTCTACATTTGTTCTAAGAGGGTTTAATTCAAGAGCTGCACGGTCCAGCAAGGAGTCTCCGGTTTGAATTCCTAAAATTGGATGGTTTCATTAAAGGGGAAAAAAAAGAGAGCTGGTGTGTGCGAAAGGCCTCTCCTCTTGTATTCCCCCTTGGTTCCATCACAGGATCTTCAGGTGTGGCCGGTCTTTTTTGGATCAAATGAGAGGCTAGCATGAGACAAATTGTGTCTGAGGCCTCCCATGTTGCTTCTCTGACCCCTCTTTCAAACCATCTGTCTTCTCTGTCAATACTCTGTACTTTGCTGTCTTCAAATGAGTGTTCTTTGTCTTTTAAATGAGAATAATCGGTCGAAACTGGTCCTGAGGTGTTGTTCCTCCTGTGTTTATACATTCTCTTGTGTAATGGCTCTTTTGTTTCTCCAGTGTACAGCTCTGATTATTCATCACTGCACTGGACTGCATAAACTACATTTGCCTCTTTTTTCTTCGGGTTTGGGGTATTTTGGGGGGAACCAGTTTAAGTCTCAGTCTGTGTTCATAGGCTTGAGATGTTTTGGAAACATCCTTTTTTTTAGTTTTTTTGGAAACATCAGCGATATAAAGGATTAGTGTTTCTGTCTTGGGACCCTTCCCCTCTAACCCTCCTTGAGATGAGCCTCTTCCTTTTCCTGGTTTCTGTTGAGTTCAGGATTTGTTTTGGTCTGGTTCTTAGTTTGATTACTCCTGGTGTGTGTTTTGGAGTTGGTGAGGATAGTCAAGCAAAAGGTACTGGTTAGGCCTGCACAATAAATAGCAAATTTATTGTTATCGTGATATCAAGCTGTGCAAATCGCATATCGCAAAAGTTGGCGAAAATTGCAATAAATGGTAACCTTAAATGTGCTAAAACGATCTTATGGGAGTTTGAAGTATTTAAGCAAATAAATCAATTTATGCATTTGAACAATGGGATGGACCCTTTTTATAGTAGATGGTCTCCTCCTATGTAGACTAGAGTTATTTGGAGAATAATTTCAGTTATTTTTTCTCTTTTTTAAACTGTTACAGTGAAATGGAAATTATGTTTTTGGTTGTTTTGTTTGTTAATGAATCGCAAGTTATATCGTCATCGCAATATTGGTCACTAATATCGTGGGTTTTCCTCATATCGTGCAGCCCTAGTACTGATCCATGCAGGTGTTTTTCTGTAGTTCACCCTCATCACCTCTTATGACTGTACTGTTCTGGAAGGCCAGCTGGTTGTCCTTGGTGTCCTCTTTGGTCAAATTAATGTTCTGCCAGTCCATTGTTCATCTGTCCTCCATGAAAACCTACACCTCCTTGGTTTTGATCTTCACTCAGGTGTCATCCACGTATCTTAACCTGTGAGATGGTGCCATTCCCTGGAAGTAGCACAGAGCTCTCCACTGCCTCCAGATACATAAAATGGCAACAACTGGAGACACTGGGGAGCCCATCGCATAAATATATATCTGTCTGTAAAATTCACCTCTGTCGATAAAGTTGGTGGTGTTCAAACACTTTAATTCACTGATCTACATGGCAAGTCGCTCGGAATTTTGGATGTGGTGATCCATGTCCTGCCAGTGCTCCCAGGATATTTCCAAATATTTGGAAATGTTGTAGGTAACAGAGTTGAAGCTGCTGGTCATGGATGTGATGGGATCTCCATCCTTATGAATCTTTGGAAGTCCGTAGATGGAAGAAGTGGAATCCCGGGGGTGCAGATGTTCCTCTTTTGATGGCCTGTACTATTTCCAGATGCTTCAGACTGCAAACACGGCTGGTGTGGACCTTATTCAGTTTTTCACAAGTATGTTGGTCATCCAGGAGTTGAGACAATTCATTGATGGTAGTCTGTGGAGTTCAGGACAACAGTGCATCTACCTTTGTCACCCGGGAGAATGGTGATGCTTTCATTTCTGCGGAGTCTCGCTCTCCTTTTCTTCTTGGTCAGATTTAATTGTGGCGGGAAAATAGCTTATTTAATTAACAGTTTTTATATTTGTTCATTTTTGCAAACAAACATGTCCAGAGGGTGTAAGATATACCACTTAGGTACTCAAAACATATAAGGGTTTATTGGAGTGATTAAAAAAAAAGGCTATTACTTTAGCAATTTCTGATATTTTAAAAAATTGCCAACAAAAGGCGTTTAAATGCCTTTTAGAGCAGAGATAAATCATTCAAGCACAACAAATGAGGGGTTTTAATGATACATTGTTAAAAAAAACTTTGTGGTCTGAACCAAAACTGCAAACAGAGGCAGTGGTGTAAAAACAATTCAAAGCAGTAAGCAGCATGTTTTTTTTGTATCTCTAGCCGTGAAATTGTCATAATCTGTTTACAGACTAGAACTGATAAACAACGTGCGTGTGTAGATTTCAGATATTGTCTGCTGCAGATGTTCATGCTATGTTGTATTTAGGACCCTGGTAAGGTCAGTTTGATGTAAAACCGAGGCTCGATGGAGGTAAAAATTGAGGCCAAATTCTATAAAATTTGTATTGAAATGAAATCTGAAGCTAAATTCTATGTTATTATCACCATTTCCCCAAGGTTCATAATTTATAAACCAATAAATTGGCCTTTAAAGATGTTTTTTTTTAAGCCAATGGTGAACATTTCAACAGATGCATCTTTGGAAGGGAAAACTGTTCTGCTGGTTGGAGAAGGGCCCCTCAAAGTGGCCCTCCACTGTTTGATCGAAAGGAATGGGATGTTTGTTCAGAGCAGCCACTCAAACTCCAACAGCCTACAGTCACAGGTAGGTTTTTAAAAACTTGCCATAGTAAAATCTCTTTAATATATATGCAATGGAAGTGAGTTTTGGGCTTTTGTTTGCAGTAAATGTGATGTTAGAGACTCACCTCAGGGGGGCAGTGTCTCTTTAAGCCAACTTTGCTTTATAAAATGATTAGTAAAAAGTTAACCTGCTTCAACAAATAACCTGACATTGATATTATCAGTCTTAACATGCATCAAATGTTTTTATCAAGCCCCACTAAAAGTCTTGATGTTGTGCATGTTCTGTTTGCATCAGGTAATGCACGCAGATGCTCTGGTCCTCCTGGGGGCAGAAAGTATGGAGATTCCCTCCACCTGGGTTCGACCAGGAGCTGCTATCATTCGCTGTGAGTCTATCCTGATATCTGTGATGTAAATCTAAGCTATTAGGACATTAGGGCAGAGATGAACTGTAAAGAGTATTAAATAGACGTCTCATTTAATTAGATGATTCACGACCTTTCGCAAAAGCAGTTTGATCATCCGCTAGTATCAAGGCCAAAACCACCTCTAAGTGAATGGCTAGTATTTGTAAACGAATCTTGTTGTCCACGTTTAGAGGTGAAATGGGATGAAATGAACCACGTTTAAGAGGATTTCTATCTTGTTTGGTGTTAAGAGAGATGACCGCCTGTTACATATTGGGAGGGAGAGAACCTTTTGGCATACCTCTTCAGGGGTTGCCACAGCGAATCAGCCTTCAATGATTGGAAAGGTGGAGATTTGTTATGAAGATGCCGGTCCTGGCAGAACCCTTTATTTTATCAGGACTGGGTACCGGCATAGGGGGACTCAGACTTGGGCCCACTTGTGGCTGCATACCTCAAAAACTAAATTAAGGATTGGAGAAAATTGCTCTGCGCATTTGTTTCAAACATTTTTTAGATGAGATTCTGTTATACAGGATTAAGGAGTCTTTGTGTGTTTAAAATAGAAATACTTTAAGGCTTAAAACCATCTAAAATTTGTTAGATTCTCTTTCTGATGACTGTTTTTGAATGTTTTTCCATATATTAATACACATTTTTTTACTGTATAAAAATGTTCTTTTGTTATTGAAGTATTTTTTACATTTTATTTAGGTGAGCATAACATCGGTTCATCCTCAAGATCAGGGCTGGGATACCTTGCAGCAGCTTACAGAGCGCAGGTTAGTTTTAGTACCTTTAACTTCAGCTGTTTTTCTGGTCTTTTTGTTCATTGGTTGTGCTTACGCTGATAGAATGTAGTGCAAAGCTGCAGCCGGTGGCTCCAGGAGCAGCAGTACAGACCGTGGCATCTTCACACCCTCAAACTGCAACCTCTCAACCCAGTGCCCAGGTAAATGCTTCTAAGAAGCTGCCGAGTGTGAACCCACCTTAAGAACTGATTGTTAAAGGCAGTGTCTTCCTAAATATCACAGTCCAATGCAATAACAAGTCATGTTCTCTCAGTGACATCGAGATATCCAGAGCTCAGACACCCAAACCAATCGATCAGCTGGCTGCAGAAATCGGTCTGCTGCCAGAGGAGCTTGAGCCGTATGGGAGGAGCAAAGCCAAGGTCCGCCTCTCCCTGTTGGACCGCCTCCACTCGCAGCCGGATGGCAAATATATCCTGGTAGCGGGGTAAGTTGGAGTCCCAAGGTCTTCAGTTAGTCCCAAACAAAACACTTGTGAACCTGCAGCATTTTGGCTTTGAACATTTCAATTGTTCACCCACGACCCAAAGTGACTACAGTATTCCTAACATTGATATTTTTGAAACATTACTTTTTCCTTGATCTAGCATAACTCCCACCCCGCTGGGTGAGGGTAAGAGCACGGTGACTATCGGCCTCGTCCAGGCCATGTCTGCCCACCTGAAGCTCAACTCCTTTGCTTGCCTCAGGCAGCCTTCCCAGGGGCCCACGTTTGGTGTCAAAGGTCAGTAGTACATAACATGGTCTTACTTTAATTTAAAAAAAATTTATAGTGCAGATTTTTAGAAAGCAAGATCCAAAGGCCCAATCCAGTGTGATGTTATTTATGTCTCTACTTTGTTCTGTTGGGTGCCTCTGACTGTGTTACACCTTCTTTGTGTCTAGGGGGAGCTGCAGGAGGGGGGTATGCCCAGGTCATCCCCATGGAGGAGGTAAAACATCCAAAGTTGTTTCTAAGTGAGGCCGGGCTTCAGACTCTTTGAACTAAGTGTGGGTTCTTAGTTTATGTTTGAGCAGTTCAGAATGATGAATGGAGCGGGAAAGAAAAAGCTTAGCTTCTATGAAGTTTATGTCAAATTTCTTCCTCATGATTTTTACATACTTTGCTTTCTCTTATTAGTTTAACCTCCACCTGACGGGGGACATTCACGCCATCACAGCAGCCAATAACCTCGTGGCAGCAGCCATCGATGCCAGGATGCTTCATGAGGCAACACAGTCAGACAAGGTAAATGGGTTCTGACGACACATTGAAATGTTCAAAACACAAGTAAAACTTGGTTTTAGTTCAAGTAAAATGACTAATTTTACTTTTCATTTTTAAGGCATTGTTCAACAGACTGGTCCCTTCTGTGAATGGAGTTAGAAAATTCTCCCCCATCCAGATCTCCAGGCTACAAGTAAGTCCAAATGGAAAGTTGGCTAGTTTATACACGTTTAGGCCACTAGGGGGCCTCATGTCATCTCACATATTTTAATCCTTCAGCACAGGAGTATCATCTCAAATATGTTTACTGCTTACCACTGTCTTTGCTGCTTTACTTGCACTACCAAATCTAAGTTTTTAAAGCAGTTTTTGGATCAATAAATGCTGAAAACCATGTTGTGCTAATAAGGCACATTTTTCTTGACTTGTCACCTAATGCATTTGTTAAAATCTGTATTCTTTTGGATTTCAGGGTCTCGGCATCCATAAAACAGATCCTGCATCTCTCACGCCACAAGAAGTCAGTGCCTTTGCACGCCTCGACCTCGATCCTTCGAAGATTACTTGGCACAGAGGTATTGCTCAATATCACCAAAGTGCTTTTCAAAACATGGGTCTGCCACCGAGACGGAGGTGAAAACTGCTCTCAGATGGTCAGGTGGAGATCAGCTGGTGTCTCTTCAGGTGCCCTGACAGTGGAAAAAGCACAAATTAAACTCATTCATTCTTAGTCAAAAGTATTATTATGACTGTCACATAAGTTGCATTAACAACAAAGATGTTTTGATAGAAATCCCAGGCTCTTTTAAAAGCCCTTGAGCGATTATCTAATTTCAGCTGAATGTCACATGCAGGCTTAAAAAAGACCACATTTGCCTTTTTATAGCATGGAATCTCAAAAACTATTCTTTATTAAATCAATACTTTCACTTTTCATGCTCAAGCAGTCAGGAGATAATAGCTGATGGACTGTTATTATGGTGGTTTAAAGGTCTCGGGGAGTATAAGCCATTCTGTGCTGCTATGACTAATGTGGCATTTACTCCAAAGAGGCTTGTTAAGAGACAAACCCCACGAATAAAAACAGATTTACCTGTCTGTGTATGAAACAAGCTGGGTTTTACTGCTGCCTGTTTATAACACCCAAATAACCCTGTGGGTTTGTTGAGATGATTTATGGAGCCGAAGGGCAACCAGACTAACCACAAGACCAAAGATTTATTACAAACTGCATTATGCTCTGTTAATTTTTTCTGCCTGTCAGGTATTTACTTATTTTTTATTAAAAAAATGTGCCAAAAAGAATCTATGTTACCGTTTATGTCTAAATATTTGGGGTAAATCACAGCTTTTCTGTCTTCCAGTCGTCGATACAAACGATCGCTTCTTGAGGAAGATCACTGTAGGACAAGCAAGCACCGAAAAAGGACAGACCAGAGAGGTATGCTGCATCAAAAGCACGTCTGACAGTCAAACATTTGAAGTTGATGGGAAGTGGGCAGCCTTAAGTAAAAGTAAATATTTATGGAAGGAGGAAATGAGCCCCCCACTTCATACACCCCAACACCTGTAATTGCCCCTAAGCTGCTTCAGCATGTGCTTATATTTACCTCCATCCATTCCTATTTCCTCTCGTTCCTCTGCCATCCTCCTTCCTACGACGCTGGATACCCTATAGCCCCTCAGGGTGTTGGGGCTGGGAATGAATTTTTGGAAGTCTTTGAAGGATTGATGTGGCTTCAGTCATGTTTCTTTTTCTGAAATGCGGAGTGGGCACCACCAGCTTTCAGAAATGTATTTTTTTTGTCAGTTTCCTGCTCTAAAAGTCTATGTCTCTGTTAACTATTTGCTAGCAAAAAAGTGTTTTCTAAGCTAAGTTTCAATATTCCTAAATATAATTTATACCAGCTCTGTGTTCACATTGATGTCTGTTTTTTTTAACATTTCAGACGGGGTTTGACATTGCTGTCGCCAGTGAAATCATGGCCATTCTGGCTCTTTCTGACAACCTGGGGGACATGAGAGGCCGACTGGGGCGCATGGTGGTGGGAACCAGCCGGTCTGGAAAGCCCGTCACAGCAGAGGACCTGGTGTGTTCTGCTGACCAGCCGTGTCCAGTATAGACTCAGTCCAAAGCTTTAAAAATATAATATAGTTTAAGCATATTTCAGTAGGATTTGGGTCTTAAAGCAAGAAAAAATGATGGATTTAAATAAAAAGGAATTATACTGTCTTAGTTATTAAACATCCACTAGTAATGATCTTTATAAATGTTTATCTACAGAACACTAAATACGTGCAAAAATGTGTGAAATACTAAAAAGTTTACAACTTTAACTTATTAGTGAGATGCTAAATGGATCAGCTGGTTCTACTTTACTGAAACTAGCTGTGTTTTAGAGAGAGATCCAAGCACAAAGTTGAATCGGCCGTTACCCAGAATGCAGAGCATTCCTGCACCTAGCAGTTTAGTTTGCTTCCTTATCAATTCTTACACTATTGCGTAATTCCTCGCCCTTAGTAAATGTGCTGGAGGCGGAAGGAAGAGAGGAGAATGAGTTGACAGATTCTTAACGGATTATTAACGGTTAAAAGTTATCCTAGTTGAAAATTAAAGAGTTTAATTTAAAAATTTTAATCTCATAGGTGAGATTACCTCTTCTTCCCTTCATGGTGGGATTTGTGCTTTGATTTGTAAATTGTGAACTGTTTATTTTTCTCTCTCCTGAAATTTGTTAACCTTTTTGTTTCCTGGTAGATTTCCTAAGTTTTCCTCCTTCCTCTTTGTCAGGGTGTGAGTGGAGCAGTGGCGGTGCTAATGAAAGATGCTATCAAGCCCACACTGATGCAGACCCTTGAGGTGAGACAGATATTTGACACGCTCACCAAACCAGTCATTAGCAAACTCAACCAAGCAGATACTAATGCTTTTATTTTGAAATAATACCTTTAATCTTGATGGGAAAAGAAGTCGGAGAGCTTTCAAGAGAAACAGATTTCTTTATTATCCATTAAACTGTGCTGCGTGAAATGCAGTTACTTATCCCATTTTGCTGGAGGATGTGATTTGTCAACGGGAAGACCTCATCTCTGTTTAAACATACTGGTAATTTAGATCACAAATATGAGTTAAGAAAAAGGGTAGATTTAATCCTCCCTTTATAAAACGTCACCATCAGTATTTATAAAGTACAGTAAAAAAGACCAAAAGGTATAGCATGACTAAAGACATGAAAGCTATAATTAAAGGAACAAAAGTGACCAAAAGATAAGGGAAAAATTAAAATGTTAAATGAGCGAGATTAGTTTCGTACAACTTAATTCCCAGAGATGAAAAATAAAGGGGAAAAAAGCAAAAAAATTGAGCTTTTTACATTAAAATAAATGGAAACTGAATATAGACAAACCAAAGATTGACAAACCCCTCTGGTCATGTGACCCATTGGTCATCAGTGGGCTCAAAGGGCAAATGCGCAGGAACTAACATGTCTGTTAGTCGTTGGGACAACGCCCAGTAAAACTGGTCTAGCTGTGATAATTGAGTAGTTGCATGTCAATCAATTGCTCTCTGTGAGGATGGTCTCACACCAGTTTGGATTTTTTCATTATTCACATCACTTTTGTGATAATAGCTCTGTCCCGGGGTCCCGCTGGGAATAATGCAGAGGAGCCAAGGTGAGTGGGGTCTTTCTTTATTCAGAACCGATGAGCACTACAATTGCTCCACGCAGGGCCACAACAGGTCATGTCACCTCCGTCTCACTCATTCATTTTCCCTCTGGTGATGCTCCCTTTTAAATGACGAGCCCCTCCCATTGGGCGTGGCTCTTCGTCATCTACCAGTTGGCACCACAGGAATCAGTTTTAACCATAAAATAAATAAATACACATAAAATAAATACAGTGTGGAAACCACCACCAGCTGACGGTGCCACACCGTCACAAGCTCTCTGTGTATTTAACCCCTAGACTCCTTTTGATGCAAATATGCAGCAAAACACTTTGGCTCCAAAATTACTTTAATTTAACATCGACATGAAAGCAAAAACATACGTTTTTTTTAATATATATTTCATGACAGAACTAAATTCTGTTAAGGGGTTTTCCTTATGCATACAGCTGGATTATTGCTCGTCTTTACAACCTTTGTTAAGTCATGTTCATTTTTTGTCAAATAATAGGTAATTCTTTGTCTTCTTTTTTTTAAATTATGTTTAAGTTCAATTATTAAAAATGTTGTTTGTGCCACCAAGCAGAAACTAGTTCCATTTGTTCTCAATTTAAGTATCACATTGAAATGAAAACAATCACACTTAATAACCTCCTGATTGTCTTGGATGTTACATCAATCCACACAACTGAAAAAAAGGTTGGAGAAATGTTGAAATGGAGGCATTTTAGGGAGAGAGGAATGTCCGTAAAATGGACATTTGGTAAATTGACTACGGGGTTGTCCACTAGGATAAGGTTAATACAATGGCTGCAGCATTTCCGCCTTTACAGGGAGGTAAGTCCCCCGAAATGGGCTGTAGAGGGGCTGTTGGGCACCCCCAGGGCCACTGTGTTGCATGTTTTTATTCATCCCTACCTTAATTGCTGCTGATGACTTGGATCCACCAATAAGAAGCAGCAGGGATGGGGGTTTATTAGAACTTGCAGCAGAACAGTGACCCTCAAGTACTAGAGTTTGACTCTCTTGACCTAAAGGAATGTGAGGAAGTGTGCCTGCAGGGACTTTGAGGAGTCTGCAGCGAGCACACACGACTATGCAGTCCTTTCTTTACATCCTTCCTTTTCTCTGTTCCCCCTGTATATGAATGAACTCATCAATGATCAGAATACGATTCTTAACACCTCTGTTGAGCCTCCATACAAGCAGTAATTAAGAAAAAATAACAACTTATCTCAAATATCTGAACCCAGCTTTTATCCCTTCAGTGTCATCAGCAGCCATGAGGGATGCTCCATATTGTCCATGAACCCAACTTACTGCAGAAATTTGGTTTCTTTAGATTTCTTTCTGTCTTTTTTTTTTTTTTTTTGTTCTTTTTTTGGGGAGGAAGTGTTTGTTTTCACTCCTTTGTGTGTTTGTGCGTTTCCTGTGATTCTGCGGTATCGAGACCAGCCAGACCCCGGAGCTCCATGAGAATTTTCCACCAGCTGTGCCCCTTTGTGCCCCCTTCGCCCGCGATTGTTGTGAAACACAGACGCATTCATGGGACCGAACTGGCATTGGAAAGCAGGCGTGTTTATGTTGCAGCACGCGGTTTTGTGTTGTTTCAGATGGGGCAGGGTTTGAAGGAGACACACCGCATGGGAAAAGGGGGTGTTTTCTTCACCCCCTCCCTGTGTACGTGTCTGTTTGGCAGACCTCAGTCATTGTGAGAGTCTTTAAAACATCCTGCCTCCATGGGGTTTCACTGAATAACTGCATGTGTCTTTCCTGAGGCAGGGGCTGTGGACCAAAACAAAAAGCTCTCAGGTTTAAACATTTGTGTTGTTTCAAAGTAAAAGCCCAGAGTAATAATTCATTGTGGAGTGACAGATATTTTTGTAATTTCCATATTCTCATTTTCTTTATCTCTTTTAAAAACGCTTAAAGCTGTATTTCCGGGATCATCCTGCTAATTTTCCATCAAATTGTTTAAACAAAAAATTATCTTTATATATCCTTGCAATACTCTTTGTTCTTTTGAATGTAATTCAATTTTGAATCCCTTTACTTTTATTTTTTGGAAATTCAAACTTCCAAAAGACTGAATAAACAAGGAGACTTTTTCCCAAGAGAGGTGCTTTAAGGAAGATTTACTCCTCCAACCGGATACAGTTTGCTAAAGTATGCAAACAAAAGCTTAGAAAATTATTCTAGGCCTTCCCATCCTTCCTTTTTCCTCTCTTAAGGAATTCACGTTCAGTGTAACAATAGACCAATGACTCCGAGGAGTTTTCTTTCTACGAGTTTTGTTTTTTTTGCGTCTGAAGTGATTGCAGCATGATTTTAATGTTGACCTGTAATGTGTTGAACTTTGCTAAATGCAATGAATTGAAGTGGGTTAGGATTTTTAATTGTCAAATATTAGATTTTAGAAGCACAAAGTTCAGGTTCAGAGAAAAGATGCCAAAATGATACATTTTATTATTTCAAACTGATAAAATAAAAAATAATCACAAACATGGGTACAACAATGATTGGCAATATTCAAACTTCAAAAAGGGCTTTGAAAAGATGAACTTCTTATCAAGTTCAAACCCCTTCTTTCAAGAACTTTGTTTTATAGAATTATACGAAATAATTACATAAACTGAAAAAATCAATTATAATCAAAAGTTTACAAAAATATCAATCTTCTTTTATATCAGCCTTTATAATTACTTTGAAGTTTTTTATGGACTGACTGTTTTTATTGCTCTCCCTGTAGTTATTAAATCACATAATTTTCTTTTTTACCATTTTGGTCCCCAAAACACTCCATTTCTACAAATTATGCACCAGTAATGACATGTACATAATCTAAAAAATTATAACTTTAAAATGTAAAACTAAATCATTTGTGTTTGCTTTTTGTTGTTGTTTTATTAGCAGGTTTAGGGTCTATGGGTTGAAGTGTTCCTTCAGTTTGTAAGTTTCAGCAGGAAAGTTTTCCTGGCCCACATTCAGGCGCCTGTTCAAGTAGCTCTTAGCAGGACAAACACTTAGACGGACGCTGACTTTTATTTTGAAGGCTGACATGCAAATTGTTGGCGTTATTTCTAATGAACGGTTTGTCAGTATTTATATGGGGTTGAGTAAGTTGCTGTTGCTTAGTAAACTCCCTCTGTGTGTTTTGTGGCCCTCTAATTGTCTCAGGGTACACCGGTGTTTGTCCACGCTGGGCCCTTTGCCAATATCGCCCATGGCAACTCCTCAGTGCTGGCAGACAAGCTTGCTTTGAAGTTGGTTGGACAGGATGGCTTTGTGGGTAAGAGCACTCACTTACATGCAGATCTTGCTTTACACACAGACAAAAAACCTGTTAACGGCACGATGAGATTCCGGCTTGGTCTCAGTCGAGGAGTTGCCCTGTCGTGCCTCCGTGGACCTGCTTTCGGTGCACGTCATGCTCATCTGGAGCCTTTAAGAAGCTGCTCAAAGGATGAGGAGAAATAAAGCTGCAGAGAGGAAGGAAGCGAGCTGATAATCTTAAGAGGCTCTGGAATGTTTTGGAGTAAACCACACTAATCCCATCAACGTCAAAGCAAACTCAAGTATTTCAATTATCGCTTTCTATCGTGCTGCTCTTATGTATATCAACTTCAAAAACATTTTTGGAATAAATGGGGGATTTAATGCAAATTTTCTTAATCTCCCCTTGTTTTTTGGAGTGGGACCTACAGTTTTATACATTATAAGTTTCCGAACAGGGATGTTTTTATTTTGGATGTCTCCTCACTCTTGTTCTTTTCATCCATCTGTGTTGTCTGCTCCTCACGTCTGTTTGTTACCTGACTCTCAGGTATGCAGCGAACCCGACCGCCGTCTTTTTCTTCACCCAGCAGCTGGGATGCATATGTTCCCCCCTGTCTCCTTCACAAGATGTTGTTGGGTTTTTTTTTGTATGTGGATGCAGAACGAAGGGTTAAAACTGCTCAAGTTGAAGGTTTAGAAAAACTTTAAAAAAAAAAACTTTTAAGGCACAAAGTTCTTAAATACATTTGAGTATTTTTGTGTGAACAGAAACATTCATATAGTTTATTTATTAATTTTTAAAAGTACCAGAGGGGAAAAAAATCTTACTAAAAGGATTTTATGCCAAAGACAGACCAAACACAAAAATATTGTCGCATTTGAATGTAAAAGTAGTCTTTTGTTACACATTTATGTGAAAAGTATATTTGTGATGCTATAATGAATTAAGTTATAAAGCATTTGACAATTTAGTTTCAGCAAAATATACGTATTGTGATCATATATATGGGAAACTCTACGAATTAGGGAATTCAGGAATCCACATTTACCACTATGAGGGCAAAGTGACGGACAGCTGACAGTCACACAAACCAGATGTGTCTAAATTCCTGTAGCATTCGTCTGGATTTTATCCCACAGGTTAAACATTTAGCCAAATCCTTTCTGGGAATTTCTTTGTTTGAAATATTTGACAACAATGACAAGAGGACAAGTTTGTTTTAAAACCACCATGGTGCATTCATCAGAATGATCGTTCAGATTAATAGTTTCAGAAGTTTTGTTGTTGATTGAAACTTTAAATATGTGCTAAAACGGCCCTTTTTGACATTTCCTGTTGAATAGGCTAAGAAAATATAATCCTGGTTTCCTCCAACTTGTGTCCTGGCTCACCGTGGAAACCTAAACTTTTTTATTTTAAAAAAGCTTCACTAGATATCAACACAGCTGCTCTTCAGCTCGACCCCTTCATCACCCCCCAACTCTCTGCACAGGTCAGGGTTGTCACACACAACAGGATACGTGCAAATATTTCCGTATGACATCCTTTGGGGTAACTTTTTTGCTCTTCTATGTCAAAGGAGGAAGTTCGTGTAGTTTTTGAAGGGTCACAGCTCCCATGCCCATATGAACTTAGTGGGAAACCACAGTCTAATGGAAACATTTACAGTCACTACCTGAGCTTGTAATTTTCAGGATATGGCTGTAGTAACACACATTCAACTGTCAGCTTAAATCAAGAAGATTCTATCCTCTTTGAGCCAAAAGAAAATGCTCTGCAATGTCACTTTTGGCACATTGTTCTTTAGGTTTTTCCATTTTTTCTTTATTTTTCCTGCACAAAATCTTGTCCTAATCAAATTTCCTCTTTGTTGGATTTTTTTTCGTCTCCCTCCTTACAATAATTCTAGCCAAGTCTGATCAAACAATCTGCAATTCAGTCATTTACATCCGTCAGAGAAGCACTTTATCAAGATATAAACACTTCGAGCTCCATTGAAAGGCTTTTCTGTTGCAAAGTACTCGGTTGTTTTCTCTTGTTTATTTCCCCGATAGCCCTCAGTCAGAGCAAAAGTGGTCAAGTTTTTGAATAGACCTGCTTATCTTTTAATTTACATCAGGTCACCACTTTCCTGGACAATCTGGATGGGAAAAGGATTCTAGGAAAAAATATGGCTGCACCTCAAGACTAACCAATGTTTGTTTTAACCTAACTAAAAGGAGAAATCAGATTAAAATCTGGGAAGAATCTCAACAGTAGTCAACTTTCTGGCCTGCGTGAGAGTCTTCTTCAGAAAACAAAGTCAAATTATCATCAACCCTGTTGTTTCAAATAAATGCTGTAAAATGCGTAGAAAGTTGTAGAGGCAATTGTTGTTAGGAAAATAACGTCACATCAATCTACATTTATTGTTTTTTACCATAAAAAATTAAATGTCTGGATTTATCTTTTGAAATATATTCTATATCATTAAAGACACATTTTAATTATCTTTTGATCTATTGTTAAAGCATTCCCAGCTGTCTTTTAATTATAATTATTTTAAGCCCAACCCAAAAAACCAGTGATCTCCAGCAGCAGGAGTTTATTAGAAATTCATCCAAGGAGTTGACTGGCACGGCAAGACTATTGATGCGGAGTAAGCCTGCCAACACTTCCCATCATCCCTTTGTTTACATTCTCCCCTCATAACCCCAACCCAACATTGTTAGTGCAACGAAAACGGCGAGCAGTATTTGAGCTATCTAGTCTGTTGGTCAGTTTAGAGTCAGATGCCAGCTCAGGAAAAAGAAGATCTAGTTGTCAATAAGTGGATACACCAGAATGGGGCGGAGCAGGAAGCTTGTACTACTCAGAAATACTCAGAAAGGTGATTTTAATCTTAATGCTCTTTATATATGTCATCCATCATGAGAAAAATAGCAGAACATGTAAAATTGTGACAGAGTTCACAGAGTTCTCGTCCTGAACCTGTTGACATTTACAGTTCTGGAAACAAACCCTCACTTTAGTTGGATGCAAATGATAGATTTTGGCTTAAAATCTTCCCAAAAGTGCTACACATGCAAAAATCTTTTGAAGATAAATAGGATAAACTTTGCTTAAGTTGACAGTGAAATCAGACAAGGCTCTTGTAAACATTGTAGTTTTGTGTGTGAACAAATGCACGCTTGAAAATTACAAGTAACAGGAAACCACATCTTAACAAAGCCGTCCACACTGGCTGACTGCATGCTTTGTTTGGAAGCTTTTCAAGAAGCCTGTGTGTCGGATCCACGTCAGAGTCCCTCTGTCTTGTGCTCTAATCGCTCCCATTACTCACAGCGATATTACAACACAGACAGAAATCTGACACCCTTTAATCCAAAAAACCATTTAAGAGGTTGGAGCTTTTGTGGGTCTAGAGTAAAATTTGGTCAAACATGGTGTTTAACCTGAATGTAAACAGATGTCAGGTTCACAGTCAGGTCAGGCGTTCTGAGGAATCAACGGGTTTTAATGAAAGCACAATAAATGTGTTTTAATTTCTCTTCACCACCAAGTTCCTGCTGCCGTTTCAACCCCCCACCCCACTGTTTTGTTTCTCCTCTCAGTGACTGAAGCGGGTTTTGGGGCCGACATTGGGATGGAGAAATTCTTTAACATAAAATGTCGAGCTTCAGGTTTGAAGCCGAACGTGGTGGTTCTGGTTGCGACCGTTCGGGCCCTCAAGATGCACGGTGGAGGTCCAAACGTAAGTCGACTTCACTCAGTTAGACACTCCTGAAGTTCCTTTGTCAAGTTTAGCTCCTTTTCCTGTAATATTCTCCAGTTTTGAATTCTTCATTTTGTAAAATAATCTCAAAAATAAATTCCCCTATTCTGTTAATGATGAGAAACTGAACCTTTTTTTTTATTGGCAAAATATCTTGTTTTCTTGTAGGTCTCAGCAGGTGCACCACTTCCCAGAGAGTACATAGATGAGGTAAGAGCCCAAACCATGAAAAACAAAAAACAAAATCTCTTTTGGGGTCACGGGGTCGACGGAGCCTACTGTCAGGTGAAAGTGGGACAGCTGTGGGTATTATTCACACCAACTTGAAGATATTCAAGTTGTTAAGAAAAGCATGTCAATACGTGGGTGGCTTGATGAAGTTAGGTGAAAAGTTCAGGAAGTATCTAACAGTATTAAATCTGTTTGAACTCAACAACATAAGTGGGTCTTGCGGCGGTTTTGGTAGGAGGCGAGCTTTGTGTTGTGCTCAGCGGAGGTGGGGGCCCTTCTTGTGCGTACCTACCTGTTCAGAAAATGTGCACTCTAAAGGGGATTCGGATGAGTAAATAAAGAAGCAGTAAGTTGATTGTGAGGCCTGTAATAAGAACGAGAAGGGCTGGGAAAACAAAGCTGGGAAACGATTGGAGCCTGTGGCTGCACATATGGTGCCAGATTAGATTTCTGTGGCAAAATAGGCATTCGTTTCAGAATATGCATTTAATGTGCTTTAGAGTGGCTGGTTGTCTGCAAACATTGGTATGATGCATGCGACTGATCTTAAAAACTTCATTTAGAGGCAACAACACTTTTAACTTGATGGAAATAAGCATTAAAATCTCAATTTATCAGTAGAGACTTAAGCAGAAGTTTGGGATTTTCTTTACTTTTAGGTTTCATTTCATGATTGCTGCTTTTTTCGGTGTGAGCAAATGTTTCATTTGTGAAAGAAATGCAAGTCATAGCTGTGAAAGTCATGTAAACTGAAGGCGTTTTAGTTGTTTTGTCTAAATTTAACAGTTATCCCTATCTATCTAGAATCTGAGTCTGGTTGCAAGAGGTTGCCGTAGCAACCTAAGGAAGCAGATCCAGATTGCAAAGCTGTTTGGAGTACCTGTCGTCGTGGCTCTCAATGCCTTCAGGTAAGCTGGATGCTTTACCTCCTTCACCAATGTTACCTTCATGCAGTGTGTGTGCATCTTTGGTTCTGATAAACCACAAGTGTTTATGTGATTCTTTCCTGATGTCAGGACCGACACTCCTGCAGAGATTGATCTCGTCTGCCAGATAGCGAAAGAGTGCGGCGCATCTGACGCCGTGTCCTGTCAGCACTGGTCTCAGGGTGGGCGTGGCTGTTTGGAGCTGGCACAGGCGGTGAAAGAGGCAGCCCGCCAACCCACAAACTTCCAGTTCCTGTACAAAACAGAGGTGGGTACAAACTTTGTTGTGATACATCTGCATGTTTTTGTGCTTTTACTGATGGTTGATGATAGTGTCGACAAACCTTTCTGAGAGAATATTTATGTTGCATAGTTTTCCTGTTTGCTGTAAAGAGTGTTGTGCTAAAATAAAATAAAAGTCCACCTGCCTGTTTGGGTTAGCGGGAGATGAAAGGTGCCATTCAGACCTTCCATCAGAAACTGTTCAACTTGTTTTCCGCATTTTCCGTCTTTCCAATATTCTGGACCGCAAATGACTATATTTGAACAAATCCCCAAAATTTCACTTTAAATGTACTTTTTAAAGCACTTTTTAAATGTTTTGCAACACAAACGAACACCAAAAAAAAATGTAAAAGCATTAAAAATATTTTAGAAAAGAAGAAACAGCCATATTTTGAACCAGGGACCAAGAGAAAAACTAACAAAAATATGTGTGAGTGGACAAAAATGACATTAAAAAATCATTATTTAAAGATTTAACACAATATTTTACATTTTTATTGTATTTTTAAAACGTTTTATTTAAAAATCAATTGACTTTAATGCTGTTCAATGTTTAGCAGGTTAAGGTCAGCCTGTCCTAAATGCTCAAGGACCCCCAAGAAGATACAAAAGTGTCAGAATAAGAGGCAAAGAAAATTAAAAAGCTTTCTTTTTTTTAAAAAAAAAACACCATTATATCTGAGCTCCTTTCCTGATCCTGTTCTGCACATTTTAAAGTAATGGTTCAGAGCAAAGAGTCTTTTATTTTTACTGTTTTTATAAGAAAAAATTCACTGCCTTAAAGGTTTGTGGATTCACCTTTTGCTGATTTTTTTTTTTTCTTTTCTTTTTTCCCCTCAGATGCCGATAGTGGAAAAGATCCGAACAATAGCCCAGAAAGTGTATGGAGCAGATGACATCCAGGTGTCTCCGGAAGTTCAGAGGAAGATAGATTACTACAATCATCAGGTGAGAGCCGGCTGTCGCCATGACGCACAGACAGAGGTCATACTCGTATTTTCTCTGTCCTTCACAAACTAAGCCTCTCTTCTCCTTTTTTTCCCCCTGCAGGGCTATGGTTCACTGCCCATCTGCATGGCCAAAACCCACCTGTCCCTGTCCCACATGCCTGACAAAAAGGGGGCACCAACTGGATTTGTGTTGCCAATCAGAGATATCCGTGCCAGTATCGGGGCTGGATTCATCTACCCGCTTGTCGGAACGGTACGTGGAGAATCTGCACTGTGAGTCCAGCAGCTTGTCTTTCAGGGACAATTAAAGGATTCTGACTTGGATCTGTGTTCACTCTTCACACAAATCAATTGCGTAGGCATCTTTTAAGATTGTTTTCCCTGAGCAGAGTGGGCACACTGGAGCCACTCGTTCAGTGCTGGGATGTGCCGGGCCGGGCAGGAAGAAAGCGGCTTCCTTAGTGTTTTGCCTCCTGCTGTTTCACCAGCGTACCCTGAGGGTCCGGGTTTGAAGGTAGTGGGTGGAGGTGTCAAACTCTGGCCTTGCTGGGAAAGGTTTGCTGTTTCTTCTCCTGGCATCTGTCCCCGCTCCCAAACCCACCTTTGATCTGCTGTGGCTTATGGATCCGCTGGCACAGTAACAACCCTTGAACTCTGACTTCTAACCCAAAAGGGAGTCTCTGTCTTTCTTTGAACTCCGCTGTCTGACAGGCTTATCCGTGGTTCGAATCTTTCCAAAGCTCAGTCTCATTTCCATGTTGCTTTCTGATCCCCGGGCATCAGTCAGGAAAGGTATTTTTGTGGAAATAGTTGAATAAAAACATCCAATGTGGGTTTTTTAGACTTCACTGGAATTAGGAGCAGGATTTCACTTGATGAGAGGGAGAGGAAATAAAAATAAACTTGTCAGGTATGTGAGAGAGAAATCCAAAAAGAACAATAGAAGTCTGTATACCGGTAATTAATATTCTCTATGATCTGCATTCTCTGCACTCAATTTTTTAAATATTCACAAAATTATTGGTTTTTAATCAACTTACTAAAAAATAATTCTTAATAATTGCTTCTTGACCAACTCTTCTCTGTAAAATGACAGGGAGTTATCTGTTTTGTTTTCAAGGTTTTACCCACAAAAGCACTTTGTGCCAGAACGTAATGAGGGAAGGCATTTGTCCGAAAGGAGTTTCCAATTTTAGGATTTTGCAAGTGCCAACTTGTCTGGTCTGACAGGCGGTCCAACAGAACAAACCCATCTTTTGTTGTGGAGCTTATGGTGACAGATTTTGTCTTTTAGGAGTTTGTGCATTTTTAGTTTAAATGTGATGTTGGATTCAGGAGAAATGTTGCAGGAAAATTACTTTTCATCGTTTTATCTCCTGACAATTTCTTCACTGGCTCTGAAAAACAAACGTGACGCTGCAAAGTCACGGATCGCATCTTGGATCCAATTATGGAAAATGGATTGGAAATATTAGCGGTAATGTGAAAATATTAAACTTGATTTCTCGGTTTGATGTAATTGTGTTTCACAGTTGTTGTGGGTTTTCTCCTGGTTTGTACAAAAGCTAACAGGTTATTGGAGTTGCCAGTTGACTTCCGCTGGGCCGGGCCCTCCAAGCACGTCCACCCCGCTTTTCCTCAGCCAGGAAACTGGCTGCTCACTTCCTCTTGTCTCATTTCCACTAATGGGCCTATAAAACCGTCCCCGGGTCAGAAGAAGGGAGTTATTTGAAGAATGTCCCTGCCTGTCTAATGAGCAGAATGATTTACGACTCACTGCAGCTGAGATGGTCTGGCTGGAAAAGTGTTGCAGGAGTCACGGGCCGATCTTTTATGTTAAGAACACGAGATTTGGTTTTCAGTTTAAGACAGATTTTGTTTGGATGTATTTGGAGTTCCTCAGGGCTCTTTTAAAGCACTACTATAAAAAAACAACTTGTGTTTTATTAAACCAGGTAGTTTTAACATGTTCTTGTGGCCTTTTTCTCATGATGGAGGACATATATTAAAGTTGATCTTAAAATTGTTGAGTATTTCTTTATTCTAATATTTGTGAATTGAGCAGAAGATCAAATGAAGTTTTAAAAAGGGCATATTTGTTACATTGAAAATACGTTGGATGGGCCATACGCTACCTGCTCTGAGTTCTTAGTGATCGGGAGGGGGATGGGGGCGCCATCAGTCTCGCCCACAACTCAGTGGCTAATGAACTACTGCAGCTCTGCAGAAACTGTCCTAGAAAACGACACCGGTTTTGTGATTTTGGCTAAACTCTGCATAATCATAATTAAAAAATCACTGTGTACACTTTTAAAATGAATCAAAATTGAGATATACTGACTTATTGCCAGTTGAGGTTTTTTATTTTCTTTATTTATGAAGATGTATTTGAGGTCCACTCCAGTCATTTTTGATCTATTCTTAAAGTGTTCCCAGTGGTCTTTTCATCAGGACTATGCCACTTTCAGCCCCTTATTTCCCATTATCCATCTATTTACACTCTCTCCCGCTAGCTTATAGTCCCTCTCAGCCTCAACCTAGCATCAGTGGTGCAACAAAAATGGTGAGCAAGATTGCATCTATCCGGCCGTACAGTTTTGAACCAGATGCCATCTCACACGAGAAAAATACTAGACTAACGTGGATCTTGAGTTTCCAATTGGAGGCTTAAGAATAGAGCAGAGTAGCTTGTGGCCAGCCGATTATAGCACCTACATCACTGCTACAAGCTGTTTCAAACTGCATTTTTTGTTCGCTCTTAATTGACAAAATTTGACTAAATACTCAGAAATGTAGAGTGGCTCTTTAAATAGGTAAAGCAGAAGGGCTTTGGGACTTTTGAAATGTAGAGGCAGAGAAGAGAAAAACCTTTTATCTATCATATGTCCAGTGAAATCCAAGAATTCATCTTAGACAAAGTTATGGTAATGTATAACTTGTATGGTAATATTTGCCTAGAAACAGACTTTGAATTTCAACTTTGCCCTCATCATTTGTCCAGTTAATGGCTTTTAAGGAGAAAAACCTTTAAAATATTTTGTTTTTTTAATTTTGAGTTCGTTTAGACTCATTTGTTTTGTAAGTATATTATGCTGTTTATTTGATATACTGGTACATTCCTCACCACAGATGTGTGAAATTGTCTTCCCCTCAGATGAGCACGATGCCCGGCTTGCCCACCCGACCCTGTTTCTATGACATCGACATCGACCCGGTAACAGAAGATATCATCGGACTCTTCTGAGCATGCTCACTGTGTCAAATCTACTTCCTGTTACATTTCTGAGCAAAAACAACCAACGGAAACCTTTACCAAATATATATATTTACATATATAGTTGTGTTTTTCAGGTAAATGTATTAGTTTAGGTTTACTCTTCTTTTTAACTTTCTAACTTAATGTTACAGAAATATTTCACAGGTAAAGTATTTGTACTCCAAAATGTGCATATTTATTACCTCAAGGATTGATTTATACACTGAAAGTCAGTTTGTTTTTGTTACTTCTTGTGTTGAAACATTTTCAAAAACTACTGAATGTTGTAACTTTTAACTTCACTACATTTCAAACTATTTAGTTTTTAAAGTTTATTTTAAATTGCTTTTGTTTGTAAAAGGAGCAGCAAAAAGTTTTTTTTTTTAACAATTTAAACAATGTTTGCTGCAAAAATTATCTGATTAAAAAGTCAATCATTCATTTTTTCTGTCAAACTGAAAACCGGTACACATCGATGTTCTAAAAGTGCCTTCCAAATAAACCTTTCGTTGACAGAAACATTTTGTTTTTATGTTATCAAGATGTCATTTAGCAGAAATTGCTTCTTTTTTTCCCCAATAATCTTTGACTCCTGTCAGGATTTAAGGTCTTAACATAATTCATACTTGAGTCCTGTGCCAGAAGAGCTGCCTCGCTCAGTTATTCTTGGATGGATGCCTGAAAGTGGCCGATTTGGCCCCGGAGCAGCACCTCAGGGTCCTGCATCTGTCATTATGTGATGTTTGGGTTTGCGACATGGAGCCAGCGAGCGTGTGTGCGCACGTTTTGTCTGGCATTCCACACCTACTAAACTCTGTTATTGTGCATTTTAACGGTTGCGATAAGGCGTCTTAAAAATGTCGGCATGCCGGCAGGAATGCCGTCATTTTTACATCCAACATCAGTCAGCCTGTGAAACTCTGAAGCTGTTGTTGTGGCCTGATGACAGATCTAAAGACAGGCTGGAGATTAAGGCTATAATTTGTTTATTGCCTCACAACACAGGGAAAAACCCACCTTGTTAGAAGTTCCAGATAGTCAAGGAAGATATTTTATTAAAAGGGCTAATTTCAGTACCAAGGACAGGTCCATTTGAAGTTTTTGGACTGAAGTAGATCTGATTATTCTCAGATTTGTTATGTTAACTTTTTATAAGTGCTTTGGGAATCAATAAAATTTTTTCTTTTGATTAACCAACTGAAATGAAGCTTCAAATATATAATTTTGAATGATTTTGTTGGTTTTTTAACCAACGAAAACCTTTGACTCTCAAATATTACAAAATCGTTCATGTGACCTTCAAACCTATAACAGTCACTAGTGCAAAAAAAAAAAAAAATTCTAAAATGAAAAAAAAATAAAAACAGTCACTAGTGCAGTTTGTGTCACTGTTTGCATCCATCCCTTTGCTGTGAAACAGCCCCTACTTTTGCAGGTTGCTCTCAGTCACCAAATCAGACACTGTCCCTTATTCTTCAGCACCCCCGTCTCTATAAAAACTCTTCACCCACTGTTTCCCTGTTGCATATATTGCAAAGGTTGGTAGTGTTTAGCTCTAAATGTGAGAGTATCTCATCGAATGTTTTCACTTAGGTTTGGAGTTTATGAGAACTGCAGTTCTCTTCTGCTATGCTGCTGATGTTTGAGGTTCAAGCAGGTTTGTACTCGTCACGAGCCGAGCCAGCGACACAAGTTGCACAGCAGAAATGCTTTTTTACCAAGAACCTCACTCCTTCACCTTTCTCGTCCCGTCCATCCTTCTCGTCCTTCGGAGGGAACCAACATTTCTGCAAAGTCTTTAGTGTTTCAGGGCGTTCACTAATACAATAACGTTGATTGGCTTCGGACAGTCGTAATGAAATTTTACGGCCTTGGTTCGCTCTCCTTTTTTAACATTTCCAACTGTATTTTCAAATAATGAAATGTTACATAAAAAGATGGCAACCGTTACCAAAGATACATTTTTACACCACAGTTGATGATTTTCTTTGTGGTAGGTCTGCTCATTTAAATGTGTTAAAGTTCTTGACAAAGAATCACTTTTTTCTGTTGAGAGTTTGAAAACGGGGTTGCATCCAAAATGTTTTTCAGTTTTCCATCAGCTGTAAAAGGTTGAGCTCTGACTATAAGAAAGAAATCCCGTAAAAGCTAAACCATGACACAACCTGATACGACTCATGCTAACTTATGGAGGTAGTGTCATGGTATGGGGATGCTGAAAAACCATCCATCTATCTTCAGAACCTGCTTTATCACTCTTGAAATCACAGCATTGCTGGAGCTAGCTTTGTTGGTTGAAGGCAGGGTACACCGTGAACAGGTTCCCAGTCTGTTGCGGGGCCTAGTGGCCATTTAGAGACTGCAGGTGAATAGTCAAAACTATTTTATAGGTAAAAAGTTTAGCCTATCCTTATGATAGGCCTTTTCACACATTGGACACTATAAAAAATAGTCCATTTAGACTTCGGACATCTAGAAAGTGTTTACAAGCCAGTAGCCCATTAGACTCTTGTGAATTAGATTTTTACATTTTATTTTTATGGCTTAAAATGGACAGCTTTGGATAATACATTCAAAAATATGGTATGTCCAGATAAGTGTCTTCTGGCACTACAAATTAAATTTAGGTTGACAAGATAAGATGTAATTCTATAACTTAATTAAGGTAACCGTCCTTAGCCTGGTGCTCATATTAGTTACAGTAAGTTTACAGAGTAGCTGTTTCTAAGGTTCAAGAAAAACATCTAATTTCATTTGGGTATTACTTAAAGTCTTCTTTATTAAGGGGGGAAAATATTTTAAACTAACAAAAATGGTAAGAATCAAATTTAAGCAGCCATTCATTCATTGACTGAATTTTTTTCAAGTGAATTAGAATAGTTTAAACTTCAAATAAGAGGGTTTCTTCACTTGGTGCATTCTTCTTCTTTGTAACTATGTCACTAATGTGTTGATGTTCACTTTAACTGCGTTATTATTCATCAAATTAGATCTCCAAGTCCAGACGCTAATGACATTATCTGTCCATTTTGCACAAAAAGCTTCGTTGCCTCATGAGATGGCTCATGAATGAAATTAGGGACTTGGGTATAATTAATGTGTGGTTTCATGCATCCGTCTGTGCTGCTTGACTTAACTTTTAAAGTTGATTTTAAAATAAATACTTTTAAACCATATTTTTTCATCCTATTTCCCCATGAAAATATTTCCCTTTAAAGCTGAAAAATGTTTCTTTACATTTAGGTTTTCATGAAGCCTTTTAAATGGTTTTTCCACAACAAATCTAAACATGTTTGGCTAGATGGAGATCTAGGGATGCAAAATGGGTCAACAACTTGAACTTTTGCCCCTCAGTTGTCTGCAAATACCAAAAAGAATGCCTGTGCATCAAAATCCATGCCATTCTTTTTTTGTTGACATGTTGACGGGTCATAACACCTCAAAATTTTACAGTTTCCCTGCTCTTTTCTGTTTCTGTAGGAATTTTTCTGTTTATTTAGGTTCTGGTCTTGAGGTTCCGGGACAAAATTGAACACATGGGCTGTGATTTATTTGACTGTCCAAACTCCAAAGAAATTCCAAGGAAGAACTAAAGCACAGCTAAACCTACAATTACAGATAAATGTCAGCAACACAGCTGCTCCATGTGGAAACGCAGCAGACAAGTACAACCTGCTCTGTACAGACCTAAAAATTCATTTGCAGCTTTAGATGAGATGATTGTCTTCAGACTGTAAAGGGAAATGGAAGATAAACAACACAGTTCATGACAGATTTCATCCCAGTGGAATTTTATGTGAAATCAGAGGAAGTGGGAAATTCCTTTCTGGGATGAGCGGATGTTCCCTGACCTTATTAAAGAAGGTGACAGTCAAAGGAAGAGCAATAATTTCTGTAATTGCATTATTTTGTTAATCATATCTTTATAAAAAAATTTTTTAGGACATTTGTTTGTCTTTTAAGAAAATTATGCAGCTTGCTTTAGTATAAACTTAAAAATATCAATTTTTGTGCATTCTATATATAATTTAGTTCCTGCGGAATTTCCCTAAATTCCTTTTACATTTTCTCCAAAAGACGCACGTGCGCTTCATTCCTGTCTAAAGTGATTATTTGAGACATTAGTGGGACGCAGGAGGCGGGAGTGGAGAATGGGGGGCGGGGGGTGTCCTGACAGAGTTTTGGTGGTCCTCACATTCATCATCCACCTCAGGGCGGGGCTTCGGCGTCAAGCGCACACTCAGGACGCTTTTGGATAGTCGCTCAGAACGCACTGGCGCAATCCTCTGCCGGGGGTGGGGGTAGGGGTGGGGGGCTCTTCAGACCAAACCCGATCAAAGAGAAGTCAGATTGCGGCGGTGGATCGGAATGGGAGCACAGGGCTCAGCGCAGCGGGACGGGAAGAGCCAGGAGGATGCGCCAGCTTCAGCCTCCCCCGGGGAGCTGAGCGCGGAGGTGACGGCGCTCCAGGAGGTAAGACCGCACGATAAGCGAAGGCCATCAAGCGGGACGCACCTGCGGATGCGCACCCAATGCTGCGGCCTGCAACCCGTCCGGTTCAAGTGTGTGGCGCAGCGCACGAGCGCGTTTTCTGCTGAGTAATGGGTGGACTTGTCTGCAGTCCCGCAGTAATAAAGCGCAGTCAGGTCAAGATTTATAGGCAGCAGGGTTACCCAGAGACCTGCAGGATGCAGACAGGCAGTTTACAGGGAATTACATAATTTAAAAGCAAGATGAAAACCCTGAAGGTGACTTTGAACTGCATTTACTTCATATTTCAACTAAAAATATGCTTAAAGTCAGCTTTATAGGATCAAAAAGTCAGTCCACTAACACAATTTAAAAAAAGTTCACTTAAAAACAAATTTTATCCAAAAAATCGAGAAAGAAAAACTAATTTAGAGTAGATTATAATCCTCCTGCTATATGCAAATGAAGTTATGTGCCAACACTTGCTCTAACCATCACTTATTCCACTGACTCCAGAGGTCATAAAACTATGAAAAGCAAGAATTGCATTTGTGAAAGAACCCAAAAGTATGTCTCTCAGTTTATTAAAGCAACACAATTTAATTAAAGAATGATTTGTTTCAGAGAAAGACAAAAATATTCAGCAAAACTAATTATTGTTTTCAGCTGATGTCAAGTCAAATCAAGAATTTGATAAAACCTCATAAATTGGGGCATTTTTCTCATTTTACTGATGATAAATGTTTGAAATATTGCAGTCATTTAATAAAAGAAATGCCCTCATGTACTTAATTTTTGCCTTAAAACAGTTATGGAATCATTTTTTTAATGAAACTCATAACATAAATAACCAAGTAACAGTTTGAGAACTTTTGTGAGAAAATAAAGATAAGTGTCAGGTGGATCTTTCTTTTGTTGGACTGCCATCAAAGCTACAACCTGTTGTCTCAGCGCGAACCACCTGCTGCTCTTTTTGCCTCATAAATCATTTAGTTTTAATGGGTTTTGGTGTGACGAGAGGTCAACAGGTGCTGTGCTGTTTGTTTCCTGTCAGAAAGAGTCAGAAAGCGATTTGAAAGGCTTAAATCACATTTGTATCTACCTCTGGAAGGAGTGTGCTACTTGGTCTGCTTTGTCACATGTTGTCATGTTTGGGCAGGTCTTTTTCTATCCATCTGACATCTTCTGTGTGGTTGTTTACTGCTTCCTTAAGTCTTTGATTTTTTTTTTCAACATCTTGATTTTGTTTTGTTGGAGGCTTTTAAGTTTTTCCACTGAATGTATTCTGTTTTGTTCTTTGATTGGAGTCATGACAGATGAGCCCGATTGGGAGCTCAGCACTAAAATTCTGCAAGTGACAACATGCAGAAGATTGCTGAACACAACGAACAGAGGGAGTGACATCAGTCGTAAATTAGTGGGAACAGAACAGGTGTCGCATAACTTAAGCTTTATGGAAGAATTAAATAAAGTTTCCTTGATTGAAAGCATAAAACCTCAAAGAGACTGTAATTATCAA
This sequence comes from Oryzias latipes, assembly GCF_053564925.1. Lineage (NCBI taxonomy): Eukaryota > Metazoa > Chordata > Actinopteri > Beloniformes > Adrianichthyidae > Oryzias > Oryzias latipes. The sequence continues at coordinate 16,029,205 of NC_136260.1, read as the reverse complement.
TTCAGTCTTTTTTTCATGCAGAAATCAAAGTAATGCTAATGAAACACAAAAAACATTCTAAGAAAATTTGAGAAATTGAAATCTTCACATTTTTAATGAAAACGGGAGATTTCAAAAACGTAAGCTTTTTGAATGTTATGTTTTAGTTGTTTCAAGCGTTTGCTTACTTCATAATTTATGTTAAAACATAAATTTGGACAATGTTTAAGTTCCATCTTTAATCCCCAATGACAAAAAATATGGGATTTTTCTTCTTTCAGTTTTAATAAATCCATTTTTATGTCTTATCAAAACATCCAAAGCAGAAAATTTTGCTTTAAGGTTGGTTGGAAATATGTTAAAATTTGAAGGAGCAGCTTAAACATTTAATTTCCACTTTCAACTGAAGTTACACTTTGCCTTTTGTTTACCACCAACACTCCTTTGCTGGGTATGAATGAATTAAGATTTTATTGTTTACCATGTTTTTCGTTAGGATGAGGAAGCAGAACAGGGACAGTATTGCTCAATCCATTTGGAGACTTCTTGGCTCGTACTCAGTCGATAAGTATTCTCCTCACTCTACAGTGGAATTTTAGAAATGTGTGTCTCTACAGAACCGCGACACGCCTTCCTCGTGCTTCAGGTCCTTTGACTTCACGACTGCTATCAAAGTAAATGACACTGAGGTCAGAATACGAGGTGATTTGCACCCAAACTGACAAACATTTGACTTTTACCCACAGCTCTTAGACTGAATGTGTCAGGATTATGTAAAATAAAGAATATTCTATGAATTAACAGACTTCAAAGAGGTTGAAATAAACAAGTTAACAGGTAACAACCTGTTAACAACCTAAAGTCCCACTCCGATCATCTTTTGACCTTTTTTTAAAAGATTTCCCAGTGGTCTTTGAATAATGATCATGTCATTTTTAGGCAAAAAACAAAACAAAAAACAGTTGCTTTCTAGAACATAGTTTCTGCAGAGCAACAGCAGTTTGTCAGAAATTTTCCTCTGAGTTGTAGGCAGGACTGTTGGTGGAGAGTCTACACTCATTTCCCATCATCCCTGTGTTTATACTCTCTCCTGCTAGCTTACAGAACATCACAACCCCAACCTAACATTAGTGGTGCAGCAAAAATCCCGAGCAAGATTGAAGCTATCCAGTCAAACAGTGTTCAGTTCAGAGCCAGATTCCAGCTCAGATGAGGAAAACAAAGACGTACATGAATCTATGATCTGCAAGTGGATGCAGCAGAGTTAAGTGGAGCAAGAAGCTTGAAGCCTGCTAGTTAGTGTTCAACAACTACAAGCTTTTTCAAACAGCACTTTTTCGTCTGCTCCTAATTCACCAACATTTGAATAAGGAAATATGCAGAAATTCAGTTTTAGACATAATTTTATTTTTTGATGTCTTCTATCGTGAGAAAAATGCTATAAGAACAAGTAAAAAACACAACTTTGTGTTTAGTTTAGTGTTTAATCCATTATCTGTAAATAAAGTCCAAGTGCTTGCATATGTTGCATAACTTTCTGAGTCACAAAACACAATCATTGTGTCATAAAAACAACAACACACATTGCCGTTTCTGTCAGCAGTGATGTGAAAACAAATCCTTCCACTTTCGGCTTCTCCCATCAGGGGTCGCCACAGCGAACAAGTCGCATGGTAAATTTGGCAATGTTTTACGCCGGATGCCCTTCCTGACGCAACCTTCTCAAACCGGGCTTGGAACCGGCAGAGGTAGAAAAGGGAACAGGGAGCAGCCCGGAGTCAAACCCGGGTTTCACGGACGGAAGGCGCCGCAAACCAGCACGAGCTAAACTGGCTCAGTGATGTGAAAGCAAATATTTTGAAAATTTTCACTGTGTGAGCATTTAGCTAGAATTAATATTATAAATATTTTTATTTGGTTTACATTTTGTGCATTTGCTGCAAGGAGAAAGTCCTCCATTATTTTGATTTCATTCTCTACAAAAAGCCACATTTATATCGTTTTAGTCTTCAAATTAGATTTCATTGTTTTGAAGTCTGGTTAATTTTCCAGTTGTAATTTGAAATTGTTATTTACATCTGGAAGGATTGGGACCTCGCCCAGACAGAGCAACAGGTCTAGTCTGTCACAATAGCTGCTCCAATCATCCAACGCCATGTTGCACAATGTAGTGTGTGCTAATTAAGGCTTGCTCGTTCCTTTAAAATGAGCAGCGGCTGATCAGTCTCTGCTCTGGTTCTGATTATCCTGTTTAGCAGAAGGGGGTGGGGGGGGACATAGGTGGGGGGATGAAACAGAAGAGCCATAGAGGATTGTCCGGGACAAGCCGGGAGTCTGTGGGTGCACCGACGCTGGAGCAACAGGGTATAGAAAACGGGCAAAGAACCCAGGGAGGCAGAAAGAGGGGGGGAAAAAAAAACAAAGAAAAGAGTGAGACGGCATAGGAGAGTAATGGGGGGGCCCACCAGTGTGACACAAAGGCAGATGAATCAGCCGATTGTTCCCCTTTCTCCCCTCTCCTGCCTGTTCTTTAAAAGGATGCTGATGACAGAGGCTGAGTAAAAAGGCTCAGGTGAAGAAAAAAGGCAATGTTGGGAGTGTAGAAAGTCTCAGAGCTACGTTGCCATCAGGTGAGTCACAAAAAAAAAGAATTTATTGACTTACCACAAGTAGATTTCATTCTAATGAACTCAAATGCTGCAGTTGGGAAGAAACATCTTGTCCACTTTTAAGAATTTCTTGGGAAACTAACTAACCGTGTAGCATAATCAAGTTTAGAACTACAACAAACCAAAACATCTTCCTGAGGACTAGGAACATCTTTTAAAATCTTATTACTTTAGTCAAATTAAAGCAAAAAAAGCTCAAGGGTTAACCCCTAAGTGACGTAGTAGAAAAAAACAGTTTACTCCACAGTGCTCAGTCATGAAAAATTGAATAAAACATGACAAAACAGTTAAATTACCTCAGTTTACAGCAACCAGTTGGATTTTTTTTAATGGGATTTGCCTGCAAACCAGATGGAAAGCAACAGGAAGTGTGTCACATTTAATCAGCCCCTCTGTCCAGCTTCCTATCTTCCATCTCTGAGATTGGCTGCCAGGGCTGTTACAGTAAAAAACAGACAGTGCCTCTGAAGATGAAAACCTTTTCTGTTTTTTTCTTTCTCCTCTGTCATTTGATCTCATCGTGCGCAATTAAGATACCACCCAAATATTGCATAATTCTTTGTTTTTGTTGTTGTTTTTTGGGGTGATTGTGCAGAGCTTCCATCTCATTAGACTATCTTAATTATCTGTTGTTGTTATTTCTTTTCTTTTTTTTTGTAAAGTAAGTTAATGAACTGTGTAAAAAAACAATAACTTCACAGAATGAATGCTGATTACTGCGTCAGCTTTGTAAACTACAGGCTGGAGCAGAGGCAGCAGTAGTCAGATAGAGTTTTGTCTCTGGGGAGGGGTGCTTCAGGGGCGTTGGGGCCTGAACTGTGAGGTATACAACTGTAAACTCGGCGTAACATGGTAACATCAGAACAATGCGATCTGTCTCTGCCTTTAGAGTATAAGATCAGCTCAAATGTATACTTGTAAGGCTGAAATGTTTGCTGCTTCAGGAAATACTTGTTTTAGAAGTGGATGGTTGTTTTTTCGACTGGCAGAAAGTTCCTCTTGGATTTTCTCTGAAACCGTTTTCCACAGCCTCGTGTTCAGGGTCCCTCAGGAACTGTAAGAGTGAGCCTGCAACCGGCAACCGGCCTGCACAATTAATCGCAAATTTATCGTTATCGCGATTTCAAGCTGTGCAATATCCATATCGCAAAAGTCAACAAAAATCGCAATGAATGGTAAACATTAAATGTGCTAAAACAATCTTTTGGCAACTTGAACTATTTAATGAATTGAATAAATCCCTTTATGCATTTGACCAATCAGATAGAGCCCTTCACGTTGTTGACCAATCAGATAGAGCTTACTGACTGACTGCTTAAATTAAACTTTTGCAGTGAAATGGAAATGTTTTTGTTGTTTGCTATTGGTTCATTTTCCGCAAGTTAAATCATCATCGCAATATTGGTCACTAATATCGCAGATCGCGAGTTTTCCTTATAGCGTGCAGCCCTAGCCTGGAACCATCAATCTCTCTGATCAGAGAGCTCTCCTCCTGATCGGTGTTACCTTTCTGGAATGTTGTGTGGAAAAATATAAACGATTAAAGCAAATGTTCATCAACATGGTCCTCAAACAAAAGCAATGATCTGCTTTCCAGCGTCTTGAATCAGCACTGATGGCATGACCTTGTGTTCCTGGAATGCAATCACACACAGATACTGATCATTACTTTAATCATTTTATGGAGTCATGTATTTTTTAGCCTTAATGGTCTATAAGCAGTTATCAATACTTGATTTATACCTTAAAAACATTCTTTTTCTTTCTTCAAAAAGCTTTCTTGAAGATATCTGTCAGAAATCTGTGCTATTCCTAGCCATCACTTTACTTCACCCGTCTTTATGCCTTTGCTGCTCATCTATTTTTCATAGACTTTGGTCCTGATGCAGCACTAACTGCTTCATGGTGCACCATGCATGATGTCACTGTGTTTTGAGCATACAGTAGGTGTGTCTTTGGGGCTAGAGGGAGTCGGGCGTTTGGAGGACAAATGCTGAATCACAGCCTCACTGAAGCAGCTTCTTTTTTTTTTATATGTCTTTACTCTCCTAACATGCAATCCTTAAATTACAGTTATGATCTGCTAAATAGGTTTTCAAGGATGAATCCATCCCAGACGATAATCATGGAGAGTCTTTAATCAGACTTTTGAAGGACAAAACAAAGATGAAGGATCGAGACAAAAAACAGAATTTAAAAAAAAAATGTAAAAATGTACAAAAGCATTTACAAGGTTAAAAAAACAGTAAAAAATTTTTAGTTTAAATAAAACAACAAATATAGAAATATTTTGAGTTTGAGAAGTAAATGTTTATTTACATTTTGTTATTTCTTTGTGAATTACAAACCAAAAAGAACAGCTGCTGTGAGAGGAATCCTGACTTGTACAAGAGTTGTCTCTTCTGATTTATATGCGATTGCATTTGGACCCTAATCTGTTTCTTATGACGCTCACTGCTGTACCAGAATAATAGGAAAGATGCAGCTCGGTTAATCATGGTCACTGCTTACTCACTATTCTGAGCTTTTTAAGGAACTACTTCTGTTTACTGCTGACATGAGATGAAGAGTCAGTAATATGAGGCTCTGAGAATTTGTGCCAGGAAGGATTTTTGTTCATGCTTTTAGTTAAATATCACCAAACAACAAAACTCAGCATTGGAACTTTTTGCGATGCTACACTTTTAACATGAAATCCTTCTTAAAAATGTTTTTTGTTGTAAAACAGAATTGTTGCAGTTGTTTAGAAAAAAATAATTTTTCTTTTGTTTTGTTTCATGAGTCAGAAAGTGCAAGAAATGTTGCACAATCTTCTCTTTGGGTGCAGAATTACAAAAAATTCCATACAGAAAACTAAACGAACCTCCTTTCAACTCTAATAAACTAAATCTAAACATCCTGCTTTCCTACAAATAAACCAGTTTTCTTGTGTTTTTCCAACATGGCGGACTTGCATTAAATAAAGATAAAGTTGTTAATCCAGGATTCTAGTTCTTTTTCTTTTTATTGAGACCTTGGGATCATTTTGGCCATTTACGTTTAAGCAAATAATAAAATGGATGGATGGTAGCACATATTTATTTAAATGCTTATATATACAAAAGGACTAAAGCAGTGTGAATGTAGAAAATCCTAATTTAATCCAAAGAGAAACATTTAGAACACTTGAATAAACAGACGCACCATTATGGTACCCTTTCTATAGGTGTTCTCTTTTATTAACTTATAAACACATAGCAATGATCACATTTCTAAATTTACAAGTTAAATAAAAAAATGTTGCTTTTTCACAAACATCTAAAATTCGCCTTAATTTGCTGCTTGAGGGTTGTTACTGATACTTGCTTCTCAAACCTTCAGTGACATTGGAAACCCACCAGGAGAGTGTGATGCTGAAGCAACATATATCTGACCCTGAAACCTGGATCACACATCCTCACTTTATTAGGCCTATAATTTAAGAGTAATTTGAGGCCCAAAGCCGCCTGGTTTAGGTGTCCTCCTTAATTAGAACCATGCTTTTGACGTCACTGCACACATTCTATCCACACATCTACTCTCGTGTTTGAGCTTAGATGCTTATCGGGGTGCATGGACAGGAGGTCCTGCAAAGAGACTGGATTTGTTATTTCTACCCAGTTAAAGGCCCAGGGGTCAAACGCTGGGGCCTGATTATGTCCTGGGGGGTCTGTCCTGCGTCCAAGCTGTTATTGTTGTTTGGCTCAGTTTGCTGCTCGAATGTTACAGCCGCACCGATGAAGGGGTGGGGGTGAGGGAAAACAGACAATTTGTGGGAGGTATGGAGACTCGGGGTTAAAGGGTTAGTGACACACTGTTGTAGGTAGAGGAGGACAGTCAGGCTTCTTCTTCTTCTTAAATGGAGACAGGTGTATAGCTTTCTGTCGCTGTGGCTCATATGTGTTTGAATATTTGCAGTTTGCTTCTCACAGAGATGGAGGCACAAAGAGCTGAGTGCAGTATTTTTGTCCTGCTCTTTTTTAATTTATCTAATTCAATGTCCCTCAGGTTGTCTTCTCACGTCACATATGGGAACCGGAAATGAAATGCAGCTGACTGTCACACAGAGACTAATGTGGTTTTCAAAGCGCAGACATGTTGGATCACGTCTTTAAAGCAACGTGATTTTATTGAATTCTTAGCTCTCTTTTTAATTGGGTAACCACGGAAATGTGAAGATCAGCAGCAACCAGTGTTTATTTACAACTTTTAGATATGTATTTTATACAGTTTCTGAAAAACTGCTGGTTTCCTTGTTGCAGGAATACACTGTAAAATAGTTTCTGTTGTATCATGTAACAAATGAGGAATGGGGCAGTCTCCCAATGACAGATATAGATGGAGAAAGTGTGTAGTCAAATTATTTCATGGCCTGATTCTGGCTTTTTAGATGTCATCATTGCCCAGCAAATTCCAAATATGGGCAAATGGGCGGGGCAAGCTAGCTAAACAGTAGTTCTGCACTGCAAAAACAGGCCCCTTAAAAATAAGTCAAAAAATCTTACCCCAATGGCAGATTTTCTTTAAATAAGCAAAAGAAAAAATCTTCAATCTCAATATTAAAAAGAAAAGGTTTATAAAATGTAATCTGCAGTTCAGTTCTCACGTCACTTAATTTAGGCATAAAAAGGTTTCAATACTAGTCGTTTGTTTATTTCTGTTGTAACGCTATTTTATTTTGGAGTAAATAAAGATTGACTTGGCTGTGTAACCAGTACTGATTCCCTGGTGAACCACCAGATTTTTGATAAATGAAACCCAGAAGCCATCAAATTTATTGGCACATCCATATACATTTTCTTTTTAGAGAACATTTCAGACTAAAAGTTATCACAACTTCACTATAAACTTCACTATAAATGAAATGGTTTTATGATAAATGTGCGTTTTGTAAAGGTCAGCAATGGTAGTTGTGAAAAAATATAAATGCAGCAGACTGAAACTGAGGACAGCAACTAAATATTTAGTGAATGAACTGACATCAGAAAAAATAAAATGTGAACACCCATCACCGACACGAGGGTGAAGGCGAAGGTCTAACACAAATACTAAAACAAAGAACATTAAGAGACAGAAAAACCAAACAGAAACATCTGTGGTGGATATAAAGTTAAATCTGGTGAACTAGAACAGAAACTAAATGAATAAAAGCATGTTTGCAAACTTCCCACTCAAAATACCTTCTAATGAGGATGTATTTATGGAATAATTTAAAAACTGTGACTTTTATTCCCTCAACACTGCGCAGAGCTGTGGATGTAGAAACGCACAGATGTTTGAGCAGTGTGAGCACCTGAGTTAATGAATTGTGGAAACAGTGAGAGTGCTCTTTGAGGGTCTTGTCCAGCTTTGATCCTTGGTATGCTTTGAATGTTGGGGTCAGGGATAATAGACTGGGGACTGGCAGGGGTGAGGAGACATGAAGAGAGTTTGGAGGGGGGGCTATGTTGAAATGATCGAAGAAATATGTGGTTAAGTAAAAAAAACAAAAAAAAAACACAGTGCCCACCACTTTATATCATTAATGAATTTTGTAATGAAAACCTGTAAAATTTAAAAAACAATGTCAGTTTTGCTAAAAGATTCTGATTAAAACTTATTCTTTACTTTTGCAAAAACGACTTTGGCAATGATGGCAACCACCAGAAAACTAATACAGTGATGTGATTTCTTAAAAATGGTCAGGATATTTCAGTAATTGGGCTATTTTATAAAATGTTTGGATTTTTTTGTATATAAGCATCTGATAAGCTCCTATTATGCTCTTAAACCAAGACACTTTTCAATCATGTCAAAAATCTAAAAACAACTACACTTATTTTTTTAACCATTTTTTATTGATGTCCCTGTTTAAATATTTAAATATATATGGAAAGGCTAGTGCTTCTCTTTTTTTTCAGACACATTTTTTGACTATGTTACACAATGATTGCAAAATGAACCTGAAACTGTCAAAATTCCACACTTCTGAGTGGTTATTTTTGTTCATTTTATTGCAGAAAAACATCGTAAAAATTGAGTGCAAACAGTTTGTATGTTTTGTAAAAAAGATCAAACATGTAGATACAAAATCAATGTGTATAAATCCAAAGACAAAGTCAAAACAATATCAAAAATGTCTAATAATCCTGGCGAAGCTACGCTGAACTACATACAAGGTTCCGAGGATTTATTCCAATTATGTGTCATAACTCTTGTTGTGTTTGTTTAAAGCCAAAAATGTCAAAGCTAAAAAGTTTTGAAACCTTCACATTAAATTTGGAATAAAACTAATGTTAATGGGGGTGGTTGATGAGTGCCACCGATGAGTTGATGGAAAACTGAGGGTTAAACTTATAGCATTTAATTCAGTGAGTGCAGGAGAAGTCGTATGTGATAAAGGATTTACAACCATCGACCTGTCTTGTTATCCACATTTGAAGTTATCCAGTTTTTAAAAAAAATTGCTAATACAAAAGTGATGTACAGTTTCTTTGACTTTTTGCTATCTCTTTCCATTCCACACTGATCTCATTTTGTCTTATCTGCCTTTCATTTTCTCTCACTTTTATTTCTTCGACAGATGACCGGCAGTTACCCAAATAACCCCACAGAGATCAGCAGAAGAGCATTTAGATTAAATGCTTCAAACCTAACACAAGACAGAGATATAAGGCAGACAAAGAGGATGACACAGTTTATTATGTCCAAAAGGTTAATTTCTATTTACAATGAAGTACAGGAGCCTAATACAAACAAGGTTTGGTGATCTTCATTCAAATCTGGGGTATTTTCTGACTAGAAAACCTTAAAAAAAAGGTAATACCAATTGTATTAGTGATGCAAGCTCCCTGCAGAAACTATTTGTCCTTGAAACAACAGAGCTTTTTTGATTTCGGCAAAAAAAAAGGCATATTCATAATAAAAGTCCACTGGAAACGCTTTGACAATAGATTAGAAGCTTATTGTTGCGGGACTTTTAACAGTTGTTAAGATCATTGCTTATGGTATTCCTCATACTCTTTCAAATACTTTTTATGATTTTAATCAATTTTTGATGGGAAAAAAATTGCTTAGTTTATAATGTTACCAGTGCTGTGATAATTAAAAACATTTGTTTGAATACATCAGTATTTTAAAAATAGTTGTCTTTTCTTTATTAACTTTAAAGGTTAAAGGTTAGCTAAGATGTTTGCACTTTTGCTATATTTAGTTAGAACTACAGTATAAAGGAACAAACATTCTCAGTAATAATTGTTCCCCTTAGAGTAATTTTGAAATGTCATCCCCTGACAAACAGATCCACTTACATAATGTTATATAACTGTATTTCATTCTTCTTCATTAATGGAAGACCTAATTTAGTCTGCCCAGACTCAGGACTTTGCATGACATTTCTAAAGGCTTTGAAGCAGCTGTCTGTTTATGGGCAGCAGAGCTTCAAGCTCTTCATAGATAGAAGCACAAATGTTTCTCAGCAAACAAAAGTTAACTTTAATCACTTTACACAAACAGGTTGAAGACAACAATCTGTTTTCTTTATGATGCCGGAATATACAGCAGATTTTTTTTTTTGCTTTGAGAATATTTTTTGTTTTGCAGGAAGAAGTCTGTCTTTAGGACTTTGTGGCAGACCATACTGACCACCCTGACATAAAAAAATGCATATCTGGCAGGGAAAGTTTTGCATTTCTTTAGTGGAAGAATTTGGAGCAGCTTTGAGGCCTGTTCAGACTCAGTTAACCACAGTGTTAAATACAGAGAAACTTGAACTGGATATAACATCACTGATGACCTGATCACGTGTGGAATCTCATGCAGAAATAATGACGAGATGACACGTCGTATGATTTCCATCTGGGGGGGCAGAGGGGAATTTTTTGGAGGTGTTGCAGGATTTTTGTGAAGAGGAGGAGGTATGTGGAGAATGCCAGTCATGAGTAAGAAGATGTGGGCGGGGTTTGCTGCAGGTCTTGAGGTCAACTGCTCGCTCACACTCCACATCTGATTAGAAATAGTAGAAAATGACAGGACCACACTCCTCTATTTATCTCACGGTTTTGTGGGTGGATTTGGCCCTGGGACCTGTGTCATGATTCCATTTAGGCTTTTGGAGGATAAAGTTAAAAACTGGTGTTTACATTTTGACTCAGTTTTGACATTCAGTTACTCTCTGATAATTCCCGTTAAAAAAAACTGCTCTGCAAACTGTTTAAAACCCAATAAAAAAATATATATAAATAAATAAATAAAATTGAAATTTTCTGTGGTCCAAAAAATACTTGGTGGTGATCATCTCAAAATAAGAATGTTGTCAACAATTTGCCAAATTAGATTTCATTAACAAATTTAACAGGAATGCAAAAAATAAAAACACAACTGAGTCTTTTGAAAATGAATTAATTGATTATTTTTGATCAGATGCTGTCATATACCTCGACACAATCCCCCCTATTTGTGGAGGAAACATTGCAGACAAATGTCTAAACGGTTCAAAGAATTGATCAAATCGATTTCAGATAGTTGGGTTCATTCGGACATCTCATGTGAATTCTACAGTAAACCCTGCTGGGGTTCAGTCAAAACCCGGGTTTTTCTCCCATTCTGTGTTAATTAATTCAGTTTCATTTCACAAACACACATGCCTTTGACTATACTTAAGGGTCTTTATCGGGTTTCTGATAAGCTCAGTTAAAGTTTTTTAAAGAGTAAGAATTAAGTATAAAATATTATAAGGAGCAAAGTTGAGAATCACTAAAGTTATGTAAAAGTGATTTGCATTTAAAATTAATTAATCTAATAAAGTAGTACTGGTATGGGGGGGGGGGGGGGGGGTTGAAAAGCGTCTGTAAATATGGTGTGGTGAAGACAGAATTTTGTTTATTAGTGCATTATTGTCAGAGAGCTGTAGGGAGTAGTCTGTTTACTTTCTATGCTTTGTTTTTATTGTCAAATATTTTATGGGCAATACCATCTGAAGGTGTAGCAGCTGTTGAAACTGCATTACATTTCTACATGGTTTGGTCCACTGATGTCTGCCCTTAAATGTGCAGCGTCAAGGAAACTGTAGAAAGGTTGGAAGTACAGCAAAGTTTGTCAATCCATCCCAGTGTTAAGTTCCCACAATGTGAACACAGATAGACGTTTCAATGCACAGTATTGACTTAGTCACAACTGCCCTTCCGGGGGGCTGTCTCCAGGCAAAAAATGAGTACACAGGTTGCTCACGCAAAATACTAAGGTTGTAGACTACCCAGTGAGCCATAGAGAGAAAATATTCCTGCATTTTTTTCTACGGGCAGGCTGCATCACCCATATGTCATTAGTGTGTATAACTTACATTATCCTTACAAGTACTTCAATATGCACTTACCAAACACACAGCAATGGTACTTTCCAATTGTCATGAAGATGTGGTTCGGGTCAGCTTCCATATGGGTTCATGTGACCAAGGCATAAAGCAAAAACATAGAGTGATATAGGCTGTGTACATTTCAAATAGAAAAAAATCTGATCCCTCACTTAAATTAAGCACCAATTACATATATTTTTTCTTGCTAAACAGATGTGGAGGAGACTTTTATCCATATAATATATGATCCAAAGATAGAAAAACAAGAAAAAGAGAACCATGAATTTTCACTTGACTGAGATGCTTCTTTTTTATGTTTTTTACTGGTTAGTGCTCATTAAATTAATGAAAAGATTTGGCATTTTCTACTCAACTGAACCGAGTCCTCCAAACTTTGCTGGTCTGAACTTGTCTTAAGCAGCTGTGGCTTTTTTTCAGCCGTTTTACTTGCGCTTTTCTTTTCTTTTTGATCCGGTTTCTCTTTTCCTAAACTGCCCTTTGCTGTTGGAATCAGTCAGATGGTCCATTAGTTATATTAGCACCAAAGCTCAGAGGCTGTGCTTTCGCCTTGCTTGACTGGAGCTGACAAAGCCTCGAGCTGCCTGTTTTTGTCCTCCTGTCAGTCAAAGCCAGTTGTGCCAGAGACAGTCTGTAAAATTGCAGATCTTTTGATCAAGGTTTGAAATGTGATGACTGACTTCTCCCATTCTCATAGTATTCTCTCAAAGAAATACTCAAAGTAAAATATATGTAACAGGCTTCCAATCAATGTTCAAAAGTTTATAGTTTATGTTCAGGATTTTGTCTTAGAGCAAACAGATTAAAGGACAACAATTGGGGGGGATAATATCCTGGGTGGTCAGATTAACTGCTGTTTGTCAAAACATGCTGAAAGTAATCAAGATGAGAACCACAAATTGTTGGTTTGTAGAGCTCTCTAAGTGCAAGACAAATAGATTGTCTTCAGTGTGTGTGGAGGGAGGCATGCATTTTTCATTGTGGGAGCAACTCCCACTCAGACTTCATTAATATGCAAAGAAGACAAAGGAGGGTGGAGGCACGTGAATGGCTGAGGGTTTTCACAAATATAAATGATAAATATTCAACTTGTCTTTCATGTGAAGTAAACTAATGTGGTTGAGCTGAACTCAGAAAAGATAAAGGGGACTACACTGTTGCGTGTGCAGGCCAACGTGAAGAAGACGGATTACAGTGATCTTCACCCTTGCTGTGTTTGTCTTTTACTTGAAAGGAGGAAGAAACGGTCAGAGAATCTGGGTTTATCACTTTATAGTTGCACAACTGAACAGTGGTTAGTGCAAGTTCTTGTGTGCAGAATTGTAGTTTCCATTTTGTAGAGGCAGTATTAAAACTGGCTAGTTAATTTCCTCAGCGTCTATAAATTTTGACAGGTTTGACAATTCCTCTGACCACACAAATAATGTGACTTGCCAGAAAACAATTTGTTTGAATCTGTCGGATCAATTTAAATTAGTCAGCTACTGAATGTAGTTTGATCTAGTCAAGTAAGAAACTAAATGAAGGTGGGAACATTTTTTTGTTATTTCCCCCATCCATTTGAACCGAGTCTGCAGGAATTTTTTTTCACATAACAGGACTGGGAATCAGCTGCTGAGCCACAATGACAGAGTTACGTTTTCTGGGAGACGGTTGGCAGGCTGTGGAACTAATAATCTACAACGAGGTGAAGAAAGGTTTGCTCAGGCAGTGAGAAACAAGTTGAAAACAAAATGATATATTATTTGCTCCTTACAGTAAAGTAACACTGCAACTTACAAAAACAATTATAAGTTTACAACAAAAACCCGTACAATATAGTATTTTTGGACACTCAAGGGTCATTTTTATAAGTGGGTAAACTAAAAGGTAACTAAACATCAAGACTGTTTTAAAAAATTCAAATGCATTCTTTTATGATACAACTTTTATGAATTGATCAAAATAATGTAGCTTTAAACAAAGTATATTTAAAATTATTTAAAGTTTCTGAGTATGTGCTTTAATTAGAGTCACTTTCATATTTTTTCCTATTTGTTTACTTTGTTTTTGCATTTAAATGTTTGTGTACTACCAAAGTATTATCTTGTGTGCTGTATTGTACAGATTTATTTAATGCATTGAATAATTCGTGTTTTTTACCTCTGTTTTTGCAGAAAAATGGTCAGATCTCCAGCATGACCAGCATGAACGGACCCTCAGAGGACAACACTTTGGCGGAAGGTGGTTAGCCGTTTCTGTCTGTCTCGACAGTCCTGTTTATTTGCTGTGTTTGACTGTTTGCTGGCTGTTTTCGTGCTGAGCAGCAGGGCTGCTGGTGTGTGTTTGTGTCTGGGATTTTGTCCCAAACAGTGGCAGACATGTGGTCTGTTTGTTAGTTTGGCTCAGCTTTCAAATGTTTAAGGATGGATGTGAAAACTCTGCCTTCTTGATCCAGGATTAATCCCAAACTGATCCCTTTATCTTCAGATAGGGAACACCTGCATCGACTTTTCCTTAAACTGCTTGAACTCTTATTTAATGAAACACATTAAATAACCTTTTCAGGGGCTATAGGATAATGCTAAAACATGAAAATACATTAAAAGATTTCAAAACGAATTCTTTCCTTCAGGTGCTTTTAATCTAACTTTAAATTTAAAATGCAATTACCGGTAGATTAATTGGGCTTTTTTTTTTAAAAAATTCCAGATGTAGTGAAATAAATTTGTAACATCTTTTTTGCAGATTTAATCCTAAACAAGCCAAAGCATACTAAATCAAAGAAAAAAATTAAAGAATTCTCTTTTTGTTCTTGGAAGAAAGTTGTAGATAATCATCAACGAGTATTAAGCCGTGCAAAATTAGTTTCTGCTGGAATTAATTTGCAGCACATGTCCAGCTTTAACGCTCCATTTGTTTGTTTTGTTTTCTGTCCATGTCATGTCTCCCCCTGGTCTGGCATGGCTGCAAGGGTGTGTACACCCTCCCTAAATATTTAGTAGGCCTTGACCTGGGCTCCGCATAAAGCAGTCAGTCCACTTCTAATATGTTCTGGCCCAGGGGAAGGAGAAACCCTATACTACTTAAAACACAGAGATATCTCACATACCACTCTGTCAAATAACCTATTTAATACGTTATTTAATGGAGTGGTTCTGTCCTATCATAGCGTAATCCAATACCCTCTCTAGAGCAGAGAAACAAGGGAGTCAGCTGGAAGAATAGAGGAAAATAGTGATGTTGAAATAGTTGCTCCTGCAGACATGCTCAACTATTTTTTTTAAAATAACTTTTCTTTTTTTCTAGTTTCAACATTTAAAAAACCCTAAATAGAAACATAAATAGACATAAAGCATTGAAAAGCCCAAAGCTGCTTTATTACTACTTTAAGCTACTTTAATCATACCATCCTTATAGGCATCTGTGTGTTGGATATGGGCAACACACAGATCATGATTGTGTCAACATCTTGTGAATATGACAACAAAAAGGTTCTATCTGATCTGGTGCCAAAGTTGAGTATCTTTTGGACGTTACTGTGCCTGGCTGAAAATGGTAAATGAGCATTTGGAATGCGGCCGAGAATGGCGAGCAATCAACTTCTTGTCACGTATTCTGCACATTTTGGTACAGATAAGGCTGTAATAGCCTTAAGGATTTAAAAAGATCTGCATCAAACCCATATTTTGTTTTACAGTTCTTAGATGTAAAGCCGTTGTTAAGTTGGATCGTTCTGCTATCATGGGATAGAGAGCTTTGCTAGAATTTGCTGGTGGTCACTTGGTGCACGGCCTTTTCCTTTAGCTAGTTTTGTTTTAAACAAGCTTCAATCAGGAAGTCAATGGATTGCTGCTTAGTGCTTCAAAGCATTTGCGGCAGAAAGCATAGTTTACCCCACACAGATTGACTCTCCAGTAAAGGGCAATTTAATCCAAAGGAAAAAAAAACATGCTCAACAGTAAAAAACACACGTTTGGGCCTAAAATGGTAAATAGAGACAACAACGACACTGTATGCATTCATCCTGAAAACTTTACACTAGAATGGACAATACATTTTTTATAGAACTTCAAAAAATACAAAGAAACAAGAACATCCAACTCCTTTAAAGCAGGAATCAGGATGGCATTTTAAAAGGTATGAGCTGCCACAAGTTCATTCAGATGAATTTAGAAGTCAGCATTAATGCTTATGTTAAGCTTATCTGTGCATTAAGGCAATTGAGAGTAAAACAATTGATGTTTTAAGTACAAAAGACGTCTAACAGATAATTGCTTAATTGGAAGGAGATGAGCTAACTTCAGGGACTACTTAACAAATACATTCAAGGAATACATCTTACTTTTTTGTCCTTTTTCATGAAACACACTTCTTTAGATTTGATCATTTACATCACAACTGTAAAAGTGAAAACTATTTACCACTTTAGAAATCATTTAAAGAAGATACTAGGACTATGTCTGATGATGATTGCCTCTTTTTGCTTTAAAGGAACCAAAGATTAAAAGCAGCAAATCATCAGAAGTTGTGAAAGACCTTCAGGGTCACAGATCCAAAGAATGCAGGGGAGTAAAAGAAAAGGAGATAGAGAATAGGCAAGAGACAAGAAAGAGGAGTGAAAAATACAGCTTTCATATCCAATGCTGCTCTGCTGCCCATCATCCCTGATAAAGACAGTGATGCATTGTGGGAGACAGGAAGAAAGGGCTGTCTGGATGATAGCAACAGGGAAAACAAGAGCATACTGCTGCACATCAAAAGCCTGACAAAAATGCAAACATACAATGTCTTCATCAGGAATCTCTTAGTGTTTGAAGAGCAGTCCTAACATGAAACACCTCTGACTGAAAACAACCAACCAATCCACTGTAATATTGTTAAGAGTTTAAGCTAAATTTGCTACGTTTTAGATCCTGTGACAAAAAAAAGGGTCAGGAACTAAGAAGGAAGCAAACATTTATTTGTGCTGTTTTTTCTGGAATTCCTTCTTATTTTAAAATCAGGCACATTTAAGCTTTAGGTTTTAATCACTTTGGTACTTTTAAATATGCAAAAGGTTAATAAACCCAAATGCAACAATGCAAGAACCTCAGTCCTTAATAAACAAACCTTTTGACTTTTGGGAAAATGAAGCAATATTCAGCAGGTTTTGGTTGATTCTTAATACAACTCATCTAGCTTGTGCGTGTGTTCCTGTATTTGAAGGTTTTGTAGCTGCACTAGGGGTGGGTGTGCCTGCAGCTGCAGTGTAAGTCCAACACATGACTTCACAGATGATGTAATTCACTGGCCAGAATACAGATGGACTCCAAAGGATGAGATGACCCACTTTACATGGACTTTATTATAATATTTCAGCCTATTCACTAAGTTTAAAAGTATTTTTTTTGGTTTAAACACGTTTAGCTCCTTATTTTTAAGGTTTGTAACTTCAAAGAGGGTGTATTTAAAATCTAGTTATGTTAAATTGTTTTAAATGTACTTTTTAAATTGTTTATATCGATGTTTTGTTAATATCTTTGTGCTGTGCATTCATTTAGTGTATTTCTTAAGTTTGCAGGAACACACGCATTCCCATCCATCAGCGTTGTGTTGTTTTTGTGTGGCGCTGATTCCAAGATGTACTCACTCAGACTCCACTCTGGGGATGTACATAATTGCCAAAATGTTCATCATGCCTGTGGAAGGGACCTCTCCCTCCACTTAAGCTCTGTCTGATCTCAGCCAGTAAGGCTTGGAGCTCATAACACAGTCCAGCCGCTGGAGCGCTCCTCCTGGATTTCAGCCCACTTTGCTTTCACATTCCAGCTGCTCATTTCAGCTCGCAATTATGGCTCATAAGTTCCTGGTTTTGTCTGCTGTTGTTCTGTTTTCTCTCCAGAAGAAAAAATACTTTTGACTTTGATGTAGGTGTGCATCAAATCGTGAACTCGCTGCAAGATGTAAGAATGATTTTCCCCCCTCCCTAGAGGAAGGAAGAATCTCAGAGGAAATATTCCGGAAGGCAGAGGCTGGACTGGAGTGCTTGAAAGCAACTCAATACTTTAAGATGTAACGCTGTTAAATTCTCCTTATCCCTCAGCTGATTATATTTAGTCATTTGTTATTACGGTGGTCTTTTAAGGACATGATATGTGCAGAAAGATAAAGGTGCTGTGTGTCAGGAGGCTCTTCCTTTCCAACAACCTGCCTCATAAGTTGATTCAATTGTGATCAAATCCACTTTTTGACATAATTTTTAAGACTGAGCCTCAGTTTTCCACAGGAAAATTTCAACAGCATCACTCAAATGAGAATACGTTAATGCTCTTGATCCAGCAGTACAGAAATGGAGTCAAACTCCCCCCGACACGCTTAGTTCCTGTAGGACCTGCTCGTCTCCACAGACGCTCCTCTCATCTTTCCCAGCCGGCATCAGGAACCAAATCTACCTCCTCAACTCCTAACCTCCCCCAGGCGCTCAGAAGGACTGAGAGAATGGAGCAAGAATGTGGCCAACCACTCCTTTTTCTCCTTCATTAGCATTGGCGCTGTATCTTTCACAATCAATTTATGCTGCATCAGCATTTTTGCTTTGTAAATAATAAGAAATTCTGTTTCAAAGTGTCCAAATGAATTTATTAGGGAAAAATGTTTACAAATTTTTAAACTTTTTATATTTTCTCTTATTTATGCTTAAGAAAAATCTAGTTTTGATATATTAATCCATCTTGCTTCAACAAAAATCCTTATTCCTCTCCACTCTTTTGAAAGTAGTGACCTCTATAGACTTCCTTGGTTCCAGGAAAAGGTTTTTGCATCTCCTCTCCACCATTTCTACATTCTTGTCTTAACTGGGAGTCATGATGTATTGCAACAACTGGAATACCAAAGTGCTGCTTGAGAATGTAGAGGGAAGTTTGGAAGTGTAAAACAGATGGCAAATGCAGACTAAACATACTGTGGTGAAAGAAAAGCTCTTGCCCCAAATTGATAAGCATCCTTTTAGGGTGCATGAGACTGGATTTTTTTTTTTTTAAAAGAGGCGCAGACACACGGAACGGCATTTGCGTGCAATGGTTCACTGCGAAAATTAAACAATGTGCGATGTGTAGGAGCATAGGTCGGTTAGAAAATGCTTCCAGGAAGAATGCCGAGTGGAGCTCGGGGAAATGAGCTGAAGGAAGAGGAAGCAGTGATGTCAAGAATTGACAGCATTTCCTGTGCGACATTCCTATCCGTCTTTCCAGTGACAAACGACAGCAGGAAAAACCATGATGAGGGGGGGGGATTTAAAAGGGATAAAGTGGAGTTTTTTGTAACAAACTAAATAACATCAATAGAGATAAAAAATAAAAAATAAATAAAAGAAAGGATAAGTAGCTGAATCTTGGCAAGTTTCTTTCCCCTTTTCCTCCAGTATCATCTCAACCAGTTGTAGTAGGAGGAGGGGGGGCATCCTTGTTGCAGTTCAATGATGTCATTCACTTCTTTACAGGACAAAAAGAAGGGCCCCCACCCTATACCCCAACCCCCTCTTGTCCGCCTGGCCTCTGAAGACCCCACCTCAAACATTCCTCCACACTTTTTCAGATTCAATCCTTGATATGTGGGACTCGGCCCGTGAAGCCTGGCTCTGTTTTGCGATACTACACTGCGGTTTGGATACAAAACAGACTTGGGAGGGGTGGAAATGCTTTAATCAACTTTTCAGATTAAAACAGAACTAAAAAAAACATCTGTGCATACATGTATATGCATTTATTTGGCATTAGTCTCCATCTTTCTTTCTATTACAGCTCTTTCTTTACTTATAAATTAGACTTTTAGGGTTTTAAAATAGACAAAAAACTTTAAAGAATTTAGCGTGGGAGGAATGAAGCTCCCCATAAAAGCCCCCTCATAATATAGTGGACTATTTAGTTTGATGAGACAACCATCTCAAGGAAACCTCAAGAAGCTGAGGATTGAACCACCCACCCTGCAACTGGTGACATCCCAGAAAACTCTTTTATTTATTGATGCCTATGTTACTGAAGGCACACATTATTTCTACCACAGCTGCTTTCTATGGTATACAAGCACAAGTGGTTTTAACAGACACGAACAGAATGAATCTTTTGTTGTTCTATTTAAATGAAAATTTAAAAAAATGGATCTGATTTTAAATCTCAGTTTGCCAGGAATGTGAACTCTGCACATGAATCCCACTGAGGAAGTTTGACGGGAAAAGGAGTAAATTCTTTTCAGGCTGACTCACTGTCCACTCAGCATAATGCACAGTCATGGCTGCCATTATGAAGCATAGATAGTAAAATACCCATCGGATGAGTCACTTGGTGTTCATGAATGACCAAGACCCAGAGAATCCGCCTTTCGTACTGCAGCTATAGATGTTCTCCTGCCACTTTTTAAAGGCATATGTGAAGTGCAATTATAATCCTATGACCTGAACCTCATGACTATGCTACCAAAGGTAGAGAATGGATCAAAAATTCCACATCCACGGCACAATTTGAAGGCCTTACGTTTAATTTTATCAACAATAATTTTGTTATCCACTAGAATGTTTGACCTAATATAATCTGTTATTAGATTTGTAACTGCTTCCCTGGAATCAACACACACACATTGTTTTTCTCAAAGTTGGGCCTATTGAAGGTTTCATGATCACCAAAGAGAAAACACATTTAACCTTCTGCATGTGATCTGAAATCCCCCTCGTACTCAATCAACACATATCACTCGAGCTCTCACTGTCTATGAGGTAAATTATATGCAGAAGGAAAGGGGGGGGGGGTGTTACTTTAAGAGGATACTTGATTACGGTTGTTATCACCGGTTTTGGAGCTTTCTGTATGGAGCTCACACATTCCTGTGGGACAATGCAAAAGTGTGACAGATGTGATTATACTGGTATTTACCTGAGGAATTATCTGCATTCCTACTTCCCTCTTTTTGCCCTCCACAGAAAAAAAGAGAATTAAGCAGAGCAGTTGGGTTGGGTTTGTTTCGATTCCCATTTAAGTGTTTTTTTTGTGACTTTTTGTGGGTTCTTGGGCTAAACTTTGCTCTTTTCAAGGGCATCTTAAATAGCACCGTTGCTGCTTTTTTACTGGTTTTTACTGGATACTGGTCATCCGATTGGTGGTTGTCCATATAAAGCTGGGGTTTGCAAACTGCACAAAGAGGGCCAGATCTGATACAGTTAATGTGGAAAGGCCAACCACTCAGCCTGCATTTTATTTCAGCCCTTTTAGCAACATAAATGCAAATGAAGTGTTTATTGGACTTTTTTTGCAATCGGATACTTTTCATTTCTTCACAAAGACCAGAATTACACCCAAGTGCATTTTTACCAAAATTACTGGAAAATTACCCTTAACACTATTAAATGCTCATCACAAACAAACATAACAATACCACAAATAGTTGTCTCATTCAGAAACAAATAAATCTGTTCTTTTCATTTGGCCCTTCAGGCGCTGAAGTTCAAGTAGCCACTGTTTGAAAACGGTTTAAAGCGTATTTTAGCCAGTCCCATTAAAAAAATTGTAGTCTTAGAAAGAGCTGAGGGTCACATATGATAGATTTTATGACAGGAGCCTGTGGGCCAACTTAAATTTGTCCGTGGGCCACATTTGGCCAACGTGCCAGACTTTGGACATCCCGGAAATAAAGCCTTGTAGTTCTTTAAAAAAAATTTGAACTGTCAAGTCCTTCTTAGTTGCGGGATAATGCTTAGGAAAATCAAAAGTGATTTGGCTTGGTTGGATCTGTGACTGAAAAGTGACTCTGTTTGCGGAGTTTTGAGGATGATGCACTGTATTCACCCAGGGTGGATGAGGAGGTCTGAGGGAGTGTGAGCGGATAAGGGAGGAAGAGAGGCGGTAGGAGCTTGGAGGAGGGGAGGGGGCGTCATTCAGAACAGCTGAAGAAAGGCAGCGGAGGTGGGAGGTCCTTCAATGACATGTGTGTCAGTGTTGAAATGAGTGTGGAACTCACTTTCAGCTCATTCTGCAGGCTGACTTAGGAGCACTGGAGGCTGACTTGGGTCTTTAGGACAGGGGTCCAAGCGACTGAAAAGAGAAAGAAATCAGAAGAAGAAAGGGACACCTTTTGCATTTGTAGTTAGCTGCACATTTTGGCATCTTTTAAATACATTCTGGTGAAGGATCTGCCTCCCGATGCTTGGAACAATTACTTTAACAGGTAAGAACAGAAAGGAAATTGTAAAATATCATGAATATTGTTTCATGGTGCTTGTATCACTTTTCCCCCCTATAATTTTACGATTTCATATGATTTCAAAACATCCTTGATGGTCAAAAGCATTGTTGTTCTGAGGGTGTGGTTGAAAGGCTTTGTGGTTGGTGAATGAGCTGCACGGATGAGTGGTTTTCAGTCGGAGGCGGTTTTTGCTCTGAGTGCTGCAGATCTTCAGTGGGTGAAAAGTCAACCACGCTTTGAATGTCCATCAGAAGTCTTCGTCCCAAAAGTTGACTGATGATCCTACGGCGGATTTAACTTCCCTCTGAGGCAGCATCACATCATGTGAGGTGTTTTATCAAATTAGAGTGGGATCCTATTTCCCAGTGGGGGTTATTAAATCTAACCAGAGCAGGGAAAGAGGGAGGAGGGGGGTGTCATGTTAAATCAATTGCATTCCAACACTGATTCTTCTTCACAACTTCCAGCTAGGAGTGATGGTTTCAACCCCTTTCCTGCTGATTCAATAGTCGGATATTGTCTGAAATGAGGGAATAACGGTGAAGCTGTTGGTTTGCCCCCCCCCCCCCCCCCCCCCCCCCGAATCAGCAGAGACACTGACCACACCTCGAAGACAGAAAGGGGTCGCTGTGTCTTGTCTCCGCTGGGGGGAGGGTGATTGGGAGGGTGGGGGTGACCCTGCTCTGCTTTCTTTATTTTAACTGACCACTTTTGTCTAAGTCCAAACTGCAGACACTATGTCAAGGATTTGCATACATTTGTTCAAAGTTTGCTCAGAGAATAGCAGCTATTCAAACTTCCAACCGCCTCGTCCACCCCCACCAAACACCCCCCCTCCCTCCACAAAGTTGGAGCGACCACATCGGAAACACTATCTGGCTTCACTGGAGACAATCGGTTTTTGGCTTCCAAGTGTTGCCCATCTCCAGCAGAGAGGGGAATTTTAACTATGAGCATCTGAGATATGTGACACCCTGTGAAGTGGCTAACCCCACCCATGCTCCTGCATCTTTTCCCTGTCACCCCCATGCAACCAGCTCTCCCCAAGTACCCCAGCTTTTGCACAAAAAAACAACTTGAAAGATGTTAACAGCTGTGCGGCTCAAAGAAGAAGCAGGGAGCCAAAGATCAAAAAGCTGAGAGAAAGATGCCGGTAGTCTGTTAAATCAACAGGGCTCCTCTTTCATTATGAGTGCGATGTGCAACTCCCACACACGTCTTTAGATGCTGAGTTGTCCTGCTTCTGTGAAGTTTCTGGTCAGCTCGCGGCATTAAAACTGTTTGAACACCCAAAAGGGAGCATGAGCCCCCCTACCCAGCATAAGGCAATTGAGTCAATTAGAACCACCCCAGTGCTTTTAGTGCTTTGAGAAAGTTACTAAACTTCTGCATCATAAATTAGAAGTTCTTTATTTTCAAAGAGCAGAAAGGGCCCAGTCTATTGTGCTTGTATGTTTGTGTATGCTTTAGCAAGGGAGGGGGGCTGACTATCCATCCTGCTGTGGTGGAATGTGGGTCAAGGGGACTGAGACTTTATTTTAAGGAGGGGTCGTGAGGAGTCCTGTATTGTTTGGTTTGAATGCATCATGGCCGGAGACAAGATGGGGCGTGAATGAAAAAACAAATAAACATTCCTCGGACCTCCTGGAATTCAAACTCGGTTTATATTTAGGGCATCCCAAAATAATTTTCTTTAAAAATGGGGTGTGAGACATTGCTCGGATTCCTCCCTGGAAGCGGGCGTGCCTTCATTCAGATCTTTTCCTTTGTTCAAATCCAAAGGTTTTAGTTAATTTCATCTATCTGTCAATTTAGCAAGCTGTTTTATATTTTAATTTTCTTGGAATCACTCTGAAAAGCTTTACGTCTATAATTTAGGAAATTATTTAGGCAGATGTGGGAACCCAGCTGTACATTTTTGTGTAAGCCAACAGCTTTCATAAATTAAAGAGATTTACTCGCATAATTAACCATCATCCCAATATGCTTTATTGTCTTTATGCTGCCCTGCTGTTTAATGGCAGTTTCAGAGTGGTTCCCACAGTTTGCACGCCTTAAAACAGCAGATATGTTTCTTTATGTGTAATCCTGTAAGCTGATACCTAGACATAAAACATTTAGGGAATTTTCTGGAGAGCCCATGGCTATCAGATGTGAGGTTTTCCCAGACTGCAGTGCATCTGGCAGGCCATAATTCCCCCCACGCCTCCTTCTGTCAAAACACAGACAGACATGGCAGAGAGACGTCTTGTATGTGTGGTTTGTGTCTGTTATCTCAACTTTAACTGCAATACTTGTCAGGCAAATGTTTAACTTCCAAGGAGTGACTGCTCGGTAATTGTTTAAATCTGGGTTTTAAAAGCAGCTCATGTGCAGATCAGACCAAATAAATGAAGTGAACTCTGCCTCATTTGATGGAAGTTTATCACTATTTTTTTACAGCAACTTAGTCCAAACAGATTTTTTATTGTAATTAAATTTCTAAATCCACAAAGTTGGAGTCTCAGTCAGAAACTTCTGTTTCACATTACTTAACTTTTGACTCCCTAGTTTCGCTAAAGGTTTAAGAATTAACCACAGAGCAGAATTTATGGTAGATGCAAGTGATTTGATTTCCTAATCCTTTCTTTAATTTGTTCAAATGAATGTTGTAAATCGTAACTTTGTATGAAGGTCATGTGAACATCATAAGTGATGCTTCTGCAGGATTACAGGACTGCATGAACAAGTAATCAACTGATTTGATAAAATTGAATCAGCATTTCACAGAAACATCTTTCTTTCCTTCTTTTTCAGTGGGCCAGCCAGATGGTGGGACTGTGGCTCCAAAAGAAGAGGTCCCAGAGAATATGGACACTCTCCCAGATGAAGTGACTCCCCAGCTGAATGGGGAGAAACTGGATAAAGAGTCTCCAGAGGCAAACAATATTTCATCCATAGAAGTCAAGTCAACAGAGGAAAAAGGAGAGGATGCAGGTGAAGTTGGCTTCAAGAAAATCTTTACCATTGTGGGCTTGAAATTCACAGTTAAGAAGGATAAAAGTGAGGAAACAGACCCTGTGAAGCTGCTGACGGTTAAAGACAAAGAAGGAGAGGAGGTCAGTGAAACTGAAGAACTAGCAAAGGAGAAGGAGACTGAAACTGAAGAGGAGGACAGCAAAACAGAGACAATGGAAACAGAAAGGGAGGCGTCAACATCTAAGGATCCAGAAAAGGCAGAAACCACTGATGGTGCTTCTGCTGAAGCGTCCATTGAAGGAGCCAAGGCAGAAGAAGCTGAAAAGGAAAGTGAAACCCCTCCTACACCAAAGGAGACCATATCGCCCTTCAGGAAGCTTTTCTTTATTGGGCTCTTCTCTAACCTGAGAAAGAAAAGCAGCATCAAGAGGATGAAAGAGGAGGAGGAGGCAGCAGCAAAGGGAAACGAGACAGCTGATGTAAAGGAGGAAAATGATGTAAAAGAAGAGAAAACTAAGGAGAACACTGACTCAGAACAAGAAGTCAAGAATGAGGCATCGGCTACTCCTGTCGAGGAACAACCTGAGTCTAAAGAAGAGGGGACAACCCCTCCAAAAGAAGAAAAATCCGACACAGCCACAGAAGCTCCGGCTGAAGCCTCGTCTCCTACAGAAACTACAGATGAAAGCAAACAAGAAGACCAAAAGGCAGAAGCTGCGGCTAAAGATGATGCCGCACCAGAGGTGACCTCTGACACGGAGCTGCAGTCCTCACAGGAGAAGACAAAACATCATGGAAGTCCTTTGAAGAAACTCTTCACTGGAAGTGGCTTAAAGAAACTCTCAACAAAGAGACAGAAGAACAAAAAAGATACTGATTCTGGGGAGAAGGCCAATGAGCAACTTCAATCGTCCACAGAGTCAGAAGAAAGTCCAAAAGCTGAAAGCGGGCCCTCCTCTCCCGAGAGCCCAGCACCTGGAGAGCCTGTGAACGTCACGGAGGGTAATCAGAATGAGTCCAGCCAGGAAACTGAAGGTGAAGTTGCGTCTGATGGTGAGAAGAAAAAGGATAGTGTCATCGCCTCCTTTAGGAAGCTGGTGACACCTAAGAAGCACGCTAAAAGGTTATCTGACAGCGAAGACGAAGCCACAGGGGACAAACTAGCAAAGTCAGCCACGCTGTCTTCCTCTGAGAGTGCTCCATTAGCCGAAAAGGGTGATGAAGAGGAGACAAAGGAGGAAAAGGCCCCAGAAGAAGAGCCAAAGACTGACAACTCAGAAAAGCTAACCACCAGCACAGAGGAGACCAAAAAGAAAATGGACACATCTGTTTCCTGGGAGGCTCTGATGTGTATGGGTGGACCCAAAAAGAGGACAAGGAAGACTTCTGATTCCGACGATGACGAGACCAAAGCTGAAGAGGAAGCTCCAGCAGCAGCAGCAGAAGAAGGGGAACAAGAGGAGAAATCTGAGCCTGCCGCCGTCGCTCCCCAGGAAACTGAGACTGAAGCAGCTGCTGCTCCGGCACCCGAGCCAGTAAGCGCCCCGCCAGTCAGAGAATCCCCCTGGGCCACGCTGAAACGTTTAGTTGCATCAAAAAATAAGCCCAAAGTCGAAGTGAAGCCCGAGAGCTCCGCTGAAGTCCAACCAGAAACTGAAACACCAAAAGACGAGTCTACTTTCTCTCTGAAGAAGTTATTCCCTGGACGCAAGAAGAAGGTGGCTGAAAAGCAACCGTCGCCGGAGCAAGAGGAAGACTCTGAAACCCCAGCTGTGGTTCCTCTGTCAGAGTATGAAGATCAATCTCAAGCAGAGCAGGTAACGCCAGAGGAGAAAGCTGAAGTCCAGAACAAAGCCTTGGCTGAAGACAGAACCCCATCATGGATTCCAGCCTCCGTTGAAGATACTGATGATAGACGTGACCAGCTCAGTGACATCACAGAAGAGGCAGAGAACGCCGCCACGCCAAAGTCTGTGGACACAGACAACACTGAGGATGATACTGAAGACATAGTACCACCACCAAATCGAGGGAGCATGGGACGCAGGCTGTCCACTGCTGAGGTGAAGCCGATCACTCCAGCTCCCGATGCCTCAACATCTCCTGTTCCCAAGAGCCCTGAGAGGGAGAGTGCAGTAGAAATGTTAGGTGGAATCAAGCCCCAGATCACTGAAGTGCCATTTCAGACCTGTGTGACTGTTGAAGATCCACCAGTAAATGTAGCTGCTGTCGCAACCGAACAGGAACCGCAAACAGAGACTGTAGAGTCGACGACAAAAACATTTCTGGAGCCACACAAATGTAATGATGCTACAGCCATCTGCATTGGCCTGGAGGCAAAGGAGTCTGCAGATCCTCCAGTGGAGCAGCCCATTGAGCCTACTGTAGAGTCTGCACCTGCACTCAAAAGTGCTCAGACCACCGAGTTGGCTGTGGAAGAGAAGTCAGACGCTGTGGAGGAGGCAACTGTCTCAGAAGACGCTGAGTTCAACGCTCACGTGGACCAAGTGCAAATCCTTGAGCTTGAGCGTGTTGCAGAAGACTTAGCCATCGAGGGCGCTGAGATTGAAGTCGCCAGAGAGAGCTTCGAATCAGAAATTGAGAAGATTGGAGTTGTCAGCATAGAGAATTCTGAGGTCATTCAGCCAGTCACACTGAAGGAAAACTCTCCTAAAGTGGCAGTAGTCGATTCCATTTTGCCCACCCTTGAAACACCTCCCTGCTCCCAAAGCGTGGAAGTCACTGAGGTAACCGTGGAAACCAAGGAAAAGCAAGTGAGCACAGAAAAGCTTGCTGCTACTGGAGAAAACACCCCAGTGAGCGCAATGCTCCAGGTTGTGGCTGACCAGGCATCATCCAACAGACGTGACAAGACATCCAACAACAGAGAGGGGAGTGAAACAGCCGTTCCTGCAGTTGTGCCGAGCGAGGAATCCGCTGTTATGATGGATACGGTTGTTCTGGTTGCTCCTGATGAAAAAGCAACATCAGCGGTGGTGGTTGAGGGTAATGCTTCCATGTCAGATACTTTAGAATCAGCAAAAAAGATGGCAGGGAAAGTCAAAGAAGAGGTCCATCAGGACAAAGAAATAAAGAATCGAAGTGCAGAGATTGCTCAAACTGTCATTCAAGATGCTGTGGACAAAGTGTCAGAAGATGGGTCTCAAGGGAATAATGCAGAGAAACCAGGAAGCCTCATTCCAACACCAGTAAAGGCAATAGCCACAACGGAGAAAGAGGTTGAAGTTGCAACTGAGCCGGTGGTCATCACAGACACGCCTTCTCCTGTTTTGTGTAAAAAAACAGTTAAGAAAGCACCCGTGCAGCTCTGTGTCGCCACAGAGGTTACTGAAAGTATCCCAATTGAGGTGATTGAGGCCCTTGAGGGTGAAGCAGAAGTAGGGAAGGAGAAGAAACTAGAAAAACATTTGAAGACAGCCGAAATCAAAGTAAGTGAAGAAACTGTCATTGAGGAAGAAGTTGGAGAGATCCAGGCGGAGACTGGTGGGAAGAGAGAGCCGTCTAAGAAGACTGAAAGCAAAGAAGCCACTGATGATGTGAAAACACAGTCTGAGGAAAAAAAGGTGACTGAGATCCACATGCCCATCCAGGTGATCCTGCAGGAAGCAGAGGAGGTTGAGGAACCTCCAGTGGAAGTGGAAATCGCCTCTGAGCTGAACGGTGAGAGTCCCGGCTGCAGCCCGGCTGCAAAGAACCCTCCAAGAATAAAAAAGCTGTCATCGCTGTCAGAGGAACCTCAAGTACCCGGCTCAGAAGAAGCTGCTGTTTGCAGCCAGGACACAGACACGACAGAAAGCAAGCCCTCAGTCAAGTGTGCAGAAGTCATGGCGCAAGTGATCGAGGTGATCGAGGAAGCGGTGAAGGAGATCGAGCCTCTGTCCACAGAGCTAACAGCAGCATCATGAGCAGGTGAGATCAACACAGCATGCTCCAAACCCTTTCAGCAATTTTCTAAACTACCTCCACACAACCTTTTTTTTACATCAGTGGGCCCAACATTTATTAGGGAGTAGGGGAGGGGATTTGCACACAGCCCAGATGAAAAAGCTTTTGTTCAGGCCTCGAGTAACCAGGTTACCTTTGATATCAAAGTCGGAATGCCGCCATTGACCCTGTCTTTGTAGGCCAGGGTCTTAAAGGAGAAGTGATGTGCGAGGGGCAGATGAACTTGTGCTGAAAGGCTGATTATGATTCCTCTGCTCTCCTCCTGTTTTTCCTCCATCAGGGGCTCAGCATGGAGTCAGGAAAGCATGTCGGAATATGCATTTGTAAGATTAAATTACAGAGAGCTTCAAAGAAGAGAAGTTGTTTTTCTCCAGCGTTGAGTGAGCCAAAATGTGTGAGACAGTGAAAGTTTTCATGTGTTTTGAGACAATGCCTGATAGCATCAAATAAAAGTACGAGATGCTAACTTCATATGAAAGTTAATCTTTTTTTACTTTGAGTACAAAAATAAAAAACTTTTTTGATTGCAGAGAATAAAATCATCAACTCTAGAAAAAATAACCTCAATATTTGCTTTTGTTTCCCGTCACTGAAGTTGAAGCTACAAGAGCGATGCCTGGGAGAACCACAGCCAAGACCAGGACGTGACCTATGTGGAGGAGAGAGTGAGAGGGACCCAGAGAGACATAGCAAGCAACATCCACGCCGCTCTCTCCCACCTGTCCTCCTTACAGCTGGAAGAGCCACCGTTGTGACCTCACTCACATGCATGCCCTGCACCTCAGGAGCATCCTGCCTCGCTTCTGATCACTTTCGGTGTCTCTGTGACTCTGCGTTGCCCTTGTTGCGTTAAAAATATTCTGCTCCCTGTTTTAGGGTGGCCTATGTGTGCAAGATAGTGTGGATTTTTACATAGATAGTGAGAGGAATGAGGTGCAAGGGGGGTGAAAAAAACAGAGGATTTTTGTCTTCTACTTTGTATTTATATTTTGAGTATCCATCAACTTGTGTGTTTTTCCTTTTATTCCACTGGCAATTGTCCTAGTTTTCAAAATATCCACACTTTGCTATAATCCATCTGGTATGTTTTCCCTTTTAGTCTATTAGCATTTAATTGTCATGCGCAGGAACCTCTTAAAGGTTTCTTGTAGAATGCAGCAGGACCATTATTTAAGGGTTTGTAGCAAATAAGCCATGGTACAAGTGTGACTCTACAGGCAAAGAATAAAAAAAACAGAGTGATAACAACCCAAAATCCACCATTTTTTTTACATATTACTTTTTCTCAGTGTGTAAGTCACCCTAAACATGTAGATAAACAATCACTGCCTGAATTACTGTGAAAAGACATTATTACATTGTTTTATGTTTCAATAAAATATTATACTCATAAGTTGTGGCAGAGGATTGTGGGAAATGTAATGTGAGAGGAAATTAAAATTATTAGAGATGAGATGACACAAAATATATGGCTGTCATTCATATTTGCTGGTAAAAAGAAAGAGTTTAACACCCTCTGCTGTAGGTGGAAAGGAGTGCACCCATTAAGCCTCACTGGTGAATTTGGTGTAAAAAGAATTGTTCAGTCATAAGTTAAAGCTGTAACTTTTGTGTTTCTCAACCAAGGGTTTCACAGCTCAGGTTTTTTTCCAGCTGGCACCAGAGAGGACGGAGACCAAGGGGCAGAGGATTTAGACAGGCAGAAACCGCATGGTACCAGAAATAAATACAAAAGCTCATTTTGCTCTTGATTCAAAAGCCTAATCGAGTTAAAATTAATCAGGGAGCCATGGTCTTTCCATCGATCACAGGACAAGACATCAGTTGCATCCAATTAGTTTCCTAAAGCTTCCACACAGCTCCTTCAATTCAGGGATCAAATCCTAGTTGTAAGGTCAAGGCTTATTTTGCCAATTTATTTACAAAGTGAGGGATGTTTTAGGAACAGTTCTGCAAGCACCGAAGCAGACATGTGACTTTGTTTGAGCTGGTATTTGTGTTTTTTCCAATTCAGTTGGAAAAATTGCACATTTTTTTAATCATGCGAGGATCATGAGCGTCAACCCAGGGTGCTTCCATACCCTCCGAAATTCAATTAATGCAACAAAACCCCTCAGCAAGTTTGCACCCTGTCACATTTTTTTCACATCCAACTCACTTTGAGTGTAATAAATAACCATAATATGCCCCCCCCCCCCCCCCCCCCCACATGTCTGTACACCATCTTGGAGCACACGTCCACCACTGTTTCTCCATGCTTTTGTAACACACATAACTGTGAACCTGATAACATGTGTACAGATTGTATACCTACTGTATGTAGTTAAATCCTATTGTTTTAACATTAACAATTAACCTGCAGCTATTTAGCATAACATTCATGTAGCATGGTCTTATGTCTTTTATATCTTCTGAGCTGTTAAATAGTAGGAATTCAGAAAAGTCTATGTTTCATTCAATAAAGAGAAAAACTTGCGCAAGACTGCTTATTTTTTGAAGGTTAAAGGAAGAAAAAAACTACAGTGAACCAATGTTTATGTCTATATTTTTTGTCAAAAAACCGACTAGATTTAAATCACAGGATAATAAAAAATAAAAACAACAAATCTATTGAACATTTCCTTGTTGGAAGGAAAATGATCAATGGACAAACAAATACTATATAATAAATTTAATTAACTTATTGACCTTGATTACTTAAAAATATCTGCCAAATTAACAACTACACTGGAAAACCTGAATTTTTAAGAAAGTAAAAATATCCTTCCCCTTGTCTTGTAAGAAAAATAATCTTATAACAAAGCTTTTCCAAGCCAAATAATTGTAGGAAAACATATCTTGGTTACTAGAATAGTTTTTTCAATAAGATGTTTGTTAAAACCATTTTTTTAATCCATTGGCAGATTTCTTTGAAGAAAATCTTTCATTTTTCTCTTGCATTGAAGAAATCTTCTCCAATATTGCAAAATGAAAAAAAAAAAGTTTATGCATTTTAAAACTAATAATTTTTATATTTGCACCAAGCTTGCTGATGTTATAATAATCATGGTATGTCCCGAAGTGCTGCCGTATTGTAATAAATAAAAACAAGCAAATGCACTAATTTAAAAAACACATTTTTATTGTTTGTTCTTCACTGCTGAAGCATTTTTATGTGGGCAAAAATATTCCTAAGAATGCAGATCAGTCACAGAAAATCCAGATCAAGTTGACTAAAAACACATTTAACTTTAAGTTATACATTTCTGAGACACTGTTTAACCTGTGAAGGTTTTTAGTCATGTTGAAAAAGTGGAATTTAAGTCTCGCAACACTTTAATCTGAAGGATGTATTAGAGATTTGCCTTCATAGGTGATTTAATTAGCAACTGAATGGCCAACAAAGGCAAAACAGCTCCACCTAGCCACAAACTAGGGACACTGCATTAAACAATTAATTTTTTAACAAAACAATACTCAAACTTATTAAAAAACTTAAAATCTCTGCAGCCAAAATAGTATGTAAGCAACAAAAACATTAAATATACTGACGATGAACCTTTCAACTGTCTTTTGTTTTATGGCGATAAGTCAATACAGCTTCCAAACGTTTTTTTTGTGTGGCTTTTTTGCTTTTGCAACAAATGCACATCACCTTTCGTGATTACAGCTGTTATAAGAAAAAAACCATTTTTCTAAAGATAAATTCTGCAATTTCAGTGTAAGAAAGCAACACACAAACAAATCTCTGTTTAATAATTCATCAAATCAGTCAGAAAAAAAGGGATAAATTGCTGGAAAAAAAAAACAGTAAACTTTTGAGAACTTTGCAGTGCCACCTCACACTAACCTCCCATCAGCACCCACTCTTAACAAAAGGCAGGAGTAATTAATACATCGTTTTGC
Source organism: Oryzias latipes (assembly GCF_053564925.1). Classification (NCBI taxonomy): domain Eukaryota; kingdom Metazoa; phylum Chordata; class Actinopteri; order Beloniformes; family Adrianichthyidae; genus Oryzias; species Oryzias latipes. The sequence goes on along the minus strand of NC_136260.1, from coordinate 15,996,190 downwards.
CAACCCCTGTATGGCACTTCCTACAAGATGTAAAAACATAAAAGCACTTTTTAAACTTCACATATATGCAACTTGTCTGTAAATATCTCATTTCCAGTGCTCAGTAGTACAAGCAACATTCTATCAATGTAGATTTTATTTTCTAATCAAACAAATGGATCTGCCTGTTTTTTTTACATTTACTCTAAATCTGGAGTGAAATTCTTAACTACTATCTGAATACTTACGAGGGTTTTCCAGTTTTTGTTACCGCTTTAATAGTTGATAATTAGCATTTCATGAATGTGGAACGGGATATTAGTACGAGCACAGTATTAGGCAATTACTGTCTGCACAAATGTAACCACAGACACCGTTTGCTAGTTGTTTTTTAACAGCGATGCCTTAAAGATTCCCTTTTAACACAGGATGGATGCGTTAAGTCTAAATTTGGCCGGAAAGAATCAACATCTAGTCAGAGCCTACAACTTTGAAAACTTTAAATTTAAAAGGATTTACTCATTTAGAAGCTATCATATACATCTTTCAGGATGATGCAATTATTTTACAAATACAACAGACAAAATGAAAAACAAACATCAAGGAATTTCAGAAAAATGTAGGAAAACTGTATTCATATATATGTGTATATCTAAAATATTAGTCTGCACGACAGCCTTGCTTTCGGGGTGGGATTTTTCTGGATGGAATAAATTCTATCTTTGAGGTGTTTTACAATGCTGAACACAAAAGATCGACAATAAAGGGAGTCAGAGGGGCAGGAAAACAAGCCACTTTTGTTAGGTGTGACCGCCTGTCGGAGGCTGTGCTGTAAAAGGGTAACAGGAAGTAGACAGGAACCTTAACCCTGCATAGCACACGTCACAAAACACGGGTTGAACTGCTCTGCAGCTGAAAAAAAGATACAGGAAATGGTCATTTTATATCAAACTTTTCATTCTCTTGGGACAAAACTCCATCGGAGGACGGACGAGACCACTCAGATGAGATTGTCCGCGTGCTTCTATTTGCCTGAGCCTCGTTCGACGCAGAAAGCTTGTTTTTGCTTTTAGCCCCCACACATCTAATGCAGCCTCCACATCGCGCCAAGAAAAGCCGCCGCCCCTCCCCTAACCGCTCTGACTTCCTTTTCCTTTCACACCGCCAAACTGAGCTGAGCTTCGTCACAAAGATTGAAACTCTTTAGAAGGCCCTTCAGCCAGATGGTAATAAAAGCTTCAAACTCCCAGAGTCGAGAATATTCTAAACATCCTAAAATACAAGAGGGAGAACCTCAAACAAACAACCCCTGACTAACTTCACCTATACTTTCCATAATTTAGATAACAAAAACACACAGGAAGGAATGGAAAAGAAACTCAATGATTGGCACTATTCTACGAGGATCTCCTCAGTCTTGATTGGTTCTACCGGGGTGCCAGAGTTGGACAAGTCGGACCCTTCATCTTTGGAAAGTTCTTCTCGCTGCAGCAGCATGCTTGCCCCCGTGCTAACCTGCAGCCCCGCGAGTCCACCCTGAGCGAAGCAGAGGTGTTTGATGACCTCGCTCGGACTAGAGAAGGTGGTCGCACAAATGTTACACTTGTAAGGCTTCGTGGAACCCAAAAACATCGCCTCCATCTGGCTGCTGTCGTCTCCCGCCGCGCACAGCTCCATGCTCTGCCGGTCCACCATGGTGTAGGAGTCGGCCCCCTGGTTCAGGCACACGTGGCGGGCCGCCTGGTTGGCACGGCAGAAGCTCTTTCCGCAGGCGCTGCACTTGAAGGGCTTTCCCGTGTGGATGTACATGTGCTCGCGCCAGTGGCTCTTCTGGATGAACTTCCGGCCGCAGGTGGAGCACTCGTACTTCCGCCGCTTTACCTCCCGGTCTAAGTCGGCATTCTCGAGGTTGTCGATGTCGGCGATGTCAGATGGCGGCGGAGTGTCTGCCTGAGAGTTTAACCCCCCCACCCCCCAGGTGGAAGTGGACACCTCTGCTTGGGGGGAGTCCGAGTTGGTGACCGATACGGGAGTTTGCTCGCTGTCACTGATGACCTCTACTGCTGCCTGTGCGACAGAGCCGCTCGACCCCAGCTTGATTTCTCTAACGCTTTCTGCCGCCATGCTGTGCTCTCCGGTCACCATGGGCGACAGGACCTTGCTGGGCTCTGCTGGTGAATGCAGCAGAGCCTGGCTGTGCTGCAGGAGGTGCTCTCTCAGCAGACTCCTTTGGGTGAACCTGCTCCTGCAGACGTGACAGGAGTAATGCTTCCTAAAGGACGAGTTTCTCTTCATTATGCTGGGTTTCACGTGGAGGATGGCGCCGGCAGAGGATCCATCTGCATTCAGAACGTCCATCCCCATCTCCTCAGTTAGTGGCTTCATGCCACTGGTTGTAGCCCCCAGATCAGAGGGCGAAGAGGCCTGTTTGGGGGGTGACGAGTTCACGAACGACAATGCTGCCGGGGTGGACGGAACTTTGCCCTCAGAGCCGGTCTGCTCCGCGTCAAAGGGTGAGGACAGCTGTCGTCGGGTGGGTTCCCTGGCTGACAGCGCCCCTTTTTGGTCAGAGATCTGGATGCCGTAGAGGGAGGTGGACAGGTTGATGCTCTGATCGGGGTGGGTGTACACAGACTGGCTGGCCTCCTGCAACAGCGGATAGGCATGCAGGAATCGGACTCCCTGCTCCAGCCGTGCAGGGTCTATCAGCTGCGGGGCGAGCTTGCCCGTGTACATCAGGTTGAGAAGGTAGCTGAAGATGTCTGGCTGTATGTCGGCAGCTTTGAGACGCACACAGTCACTGAAACACAGACAGTTACGCCTCATTACATGGAGGTTTATGCAACATCTCACCAAAGGGTTCGACATTTCACTTCAATCTTGCTATTGTTCATCTTCTGCACCTGTCCTGGTGGATAAAGAGCATTCTGAAGTAGTTGGAGAAGGCAGCCAGGACGGCTTTGTGGGCTTTAAAGAAGACATCTCCTATAGCCACAGTGCAGTCGCACAGGAAGCCAAACTCCCTCTGAGAGTTAAGCTGTTGCAGCAGGATAAGACCATGGTTGGCCAACTCCATTCTTTGACCTGCACAGAGACACAAACACAGAAACAGCAGTGAGTTTCCTGTATGGAAGCGGAGCAGAGTATTGTGACCACAGAGTCAAGCTGTCAGTGATGATCTGACAAACAACACAGAGGCTAAACAGACACCACCAACTTAAAAAACAACAACAACACACATTTAACAAAATAGAGAATCCACATTTATTCCAATGCACCTGGAACCAAAAATGACATTTTCCTTGAAATGTCTTTAGGAATTTTTTTTTGTTATTTTTGACTGGACCACAAATGTTAGCTGCTCTGCAAAAAACTAACAGTAATACAACTTAAAAATTAAAATAAACTAAATCTCGCACACCTCTATTTTGTAAAAAAAAAAAACAAAAAAAAATAAATAAAGATTCTAATCCCGGAAGCCTAGAAATTGTAAACTCATATTTCTTTAAACTGGAGTTTCCTTCATATTTCTAATAATACAGATTCATGTAGATTTGAAAAATCTTCTTCCTCTTTCGGCTTCTCCCATCAGGGGTCGCCACAGCGAACAAGTCGCACGGTAAACTTGGCAATGTTTTACGCCGGATGCCCTTCCTGACGCAACCTTCTCAAACCGGGCTTGGAGCCGGCACGGAGGTGGCATGTAGATTTGAAAAATAAAAAGTCAAAACTTTCATTTTTAACAAGACATCCATGGATTTATTTGTCTGCAAGTGGATGCATTGGAATGGAGCAGAGCAGGGAGCTTGTGGCTCGCCGATTGCAGGTTTTGCGTCACAACTACAAGCTTTTTTAAACTGCATTTTTATATTCTGCTCCAGAAGCACCACAATTTGAATAAAGAAATACTCCGACAAGCAATTTTAAGCCTAATTTTCATAACATGTGTCTTGCATTATCAGAAAAATGCCACAATAACACGTTAAAAACACCTAAAACTCCATTTTCATCAGAAAGGTCACACTTAACTCTTAATACAGATAATAATAATGTTTAGCATGCGTTTTGTGTTCGGTCAGGCTGGACATGGTTCCTCTGCTGCCCCTAACATCCATATCATTGGTGCAGTTACTAACTTTTCTCTTTCTTTGTCTCATAACAGATGTTCCAGTGTTTTTGTTTGTCTCTTTCCTGTCCTCCCTGACCCCCAACGGTCACAGCAGATGGTCAACCCCCAGCAGAGTCTGCTTCTGCTGGGGCGGCGGAGGGGGTGTCTTCCTGTTAAGAGGGAGTTTTCCGCTCAAAAGCAACACATCCGAAGATGAGTGTGGGGCAGAGAAGTGCATTCAATTAAAATGTTGGTCGCTTAATTAAGCTTTGCCTCTGCTGTAATAAACTATACCAATCTGGAGTTTTAAAATCTTGATGATTTCACTTCTTTCTGGCATTTTTCTCTTGCTCTTGAAATGAAGTAAAACTACTGCAGTTGAGATTTTGAAGGTTGCAATAAATTAAATTTCACAAATTAAAAAATTGGTGTTGTAGTCATTTAATCACCGAATCCTGAACCAGCAAAAACTATAAATACTGCTGAGTCACTCTAAGGCCGGTCTGAATATCAAAGTCACACTTTAATGCATTTAAAGTCAGATATTAACAAGTGTTGGTGCGTTAGGAGCTACTTAAAACAAATACGTAAATTTAAACTAGAGTTTTAACTTAGCATCACTTAAAGAAAAATACTCAAAAGAGAGCAAAAAATGACCATTACTGATTGTTCTTTAAGTGAAATGTCGGGAAAAATTCCATCTTAAGACATTTCAAATTCTGCTGGCCAAGGCGTAGGGTTCTGGTGACCTGAAAGGTCACCTCTGGTCTCAGAGGGCTTCAGGCCATCACATGACCAGAGCAATGGGTGTCGACACACATTCCAAGCCAGAGCTGGTTCTACACCCCCTCCCCATCCAGCAGAGACAGCCAATGGGAAGGAGGATTCTCCTCCACTGCCACTTTCTCCACATCAAACAGGTTAGGAAAATGTCTGGAAAGGGGCGATAACAGACACTCTATCAGCTTTTATTCTCTCTGAGGGGATTCTGCGCTGGGTGCAAAAGCCCTCTGCACATTTGTGGGTTTATCAGGGGTCAGAGAGCAGAGAAGGTGAGACTGGAATGCAACAGGAGCGTGCATGCTTCTGCAAGAATTCTGCAGAAAAGACACTGCTGAAAGTTAGGTCTAAAGGGAATTTTCTCCTTCTTTACCTGCTGGTGTAGACTTAAGAAAAGTTAAAATATTTAGTCATTTATTAGAATAACAGCGGCTTTATCTCATTTTTATATTTAAGAAATAGGACATTTATTTTCCGTGTAATAGGAATGTATCTGTGAACAACTGCAACATTTTTGCACCTTTCTTATGAGAAATCGTGACATGAATTTGAATTTCTGTACCAGTTTTAACTCTCGGAAATGAGGTACTCCTTCACCAGCAATACAAAATAAATTGTATTATAGAGGGTCTTAATAGATTATATATGTGATCAATAGAATCACTGCAATAGAATTAAACATATCAGTACAAACTTTAAAAAAAAAAAAAAGATTTTAGATCAAACCAGCAGGTTTGTAGTTTTTTTAGTTTCTAAATTTGATCCAAAGATATCTTGACTATAATATATGTGAAAAAATGTTGTCACTCTTGCTGATTTGCAAGGAGGCCCCTTTGGTGTCCAACAAACAATTTAGAAAGAAAACCAACATCAAAAATTTAGTAAAAAGAAAGTTCAGCCCAGAAAAGTATTTATGTTGATAATAGCATATAACACAAGAGCTCCGTTTATAAGATGTTAGCTAAATTTACTTTGGGATTATAGCAACAAAAACACCTTTGCACATATTTTCGGTTAATTAAAAATACTTTTTTCCTGAACTTTTGTGCTTAATTTAATTTCTTGAAAACACTTTTTTTAAAGTATTGTCCAAAACTACATTAGTAGAATTCTCTTAATGCCCCATATATTACTTATATTTTTACAGTTTTGAATTATAGTTTGATGCATCTGATAAATAGATTGAAATAAAATTAATGGAATTTTATACTGCAGATCTGAAAAAATGTGTTCGTTGATTATTTGTTATAGCAAAGCTTCTCTGTAAAAAACGTTTAAAGTTGCCATGTTTGTAAGAAACAAGCATTTGTAGGATGAGCTGCAGAGTCAATTTTTGCGTAAAAATAAAAGGTCAGAGGTAGATGTCTGCTTCAGAAGTGGGCAGGACTCATGCCATAACTTCAAAGTGGAACTTCTGTAGGTTCTCCCAAGAACCATCTCCAAACTTGAGACTGACTTTCATAAATTGGGAAGACGGGTTGCAAAGTGAGCATTCCAAGCAGATGACTACACAAGCTGTCCTCTCCAGATTTGCAGGATGGATGGATGACAGCTTCCTGCTCGTCAAGATAAGATTCTACATTATCTCCAAAGTCCGAGACAAAACCCTCATCTAAGATGACAATGGTCACCCTAACGGGGTGGGGGGTCAGAATCTACCTGCAGAATTAGGGGGAGGGGAGTGGTCCTCCTGACCTGTCTCCTAAAGCTTGACCGTCCTCTCCAACAATGAAGAGTCAACAGCAGAGTTGGACGATTGGCAAAAGTATTATTAAATATTTATTTTGTGTTCATCCAACACCATCTAGTATCTAGAACATGAACACAAGTACCCTTACTTTAATGATACAACCGAGTAAAAAAGTACTTCAAGAAACAATTATTTAAGTATAACCAACTTGTGAAAATAACTACCAAGTACCAAGCAGCAGTTTGAATACAATTTTAGATATTGAAATACAAATTAGATATATGTGAACATAAACATTCACCTTTTTTTCCCTATTTCTACCGATATGTGGAATAAATTACGATATAAGATTCAAAATGCCAATTATTTTAATTTTATTGGTTCACTTAAGAAGTATTCCCAGTGGTTTTTCAATCATGATTATGCTGTTTTAGCCAAAAAAAAAAAAAAGCCATGTAGTTTTGTAGTTTCTGCAGAACAGCAGGGGTTCCTTGAAATTGTGCCTCTGATTTGTGGGCGGGACTTTTAGTGCCTTGTTGCTGAGAGCTCTCTGTTTACATTACAAGTGCAACAAAAATGGCAAGCAATATTGGAGACATCTGATGTACAGTTCTGAGCCAGATGCCACCTCAGACGTAGAAAGCAAAGACGAGTATGGATCTACTTGTCTGCAAGGAGATATATATATATATATATATATATATATATATATATATATATATATATATATATATATATATATATATATATAATCTCCATCTTTTGAAAAATACTACGAGAAAAAACGTTAAAAACACGAAGAAAATTTTTTTTTCTTTAATTGGGTGTTTAATCCTTTACTTTCTAGTATTACATAGAATAGATCCAGTTCTTTCTAACTTTCAAACATTCTTTGAGCTGGCCCAATGTATTTTTTAGTCCATAATACATCACTGCGAATAATTACCATTAAATATCTGTTAAAATTTTAATTACTAAAATTAAAAAGGAACTTGATGAATACAGCTAATTTAGGTTGGGTGAGAGTACTGGTATTACTCAAGTAAAGGTAAAGTATGGTGTAGTAAAACTACCCTAGGCCTAGGGAGTAGGATTTTTTGAAAAAAAAAGTACTTTAGTAACTCGTTACTTCTCCATATGTAGCGTTATTTAAATGGAATTAACAGCTTTACGCACAAATCCAAGAAAGAAATATTGTGCCAAACATCCGTTTCCAAATTCTAACTTATTGTTCTTTGTCCCTAAAATGCGCAAAAGTCTAGTTGATCGTTTATAAATGCTGTGTGCATGATCTTGTTTGCAGGCGCGTAGCGCCGCCCCTGCTGTGATCGACACACGTGGAAGCGTCGCTTCCGTGGTGAGAATTTCAGTTACTCTGAAAAAGAAAAGCGCCCACGAGAGCCGTCTGGAGAGCGCAAACAACCCCAAAACGCGTCCAAGCCCCAGATAGGAGGCGTCGGAGGAGCCTGCGGAGCCCGGAGACGCGCGGAGCAGCCGCCGTGCGAGCGAGGACCGACTCCTGCCCTTGCCTCGGGTCCCTCTCGGTCGCGAGAAAACGGACATGCGTGCGCGCCACAGACACACACACATAACAGGAAAAGACGCAAGGGGGATGGGGCTGGTCACGAACGCGTTTCTTTCAACTTCCCCCGTGACATTTGCAGTAAACAGAGCCGCGCTACAGCCGCCAGTGACCGCCAACACGGTGGGAAACGCAAACGTCGTACCTGAGCTGCGCGGGAATTCCTGGAGTTGTCGCGGCGTCGCCGTTGTTTGTTTGTTACCGGAGGATCGTCCGTCCTCTGCGCTCGCAGCAGCCTCAACTGCGCTCCTCGTAAACGCAGCATTCGTTGGCGGCGGAGAGGGTCGTCCGTCGGTGTTTTCCGGTTTAGGGGTTTTACGTTACAATCACATGACTGCTGGAGATAACCAGCCAAAACGCAGCCTTTGTAGACAATCCGTTGAGAAGTGGGCGGTGGAGTTTACGTGATTTTCCCGCACTCAGTAACCGCCGCGTCTCACTCACCGTATGGTTGTTAATCATTGAGGCTCTGCCGTTAACGATAGGAAGGAGAAAAAAACCCGAGCGCGCCACCGTCCCTGAACGCACCTCCAATCCTACTGTTCAACACAAAACAACTTTAAATCAACTTTTAATTGTTTTATTTTATTATTTTTTACATGCATTATAAAAACGACTACTTTTATAGTGTTATATGAGTTATATTATAAATATTAATGGTTTTGGCTTACATTCAATTGTTTATATTTTGGTTCAACAATTTCTTCTTGTATTTCTACATGTAAACAAACACATTATTAGTTTTATACTAACATTAACATACGTAATATTAGCTCCTCTTATATTTGAATTTTGAGTAATTTAAGGAAAAATACTTATTTGATTTTTTTTTATCAAGAACGTTTTCCATTACATTATTTTACTAGAAAACTACTATTGTAAAGTAAATTACAGTTAAAATATGAATCCATCTCCATTTGGATTGTGCACAGTCGTTTAAAACTGTTAGATAAATAGCTAAACTTAGGAGTGTTATCTTTTTGCATCTAAATGCAATAAAAATATCAAGGAAAATGCATGACATGCATCTGTTATTTTTTGTGCCAATGTATTTGGTCTTTAGTGGAAACATATTGATTTACTTTTTTTATGTAGGAAACATTTAATTATTTGCCAAATTAAAAAAATGTTTGTGAATTGATTAAATGTTTTGAATATCCTTAAATATATATTTACGCCTTAAAGTTTACCTAATATAAAGTCAGTTTTTTACATTCATAATTGAGATGGAAATGAATATTTGCTCATATATAAATCTTCCTTACATTTATCTAGATGCCAATAGATACAGGTTACCTCCTTTCTTTCAGTATACATTATGTGTTGACAACTTGTCTTGAAGCTATGAAAGACAATAAAAGCAATAAAGCAAAATAAATTTCTATATTTACTTAATATTTTTACTCTGAACAGCATCATTTGGTTGTTGTTTTTTTGTAACAGAAATGTAGTTTTGTATATCTTACATTTTTAGCTTATTTTAGAAGAAAATGCCTTTTTTGTTTTAAAGGTTTAACAAACTTATAATAATATATAAAACAATATGTGGCTTGAACATTTTACAAAATAAAAGCCTGAACTTTTTTGAAGTTTAGAAAAAAGAAAAAACCTTAAAAATATTTTTTGATGCAAAATACTTTCTATTTTCTTACATTTCTTCTAATAAAGACTGATGGGATTATTAGTTTGTATTTCAGTGTTACTTAAAGTACTACTTTGTAGATGTTGCAGTTTTGAAAAGTTCTGGTTGTAGTTGACTCAGGGAAAGCAGTTTCTTCAAGAGCAATGCAAATTCCAAATAAATCAGACTTTAACTTGGATGTTATGCTGAAATTGGCTTTAAAGGTAGTTTAGCTCAACCTCTTAAGTCTTTGTGATTTAAAATAAACTTTATGTTTATGTTGTTTCTTTTTATAGATTCATTTTTTTAAGCCTATAAGAGCCTTTTCGTTGCATCTTTTGCCACATCTGAAGCAATGAAATGCATCAATCCAAGATCTTTACAGCTGCACTTTGAACGCTAAGAGCAGGGAGTCACTGGAGAGAGGTTTTGTGAAAACTGCACCACAAGCAGAAGTTGGGTGGGGTTTGTGCGTCAGAGAAGATGCCAGATAGAAGAAGAAAGTCTATAATATGATTCTATTCAGGGTGGAGCTGTTCTGGTGGATAAAACACATCAACAAAATTTTATCCCCCCGTTCTACTGAAAGTCCTCCGATAATAAAATATAAGGTAAAATTGTTTTGCAAAACAAACCACTTGTTGAGCAATATGGAAATGAAAGCAGAAGCCTGTCTGAAAGGCCCCCAGCAGGGGCCTCTGGGAACTTACTATTTGTGTCCTATTATGAAGATTAATACCTTTTTTCATCCAAGCAAACATTGTTTTAGACTATATTTGTTTTTAAAGTGCTGGGTTTTTCTACCTGAAAACTGAACATCCTCTTTATGAACATGATGTGAGTCTAAACATCTCACCAAAACGGTTAGACCCGTGCGTGTGCGTGCGGCACACACCCGTTCAAACAGGCCGTTGACGTTAACTGCCGCCCTCCCCCTCGTCCTTGGCCTGTTTTGAAACCGGAGTGGTGAGTCACTCCTCTCACAAACAGATCCGGCCAGCCTGGGGCCCCGGTGGGGGGAAGGGAGACCGGCGGTGGATGAACACCGGAGGTGGAAGCAGCTGGACTCCCTGCATAGACGGGGATCCTTTATCCTCAGAACGGCCAAGCCTGTTCCTATGGTGACCACGTTTGATGTTAAAAAAAAGACTAATCGAAATGCAAAATTGTCCAACATTGTAAATTGGAGGCAGCACATCTTTAAATCCTGCAACTTTTTGCCTTAAAATATAACAAACGAAAAAAACTATATCCATAGTTATGGCTATGCACCGGTCTGATTTATTATCATAAAAAGTTTTAATTTAAACTATTTAAGCCAGCATCTATATAGTATCAGTATTTAGGGCAGAAATCACACAAACAAGTTTTTTTTAACTCAACACCCTCTATTTCCCGCCAAAAGGCCCCGGGGTTTAAAACTGGGGGGCTTCTTTTAAGGAGGGAATCAATATCTCCATGACAACTGTTGTCCTGCATAACAAGGGATGCTCAGGGGCTAATCTATGGAACACCTAGTGTGTCATAAATGAGCTCACATTTGTTTAGGAATAACTTTTGGACAATGTAAAAAAACAAACAAACTTATGCACAAAAGAAAATCTTCCAGTTAAAGCAACCGATTTTCAAATAAAATGGTTACTAAAGGCTTTAAAAAAACGTTTAATTAGTGTCAAAACATAAAAGTAATTTCTGAGAGGACATTGAGTTGAACTGCATTGATCAATTGTATGGTATGACAGATTTGTGTTACTTAGTTTGAAATTGTTGCTAAAAATCGTATTTGTTTTTAGAAGTTTTTACAATTATTCAAATTACCAAGATGTAAACAAAACACTTTTCTACAAGGTAAATAACCAAGCTTCAGGCATTCACGCCTGAAGACAATAGCAAACAATTTCTTCTTGCAGATGTACTTTTCTCAACTATTTGTCAAACTCAGTTGACATTCCCTGTCATGTATTGTTCTGTGGTTTTGAAAAAAGAATCACAAAAGCTACTGACTTTGCATCTTCAATGCAATTTACAACCATGTAATTCTGTTTAGGATGAAATACTTAACATAAAAACTTTTATTTTTAGTCTTGAGGTAAATTATGCGAGTCTCACATTTTGATGGCTCGTTGCTGTAGAGATTCACATTTTCCATTCACAGCGAGGAGGCTGTGCTTCATTTGGGTCCATTCTGTGTGGAGTTGACATATTTTCACCGTGAATTTGTGAGGTCACACCTAAAGTCCTACTCCTAACCATTATCAGTTAAACATAGGATTTACAATCAAGGTAAATAATTATGCAAATTATTGTAGTCTTTTCGCCTACATGGCTTATAATAATAAAAAAGAAATGCCAACCTTTGCTTTTTTACTGACATGGAAGCATTTTAAAACAAATGTTAACTCACATTTGATCATTGTTTACCTTTACTGAACACAACACAAAGTCAATCTTATTTTCAAATTAGTAATATTTTAAGAGTTAAATAGATGTTGTATGCAACACTTTACATGCAAAGCAGCACATGATGTATTTATTTTTAGAGTTTTAGAGTCAAACCTAAACTATTTTGAAAAGAATATCTGGCAGAAACATCTTTATTCTGACCAGTTTTGAAGATAAGCTGTTCTTTGTTGCTAAGCCCTGTTTTTATCCATATATCTTCTCATGTTAATTAAAAAAATATATGGTTCAGGATAAGTAATCTTCTAATTAAAATGTTTTAAAAAGTTATCCAGTTAAATAGCCAATAAATTGAGATGATGTAGCCTTAATATTTCTGGCTCTCCCTTCTGGAAACAATGCTATTCAAAAAAGTTACAAAAAAATGGTATGAGAAAAATTCTTTTTTGACAAGTTTTGTCGTTGCTGTTATTTTAGTGACTGACGGAAAATTTTTTTAAACATAACTATTAGTTTTAGGATGCAACGCAATCACAGGTCCCCGTAACTGCAATCAGCTATAAAACCAGTAGATGGCGGAATCGCATAGTCTGCGCAAACTTCAAAAAACATGTAAACGGGTGCAATTAAAAAGACAAAATATACATGCTCTCCTTAAAATTGAAGCAAGGATTGAAAAGTTAGATACAAGTCCGTCTATGGGATAAAAAAAATCTTTTTTAAACTCAAACTTCTTTTTCGCAAACAGTTTGTCAATAAAGTTTTGTTTGAACGCGTCGTTTCAAAGATGGCGGTGGTTCAGAGAGGAGTTCCACCTTCTCTATCAGCCAAAGTGACAGGGTATGTAGGCTATCTTCACCTCTTTTAATCTTGTGTTTTTTAAAGCAACCCAAAAATAAATGCTTTATTTTAACAGCTAAATATCTTGGTTGTTCGGTTTAGTTGCGTCATTTTGCTGTCAGTTAGCATGCGCCTGGACGATTACAGCTTAGCTTGGAAAACATCAAATTCTATTAGGTAATTGGGAAGTTCAGCTAATTAAACCACACTGTTTTGCCCTCCTGCAGCTCATTTGCCTATTTGACTATCCGGGACAGACTGCCGACCATTCTGACAAAAGTTATTGACACAATCCACCGCAACAAAAGCAAGTTTTTTGAGGAACATGGCGAGGTACTGACTGACATTGGCATTTATTTTTCTGTCTCTGAATTGCACAACTAAATGAGTGTTTCCTATTTCAACAGGAGGGCATCAACGCAGAGAAACAAGCGATAGCTCTTCTGTCAAAGCTGAGGAATGAGCTGCTGACTGACAAACCTGTCATTGAACTGACGGATGGTTTGGAAGACGCAGACTCCTGGAATGAGTATCTGCAGAGACAACAGAGGCTGCAGGGCGACCAGGAGCCTGTCAGCTGGTTCACGTCTCCGTGGCTTTATGTAGAATGCTACATGTACCGCAGGATCCAAGAGGCAGTCAGTCTGAAGTGAGAAACCCCCTCTGTGAAGTCCTGTTTACCTTTAATACTTGTTACGGCAATGAGGTTAGGTCAGGGAGTCTGCAACCTTTAACACAAAAGGAGCCATTTGGTCCAGTTTTTTACAGATCAAAACCCAGGTCAAGTCCTTAACTGTTTCAAAAAAATTCAAGTTAACATTTAGATGTTAAATATTTGAAATAAATGAATTATAAAGTAGGCGTCGTTCTAAACAACCTTTTTGCTTTTTGAAAGTCCTTTCTTTGCACCAGCAGCACCAGCAGGCTGTCACCTCTCTGCAGCCTGAAGGAAAACAAAACAAACACGAATCATAAAAAAAAAAATCATAGGATGTTTGGTGACTGGACATTGTCCCTGTGAGCTCAATTGACATTGGGTGTGTTTGTGCAGGACTGGGATAGGCCCCAGCAACTCTGTATTCACTCAGAGTGAGGGGGATATGAAACGGGTTGTTGTTGTAGAAGAGTGTGTCAGATTTGATGTTACTAATTCAATGAAATTACCAGCTCAAAGTTTTACAACAGCAAAATGAGACAGAAAAAGAAAAGATGGAGTCACTTCACAAATTATGACTTTTTCTGGAGTTTTAACTCATCGTGTTAGTCGGCTTTTAGCTGGACACCTTTATATTGTTCTTTCTAAAACAATAGTTAAATATTACCTGGAAAGTGTATCTAAACTCCTGCAGGAATTCGCCTAAATGGGTGGTGCTTGGAAGTTAGTGTCCTCAGACGTTTATTTTTTCAGTTTCTTCCAAACCATCACTTTGGGGTTTTACACTTGGGGACTGTTCCACCCGCTGCACATTTTCAGGCTTATCTTGCAGTTCCCCCCCCCCCCCCCCAAAGGTAGTCCTGGCAGAGGTTAGATTCTTGTTTGGAGTTGTGATACATCAGCTAAGAGAGCTAAACCTTTCCCTTTACAAACCTCCTGATAGCAGCATTTACCTTCAGACAATTTGAAGCTACTTATTTATGTAATTATTGGGACTTTTCTCAAATATCTTACCTGAAAGTTGTGGAGTCAGGACAGTCCAGATTGACTATCATTGCAGGTTAGAAGAATAAAAAATAAAATAAACAGCTTTATGTTGGCTTGGTAGCTTTTTGGGGTCAAACAGGCAGAGAACTGTAAATAAGTAAGAGAGAGTCCAAAATGTCAAAAAGTGCTTTTCTTTAAATCTGTTTTGCTTTATTTTGGAGTCCTCGCTTAAAATCGTCATTACTGACGTGATGACAGCATCACAGAGCAGATCATTAACACACATCATCTGAACCTGAAAGGCTCTCAGTGATGCTGTTGTTTCATGGATGCTTTGACATTTAGTTCCAGAGAAGTAAACACAGAAGGTTGTATTTCTTCAGTTTTGTATCTGTCATGCTTTTATTTTCCTTGTTTTATTTCAGCCCCCCCATCAGTAACTTTGATGTCTTTAATGAAGGAAAGACTCAGAGCTTTTATGAGTCTCAGAAGGCTGTGATGACTCTGTGTACTTTTCTGGAGGACATCCAAAAGAACGCAGAGAAGCTCTCTCCGGATCGGTTGTCGGAGGATTTCAACAAACTGCTGCAGGTCAGTGTCTCCTCCTTTCACAGTGTTCGGATGGGGCTCGCTGAGGATGGCAACAGTTAATTCATCGGGTGATTTTTGGCTTAGCTCTTCCTGTGAACGCAGGATTTACTGCGAGCACGCTCACAGAGCTCCATTGTGGTGTTCAGTTAACGCTTCAGCTCAATGTCACGCTCAGTTCTTCAGTGCAGCATTTCTAATGTCTTTCAACTCTTTGCCTTGGAAATATTTTTAACTGAAATTTAAGAGCATCATTCAAACTAAGAATTCGCCTGATTTTGCTATTTTTAGATCTCTTTGTGGGGCAACAAGTGTGATCTTTCCATCTCCGCTGGGCAAGACAACTCTCAGAAGATCAGCCCCATAGACGCCCTCGCCAGCCTGCAGCCGTTTATCTTGGTGAATGACTCCGGCATGGTGTGGTCGAGTCTGATGTCTTCACAAAGGGCTGGAGAGTCTGTGGACAGAGTGGACATTGTTCTAGACAATGCAGGCTTTGAGTTAGTCACTGACTTGGTCTTAGCAGATTTCCTGGTGTCCTCGGGCCTCGTACGCAAGATTTATTTTCATGGAAAATCCTTCCCGTGGTTCGTCTCCGATGTGACTGCTAATGACTTTCACTGGACTGTCCGGCAGACCATGGCGGCCAATCACAAGTGGATGTCCAAGAGAGGTTTCCAGTGGCAGAACTATTTGAAAGTGGGTGCGTGGAGCTATCACGATCACCCTTTCTGGACTCAGCCCCATGAGTTCTGCGACATGGCAGCCGATGCTCCTGACCTGTATTCGCGTTTGCAGCAGGCGGACTTGGTTCTGTTCAAAGGGGATCTCAACTACAGGAAGCTGACGGGGGACAGGGCCTGGGACCACACGGTGGAGTTCAGCACTGCGCTGCAAGGGTTCCAGCCTGCACCGCTGTGCAGTCTAAGAACCCTCAAGGCCAACGTCCAGGTTGGTCTCCAGCCAGGCCGAGGCGAGAAGCTCACCTCCAGAGACCCAACCTGGATGACTAACGGAAAATACGCCGTCATTCAGTTCTACAGCCCTAAGCCGGTCTGAGCTGTGGGTCACAATGTGGTTCATTAAAACAGGATGGAGGTCAAAAGCAAAAAAATAAATAAAATTGGAGGTTTCTTACCTTTCAGCACTTCATTAGATTCAGCTGTTTTATAGTTTTGTTCATAATTTTTCATGAGTAACATCATCTCATGCTTTAAGTAGCTTTTTTTTTAATCATTACATGAATTCACAAAGTAAATTTGGACATTTTCTGTAACATATTTTTATTTTCAAGACTTGTTTGCTGAACATGTTTACAGATTAATGTTTGTGGATCTCGGTGATATTGGAGCTGCAAACCGTGTGCATGCACTGAAAAGAAAGTAAACTATAATTATTGTTCATTTCCTAAGCATTTTTTTATTAATTAAATAAAAACAACTAAACTGCAAATTATCTGACATTTTTTTTATTATTCCAGATTACAAATTAGTTTTTTTCTTTTTTCAAATCTCTCCTGTAGTTCAAATATTTTTCAATTCTTTCATAAATAAATCTTGGACAGATAATGTTGCAACATTGGCACAAATTTCGTTTTCCTTGATTAGATTTTAAATTTTGGAAGCGGGCCGCTCCACGGAAACTAGAGATTAAAAGTTGGCAAAGAAGAACTGAAAACATGGCAGCATTATCTAGAATGGCGAAAAACATTCCAAATATTTACACAAGTCTGATCACTTGCAGTAAAGTGAATCTAAAGACTTCAGTAATGCCAAATGCTCAAACAGGAGCTCCGATTTGATCAATAAAAGAAAAGTTTCTGAAGTTTTTTAAACCCATATTCCGATTTTATCTTGCTGCTGGATTTTTTTTATTATGAAGGCAGATTTGCCTGAAAGTTTGATTTCAAAGTAAAGATCAGAGGAAGGTTTGGGTGTTGATTTTTAATCTGAATGGTTTGGATTAAAGCTTTAAATCTCCCTGGCCAAAATCTGGAGTCCATCCTGACGCCTGTCTGCGCTCAAATAAAACACACACTTGTAATAAACCTGAACAGATGAAAAAGGTAATAAATAGATGAAACTAAGAGTGGGGCATCTTGTCTTTATTTTTCTGCTCTCGCATGTTGACCTGTTGCATTCAGGTCAGGTCGGACTTTAAAAACCTGTAAACGAAACAGTTGGAAATGCTGCAACATGTGCATTACAATTCTGAATGAACGAGGGGTATAATTGTCGTACTTTGTGAAGGTGGTCCGTCACGAAAATGAGGTCAATTATTCTAAGAGGCGTGCTAAAGCCATTTTTGGTGATTTGCTGGATACGTTTGCTTCCCAACCAGTCATTTTTTGCTGTTTCCTGGTGTTGCTGTCATCAATTTTATTCTAGGAAAAATGCAAAATGATCCATATCATCATCAAGACTACTTGTTTCCCACTTGACCCCAACATGTCTTGAAAATTGGGCTGTTTGTTCAAGAAAGAGTCCGGACAGGAACGAGGAGGAGGGCTTTTGTTCCCCCCTTCAGCAGTCGAGCATGCTCATGTTTATTCTAACATATAAGAAGATCATATCTTGATAAAATCAGCTTTATTTTAGCCCCCCCCCCCATTTTTATGTTAATATTATTCAAATCTAATTTTCCTGGAAGAATTTCAAGTCCATTTTTCTTTCCTAGTAATTCAAGTACACACAAAAAAAACTTTAAAGTGTAAATACTATTTTTTTCCAGAAATCTATGGCATCAGCAATTTGGCTTTAGTGGAAATGTTTTGCCACTTCCCCTTTGACCAAACCTTTTTTTTTGTGTTTATTATCTTTTTTTCCTCTTTTTCTGCATTTAAAATCCCCATTAATTTCCTTATTTGGAATTGATTGTGTAATTGTTGGCTGTCAGATTGAGATTTGACCCCCTGCTTTGTTTGCTGTGTTATGGTGACCTGGCACTTAAACACACCATGGTTATTGATTTGGCTGCATCTTTAATTTGTTTATCCTTTTTCAAACCTTTCCACTGGTTCCACCGAAGCTGCCCGTCTCGCTGCTAGATGCCTGTCAGGCAGGCAGAGAGGAAGCAGCCCGTGTTGCGCAGCACATCTGAGGATGATTCATGAGTAAGAGGTGAGTGGTGTCTCATGCTTGATTTTGCAGTTCTTCTTTTCTTTTTTTTCTTTTTTAAGCCTTTTTGTTTCAAAGCATCCCTGCTTTTATTTACCCAGTAATTAGGTTGAGTGCAGTCTTGGTTGTGTTTTGGCCATCTCACCACTAACGCCGCATCCTCTGCTAATAAAAGCTGATTATTCAGAGTCGCTCTGTTGGTTTGTAGTTTCTGGAAACCACACGACAGCCGGGGAAAGCTTTGCTTTAGACAAACGAGGTGGAAGGAGACAGGGAAGTTTAGGAATAACTATTCCCTGACATTCCTTTCTTTTCCTCTCTCTCCCACTTGTGACTCCCACACTTGAGTGTAAACATATTGGAGGAAATACTGAGAGACAAAACCAGCAGATTGGGAGGAGTCCTTTTCGTTATTTTTGGTGAGCTGAAGCTTTAGGGAGACGAGGAAAAAGGATCTTCTGGTCCCTCCAAGTAGTCTGACAGGCATTAATAGAAAGATGAGCCCCACACAGAGAGAAAGGGAAGACTAAAAAGAGAGAGGGAGAGGAGAACTCCACTCCCCCTCCCAGCAAATGGGAGAACAAGTCTAAATCATGCTTCTTATCGCCGCTGTTGTGCTGTGATGTTGCTCAGACAGAGCTCGGTGCAGATCAGGCAGCTGTTCGGACCAGCACTCAGATCCAGGATCAGCCCAGCCTCCTCAGAGCTGGAGACCCTCTCCCCACCTCGCCTCTCGCCCCGTGACCCCCTCGGTGACATGTACCCTGAAGAGAGCCGGGGTTCTGGAGGGGTGGCTGCTGTGGACTTTTTGGAAGGGACGTACGACTATGCCGCCCCCAACCCTGCCACGACTCCCCTTTACAGCCAGTCCAGCACCGGCTACTACTCTGCTCCCCTGGAAACAAACGGACCCCCCTCAGAAGGCAGTCTGCAGTCCCTGGGCAGTGGGCCGACGAGCCCTCTGGTGTTTGTGCCCTCCAGCCCCAGACTCAGTCCCTTTATGCATCCACCCAGCCACCACTATCTGGAAACCACTTCCACGCCCGTTTACAGGTAAGTGAGGGCAGTTTAGCTCCGAATGAGTCATGAAAGTGGACAAATGAGGGGGAGAGGTCTGTGTTTCAGCCTCTGCTGATTCATCCAACTGTTTGTTTAGGCAGACTGAGTTAAAAGGAAGTACTGAATTCCAAAAAATGATTATTATTTTGCTTTGTTTAATTACAAAAATCAAGGAGTTTGGGTGTTTTTCACCCACTGTCACACATGAGGAGCAGCCTTGGCGGAAAACTAGATATTTTACAATTTATGGCAATGACATTTAAAGTTGAGTCTTCCAAGTGCTTTTATAAACAAAACATTATTACATAATGACACAACCTTTTAATCTTCCACTTTATACAAAACACACAACTTTATCTTTTCGTAAAGGATCAAGCTTGGTCCTGCTTTCTAAATCCAGAGATTAAGGACTTTGTCAGAGACCTTGAGAGAGGAACAATACGTAAGAACAACAGAGGCTCACATGAATTTTGTTTTTCTGGTTCCGGTGGAAAACACAAGTCTGTTTTTGCACTTTCATATTTTTAGTCAGAATGTTCTTGATCATCTTTTGGCAAATTCTGTCCTTTATTAGCACCACAGAACCAGAAATGGTCAGATTAAGATTCACAACCTGTTGCAGATCCAGCCACCAGGGAGCCTCCAGGGAGGACCAGTGCGGCTCCCGGGAGGACACGTGCAGCCTGGGGGAGTTAGGCGCCGGAGCCGGGGCTGGGGGGTTTGAGATGGCCAAAGACACGCGTTTCTGCGCCGTGTGCAGCGACTACGCCTCTGGGTACCACTATGGGGTGTGGTCTTGTGAGGGCTGCAAGGCCTTCTTCAAGAGGAGCATCCAGGGTAGGAAGCCACACTAAAAAGTCTTCTGGATTTAGAAAACTGTCAAAAATGTCAAATCAGTCTGATCTGAAAAATTCTCAATTATACTTTGATAATCATCATAAATTGTGATATCGTAGAAATGACTAGTCTTAAATCAAAAGAATTGATGAGCGCACATTTAAGCCTTTGTGGTTAGTTTTTGGATCACAACAGTTGAAGAGAAAAGCTCCATCTGCTTGATGGTTCAGTCATGTTCACGATATAATTGTGTAATGAAGGATCAGTCAGAAGGTTACAAAATGTTTCCATGGCAATAGAAAAGCTAAGATGCCACATTTTCATCTTCTCCTCCCCAGATTCTTTTATCAGTGTTCCTGGCTACTAAATAACCTAAATCTAAACTGAACATTGGACTTGAAGGCTGAAAGTAATATATTTTTCTCCATTTCAGGTCACAATGACTATATGTGCCCAGCGACCAATCAGTGCACTATTGACAGAAATCGGAGGAAGAGCTGCCAGGCTTGTCGTCTTAGGAAGTGTTACGAAGTGGGAATGATGAAAGGCGGTGAGCACTAACTTCACCTGACAAGAGATTTTCCCGCCTCAGCTTTTTTGTTCCCATCATTTACCATTTTCTACATGAAAGCGGCCCTCAATATTTGTTTTTCTGCAACGCACACTCCGCAAGGGTGCAGATAAACTTGAACTTTAGCACGTCCCTGAAGATATTTACATCTCAGAAGTACAACTAATTATTACACATCCTGTTTGTTTTGGTGCCTCTCAGATAAGGGCATCTAAGTGTGCGGATGAAAATGCATGGATTTGTGTCTGGCTTGGTTTGTTTACATCTGCCAGGGCGTCAGTGTTGTTTTTATGAAGCTTGATGTGTCCTTAAGGTGTGCGCAAGGACCGCATTCGCATTTTACGGCGTGACAAACGGCGGACAGGCGTTGGTGATGGAGACAAGGTTGTAAAGGGTCAGGAGCATAAAACGGTGCATTATGATGGAAGGAAACGCAGCAGCACAGGAGGAGGAGGAGGAGGAGGAGGAGGAAGACTGTCTGTGACCAGCATACCTCCTGAGCAGGTACTGATTTGTAAGGAGTAATTGATCATGAAAAGTCAAACTTTTTCTATTAACTCAGAATTTTATTTTAGTATTAGGAATCATCCTCGTACGTCTCTTAGGATGGTCAAATCCTAATCTATTAAGTTTCCAAATTAAATTGATTTTTCATATCTTCTCTGCTGGCGTCTCCAGGTGCTGCTCCTCCTTCAGGGCGCCGAGCCCCCGATACTCTGCTCGCGTCAGAAGTTGAGCCGACCGTACACCGAGGTCACCATGATGACCCTGCTCACCAGCATGGCAGACAAGGAGCTGGTCCACATGATCGCCTGGGCCAAGAAGCTCCCAGGTGTGAAAGTAGAACCCAAAGCTGCTGTGGAATCAAAGACCAGTCCTGCTAAAGATCAAACAAACACTTCACATTTAATTAATTCAATTTATCCAAAAGGAAATGTAATTCAGATCAGCCTGAACTAAATCTGAGGGGGAAAAATGACATAAAAAATACCATTATTTTTCTTCCTCTAACATACAACTTTATTAAATTAATTTAAATATATTATTAAAGCAACAATAATATAATTAATGACAATTGCCCAAATATATATATGTATATTAGTAGATGAGCTAGAAGTGATAAATATAGATTTAAAATGATTATTTCTTTTAATCAGTTTTCTAAATAGTGATTTCTTGAAAATCACTAGTTAGATTTCTCATAAAAGTTATAAAAGATGGCAGTAAAATCATTAAATTTTTCCTAATTTATTTTCCTTTACACTTTTATATTTTCCTTTTTTTTTACTAAGCTATTTTCAGTGTTTTCACTGGATGTAAGAATGTATTAATTTCACTCAATTCTTTTTCCACCTCCCTGGTGACAGTAATTCCTATCTTTGTTTAACTGTTTGTTTAGCCTCATTCCAAGGACTACTAAAATCTGAGAACAGAACTGTTTCTAAATATGATTAGAATTAGCTAAATATTTTCAAATCATAATATTATATAAATAAAGTAGTTGAAGCTTACCCTACTGAACCACAACACCACACCTTTTGGAGAATTTAGGATTTAATAAATTCATGTTATTTCACACTTCTCTGTGAGTCCAGAGCTGCTTGTGTTTGTTGTGTTGGCCTGGGAGGCAGCAACAATCAGATCTGACACTTTCAGAATAAAAGTACACAAGGGCATTAAAGTGATGCCAAATTAGAAAGGACTGTTTGGTCAATCTGCTGGTTCCAAACAGAGCCTTAACTACATTAGGAGGAGTGCCATCCTCAACACAAACACAGCTACAAATAGGTTTGACACGATGGGTAAATCTTCATTTTGAGGCATTACAACTGTGTGCGTCACAAAAAGCTCAGAACACACAGTTTTAATTGGAAGGAGTGTCAAACGGGGAGGCGAGGGGGGGCAAAATAGGAGTCTGGACAGCTGAAAGCCAGCGATAAGACTCTCAGGAGGTTGCAGTAAAAGAAACTTCTAAATCACATGTGTCAAACTCAAGGCCCGGGGGCCAAATGTGGCCCCCCATGTCATTTTATGTGGCCCGCGAGAGCATAAATGTTTTTAATTTCTTAAAATAAAAAAAATTCTTTAGTTAATCACATATTATTTATGTGTAGTTGCTGTAATTATTCAATGTTTGCAGATCTTATGTCTTTATACATAAAAATGTTACACTATAATACATGTTCTTTCTAGCCTCAGTTTTATGTATTTTTAGTTATTCACTTGGACAATTTGATCCTTCTTTAATGGAGTTATGTGGGTTTTAATAAGCAGAAAAAATGTAAAAGGATTTATGCTGGAGTAACAAGCAAACATATGTTTTCTATGCAACTGTAATTGTCACTTTAAAAAGTTATAATAAATAAATAAATCAGTTATTTAACATTAAGGAGTAGTTATATTTATTCTTCAATACATTTAGTTCCATGTATAAGCTATATCTGGCCTTTTGAGGACAGCCACTATGTTGATGTGGGCCTCGGTGAAAATGAGTTGGACACCCCTGTTCTAAATCATCTCAATCTGTTCTGCAGGTTTTCTGCAGCTGTCCCTGCACGATCAGGTGCTGCTGCTGGAGAGCTCGTGGCTGGAGGTGCTCATGATCGGCCTCATTTGGAGGTCCATCCACTGTCCCGGGAAGCTCATCTTTGCACAAGACCTCATCCTGGACAGGTTAGGAGAAATCTCTGGTTTCCATATTGACAAACACTGACTTTTTTTTTTGTGCCTATCTTTGTGCCCCTGCACATTTCTTTTCCACCCTACTGTCGCATCTTAAGAGTGATACATGCACATTGTAGATTTTCTATTTCACACCTTGCCAGCCATTGTGCCAGCCCAGCACATCTGCCAGAGTGAAAGACTAATTACATGCTCCCCATGGAGAGGAGTGCAGCCTCTTTCTAACCTGAAATACTCATTCGTCATTACTGCGCCGAGCTGGCAAAACCAGGAATGAGATTTAATCATATCCTAAATGCAAAGAATGATTGAAAATGGATAACAGCGGAGGGAGCAATGAAAGAGGAAAAAGAAATTAAATGATGGCCAGAAAATAGAGATGAAGCTAGAGTTTTTTTTCTGCTTTTACAGGCTCAACTTGTTCCTTCCATTTCCCGTGTTCCAAGTAAA
This sequence comes from Oryzias latipes, assembly GCF_053564925.1. Taxonomy (NCBI): domain Eukaryota; kingdom Metazoa; phylum Chordata; class Actinopteri; order Beloniformes; family Adrianichthyidae; genus Oryzias; species Oryzias latipes. Next base: position 15,972,245 of record NC_136260.1, on the reverse strand, counting down.
CATGCTGGTTAAACTGCAGCATCCACCTGAGTGAGAAAGAGACAGAGGAGCAGAGCCCCAGAGAATGAGGGAGACACGCAGACAGACCCAGCTTTTACCCTCTGATGGTCCCATCGGATTCAAAAGTGAATTACAGAGTATTATCTCTAAAACCCGCTGTCTGAATGAGAGTCCTCACCAATTGGACATGATGACTAAAACGCTGCGGGTCAGGGATGACACATTCCCTTGCCTCAGTGCTGTCCAAGTTTATCTTTCGCTAGATATTATCCATCTTACCCTCACTTTTCCGCTGAGCTGACAAATGGAGAGTGACAGTGATTTCGTCCATTACTTGTGTATCTGGCCGGGGTTTAGACACTTTCACAGCTGCAGATGAGGTCAGATTCTTCGTTCTGAGAGGATTCTCTGCAAGGATGCTCTGCAGACCACAGCTCATCTTTCTGCCTCTAGAGACTGTTTCTCAACTTTCAGCCTTGACTTTTTTTGTTTTTGGCTTTTAGGAATGAGGGAGACTGCGTGGAAGGCATGACGGAGATCTTCGACATGCTGCTGGCCACTGCTTCCCGCTTCCGTGTGCTCAAACTCAAACCTGAGGAATTCGTCTGCCTCAAAGCTATTATTTTACTCAACTCCGGTAGGCCATTGTATTGTGACGGGAATGATGTTTACTTTTTTTACTTTTTTTTGTTATTCTCTTTTGACGCAAGCTTCTTGTGAAACGACTTCACAGAAACTGTGGGCAAACAGCAGAATGTCTGCCTCCATTTCAGCTCCAAAGTTTGACAGTTGTGTTTGTGTGGGCACATCGTCACATGTCTTCTTCTTTGCTCGCAAGAGTAAATATTGAACAGTGTCATCATACACCCACAGGCGGGCACCTCTGAGTGCTGCTCAGACACATTAGGTGAACAGAGTGTTCTGGAGGAGGGCTGCACCGTCAATACGCTTGATACCCGTCGTCATGACAACATGAGACAGCATAGGGGGCCGTGTTTATCCCGGTGATTGAGATATTTTATATGGGAAACGGGGGGGGGGGGGGGGGGGGGGGCAAATATCATCGAGATGACACACGAGCATCAGCTGCTGGAGCAGGACGAACTTTCATTGTGCATCTGAAAAAAAAAATATTTTAGATTTCAGGCTCATCGCTGAGGCTAATTAATCGAGATGAGGATGCTGCTTTTTTTTTTATTTTATTTTTTGCAGTGTACTGATGAGCTCATGTATTTGTTAGGTGCTTTTTCTTTCTGCACCGGCACCATGGAGCCACTTCACAACAGCGCGGCGGTTCAGAGCATGCTGGACACCATCACAGACGCACTCATTCATTACATCAGTCAGTCGGGTTACTTGGCCCAGGAGCAGGCGAGACGGCAGGCCCAGCTGCTCCTGCTGCTCTCCCACATCAGGCACATGAGGTAAAACCAAACCACCAGTTACCAGACCAACCCATATGAGACTCTTGTAGTTTCAATCAAATTTCAACTCCAAAGTGGTGATGAGCTAAAAAGAAAAAAAATATGAAAGGAAAAGTTTTTAAAGTTTCAATAAACTTTAATTGCATCTTTACCTCTTCCTGTTTGTAGCAACAAAGGCATGGAGCACCTCTACAGCATGAAGTGCAAGAACAAAGTCCCTCTTTATGACCTCCTACTGGAGATGCTCGATGCCCACCGCCTGCACCACCCCGTCAGAGCACCCCAGTCCTTGTCCCAAGTCGACAGAGACCCTCCCTCCACCAGCAGCGGCGGGGGTGGAATCGCTCCCGGTTCTATATCAGCATCTCGAGGCAGAATCGAGAGTCCGAGCAGAGGCCCCTTTGCTCCCAGTGTCCTTCAGTATGGAGGGTCGCGTCCTGACTGCACCCCGGCCCTTCAAGACTGAGCACACAGTCCAAGGCCCTTTTTTTGTGGCTCAAGGGTTCAGGTTGGGACAAGGTGATGCTTGATTTAATTTTAAGAATTATTTATAAATAAGAGTGGCGCTGAGAGGAGAAGCTCCCACAATGAACTGCCTCTGCTTGGTCCAGCTTTTGTGCAGTCACTTTAATCTGCTTATATTCATCTCCTTTGTAAACCTGAGCGTCTCTTTAGCAGCTTTTTTTTGCTCTCCAAACAGCATGTGGTAGATTGTAAGGTTGCGTCCCATGAGTTCTGGTGATTTCAAGAAAATGAGCAGCTAATGTTTTCTGTAACCGTCTTGACCCAAGTGCACTTCCTCTTGGATTAAAGGGGCTAATGGGCATTATTTTGTCTCTTGTACATATGGGATGGCTAAGAATAATGAGAGTAATTGTCAGATTTTGTGTAGAACTTACCCACAAATGCAATTTTAAAATAAGATTTAAAAACAAAAGAGGCAAGATCAAACCTGAGAGCACTGAAGACACGCTGTAGAAAGCTGGGTAAATTTGTTATCCACGTCTATCTCTGGAAAGGACTTTGTTCTCTGTGCCTGCAGCTCATTTACTCTGAACTTGCTACTTGTTGAACATTTGTGCACTTGTCCGTGTTTTTCTAGCACTGTAGCTTATGAACGCTGAGAAAGAATCTAATGCTTTGATGCACAGATTTGCCTTGTATTGTACATCTCAGCCACAAACGTACTTTTCGTCCACAAGTTGACTGACTGCACCTTGATTAAATTGTCTAAAAGTTCATTTAAATGTTGAATTCTGTGAAAATTAAAAAGGCAATTCCTGTTTCTATTTCACATGAGTGATAATGAACGTCTTCAAGAATCAACTTGTACTTCAACTGTTTCAGCTCTAAATCAAAGGCATGAGTGAAAATCTGCTACTTGTAACTCGTTTCTACAGATTTAGCAAAAAATAATTGGAAAAATCAGGGTTTTCTGGCTACATTTAATTGGAAAGTCTCAAACAAATGAAGTCACACTTTCATTTATTACTTGGAATGCTCCGTTTTATCAGAATGACTCATTTTATGCCCTCTAAGAGGAGTGAGGCTAAAACTCATTTTAGTTTTGAGCTATTTAGGACATTTTTGCTGTGCAATCATGAATGTTAGATTTCAACTTTATCAGCTCGTTGCTGTATCTTGTAAGTTTTGTTAGCCCAGGGCTAAAAGACACAAAGTGTGAAAAATATATGCAAAGAAGGGACAGTAATCACTTAAGTAATTGGCATCCTGTGACTGTTGCATGGACTGATTCATCATAAACCCGCTTTTTTTAATAGAATGTCAAATTTGTTTAATTGTCTCAAACTGGTCTTAATTTAGTCCCAGAATTTGTCAGCCTTTCCAAGTGGTTTTAAATCATTTGCAATTTTTGTCTCTTAAAATTGTCCCAATATTTTTTACTGAAAGAATACAGAAATAAGCCACATTTTCTCTTACAGACTGTGTCTGGCATTTCGACTGCAGGAACTTGGATGTTATGGCTCAAATTCCACTGGAGTTCTGCTCACACTTGCATCACCAGGGATGTCAGACATTCATTATTCTCTCAAATCAGTCTTCATTTAGTTTTCTGGGATGACAACTAAATTCATATCAAACTGCACAATGCCAGTTTGTACTAGACCAAAATATTTCACAAAAAAATAAGGAGTTGAGGAGCTTTTAGTTGGAATTATGCAAAAAAGTTGATTCTGACTCAGTTTTGCCTGGTATTCAAATGTAATGGTCATCTGGAACCGGTTCAACTTCTGTGGATCTTGAATTTACAGGACACATTTTTTTTCCAGACAATTAGAATATAGCTTTAAAGACTGACAAATGTTTCCAAATTTATTGCTAACCAACGCGTCAGTAAAAAAATAGTAAAAAAATACAAAAAAGCACACTGAGATTTTACTTGGATTTACAGTAAATTGTTTTTGGATAAAAATTGCATCAACTGCTAATGAATTTAATTGTTGTGCAGAATTTGCCTTACTTTGTTATTTTATTTTGCCTGATTTTTTCTCCGGTCAGCCATAGTTCAGCTCCACAGACCACCAAACACTTACACAGTTGTCCCTCATTTTCTGACATAAAAAACCAGATCAGTTTGAGACAGATTTGGGACTCCAAATTTGAAAATGTTTTCAAACTATTTTTGTTTCAAGAAATATTTTAAAATCTCCAAAATTCAAGTTAAATAAGCCAAAATGTACTTTTTTGCATGTTGAATAATAATAAATGCATAAGCATGAAAACAATTCTTGACTTTTCCAAAAAGTCTAAGAAGCCACAAAAGTAAATACTTGATGTTTTATTTTTTGCAAAGAGAGAAATATTTATGAATTAGCAAACTGTACATACATAAATAACTATATTCATATTTAATATTTTACAGATTAAGCTTGGACGACACTGTGATTCCGATGTCTCACCAGCGCAGAATAATTCTCGCAGTCATTATAAAGAACATCATCTCCACTACAACACTACCAGTGATTGTTTGGCTTTTTTCTTTCTTTTGTTTTTTTTAGAAGTGGGTGGTTTAAGTGCATGCTCACACAGAAGGATAAAAAAATACTGCCTGTAGTACAAGGCATTTAAAACAACAAACATAGCATTTTTTGTTAATATTTCCCACTGATTCATTAAATACTGATAATAAAAGGAATAAGGAGCTTTGTGGGGTGGGGTGTAATCTTGGCCGGAGGGTTTCAGTGCAGTACCTTCAGTGCTTCATTTTTTAAGCTTCAAACTGGGAAAACTTTGTTTCCAAAATGTTCTGTGCTGCTTCAATCATGTTTGGAATGAAGCTGTTCACCGCTGAATGATTGCTACTCAAACTGCAGACCTACTCTACAATTTACAGGTACAACTCCCACTTGAGGTGGTGCTTCGGCTTAGTCAGCACTAGCAATATATTAGCTGAGTGAACTCTAAATAAATAGTAGCAGCAACCCTAAAAAATTACAATTAAGTTAAAAAAAAACAAGGAATATTTGGACCGAGAAGAAAGAGTCTTTGTATGAAGGTCTGCTTCTTATGAAGAGTTTTCTTTAAAGGGTTGAGGTGATTTCGTGGTGCACCACACTAGTGAGTCTGCGTTACACCTTTCAACTACTTCATAATACGTGTTGGTCCCCAGCAGGAGACACGTTCTTTGCTCTTGGGCACAAGGTGAAGAGGAAACATTCACAGGAGTCAGTGGAGTCCTTGGCAAAGCAGCAGGTGAGTAAAAAATGTGCTGCTCCTCAGATGGGTGGAGGTCCATTGGTGTAGTGCAGCATTGGATGGAAAGAGCGGGCAAAGTTGTTGGCGTGGTGACAGCTGTAGTCCTGCTCCGTCATGGGAACCAGGCAAGCCAGGCCGATGAGGAGGAGAAGGAGCAAATGAACAGGGAGAGCAGCCCTGAAGACCCGAAGCAGGAAGGAGGAGGAGGAGGAGACGCCATCAGGAAGGTCAGATTGGGAGGAAACGCAGCCAGCGGCGCCTGCTGATCTGCTCCGGCTGCAGGAAGACCGGCAAAAGTAAAACAGCGTGGAGAAAACATGAGTTCACTTGCAAAACATTTGATCACATTAAAATGTATTAAACTACATTTAAATGGTTCATAGTATAAGATATACAAATATAGAGAAAAAGGATTAGAAAAGTTCAAATTTTAAAAGGACCAAAGTCAGAAGCTTTCTCTAAAAAAAAAAGGGACTTTCTGTACAAAACTACTGCAGAACAGTTGAGCAAACACACATTTACTAGTGTAAAAACAAAATGATCAACCACTCAGGCTTTTTTTTTTAAGAAAAAAACTTATGTTGTCAATTATTTTAAAATAAAAAGCCTAATTACAACAAGTGCCATGTTTGGAATAGAAATGTGTATCATTTAACCCAGTTGTTTAGTCTTAATTTTTCCTTTTGTCACATCAGCAAGCTGGTAATGATGTACTATTCATTTATGATCCTAAAGTCTTAGTCCGATCATCTTTTAATCTAATTTAAAAGCATTCCCAGTCGTCTTTTAACTATGCTTATGGAGTTTTCAGTCAAAAGTAAAAAAGATCTGTGTCATTTTCTAGGACAGTTTCTGCAGAGCGGTAGTAGTTTATTAGAAATTCACCCCTGAGTTGTAGGTGGGACTGTCGGCATGGAGCAACCCCACCCCCTTCCCCTCCCCATTGTTGAGAGCTCTCCGTTTACACGCTCTGCCTCTAGCTTACAGCCCCTCGCAACCTCGACCTAACATTATCGGTGCAGCAAATGGTGGCACTATTGGAGTTTTGATCCAGATGCCAGCTGATAGGAGGAAAATGAAGAACATGGATCGGAATGGAGTGAGCACGGAGATTTAGTGTATTTTCTACTTCACGTTTTTTTAAACGACATTTTTTCGCCTACTCCTGATTCACAATGATTTGCATAAAGAAATACACAGAAATTGAATTTTAAGCTCAATTTTCTGTACATGAAAAATGCCACAAGAACGTGTTAAAAATACCAAAAGCACGATTTTCATTGGAGCGGGTCTTTAAGACATCACAGAAAACCAAACTAAAAGCAGTAAATACCCAATTTAAAGCTTTTCACTTTAGTTAAAAGATATTTGTAAAAACTTCTACAGACTCCCAATTGTTTACCTTTACAGGAAAGTTTAACGTGTTTTTTATGATCTGGGATTGACTTTGATAAAAATTAACTTCAAACTTTTGTCATTTTTTTGATCAAGTCAAATTAAGCCAAAATGCATTACACTAAACATGATGCGGCATTTGACTGCCGTTTTAGCCACGAGTCTCGCATTTGTTCAACCACAAGAATTCAGAGATAGTGGGATGTGGACTCCCTGGTTGAAGGGGGGTTGGGGGTGTTCTTGCTTTACAGCCGACTATGTGAGAGTTCAATGCCACGAACCACTCCAAACAGTAGAAGGAGAAATGCCAAAAGATTTCCAGAGTCGGAGCCAAGTTTCAAGGGGAGGAACATCATGTTCTGCCTGAGACTCATCCTCACTGAGGGTCACTCACATCTCTTCATCCACGTCCCCATCCTTCCTGTGAGCGAGCGTGTGCGCATCCCAATTCATTCTACATGTAAATAATACGTTGCCTTATAAATAATTACTTTTATTTTTAATTTTCTCCAGGTTTGTGTGTTGATTTGAAAGAAAATAGAAATGAAGGTCAGACATGGGAGTTCAGAGGTCTGGAGAGGAAAAAGGAGGAGAGTGTGGGAGTTAAGGTAGCAGGAAGCTCGGCAGGAGTTACAGCATCACATCCTGCTGTAAAACTATGAGGGGAAAGAAACGGTGCGGAAAGCACGACAGACAAAAAAAAAGGGAACAAGAACATCTTTGGAGCTCAGGCTGGTGGTCAGTGAGGCTGCCATCTCCATCATGAAGATGTCACTCTCCAAACAGGAAGGGCAAAAAATGTGGTCATGTTTTTAATGGTGCCATTCAAAAAGCAGCAGGGGAAAGAGAAGCAGTGAAACCAAACAATTAAAGGAGAAAGGGAGCGGCCTGATGAAGGCGGTTCCCCGCTCTTTTAAGAGCCGACAACATGGCCTCTAAAGAACAGGAGGATCATGGAACACAGCTGCAATCATCGAAACCACCTTCATTTAAATCAATAAAAGGTGGCAGATCCGAGAAGATTAGCACACAGCGTTGGTTCCATCATCGCTGTTTCTAGAGTCCAGGAGAGAGGTACCTGTGACGCGGGCAGCTCTCAGGGGGTCCCGGGTGGGTCTGACTACTTTTGGCTCGGGGCTGTACCACGTAATGAGCAGGGCGGGGTAAAAGAAAGAAAAAAAAATGTTTCAGTCAAAGGCAAATAAAGGCAAAGCCTCTGATGATAGAAAAACAAACAACAAATAACATAAAGAGAGCCAAAACATCGCTAGAGGAGGCATCCTCCTTATCATGATCAGTGACCAACTTGTTGAACCAAGAAATCTGGCTTCTCAAGGCTAAATACTTCAAAACTCTCAATGCTTAACAGCAAAATAACAAAAATATTCATGCATAGTTTAACTAATTCACATAAGAAGCCAGCTTTTCTTGTAAAATCTAAGGCAGCAAAACATTTTTTCAAAAGAGGAGGTGGTATCAGCATTCTTTTCATGTGTGTTAGCAGAAGAATTGCAAACAGTAAAATCATTTAAAATAAAAAAAATAAAAAATGAAGTGAGCAGCATTCAAGTGAAGGAGGAGATTCGGTTTAACAAGCTGGAGTTCACATTACCGATCGTTTGCGACATTTGATGGTCACCTCTGAACCAGAGACTGGAGCTGGCAAAGAATCCTGAGAATAAAGAAAAAAATGTTTAATAATATTCATTAAAGTAGGATGGTCGGTTTGTAGTCCGTCGACCTTCTCAGCATCCATGGCCTCCATCCTCTTCTCCAGCTCCTCCAGGTCTGAGTTGACCTCCCTTTGCAGCAGCCTCGTCCTGTTCCAGATCACGTGAACCTTCTCTTGGGCCTCCAGACATTCGCTGCCGTGAAGGTGGTTCTGCTCAGACATCTGCGTCTGCACAGTCTGAGGTTTGGTGCTGACCAGCAGCTGAGCGGACAGCTCCTGAAGGGACGACACTTTCTGCCTCGAGTCCAGGAGTTCAAGCTTGATTTTCTGCAAAAAGAGGAAAAAAAAGTGTATTCTCCACCTCATCGGATTCATCTAGAGAATAAATACCTTTTTATATTCTTAATTGAATGCTGTAAGTATAACTAAGGAATGTTTGATACCTGAATCTTGATGTTGTTAGGCACAGAATTGACACTGTGACAGCAGCAATGAGAAAATACATACCATCAATATTTTGTGAAGGGCTTGTAATGTTTCCCTGTCAGCTCTCTGAGGCAGGGGCACAACCTGATTCCTCCTCCGGTCAATGTTCTCGAGCCACAGCAGCAGACCGTGGCTCATTTCATGAAACTCCTGGAAAAGACAGAAGCATTTCATTCTTTTAGCTAACTTGCACCACAGATCGTTTTGCATCACAAGCAAAGTATATTTTCGTTTTTCTGTACTTGGCACTGTAGCAGCGCCCTCTGAAGCTCCTCCCTCCAATTTTCCAGTGAGGCGCCAAGTCGATCCCAGTGCGAGTTCATCTCTTTCAGCCGGTCCCTGAGCTCGCACGCCTCCTCGGAGTCGGGCTGAGATTGGAGGAAGTCTGCACTGCTCAGGTTGATGGATAGGACCTCTGACTTGTGAGCGTCCAAGCTTTTCTGCAGCTCCTGGTCAGACAACAGCAAGAGATTTTAAACCAACTGCAAACAAGATTTTTAAAATGTGTTTTATAATTAGGCAACGACACAATCAAACCTTGAGCTTCCTGATTCTCTGCTGGATGGAGTTTATGTCGGTGCTCAGAATGTGAGCCCTTAGCTGACCCAGTTCGAGCTCTGATTGACCCAGCCGGGCTCTCATGGACTGCAGATCTGAGATCAGCTGCTGCCACTGCAGCAGGTTCTGTTTGTGTCTGTGCTTCTCACTCAGAGACTGAGCCTGGATGAGCTCCCAGCGCTCGATCACCCCTACAGGTGAAAAGGTGTTACTGCAGCCTGTAACACAACTCAATAAATTGTGCTTGGGTGCAGCTGACCAGCGCTCTGTGCGTCTTGGATGACCGGGTTGGTCAGTCCGTCCGTGTCCTCCTCGTCTTCAGTCAGTTCTTCCTCAGCCCTCTTCAGTGCATCCAAGTTGCTGCGACAGTCTCCCATCAGACGCATCTGTGAAGATCATATGAAATCTTTTGTCTTCATAAATTTCAAATTAAAAGAGCAGATGCTGAGAAGGACTTACATATCCGATGTAGGTGGAGTCGGGGCTTGCAGAGGCCTCCCTCTTCTGGAGATGATAGCGTCCTGCATCCAAAGCCTGGTCCAGCTGTCTCAGGCTGTTCTCCAGCTGGCCTGGCTCACCTGAGATGAAACCACACAGTTTTATGGTTCAAACAGTTTTCCTTGGCGTGGTCTTAACGTGAAATGATGCTTAAACTCAATGCAACACAAAATATGTTAACAAAATAGAAGAATTCTGTTTTCAGGCGTGAGTTATTTTGAATGATGAATGAAGAAAAATAAATAAATGCTACATATAAATGATATGAAGTGACTGAAAGCAGAGCTGAGGCATGCAGCTGTGAGGATATTTATGTGCATCCTGTTAGAAAAGCAGCATGCTGACACCGACTCATGCGGTTTCATACCAGAGGAGGATTTGAGTGTGTTCTCAGTCAGTTTTATATAGGCCTCTGGGCTCTCTGGGATAACTACATCTGGGAAGAGAAACACAGCCAACACTACGTATGCTGGGATGTGATAAACTCCATACGTCCAATCTTTAATTTGCTCTGAAGGCTTTCCGAAAGCCTCAGAATGATTTGTAGAAAGTGAAAAACCAATTTAAGTTATTTTAAACATTAAAAAAGTGTATATCACAATTGTTCAGTAAAGTCAGACCAACCTGAAAGCACATTGGCATCCGTCCTGAGATACTCATCCTCTTCTTCTTGCCCTCGACTTCTTTCCCCGTTTTCTCGACTGCCTGGGCTGTCCAGACCTCTGCTAAGGTCGTAGTCGTGGTCCCACTCTAAGGGGATAGAGTCGACACTCGCCGGTGTGTCTCGGCCAGAGCGATCAGCCCTCACGAGGACAGTCGGGCCTGACGCCGGCCGACTAGAAGTCTGCGGCACCGCAGAGTCGCCCCACTGCAGCTCAGAAAGATCTCCGCCGTCTTCCACATCCAGCTCTTTGTCTGAACCATCAAGCTCATCATCCACCAGCTGGGAGGAGCAGCCGAAAGCGGGAAAAAGTTTCATACAGAGGCAGGAAGAACGTTCATTTTTGTTTTTTCACTTGACTTACAGGCAGCCGCGTGAGCTTCTTGTAGTATCTGTCCACTCGTCCGAACACCTCCTGACAGTACCTCTGCAGCTCCTCCAGCTCCTCTTCGATAACAGCTGCATCCAGAGGTTCGCTCTTCTCGATCAGAGCTTCCCCCTGACGGAACACCAACTCAATTTTGGTCGTGTTCATATAGATCTCCTGCTGGAACGCCTGCATGGACACATAGTAAACTGTTAGTGTGAAACAATAAAAAAGTGTTTTTAAATAAAAAAGTTTTGCTCTTACCCTGAGCTGCTTTATTTTGGCCTGTACGTCGCACTCAGAGAAGTGCTCGATGTTGGTTAACTGGAGATCCATCTCAGTGAGCCACACCAGGATGCTGTCCCGTGCAGTCTCAAACTCCTCCCTCTGGCTGATGAAGTGCTGTGAAAATCCGAAGAGAAACATTTTTTTTAATGTAATCAATTCTCAATGACGAGAAGTTAAATTAGATTATTTGCCTAAACAGATTTCAGGATACCTTAAGCCTACGTAGTATGGCTCCCACCCTCTTCTGCAGGTTGTCCCATCGCCTGTTCCCATTGTGCACCATCTCTCGCAGTCGGCAGGAGGAGTCTGTGCGGTTCTCCCGGGCCAGGCGACGGTACTGCTTGTTGATGAGCTCCAACTGAGTCAGGCACTCCTGAACCTGACGCTGAAAAGCCTGAGGGGAAACGCAGACATGCTTCAAGTCCACTCACAGAACTCAAAAGCAACTACATTTAAGTTCTAGTCCGATTTAGGTCAATTTGTAGAATCTTCAATTGTGCTGAGATGGACGCCAACAGCTGAGCAGACAGCAGCAAATGGATCGACACTTTTCTATCCCTCCATTTATCTTTTTCTTAGTATTTTGAGTTTAAATTTCTCAAAATATCACAACTAAACCCAAATACCTTTAAAATTGTTGGTATCTGCAAAACAACTACAAAAACTATCGGTAACTAATAAATGGTGAAAAAAGTCAAGACCTCGAACTTTTTGAGTTCCTCTTTAGCGACAGTGTAGAGAACCCCAGAGGAGTTAGGAAGGGCTGCCGTTTTTTCTGACGTCTTCAGCCAGTCCTCAAACTTGGAGTAATCATCCAGAAACTTCTGCCACAACCTCCATGTCTCCTCGATTCTGAAGGGGAAAAAGTAAATTCCTAAAGGATCTTCCAAACAATATAAATCTGTGGTGTTAGCTGCTGCAGCAATGTAGTTGTCATGTTTTCAAATGATTGAATTTAGAAAAGTGAGTGGAGAAACACTGACCTGAGCCGCCTTTCCATGGACATGGCACAGATGTTCCTCCAGCGTCTGTCCAGCCCTCTGGTGGCTTGCTGGATGGAGTCGCACTCGGTCTCAGTGGAGCAGGCATCGCAGTCGTGCAGGAGGACCTCACACAGGTTCAACACTGAAGCCACGCCTGTGCTGTGCTTCTCTATGTCGTGTTGGAGTTCCTAAAAGACATGCAGTCACCATTCAGGCGTTGCACCAACTCTGCTTCAAAGTGTACAGAACTTAAAACTACTTTTAGACCACAAATCTATCCAGAAACGGTTGTCCAAGCCTGCATTTAACTAACACAGACTCACCGATAAACTGAATTTATATGTGAGCTAACTCTAGACCTAAGAAAGAGGTCAGTGGGGTCTTAAAGAGTCCAGATTTAGTTTGCAGCATGATATCTAGTGACACATACAAAGAGATGACTTTAAACAAACAGCTGTGAATGATTCATCTGTTGGCGTATTGTGTGTTTGAGCACCACTGGTTTCTCTCAGCTCCAGAAAAAGTCATTTAGTTCAACAGAAAAACACTTCTACGGTACAAATTTGCTTTGTTGCACCGGAAGTAACCATGAACATGTTACGTTTTCAAGACTTGAGCAGAGAAGGAGATCTGCTGCTTGCCTGCTGCTGGTTGAGTTTCCTTGCGATCTCTTGGTAGTCGCAGGCCTCGTAGGCGATGGGTCTGGACAGTTCAGCCTCGATGTAAGACAGCCAAGAACGCAAGCTGCTCATGTTTTTGTCCAACTGCTGCACGGCCACAAGAGTCTCCCGCAGCTTCTTCACCCTGGAGGAGAAACAGCAGAGACATAAAGACATGGAACAATTCAAAGCAACCAAAAAGAAAGTCTTCTTTCTGGAAACAGCTAGGAAAACAATGAAAAAAAATGTGAGTTTTTTGATTATACAAAATGATTAGTGGATGATATTGGATCACTGTCCAAACACAGAGTTCTTCAGCAGGTGCATCATCCTGTTCCTCAAGCTACAAAATGATCTGTGCTTATACAAACATCCAAAACTGCAGGAATACCACTTTTTTTAAAAGATAAACTCATGTTTTTCAAAGTTTCAGCCCATAAAGTAAGGCTTCAATCTAGTTATAGAAGCACCAGTGTGATTTTTTTCATCTTAATTGTTAGTTTCTTCACAACAGAATTTGGTTTGATAACTGGGACATTCTCACATGAAGGAAATTCTCACTGCTGCACATCAGACAAACAAAAACAGTTTCCAAACCGAAGGATTTAAATCCAGAACTTCCTGATGCAACAATAAACACATTTTAAAGTTTAGACTTCTGTAAATATTGTACAGCTTATTTGTGAGGGAAGGTGCAAAGAAAGGATAAAATGATTTATCTGCCTGTTGACATCACAGTCGCAATCCGGAAGATCCTCCTCACTCGAGCATCCGGCCATTTTATCTGTCCCTGAATCCAGAACCATGGGGGAGCAGAATTCCCAAACACCGGCAATACCACGACGGGTTTGTGTCTCAATCACAACACTCTTCCCTTTCATGAGCAAGCTCCCCATGCAATGCTTTCTAATGTGAAGAGGGCGGCACAACTGGGACTTCTCAACTGTCTGTCTCCAAGGTTAAAAAAGAGAAGCCCAAACAGGCCTGCGTGTGTGTGTGTGTGTGTGTGTGTGTGTGTGTGTGTGTGAGTGGTTGAGAGTGACAAGTGCGGCTGTTTCTAAAAAGAGCTGCACAGTCAGAGGCATGTGCTGCAGATCTGCACTGTGACAGAATATTACACACCCGATCCAAACTCAAGAAAGCATTTTAGACTTTTTAATAAAAACCTGGTGTCAAATATTATAAACGGGAGAAAATATTGCATTAAAAATTATGATAGAAAAAAACTCTTCTACTTCAGAAAAGACATGGAAAAAAGTGCAGCTGTCTGCACGAGAGAAGACAGCGTCCCTTTTTCCCTCCCCCAATCCAGAGGGCAACAGCCGGGGAGGGCAGCTGGGACAACTGCAGTCAAAGTTTGGTCGATTCCCAAAAAGCTCTTCTTGTACACACCTTTTGTCAAACTACTTTAAGTAAATAAAGTGAATCCTACGAACATAAAAGTCTTTTTTCTTTTGTGGAGAAACTCTTAGAGGAAGTGTGCTTTGGGAGTCAAACTGAGGAGACATCAGGAATGTGACCCCTCTCTGCTTGGTGTGCAGCTCCACTCAGTGGACTTCCTCCCGACACCAGAAACAAAGAAAATGACTCGGCATGACGGTGGGAAGAAAAATCTAAACTAATGTGGTTCTGGAAGCAGACGCGTCTGAACCGTCCACACTAGGAGAACTAAAAGATTTTAAGAAATACACGTTTTTCTGGCTATTTTCCTAATTTACAATTGTGTGGTTTAAGACTTTAAAGACTCACTTCAATGAAAACCATTTTTGGTCATTCCAAAATGTTCTTAATCTTAAAATAGCACGTCTGAGTATTTCTTTATTCCAATCATTGTCAAACAAAATTAGACGAAAAAAATTCCCATATAAAAAAAAAAACCTAGGGTTCGCAACAAACTCCATGCTCTCTCTACACTTTCACTCATGGGGAAAGGAAAAGGGGCGGCGCTGCTCCGTGCAGACCGTTTCAGCCAAAACTCAGCCAAAATTCTGCAGAAACTGCACAAGTTTTATGATTTTGGCTAAAACTCAAACTACCTAAAAGATGATCAGGCTGGGTCTTAAAACCTTTTTTAAGCATATGACATGATAAATAATCATTTTTGTTATTTTTATGTGTGTAGAATTTAACCGCTCCTCATCCTCACTCACCTGGCTGCAATCAGGTCCAGCAGGTGTTGCCAGCGCTCGCTGACTTTGCAGAGTTTGTTCTGGATCTCTGCCGCCTTGTTGTCCTGACTTGTCCTTGCCAAACGCTGGCCCATCACCTGCAGCTGCTGCTTGTTCTCTTCAGCAACACTGATCTCTTCTTGGTAGTCCTAATGGAAAAAACCCAAAGCTGCTATTTTTTTCTTCTGACATTTTCTTGAATTGCCCTTTTGTCCCATTTTTGCTGAGAAATTACCTTCCGTAGCTTCTCGATCATCTCATCAATACTGACGTCCCCATTCTGAGAGACTTTGCTCTCCATCTGCGTCAGCCACTCACACAGTTCCTTGTTCTTCTCATTGAAAACGGCCCACTCGTTCAGCTTCTCGCTCACCTGTTGTCGACGCAGAGAAAGCTGGAGAGACAAAGATGCGTTGAATAAAAACCATAAACGTGCAAATCCTCTTTTAAGAAGCAATTTATAACTGTAGTTTCAAAACAATATTTTAAGTAAAGGCATAATAAAATTTTGTTGATTGCAGATTCATCCCACAGTTATGATTCTTTTGTTTAATTAAACTGTTTAAAAAAAAAAAAGATTCATAAATGTTCATAGCACATTTAGAATAATGCTTCAGCTGATTTAGATTAATTACAAATATTTAAAAAAATAGTAAGTATATTTAATAACGGGAAGATTGTTGGCAAGATTGCATGTACCTGATGGCAGACTTCCTCCCAATGGCACTGTAGCAGCTGGAGGCGTTCCTGTAGCGCTGTGATGTCATCTGCACTGACCACGCCCCCCAGGGAATCTCTCAACATGTATAAGGAAGTAAGGTCATTGGTCCAGCCTTCCACAGCGTTCTCCAGCTCCTGCATCCAAAGCAAGAGATGTCAACAGAAAGCAGTCAGAAGAGTAGCATCCTCAAGAACTGGCAGCTACAGTCCGTGTGACTCACAGCTGCAGTTGATGAACAGCAGAAGCAGTTGAAACGTAGAAAGCAGCAAATTAAAGTGTAAAAATCCCACCAGCAGGAGCTTCAAAACACAAATATCCTCCAAAAGCGATAATTGCAGAAAAATATGATGAAAACAAAAGCTGGGGGATTCAAGGGTGAAGCTGGAAAAGATAACGGGAATCGCTAACCTTGTACCTCCTCCTCCACGTCACTGAGGCGGTTTTGCATTAGTGTAATCATTTGTGCTGCCGGAGAATGTCTCCAATACGCAACTCGCACACACAAAGGAAGCGCACACTCATTCAAACGCCCCGATGGCCAACGAGGATGCTCGCTCTTTCTCTCATGCAAATGCAATTTCTCTCCGTCTCAGTCCCCACCCCCTCCTTAGCTGATGCTATGTGCAGCTACACACACATTGTCCTTCTCCTCCTCCTCCTCCTGCTGGAGGAGCTGAGGACGTGCCGTGCATGACACTTTAAATTGAGAAGCTGACAGTGTCTTTTTTTTAAATATTTTGCACAAATAATAAATGAATTTTCTAGGACTAAAAAACTAATATAAAATTGCATTTGAAAAATCATATTTTTTTAAACATGATTAAAAAATGCAAATAAAGGAAACTTTTGCAGAAAAAAATAGGGTAAACACTGAAGAGGAAAGTCATCCAAGTGCAAATAGATAGCTGTTTCTTTCTCCTACTAATCTGTCTGTTTATCTGTTTTTCTCGCAGTGAGATGAAATGTGCAACAGAAAGACAAGTCTTCCTTTCTGGGCATTTGAAAGCAAGTAAACATGATGCCAAATAATTATTTGAATATAAAAAAGATCATTTTTGAGTGTCAAATGTAGATGTTTTGTCCCACCTTGCATCTGATTTGTTCTGAGTGCAGCTCCTCGTTATGCTCAGGCAGCGGCACGGACAGCTTCCTCTTAAAGGCCCTCAGCTTTTCCAGAGACACATCGATGCCTTTCTCACATCGTTCCCAGCTCTACAAAAACACACACAAAGCAGGAAAAAAAACACAGTCAGGCTTTTCGGAAACACACAAAAGTGCCAATTAAAGCTGCTGCAGCAACAACTGCATCACCAAATGACACTGAAATGACACTTATCACCTAGAAGGACTTGTCAAAAGAGCTCAAGTCAAACATCACTTGATATACAAGAGATGACCTACTTTAGTTTGGACCTTTAAGCAGCACCGTAAGAAAGAAAAAGGTGGTTACGCTCTTCCAGAGTGCAGTCTTTGTCCAGTTCAGGATAAAATGTGGTAATATTTAGCAAAAGCTGCAGCATTTTTTAACCAACAGTCTAAACAAATGTCTGGATCCATCTTCTGAACTGCGTCATTCAGTCTGACTTAGGGACTATCGGAGCTTTTACGATGCAGCAGAAGCAGGGACAGTGCCTTGGGGTAGCATTTCTGTTCCCAGCTTTATGCATTTGTGCTTAAGAGTGCAGAGAGGCTGTCCACACGAGGCCAGGAGAACAGTTTATGTGCCGTTTCAGGGCTTTAAGGTGCAGTGTTGCATAATTAACAGCACAACCTGGCTTCAGTGACCAGCATGCATAATGGGTCAGCCTCATTAAATGCTCAGATGCCCTTCGGTGCCCTCTAAAGCATCTCTTCAGCCTGCAGCATATGTGCACAAGAAGTAAGCTGCATAAACCTGCTGGAGGATGTCTGATTAACACTGCAGTTCATGCGGAATGTTTCAGCAGTTTCTTTCAGCAGTTGGACCTTCAGTATGCTGTGTAGCTCCTTCCTCTGCTGATCCAGGTGATGGTGGGAGTGCCTCCACTTTTCCTGAATCTCCATGAGCTCCGTCTGCAGCGTGCACTCTGCTCTGACATCAGCTGACAGCAGCAAGCTCCTGCCAGCCTCCACAGTCAGGATGTAAACTCCATGCTGCCTTTGAAGGACTCTTTCTCTGAGCTGGAGAAGCGAAGAGCACAGTGGAGACAGGTAAACGGAGGGAGGGATTATTGAAACAAATATAAATTATCTCATTTAAATAAAACATCCTAATCCCCTTTTAGCTTACCTGGATCTGACCCATCAGGTTTCTGGCCTGCTGCAGTGAAACGGGCTCCCCCGGCCTGTGCAGATCTGTGTCATGAGTCACTTCCTGCAGCCTTCGATGCAGCTTTTCCGCCATCTCCTGGTAATTTTGCCACTGGTGCACTAAACTGTCAATGACGCCTCTCCGCTGCTGGGCTCGCCGTATCACACACTGCCACTGATTGCTCAGCAAAGCCAACTTCACACTGAAGTCATCGCTGTTGATTTGAATCAGAATGAATTACTTTAAATCTGAACCACTTTCTTGTTCTTTCATTTTCTTGCATTTTTTTTGTTGTTTTTGATTTTGATTTGATTTGATTGATTTATTTCAAGCATTGTAGTCAAAGCAACAGAGTTTACACATATTTATCAAACTCATTACAGAAATAATGAAATGCATAGATTTAAAAGACAGAAAACAAAACAAAAATGTCACTTAAATCACATTTGCTTAATTAAATACAGTGATCATTAACTGAAGTATAAGTAGAGTTTGATTTATTGCTTGAAAAGGAGTGGGAAGAAGCAAGCTTATATAATCCCACCCCTACTGCGTTCATTCATTTGATAGTTTTACAGGGTTTTAAATCCAGTTCTGATCAGATAGATTCTCTTGAAGTAACAAAATCCAGTGCCTACTAATGATTGATGATCTTCAGAAAACATTCATTCATAATTTCAGTAAACATTAACGGTACCGATATGTAATAATAATTGATTATCATTAGAACACATGATAACATTAAACCAGAA
The DNA here is from genome assembly GCF_053564925.1 of Oryzias latipes. NCBI lineage: Eukaryota > Metazoa > Chordata > Actinopteri > Beloniformes > Adrianichthyidae > Oryzias > Oryzias latipes. Next base: position 15,953,606 of record NC_136260.1, on the reverse strand, counting down.
ATGATTGCTACATATTGCAGATCAAGTAAACAAAATCAATAGCTTATTGATTGTAATTTAAACATTTCAGTAATCATTATTGCACATTACAATGTAACACTCAGTGTTGTTTTTACCCATCATGCACTTGTCCCTGGTCCAAGAAACGATGCCCGTCGCTGATGATGGAGTGAAGAATCTGCTGCCTGCTGAACATTTCAGCTTGGAACAACTGCAGGAAGACCAGAATAAGAAAATGCTCCAAACAATTATGGGAAGTGAGCATGCTCACAGGCACAGCGACCCCCCTGACCTCGTGGTCTCTTTGCTGCTCCAGCAGACTCTGGTAGTTGCCCGAAATCTCGGACCCAAGCTTTTGTTCGGTCTGAGAGAGGAAATCCATCCAGGCTTCGCATTTTTGAAGGAAAGTCTGCTGCTGGAGCAGCAGCAACTGTAGTTTACTGAAGAAACACAAAACTCAGTAAGCATTGGTTGTGAGCTGGTTGACCACATCAATCCAACAGTTGAATCTAAGGTAACAATGTTTTTAGTTTGTGAGATTTATTCCCACAAATGTTGAACATCTGGTGATGAAATATGGAGGCTGGTGTTACCTTAACCTCTCGGTGAGGTGAGCAGTGTGAGATGCCCAAGATCTGTTAAGATTCTGAAGCCTTTTAACATCTCGGTCACTGACAGGTATCCTGTAGACCAACTCGTTCAAGCGCTCAAGATCTGGAGACAGACTGCTCAGCTTCAATAGGTGCACCTAAAAAAACAAGACCACATTTTTTTTGGGAAGGGTTAGGACTAAACCAAAGAATCTGGCTTTTATAGGGGAGGCAAAGGCTTGAGAATAGGCACCTTCAGTTGTTCTATACTTGCTTGGAGGACAGTGGTGTCTAGAGAACCCACAGGGTCGGGCACTTTAAGAACCTCCTCAGCCTCCTTTGCCTTACAAATTAATCCATCCATCTGGTGTTTGAAACCTTCACAGGCTTGAGATCCAGACTAGAAACAGACACAGCAAAGATGAGGCCTCTCCAAAAATGTTAAATATCGGGTTATATTTATTGTCCACTTCAACAATTTCTGCATCCATACCAGAAGTACTTCTTGCTGCCTGTGAAGGCCATGTTCAAGAGCTGCTAAGCGATGACTGAGTGACAGCTGGTCTGATTTGAGGGATGCAGAAGAGCAGGCGTCGATTTGACTCTTCAGCTGCTCCCCTAACGCCTGCAGCTGCTGGAGGGACTGCTGCACCAAGCCCTGATCGCTGAGGCAGGCCTGCATAACAAAGGAACCAGTCAGCAACCCTCAAAGAAGCTTCAGAAAGACACCAGAATTTCTCAAGGGTAGTGTCACTTTTTTTCTAAACTTGTCTGTAAGAACAAAAATAAACCTGTGTGGATTTTAACAAGCAAAAAGACAGGAAGAGGTTGAATTCTCATAGACTTTATCTGATAAAAGCGCAGTCAAAATAACTGTCTGCTTGAAGCATTTAGAAAATGTGTTCCAAGACATTAGGGTTGGTCATGCTCCGCTTGGCCCCGGGACCCCTGTAGTGTAAATCAGGGGTCTGTCTTTGCCTTTGCAGTCCTCTGTAAAAAAAAGCCTTTTGTTGGACTCAACTACGATCTTGAAATCCAGCTCACAAAAGGATGGGGTGCATTCAGCGTTCAGCAGCAGGAATGTGGGCTTTGTGAACCCTAACAGTGGGCTGACAGGCAGTTAAGAGGCTTATTTTCATTTCTTTAGAGGAAAAAAAGTGAATGCAAAGAACATTTTATGCGTGCTCTGGACTCTGGAAGATTAAAAAAATCTTGGGGAAAAATCTAATTTCATTAAAACATTGTTCATCTAGGAAATTAGCTCTCACGTTGCACTCTTGTATCCAGGCACCACTCTCCTCTTCTGTGATTTCCTTGTCGGTGGCACTCCTCAGCAAGTGGTCGGCACGCTCTTCCTGCTTCTGAACTGCAGTCAAACATTGGCTGTACAATGACTGGTAGTGCTGCCACAACACCAGCAAAGCCTTACTGCTTTTGAGCTGCTCTGAGATGTTCTCAAGAAGATTGTTCCACCTTAAGAGGAACATAGTAGAAGGTTAAATAGAATTTAAAAAAAAAAACAGAGGATAAAGTTATTGCTGAAGTAGGGTGTCACCTGATGTTGACATCCTGGAGAGCACTGTTGAGGGTTTCTGCCACAGAAGGATGACTCTCGGCTAACAGCTGGTGGGTTACAGAACCAAACTTCCTCAGGCTGCTCTCCTGTTTTTCCATCTCCTCCTGCAGACTCTGTTTTCCGCAGACATGCACGTTTACGTTTCTTTTCCAAACCGAGGCAGTTTCCTTCGTTTCTGCACCACGTACCTCCAGACTTTCCACCTGCTCTTGCACCGCCTCTAAAGACCCGTTAAGGAGGTGCAGCCTGGAGACAGAATATCTACCCTCCATTAGGTAACCGTTAATTTCTTCTGAAGCTCGTCCGTATAAAGTCCACTGCTCCAGTGCGGACCGCAGGTTCACTTTTATTTGACTTATCTGACGGGAAAAAATAAGAAAACTGTGTAAGAGAGGCAAAATTCAGGATGCTTTGTAAAAGTTATGGGAAACTCACCATTTGATCCAGACGAGATCGGGAGCTGTTGAGTCCCTCCAGGGTCTCCTTCACAGCAGAACAGGCTGCACCTTTCTTATCCTGAATGAGAGTATTCCCTCTTTCTTCAGCTTTCTCTAGATCCTTCTCTTTTTCCTTCAACCGTTCTTCCAAATCCTGAGACAGAAATAAAATATGATGAAGACATTTTTTTTTAACAAAACAAACTGTGCTTGAGCCTGCAGTGCATTTACTGTACCTGACATTCTTTGAGTGCATTCTGCACAGATGCTACATCCTCTATCCTGTGTTTCTTTTTTAGTTTCTCTTCCTGTTGTGTGAACCAGGTCTTCAGAGCCTGGACACTGTTCTCATACTCTACCCAACTTCCCACAAGTCCTTCCAAAAGCTGAATCTGAGGAAACACAAGTGTTTAAGTGGATTTTTAATAAAGATTTCTCATAAAAGAAAGATGATGATATGTGAAGAATACTGCACCTTTTCAGCAATGAGACCCTGCAGTATCTGCCACCTTCTGTTCATAGCTCCCAGCCTCTCTGCAAAGTCTGTTTTGTCACTGCGCTTTCCCTCTACATCCTGACTGCTGATCTGCAGCACTGACTGATTCACAAAGTCCACCGTCAAATGCTTACAGGTCAGATCAATGCGAAAACCCTGGCAAACATAGATTGGATGGGTTGGTAATGAGGATGCCACAAGTTAAAAGAGGAAGGCATACATAGATGTGTTTTGTACCTTATACTTCTGCAAGAAATTTTGGACCACATCAGAGCCAACAGCGCTCAAAATCTTGTCCTGATCTTCCTCTATGATGTTCTCCATGAGCGAGATCCAGCTCATGAGTTCAGTGATGGCATGTCGGGAGGCCAGCTTCTCCATTTGCAACTGCAGGAAAAAAAAACACGTTTTATGGAGTTTCCCAGGGATAGTGCACACGAAAAAGCATCTGTAATGTAAGTATGATAAATAAAAGGGTAAAATCTCAGCTACTCTGTTAGGATATTTGCTAAACAACATGTTTTGTTTTGAAATGTATTTTTGTGAGTGAGACTATATAGATGCTTTCTCCTTTTTATTGTTGTGTTTAACAATATGTTTTAAAATCTAAGACGAATCAGACCTGGTGCAGCTTTTCTTGCACTACAGGGATGTGAGTCAGCAGCTCTGCCCACTGAGTGTTGATTTGGCTCAGTGCTGTCCTCAGACCAGCTGTGTCTACCCTTTTCAGCCGCAGCAGCTGGTTTCCCGTGCTCAGCACAGACGAGCGTAAAGACGACTTTGCATCCACTTCTTTGGAAAATTCCTGAGAAAAAAAACAAAATTGCAGATGTCAGCAGAATATGAGGTGTTTCACATCATCGACATCGCTGGTGGAACTTAGCTGACCAAAAAGGCACAGAGGTGATCTCTGACTGTCTCCAGCTCTTGAGGCACTGTCACAGATTGGGTTGTCCAGAACTCCAGTCTGACTAAAGCTGATTGTAACCAGTGGCTAAGCTCTGCTGACTCACACTGATACCTTTATAACACGGGAGGAAAGCGCGGTTATGGGACGTTATTAAAACAGGTAGATTCATATTTCAAACTAATCTGACGGTTTGAACAAGACCTGCTCCAGTGTTTGAGCGTTGAGTCGAGGCGCTGCAGCTCCTTGTTGACTTTGGTTGTGGATGAGAGCCAGTGATCTCCTAGCTGAGTCAGCTGCCTCTCCAAATCTGAACAGCTGACCGACAGAAGAAGCCTCCTTCCCTCCTCCAGAACCTGGTACAGCTGGGGCTGGTGTTCTGCAAGGCTCGCCTTTAGGCGCTGTGGGAGATGGTTAACGTGACACGCTGATCCTGCGTGGATGGATTTATTTCTGGATGAGTCTGTTTAAAGATGCTGACCTGATAAAGACTGATCCTTTCAGTGATTCTGTCTTCGGTCTCCTCAACCAGACCCACAGTGGGGATGCTACTCTCCACAGCCTCCAGTTGTTTGCAAAGAGCCTGATAGTCTTCCACAAACCTTCTCCATGACTGAAAGGAAGAATCCGTTATACATTTTACATCTGAACTGATCAAGATGAAAACAAATAATACATTCGATGTATTCTGACCTCCAGAATGCCCTCCAGTTCAACTCCTCTTTTGTGGGCTTGTTTGAGCACATTAAAAGCTGAAGTCATCGTTTCCTCCAGGGCATGGCTTTCCCTCTGCGCCACCAGGCCAGACACTTTACTAAAATATGTCCGAGTGAGGATCATGTGGCGTTCCAAGAATTGGAAAAACTCCTGCGTTTGACAAGTTAAAACATTAAATTCTACTCCTACAGAAAGAAAAAAGGCCATAAGCGCAAAACGAGATTATAGAAATAACTCATCCTCTTTACTCTGTGTTTATCCAGCAGCATCTGGACCTCTATGACAGAAGCCACTGCCATCTTTTGGTCAGCGGCCATCTTGTCCTGGGCCGTGTCAACCAGCTCAGTGAGATCCAGAAGTGCAGCTTCATATTGAGCTTTCAGGGACAAGCCCTGGTTCAGGCTGCTACGCCTGGAGCCCACCATGAGCACCAGCTCTTCATAGGTGTCCTAAAAACATCCACCAAATAATTAGAAATGGGTATAATATTCTTGGAATAGGAAACAAAAAAAACCCAATTACTTGTAGTTTGAGAAGTTCCTGCTTGGAGGTTTGATCCAGCTGGAGTCTATCTGCTGTGCTCCTTAACTCAGCCACTTTCAGCTCAAACTCCCTCAAGCTGTCATCAACTTCAGTTAAAGTCTGCAAAGAACGCCACAGATTCATAAGAATGCTTCTTGTAGAAACCTTCTGTAGTTAAAGTTTTAGTCTGCAGTTCATATAAACGCACCTCTAACTGTTTGGACGCAGGTCTGTCTGTCATTCCTGCCATTTTCTGCAGCAGCTGATGTTTGCTTTCATTTAGAGCCACGAACAGCATCCTCAGTTCATTCTGGTAACGACAATGTTTAAAATAAAATGAATAATCAAATCATTTGAAGAGATGAATCGCAATAACATTTAGCGGTGAAAACTTTTTGTTTTACCTGAAAGACTGTGTGCTCTTGAAGGCTGTCCCTGATGCTGTCACAGTGCTGCTCCAGAACAGAGTCCAGCAGGCCCATCCTCTCCTGAAGCCCCTCCAGGGTGTCCTCAATCAGGGTACGCTCCTCTGCACCCCACACTCTGCCTGTTCCTCCATGCAGCCAGTCCCTACACTCTTTTACTTCTCTGCTCATCTCCTTTAGCTGTTTATTTAGACTCTGAACAATAAAAACACAATTGAATTAGGATTAAAAGGGATTCTTTTATGGGGAAAAAAGTGAACAAAACAGAGACTGGATGTTGTCTGGTCTTACCTCTAAGTGTGTGAGCTGAGTGTGAGTGTCCTCTGACAGCAGCACTGGACCAGAGAGCAGATGATTCTCTGTAGTGTCTAACCAGGAGGAGGCTGCTGACACGGCAGCATAGAGATCCTGCTGGACTGTGGCCTCTCTAAAAGATGCTGCCCGCTTCCCCTCGCTGCTGGCTGCCTGCAAATGAACAGGAACAAAAAAAACAACAATAAGTAGGTGAACTGGAGGCAGAACAAAATCCAAAACGTTTAGAATGAATTTGAAGTAGTTTTTAGTGCTTTACTTCTTCATTAATTCTGTCTAGAGTCAAGCAGCAGGCTTCAAACAACCCTTTTAGGGAGTCTTGGCTAGTAGCTTCACTTCTCAAAACCCCACCAGGGCTGGACAGACGGGAGCGGTAAAGGACCTGTGTACCAAAAAAAAGGAAAGGAATGATAACAAGGAACACATTAGCTCCAGAAAAAACACCTATAGTGAAAAAAGGCTTTAAAAAAACCAATTTTTGACAGAGAAAAGCATATCTCCTGTGTGCTTACAGGGCTGTGCTGGTCGTGCTCCAAGGAGCTGAGGGAGAGCTGCAGCTTGGTGCTCTGATCTTTGTTCAGGTTTTCCCACCTCTGTCTCAGCTGCTCCACAGGAGAGGAGGTCTCCGATTCCAGTAACACTCCCCCAGGTACCATCATCTCACTGCAGCAAGGAGACAGGCGAGTTTCCAATAAATAAGCAGAATTTTTATTTAAAAGGGGAAGATTTTTGTGTGCAAATATTTATGTAGAATTGCGCTAAAATCAAAATGTGTCAGTTATGTGAACACAGTTTGTAAAAATGCAGGGTGGAGTGTATCTACTGTACCTGTCCCCATTCGGTGTGCTCTGTTGGTTGAAGATCTCTTCTCCGGCGGTGGCTACAGACTGGAGCAGCTTCCTCTGCTCTGCCACCTGCTCCTGAAGCTCCTATCGAGAAACAGACTTTTAGCACTTTAACCAATGGAATTTTGTTAATAAAAGCACTGTAAATGGAAAGAAAAATTGCTGAAAAAGAATTTTTGATAGTAAGATGTAATAAAATATGAAAAACTAACTTGTAGCAAGTTTTAAAATGAGATAAAAATGAGGTCATTTTCGAAGAAATGGTCTATAATGCAAAGAATAGATTGCAATTTACAAATAAAAATAGTGTTCTGGCAAATAAAGGGGTAGCATTTGAAGAGAAATCTTTTTCCAGGGTTTTATGGGGTAAAAATCAGTGTAAAATCCCACCTTTTGTTTAAGCATTTGGTCGTGCTGCTGCTGTGTGCGAGTGGAGCGCGCCTGAGACAGCCAGTCCTGGACATTAGGACTCTGGGACAGAGAGGAGTCTGGCTCACTGTCCTCCTGCTCCAGCAGCGAACCCTGGAGGAAACAATCTTCAGTATTTCACAGACTGCAGCGATTCTAATTATAAAAATGTACTCAAAAAAAGGAAAAGGACACATTCGGTTTGGATGTTGGGGAAGAAAAAGCTTGTAATCACACCTGTATGTCCACCTGTTTGTCCTGCAGCATCTGCTGCAGCTCCAGCAGGCTGTCTTTGAGCGAATGCAGTTTAACGGTCAGCTGCTCCGCCTCCTCCTTGGTTTCAGCACGACCTTCCAACAGCAAACTCTCGCTGTGGACGGACAGCTCCGACAGGTAGACCACTTTCTGCTCAATCTCAAAAAGCATGTTCTGCAAAAACAAGAGGGATTTTTTATTGAATATATGTAAAATATATAACACTTTTTGTTTCAAGATTCCAAGGAAGGGAAGAATGACTTTTTAAGCAACAAGAATAAAAGTAAACATCTAATCGGATTCCTCATAATTCAGAAGATAAAAGTGACAAATAGACAAATCTTTCAGAGCAAAGACAGGGTCAGATTTCAGTCCAAAATGTTTGCACAGTTTTGGTAAGTTATGGTTCAAAACATTTTGTTGTTCACTAAAGATCCTGCAAACTCAGAGCTTCAGAGGGCCACTGTTATTAAAAAAACAGGATAGCAATAGTAAGAAAATTATATGCAGAATGAATCTGAGGAGAGGTGTTATTTCTGAATCAATGATGTCACTCGATTTATTTTAAAAATACAGAAGCAAGATACAAATAATGCAAAACAGAGACAAACCACAAAAACGAAATATTCTTAATTTTGTATTGTAAGTTTGGAAAAAAAAATGTTGACAAACAAGCTACAGATTTTAGCTGATAAAATATTATTAAGTCTTGTGAGAAAAAAGAATTTCCAGCCGGACCTGACAATCAATGAGCTGCTCCTCCATATCCATGTCTGCGTTTTGGAGCTGAAGAGCAGAGCTGAGGGTGGCGCGAGTGCTGAGCAGCCAGTGGTCGAGCTCCTCTGCCTCGCTGTGGTACCGCTGAAGAGCCTGCTCCTGCCGCTGCTCCTCCAGCTGCTCGCTCAGCTTCTCCTGCCGTCGGCATCACAAACGGGTTAAACTCCCGGGGATCGACGATGAAATCCAAACATTGCAAGAAGACATGAAAACTTTTGATGATGTTTTGGCATCCACCTCCAGCAGCTGTCGTTTCCCAGAGGCCTTCATCCGAATGGTAGCCATCCTTTCTCCAAGGACAGTGAGAGTGGACTGCAGAGCCAGTTGGTCACCAGCTTCCCCATCGCCGTCATTGTCTGTAAGCTCCTCAGAGAAACGTGCCTGTAGCTCGCCAATTTCATCCTGCAGCATCGAGATCTCATCCATCAGAGCCTGTGCACACCAGGAGTGGACATGAGTAAGAGCTGACAACAAAAACAACAACCCAGCCACCCCAAAAAACTGTGAAAACTACAGAAGGAAAGGAAGATTTCTAAACTCTAGAGAACGACACCAAAGAGGAACTGTGAAGTTGGCATAGCAACGGTGACCATACAGACTAGCACAGTATCTTCCCCCTCAATCATGCTCTGTGTTCGCACAGACGTCTTGTTCTTTTGTCGTCTTTGTACTCGCACAAAGGATGATTGTAGTTTTTCCTCACGGATTCAAGTGCAACACCCAGACTGATAGGGAACAGCTTCCCACACATGTCCTCACCTGGTGTGCAGCCATCTGACTCTCTGGAGTTTTGCTGGGTTCCAGGCTCTCATTAAGTGCCCCCTCAATAGACTCCATCTTGGTGGAAATGGATTGGAGGGACTCCTGATAATGCTGCTGCCTCACCAGAGCTTCGTACAAGCTCTTCTGCTTCTCGCTGATCTGTGGCGCAGAAGAAGAAAGGAAAATAGAAATGCAAGATGGCTCAGAGTAAAATAAAGTATGTCTCAGTTTTTGGCTAACTCTACCAATTTCTAGAATTCGTTCCCAACGAGAATTAGTTGAATGAAGCTGAGGATCTATCATACCACATTCTTGAGTGTTTCCCAGGATCTCTGGAGGTCATCCAAGTTAGCAGAGCTGGTTTCCATCGACGGGTCGTAGAGTTCCTGAAGGGGAGCTCGGCTTAGTCCAGTTCGACCCTGGAGCAGAACAACCCATTAGAAGTGACTGCAGGTTGTGCAAAATACTGTTAGGCAGTAAAAACTTGCAAAGCAAAATCATCTTTTACATTGTTTTTTGTCGGTTTTGTGTTCATTTCAATATTTTAATTAAAACTCTTCGGGATTCAACCCCTCATCAAAACTTAAAGGCTGAAAATTTAGACCTTTGATGTTTTATCTGTAGATTTCTTCTCAGGGATCATTGAAAATGTTTTCATCTCGTTAGCTTTAGTATTTCTTTTAGCAACTGACCTCTGGGAGAATCTAAAAAAAAACAAACAAACAGCAACACAAACCCAGATGATGACAGAAAAACAAAAATGCTTCTTCCCACTTCTGAATACGATATATTCTCATCCAACATATGACCCAAGGCACAACTGATGTAAAAGTTAAACAGCTTAGAAATGCAACAAAATGAGGATGGGAAGAAAAAGCAAAGAAGGCAAATCTAATGTCAAACTCACAGGGTGTGGGTGAGATTTTAAAGGTTAAGGAGATGAATAAAGAAGTGCAGGATTAACTATTCCACCTTAAGAGATAGATTATACGGGAATTTCAAATCTAATTAATTTAAATATGTCAATACATAACTAAAATCCTATTTTATTACTTGAAATTAAATACCTCATTTATAAAATTAGGTCATGTTTAACCATTTTTTTTACTGTGCCAATCTTATTTTAATAGAGAAAAGTAAAAAACGTGGGTAAAGAGCATTAATTTAGCATTCATTTTCAAGCAGTAGACATTGAAAATATGTTTCCCAATCTTCCAGTAAGTGGATGTTTGGACAAATTTACCCTTAAAATCAGACCATTAAACGCTCAGAAAAACACAAAATAATCTTGGAGCTACATCTCGGATAAGACCGGTTTGACTGAGAGAATTGATGCAAAATATTTTGACAGAATTTAAAGAAAATAAATCTTTATAGATACTTAGCCCATTATCCTTTAGATAAACCAACAGTAAACTTCTACCTGGATTTTTCTCATGTTATGCATAAAAAGACTTAACACTTTCAAAAGGACTTAACTGAAGGCATCTATTAGGTTATACAGTAAACAATCATGTCAAAGTTTATTTTGATGATCTGCAAGGTGTTGATTTTAAGGGAAACTTTTTTCCCTAAGCCTTCTTATATTTTTAGAAAATAAAAGCAGATTTTTTTTTTCTATCCGAGTGTGTTTTTGCACCTATGTAATTTGACTTTACTAAAACAAAAAATTACTACGCTTTTCGTATTCTAAATTAAGATGGTTAAAGTTTAACAATAAGAACTTTTGGCTGATTACTTAAGACAAAAATAGAAATTTTGAGAAACATTTTAGCAGATGGTGGTGGAATGAAGGCTATGGGTGAGTTGGAGACTATCAGCATGGGGGGGGTATGCAGTACCTGGTTAAGGGGAGTGTCAGCGTGAGCCCCCGGAGACGGGGAGCGGCAGGCAGGGGGAGAGGAAACCTCGCTGTTGGTGCCCTCCTCCCCTGACTCCTCTGTCACAGGAGAGAGGAGCGTGTGGCAGCGGCCGGCTGTCATCTAAGCCCAGGTATGTGCCGCGCGCCCAAACAAAAAGTATCAAAGAAGCGGACGGAAAGAGGAAACAAGGAGAGGGAGGGCAAACGGGAGAAATGGCAGAACCAAGGAGGCGAGGAAACACAAAACACAGAGGGGGGAAACACAAAGCATAAAATTAACGGAGGAGGGCAAGTTAGGCAAAAAGCACACCGCAGATTAACCAGATAATGTGTGCTTGAGTATCAAAGAGAGCTGACTGATGAGATCAAGTAGCTGATGTTGATCTAAAATACCCCAGATCTTTCAACGTGGCACACCTTTAACCCAGAAACCCCCCAAAATCTGATGTTTCATCAAAAAAATAATCACAGGTTAAAGCAAGCAGACAGTTTTAGAACCTCTGTAAGAATAACAGGAAAACGTCCACTGACATAGTAGGAGATTCTAGAAGCATCAAAGTCCAAATTTAACCAAAAATAGCAAATTGTTATCTGAACAGGAGCTGGGAAACAATAGAGGCAGTTGTTGTGTCTGCTTGCTTAAGCAGAGAGGCAGGCCTGAAATGTGAGCCAAGCTCAGCCGGTTTGGGTTTTTGGCATGCAGCGCAGAACTCAGCCTGACTCGGGACGCTGCTGCTTTCAACAGACTTTATGATGCAACCCAATGCAACAGAGCACCAAAACTTCAGCATCTCGTCCTCCAACATTTCACCACAAGAAATCAAGGACATACGCAGGATGTGCATGTTTGTAGCCTACAGCAGACACAGAAACTAATCTGCTCTATCTAACACTCAAGAGCACAAACAGGCACTCATATCCTGTTTTTTTTAAGGGCTGCTGTGAGAAGAAAGCAACATCTGATTCAGGACCCAAAAGGAAGCGCAGTGGTTTACTCATTTTTATGCCTGAGTAAAAGGAAGGATAATGCAGTAGAGTAGAGACAGAATCAGACAAGTCTGCCGCAAAGAGATGTGACTAGGAAACTTCTCAGCAAATAGGAGAGATGGCATCAAGATAAAGATACTTTTACTTAGAGCAAACTAAAAAGAAAAATATAAAAGGATTTTTTAAAAAGGGATGCAACAGATGGTATGACCCCTATGGAGCAATGATCCCCACATGACTGGTCTATCTGGGATTACAAGAAGAGACAACTGAGGCATCCTAAATCCACACAAGATGTTTTCGGTAGTGGTCAAAACCATGTGCAAGTCTCTGATTACCCATCTGAGTCTGAAGTTAGAATAGTGTCAAAATCCTGTTTCTAAAAAAAAATCTTGAATTAGAAGTAAATAGATCCTCACTACCTTGCCATAACATTCTGCAAAAAAAATGGCATTTGATTGGGAGAAAGCGGCTTCACCACTCACCATGACAACAGAGGGGTGTGCTGGAAGCTGCTTGTTAGCAGATGACATGCCGTTTGCCACGGCGCCGGTTAGCTCCTCGTCACTTAGCTCCTCCATGCCGTCTGAGAGGCCCTCCACCTCGCTGACAGTCAGCAGCATCGTGGCATGCTTGGCCTTCACAGTCAGCATCTTGCACTTGGAATGGAGCGACGCGATCTGCTCCTGGTAGCCGCGGATCTTATGAGCCAGCTCCTGTCAGAAACATCCCCACCAAACAGAAGAAGACCACCACCCCCCCGGGATCAGGAGAGAATGGTTTGGTCCACAACAGAAGATCAATAGTTCCTGGTGGATCCAGAGAGAGGAAGAAGGCTGGGAAGGCTCAGCATTGAATGCGGTGCTGGTGTGAGGGAGAGAAGTGGAGCAGACGCATTCTACTCTCTAACCGGTCTTCTTTAGAGTGTAGAAAGGGAAAAGCGCTGCCTCCCTTTCTCTTTTTCCCTCTCTGCCGCGCATCTGAACCAATCAGAGAGGCAGAGGCGCGTGACTCAGATCAGTGATGAAGCTAGCGGGCAGGATGTGGGGTTGAAGCAGCGACCCTTGGTGAAATAGTTCAAAATCCCTCAGACACTCCCTCTTGTACACAAACACAAATGGCAGGGGAAAAACAGGAAGTGACCTCACTGCCCATTTCCCCACCTTCCTCCTCCTCCTGCCACTTCCGTCTCCACCAATCCAGAGGGGAGATTTCTCATGACAAAAAGGAGCTGCAGGGAGAGAGGGGGCTGGACAAGGAGGGAGAATGGCAGCGCTGGTGTCAAATAACAGCCAGAGGGCTGCGGCGCTCCACCTCCTCCTCCCACTCCTCCTCCTCCTCTTCCGGCTGCAGATGGTCAAGGCGCTGATAATCAGGTCACGTGACCAAAACAGCCAGTGAAGTTGCAGCTGCCTGTGCAGCTTAAAGGTAACCATACTGTTACATCGAGACAATTTGCTTCAACAGAAAAACTGATTTGAAACATCCCCTTTGACTCTGTGCACAAAATACAATAATTTGTCATTTACCTATATTGCGTAGAGTCAAGCAAATTTGTCCTTGTTCAAAATGTACAGTCCAACCGTCAGATGCAATATTTTCTTTACTCACCAGAACTTCTCCTTTTTTTACAGCACTGTGCAACAAACTTGAAAAATGCAAATGACTCCCGCTTTCTGTTTCATATCGGATTTTTAATGCAAAATCTGAATAGCAAAGAAAATATAAACTAGCTCAAGATTTAATAAAATATATACATTTCTGGTTTGTGAAAACTTGTAAAAGGGTCATTGAAGAATTTTCCTACAGCAAAACTAAATTAATCTATTTAATGTGGCCTTCATCCAAGTTTTACAAATCAGAAACAACTTTTACAAATCAGCTTTGCTTCTTTGAATCATCATCATATTTTACATCATCATCTGTAAAATAAAAATATCAACACCTGTCTTTGAAACTACATTTCATATAGTAGCATTTTATTTTGAAAAATAGATTTTTTTCAAAACCAGAAGCTTAAAAAATTAAACAGCATCTTCAGCCCCGTTCTGACTGCTCTGTGAAAATATTGTCTGACATTAAACCGGTCCATGGCCTAAAAAAGGTTGGGGGTCCACTGCTGCACAGCTTCTGGGATGGTTTATGAATAAAAGGGCTTTATAAATAAACTTTTCTTTGATGTCTTATACTTAATAATCTTTAACTTCCAGGAGGGACTTTGAGCCAACAGCCAGAGGAGGCCAGTATCTGCTTAATGATTAATCATCTACAAGATTCAGTGGGATAAAAGAACTGCTGTATAAAGTTACAAAATGTTGAAAATATATGTATATATTTTGTGATGACACTTTAATATGTGTATAATCTTTTAAAAATAAAAAAATAAAGTAGGAAAGGGCCTGTTTTACCTCATGGTGGTGTATCTGAGCCTGAAGCTCCTGTATGTTGCTGGTGGCGACGGGCCGGTCCTGAATGATGCGATGAGCCTCTTCTATTAATCTCTGTAGGTTTTTTACTTCCTGTTCATACTGCTCATACTGAACAACAGCTTCCTATCAGAGGAAACATGAAACTTTAGGTAAAATGAACCGATGATACAACTAACATGGCAGGTTTCACTACTCCTATAAACACGCTGTGTGTTGGCGACACATTTACAGAAACAGAAACGAACAAAAACATGAACATCTTTTCTGGTTTTACTGAGGTGATTTGCTTCAGCACCTTTGCTGTATTCTGTAACAATGAGCTTTTGTGTTCAGCTGCAGCAGTCAGCAAGCCCAGAATAAAAGATTGGAGAAAAATGCTGCTCTGATGGGGGCTGAAGGCAAACATGCACATTCCCGAGAGGGCCTGTTGTGACACTACACAGCAGAAATCAAGTCCCTCAGCTATTAATGGTGTAAACACAAGATTTAGAGCAAAAAATGGATATACTAAATACCATAAGCCTTTTTTGTTTATGAACCTGATGCCTCCCATGTTACCTGCAGGATATTGCACTGCTGGATGGTGGTGTGCTGCAACTGGCTGGCCTCCTGCTGCAGAGTCTGAGCCGTGCGGCAGATAGGCAGGCTGGCTACCACCTCTTCTGGCAGCCGGAGGGCGCTCTGACACCGCTGTACTGCTACCACTTGCTGCTTAAAGCTCTCCATTTCCACTAATAGATGCTTATTGTAGAAAAATAACATTGGATTTTAGACGCTGTCACTCTGCAACTGCAGTTTTGCATGTGTGAAAAAATCGTTACCTGTCTCTGTGTGAGCTGCTCTCTGAGGCTGAGCTTGTTGAGGTCAGGAGAGGCAAGAGTGACCTGAATCTGATCCACAGCAGCGTGGAGGTTCTTTACCTCTGCTTCAAGGCGCAACACGTCCTGAAGGGAGACAGCCGAAACAAAATGTCTACAAATGTTATGAACTATAAAGAATGCTTCTTTTTTTTAACTACCGGTAATGTTAAATACATGTTATCTGCCCTAATCAAATTTAAAGCAAAATAATGTAACAAGCTGCTGCAGTCTGGAAAAACAAGAGGAATAGATTTGAAAACCGTGCGACATTAGCAACAGATTGTCCTCTGCTTTCCAGTTGTGTTGGAATCAGATTAGTGAGACAGATTACTGCACACTCAAAAAACGTTCACTTTGAATGAACATAAAAAAATTATGGAAAGGATTTCCACATGATTAGATTGCGTTACTTGAACAAAAATGAATCATGTTGGTCCTACTTAATTTATTTAGGTTGGCTCAACTTAATGAATTTAGGTTCAAACTAATAAATTTAAGTTGATTCAATTTAAATAGAGCAGTTGCACCCAACTTTAAATTCAAATTGTTGCTCACTCTAAAAAGAAAAAATTTGATCCAATTTAATTGAATCACTTCAATTGGTCACACCTAAGTAAATTAAGTTTATTTAACTTGAATTTCTATTTATTTCTTTAATTTTATTTATTCATCTGTAATTGATATGTTGTTCCAAAGTTACAACCAATGGGTCTTTTAATTTTCACATCAAAGACATGAATTACCCAGCAAAGTCCATCACAAGACAGGAGCTCAATTACCGCAAACTCTGTGTTAAGTATTGGAACATTAACAGTTTGCCACACAAGGGGGTTGGTCATCATCCTCTACCAAACTTTAACTCATGGTGCAAAAAAAAAATAAACATAACAGTTTAAATCACTAGTTAAAACAGAGTAAAACAGCTAGACAATAAAACCCATGGACAAAAACTCACACTTAGACCCCAATCTGCCCAGATAGACAAAGAAAATGGTATCCCACAATTCCTTGCAATTACTAATGCATCCAATTTAATGGTATCATGTTGGATCAACGTGATTGAAATTAGTAACTTTTAAATGGATTATTTTTATGTACAATCGACATGATTCATTCACGTAAGATTTACAAACATAAAATTTTCTGGTTGAAATGACAAGTTACTTTTTCGTTAACTTAATTGGCTGGTAATTTCCTTTTTTTGAGTGCAGCAGAGCCTGAAACAATGATTTCTCTAATGATGGCGCAAGTACTACAAATGAACATAAGGGGGCGACGTTTAGCCATGGATGGAAGACTTCACACCTCTCCTTTTTGTTTCACATTTTGAGTTTTTTTCTTCTCTCTAGCCCTTTTTGATTGGAGTCTAAAGCTAAAATGTTAAACGTACTTTGGCTGCATCTTGCAGACTCTGGAGGCGTGTCTTGGCTGATTGCTGCAGCTCCTCCGTGCACCTGCTGAGGTGCTTCACCTGCTGGCTCCACCCTTCTGTCTTTAGCACATCTGCCAGCTGGCCCTCCCTCTCACCCATCACTTCTAAGTCTCCATGGAGACCTCGGCATTCACGCAGCAGAGACTGTAAAAATAGATCATAATTACAAATCAACGCCAGGAACCTTTTTAGCTGGGCAGTTTTGTTAATTAAGACCAATTTCTATAGAGGGAGTAATTGCCTGCTATATTTTCTGTAAAATAAATAAATAAATAAAAACAGTTTTGTGACACATTAGGAAAAATGTGAATTTTTATAAGCTTCATCAATCTCAGTAAGATTCACCTGGTGAGCTCGGATTTGCTCCTGCAGTTGGGATGCAGAGTTCCAGATGATGTTACCGGAAATCAGAGCTTCAGCTTTTTCAATCCAGCCCAAAATGAACTTCTTCATGCTTTGATACTCTTCCACCTGCTTCTCTGCCTAAAACAGGGATTCCAAATTTGTTATTCGTACCTGCATGGTGTGACCCCATTTAATAACAATAAACCTACTAATGCCACATATCATTCATGTTTGGGAGGTCAACATTTCCATCTCACCTTCTTCAGTCGATTTACCCGCTCATGGGCCTGCTGTGCAGTGTGCAGCTGCACCTCTGCGAGTTTAGCCACAGCATCGCCGAGCTGCTTACACAGCAGGGGGTTCTGCTCTCCAAACTCCTGCACCGCTACTCCCAACTCTGCCAGTGAGCAGCCACAAGATTCACACTCTTCACACAGAGCCTGGAACAAAAAAAGTAAAAAAATGATAAGCAGAAATGATAAGCCAGGAATGAGACAAACCCAAAAATACAAAGGTTTCTGGCAAATAATACACAGATATAGATATCCTCATAAATTTTCTGTACATCCAAGGGCTTCAAACATGTTTATAGTAAGATTTAAGAACTTTAATAACCCTTGAAATGCCCATTTCACAGTTTACTTCATGGCCAAACTTGAAAAGGGTGTTCCAAGCCTTAAACACGCCCCCCACCAGTGGGGAGAACAAATGTTTCTCCAACCAAGTCAGATTAAATTAAAAAAAAGTATGAAAGAAGAATTTTGCAAAAATAAGATCTTGAACAGCAGACAGGGGACTATGAATTTTTCTTCCAAAAGTAGGTCGTTGATCAAGCAAAAATCCCCTTCCATGCCATTTTCTTACACTCATTAACCCCCAAATCCTGCAAAGGGAACGGCCAGTTTAACACAGGTTAATTGCTTGCTAATTAGTCAATCCATCAGCTTGATTACTTTAGTTTCTTCTTTGGCCTCCTTCATGTCGGCAGCCTTGTCTTCAAGTTTGTCAGAGATGCTCTTCAGCTTTGCCTCAATGTCCTGGAGTCTGGAGCTAAAATCCTCCTTTACATCCCTGGTCTGCTGCACCTCCCTCTCTCTGGCCTGCACCTAAAACAGAAACCCGTGGAGCTTTGTCTTATTATTTTTGTGTTTATTGATAGTGAGACGAAAAATATGACTTACATGAGTATTTAACAAATCGTTTAATAAGGTTACCTGATCTTCAGCAGAACCCAAAGCCAGAGCAACTTCAGCGAGCTGCATGCTGATCTCAGAGGGAAGGCCAGACTGAAGGTCCTGGTACTTGGACTGTTGAAGCTCTGTCATGCGTTCAACGCTCTGCCGTCTGCTGATGACTTCTCCATGTGTCGTCTACAAACATTATACAGATGACAGCGATGAATTCATAGTTCCAAACTATCAAGAGGGCTTGCCTTTTTCATTTGATCGTCTGTGTGCACACAACATGCAATCACATATTGCGGCACACCTCCAGCTCTTGGAGCAGTGAATCCAGGTCCGCAGTGGGACTCAGCAATAATCCACGCGTATCTTGGATCCAGCCTTTGACCAAGCCAAGCTCCTTCTCAACATCTTCTCTTTCCTTTAACTCCTGGTGCACCTGGGTCCTGCTGGTCTGTACCTGCAGAAGCAGACTACAAAAAATACAGATGATGATGACTTTAAATACTTTGAAAAAGCTTACTTTTAAGCCTTTAAAGTACATCAATAAAAAACTTCAGGTATTGCACAAAGACAAACACTGTGGAAAGTTGTGGATATTTTGGTACTTTTTACTCTCACCTGTCATACTGTTCCTGCATGCTTCTGATTTCTTGTAGACATGGTGTCTCCTTGTTTCCATTCTCAGTCTTTGTCTCCAACACATCTCCTCTCAGACTGCGAGTTTGTTGCACAAGCAAAGCCAGTATGGACTTCTCCCTCTCCACCTCCAAACTGAAGGAGTCGTGGTACTCTAGGAGGCTCTGAAGCGCCGCCCTGGTGGCTGCTTTCTCAACTGTGCTGTCTGGGACACGACTGTGAAGGTCCTTGGACACAGAGAGCAGCTTCTCCATCTGAGAGCCAGAACATTTAAAGTAAATGTCAGTTGGTCCACTAGAATTAAAGTCATTATCTTAACATTGATCAAAGCAATATATTAGATACATTTACAATGTCCTGCATCCTAACATTATTGATGCAAAACAAAAATATTCTTTTTAGAAACTTTGCTTTTTACACATAAACGTTGAATTTTGCCTGTCCTGTCCGACAGGGTTTCAGATTAGAGGGAAAAAAGGCCACAATGAGAGAATGACGTCATGTTTGGCTTAACAAAAAAACCCACATCGGACAGCATGAATGTGCCACATTTGAGGAAGTGGCAGCACAGAGCAGCCTGACTTCACTTCCTATTTACAGTAGCAATGGTGCTTTGTGGGTATTCTTGGAAACTGAAGGCTGAACTCAAACTGGGTCAAAAGACAGGAAAAGCTTCATGACATGGTGTTTTGGCAGGGCGACAAAACTGGCCCGATGCCTGGAGTTACATCACGGCACAAAGTTCTGTGCAGTTGCTGCAGGGTTTAACCCAAATCTGCGGATGCTGCAAAACTTTCTTAAAGTTGTGGCCTGTAATTTTCCCGACCTTTTTGTCTACATGCAGACAGATCAGTAAATAGATTTTTGGAGTTCAATAATTGTTCTTGGTGCCCTGTCTCAACTGTAGCTTGCAGCCGAATGTTTGGACGAGTATACAAGCAAAAACGTACTTTATTGTTCAGAAATTAGAACTGAAAAACAAGAAACAATTATCATCAACTTTTAACATTATTTTATGAGAAAAAACAGCAAACAGTGATTAACAAAACATATGGAGTCAAATTCCTTGAACTTACTGCTGCTGTTCAGAAAATTGTTTCTACAGTATTTTTTTAATGACAGTTGTGGACCACTGGCACCTGGAGGGCTCAGTATATAGCAGCTAAAACATTTATCCCACCTTTTCTGTGAAGCTCCTCCAGTCCTTCACAGTATCCTCTAGCACCCTCTCCTGGGCTCGGGCCAAGCTGCGGAGCCTAGTCCACCGTTGCCATAGTGACGACACAACCTGACTTGTGACAGCCTTCCCAGATTCAGAGATGATTTGCTCCAAGTCTGTAACGTACTCTTTTAAAGCATTTAGGGGCAGCTCCAGCGTGTTGATCGAAGAAACCAGAGTCTGTAGCAAGAAAACAAAAACACACCTTGTAGCCTTTTGCTTCATAAGTGGACATGCATGTGTGTAATATTAACCCACCTTGTGCCTTTGACTCTTGTCCTCAGCTTCAGTGAGACTGACAGCTTTAGCTGTGGTGAACGTGGCCATCTTGCTTTCTGATTCATTCATTTGCTCAACGAGAGTCTTTTTCTCACATTGGAAGGAGCTCCACAAAGTGTTGCACCTGTAATAAATAGACCAGAAAAAAATCTGCTGAGTGACATCACCTGAAGCAAAAATGTTTGTGATGACACAAGTAGATGTTAATGAGGCACACACCTCTGCAGCGCTCGTCTGAAAGCATCCAGCTGCTGTTTGACCTCTGTTTGCTTCTTCTGCATCGCCTGAACTCCTTCTCTGAACGCACTCATCCCTGCTTCCTCCACAAAGTCTTCCAACAGAGGATCCAAAGCCTTCAGTTCCTTTAAACCAACTGCAAAGTTCTTCTCCAGGACGCAAATTTCATCCAGCTCTTGTAAAGACTCTGCAAGACTCTCAAGCTCCACCTCAGAACTGAGCAAAGCCTCTGCAGAGTCCAGAAACTCCTGCATGGACTGCAGAGATAAGTGGCGTCTCTGGACCAGGGAGAGAGCTTGAACTGCAGCCAGCTGGAATACAGACAAGGTGAATCAATTAACTTTAAATAAAAGTAATGCTTGGGGGTTAAAAGTGTGCAGTGCAGCAAAAACAGTTGAGATGTATTAGTATTTTACTACGGAAATAGGCTTTTAGACTTTAAAGACTGAAGATTTCACAGGTTTTCTACTGAAATGTCAATAGGGAACAGCTCATTAGGCCAAGCAGAAAACAGAGTACCAAAAAAATACACACCTGCTTTGCATGAATTTCCTCTTGGACTTCATTTCCCAGTTTTGTCAGGTCTTGCAGTTTTTCTTCTATGTGGACGGAAATTTTTTCTTTGCTTCTTTCACACTTTTCCTTTTCTCTGACTCCCAAAACGTCCATCGCTTTTCGTTTGCTTTTCACATGCTCCATCATTACTTTCAGTCTCGACAGCTCCTTCTTTATTTTGTCCGTTCCCACCTCAGACAATTTTAAGGGTTCTTTTAATTTGTCTTTTAAAGACATCAACCATTCCAATGTTCCATCGGATACAAGTATAAAATCACTTCCCATGATCAGTCCTTCACTTTCCTCAACAAGAGATTTTATTTCACTCCACAGAGATTGAGACGACTGAAGCTGAAGCGTGATTTCCTGGAAGGCATTTGCGTCAATGTTGAGAGGAGATTTTTTGGTCTGATGGTCTTGAACCTGGGAGCTAACTCCATCCAGTCTTTCTAGCAGCAAATACAGACCTGTGGTTTTATCGAAAAAATCTACATTCTTGTCTGATTTTAGTCGAACCAGTTCTTCTTTGACTGACTTCAGCTCTGAGCCCGTTTTGGACAAAACCCTGTTCTGTTCCACTAATGTTTTCAAGTAATCATTGAGGTGCTTCATCTTTTGGCAGTTTCTCCTCTTCAGTGAGTTGTGGAGACATACCAGCTGCAGAGTTTCATCCTCTCTGTATCCCTGACCCTTAATGAGAAACCCCTCTGATTTTCCGTGAAGTTCTCTAACTGCAGGGCTGATGCGGATCAAACTTTCTTCGATGCTTTTGAATTCATTCATCACTCTAATGACCTCTTCCTCTCTTGCACTGATAGTCTGCTTCTCCAGATTGTCAAACTGCTCCTGCAGCTCCTCTAGTGCATTGCGAGTAATATCAAAGAAAGTGCTGTAATCTTTTCTCTCTGAGATTATCTGCTGTACACTATCTTTTTTCTCTTTGGCAAGAGCCAAGATGGCGTTGTACTGCTGAGGCAGGGCATTGAGCCGCTCATCGAGGTAGCAATGATCAATCTCGTTCAGAGTGGGGAGAATCTCCTGGCCTATTCTCTGGACAATAAGGAGGAGGTTTTCATACTCTGAAGTTTGCTCTAGAACACCCTGAAAGTTTGACAGCTGGTTTTGCAAATCTGAGCCGTCATCAGCACAGCTAAAGTTTATCGCAGGAAAGGTTATTGCATCTGCTTGCCCCAGCCAGTGACAAATCTTATCAAGGTCAACCTGGAAGTATCTTCTGGAGGTTAGGGCTTTCTCTAAATCTGTTAGGCACTGGGAGGACCTATGAAGGGCAGACTCATAGGCTGCCTGGAGCTCCTCGAGTCTGGTCTGAGTTTCAGTTCTCTCTTTGGCGGTGGCGTCTTTTTCCAGCTCCCTCCCCTGTGCCCAAAGAGATGTCAGCTCTTTCTGGTAAGCTTGTAAACTGCTTTGGACATCCCGACAAGCCGAAACTTGTCTGGTCAGATCTTCTGGAAGGAAAGATATGTGGTCATCTATGAACACCTTCCTCTCCTGCTGCTGCACCCAAGACAAGGCTCTCCCCAAGCCTTGAAGGAATTGTGTCCGCTCCGTAAAGACCTGGAGAAGAATAAGTTATACATAAAAAAGAGAGGCAGAATTTTTTTTTCCATTTTAAAAACAAGATAAAACATTTTCAGAAGGTCAACAAATGCCTGAATCCTGGACAAATTCCAAATATTCACCTTGCTGAGATACTTCCTCCTTTGAGCAACGCGAGCCCCAAGAGTTTCCACCTCCATCTGAGCTTGTTCAACAAGCTCCTGTAAACATCTCTTCTCGCTCAGTCCCAGCCGGGAAGCCACAGCCTGGGCTTCATTTACCGCCTGACAAAGGAGCTGCTGACGCGCCTCCAGCTCCACACAAACGCTCAGGTGGTCAAACAGGAAACTCTGGCATTGATCCAGGGATGGGCTGGCTTTGAGTGCAGACATGAACGCGGGTCGCTGTTCTTCCACCCACTCTCTGGCTTCTCTCAGCTGCGTTTCTACCTTCGCGAGGTCCTCCAGTGTTTCAGTGGAATGCTGAATTTTCTGCAGAATGAGAGTTTCCAGCTGGGTCCAGCGCTGCTCCAGGTGACCCACCTGCTCAGATGAAAAATGCTCAACTTAATTTTCTGGTCATCTTATGAATATTATTGGCAACAACTGTAAAGCTCTCACCTGCTGCTTGACCAGCTCTTTATCTAGCAGACTAAGTCGAGGGAGAATTGCATGTTTTTGATATCTTAGGTCTTCTAGAGTCTCCTTTTGCTCCTCAAGGTCGCTGGCAAGCTTCCTCAGAGCTTCTAAATGCTCACTTGTACTTTCTGTATCAGCCCTGAATATGAGTATGCAGAAATTAAAGATAAATAAATCCTCAAACTACCGTATTTTCCGGACTATAAGTCGCCCTTTTTTTCATAGTTTGGCAAGGGGTGCGACTTATACTCTGCAGCGACTTATATTAGAAATAAATTGGAATAAATACATTGTTAACCCTCCTGTTATGTTCATTTGTGAGGAACAGAGATGATGTTCCTGGGTCAATTTGATGTATGAGGTATGTTAAGTGTTAAGAGTATGTTAAGTGACTCAGAGAATCAGCAAACCTTTTTTTACAGTAAGATCTTGAAGACTAACAACATAATATTCTATTTTCCAATGATTTCATAGATTCAGAAATGCAATAAAAATGAAAACTGTTTCTACAAAAACAGGATGAAAACAGAGTATTAGTTGGCCAATGATGCTTCATGAAAGGAATAAATAAATAAGTATGAGAAATAATTACTGTGAAATTATTAGATAAACAGTCTGCTATGATTGTGTCATATGAGGTTGTGAAAGTTAAAATGCGACTTATAGTCCAGTGCGACTTATCTGTGTTTTTTTCTACTTTATAATGCATTTTTGGGCTGGTGCGACTTATACTCCGGTGCGACTTATAGTCCGGAAAATACGGTAATACTTTTTATTTTATTTCCTGGAAATAAAAAAATAAGAACATAAAATCTTTAAAAATACCTGGCCAGATAATCCCATTCCCTAGACACTTGGTGGAAGAGTTCCTCCACAGCTACCACACTCTCCTGGTACTCTCCACTTCGCTGCATGTCTTCACCCCTCTGAGCTTCCAGTTCTTCTGCCCGCTGGCCCAGAACCGTCCAGCCTTTTTCCAGCCTCCTTATCTCCTCCAGAGCAGGAGACGTTTGTCCACCTGTCAACCTGTTGACGGCTTCATTCAAACGCGCCGCCTCCGATTGTCTCTCCCTAATCTGCAACAGAAATTCCTGCAAAGAACAAATGATTATCCACAGATGTGGAAGTCTACATTACAGCTTCAGATTTTAGTGTAACAAGAGGTACATTTTTATAAAATAGAAAGAGAAAGCATGCAAACCTGTGCTCTATCCAGCTGGTTCTGTGCAATCTTGGGCTCAAGTTCTGCAGGACTCCTGATCAGAGTTTGTAGCTGCTGCTCGGTTTCTCTAAATTGATTTTCAAGTTCTGCCTTTTGAACTTCCACGTCCCTCCAGCTGTCCACCACCTCCTCACAAAGAAGCATGTGCTCCTCAGTCTTGAGACAAAAAAGCAGAAAGTGCTCAACGTGGGCTAGAATATCTGGACAGAAAAGCATGGCCGCCAACATCTGAAAAAATGGATTGCTACTTCCACAGTCGGCTGACCTGCAGTTTGATCTGCTGGATGGCTGCCGCCGTCTCCCTGACCCTTGGCTCTGAGAGGTCACACGCTGAACACACAAGCTGGAGGTATGTGTTCGCCTGCTCTTGAAGAGCTCGCTCCTGTTTTACCTGTTAGTTAATGTTATTACAAGAAGGTCATAACTCAATCCAAAGGTAAACGTTTAGACCTTAAACTTGACAAAAATCTCTCTTGCTGACCTGCTGCACAGCTTCTTCCAGGCTGAGGGAAGGTTGCAGATCTAACTTCTCTGAAATGGAGTTCAGCCAGGTTTGGCACTCCTGCAATGTATCTTGCAGACTAACATGCCTCTGCAACTCGTGATCCAGACTCTGATAAACCTGTAAATTAAGAAAAACAACATGTTTTAAGGTACATGTAGACTTTAAAGCAATGAGGCAAGAACAACTGCATCAAAACAGAATAAAACAACACTAAAGGAAAAAAAGGACTGAACAAAATTCAAAGTTCTGATATCAGCAGAAAAAGACAATCAGTGGCAAAACCCCTAAAAGCAGGCAGTCATGTAGTTTTGTATTTAACAGGTGTTGAATGTGGAGGCGTCCGTCCCCTCCAGGGGAGAGCGAAACAGCAATGTCTGATTGACAGTGTTAATTTGAGAGCCTGAAAGTAAAGGGGGGGGGGGGGGGGGGGGGGGGTTGGCAAACTGCCCAGAGTATTTGGCGAAGGCTAGAAGGCTGGCATGGTGGCAAGTGGCAGGCAGGATATTAGAGCTGTGTTGTGCTGGGGCACAGTTGGCAGCCACTGTAACACTGGAGGCGCAGTTGTAGGAAAGCCAGCCGTGCGCTGGTAAAGAGTGGCTGGATCACACAATGCCAGATTGGATGTGCGTGTGTCGAGATGGTATCTTGGGAGGTGCGCTAAGATGACAGAGTAAAGGCTGCCAAATTAAGAGAGTGGGGCTGGATTATAGGACTAGACAGATCCACTGAATAGTAGTGTGTGATCGTTTTTGGCTTAAGCATGAAAAAAGTGGGGTTGACAAGGGATTTAAATGGAGAGATTGGGTTAGTGGTTTTGGCGAGTGGGGTCTGTCTGAGCACAACTGCTGTTGAGCTCCACTTTGGCACACTTAATTGTTTGTGCCCTCTGCAGAGGCTCTGCTTTAGGAGGTGGGTTTTAGTCTCAGATTAAATGATGACTAAATAGAAGCCTAGACTGCTAGATTTCATGATTCACGATGCTGTCCATCCTGTAAGATGCATTATGTCTTGCTTTACTAATGTGCAGGAATTACCTACCTATCAGAGGATGTCTTTAACAGTTTTCTCATCTCCCCCACTTACCCTTTGAGCTGTGCTACAGATGGCAGAGTAGCTGTCTCTGATGCCCTGCTGGTGAGCCTGGACCTGCTGTCTCAGTCTGCTCTGGGCGCGCTCACCACAGCCTTGTACCAGGTGCTCTCCTCGCTCCCTTAGAGCTGCCATGCGATCCTCGAAGCCTGCAATTTCTTCCATGATGGCCTGTGGGGATAAAGTCACCAAGATGAATAGGGTTAGAGAGAAACACCAGAGATGAGGAGATACAGGACAAGACCGTGACAGAGGCAGCCAAACACACTGCAAAGGCCGAACATATATAAGAAGAGAGTATCTTTTGTGGATGACATAGTTAGGTTTTAATAGAATCTACTAGAATATACAATTTCAGAGAATTAAAACTGATTTCAAGCCCAGAAATCCACAAATGTAACACAGCCAAGGTCTGAACATTTGGAACTAGAAGGAGAAGTAACGAGGGCTCATTACTCAAGCCACTTTGTGTGTCACTGTCTGACAAGCAGCAGCAAAAGTGATATAATGTGATAGGCCACCTTGTGTCTGGCCAGCTGTTGAGTTGCTGCCTCCAGGCTGCGGCTCACACTTGGATCAGGAGTAACCATCCTGCTCGACATCTGCAGCAGCCAACGTTCTACTTCCTGCAGTTCGTTGTGGTAAGCTTCCTGCTCCTTTACCTGGCTCTCCAGATTCTCCACGTGAGCCTGGGAAACACAAAAAATCCCATTACAAACTAGACACCACTCAGCTCAATCAAAATGTGGCTCTGAAAAAGGATTTATCTTTTTTGGTGGACATAATTCTTACCACTGTAGATTTGCACAGGGAAGTGTAGTCCTTCTGGAGCCTGTGTAGTTTGTCTCTAATGGAGGGGTAGTGCACCAAAGCCAAGACGGCATCTCCTTTCTCTATTACTGACTTGATGGATCCATCATGGGACTGAATCATCTGCAGAAGGGTCTGAAAACAGACGGAAAGATTTCATTAACTGAATATATGATTTTGGCACAATTTTCAGCTTCTTTCTTTTTGTTTTTGGTAACTATTGGGCTCAAAAATGATCTCCAAGTCATTTTTTTCTTGCTTACCTTATATTTAGCCAGCTGGGCTTTGCGTTGGTACAGTTCCGCCTTGGGCTCCACTGGGCTGCTAAGCAGAGCCTTGGTCTCTACAAGCCAGTGGGCCTGAGCTTTGTATCGGTCTTGAAACTCTTTGGTTAACAGCAGCGCCCGTTCCAGGAAGCTGCGCTCTTGCCTGAGTCCCCCAGCAAGCTCCTCCAGCTGAGCAAGACGTGCCTCCACCTCTGCCCCTAAGCTCTCAGCTCCAGCCTCATTCAGGAAGCCTGCTGCCTGCTCAGCGCGCTCCCTCAGAGCTTTCAGCAAGCTGTGACCATGCTGGAGTTCGGACTGCAGAGTCTGAGTGAAAAGGAGTACAAATTCAACTTTACCTTGTGCTAAATGCTTAGAGAACAAAACCCTCGTCCTCTACCCAAAAATCTAATCCACATCATTTTGGACAAAGACACACATTTATAGCATAATGCAAGCCATATCCCAAAGCAGGACCACTGATTTCTCTGTCCTTCACCTACTGTTCAACCACAGTCTCCAATAGTGCTGTTGAAAAGCTTTGAATGTGTCAGGCATGGTCACACCTGCATGGTTAATCGTGGAGAAGACTAGCAGGTCATGGCGAGTGAAAAAAAACCCTACAGTGAATAATATGAAAGGAGGATCCAATTATAAAGACCCTTGTAAGAGACAACAGTAGCTGCAGGGGTTTCCAGGGCAACCACAACATACCACACATACAATGACCTCCCCTCGATGGGATGCCAACTAGCTTTCATCATCACCCTATTATTGCTTGAAGAGAGAAGGTAGCCTCACACTCCAACAAGCTCTGATCTCCGACCACCGCTGTGGGTAAGATAACAAGGCTCGGGTGTGTGAGCACACACCCACATTTCCTTCTTAATGTGACATTACAGACCAGCTCATCATCCCCAATCCAACTGCCCTTTGACTTTAACTAGCAGCACAAAGTACAGCTGAGGTTTTAGACAATTTCCTGTTCAAGGAAACCTCCCAGTAATCAACAATTGAAATGGATTAGATTCTATTTGACTAATTATATTTGTCATGTCAAAAATGTCCCTCTTGAATTTGCTGATTGTACTTGTTACTTAACTTATTTTTCAGATTGTGCTCGAGAACCTGAGCACAGCTGTTACCTTTGTGATGCATGACACTGAACAATATGATGAACATATATTGGATCCTAAGCACGGATTGCCCTTTGAGTCTCAACCGTCTTGTACCCTCAATTATCCATGTCAAGCTCACTGCGCGTCAGCTGTAAACGATGAGCACGGAGGGATCTGATTTCCATTCTGCATGAGAGTTTCAGCTCCCTAATCAACTGCAACACTGTAGTGCTGACAACCGTGTTAATCATCATTTCCTAACAAGGACAAAACAAAGGTAATTATGTAAACACATTATTAGTCTCTGCTTTGAATTTCTTAGAAAACCAACTTTAATGCTTTTATGACTTCTTTTGAGCCACAGAGTTCTTATAGTTTCTACCTTGGAGTATTAGGTCAAACTTTGTCACACATAGTACATAAATACCCTTTTTGCTATATTGCTCAAATTTTGATTAGCTAGTGCAGGGGTCTGCAACCGCAGGCTTCTGAGACACATGTAGCTCTCTGGTTAAAGAAAAAAAAAACGTTTTTAACTTTGAAAAGCAAGTAAAAATAAATAAATACCGGAAATGGTCCTGACCACAGTACCCATAGCGCGCCAACAATCCATCAAGAGGTTCGGCTTTGTAGTTTAACAAAGTTGGAGCACTGTTTGAGCACTGTTTATCACAGAAAATCAACTAGAGGTTAATAGACTTTATACGTAAGGCAGATTGTATTCTTTTAATACATTTAAGGATTTTTAGTGTGTTATGTTTCAAAAATATGTCAAGGGTTGCTTAATTAGCTCTGATTAGTTTTAGTTGGTTATATTTACACATTTCTTACTGCGATGTACCACAAACAGTAAAATTAACTGTTTTTCTAAGATTTGCTGTATTGAGATGATCTTGTGTGACACAGGGTGTCTTTTATTTTGAAAGGAAGTCAAGCTTCATTGATACCTAAGGATTCTTAATTCTGCCTGATAAAAGTTAGGAACCTGATAATGAAAAATCATATAAAATGGTTACGGTAGAATAGAGGTGGGATTATAAGTTTGTTTCCTTCCACTCCCTTTTTAGCAATCGTTAATTTTATTTCTAAATATCTTAAGTGTTTCAGTTTTATAAATGTATAACTGATGATTGTAATGTATTTTTGTGTATTATTTATTTGATTGCTTGAAATAAACCATTTAAAAAAATCAAAAATGTGGAGCTCTGTCAAAGTATTTCATATTTTGAAAAAAAAAAAAGATTTTCTCATTATTTGTTTTGTTTAAGCAAAAGAAAAAAAGGTAATTTTTATTTATCATAGAAGTTACATAAATGAAAATTATTGTCCTAATTGTCTAATCAGCTTGCTTTTGCGGCTCCTGTTGGGTTGTTGTCAGAAAGAAATCGACTTGGATGGCTGTTGAAGGTTGCAGAGTCCTGAGCGAGAGGGATTTTTTTAAGAGATGTTTTTAAGAGAACGAAGAAAATTTGTAACCAATTTTCTACCTCTATGTAATCACATTTGGTCAGTTCTCAAAAGCCTGCATCTGCTGTATGCATAAATATATTTAATAAAGTTATCAAAGGCTATTGACTGCCAATTTATGCATCAATGTATAATCATCCCAAGTTCAACGAATGAGCCAGCCTCCCTCACAACAGGAGACAAGTAAGTGATGAAGCCCTCTCTGTTACCTTCAGTGTTGGAAGGACACATGTGGAGGCAGAATGTCTTTAGTCCTCACACTGAGACAGATCATCGATCCCAGACTAAGATTGCTGCAAAGCCTGCAGCAGATGATGCATTGTAAACATGGACGTGTGAGGAAGATTTAGTGAACTGAAGTGGAAAGAGTGTGTGAAATCGCAGACGGCTGGTAGATTTTAAAGTTTGCTGCTGCTTGTTAAAAGCACTTTGTGTGCATTTGTGTGTGATGTGAAGCAGTGAGGGCAGAACATCAATTAGGGTGTCTGTGCCGGTGGGCTCCTGACACTAACGCTTCTTCATCCTCTCGCACACAGCTGGAGGTCTCTCCTTGATACAGCGCTTTCTCAAAAGCAGCACCAGCTTTGTCTTCATAAAGACCAGATCAATACAAACAGACTCATCCAAATCCTTGATGTGTATAATATGAACTATGCCAGGCAAACAATGGCTTTTATTGCAGTGTCTGAGCAAATCTGCAACAAAAAGGTGCTACTAGGAAAGGCTCCGGTTCTCCTTAGTATTTCTAATAATAATATAACTAAAAGCATTTCACATGCAGCATCTTTTTTTTTTTAAAAGAACATCTTTTTCTGGTTTCAATACTGATTCTGTACAAGTCTGACCTTAAGTTTTGTTAACTTATCAAATTGTAACCAAATAGATTTATTGCAGCCTGCTCCTTAAAGTGTCCCAAACGCAGCACTGCTTTTTATATATATCCAGATATCCCTTTACTGATCTGCATAAATTACAGGAATAAAACCATTCTGATAGACCCATACCTCTAGTTTCTTCATCTTCTTTTCCATCGACGCCCGGTCCAGAGGTTCAGAGTGGTCAGTTAATGATGCAAAGCTTTTCTGAGAGGAGCTTAGCCATTCTGTGAAAGACACACAAAGAGTTTCTGCGTCCTCGATGCTCCTCAGTTCCTCCTGGAGCTGCTTGATGGTGTCCTGGAAATACACAATTCAAAGGATCAGCTCCTGGAATTTGAGTAGTTCAAATACAATTTTGACATTGGCTTTCTTTAAAAGGGTTTGGATTCCCTGTAAGACTAGCCTGTGAAGGGGGGGGAGGGGGGGATTCTGAACAAACAAATAATACTTTTATCTTTTAAGGTGGGAGTTGTAGTCTTACATTGGTCACCAAGGACCCAAAGCTTTTTGCTACAAAAAACAAGAAAGATTTCCAACTTCCCTTTTATTCTTTCATGTACTCAGAAATCACACCATAAAGCTGCGTGGGCTTTTTATGTGTTTGATGTTTTACCAACTTGACGGAAATTTTGAATCAATAACTCCACAAGGACAAGCCTGTTTGGTTTTTGCAGTTTTGACACCTTATTCGCTCAACTTGCAAATAGTTGTGGGCAAAGACGCTCCAATTAGCCGATTATGCTGAGTGCACACCTCTTCTCACTAGACAGGGTAGCTGCTCCCCACCCGTGTGGCCCCTACTTCATGCAGAATAATTACAGGGATCCAGAGAATGAAAGGGGGGGGACTTCTGCGTGTTCATGCATGTGTGTCGGTATAACTATATGGATGCTTAAATCGGTTTAAGCAGGAAATGAAGGTGTGGGCAGAGATGGAGAAATCAAAAGGATGGGGGGTACAGTGAAGCTGGAACAAAAACACAGACTTATGATAGGCTATCCAAGGTGTAAATACACGCGCACACACACACACACTGACACACACTCACAGACAAAAATCAATGCAGTACAGGAAAATCTTTTTTCAACCCCAATGCTGCAAGTGAGATTGGGGTGTGTAGTGTTTAATTACAGCTTTAGAACATGACCAGGGGACCCTCATTGATTTTCCTTTAGCCCCCACCCATAACAGGAAAAAAAACACAGAGAGTGGATTTGAGCGTACAAAGCTACAAAGACGGGCTCATGGAGCCAACTCCCAAACCTGCAGAGGTACAAATGTGCAGAGCCTACCCATGTTTGGAAAAACCAATGGGGCAGAAATGACAAAAAAACATCATGATGATCCTAATTATATTTAAAAACAATTTGAGTTTGATTCCTAAATTAGGTTTTTCCGTTAAGCTTCTACCGTAATTCCTAATGAAAGCTAGTCAAGAAAAAGCCATATACTGTTTGAACTAACTACTGGATTTTATTAAGTTTTGTCTTTCTGTTTTAATTAAATTTCCATTTAAATATGATTTGATTTAATATCAATCTCCAATGTCTATTTTACAACAATTTTCTTTTGAAAAAAAACTTTTCTCAAAACAAGGGATTTAAACTAAACGAAGGTGGCAATTTAATTAATAAGGTTATTAAATCTTCTCTTATAAAACATTGCAAAGAGATGTTTTATTTTGTTTTGTTTTTTTTGTCTAAAAAAACCCAATCTTCTTGCATTTGATGAATATTAATTTAATTTGAATCAATCTTTAGTCTTAAACCCAACCCACATTTTATATATGCAACACAAAAATATCAACTAACAAAATGCTGGGCATTTATTTCTCACTATTGCTGGTTAAGAGTACCCATACGCTCCATACTAGATGTTATCCAGAGTTCAAACATTCCTATTTACATGAAAAAGGAACACAACAAAGACAGCAGGATGATAATGAAGACTTGGAGACTGACAGGCACTTCCAATGCTCTAATAAAAGCATAGGTGGAAAAAAGTCAGCTTGCTGAAAGGACTATTAATAAAGCAATTTTTTGTTCCTGATGCCAGGAAAAATATTTATTAAAATTGATATCAGCAAAACTTATTCATATTTTTTAATCAAATGTGTGTCAAAACAGTCTACAGTAGATAAAGTAGAGATAAACTATGTTGAACCTGGATGTTTAGCAGCAGGGAGTGGTAGCGGGAGGTCAGCTGGGTGGCAGTTACACTGACTCGGCTACTCATGTAGCTTTCCTGCAGAACCTCCTGGGCCAAAGACGAGAGGCCGTCAACCTCCCCCTGTCGGGCAAGAACTGGCTCAAGATACCCCTAAACACAAGACAAAATGATCAATTAATTTAAATAAAATCAAGATCATTTATGACAGTTAGGGACATATGAGTGAGTTATTATTATCTGAGTA
Source organism: Oryzias latipes (assembly GCF_053564925.1). Classification (NCBI taxonomy): domain Eukaryota; kingdom Metazoa; phylum Chordata; class Actinopteri; order Beloniformes; family Adrianichthyidae; genus Oryzias; species Oryzias latipes. The sequence goes on along the minus strand of NC_136260.1, from coordinate 15,920,593 downwards.
ACAGAGATAGTGCATGTGTTTATCCTCTTTCAATGCAAGGAAGGAAAATGCAGAGACTGTCTGACTTCCCAGCACTGGCAGGAAACATCCTCAGAACAGAGGAAACCCAGCAGTGAAGAGCACTGCTGATTTAGTTGGAATGTAAATAGGTGATGGATGCTTCATTGCCCTGACTATGACAAGCAGGATTTTATCTTTGGCATGTATATTCCACTGACTGCACAGTGAGGGAGTAATTTGGGAGTGGAGCTGATGGGACCGACAGTCAGAGCATGAATCTGAATCCAAACAGAATGGAAATTTTTAATTTGGAAGTTATAAAATGAATACAAATATCTTGAGAGGTAACTGTTTTAATGAAGTTTGCTGTTTGACATTCTTATGGAAAATATCAAATTGTATTTTCAACCTTGCAGATTATTCTATACAAAATAATGTTCCTGACCTGGAGTTTCTTCAGCTGGGTCTGCTTGGTGATTCTGTCAGACTGTCTGTTAGTCCTGATGGTAACCGCTTTCTCCTTGTCCTCCAGCCACTGAGCCAGGCTCAGGAACTTGTGGCCCATCTGCCTTAGTCGGGTCAGAGTGGAGCGGAGCTGGGCCTTGGTGTCCTCCAGGCGGCTCTGGTGGGCCGCCCACTCCCGCTGAGCAGTGTCCAGGGCCCGATCTTCAATTTGAGGAACGCCCCAGAGGATTACTCTTTCTCTGCTGGTCAGCACAGACGCTAGTAAAGTCTGACCCTTTGTGCAGTTCTCCTGCAAATTCTGTAAAGGGCATATAGCAGGACAATAGCTTTGAAAAGCATTTTTAACCTACATTTAAATGAATAGGTAGATTTTGAATGATGAAACAGTATTTGGAACCATTTGTTAACAAAATCAAGTAAGTACCTGCAGCTGCTGGAGTGTTTTCTCGAGAGCCTCCACATTTCCCTCCGGATAAGACAGTAGAGCCAGTGAGGCTTGTTGCTGCTCGAGCCAGTCCTCAAACACATGCAACCCCCTCTGATATTCCTGATGGACCAGCACCAGCTCCTTTGCTTTACTAACAGCATTCTGCAAAACAAGAGGATCCAAGCTCTAAGTGAAATCATTGGTGAGGCAAAACCCTTAAAAACGAAAAGACAGTTTAAGGAAATAGCTGTACAACTGACAAAGGCAAAAAGAAAGAGTGGCTGTTTGATACATGCCTTGGCTTTTTCTTTGAGCATGTTGTATTTACACTGCAGTTGCTGAACCTCCTGCCGGGTGTTGTAGTGCTCAGCCATGTTAGAACCTTTCGTGGCAATGGTTTCCAGAGGACTGCTGTGACTCAAAACTTCCTCGTAGAGAAGCTAAAGTGAAATATATCAGACATTTAACACAGCTGGAGCTTTACATTTGTGAAGGTAAAACAACACAGTAAAAGACAGAAGATGATACCTTTGTCTTTCCCAGGTTAGCCGTCTTGTCTCTCATTTCAGAGTATTGTCTGTCTGAACAGCTGAGAGTCTCGTCAACCCGCTCCATCCACTGCACAAACTGCCCCACATCCTCCTGATAGCTGGTCCACTGAGACAGAGCTCCTGCAAGCTGACTGTAACAACAAGATATTAACATATTTTCAATATTTTTAGTAACACAATCCAAATTAATTGGATTTTTTTAATTATCATTTTGTTCCTTTTTAACCTTTTACACTGTATTGAAGCAGACAACAATGAATCCCACGAGTCCTTGAGGTCTTGGATTTGTTTGCGGATAACCGGAACTCCCTCAGCCGAAGTGTTCCTCTGGACCGCCTCTCCCCGTGTCAGAAGCATTTTAAGTTGAATCTCTCTCTCTTGGCGAGCAGCAAGTAAAGCCTTCACACAGACATGAAAAGAACTTGTACTTTCTATTATGCACAGATCTGATCCCCCATCCATGGTGTGCATCCTTACTTCCAGCTGCAACATGCGATCCTCCAGCACTCCCTTGTCTGTGGTGGAGGAGGTGCAGGCGCTGATGACCCTCTGAGCCTCACACACCCAGTCCTGGAGCTCTTTAAGTCCTTCAGAAAAGAGTCTGTGTTCTCCGACGATGCGTTCAATCCTGGAGGCTTTGTCCTTCGGAAACAAAGTAAACAGGTCTTCTAGTTCTATATGGGTTCAGTGAATTACATCGATTGAATCTTCATGCTGTTTAAAAGACTGCCCCCCCCCCCCCCCCCCCCCCAGATGTCTCCAGAGACTCCCCCATTCCCATCTTACAGCATGTTTGCAGTTGTCATTTTTATCATCCATCTGACTGAAGAAGGAAAAAGCTGTAATGAATAATGGCAGCTTTAAATGATTGAACCTTTGCTTTAATGTCTGACAGTGACGAAGAGTTAAAAATAGCACTCTGGGGTAAAGTAAACAACTCCCATCTATTATTGTTCTCATTGTCCTGAGGTATTAGCCGACATCAAATTAATCATGGGTGTGTGATCGATCCAATGGAAGCTTAGAAAAGGTCACATTCTTAACACATTTCAGCGCTGACATTTTCAGGATGATGAAGATGACGTTGCAGGGACCTTTAGCTGACAAGGATTACTGAGCTCAGGTAAATTACTGGATAAATAGTGAGAAAACCCCATGACACAGCATATTCCTCAGTGAAAATTATGCATATAAAGACAGCTTTAGTCTTCACCAGCAGCAAACACGTAAAGCATGCTGTGACGACAGTTAGAGGAGCTGAAGGAGCGTTACCTTTGTTAAGTTGCTAAGGGATAGGTACTGCGCTGAAAGCTGAGAAACTCTGTGGACGAAGCCTTTGCCGGCAGCTTGTCCCTCCCAGAGATGATGAGCCCTTTCTCTCAGCCTGCTCAGATCTACCTCCTGACCAGCCATCTCCTCCAGCACACACTGGACCAGTATGAAGCAGAAGGAGGAAGAGGAGTGGGGAAAAAAACAGACATGGAATGGTGTTACATTGCACGTGCAAAGTTAAAAGTGACAGATGGGAAAGGATGGTTGAGCCCAGTTTGGTGGTAAAATGAAATGTCAAAAAAAATGGAAGCGGGAGGTGCGGGAGGCACAGAGGAGGATGCAGGGTTGAGTTAACATGTCACATGTAGGAGCACAGAGGTACAGCAGCACATCACACGAACATGGATCACATACAAGCATCAGCAGTTTCTCTGCAGATGTTCATTTTGAATACAAGTGCTGTTATTTAGCAGGATACCAAAGAAAGAGGCAAACAGAAGGCTGTGAAGGTGGGGAGTATAAGTGTGACAAGTGCATTTTGCCCACACAGGTTCCCACACTGAGGCTTTCAGACGCTTGCATGTATTGTATTGGAAAAATGTAATTACTTTCAGGGCCAGACAAAAGGCAACAATGGGAAGTGCTGCTGCAGCAACATAATAAATACAAAAATAGTAACAATCAAGACAGAGCTCGGAGATGGGCTTGATATTCTTTTCTCTCTCCCTGTTGTCAGGTTTATCTCTGCGACGCTTTGTGCCTCTCTTCCTTTCTTGTGTCTGTCAGACATGGCAGAAGCTGTTATCTCATCCAGTAAAAGGCCTTTTAGCCACGCAGCGCTTCAGCTGTGACAGAAGGAGAATTAATTAGATTTCTGGACTACTCCTCTGACTATAGTGTCAAGATGCGTTCCATTTTGATCCAGTGGTGCTCGACAAATGTAATTAGGTCCGTCTCCTTTTCCCCAGTGACTTGAATTACACTTTAGGGATTCCTATCTGATGGAAAGGTAACTATTTAGCATCCTACTTAATATTCAATTTATGGTGTATTAGAAGCAATGCCATTTGATCAAATATGGATAAATGTGTTAAATGTACTGCTGCAGGAGTGATGACAAAATTCTGCCAAAACTAACAGATGGCTCCATGAGTTACCATGATGGCAAATACAGCCTTTTTTTCAGGATATGGACCATGTCTATGGTTTTCAAATACCTGTAGCTTGCTGAGCTCCTCTTTCTTTGCTGGAAGGTCGTGCAGGCGAGCGCTGCTCTCCTGAACTTTGACCTCTGTGCCATTGAGCCATTCCTGCAAAGGGTCGGCACTCGACTCAAACTCCGTCATCTGGGACTGCAGATTCTGCAAATTTGACAGCCGTACTACTTCAGTGTTTTCATTTCTAAAAGGATAAAAACTGCAAAATGCATATCACTTATGAAGCTTTTTTTCACCTTTAGCGAATCTTGTCTCATTTGAAGGTTACTCATCAGGTTTTTCCAGTCATCCCTGGCGTTGGCCACCTTTGCCTCGATTCCCTCCACCCTGTCTTTGGACACCACAGCCATTAGTAGCTCTCCACAGGCTCCTACTGTACTTAGCCTGGCCTGGCCGTTCTCCCTGTCACTCAAGAACTCCTAAGGGACAACACAGAGACAAAGGGGATGTCACTATTTAGCACAAAAAAGAAGTGTCTGTGAAAGGAGAGAAAATTATTCTCTTCAGTCCTCATCCATTTTTCATTTTAGTTTCTGAGAGTCTGATTTTTCATGGTTGTAATTATTAAGTATAAAGGACAAAGCTGTTAGTAGAAGGCGAGATCCATCTTATCAGAGACAAGGAGAGTCGCTGAGCCTGAAGTGTGTTGGTTTCTGCGTAGATCCTAACTACCCACCCACTGAGAATGTACAAGCATACAAAGACACACATGTATGTGCAGCATGCATGCGCCCCCTCCCTCCCCTCAGTGCGGAGCAGGATGACAGTAGCGCAGCAGGGACCGCTCCACCATCTGTGCAGTCAGCACATCACTTTCGCAGCTTCAGCCTCTCAACACAAGCAAATAAAGTCTTCTTTATTGCTCTGCCTCTTTCTTTCCTCCGCAACCTCTAAAGTCATTCAAGTCTTCTATTTTCACACCGTTCTCATCTTGTAAGAGCGTATTACCAATTACGCATGACACAATGGATGCCCTTGCCCTTCCGATGCAGGCTCTTCCTGGAGGTCAGCCATGTGGAAACATTGTTCCACATTCCTCCCCAAGTCAATAATAAATAAAACATGATCGTCTGCATATTTCCTTGTCCTCCACACACTTAGACAAGTTTCTCTTCAACCTCAAAGATACTTTTTTTAATCTTGTCGAGAGCTGCACAAAAGCCTTCAGCTGTGTTTGTTTTTAATAAAAAAGAAACCCTGTTGTTCAGTAGAGGAAAGCACTTCAACCACCTCAAACTGTCTGAAACCTGGACTAAAGCAAAAGCACTGAGATTCCTGGACAATAATGTCCTGATGAGTGTGGTCAGGTGACTGCAGGGTAATTAACCGTCTGGTTAAAAAGGGGGTGTGGGGAAGGTCCACCTTAACAGAGGAGCCCCCGACTCTTAGCCAGGAACCCCAATGAGCTCAGAAGAAGCCGCCAGACTGACCAGACTCTCACAGAGAGACTTCTCAGAAACAGAAACAGAGAGATATTTGAAGAGAGTTGCAGCGATCATGCGGTGCAGCTTTCTTTCATCTCTTTGAACAAATCTCCCCCACATTTTCATCCTTTTCTATCGACTCCATGCTATGCTGTCCAAAAACAAAAGCCACTTAAAAGTGGTACATTTTACCAGTCACTACCCATTTCATTAATCCCAATTGGCAGTAGATTTAATAAATAGCTATTACACATTTCTGGCAAGAGTTTTCAATCAGCCCACTAACTCAGTAAGTTATGAATTTATAATGAATTTAGTCTTGTAAAAAGACAGTGTCTCCATAATACTCAGATGTAGACTTTAAAGTTGAAGCCCTGAATTTGCATAGAAATGTATCAAACACTCAAATAGCTCAAGAAAAACACAAATCTGCATTATTGGACTCAAATAAGACTAGATTTCTCTCTGTTACACAGCTGTCTGTCCCTGAAACTTAAAAAAAAAGAGTGATGAAATCTATTTTTTTGCTGTGACTTGTATTCAGAGACAACTTGGTGATGCAAAATTGGCAAAGATGAAAGAGGAAAACTTTTAAATTTGCTGATAAAATCATTACAAAGAGGGTACATCTACTAAATACGAAAAAACACGGGATCTCTTACTTGGATTTTCTGCAAAGCGGAGGATGCTTCGGTGACAGTTTGAGGGACATCGAAGCATTTGGCGGTGCTGATTTTGGCATTGACCAGCCACTGTTGGAAGTCTCTCAAAGCAGCACGAAACCTCTGCTCCAACAAGCGCTCCTTGTTTTGACACTCCCTGGATGCACGAAGACTGAGACTGTTGGGAAGGAACAAAGACGAGTCTTTAACAAGGTCTTCACAGGTTCTTCCACTACTAATAAAAACACACACACAAACTTAAATGCAGAGGAAATGTCCAATAAAACGAAGAGGACGTAAGAAAACTGAAATGTTCTGTGGGTCGCACAGGGAGAATTCAAGGCCAGCAATGATCAGGAATGAGAAACGGGCAGGTGTAAAATGGCAAAGCGGGTGAAGTGGAAGAAATGAAGGCTGGGGCATGGGGGGCCAAGTGGGGGATGGTGGTGGGGAGGTTCGTGTGGAAGGGGGTTGAAACGCAACATATGATTGGGGCAAGAGTTCATGGGGTGACATGATGGAGAGAACGAGGCATGACAGCTCACTGCTTTAGGAAAAAGTGTGAGGAGGACGACATCGTGCTCGACGCGGACAGAAAAAAAGGCTATCAGATGTTTGTGCATAAAGCCCTAGAAAGCCGTAATAATACGTTTGTATTATGACTGTGCTATAACAAATGTTTTGAATAGATAAAAAAGAATGATGTTTTATGACTATATATATATATATATATATATATATATATATATATATATATATATATATATATATATATATATATATATATATATATATATATATATATATATATAAGAATATTTGTTTTGAGAAGAACATTTTGATTTTCTCGTACGTTTGTAGAACTTTATTCCACATATTTTTTCACTTTTTCTCCCTGTACAAATCTGACAAAAACTTTAGAATTAAGACTTCATTTTTAAGTAGTTTGATTTTTTTGACCAAAACTTTAGGGGCTGAGCTACAGGGGAAAAGGGGGGCAGTTTACTCCACTTGCCCCCCCCCCCCCCCCCCACACACAATTTTTTAGTCAATATTATAACTATTGACAAAGACTTTGAAATTATCACTACAAGCTTTTATAAGCATTAGTAATAGCAATTCAGCTAAGAACTGCTGTTTTAATGTTATTATCAGTAACAAAACTGATTCAAATATAAATGTTTGATTCTTTCATTTGTAAAGACCTTTCACTCTACTGTTCTCATTTATCACCGTTCTTAAGTCTTTACGGTTTTGACTTTTTTAGACTTCTGACTTAAATCTCAGAGTTTTTCCAACTGTAACATTATAAACACAAGTTTTTACTTTGAACTCAGACGTCTGTTTTTTAATTCAGAAAATCTGAATAACTATGAATAGTTTTTAAAAAATGTATTTTAATTTCAGAATTCTGACCAATTTCTCACACTTCTCAGATAAAAATAACAAATTTAAGCTTTAAAGTACTATCATTTTTTAAATAATTTTTATTCTGATTACCAAATTCTTTTACTCTGAAAGTTTTACCTTTTAATTTAGAATTCTGATTTAACTCCAAAGTTTTTCTTTCTTTTTTTTTTTTTTTTTTTTTTTTTTTACAACTGGCGTCCTTTATCCTCTTTTACACTACAGATTGTCACCCCTTTTAGAATAAGCTAAATTAACAGTTAGATCACAAACTCCTGAGGTTAAACTGTGAGATGCGAACAAACAAGTTGAGTGACTAAACAGGGTCAAATAGGTTCTTCTTTAAAGAAAGAAAACACAGAAAAACAATTCTTGACTTGCATATTAATTTTCAATTTACATGTACTCCATGATGCCACTTTAAACTATGCAGTAAACAAAAAAGTGACAGTGAAGAGGACAATGAATTCAAGGTTAAGAGGGAGAAGAAGAAGTGATAGAAGAATAACAGCTGGAAAAAAAGGTGTTAAATAATCAAGAAGAGGTTTAAAAAAAAGAAAAGCAACACAAACAGACCCTCCCACAGATTCAAACACTCATATTTTCACACAAACAAGCTGAGGTTTTTTTTATTGTTATGAGGCAATTACAACAGAATCACTATTTTTAAAACAAAATGGAGAGGAATAAGAGACTATTTGAGCCTTTTCCATTATTCTCCTGTTCCCTCTTCTTCCAGCAGGGCTTAATGCAGGACAGGTGCAGAGAGTTCAGAGGCCAGCTTTATGACAGTGAGAAACCAAGCAAATTAGGAAAGGTGACACCTCGCCAGTGAACAGTCATAACTAGTTCACTGCCAGATCATTTCAAATAAGCTGATCTCAGCCAGGACCACTACCAAGGAATGATAATGGCTGTGCAACATGCTTAGCACTGCATCTATGCAAAGTCTATGCAAAAAGCTGAAATGAATCTGTTGAATACGGCTCAAAATTGCATGTCGTTTTGATTGCAGGAGGGTTCTTTTAACAATGCATGGTGTGTTCATAAACACGTGTTTGTCAAACATGCACATGGATATAGCTTTAAAGCTGAAAATTAGGAGCTGTGTTAAATGATTATAGGATTCTGGAACAATCAAAAGTGTGTAAAGATGCCTCCGGTTAACTTATGTCAGATAACGAATAATATCGTTAGGTTATAGACTGCCTACGGAGGCTGGAAAGAGATCAAGTCATTGACAAGCCACTATATTACAGACTGTACCCGGGTAATACTATTCCCTGCATCTATGACCTTCCAAATTTGGGCTTCTGTGTTGAAAACTCTGTCGCTACTCAGGTTTTTAAATTCCTTTTTTAGGCTCTACATGGACAACACACAGCCAATGAATGAAAAGTTAAACCAGTTGAGTTTGACCAATCAGGGATTTGATTTGGTAGTGACGGTTGGGTTGCGGAGGTGCCAAGCGTTTGAAACTTAAGCGTGAAGGAGACATTAAAACTTGAGGTGTGTGCCCAGCAAAAATTACATGACACCAAGTCTTTCATACAAAGGAGTGAAAGAAGATTCTCGAGCAAGATTCAACATTTCGCAGCAAGCCTCTTCCAACTGTGGGTACATGCGCTAGTATCGAGTAGCTTTAAGCTAAGCGGTTTTAAGAACCCACGTTCAGCGCGCTCTTTAACATGCAACACAGGCCTGGGGTGAATGTAGCATGAACAGAAAATAGAAGTGCTGCTTTTTTTGTTGGAAAAACTAAAAATTAAAAGGTCTAAGTTGTTGCATCTTCATGAAAAGTAGGAATAATAAAATTGTGATACACCAATACATTGTCGTTATGGTGCACTTATGTGCAATTGCAATTCTAATCAATAAAATCATTTTTCCAAGCAAAAGGATAATGACAAATGTTGAAAAACTAAAACCCGTGTCACGCTTCCGATAAAAGTTTGGATGCATGGTCGCTTGTCAAACTAATCTGCAGAATTTTGAAGAATCAATGCATTGCGGCATCATTATTGTCACTTATCATCAAATCCTCAGAACTTGTCAATTTGATTCTGCATTCTCATCAACAGGAGCATTGCATCCCCGCTCTAACATCTGAGGGCATCACCATTAACCTCTTCTCACCTGTTGTGCTGCTTGATGAGTGCCGTCACACGGTCCGACTGCGAGCCCAGGTCTCTGGAGTAGCGCACCAGGTCATTCAGTTGGCCTTTCAACTTCTCTGCCATCGGCTCGGCGCTCTGCAAGCCCTCCAGAATATTCTAAACAGTAAACACACAGATGCTGGCTCAATCATGGATCTGCATGGCACCCTCCATGGCATTCCTCCTCACACGGTGGATCAGTCATTTTCACTCTTCGCACATTCACACACACACCAGAAATCCCTGTAACACATACTCACAGTGTCGCCTGTTCAATAGCATTTCTGTTCTTCAGGAAGGAGCTGTGGAAAACGTTCTCCCGCTCTACTCTGCGTGCCTCACATTCTGCACTCACACAGTCATGAAATCTTCTCCCATGAAATATGTACAAGCAGCGACTCTTCACTCATTCGCTCTCGCTCTGACGTCCAACGGTTAAACAGCCCTCCCTCCCTTCGCTTGCACACTCGTTGCTCTCCTCTCCTTTCCTCTCCTGGTTCTCCCACTTTCGCTCCTCTCTTTTCTCCCTCCTCCCACTCCTTCCACGCACAGCCTCTCACACATTTTTTCCTCCCTCTTCTTTTCTCATGCTCGCTCCCGGTGGAATTCAGCTGTCAGCCCTCGCAGATGCAGCATCGGTTCAAACGCACGCAAACAAGCACACAGTGAAAACACGGCCGGACACAGGAAACAGGCTAGAGGAGGAGGAGGAGGAGGAGAGGAGGAGGGGGGAGACTCCTCCTCTGTTCTTTGACAGCCTCTAAATTGAGAAAAAAAAACCAGAGAAAGTCTTGGCTGTGGAGGCCTGGGGTGGAGCATGAGTCTGAGAATGCCGGTGTGGCCTTGACGAAGAAGAAAATCACTAGACAGTAAACATCCAGGGTTTTGGGGATGAAGAGCTAAACCATTATAACCCCAGGAGTCGGGCAAGACAAATCTGCACAATTCCAGCAAGTCACAATAAAAGAGAGAAAAACAAAGAGAGCAAATTGGAAATTTTTGGTAGGGAGAGATAGGGAAAAAATAATGGCAATAAAAACAAACAGGGAGGGGTGATGGGGAGAAAACTATGGAAAGTGATGGGATTGTAGCTGTCACTGCCCGTCATCCTTGCAAAGCTGATTTACAAACTAATCTGTTTTTAAGGATTTCCCAACAGAATGGATAATAACTGACAAGACAAGGTACTAAATACAGTGTCTGCACACTGTCTGTGTGCTTGTGTGTGGGTACTTCCATCAAACAATGATAATCACTTCCTATGATTGTGCCACATGCTCACCACATTGTCCGCCCTTATCCCAGAGCATGTTTGTCATTTCTTCTTTTTATAATAAACTATTGTGAGAGGAACAATGAATAATTAATGTCACCAATATGATGATTCCAGTTTCCCTCTACCTTAGCCAGCTGCCATCCCTCTACTGCTTCCTCGCCGTTGCTCCGTCCCTCAGCTTTCATCAGCTCCTGGCTCCACCCCCTCAGAGATCCCTCAAACTGCTTAAGCTCATCCTCCAGGCGGGTGGTGAGGCTGCTGTATTCCTCTTCCAAAGCAGCAGCAGCAGCAAAGGCCCCCTCCAGGCTGTCTCTGGCCCTCAGGGCTGCCCCTTCCCACTGCTCCAGAGCATGTGACAGCGCCCCCAGCTGACGGTCTATTGCTTCGCAGCCACCTGCTGCTGTGTGCTCCGCCGTGGTCGCAGCATTGCGACGCACCCGACTCAGGCGCTCTCTGCCCTCCAGGAGGCGACATTCCACGCACTCCTGAGAAAAATAACAGGAGACAAAGTTGCTAAGGAAACTGTGACTAAGGAAACAATCGCTAGATTTTCAGTTTATTTAAAGATCCCCAGTAGAGCTTTCATCATCTCACTCTCCATCAGTTCAAGCTGCATTTCTCTCTCAGCTCTTTCAGAGAAGATTTTCTGCATCAACTCTGAATGCAGAGATCCACAACATTTTCCTCTTTAATTGATTTCATTCACCTTCTCAACTCCTCCTTATTCCTATTTCTTAGTCTCCACTGTTAGGTAGCATTAAACAAGGCAAATGTGTTCAACAAAATATTAATAAAATGAGATGAATAAAGAGAAAAACGAGCATTTCAAGAGTAAGTGATATAAACAATAAGCCTGCACACATCTGAATTCCAATCTCCCCTTGATCTGAAGTGATTTACACCATTTCATACACATTTATGATGTGATAATTGGAGCCCATGTGCAAAATGAAAATGCAAATCAACGTCTCTTCACACGTTTTCTTACTGCTGCCGGATTGTTAAACAGAAAAATGCTAAACTAATGCTCCTCTAATTTACCAAAATTTTCCACGCACAATAAAAATCCCATCTATTGGCAGTAAAGTACATCAGGAGAGATTGAGATATTTGGCTCTGATAATGGAAACAAGATGGGAACCAATTCCAGCACCTCATATGGTTCAATCTCTTTCATAGGGAGAGTCCATTAGGATTGACTGGAATTGGATTATACTTTTTAGTGCCAAAAAGAACAGGTAGAAAAACCTAAAAACTGATTGCAGCCTCCAAAAAAAAACATATTATGATGTATCTGTCATTTATTATGCTTTACCTAAAAATATTTATCCAAGTGACCATTTTAAAGTAGGTGGATAAAGCATTTACTAACAACTAAAAAACAAGGATAAAGAGGGAAGGCATCATTAATTTTGTGACAAACATTAATCTGTATATACTCTTCCTCACCTGCACGTCTGCCAGTTTCTTTTTGATAGAAGTGGAGTCTCCTGATGTTTCGGACCAATGCTGGAGCTCCTCCCCTGCAGTCATCAGCCAATCGGTGAGCTCCCGAACAGCCTCCAGGTAGTCCTGATGCTCAAGCACCACTGCCTGAGCTAAACGGATTCTCTCCTACAAAATGAACACTCTGTTGATTTTTCTGCAAGCTGTTACAAACGAAACTTATATAAAAACAATGAACAAATATCTATGTACCTCCACCAAAGTTGTCAGGTCATCAAACTGCACCTGCAGCTGAGTGCGAGCTCCATAGTTGAAGCTAGCATCACCCGTCTTCTTGAACAGCTCCCGAGCTTTCTCCTCCAAGCTGGCAAGTGCCATTTGGTGGTCTTCAAGGTCAGCCAGTAGGGCTCGAAGTCTATCAAGCTGGGCAGCCTTTTCTCTGGGTCCTGGCTGGGGGGTGAGAGGAGCAACCATTTCCCGTTTGACAGCATCCATCCAGCTCTGCAGCTGGGCAGCACTTTGGATGTATCCTCCCCACTGAGACACTGTCCACTCCAACCGGCTGAAGATAAGACAAGAGAATTTGGATTTTATTGCTGCGTGTCACCTCTTGTGGTGAGATGACAGGTCACTAATCTGATAAAATATGTCAAGTACAAACACATTATGCAAATGGGCATTACAAGAGCAAGAAGACTATCAGTTTGTGGACAAGTGACTTCTTCACCGAGAGGTAACCCCACAGAGATACAGAGACACGCCCACATTTTTTCTTGCCATCTGTTACCTCTGTGTATACAAATAGACCTAGTATTCACACTCTCAAATGCTTCTCTCACCTGCCACTCCCAGTCGCCTGTTATTGCTTTCCTCTTAAAACACAACCCCGCCCCCCCCCATGTGTGACCCACTGTTTGCCATCCACCATTTAGTCCCTAATGGGATCAATTTTTTTTCTTGGAGGGGCCATAATTGATGCACACACGGACTGGTGCACACATGTGCAAACACACAAAAGAGTGCAAAGAAAGATACATCAATCAGATTTAGAACATGAGACAAATACTTCTCATTATGTACTTAACTTTATGGTAATTAATACCATTGACATGTAATCTATTACACTGAAAATAACCTGCCTTAGAGAGATGATGTTTTGGACATTAATGAATTGGTTCCTACATGTCTTCAGGCAAATGTTTTAATAGCAAATGAAAAAGACTGGTGTTTAAGGGGTGCAAAAGAAGAAATGTAGGACATTTTTATTTGAAATAATTATGTGCACAACTAGGGACCCCAAATCCATCAGCATGATTGCTTTAAGATACCTGTGGCAGCTCATAGTGGTGACGAGCAACGTAGCCCACGCATCCTCGACTTCCTGCAGCTGAGATCGGACCATTTCCTGTCCAGCAGCTCCATGGCAACGCATGGCCAGCTCACCCTTACCCATCGCCATGTTCAGCTTGACCTCACCTTCTCCCTTTAAAAGCAGGATGTCCTGTGCAAACAGAGCGTAACTTCTGTAAATTGAACAAAGAACTTCAGAATTATTTTTGTTTCTAAAACCAACCAATTGTGTCAACTGAAGCCACCACATGTCGAAATAGACAGTAATCTATTGATAAATTCAAATCAGAACATGCTTATATGATTGAATTCACGTTTTTATGATAAAACGAAATACATAATATAAGTATGCAGAGTATTGTTGCAATTTCTGGCGTCACCTGCACAGTCTCCAGCCTCTGCTCCAACTGCTCTTTAGTTCCCATGGTGCTATCAACGGTCCCCAGACGCTCTTGGATCTCTTCCAGCCAGGTCCAAAGTCCCTGCAGGGCATCTCCAAAGGCCTGGCTCTCCTGGCAGCCTCGTAGCTTCTCCTTGGCCGCCTGCAGCAGGGCTTGATACTCCATCTGGAGCTGGCCTGTCACTTTGACCTCCCCTCCTGACCCCCGCCCAGATTCAGAGAGAGCCTGGGCCTCCTGACAAAGACTCTTAACAGACTCCCTGAGAAAGTAACAGAAATGTCAAATAATTATGTACAGGCAATTAGGTTTTAATTGTGAAACCACCAATTTATACAAACCTTCTTAAAATCAAATCCTTATTGAGGGTTTCTATTCTGTCCAGCTCCTCTGAGGCGGCTGCAGCTCCCTGCTGGCTCTCTGCTGCGAGAGCAGGCTCAGTCTTGAGGTTGAGATCCATCTGCTTCAGCCAGTCTCTTACAGCCTTCACACAGGCATCAAAACTTCGACAGAAAGAGAGAAAAAACTTGTTTTTTATTGTTCTGTTTGGTTAAAACAAACCTGCCAAAATCGAATACATAAAAAAAAAGACTAAACATACTTTTTAAGAACATTAATGCTGTCTTCCAAGTCTTGCTGGCTCTGAGAACAGCTGTCCAGGAAGTTTTTCCAATCTTTTTCAGAGGAGGAGCAACTCTCCTGGACCTGTGCTGCTCCAGCTTTGCTCAAGTGGGAAAGGAGCCTCAGGGCTTCATCACGGATCTGAGCGAGACGCTCCTCACCCTCAGATGACTGCTCCCCTGACGTCTGGGTGGCAGGACAGGCATGTCAAAATTAAAGAAAGACAAAAAGAGAAGCAAAGGGATTTGTGGTTTTTTTTATGCACATCTTACTAAATTAAAAAAAAAAACTTGAATTTCGTTGTTAAAGTCAGCATGCACCTTCAACCATTTATGAAATTATTTTCTAATACTTAACGCTTTTATTAATTAAAACAGCTGCACGGTAAATAATAAGAAAAACAAAAAGGTACCTTTAGCCTTTGCAACTTGGCTTCAAGGACCACAAGATCTCCTGATTGGTTAAAACAATCTTCAAGCTCCAACTTTAGATTATCCAGCCAAGATTTGAAGTCTTGAACAATCTCTGGGTTAAGAAGCAACATATGCCATAAAATAATGAGTTCAAAAGTCAAGGGAGGAAACAGGTAAAGAGGAAAGGAGGAGGAGAGGTAATGTTCAGAGTCAGATGGGAAGTGTGGGCGCGTCTGTGCTTTACAGTGCTTGGTTTCCCTGGCAACAAAAATCACTCAGTGGTGAGCAGATGTGACAAGAGCAGCCTTACTCTCCGAGGCACAGGTGTGTGTCAAAGCAATGAGAGTGCATCAGTGTACCTGGCGGTTTGTGTTGATGCAGTGTGGGTTGTGGTGGGTGGATTGAGTGTTCTCATGGGGAACAATGTAGGATAATCTGTTGCATCATCCACATGGACAGTGTTATTGTTTGGTGCTACTCTGCCCTGCTTGGATGGGGGATAATTTTCAGCCTTATTTAAAGTCAAAATTGCCCCATTAAAAGGAATGTTATAATTGCTTCCTACGTAAAGACAAAGCTGTAATTCTAGACTCTTGAAGATATAACTGCTCCAATCCCATTTCCTACCTTTGAAGTGCAGCTGTAGTCCCTCCTGCAGACTGCCCTTGGTCTTGGTGCAACGTTGAGCAACAGCCTCTGTTCGCTTAGCGATGGAGGTCAGATCAGAAGAGAGATGTGCTAACTCTGGAGAGGGATGTGATCGACTTAGTGAAGTCAGAGCTTCTCTAGCCAAGTCCATGTCTGCCCTCTGCTGCTGCACGACACTCTGTAGGTCCTTAAACAAAAAACAAAAAAAGGTTTGATTGGAACATTTGATCAACAAAACCTATTTCTGCACCTTGTGGAGTACCTCCAGGCTTCATTTCGGGACCAAATTTATTTTCTCTATGTAGAGTATCATAGCCAAATGTTGTACTGCAGTGAGAGCAGCAGTGGTTAAAAAAACCAAAGAAACAGTAAAAATACATCCCCGTAGGACTTAAAAAAAGATGGGAAAATACCTATTCAAATACAAGCAATGGTTTGAACATATCTCATAAATTTGATTTAAAACTTGAGGATTTAGGCAAGATAAAAGGGTGCACACTCAGACTAGCGGCTGGATGGCTCAGTTAGCTGGGTGTAGGAGTGACAAAACCAGGGTTCGCTTCCGAGCTTTATCCAATGCCAGTCCTTGGGAAGGACCATTTGCGCTTCTGCCTAGGGTCCCCCTGTGCCATTCCCCAGCCCGCATAAAATACTGGGTTGTATCAGGCATAAAGTTCTGCCAAACCACATGTGAAAATCAGTGAAAGCTAACCTCTGACAGGATATGGCGAATGGTGAACTTTGCCTTAAAGGATAGCAATTATGTATTACAGAAAAAAAAAAACCTTAAGCTTATGCTTGGATTTTGGTTGAGGTGCATTAACATTCCATAAAGGGCATGGCTCAGCTGGCTGTGCTTAGGAGTGAAACACTGGAAACCGGGATTTGGTTCCCTAGGTGTGCGATGAGCTTTATCCTTAGGCAAGCACCTTCACGGTATTGCCTAAAATCACCCTCTTGTGGTCACTGCCTTATGTAACCACAAGGGGTCCCAGGTCTGGGTCTTCCTGTGCTGGTTCCTAGCCCGGTTGTCAGGCAGGACATGTGGCTTAAAAATCTCTGCTAAAACCACCAGTGCAAATCAGTGAAAGCTGATTCACTGTGGCAGTGTCTGACAGGAAGTGCCAAAAGGCAAACCACATAGGAAATTAGCACCCCTCTGCCACTACGTGTGACTGTTAGAACAGCTATTTGTATCGTGGATGCAGAAATTCTTCAGTATTTCAAAAAAAAAATCTTTGGTAAAGTATACCCTGACCTGAACAGTAAGCAGCACAGTGGTGGACACCAAAATTCCCACTAACGAAACACAATTTGTGGGAAGCTAGTGCCTTACTAAATACCTTACAAGCTAACAGTCAGTCATTATTTATTCCGAACAAAGACATTTATCCAGAAGCAATTGTTTTTTGTTTTATATCAGTAAATGAAATAGTACAAAATAAAAAACTCACTAAACTAATAAGTATAAATAAGTCACATGTTTATATAAGAAATGTTTTATCTGCATATTATTTGGTTTCTTTTGTGTACCACAAGGGGGAGCTCAACTACCACTTGGGGTATTGTATCGATGTAGTTTGAGAGTTTCAGAACAGTTTAAACAAAACAGTAGAAAAACAGTTAAAGCATGATGTAGCAAAGGGGATGATTAGTGAATTGACATTGTAAATCGTATTGGATTAAAAAAAGAATCATCAAAATCAGTATTGCATAATGTTGCAAAAACCAGCAGGCACATTTATTGAATCCATACAAGTGAGACGATTGTTGCTTTAGTCCTATCACTTGTAATATGGCATCAGTGTAAATCAGTGAGTACTGTTTAAAGTTATTTGAAGCTTGACAGATTTGTATCAACTGCTAATACAACAAAGTTATAAAAAGGTCACACCTTAACTGCAAGAATGTCTTCGAAGGAAGTAGCTTTACTGAGGTCCTCTAAGGAACCCTCAACTGCATCCAGCCGCTCTGCCATCTGGGACACAAGGTCTTCAAGATGCTGCTTTTGAAAGCTGAAGTAGGTCAGAGCATGTTTGGCCTGGTTGTACACCTCCTGTGCATGGAGCATTTTCTTCCTCAGCTCTGACTCCAGGACCTAGTTCAAGAAAATCAGTTAGGACCACATACTGATCAACACAACAACCAAAAAGCAACAAATACATCTGCTGCAGGAGCATCAGACTGCCTGGAGAAAGGCACAACATTATAGGTCTGCAGCAATCTTTCAAACTAGTTTTTCCAGCTAGAAGTTCTTTAGGTTTTTGTCAAAACTTTCCGTTGATGATGGAATAATGAATAATGAACCATATGATGGATGTATGGATTTATTTTTAGCTACATCATATTTACCTGCATTTGTATTGGTGTTTCCTGCAGTTTGGCCCTCTCCTTCAGTTCTGTCAGCCTCTCCTGTAAGGCATCCAGCTTCTGTTCCCTCTTTTCAATCTCAGCCTGTGAATCAAAGTGGAAAACTGTAAATCACATCCACCATCACCTCCCTAAAATAGAACCATTTTTCATGCTCCTCCACATGCGGATGACAAGCTCTGACCTGAAATGTAACAAGATGGGCCTCTGCTTTCTCCTCTTCGCTCAGGCAGGCGATGTCACTCATCTCAGGGATAGAGGTGGCTGTCCACTGGTTGATGTCTTTTTCCATGGCTTTGAGGTCATCCCAAAGGACAACACAGTAACCCAGTCTCTCTGTGTTGGTTTGTATTTTCTCTGAGATCTGAAACCACCAAACAGCAGTGTGAGGACTGAAAACAATATAACTCCATCAACAGTAGAGGGTGGGTCTCTCTATTTTGCATTAAACGGTCTCTGTCTCTCTGCAACAAGGGGTGATTTGCTTTATGGGTGGTGGTAGAAAATTGAGGCATAATTAGTTTGACAGATGTGTGAGTGGGAAGTGAGGGGGAGACAGAAAAGCAGATAACCTGTCTAGACATGTTTGTTTTCATGTCTTCTTTGTGACAGATAAGCAGCATCTGAATCCCAAATTAGAACAAAATGTTACAAAAAGAAAAGTGCAAAGAAATAAAACTATTAAAAGATTCAGTGGGAAAGAAATTAGATACTTTTTTAGTAGAAGTTATTCTCTCTCAGATTTTAATCATTTTCTGGAAAGAAAAAAAGTAAACAATAGACAGAGGAGTAACACTGACCACCAGCCACTGGTCTCTCAGATTCTCCATCTCTTTCTGGATGCAGCACATATCAGAGTTGGGAACCTTTTCAACTTCTCTCTGCAGGTCTTCCACTATACTGATGAGCTGATCCATTTCATCTTGTTTCTCTCGAAGCTCAGTCTGAAGGATCTCATGCTACACGAGGCAGGAGGGAAACAGACCCAAGTTAAACACAGACCTCTAACAGGCTTCTTAAAGTCCTACTCCAATCATCTTTTCATCCATTTCAAAACGTTCCCAGTTTTCTTTAGATCACGATTGTCCCATTTTAAAGCTAAATTCAAAGACTTGTGTGGTTTTTTAGGACATAGTTTCTGCAGAGCTGCAATAGTTCATCAGATATTTGCCTCTGACTTGGAGGGGAGTGAGCCTGCGGTCATTTCGCATCATCCCTTTGTTTACACTCTCTCAAACTAGCTTAGAAAACCCTCACAGATAGTGAGCATTCTTGGAGTCATCCAGCAGTGCAGTTTTGAGCCAGATACCAGCTTAACAAAGACGTACATGGATCTATATGTCTGCAAGTGGATGTGTCAGAATGGGGCAGAGCAGGGAGTGCTTGTGTGTCACAACTACACATTTTTTCCAACAGCATTTTTTCGTCTGCTCCTTATTCAAAATATTTTAAATATAGAAATAATAAGAAATAAAAATTTAAGATACATTTTCTATATATATATGCCCTCCATCATGAAAGACAAATGCCCCAATAACATGTTAGAAACACTAAAAACACAATTTTCATTGGAGTAGGTTATTAATTTGTTGCTCAGAACTGTTCTCAACCTTATGCTCTGCTTATAAGACATCCTATCTACTTTAAAGTCATGTTTTTAGATTAACTATCCGATCTGTCAATGAGAGGTACTGACTCGTGTGAGGGTACTTCTGGCCTCTTGAACATCATGGTTATGGTCAGGTAGATTGTGAACAACAGCATGAGCTTTCTCCACAAAACTGCTGAGGATTGACTTCAGGTGGAGGAACAACCGGAGATGATCAACAATGACTCCACTCTGCTCCTGCCTGTAAAACAGGGAAGAAAAATATTCATTACATGGGGGGCCAAAACCAGAGAGTGAAATATTCTAAAGCAGACATCAGTTTCTTCAATTCTCACCTGTTAGTTATTAGTTTTTTGAGGTTTTCCCATGCCGTCCTCACCAGAGTTACCTCCCTTAGAGCTTCTCCTGCCAGCTCGCTGTCTCTGCGGGCCAGCTGGTTTCCTTTCTCCTCCAACCATTGCTGGGAGTGCTGCAGGGACTGCAGCTCATCCTCCAGCTGGACAAAGAAACGCAGCCTGGCGGAAACAGATCCAGAAGAAAACAATGGGGATTACCAGTCTGATTCCAGCATTATACATCTTATTTCTTTGGAGATCAAAGACAAATGAACTCATCCATCTGGAGTCTGGCTTGAGTAACACACATTCGATTCTTGAAAAACAGTGGGCAGAGACAAGATCTTTGAATAAAAATGATGCTCTTAACAATAAAAAATGATTCAACAACAGTTTGGCACGTCATATCTTTGCTGTGAATGCATGAACACATTGAGAAAAAAGCATTGCTAAACACTCAATGATTAGGTGTAAAAAATTGGAAAGAAAATGTAAATTAACTAAAAATAAAAATCAAATCATGTCATCTTGACATAATTGTATGCATATAAAGGTTGACTCTTACATTTTGTCTGGGGGAGCAGGATAGTTCCCTGATTTGTTCAGTCTAGACTGAACATCAATTTTACCAGTGTGTCTATCTTTTCTTTTTTTTTTTTTTTTTTTTTTTTTTTTTTTTTAAACTTGTCCTGTCCAACAGCTAGGCAAACAGATGAGAGCTGAGGGCCTCTTGTGTTGGACATATTTTATTTTAACAAGAGGGGCTATTCATCTTCAGACAAACCAAAGGTATGTCTGAATAAACCCCTTTTGTAATTGAGGCCAAACTTTATTAATTTCAATCATGTTTGAAAATCTTTGGTGTTGGACCGGACGGAAAAGGAAAGAGGGGAAGAAGAGAGAGGGACGTTAGAGAGAGGGGGGGGTAGGGGGTGATAATAGGAGGGGAAGGGGGGTAAGACCATGAAGCAGCATAGAGCAGACAGGTTTACTGGTTGTTTATCATTACGGTACGGTTCAAATGTAGTACAAAAAGGGCAGGGCATGTTCGCACACACTCAAATATTATCAACACACCTGCTAGCTGCAAAAATGTCCACATGTCAACATGTACACAAAACAGATAGTGTTCACGAACGCATACCTATGCCTTTAAACCAACTAGTGTGAAATCTTTCATTCATTCAATCATGGAAACTATTAGTGCAAAGGTGAGCTAACACCAGTGCTCAGGTGAGTGTTTATGTTCTTCTAAAATGGAGTGTCTATCTTTTCTTTTTGCCACAACAGAACTGAAAGGCTTAACAACAAAAAAGAAACCCCTAAAATGTTATGCAAAATCACACAAAGAGGGCAACAGAGATAAAAAGTTAAAAAGAAAAGGCCAGGTTTTTGCTATATTAGTTGAAATACATGCAATATTCACTCTGGTGCTCTGTTACACAAGGTATCATATGTTGTTCTTATTATTATCACCACCGATATTTAATCATTTAAAAAAAGAAAGAACATATTTCTATAAATACAAAACAAAAACTGAGGAACAGCATTTTATAACACTAATTAGAGTCCCAGAGGAGCAACATTTGAGGCTTGAAAGCTGAGTAAGCACCCTGTTTAGCATTATTTTGAGGCTGTAAAGGTCATCTTTAATTAGACTTTTTAGCAAACAGTTTATCGTGTAACCTGCACAATTTTGTAATTTAGACCAAAAAAAATCAAATCAAATAGACAGATTTTACAAATCGTCCCACTTTAATAGGTGAGAGAGGTCTCTAAGGTCCATCATACACATAAACTGTAAGAGACAGATGGAAAAAAATAATCCAGGGAATCCCTTTAGTGGATTTTAAAAGAATTTGTCTGTAAATGGTGCAAAAATAAGTAGTTATTCCCTACAAACGAGCAAGAATTCTATTTGTCACACAGCTGGTACTTCTTTAAGAAGCTCACACCTGTCCACACCCTTGAAAAAGTCAGACAGTAACCTCTCCTCCAAAACCAAAGACCTTTCTAAAGAGACCAGAGACAAGATTGTTCTGAACAATGACTGGAGCTTCATGCAAGATTTAACCTTGTGTGTACAAAGGATCTCAAGAACTACATGGGGGGACTGGTCAATGACCTGAGGAGAGCTGGGACCTCAGTCAGAAGGACTACTGTAGTGCTCCAAAGGTCCCTCTACTTCAACCAGCACATGTCTAAAGTTTGCCAGAGACCATCTTAATAATCCACAGGAGGATTGTGAGTGTATCATGTTGTCAGATGAAAACAAAATGGTATAAATGCCACTCGCCATGCTTGGAGGGGAAAAATAATTAAAGGAAAACCCTACTTCCTTGTCATCGCCAACCAGGGTTACATTACTAATTATTGAAGTGAACTTAGTTACTGACCAAATACTTATTTTCTTCACTATTATACAAATAAATTATTTTAATATAATAAAATGTGATTTCCTGTAATCAGATGAAGTGCACCTCTGATGAACATTGCAGACCTCATCTTTTTTAGGAGGGACAGCTTGCACAATTGATGACTTCCAATTATACATGTTTGTCTTTGTAATCTTTGAGAAAAATGACATACGTGGCTTTCTGTACACATCTTGAAAAACAACAGAAAACGGACAGATGAGAGAAAATTCAATTTAACTTGAGCTTTTACTCAAATGAGCAAAATCCTAACTGATCTGAATCTTTAAAAAAAATGCAATTTGCATTTCACCAAGGTGTTGCATTATTGATTCTGTATTTTTATATTCAATGTCAATGTCATTATCCACATTCACTGTTTTATTTGAAATTAAAGGTGAGAACTGGCTAAAGGTTTTTTAACTGCATAGCCACATAAGAGCTCTGAGGTTGTCTTAAGTTTAAAAATCGACATACCTGTTTTGAAATGCCTGAACAGAACACTCAATGCACCCCTCCTGTCTCGCATCGTTCTCCAGTTTCTTCAAATTCTTCATAACTTCCTCTTTTCTCTTCCTAAAGGAGCACCACAAGTCTCCCAAAGCATCTGCTTCGCTCTGTCTCCATCCAACTCCTCTCTGCACCTCCTCCAGAGCCATTGTGAGTGCCACCACCTTTTCCCTGCAGGACGTTCTTCCCTGCAGCTGACCGGTTTCTTCACGGTCCTTCAACAGGGGTCCACATATTTGCATGTGCGCCTTGCTCAACTTTCCATCTAGTGTCACGGCATCACCCTCAAGTTGGGCCATGTCTTTAGCCACTTCCATGATTCCACGAAGAAGTTCTTCTGCCTTGAAGTGGTCCCAGCTCCCCCGGCCTTCTACTGCCTCTTGAAGGCGGCTCACAGCCTTAGATGCCCCCTCACACTTCTCAAGGAACAATTTTAAGGAAGTCAGGCAGTCTTTACGGATAGAAATGAGACGCTGGGATTCAGCAAGGGGTTGCAGACAATCTTTCTTCCAGTCCTGGAGTTGCTGTTGGGCTTCAGGAGTGCAAAAGCAAAGTACAGAAGTCTCCCTTTGATTCAGAGTCTCTCTTAGCACTGCAAACTCGTGCAGTTGGGCTTCATGCTCCTTTGGAGAAAATATTCAAAAGGAAAGATTTGTGAAGTAGCAATCAACAGCTAAACCACAAAAATCTATGTAGACAGAAAATGTTAAATTACTCACTTTTAATGTATTCATTGCACCTCCAAGATCGGAGACATCAACTCGACAAGAACTTCTCACGCTGGAGAGTAAGTTTTCGCTCTTTTGGGTAATAATCAGCAAAGCCCGATCAAACAGCTCTAGCTGTTGCAAATGAAGCTCCAGCAGCTTATTTCTACAAAAAAGAAATTCATTGAAAATGTCTTGAAGGTTTGAACAACAAAATAGACTTTGCTCTTGCTGAGAAAAAACTGAAAAGCTACCTGTCTGAAATGCTAATTTTCACTGAAGTGCATCTTTCTTTAAAGAGGGTAAGATTGTCATCAAGCTCCTGGATTTGAGCTTCAGGAGCTGCAGGGTACAGACAAAGCCTGAGGTTCTCAAGACCTTCAAGAAGGGTCTCATAAGACGACAGCTCCTCCTGCATTTCCTGGAAAGAAAACAAAAGCTGTAACGCTGCATCATACAAAGTAGCAGTCTTTATTCATATCTGTACAGA
Source organism: Oryzias latipes (assembly GCF_053564925.1). Classification (NCBI taxonomy): domain Eukaryota; kingdom Metazoa; phylum Chordata; class Actinopteri; order Beloniformes; family Adrianichthyidae; genus Oryzias; species Oryzias latipes. The sequence goes on along the minus strand of NC_136260.1, from coordinate 15,896,425 downwards.
GGGAAAATGCAAGGATTCTACCTGGACATTTTGTAATTCACTCTTCAGCTTGACTTTATTTGCAGAAAGCAGCTGGGTGTCAGGGCAGCACACAGATTCACATCTGTCCAGCCAACTTTTCATGGAAGAATTCTCCTTTTCATATCTAGATGCAAAAAGAACCCCACATTCATTCATGTCATAAAAAGAAAATGAAAAAATATCTTTACTCTGACCGTGCCTCTATATAAATGAAAGGGTCACACTGGGGGAACCAGATATCGTCCCAGAGCACCTCGAGCTGAGTGCAAATCTCCAAAAACAGCACATGACTCTGACTACTTTTGAAAGCAATGAATGTACTATTTAAATGATTTCTTTCATCTTACCAACAATCTATAAGTTACATTAAAGACGTATTAGCCATAAAATTTCAAGAAATAGTTTCAATCAAATAAACAGATGTATTACAATAAAAGTGATTTCTAGAATGATTAAATCCTAAAGCTGTAAGGAAATATATGCACGGCAAATAGGGAACCTTTAAAGAAAATAACCATTCCTCAGTAAATGAAATACTTGCTTTTTAAATGACATCCTTCTGTTCACTCTAAAAGGACAGCAATTGTTAACAACATGATACTGTAAAAATATTTTATTCTCTTAGACTGGAAAACACACTGATGATGCGTTGTGTTTTCCTTCCCTTCTGTGGTGTTTTCATTTTTGCAAGCGTTCCAGCATTTACATATTTTTACCATAAATTGTACCTTTGCCACAGTGCGAGGAGGCTCTCTAATGCTGATTGCTTCTCAGCAGCCGTTCCTACTAACAGCCTCTGCTGCCTCTGGAGGTCGGCCACCTCTTCTTCCAGCTGGCTGCTCCTTGTGAGCCTCTTCAAGGCCGAACTCAGCGCCACCAGTCCTGGCTTTAGCTGCTCAATGCTCTGGCATACTTCCTGGAGTAAACAAAAATGCTGTTTATATTGATCTGACACACAAGATAAGAACTGAAACAGAAAGACAGACGCTTTAGTTTCTGCTCACTATGTGCTCCTGAAGGACTTTGTAAGTATCTGATGATGAAGAACAACATTTAATTGGACAATCCAGTTTCTCTTTGAGATCTTTCATTGTTTTCTTGACCTGTGAATACAAAAATATCATTAGATGTGACTTATAAATATCATTTATAAAGACATTAATGTACTTCCTGCTGCACCTGCTCAAGATTCTCTTTGCATCTCTGCCTGTAGGAGGTGCTCTGGTTGAACTGTGCACCCAGCTGCTCAATTCTGTCCTTCAGCTCATCAAAGCATCTCCTTGTTTGGACAAGTTGGGCCCGGATACGTCCGGCTTCTCCAGTAGTCACAAAGCTGGACAGGGCGTCACAGTCAGCCTCGATGTGGGTTAAAGCCAACTTTTTCTCCTCTAACCCTTCCCGTATTATCTAAAAAAAGAAGAAAATCCTTTTTTAGGAGTGCTTTCATCCCCATTTATGTTTTACATTAGACTGTGACCACAAAACAACCATTTCCTAACATTTTTTCTTACTAATCCTAGAATTTGCTACATAAATTTGAACCACTGTGATGTTAATATTTCTATTTACATGAGTCTAATTACCTACTTTAATTTATAAAATCAGTTTACAATGTTGGATTAAAAAAAATCCAAAAAGATGTGTAAAATTTTCTCAAAAAGATGCTTAAAAACCACACAAACCCAGACAGAGAAAAACTTACACCTAGAGTTGCAATTTGTTTCTCTAAAGGATCTGAGGAGGTGCAGAGAGCTTCCAGCTCCTTTTCATTCTCACTGATGAACAAAGAGATGGCTTCTGACTGGCAGCTAAAGCTCTCCCACTTCAAACACATTCTCTCCAGCTGGATGCCGCTGGAAGACAAAGACATTACTCTGTCATCGAGTGACAATTGGCTCACAAGGAACAATTACAGCCAGACTGAATAATGTACAAATGATGGAGAAGAAAAAACTGATTCTAACCATGCAAAGTAGGTTAAATGTTTATGCAGAGAATAAAACAATAACACTTAATGTATTTGCACTTTGACTGTATGAGACCTCAAACTATTCTATGCATGGAACACCTTCAAGGTTCATGAAAAAGGCATGCGAAGGAAGAAAAGGCTTGGATGCCGCATACTTCTCCTTGAAGTTGTTTTGAAGTTGTTTTAGTGCTTCTCTGGTGGACTGGGCCTGCTGCAGAGGAAGCTCATGATTCTCTGTGCCAAGATGAATCTCTGCCGCCTTCTCAAACAGTATATCAACTCGAGCAAAGTAGTCTTCAGACTCTCTGAGAAGCCCCTGATCACAATGAAAAAAGCACTTGATTAGTATCTTGTACTCCAGGCAGAAGCGGTCTGTGAATTGTTTCGTACAAAAGTTTTTTTTTTTTTATCTGTGCAAACCTTGTTTCGTGTCATTTCACTTCTCAGGCTGTCCAGGTTGTTAAAGATAAGCTCTTTGTGTAGCTCATTGTTGCTGCTGATGATGAAAGTCCACACTGCTTCTCTTTCCATGTCAAAATTCTGCCAAGAGCTAAGAATCACCTAGAAATGATTTAAAATCAAACATTTAGAATTATTTACAACTTTAAGCACTATAGTCTAAAATTTCCCAAAAAGACAAACACCAAATGACAATGTAAAGAAAAAACTCATTATGTGTGCTTTAAAAGGATGGGATTATAGACACAAACATGAGCATGCTGATATGACAAAGGTCCTGTGTACCTGCAGTTTGTTTTCCTGGATTCCAGATTTTTGGTCAGCCTCGCTGAACGCTCTCTCCAGCTCACACAGAGGCTGACTCAGCTCTTCACAGCTCTGCAGCTGACGGCAGTGGGACACCAGCAGCTCTGCTTCCCTCCTGTTAGAGTGCAACCGTTTCAGGTGCTTCTGCAAAAGCATAAAAGCATGATGCACTTGAACTTTTGCTCTACTCAAACAAGAAACAAAAGTTAAAGGTACCTGTGTTAATATTAGGATGGGAAAATAATTTCAGTTTCTTTACATGTCCTTCAATTACAATGCTTATTTTCATTTATTTAGTTACTTGTAAGTTTAAATATTTTTTATTATAAAATGTAAATGGAATAACTTTGCACCTTATTAAAGGGTAAAGTGATTTTTTTGAATGGCAAGCAGCCAATTTGTGTAATTTATTTGCTAAGTGCTAATTTGTTGCTCGGTAGTAATTAAGGGAAAGCATTACAAAGGCAAGCTTTTAACCAGTCATCATGAATGTCCTTTCAAAGAACTGACCTCTATTGCATCTGCAATATTTACCTGGTGAATAAGATACAGTTGTCTCGCTTCCTCAGAATTCTCAGCATTTAAAATCCTGTTGATTTGCTCCTCAGCCTCTTTTCTTTGGCTCAATAGCTCCTCCCGAGCAGCATGGATTTCGTCCCTCAGCTCCTCAAACTGAAACATAGTGGAGCCCTCTTCGCTCAGCTGAGGCAGAAGGGCAAATGAAAGATTGTTTTTGACAAATCGGAGCAAAGGGGGGAAAGAATGAGAAGTGTAGGCTTTGTTTACCTGACGGATTGAAGATAAAAGAGCCCGCAGGTCTGTTGAAAGTTTGGTCAGAGCATCTCTCTGTCTGTGGACTTCCACTTCTGAGCTGACCTCTGACAGCCCAGCGAGGCGGCTCCTCAGCCACACCAGGCTCTCTTCTCGAGCATCAACTCCCCGCTGCAGAGCCTGGTATCAACACACACCCAAAAAAAGACCTGTAATCGGACCTCCAAACCTATATCAGAAGACAATGAGTGCAAACGCACCTCAACGGCAGCGGTGACTTGCTCCTGATGACTCGAGTTTCTAGCCGTTTCTTTTAGGAGCCTCAACTGCCTTCTCTGAGATGAAAGCCAATCAGAAAGCTCACAGAACCTAAAAGGTGCAAAACAGCACTTAACACATGCTGATGCACTGAAATTTGAAACAGTCACCTCTAATCCAACTGTACCTCTCATTCCACTCTTTCCATTTGTCAGGGTGTTCCTCCAGTTTGAGGTAAGTGCTCTTTATATGCTCGGAAAGCTCTAAAACGTCTCTTTTGGTGGATTCCAGCATTCCATAAGCCTGGTCGTTGTCAGGCAGTTTGTGGCAAAGTTCCTCTATGTTTTTAATCCTTTTCTCACACAGGATCACAGGCTTGCGTTCCCTGAAGAAAGTCTGAAACACAAGGAATGTTAAAAGCATTGTATTATTTTGTCCAATTTCTCTCAGATGGGAGGCTCACCCTGTGCTCCTGGATCAAGCGCTCACTGGTGCAGGTGCCCGACAGGGCTTGCTGTTCTCTCTGCAACTCTGATCTGCAGTCTTGCAGAATCGTGGCCACTCGCATTTTCTCAACTTGCACATTTAAGCGAAGGAGATGGGATGGCACCTCGCCCTGGAGGTCCTGAGGAAACGAACACATATGAAGAGAGCACGGCACACTAAACCGTCCCAGAAAAGAAAATCAAATGCAGTCTTTTTTAAAAGAGTTAAAGAATTTTCATTGGAAATTGACATAAACCATGTTAAAAGTGGGGAATGCTCTCACCTTCCAGGTTTTGTGTAGTTTCCTAACTGTTTCTTGAAGCCCCTGCTGCTCCTCTTGAGGCAGAATGTCCGTCAGTTCATCGCATGCCTTCAAGAACACACTTAGGACTCGCTGGTCCAGCTGTCCAAAAAATTCCTACAACGTAAAAAAAATAAAAAAAAACATTCAAAATACAAAAGAAGAAGTTCCAATACTGTGGCCCTTTTTTTAAGGAAATGTTTGAACCTACAGTGTGTTTCTTAAGCAGTTTCTCAGGTTCTCCAGTCTCTCTTAAACAGTCCTGAGCTTTCTTCAGCACTCTCTCCAGCTCATGCCGGGATTCCTCAAACCTTCTCCTCAGACAGTTGTTGGCCTCTTCCTGGCGTCTCCAGTCCCCAACCTCTTTCAGCAAAGTCTGAAAATGATTGCAATGTTTTAACATCTGTGTCAGATGAAGCATGGCGCATAGAGGATGTTAGATTGTTTCAATGTATCATCTATGTGTGTACGTGCATTAACCTGTGCTGCGCTTTGAATTTCTAAAACTCTCTTCTGCAGCAGGGACTGGTCAAAGTTTCTGAGGCTTTTGCTGTTGGAGATCAGTCTCTGCACAGTGTGGTGGTTCCTCTCAATCACTGACAGACAACGCTTACAGTTCTGCTGCTGGTTTAGTAAATCCTGAGAAGTTTGGAGAAAAATAACAAAACTGACATTCTGTGTTATATAATGACAATGAAGTTTACACATCATGAAAGGAGTTTGCAATGCACTTTGAGCTTTACACATGCATTAAACACTTAAATTTTCAAACAAATACTTAAACTCTACGCTTAAAGTTCAGAATAAATCTTATACAGGCTTCTTAATAAAGAATAAGCATCTGAATATTAATACATCACAATAAGAGAACTTATCATATTGTAGTTGCCCGTGCTGCTGGTGGTGCCCACACTGAACACTTTTAGGACAGGAGATTTTCATGAGGAAAGTACTTTCAAGATTTGGATTACTGTTTATTAATACAATATTGCATAATAAAATCTCTATTTAAACGATTGTGTTGTAGAAGTACAGTGTAAGATTTCAAATGAGACAAGTCATGATTTTAGTATTCCTGTTATTATTCCTCCATTATTTACGTCTTTTAAGAATCCTATTTGAAAATGTTACATGAATGAAGGACTAACACAAGACTGTTTGGGATTTTTTAAGGTACCAAAAAAGATTTTTTTTTCCCCAGGCAACAGTGTATTTGTTTTTTTCCACCGACAGTGGTAGTGGAGGTTTTAGGATACTTCACAGATGACAACTTCATGAACAAAATTAAAAACGGAGCTAAATTTGATGCTTGAGTGAAATAATTGGGCAGAGGTCTGATGGAAATATTGTGTCACAACAGAGAAACAGCATGGTTAAATGGGATAAATGGATGTGGTTTTTTTTTTACTGTCCTACATTAACTTTACCACAAAGAAACTTGAGAAAACTTCTTGTTTTTGGTATTTGGGATTAATTTGCTGTTTTCCACATCAAAGAGCCTCTTTTATGCTTTTTAAAGTTCTGCAGTGGGCTGACTGAGTTTTGAGACAGCTAATTTGCACAATCTCTGTTTACAAGTCACCCTCTGTGTTTCTGCCTATAAATAACATGTGATCTCCTGCCCCCACTTAGCAAGTCAATTTATGAACAGCCAACCCACCGTTAGAGGTTTGGCCTAAAGTTAACCAGTCAGAGTGGGAGATTCATCTTACTCTCCTGGTGGTAGTGACAGATAGAGGGAAAGGGTAGCAATCCACAATACTGGACGGAAAAGGTTTGATGGCCTAATAACATCTGTGCAATGAACAAAACACAAATTAATCAGAAAAATTAGTTCTTCATCATCATATCTAACCTGCCACTTGAGTTTTTGTGAGCCGGGATCCCCCTGAGCAGAAGTGGTGAGAGTGGCCCGCTCTAAAGCTTGGTAAAAAGTACTCATGTGCTTCTCCATCTCCTCCAGCAGAGGCAGGAGGCCATGACAGTCTTTCACCAGAGAGGGACAACGTTCCCTCACCTACAAAGAAGCAAACAAAGGATGTTGACATACAAACATAGCAGTGATGTACAGTAAGTGATAAACAGTCATTCTCCTATGAATCCCACCTTGCTCAGCTGACTTTTGGCTGTTGCCATAGCTGCCATGACCCTTGCAGCTTCATCCTGTGGTGCATCCTTGGCAAGAAGCTGAGCGCTGCGGGCAGCCAATTTGTATTGCGTCTCCATGGCAACGACCTTTTGCTTGGTATTCTGCGATGAAAGGATCAGGTAAAGGGTCAACTCCAGCCTTGAAATTTACTTTTAAAGTCCAAATGTCAACAACCGGTGATTTGAATCAGAGCTGTAATTTCCTCATTCCATCATCCATAATCTGCAGAACATATTCTATGGAGGTTTGGGTAATGTTATGAATTTAACCTTAAACATTGTCTGGGCTTGATAGGTTGGACTGTAATGCTGATTAGGAATATGAGGTGTTCAACATGACCTTTAATCAGTTTGTTCGACTTCCTCACCTCCACATCCTGCAGGAAGCTTCTGACACTGAGAAAAGACACCTGAACAGGAGCATTTAGCTTGGCTTCTGCTGAGTCCAGCAGCTCTTTCAGAGCCCACACAGCTTTCAGATGGTCTTTTCTCCACTTTTCCAACTCTTCCGAGTGAGCATACTGCAGCAAAAGTTAAAAATATAATACACATCTTATTCTCCAGAATGAGTTCAACAACAAAAAAACTATTACAATTATTTTTACTTGTTTGACTGTGAGAAAAAGCTTTCTCCACCGTCCATTCATGAGAAGCAGCTGCTGCTTCAGATCGAGAGAAACCGTCTCGTCACAAGTCTCGATTAGAAAATTCCCTGCATCGTTCATGGCCGCATGCTGATCTATCCAGTGGCTGAGATTCCTGAAAAACTCCTGAAAGGAGGAAAGACTCATTAAAGCGACAGGGGAAGACAAAGAATTTGAGAGAAACAAAAAGTGACTGTCAAGGAAAGAATGGAGGAGAAATCCTAAAAAGAAACAATAGGAAGTAGCTGAAAGAAAGAAACAACGCTGAGACATTAAAAACTGGGGTAATTAGCTGTCTAATCCTTAGTGGAGATTTGAATCTGTGGTAACCATGGTAATGCTACAACAGGAACATCCTCTGTGGCTTGTAAGTCAAAGAGCGACTAATAGGATTCCTCTTGAAAGACAAGATACTGGAACAAGACTGACGTAAATTTGATTGCTACTTCTTCAGACTGAGGCAATTCTGTCTCAATCAAATAAAGTGTGAGGGGACCTAAAGGGAAAAAAGCAGAAGGTTGGACATTTGCATTCATGACAGTCATACCCGTTTAGTGTTCTCAGGCTGACTCAGAGCTTCCTCTGCGTCCTCCAGCCAGGCCTGTAAGGAGGTCACAGTGGAGGTGTACTGCTCCCAGTTGAACAGCACCTGCTCCAGCATGCTCCTCACACTGCGCACCTCCATGGACAGACTCCTCCACTGAGTTACCACTTCCCGCATAAACCTGCGCACTCCCATCTCGCCTTCATCCACTGTCGAATCCCAGAAAAAGGAAAAAGGGGTTTCAGTTAAATCCCATTTGTGCAACCAGCGCCTAACAATAGCCTGTGACTGCTTGACAGATTGGCCTCACTTTGAAGTGACATAACACATGGATTTTTGTGATTTATGAAAAAACATTGAGGCTGACAGCAACACAACCCACCGCAGACAAAAGTCACCTCAAAAACCACAGAGAGATGTAAAAAAAATCCCTGCTTGCATGCTGCATTGATTCGGATGACTTTGTCCGGCTGTATAAATATCAAGTTTCTGCATGAGTGGATCAATTAAACTAATAAATGCATGTCTCGTTCGCTTTTAAAAAACCCTCATCCAGACTATCAGAGGCCAGGGCCAACCGTATAACACCAGCAGGGCTAATTCATTCATTGGGCCAAACAAACCTGCGGCATCCTGATTTTTTTCGCCACACCTCACTTCTCTGCTCTGCATACCCTGAAGCAAAGCAACCAGCAGAACCTAATGAAACCAACAAGCTAGCTCGGTCTGCGCCCAGAGACCCGCAGAAGTGGAGCAGCCCTTAACTAGCAAATGGGGTCGTATTCCCCACTGAGAGCAGGGAGTGGAGGAACCTCATTTAGCTGTAGCCTGCAGACTCTCCTTTTCTTGCAAATTGTCAAATAAAAATCTGGGGTTCACTGAGCTGCTGAAAGACAATGGTTCATTAGTTACGGAGCTTTAAAAAAATAGGTAAAAAGCTTTGTCTGAATCATGGGACATTACTAAAAAAACTACACACACTTTATAGGATTTAGTGAACCAATTCTTAAAGAGATCTTGTAAAGGGGAATATTTTTAAAGCAAATAGAATTAGCAGTCTCAGGTGAAAGAAATTCCTTTCAGGTTCATCTTTTGTTCCAGATGTTTAAAATGGTACAACTTAATTGCACATTTTAACTTCTCACCTGAGCTGTCAGCACTGACATATGCCTCCGCAGATTCCTTCAGAGACCGGAACAACACCTCATAATTTTCAAAGAAGCGTTGCTTTTCAACAAAGGACTGAGGAAAACAAAAATGAAAATATCAGTACATGTCGTATAAAGCACATCGGTCTAAAAAATGTTAGGATTTCAATAAAAAATAAAGATTTTTTTAAATCTAGACATTCACAAAACTCAAAAGTTCAAAGAGTGTTTGTACTTAAAAAAAAGCCCTACTATGTAGTTGTGGAGCATCAGTTCCACAGACTCCTGTCGGCCATATTTGACGATCCAAAATTTCAGTTTGGACTCAGCTATCATAAGGAAGGCCTGCATGTGGTGTTTGTTTTCCAGAAACTCCATTCTAGCCAGATGAGCATTAGAAGACGTAGAAACGAAGTTCAGCCTAAAAAAGTACAGAGATCAGACAACTTATTCCTTTGGTGCAGAGTTTTTTGAAAGCAAGGGAATTGCTTTTTTTCTGGACAAACCGTTCAGCCATATCTTGGAGTTGGTCTGGAGGAACAGGGACTCCATCGACACTTCTGTCTTTATGAATTCTTTGAAAAATCTGCTGATGACTTTCCAGGCTCCTCAACACATCCTGTCCAACAAAGTTATAGGATTTTAAAACAAAATGTGAATAAAGCTAGAGATTCTCTAAATTTTTAACAAAAAATGTGAGAGAATAACTTCATAATGTTAATATTAGGGTCAGAGTGGTAAAAAAGTACAATTCTATTAAAATGTGTGAAGCTGTCTGTTATTTTTTTTTACTATCTCAGTCAGTTTGTTTAAAAATTGGTACAGCTCTGTAATTTTATTTAAATATCCGAGACTGAGAGAGTTTATGATAAAAATTCTGAATTTCAAGTTAACAAGTTTAAAATTAAAGTTTAATCTCTGAAATCAAAGTAAAAATGTGGGAGGAAAAAAATAATGTCACAATGTCAGCCTACATTTTGATATTATTTTAAGATTACCTTCCTCTTATTCTAATCCACTTGCCTTACAAATGTTCCTGGGGCCTATCCCACTTACTTTATGATACTTTACTTTTCTGGTCTATTTCCAATCATATGCACATATTGACTTCTTAGATGCAATTTAAAGTTAACCTAAGAGACATGCTTATGGACTGTGGAGGAAACCAAAGTGCCTGGAATGGATCCACAAAGGCATGAGGAGAACATGCATACCACACAAAACTGCCTCCTGCCCTTTTTATTTGGTGCCATGCTGACCTTGTGCTGCTCCAGGGCTCTATGCACAGTGTTAGCTGTGATATCATCTGCCAACTGGACAACCATCTCATCTCGCAGGGCTCCTTCTGCCTCATGCAGCCACACCCCAACTGTATCCAGAGGAGCTGGCAAGGATCTGTCCAATTGGAGATGCCAATCCAGAAGCTGCAGGACAGACAGGAGTATTGAGCAAAGGCTCTTTATACACACAGACTTTACAAAATTAATAAATAAATTAGCAAAGATGCACTTGGTTAAAGCAGTCACATTTTAATTTCTCTCACCACATTGGAGGCTCTTTCCCAGGCCTGTTTAACCAAAGCCTGATCCACCGTGAGCATCCCGTCCCGCTGAGTAGACTGCAAGGCTCCCTCCACCTGCTTCCGCCTCACCTCCAGCTGTACATGCAGACTTTTGAACAACTGAAAAGAAAAGCAAAAATCAATCTACTTTCTTACATGCTCTCGTCATCCCTGGCACCTTTTCAGATCCATTTTCAACCCTAAAAGTCTTGAACTTGACTGATAAAAAAGAAATAAGGAAACCCCACTTGCAGCTAAATATGGAACCTTTCCAGGGGCTTGGACTGATGAGCCAGACAGGAAATATGATGGCTGCTGCTTGATCCCTCTTGTGTAATGCCTCTGATTAAGTTAATAATAGGAACGTCTGTGCCTAGAGTGCCCAGTTTAAATGGCACACGCCCTTGCAAACACACCAACCTGGTACTGTTGAGCAAGACTGCCCCCGGTCTCCTGTGTTTGCAGAGCATCTCTCTCCAGCTGGTCGAGCCACATTTTGAGCTCCCTCAGGGCCTTTCGCTGTTCTCTCTGGATGCAGAAGGTTGAAGGATGGCAGACAAGGACAATGAAAGCAGGACAAAAATGATGAAAGACTTTAACTGCTGTGAAGCTTTACAAAAGCACAAAAAGATGAAAGAGAGCTGGATAAATCGTATTTGTCTCCTCACAGGACAAACGATCAAAAATTCACAACTCACTCAGATTAAGCAAGGTATTTTGCTTAAGACCCCCTGATACTTAATTAAATTTAGGTAAGCTTTAATGCTTTAAAACTTCATCTCCCGTGACAGCTCAGATTTTGCTAACTTGTGCCTATAAATCTGGACGTTTCTTTTCTTTAAGTTAAAAGCGCAACAGAAAATGATTTATGTGCCAACCATTTGCAGTGAAGAAAAGAGCCAGCCTGATCAGCACAACGTGACTGGAGCAGCTCTGCAGTGCATCAAAAGCTCGGCCTGCCTTAAAAACAGGCCTTGTCTGCCTACAACCTTTCCATCAAATATGCTGCATCAGTGCAAACCACTGAGGCTTACATTGTCATGCTAATAAAACCAGCAGCCACAGCACAAACTGGCAAGTTCCACAAAGAGTAATATCACAACCTATTAAACTGGACGTTTTCCTGTTATCATTGCTCAGACACCCTGAGGGTTTAATATTAAATCAGATGAACCATTCGGACTGGAGAAAAAGTGTTAACTTGTCACTGAGCTGCAGAAAACTATGGAAAACCTTCACCTACCTCCAACATTTCTTCTATATCACGAGGAGCAAGGCCATGCTGCGAGACAGAGGCCAGCACAACAAGCACCGGAAAGCAGTCACAACACAAACACAGAGAAAGGTAAGAAGAATAAAAGACAAATGTACAAAAATTGTGGGAGACTTGAGTGAAATATTGATGTTTTTAAGCCACATAAACCTTTTCAAGGGTTAAAACAAAACAGGATTAGCCAGATGTGCTTATTTTAATGTAAAAAGAACAAAAAGAATGTAGTTTACACATGCCATGGCTCCATTTCATGCACTTGGAGAGGACTTTTTTTTTGTGTGGAGAAAGGGAAATATGTAAAGAGCTGACACAATTTTGACAGCTGGTTACCTCTTCTTGCTGCTGTCCCTGTGCGTCCCTCTGCTTTCGCTGGGGAGGATATTTCAGGAACTGGGCTACGTATGTCATAACAGATTTTTCATCAGGCTTGTCTACATCAACATCTGAGGAGGGGAAAAAAAAGATGTAATCAAAAGTCACATTAACCTTAAGGTAAATGTAGATTCTTACAGGGAAAATTATTCCCAGTCTGGCTGAAACCGACAGGTCTGCCATGAAAACTGTCCTCTGCATTTCAGACCAATGTCCCGCTTTGGTTTGGACGTTCTGCCATGCTGAATCTCACGGGCTAATGGACCTTAATTACACCGATGTCAAGCTTGATTTGTTAGAGATGCTGCTGAAGGGCAGGCGTGAAAGCCACAGATGGTGTTTGGTGATGGCACTGAGGTGCTCATCTGATACTGTGACGAACCCTCTACTCTGTTTTTTTCTAAAACTGTGTTTGATAAAGAAGCGAATAACTAGAGGTGAGATAATTCCTCTTACTCCAGTGAGTCCAATTAAAGGAATTTCTAATTAGGGATAATTTGGTAGGAAAAACAAACAAAACAAAGGGGCTAACAAAGGTAATGTGATGTTGTAGAGATGTGGATATTTCTGTTCAGCTTAGTTTATTCGAAATGCAATAGAGAATGTAACATACCCTCTGGATCAAGGAGCTGTGGAATGCCCAACTCTGTCTCAGCCAATAAGAAGGCTTCCTGCAGATTTTCCCGATTGGATCTCCTTCGTACTCGCTCCATGTCCACCAAATTAGGCCGGAGGGCATTGATAAGAGCGAAGAATGCCAAACCTGTCCGCCAACTGGGACCAAAGTCCTTCACCTCAAGCCTTAAACATCTTCGAAAAACAAATTCAAAAAGTCAATAAACAAAAAGGGGTTTTCTCTGGTGCCAGATTTGCAAAGAAAAGTCGTCATACTTGGTGGATGTCTGCTGCACCCATCTAAGTAAGGCCTTTCTGGCTCCACCCTGTACGGGTGGCAGGGGTTTCCTTTTGACGGGTGGGCTGGTGGTGTCAGTGCTGCTGGTTGAGCTGTCCATGGAGGAGGTGCTGCTGGACAGCAGAGGAAGCTCTGGTAGGCTGCTGGTAAGTTCTTCAATCTTTGAAGAAAAAGAAAAAAAAAACAGGAAACCGGGATGTGTCTGCTTTAATTATGGTCATTAATGACATTAAATACCTACAGGATAATACGGCGACACAAAACCCTTCTAAACATGTAAATCTGTTACAGACGCTGACAGTTTTAGGATTTTGTGTGGCACGTTTCCACTGTGTTCAGTTCATCACATCATGAGGATTAGCCACAACAGTAAAAACTTGTAGCTTTGCATTTTTTTATACTCAGTAATATAGGCTTAAATGGGCAAAATTATATATATATATATATATAAAATGCAGTTTATAGAGAAAAAAATCAAAGCTTTCCAACTTAAGAAAGCTCAGAAGTTTTTAATTTTTTTTTTCCTTAAGGTCCTCAAAAGTAATTCTGACTTAAAACTGAAATAATTGAGTTTTCTTAAAGAACAATTAAATACGTGTGATAAATGTTATTTTTTTTATGTCAAATTAAAATGAAAACAATAACCAAAAGGAACTCTTTGAATCTATCTGTAAGGGTGAAATGGACTATTTGCCTTTCTCAGCATTTAAAAGCATTTTCTCCTGTTGATGTGTCTATTAGGAGCTGTTATTAAGTTCTTCTTGACTGATTCACTGCAGAAGTGCCTGAGGTGACTGCCGCTTGTTTTCATTGCAGATGCTTCAAAGAATTGATTTTCCAGTTAAACGTCTTTTTTATTCAGACAAAAGAGGCTCTTGTTTCCCTCTTAATAAGCACCCAGCTGGGTGTGTGTCAAGTGCGTTAGCTATCAAATTGAGGCGTTTTGGTTTGCGAGTCTAACCTTGAATTTTTAGAGCCTGAAACTTTCAGGTTTTTCAAGTAAAGTAAATTCACGAGAGCGCTTTAAAATCAGGTTACCTGGTAGTAAAGGATGATTGTCCACACCAAACCAAGAACTATTGAAGGGCGTCCATCCACGATGTCCGTGGAATTGATGTTCACTAGCTTGATCTGTGAGAAAACATTTTTAAATGATCTCAACTATGGCAAAAATGCTGTCCACGTGAATTTATTTTTAATCCCCCACATAGCTCACAGTTTTCCTTAGATTTTGGAGTCAGCCATACAAATATTGTGACAAAAGGATGAAAATAATTCCACCCCTGTCTTTTTTATTCTTCATATTCACAAGAATGGAAAAGTACTAACCGGAGATCCTCTGTAGGCAGACTGGAGGCAGATAAGAGAAGAAGAATGAGTTGGACTTGGAAGACAGACAGGAAGAAGTACTCTAGATACAGCTGACTGAAAGCAAACGCCTTATTGACTACGATGACAGATACTGCGGCATCTCTAAGGTGAGATAATGTGAGTGGTCGGCTGAGAGGGGAGATCTATCACAGCCGCACAGGCAACAGGGATTACATGCAGCAGGGAAACATGGGATGAGATGGGTATAGAGTGGCAAAAGAAGGGGGTAAAAGGAGGCTGTATGCTGTGATATGGTGAAGTATTCTGTATTATCAAACAGCGGGTCAAATTATGAGGACGCTGTAGCAAAACAGGTCATCGCACGTTGATAAAACCGCTCTGTTGAGGTGAAAATGTAACTTGGAGGAGATTGGGGGCACGGGAGGGCAACATGGGGAAACACCCGATAAAAACTGATAAAAAAAATGCATTACATGACTTCATATTAGAAACACAGTAGGATAACCTGACAAATCAAACCAGCAGTATGTGGCTGGAGTTGAAAATAGATTTGGGGCTGCACACCAAAAGAACAGATGTGTAAAAAAGGCAAAAATGTTTTCAAAATTCTGCATTAATTTATGGGACGTTTTGTTATTTATGGGAAATTTTTTGTATTCTTGAGGTCATAGTTGTTTTTAAATGATCAGGATTTGCCTCTAAAGTGGCAGAAGAGGTGTTATTCACCAGTTTCCTGAATTCAAACACAATATTACCTTGCTTTTCTGGAAAGTGGATTCTTTCAACTGTTTTCAAGTTCATGTCTTTGGAATTTGGGCCATTGAAAAAATATTATCTGTGTTTATCACCTTGATCATTCCAACGCCATGAGGGAAATGTTTTTTTTATTCATTTTACAGCCTTTAGGAAAAAAACAAATCAAATGAAGGTGAAATTGTGGTTGAGCTTATCAAATTCTGAATAACAGAAAAGTATTCAGAAGGTCACCAAACATGGACATGTACAGCTGCTCTTCCACTGACATCTCACCTTCAGACAGCAGATTCCCATCTGAAGGATTAACCCTTTTGACAAACACAGTCCCATTTGTGGAAAACATATAACTGTTTTTGGAGACAGAAAGTATTTGTTGGGCTTTATGGATGTATTGAAGATTCTGAGAGTTTTTCTATCAAAAAATGTAAGCCAGTTTACAGATAAAGTCTAGTTTAGAAAATTATTTTTGTTTCAGGGAGAAATAAATAAATGCAGGTGTCAGGATGGAGAGGAAGATAGAAGGGAGGCATGCCAGTGAAGGTCAGGATTCAATATCTGAGCCCACGAGGCACCAGCTGATCACAGCATGCGGATGCAACAGTCAGACAGCAAATACATCAAAAGAGCTCCCACCTTTCTACCCTCAAGGAACTTGAGAGCTGTACCAATGTTGGCGACCCAGTGGATCCTCTTCAGCTTCTTGCCCTGCTCACATGGCTGGAAGGAGAAGGACAAACAAAAGCAATCAGAAACAGCTAAACCCAAATTTATGATTTTTTTTATTGCAGCATACATGGGTGTGTATTACACAAAGACAAACAATGTTGAATAAATCTAAAAGAAAATGTTGACAAAAGGCAAAAACTGCAGATCCTGAAGCAGCGTGAGAAAGACACAGGGGCCCAATCAGAGCAGGCTAGAACAAATAGGATCAATAGGACATCCACAGCTTACACCTTAGGCAATATTGGCCAAAAGAAATCCTCAGGATGTGTGTGAACTCTGATCTGACCTTGTTAATTTGGGATTTCTTTCCTAACTCTAGCATCTCAAAACACGTTGATCGATTAGCTTTTTCCTCATCTGAGAGAAACACTTCCTGCATAAGCAAGTATATTTGGCCGGTTTGGGCCCGCTGTGATTGTTTCAAATATAATGCAGCTTGACATAAAGATCTGGACTGTTTGAAGTCTTTAGCAGTCACATGCAGGGGAAATGACCCTGAGGCTCACCAGCTTTTGTCCAGAGAGAACTTCCAGCAGAGCCAACAGCATCACTCCATCTTTGATGTCCTCAAACAAGTCCTTCACTTCCAGAGGTGGGGCATGCTGTCAAATAAAAGTTTCAAAAACACAATTTAGTAAATTATCCATTCTCTTTTTTTATTGCATTAGTTAACAACAATTCTTTTTTGCATTCATTTTTGCATGATTTCACAATTTACAGTAGCTTGTACTGGCATAATAAGCTGGTAAAGCATTCCAAGAATGCAAACACCAGGATTTCAATTGCATTAGCTTCTGGAGACGGAATTTTTCATTTCACCCATGGTGTTCAGAGCCAACATATATTCCCATAAGAAATACAAATATTCCAGATTAAAACATTAATTTAAACGTGTGAAACATGGATAAAGCAAATCCTCATGAAAAAGGTATTTAGAGCCCTGTCAGAGTACAGCAATGCATTACATTACTGACAGCTGGATTCACCCAAAGCCTCAGCAGACTCTGAATGGGCTCCTCAAATCCTAAAATATGCTGATGGGTTCAAACTCTATCTTTCCCACTGACTTCCTCCCTGACCTGACACAGACTTCAGGAAATCCACATATCTCTGTTCCTGCCGACAATTTTTCTTAAAGCACAGTCACATGCTGGGGCTGAGGGGAGGTTTAGAGGAAGGGGGGGGGGGCTATTCAGAAGAGTGCTACCATCCACGGAGAGATTAGAGGCGAGAGGTGGGAGGGAAGACAGTATCCTTGAGTGTGGGTTTCCACTTAAAAGTGGAGTGTTTATATGGTAAGACTGAGAAAAACATATGAAGAGGGGGGTTTTTAATTTGAGAAGAGAGACTGTCAGTGAGACAGATTGCAGAAGACAGGCAGAGAGGGGACGCTGACCTTACGTCTTTCAAAAATTAATTAGAAAATAAAGCGGGTCTTTGTGATAATTCCTTTTCTAATGTCATTTCATGGCTTTAAATATGAGAAAATGCAGACAGCACACTCTCCTCCGAATCACAACATGACAGCAAAGGCTCTTACAAAGGCGTCACTCAAAGGGATAAGTTACAGCATGAGCTAATTGAAGTTAAATTCACCTATTTGTTGAGGATAATCCCAAAGCTAATGAGGAAATTTTAGAGTAATTACAAAAATAAGAAAGTAATATTCATTTCCTCTGCAGAGCAACACGAGGAAAAAAAATAAATCAAGATCCTAATGAGCTAATTACACATGAGTGTCTGGGTCATAATTGATTGTGAGCAGAGGAATTGGGTAATGTGTGCCATTATGTTAATCTACAAAAATGTAAAGACCTAACAGGTTGAAGGAGAGCTGATTTTGGCTTCTATTTTGTCAAAGTCTTCTTAAAGTCAAAACATTCTGTGCCAATTCTATGTAAAAATGCAAATGTAAACATTTTTGAAAATAAAAGCAAAGTGAAATGAAAGTGACTGACAGCAGAAGAAATCCCCCCCCCCCACAAAAAAATGATGAAACTGACAGGAAAAAGAAAACAAAGAAGCCGCAGGAATATCTAGCTGGTTGAAAAAAAAGGAAGAAAAAATTCCTGGCAGCTTAGTAAATTAAGGCAGATATTTTATGAGCCACTAAAATAAAATCCAGTGGTAAGAGAGCCTCACTTACTGGTTCTTTAATCTCTAATAACGCTTGGTTGACTGATTACCACTAAGACTGTTTTTCTGGAAATCGCCTGAGCGGCGATGAAACCTCTGGCCACTCCATAATTAAGCTTTAACCTTCTCAGGAAGGATTTGTCAAATGGAAACTTGGGGTTTTGCTTGCTGAGCCCCCCACCAACCTATCACTCCACTGTGGCGATTGCAATTTAAAAGCTTCACTCACGAACCAAAACTGTGTCTTATTTTGATGTCCGCAGAGCAGCAAAACACTTCAGTGACTCCCTTAAACAAGAAAGTGGCCCTTTAACATAATGAAATTCACAATCTGCCTCTTTTTTTTTTTAGTTTTCATCTTTGCAGAGATAATCTGGTGAACTAAGTAATGACAGCCATTAATCTTCTGTATAAATTACCAGCTCCAATACATCCCCTCTCTTTAGTCTGGGGCTGTATGACTTCTTTTGTTATACCTGTGGAGTAGTAAAGTAGGGGGGAGGGAACTTATAGTGAATGGAAGCCCCTTCCTAACCCACCTTGCGATTAATCACACACCTTAAGGCGCTCAATTTAGGACTTGTGATAACTGGAGTGGTATAATCATCTGCATTGCTAGCAGCAAGATCTGTCCCTCGGAGGGCAAAACTTTTCTCTCTCTCTATGAAATCAGTAAAAAAAGGCCATTTTCATCATCAGAGAAGTTGCAGGTATTTGCTACTCTCACCATCAAAGCTGTGGACCTACGCAGGCTCATAAAACTTTAACTTTCTTTATGTAAGTGGCTATTTTCCACTGTGCTCATCACAAATGTCTCTACTCCTTCACAAGCCTCAGGGCGACCATCTAGACATTTTGGAAGACAAATATAGGCCAATCAGTGTCACCATGGGAACGTCAGGCATAAGGTGAAAGGGTATTTTCCTGATGGGCATAAAAGGAGGCAGCAAAACTATGCAATTACTATTGGCGTAGAAATCAAATATATCTTGCAGTGGAACAGCAACGGGCTGAATCCATTAATTATAGTCAATTAAAACAGAATTTTAATGAAAGAGTTTTGTTAACCAATTCATTTCTGTTGTAGCTGAAAAAAGACATGTTAACTTGATTCTTTTAGGTGAAGAAGACACAAGGCTGCTTGGTTTGCTTTGAAATAAAATGGTTTGGTTATCTGATTGATGTCTTTTTACAATTGCAAGGGCGAAGCTGAGGAAAACCTATCACACCCTGATCTGATGCGGAAAGTAGACGCAGGAAGAAAAACTGCCTCCAAGCACCTGTAAAGCTCTTTAATTAACACTTTTGGTTTATCGCCCTGTTATCACTCATGGGAGAAAGATTCCTGTGGGAAGCAGAGCTTTCTGCTACTCATTCACTCCAAACTGTGTTAACAATTTACAAAAGGTACCACAAAGGCTGATTGGTAAGGGGATTCAAATCACATTTTTTGTTTAGGAGTAACACAGAAGTAAATCAGTGACAACTATTGTTGTGGAGTTTAGTAAATGTTTAGGAGGCATAGATTCAGATTATACTGTATGCAAAACAATTTACAACCAAGTTTGTATAATTTGCTCAAATATCAATAAGAACAAAGATTTTTTCCCGAACCAGGGGCAGAGCTACAGGGGGAGCAAGGGAGCAGCTGGCCCCCAGCAAAAAGCCTTGCAAATGCTTTGAAAAGCATTTAATAAATAAAACAGTTTAAAATGTCTTTTTTTATCCTTTCATTTGTAATGACTTTCCACCCTCCTGTTCTCACATGCCACCCTTTCAAAGTTTTCTGCTGCCAGGTTTTGCTAACTAGTTTTTAACTGAGAATCAGCTTTATAAGTTTGGTGGCTGCATAGTGGTTGGCGCTCTTGCCTCACAGCCAGAAGGCCCCAGCTGGGACCTTTCTGTGTGGAGTTTGCATGTTCTCCCCGTCCATGTGTGAGTTTTCTCCAGGGACTCTAGCTTCCTCCCACTGACCCAAACCATGCTTCATATGAATTGATGACTCTACATTTTCCCTAGGTGTGACCGTGTGTGTGCATGGGTGCTTGATTGTTGCCTTGTGACAGAATGGCAACCTGTCCAGGGTGTGCCCCACCTTCCCCCTAAAATGGCCGGGTTAGGCTCCGGCAGCTAATGAATATAAAACGAGTTCAGACAATGAATGTACGGCCAAGAATGAGTGCACAAGGAATTTGATTCCAGTAACTTATGCAAATGTATTTTTTTCTACAAGGACAAAGCATGCAAAGCATAAATAGGTGTAAAATAAACAGACATATGTGCAACATTTCAATTGATTGAAAACCTTTCATGTGTGTGGTTTTGTACAGTGTGTGGCGGTGCAAAGTTCATCAGAGCAACAGTTTTGGCTTGCAGAGCTCTGAAACGCCAGCCCGAGGGGAAGAGTTAAAAGAGATTGTGTCTGTGGTATGAGGGGTCTGTGGAGACTTTACCAGTCTTGGACCAGTACAGGTCCTGGACAGAGGGAAGGTTGGAACCTATGATCCTCACATGATTAGTTTTTGATTTTACAAGTAAGTATTAGCTAAACACCACTATCTTTTTACTTTCTTCTCTACAACCTGAGAAACCGTCTGTTTACCTTTTTGCTAACAACTGATGGAAAGTCTTGCACTCCTCATTCCTGTTCCGTTCCGGTTATAACCTGTACCTCTGTATATTTTTCTTCACTCACTCAGATGATAGTGACATATGAAAAGATCCGAATCTCCAAAAAGTCCTGTCTAAACTCCTCTGTCAATGAAAAAGGTGCCTAGAATTGCACCTTGATGCACTCCCAACTCTGTCACTCCTATAGCCCACTACACCCCTTTTATTCATCTCATGAATGTCTTGCATCACCAACATGCATCACCTCTGTCAAGTTTGAGTATGCATAGTGGTTAAGTGGTCCTGAGACCTGAATCTCAATATTCTAATAAGGTATTTACCCCTCAGAGCCAATGTTAAATTAATTTTCTGCTCCACATCAGCTGCAGGCCAAAGCTTCCACAGCTGTCCAAATCAAACAGGAAACCTTGAATGCAGCATCACTAATTGGAATGACACTTAATGGGGTTGCATTGTCATACTTTCAACATTTTTAAAGGAGGCTGAAGAGCACGGTGAGGCGGGATGCAGTAATTACAGGCAAATGAAGGCCACCTCGTGTGGCTGCAGATGTGTGGGTTAGACTGCCAACACCTTAGGGAGGTTTTAACTTAGATGCCTCTATTTTGAGCTGTTTAACTTGCCCAATGTTGAGAAAGAGAGGTTATTAGGATACAAATTACTGATTGCTGATTGTAGAAATAAAAAACTGAGATAATTATGCTGTAAATCTGTGCCCGAAGCCATGAAGGAATTAAAGAATAAGAAGAGAATCATGTGAGAAAGAATGACTGAGTGTGTGGTCTTATCTGGAAAAGTCAGTCATATGACTGGCTCTGAACAGGACTGCGTGCACACAGAATGAAGGAAAGTTGGGTCATTCATGGAGCAGGAGCGATGAGTGGTGAAGTTTTCAAAGCACAAAGCTGGCATAAAGCAATGGGGAGAATCAAGCAGACCCTCTTACCTTTGCCAAGTGGGAATTGATCCATTTTGTAAAGGTCCTTTTCTGCACTGCTTCCTGCTCATCTGCAAATCAGAACCCAGAGCGTCACTATTAATCACATGCGATAATAAATAAATAAGGGATTAGAATGCAATCTTTGTTTACGCTTTAATCTCTACTTGTGTTGCATTGTGAGAGTTGATTGTGTTTCAACTCTGATGTATCACTTTGTGTTTGTGAACTCAGTCGAAACATTTAATTTACATACAGAAAAGTGTATTTTTTCTCAAAATTAAAATGTTGATTTTAATAAGTCTAAAAAAAAGCAAGAAGCAGCTCAACTTTGGTTTCTCTGGTTTAAATCCACATCAGGTTGTTTCAGGTGGCTGCTGCAATAAAGGCCATTTAGCAAAGGGACAATCAATAGCAAAGATGTCTCCTGATGTCCCTAAAAAAGCTACTCAACTTATCTGAGAACCAAAAAAAAAGGAAAGGCCGTCTCCCTGAACTGTTTGTTCAAGCTAGTATGTTTGAAGTAAACATAGAAACACTTTTTATCCAACATGCAGTAGAATCCTTAAGCACAGGAGCAAAGAGTGAGGATTTTCCTTTACCTTAATGGAATATCTCAACGGTTTGATTATACTTAAGTTGGTTAGTGTGTCACTAACCAACTGTGAGCACATGTGAGTGTAAGGAGGGAGAGAGAATGGAAGAGGGGGGGGGGGGGGGGGGGGGCTGCAGTTCATACATAATGCAGACACATTCAAGTATAGTCATACATGCGACTGAGCAGCCCCTGTTTTATAAATTAGTCTTTTGATTGGGTTCAGGAAGAATCAAATATTGATAGTTCAAGTATTGGATCAGAATGGGAAAGATTTTGCATGGTGGAGCAGGTACATGTGTGCAGGAGAGCACGGCTGCATCTTCTCAGGGACGAGGTGACTTTGAACTATCGATGCACACAAGCCCCACACACACGAATTTCTCCCCAATCAGAAAATAAAAAGAAAAACAAAAAGAGTATTTCAGTAAATCATCCAAAAATTCTCCCCTGTAGTGAGCTTAAGCATTATAAAATATCAATTGAATTTACTTTCATTTCCAAAAAAAATCCCCAAAATAAGAATTAAAATAAAATGAGTTTTCTTTCAAAGTTAAATAATATAAAAAAACAATATGGATGAAATCCATAAACAGAGGCAGAGGAACATACATTTTCACTCAGCAAAAATATAAAACACATACATGCAAAACACACAAAAACATAACACCAATTTGGAAACACACTTTTTAAAAATCAGCCCATTTCTATTAATATTCACACAGCCATTAAAAAAAAAAAATACCCTTCAGGGGTATTTTAGTTAGGAAATTGCAATGCAAAAGGCATACTCACATACACACACATTACACACAGTGTCAGGCACGTACAGCTTCCACGCTGCAGTGCAACACTGAATCACACGCCTCCTCATGCACATTCAGTAAACTTCCTCTTCTCAGTGGGGCTCACAATCTCACTCACCGCGGAGGTAATGGTAAAATCCGGCCACCAGGTTGAGAGACTGCTTCTTTTTAGGGGAGCTTTCCACTCCTAATCTTCCTTCCATCTTGCACCCTGAACTGTACATTATCATAAGTGTCTTCAGAGGGCGTCCAGGACAGCCATGCCACTTGCCCTTGCTCCTGCCCTTGCTGCCTCTTTTCCTGTCTTTGCGTCTTTAAAGAGTTCCTTAAGACCTTCAGAGGTGACAGCAGAGGAGCTGTCGCCCTGAGGTGATGCAGAGAAGCAGCAATCCTACTCTCAGGGATCCTTCTCCGCGTCCTGCTGTCCTCTGTCCCGTCCTGCAGTAACAGGCTGCGGACTCAGTCAGACTCTGTTTTTCCCGGCTGTTAAGCAGCTGGGGAGTGTGATGTGAGAAAACCCATGATACTGAACATATTTGTGTGTGCGTGTGTGTGTGAGTGTTGCGCAGTGCCGGCTTGCCTCAGCATCAATCTTTCCTGCTCCCTCTCCCTCTCACGGACCCTCTGCCTTGGTCCTCCCTCATCTTCCCTCTTTCTATGCATTTTTCACTGTAAGCTGCAAGAACACCCCCCCCCCACTCCAAAGACTGGCCAATCAGAAAGCATCGGAGTGAGTGATGTCACAGCAGCTTGGTCCTGATGAGGCACTGGAGGGCTGAGAGCTTGTGAGGAGGGCTGCTGAGCGGGTTGGTAGACTCTGACAGCGCCACGCTCACTTTGACACGTGCTCCCACACAGCGTCGACACGACAGACGTTTAGGGATCCTCGCAGTGCACTCCTGATACCAAACACATGTGGCATTCACAGGCTAGCACTATGTTAGCACAAACCATTTTCTCTGACAGACCTTGAACTCACCTCAACTGAAACACAAAAACAACACTGTTTTTTTAAGACAACTGAGAGGTTTTGGATGAGAATTTTGGTATAAATTGTATACATTTGTTATTTATTTACAATTGACACACATATTCAACACAATATACTCATATAAAGATAATTTAATGATCAGTAAATGATTTCATCATAGTATTGAAAAAGTATATGAATAATGTGAATAGGGTTTGCATGTTATTATTCCTGAATATACACATTTCCTTACTAGTTAGGGAGTTGCTATAAAAGTAACAGCAGTGTCTATCAGTCAGAAGGTCAGTAGTTTGATTCCTGGTACACTGCATTAGCTGCCTTTTACATGCCGCATGCCCTTGAGGAAAGCACAGCAAATGCGAAGAGTTTTGTCAAAGAACAATAACATTTAAATGGAATTCTTTTTAGGTCCACTGATATACATCACTCTGTTGTTTTCTTCTTTTTAAGCTGTTCATGAAAAAATGTATAAAGCAATATTAAAAAAACTGTATGTGTTTTGGTAAATGGCAAAAAAAGCTAATAAAATCGTTTTACTCCAGCAATTTGAGTTAGTTTAGTTACTTATTTACTAACATGATGATTCTTTTTTTATTTTTAAACCTTTGAACTCAGATAACCTAAGAAACAACTCTGAAGTTTTGGGCTGAGACCTGCCAGTATAGAGGCAGTGTTGCATGTTTTCCTCTTTCTTTTTTAAATCGTGTCCCCCTAGTTTAATTTGCACCAAAAATATTCAAGCTAAAAAATGAAATGTACAAAATCAAACATAAAACACCAAAAGAGAACTGATTTTGTGTTTTATTAGTCTCTAAAGCTGCTCTGACTAACAGTGACAATTGATCATAGATTTTGGCTGGACAAGAGATACTGTCTAATAACTTATCAATCTGTCTAACCTGGTCTCCTTTTTTCAGTCTGTTTATTATTCTCCTATTTATTTGCCGTTTCCTCTGACACACAAACAAACATGCAAAAGCGAGCACACAGGCACTGCAGGCTCTGGAAATATTAAAAGCACAGGACTCCTCTTTGAATGCACATTAAAGGACTTTCCTGGAAAGCAATATCCACCCTGAAGAGCCTGGTGGGTCTTATATCAGTCTTAAAGATGAAAGGACCATTCATCATTTGTGTGATTTTTCTCTTTTGTTCTTCGAGTTCTCCCCATAAGGGATTTTAATTATGAAAGTCATCAATAACCAATGGCAGCTGTCATCCGCTATCTGTCTGCTGATAATCACCCTGCTGACACTGTTCCCTTTAACAGGCCTGAAAGTGGCCGTCACAGAGCCCTCACAAGCCTCTTTGAAATGACGGTCTGTTTTTCATTTCAGCGTTGGACCTGGTGTAGATTTTTAAGTGGTAGACAAACTGGGACCTCCATAAAATGTTTTTACCGCTTGCTTCCATCTCTACATTTCTGCTACTCCAGTCCAGAAATCTATATTTTTATATTTGTAGAAAGCAGAATCCAGCTAAGCTTTTCTATTCGCTCAAACTGCTGGTCAATAACGATCTTGCAGGAAAAGCCTTGGCCCATACTGCAGCAGACTAAAATCCATCGTTCTTGACACACTGCTGTTTGTGCAGAACCAGTCAGCCCACACATTAACACTGATGTAAATAATGAAACAGGCAATATTGATGGATTTTCTAAATTAAAGACGTCCTAATCAAAGAATTTTAGAGAGGCGACAGAACTGTCCAGGGTGCTGAAAGTTTGATTGTTGATTTTTGAGAATAAATTCAAGGAATATTGTCGATCTTAGCTGAACTAATATTGCTCTAAAACACAATAGATGTTTTCGTCTTGTTTGTGAAGTGAAAAAAAGAGAGGAAGCTGAAATTGTTCAAACTACATAGAAGAACAACCCCAGGACAAAGCAGCAAAACTAGATGAAGGGGATTTCCAGGGAGTTATTAGACGTCACCATGGGAGCTGAGACAGACGGACGGGGCACACAAACACTCCTGGAAAAGGCTGAAAAAGACCTGCCCTGCTGCATGAGTAGAAATACGTCGTCTCCTTCAGGCTCCAGATCTCAGGGGTCTTTGCACCAGACAAGTAAAAGAAAAAGATGAGGCATTCAGAGTTAAACTAGAGTGAACCTCAGCTGGTTTGGATCTCTGCTGGAGCCCCTGGCAGGCCAGAAAAACACCAGATCCCTCACTGAGGTTGTGGAGGTTGGATGTGGGTCAGCACCCTACGCTCATACAACTATGTGTCTGCAGGGCGTGATGCTTCCCGATGAGAGAAGGAACAGTGTATTTTTAACCATTAAAGGAGGGGAAAATCGTCTTCTGGAGGGTAAAACTGCACTGTGTCTGCTCGTATTGTAATCTCTACAGCCCAAGGATATTTGGGTTTTCTGTGTGAGCAACTAAGAGTTCCTGTTTGGCTTTAGATGTTGTATGCAGAGACAGAATGCCACCTAGTGGACAGCCAAGACTTCAATTGTGTTACCCTGTCCTGAAGATGCTTAAACAAAAGGCAAACCAAAATAAAGACCTACTAGAAAATGGATAAATTAAGAGAATTTGAAATGCAGACTCAATAAAAAATGTAATTTTACCATTCAGTCAGAGATAAGCATATTTAGACTCATTATCCTTACATTGTTTGGGCTGACAGACATTAAAATAAAAGCTGCATCCTTTAATTAATCTCTAAGAGGAGTTGGAGGGGAAGTGCTTATTTTGTTGTTTTATTAATGTTAGAAAAATATTTTTGCTGTAATGCATCTTCACAGGCTGTAATGGAAAAAGCTCGTTTCAGCTATCATGCACTAAATGGAGGGTTTTATTTTGTACTCCCAAGGCATCCTGTAATTGTTCCATATTCTCCCACATAAGTGCACGCATGGGGAATCCACCTCACTGACACACAAAGTGATTTTACAGATTACAGCAGCTTTTTAGTCCCTTTTCATCGTCAATAGCATATTTATCCACTTCCTGATTCTAGCTCTTTTACTCCAACCTCCCAAAAAAAAAAAAAAAAGAAATACACTATCTCTGAAGTACTTTAGCTCCAGCTCTCAATAGCACCCTCCATCATGCTCTCAGCACCCCTACTCAACCCTCACATGTCCATTCAGACGCCCCATTCTTCACGCCACTTCATCTGGAGCACATTTTTACCAGTCCAAACCAAAGTGCTGAGACGGAAGTCAAAAATGCCAAGCCATTAGCATAGCTAATTATGCTTCGGTAATAATGACACCACATTAAAGGGAATAAGAAGGGGGGAACAAGTCAAAGTGATTATCAAAACAAGCTCTTTCCTCTCTCAAGCTCCTTCTCTTTTTTAGTAGCAGATGTGCAGAGGAGACATTTTGTCTGTGACAAGGATGCCCAAATATTGCAGTGTTCATCAAAATCGGGCAACTGTTAAAGTCATTTCGGCAATTTCTGCACCTGCGGTCACACAAAGAATGAATGTAACTGGAGAAAAGTAAGGGTATTTGAAATGATGTAGCAAAAAATATGTACTAGTGTGAATTTTTCCTATTTCAGTCAATTTTAAGAAATTCTGCCAAATCGATAATACACTGATATCAGCAATGTGCCCACAGATTTGTGCTTGTTCAAGTCTATCAACACAACAATGAATCCTTTACTTACTCAGGGTCAAATAAACATTCTAAAATGCTTTAATCATAATAAAATAAGTTACAAGAAACGCATTTGTTATTAGAACCCATCTCAGTCATTTAGTTTTTGGAAATTACTTTATAAAGAGGTCTACATAGTTATTTTGATTTTTCAGAACCTTTACTTAAATTCAGAAATAACACGTAAAAACCACGTACCTTCAACATTTCTGGGTTAAAAAAAAAAAGACAAAACATCTATAGATATTTAACATGTCTGCATGTATTATTAAACAACCAGTATTCAAAAACTGATTTTTAGTCCAAATTATTTCAGAATCTGCAAAGAAAATGAAAAGAAATGCAGATTTGCAAACATTCGTTGTCTTTTAAATTGTTGATTTTTTATTCAGCAAACCCCTCACTGAGATCTAATAGGTTTCTCTATTATTTTATAAGGAAGCAAACACAGTTTCAGCACCACACACAAACGGACACAAAGCATCTACTCCACTGAGCGCCAGGGGTCACCTCAAATCACCACAAAGGGGCACTAAGAGCATTAAGACTTAATTTGGCTCTGAGAATCATATTCACCTTGATGTTTCTCTGTTGCTCTCCGCAGACGCATGTGTGTGTGTGTGTGTGTGTGTGTGTGTGCGCGTGTGTGTGTGGCGTTGTGTGAGTGTGGGAGTGGGTCAGACAGTCTAAGCTCTTTATCCGGGTTCAGTAGCGCTCCACACATTACATGGACAAATAAAGTGAAAGGACTGGCGTCAGCACACACCATGAGTCCCGCTGGTCAGGCAGTAAATTCAGTTATGCTGTGAAATAAAAACACCTGCTGGAGCTGTGCCAAAGTTATTAACCAAATCCTGCTTTGTGCAACCACTCTCTGACTTTTTATGCTTTATGTTTTACTCAAACCACCTTTTAAAAAAATAACAGTGTAAAAGCTATACCTTTCAGTTAAAACAAAAACAACTAATAAAGCATTTCTAGGTGATTAAATGCAAACTCTGTGCTTTGCTTTGTTAGCTTGCAAGGTTTGTGGCTGACAAAATAAAATCTTGAGTCATAAATACAGCACTGTTTTATTTCACAGTAAAGGCAGATAAAAAATAAAGGTAATAGATAACCTTACTGGCAAATTTTAAAGTTAAGAGCAGTGTTTGTTTAAAAAAGGTACATTTGAGTCACAGTTAAGCGGAAAAACTAAAGCTCTGCCGGTGAATTTGACCTGTTTGAGGTCAAGGTTTACCAGTGATCTGCTGATTTACTGCCAGAGGTAAAATATCCCACTAGGTCACCAACAGAAAAAAGAAGAAAGAAGAGGTGTCTGTCAGTGGAAGATAAGAGTGAGGATGGTATTGAAGAGAGAAACTGGATATGTCTTTGGGTCAAAATCACAAGATTATCTGTATGGACAGTATTTGGTCCATCTGTCAAAGTTATCTGACAGCTCAGCCTTAGAAATATCACCAGATCAGAAATGCTGAAGAGACTCCAGCACAGGGAAAGGGTTGCAGCTTAAAGACCCACTCCGATGGAAATAGTATTTTTAACACGTTCTTGTTGCATATTTCTGATGCCGGATGATATATATTAAGAAAATTAAGATCAAAATTGCATTTCTGTGTATTTCTTTGTTTTATAGTGAATCAGGAGCTGTTTAAAAAATAAGCTTACATGTGACAAAGTAAAATGCTCTCCAAATGGGATGGCGAAGTGGGGGCGAGGTTACTCCATGCCAACTCAGATGCAAAGTTCTGATGAGCTACTGCCGCTCTGCAGAAATTATGTCCTAGAAAACGACACAGCTTTATGTAATTTTGGCTAAAAACAGCATCATCATAGTCAAAAGACCACTGGGCATGCTTTGAAATATAGATCAAAAGATGGAAAGGCGACTTTGAGGCTAAAGATAGTTTAAAGCTCACATTTAGGCTCGTTTGGCATTAAATCTCTACCAGTTCAAAGAATAATGTTAAACGTTAGAGACCAATATTACATCAAGACTTCTTTTGTAAAAAAAAAAATGAATGAAAAACTGAAACTTCACGTCAGGACGAGTCACCTTTAAAGGTGTGACATTTCAAAGTAAATGAGCACCATTTGACCTTCCATATTTTAAATGTGGGACTTTCAGTGAACTGATCTTTTCAAATGTCACTCAGACCTTGACTGCCAGTCAGGTTAAAAGAGATTACGATCTAATCTGCAACAGGAGCTGTCAATAGGACATGATCTTGTGCAGCAGTGTGTGGAAACACACACACGCATGAACAGAGGATTTCATTCAGGAAAAAAATTCTCTTTTACAAAAGCAGACTGTGACAACAAGGTCACAGGTTCAAAGATCCTCTGGCTGTCATCGACTACAGCCATGGCAACAAGTCAAGAACACAATCTGGAAAGTCAAGGAGAAGAAGAAGCCGAATAAAAAAAAAGTCATGCTGTGCCTAACTTCTGGCCTGGCAGCCCTAAATACTCGCTCTGGGTCTGTTTAACCACTTAACTAAACTGCTGGCTCCCAGCGGTATGACGGGGGAGCAAAAAAGATGCATGGCTGCTATTTTTACCTCACAGTGGTGGTTTTGGAGTCTGACTGTGATTCTGGGCACATGTGCCTGTGTGAAGTCCCGGTACCCGAGTCATGTCGATGAATGGCAGTGTCACAACCAAACAGGAGGCTGGCATGGCTCAAGGTGACCGTCTGCCTGGGCCTTCTTTGGCTGCGACCAAATCATAATGTCGCCCCTGGCAACGAGATGTCAACCTGGCTGTGTGCCAGCCTCAGGATCACAGCCAGACCCACAAGCAATCAGAGACTTAAAAACTGGTGGCTTTCTTTCTCTTGTGTTCATCCACGGCTTTTTCTTTCTGCTTAATCCATCAAAAGTGAGTCCTTCAGATGCACTCAATTTTACTGATTTCAAACTTCTCCCTTCAACCGTTCCTTCCTCTTTAAGTAAAAGTATACTCCTACTCCTACTAATTCCACATTTACGAGGATTCTGCCTCATTTGCAATTTGACAGAGTTAGATTGCACATCGTAAAACAAGTGTGGCGGTGTCAAGTGAGAGCCTCTGCCACCCGCATCACATTTACAGGTACGAAACTGAATGGGAAAAACAGCGGATTGCTTTTCTCCTTAAAGAGAGACAACAAATGAACAAATTCCAGAGCATATGGATGAGTTCAGGCTGGGAGGTGTTCAAAGCAGCCTCGCCATTCTCCGCCATATGGTGTCACTAATTGCTGTTCTTTCTCAGTGACTGAGAGGTGCAGCAAAAGAGGAGGCTGAGGGGAGAAAAACACGGCTCCTAAACTGGGACAGAAGTTCTGATGGTTCTAAAGATGGTTTCAGGCAACAACTTTCCAATTACGCCTGCAGGGAAAATGACATGGTGGGGATTTGAGGAAATTTAAGGATGTTGTTAAGGATGAGGGAAATAATCTAGTCAATTTGACCTTACAGGATACGAAAATGGCTCTAGGTTAGAATTAAAGGAAAACTCGGTTAATAACGAAGTAGAGGACAGCCAGGTTTTTAATTAATATATACATTTCCAAACAAAATTTGGAGTGAAACCAAAAAAATGATTTTTTTAAAGGCCTTTTTCAATCAGATTTAAGTTGTAAGTGAGGAACAGATTTTAACAAAGTAAAAAAAAAAAAACACATTTAACTTTTTCCTGCAGACAAATAAACACAGTGCAGCTCTTTGATCATCACAGGTCTTTTTCCCAAGAGGATGGGCAGAAACAGGGAGGCAAATAAAACATCACATCACATTAACCTCTGTCTGCCCCTCATCTAAATGAGCAAATGAGGAAATACAGAAACAGAACTCAAGCTTTGTAACGAAAGTTCAGCTTTTAAACTTTTATTTATTACTCTGAACAGGATTAGTGGCAGCAAGCTTCTTCATCATCAGCAAATGTACATTTATACTGTGTCTTCACACTTCTATAAGTGATAGAATAATTAGGGGAAACACATTAAAATATCAATACTTATCGATTTTCAAATTGCTTCTCCTGGAATTACCTTCTTGGTCTATTTTTGTTTTTGTGTAATATTTTTGCTGTAATTATAATAAATTCAAAAAGAATATTGAAAAAAGACAATAAGAAAGAAAAAAAGGACAAGTAATTAAAAAGAGAGAGTTAAAATGTATCAAATTCATTCTGCTAACTTTTCAAATGAACGGCGACGTTTTTGTACATTTCTCTTTTATCTTGACTATGTTTGCTGCAGTTCCTATTGTATTTATTAAGATGTAGACCTTCTTTTAAAAAAATTTTTTTTTGATTGGCCACCTCTGTAAAATCAGCTGAATCTTAACCCAAGAGAACCCATGGTGGCAGAAAAAACAACAGAAATGTGTCCCATTTGGTGTGTAGTACATTCTACATAGTTTTCTTTAAAGTAAAATGGATCTGGGGTCTTATGGGTAAATTGTTAAAGTAATAATTTTTTCCACAAAAACAAAATATATTATCTGAAGCTAATAATTTCTCTGATTTTTTCATTAAAAACAAATGTAAATATTAAAATGTTTTAAATTTCATATCGATTGCAGTTTCCTTTAACATGTTCCTGCATTAGACGCCAATTGTACTGAACAGGCATGTTTGGAAAAACATGGTTTCTAAAATTAGTCTCATTTGGATTCAAAGGGTGTACCTGCACCTGCACAGAGTGATGCAGAGGAGCCACGTGGATGCTGATGCTGCTCTCAGCTCTCACAGAAACTGCCACTTCAGATGCCGCACAGGAAGAAGCCATATTGGGTCACAGCTCTGCTGTCACCTGACTTTCCTACTTTGTCAGTGTCACTAAACTGAGCCCGGTAAACAGGGAAGCAGTTTCACAATAAAAGTTCAAAGAACATTTAAGCATTTCTGCTCCAGAATTAGTAAAAATATTAAAACCTCATTTCTGCTTTTGTGTTAGAAACTCAGCAGATGTAGGACAGACTCAGGATTCAACTGTCCACAATAAGAACTCCTGCTACCACTGAGTTAAGAAAGAGGAACAGGCTTTCTCTAGACGTCAGCTTCTCTGGGGATTAGCTGCCCTATTGTCTGCTCCCCTCTTCTGTCTGTTGGCAAACACACAGTCAACATGTGCCACAGAATCAGTAAATGCACACAAACACTGATAAAAAAATAATACCACAGAGTCTCATCTGCTCCTTTAATTTCCCCACTGACAAAAATCCTCCAAATTCCTGAAAGTAAAAGGAAACTGATTCAAGTCACAAATGATTGTGTCACAAAAATAAGCCCATTTTAGATAAAGGATAACTTGGCATCCATTGATCTTCCTTTGAATGCTACAGGTTACAGATCTTCTGTGTTTTGATGTTTAAAATGCCAAACATTTCAAACAAGGGTACTTTAGATTCCAGGGCTGCACAGAGGTAGCAGTCATGATCATGAATGCACTTAATGTGTCTTAAGTGCTGAGTCACCTCTAAAGATGCTGCAAGTCCAAAGCAGCAGCAGTGGGTGAGTAAGCATTTTGCACCTACCTTGCAGTCTCTGCACCACATTGGCTATATCCTTGTCAGAGCCTCGGTAGTGCCCAGGAGATGCCATGCCACAGCCCTGAGGTCATCAGAGTCACGTCCCCGTGCAGCACCCTAGCAGAATCCTCGTGCATCAAAATGCTCTGCAGCACTTTGGGGTCCTCACTGACTGCAGCATCTGAGAATCACGTCCAGCTTTAATGTGTTTCCTTTCTCAAGTCGTTCCTGTTTGACTCTGCAGTCCTGACACTTAGCAAAGCTCCTCCCCTGATGATGAAGAGGATGTAGGTGCATACTGTAAGTGTTTGTGAACCTGCATGTGTGGACTGGACATATCACAGGCCTCCCTCCCTCACCCAAGACCATTGCATCTGCAGGAGGATGTCTTCCTCCACTGCCACCTGCTGTCCTTTCAAAATAAATGCTACAGAGACATGAGAATTGTGTGATTTACAGAAAGTCTGCATTTCTGCTATTCAAATAGCTCTATTAGATGTTATTATTCATGTAAACACCATATATAATGGTGTGATTTGACTCTAAAATTAAATGTTTTTATTTCTTTATTTTGGAGCAAATAAGGGCAAGAAAAAAATATTTGAGAAATCAAAGCAGAATTTGAGGTTTTAGGATGAGTTGGTTGAAAAAGTTCTGGTTCAACAATTCTGTGGTAGATTGTTCAAAAGTCCACCAACTTTTGATTTTTCATCTCATGTCGTCATTACTATTAATTATTATATTTATATATTATTATTATTATTTTTATATGGAAATAATTTAATAATAACATAAGCATTATTATTTCAGGTTTAGAATATTTATAGAAGTTCCTTATGGGAGCAGCATAGGATGTGCAACAAAGCCTCCAAAGTATTCTTCACTTTAAATTGTATTTAGCTGTTCTGTCTCATGACGTCTTCATAGCTGTCAGCCATCCTGCTGTTTGTGTCAAAGAACAGTTTTTTACATTCTATTAATATATTTTTCCTGAAAATAAACAGTTTTTGGGAGCATTTGCATCTATAAAAAAAAGAAAAGATCAGAGTAAACAGCTATTCACAAAAACAAAACAACCCTCTGCTGGGAATCTCCAACAACACTTCCAAGACATTGTACTTCACAATAAATCAATGTTACTCTTTGAAATACAGCAGAGACGTATGATGAGGCACTTGGCTGTGAGCACTTATCACGATGTGTAATTCCATTAGAAAAGACCTTTCATCGTCATCCATAGAGAGCGCTTTGAAGAGCTGAAGGAGCAGCTACAGCACTGCGGCGGCCCGCAACGTCATTCAGGAAAGGGAGACACAGGAGCTGGTGCAAGGAACACAATAACTAACAAATAGTCATTTGTTTATTTTAAACATTTGGCAGCTTTAAGTTTGAGAACCTACAAAAAAATTGGGTAAACTAATCTCTTTAAGTTATTATTATTTTTACTTTTTTTTAAATTCCAGAAATACTTTAACAAAAGCATCAGCATGAGCACAATATATATATATATATATATATATAAAAACCCAGAAGATCCATGATGTATGCCGGCACTTTAGCCATCATTCATCCCAATCTATGTGGTTGTCACAGTGGGTTGTTTGAGTATTCAAATGTTGTTTTGCAGCAGGAGTGGACTGCTGAGTCCTACACTTTCCTGCAGCTCTGCTTGGTGTGACCTCTGCTGCCGAGTCCCTCTGGACCCAACAGAATCAGCAAAAGAGCGAGCCCACAAATACTGCAGCAAAGATGAGCAGAGACAACATGCACGGGTCAATACCAAACCTCCCTGCAGTTGCAAAAAAACTCACCCTTTTAAGCAGTGTTTACTTATCTAATGACTGCAAAGGCAGAGCACTGCATTTGTGTTAATCCCTTCTAAACATAGTCAGCAATTTTTATGAAAATCTGACCTGAAAGCTGTTTAGTAAGTTGCATGTTGCAGTCAGTGTATTAGCGAAAGATTGTCCTGCAAATCTTTTCATGTCCTGAAATATTCAAACTGAATTGTTTTTGAAATATTGGGTTTTTATTTTTATGTGAGAATAAATGCAATGAAATACTGTCAACTGATTTGATATATTTGACATCACAGACGTGCACTTATGAGTCAGACAGTGGAAAAAGACAAGCCGAGTTGGAATTTCTCTGGTTAAATGTGAACCAAGTCTCAATTTCTATCACTTTAATTGTCAGGTGGGGAGAGCTGTGGTAGCGTGAAGGACCCAAAATGCAGAGACGGAGGCACACGGTTCAAGGGCAAGGGGATTTAATCTAAATAACAAAAGGCGCTGCAGAGCAGGGTAACAAAACTACAACTAAATTTACTGTGGCATAGCATGAAAAAAGGCAGAAGGGAGTCAGGGACGTTAAAGACATTACATGAGAGACATTAATGACGTTAATGGACCAGCACAAGAGGAAGGCAGAGACAAGACTTAATACAAACAGGAATGACAAGACACAGGTGAACATGATCAGGGCAGATTGGGACAGAGGAAGTAAAACTCAAGAACATGACAAAACAGAAAACCTTTCAAAATAAAACAGAAAACAGAACTCAAACATGACAGAACAAGATATAAAGGAAAAACCAATACAAAAGAAACTCAAACCATGACATTAATGTCACAAACTTGCAAAAGAGAGTAATTCTAAGCTGAAAGAAAACACTGATGGGGTCTGTTTTTTACTGTTGTTTACTTTAATGGAGGGTTCAGTGTGTAATGTCTCCTTCTTCTCATAAATCCTCCTAGAGCTGTGGAACGGTTCATTTTCCAAGTGGAATAAATTGCATTTAGTAATAAAAACAAAAAGAGTCTAAATTCAGCTTTAAGACGTGAATGCAGCAGTTACTTTACCAAACCTTTAGAGTGACGGATGTTTAAGAAAGTTTCAATGAAAATACAACCACTTTATAACTGGGAACTCAGAAAACAGAATTTTGTCCTTTTCCTTACAATTCAGTTAAACAAAAATGATCTACAACTTGTTTCTCTCTACCCATGTAGCTATAAATACATTTTATCTCGCATGTGCAAATAAATGATTGTAATTACTAAAACTATGTAAAAATGTTTTCTGAGGATCATTCAATAAGTACTCCATTTTGTTATTTGATAAATAATCTACACTTTATATAAATATACAGTATATATAGAAAGAAATAACTCAAAAGTTTATTTCTTTCATGCAACAAATTGCTCTTGACTTTGATTGATATTTGAATGGGTCTAATGCAACACGGGCGACCATTGTGCGGAGATAGAGGAGCCAACTTCTGGTCAAAAGATTGCAGGTTCAGTTCCTGCCAGCGTGCCCATGTTTGCAAGAGTCATTGGGCAAGTCACTGAACCCCCCCCCCCCCCCCCAATTGTTCCTGATGGTTATAGTTTGGCATCAGTCTGCAAATGTGTGTTTGAATGGGTGAATAAGACAGTGACAAAGCGCTATACAAGTGTACAACATTTACCATTTACATAAGTACTGCAAAAACGTCTAATGATGATTAGGAGTAAGTACACTGACATCATCTTCAATCATCTTTGTTCTTTCTACTCAATGTTTTACTTAATATTTGAAATGGGATTAATAATCTTTTATTGCAGTATTTATTTATTTTTAATGCTTGAAATAAATCAATAAATCAAAGCAAATCTGAGTTTAAAAAATTAAAAAATAATACAGTCAACCAGAAGAGAACATTTAAATAACTAAAAAAAACAAAACAATAAGGTTAAAAAGCAAGTTTGTTAAGGGAAGAGCTAAATTAGACTTTGATAGTCAGGAGGTTGATTTTAATTAAAGCCGTTTTCACAGCACAAGGCTCAAAGTGTCACACAACACTCTAAACGAAAAGGCTAAATGAGGGTAAACCAACTAGGAAATTTCATTTGAAATATTTACATCAATTTCAGATTTAGAAAATCTGAAAATAATTCATTTTCCTTTGTAAACCATATTTAGAGCAACAAATTTTGTTTAATGGGTTTTAAAAAGGACTGAAATATTTATTTCAGACTATAAAAATGAAGCTCAACTTGTGCAAAGTGCCACTGTGATCTTTTGTGTTGGTTCTTAGTAGCTTATTTTTGCAATAATTGAGGACTTTCAAATTCTGGAGTTAGTTTAACCTACAAAGCTTTTCCATGCAAAAACAGGGCAGCTAACTCCAGTTGGTGTCAAATATCCACTAACACCAGCTCTACATCTTACCATGAGAGCTGGCTGCTTATTTTGGACAGGTTTTACAGCAGAGGCCACAATTAAAGGAAGTTCATGCTTTCTTCCGGTTATTCTTTCTCTCACTGCCAGCAGAGAGGCTCCGCTTTTTCAGCCTTTTTCTAAAGCATTCAATAAAATATCACCAAGCTGGTTAAAATGACTATGAAAGAGATTAAATTACACATAATATGTTGAAAGCCTGACAAAAAATTTCGATGTGAAAAAGTTTTAATTTTACAGTAATTTTATTTTGAAGCTCGGTAGAGCTTAAAATGAAAATAAAAAACCATCCCATTCCTGACCTGGAGGACTTTTAGTAAAAGAAGGCTTACAAACAGAAATGCTGTGAAAGTAGAAATGTTTAAAATTCAGTTTAATAGTCTTTCTTTTTGAACTACTTTTTCACCTTGAGGATTTCTCTTTAACGGAAAGTCTAAAAGGTGACTGGCAGACAGAAAAAAACGACTTTAAGGTATTTATCATTTCTGACAGGAAGTGTGAAGGACATTCCTTTGGTGAAAGCAGAGGAACTGACTGTTACTTCACTGTTGTGATGACTTTTTATACATTAATCAACATAAAGGAAATGATGGGAGAGGAAACGATTACGGAGACACCCTCCCTTACCACCTCCAGGATCTCTGTCCTGGACAGATAAGCCACTCCTGTTGCTAATTTCAAGCAGAAAAGCAGGAAATGTGACTGTCGTTTTCCGCTTCCATAAACATGAGGACTGCCAGAGTCGGCTGCCAGTCCTGAGCGCCTCTGAGCTGCGTCTCCCTTGGAAAAAAAAAGGCAGGCGCACTGACAGGGAAAGGGAGCAAAGGAGGGGAAAAAAGGAGGGCAGCAGGAAAAAAGACGAAACAGAAAGACAGGAAAAGCTGTCAAAAAAGGAAAAGACTGGCAGGGACTGACAGAGGAGTGGGGAAGAGAGGACAGGAGGGAATAAGAGTATCAGCCTCTCAACTTGTCATGGCTGCAAACAACACAAATCTCTTACTGGAAATCCTCAACTCCTTTGATACGGGTAAGTTTGCTTTCTTAAACTGTGATTCCCCACCAGCAGCTCCCTTGATGTGGTCGATGGGATTGGCTTTGTTTTCTCCCAGGAATTTAAGACTTTAAAAAGTGGCCTTTTCTGAACATTACTTAAAGAAACAAATAAGAAAAGTGAAGAAAATCTTTGTAGATTTTGCTAAAAGGCGCTCATCCAACCCACAAGAGACAAAGATGTGCTCCTGCCTCTTTTTTTTTTCACCCTTTAGTAGCCCTAAATGTCATTTCCAGATGGATCAGTGTCTGCTTTTTTCCCTCTAAACCAAAATAGGAGAACGAATTTACTGAAGAACTTGTGGGTTTCA
Source organism: Oryzias latipes (assembly GCF_053564925.1). Taxonomy (NCBI): domain Eukaryota; kingdom Metazoa; phylum Chordata; class Actinopteri; order Beloniformes; family Adrianichthyidae; genus Oryzias; species Oryzias latipes. The sequence goes on along the minus strand of NC_136260.1, from coordinate 15,857,623 downwards.
GCACTGCACTTTTTTAAGCATTTTGTGGCAGGAAAGGGGATCGTTTTTTCTGGCAAAAGTCCAACAGGATTTATCTTATCCACTGCATTCTTGTTCTCCTCTCAAGCCTCGTGTTGTCATTGTTAATGTAAAGGAGCAACAAGTAAATGTTTTTGTTAAGGGAGTAAGATTTGCTGATTACAGACGACTTTCTCTTGTAAACAAGAAACAGGGATGTTTTATTTTGGTAATAGGAAGTCATTTAGGGGACCTCCTTTAACTCAGAGGCTTGAACTAAAATGGACAAACTCAACTTCTAGTTGTTATTAAAGCCCTTTTACTCCTTACTTTTATTTTGAAGAGTAAATTAAGAAAAAACAAATCAAAATAGAGATGTTTGTGTTAGTATAATCTCCATATTTCTCTCTCCACAGTTCCACTGATTATAGCGTTCTGTGTGTCCATGGCTGTGGGCCTGCTCCTGGGGGCCCTGGTTCATGTGCTTTTGACATGGGTGTCCCGGCGCAAGGCAGGTTCTGCCAGCATCACCCGCCGCACACCCCGCCACTCATCCTCCCGCAACCGACCAGGCTTCAACCGCAACAGCAGCTACGACCGCCGCAGCAACAACAGCTTGATCAGCGCCGCTTTAAGCTTCCACAGACAGACGTCCGTCCCAGATCCCTATGATCCCCAGGGCCACAAATCTAGCTTCAGGGCCTCCACCTTCCACCCTCTCCTCCAGTGTAGCCAAATCGCGAGGGAGGCAGAGGAGGGCAGCCAGACCACGCTGCCCCGCACACCTCCACTGAGCATGTCAGCTGCTGAAACTGCAGAGCAGCCAGTGGCCAACCCGTCCAGACCAGAGTCATTTTGGGGGAACAGTAGCCTGAGGGGATTTAGTGCCACACAAACCCCCCCTCCAGCCTATGAGAGCATCATCAGGGCTTACCAGGAAACAAGCACCTGAAGGAGGAGGAGCCTTTGAATGAATGAGCCAAAGCAGGAATGGATGTCTAAATAATAATAGTGATATCAATTTACATTGATGTTCATATCAAGTCTCCAAATATTGTTAAGATATGTCGTTAAATACAACTAAAAGGATTATGCAATTATTGAACAATATTTTATGATTCATTAGACATGTGAAGCAAGACTATAAAAAGACCAGAAAATATGTTTCATAAAGAGTAATGAGAAATTTTAGGATGCTTTTTATCCTTTAGCCAGCTCTAGTTTACAAATATGTATCAGAAGTGGCTGGATATTTATGGAAAAAAGCAAAAGAGGTTATAACAATGCAAAACAAATGCTATTTTACAATGGGAGCCTTTTACCAAAAGTCTGTTGGAAATATGTATAATATGTGTATGTTTAATAAAAAAGGTTGTACTCAATATTGTTTGAAAGAAGACGAGGTTAAATTAACCTGAACCTTTGTTTGCTTATTTGCTGCCTCACATGTTTCCGAATGTTTGTTTTTCACATATTTTAAGATTTTGTGCAAAGATGATATTTTGAATGTAGTTATCAAAACTGTTTTTGCTCTTAATTTATTGTAATAAAAAGGGCAGAATGACAGTGATCCACACACAGCCTGTGGTCTTGAACAGCGACACTAACGTTCAAACACAATTTCACAAAGAGGAACAAAGTTATCGATGCAAATTTTAGATACAAATTCAACTAAATAAATGACAACACAAAACTAAAACTTTTAAACAGTGCTATTCTCTATTGTTACTATGTGTGTTACTATTATTATGTTATGCGCAAACTTTATTTGATAGGTTTGTTTTTACCGGCACATAAAGGATTTTTTGGCTCTATTATTTACACTGTGGTAAAATTTTAATCAATTTGAACTGCAGATCAGATATTTTTTAATATATTCAAAAAACAACATCTTTGTAAAGAGCCATAACAAGAAGAACCTTTAAGTAAATAAATTCAGTATTTAACAACACAAACATCAGAAAGATGTTTGTGAAAAGTAGCACAGTTGAAGTTTATTTTATGACATATTCTTGAGTAGAAGTTAAAGTAAAGCAAGACTATGTGCATGTAGTGTAGGAAGTAACTAAATACTTCTTTAGACTAAATTGGAACATTTAGTCTAAAGTCTACATTATACAATACAGTACATAAAAAGTAAACTTCAAGCATACTGCCTCACTTTTAATATATGCAGACTAAAAAGAGACTACTTTATGCTAAGGGAAGGCCTGAATAAATAACAGCTCACTGGAAAGGTTGGTTTATTTTAAAAAAATCTACATTTATTAACATGCTAGACTCAATTGCATATTTCAAAAAAACCTCCATGCTATAAACGCCTATTCCTTTCCTATTCCGTTCCAGTAGGGGGCAGCAAAGCGCCACAGCTTTTCTTTCCACTGGTAAAGAAGAAGAAGAACGAGGCAAATTAGCTTAGCGGTGTATGAACACCGGTTGTTTACAAAAACAAAACATTACCGTATTTATTTGAAATACACGGGTTGACAAACGAGGTAAGCTCCTCTTTTGTAGCTACAATAAACTAATACTCTTTGCAAACCTTAACTTTTATGAGAAAACACTGTAAGGACGAGCCGTGAATGTTAAATATGTCTGTTAGCTAGAACTATTATGAAGCGGATTGGATTGGATTGCCGTCGCTCTAACTTTTGCTAAACTTATTGATTCAGATCATCAAGATATTAGTGATCCTTATCTGCAGGAGTAAGTTAACTTTTCTCTATATAGTTATGTTCTATTTTTGCGATTTCACTCGCTGTTCCTAAATGGCTTTTGTTCAAAACCGGATGATATTACCTGGTCATTTAATCAGTTTCCTCGACCGTAATTGAAGATGTCACATTATGTTAGAGCTCAATTAAAGCTGTTTTTTCTTCAGAGCTCAGAGGTGGACGATGTCAGTCGCAGCTTTACGTCTGATCCGCTGTCGGAAACTGAGCACAGCTGGGCCGCCGGGTGTGAACAAAGTGCTCCAGTGGAAGGATTTAAGTACGTACAAATTCTGGCGCTGACTGGAACCATTTCTTTTGTTAACAAATGAAATGGTACAATGTTCTGTTTTTAAACCTTTTTACACTTTTTACTTGGACCATTTTTGGGGCAAGATCAGGGGTCTGCAAAAACTTATTTGGGTCGAATTCTCACTGATCTGTTGGAACCACAAAGTCTTATTTCCCACTTTTAGAAAAATAAGACACTGATTTGTATTTATGTTATCATCACTTGTATAATAAATATAACAGAACTGTTGTTTTTTTGTATAAGTAAAGCATATATATAAAGAAAATATAGAACAACTTTTTTTTGACTTGGCTTCCTTTCAAAATAAAAGACACCCTGTGTCACATGATTGTAGTACAGTAGTATAGTGTAATGTCAGCAGTGTTTTAAAAAAAAAGGTTTATTTTAGCGATTGTGGTGCATCTCAGCCAAAAATTCATAAATCTAACGAATTTAAATTAAACCAGAGCTAATTAAGTTACCCCAACTGTAAGTTTCAACCCGTAAGGGTCCTTGAATTTATTCAAAAATAGACAATGCACCTTATTTCTGGTTGTGCTTACTGACCTCCAATTCACTGTCTTTGGTACATGGCACACACGAATCTATCAAAAAGTTTTAATTTATATACTATTTTTTAGCTATTTGCGAACAAGTAAACTAAATGTTGAGTTTGTTTACTCTTTTTTTTTCTTTACTTTACCAATTACCTACTTTTTACTTTGCAGTTACTTTTTAAAATGAAAAACCTTGTTTTTCTTCAACTAGAGATCCACAATGTAGGGGTAAAGAAGCCTCACGTAGGTCCAGAGCCCCGGGTTGCAGACCCCTGGCTTAGATATATTATTTAAAAGAAAATAAAAAGAAAAGAAAATTACACTATTCAAGTAAACACTTGGGATTTTGCTTTTAATCATCTTGTTAGACAAGTCCATAATTTGCACTAAGCTCCAATACACTAAACATAAAAGTAAAATTAAGGATCATCTGTAAAAGCTAAAGCATATGTCAGTATTACCGAAAGCTTATATCCCTGGCTGTTAAATTGTGTATAATATAAATGTTTTCTTTTTAATTGATGTATGTTTCAATGTCACTAAAAGTGGTGTTCTATTATGCAGTTTACAACAATTGAAAGACTCTTTCTGATTTTTTTTGTTTTTTTTTAAGGAAAAGTTGCCAAAGTTACTGGTGCTGTTATCTTGGGGTAAGTTTCAGTTCAAACAAATGCAAACTTTTAAAATGGTTCTTTTTGTTATGCCTACATCTTTAGATCATTATGTTCTCATTCCTGTAAATCAAGGCTGTCCTTGCATGAAAAGATGGGTGCTTAAGGGATTGTTCTCCCTGCAGGGGCTGTCTTTTTATCACTTATGAGATGGTGGCCTTGGAAAAGGCTGTGACCATAGATACAAGTGCAGTTCTTCAGGAGAAATATAAGTCATATATCTATCTGAAAGCCACTCCTGCAGCAGAAAAGGAGAATCTAACTGCAGGTAATTGCTCCTTTTCAGCTATTTCTCCAATAAGTTGCATATTTTGATGTTCTTATGTAGCTTAAATCATGGGGAGAAGTTGTTTACTGAATGTATGTCTTATTTGACATGTTTAAATTAGTGATGGTTCTGTGATGGGGAAAAACAATCACTTTTGAATTAATAAACCAAAGGAACACAAAACATCCTCTGCTCTTAAGTTTGTGCTTCTCAGGGAAAGTTGGATAAAAAGTGTTGTATTTGTCCACACATTTGTTTCTATCTTTGCTTTCCAATTTTAAAAGATTGTTATGAAGCAAAACTTGTATTTGTTTTGGTGCTTTAATTCAAATTTCAAACGGTTATTTTGGATTTCAACTCTTTTTAGAGCAAAATAGATTTCTACTACTAGATTTCACAATGACTGCTGATTTTTATTTTGTTTTTATGTATTGTGTTCTGTAAAAATCTCCTTTTTGTTTGTGGAAATTTTTTACTGGGTTTGCCATGACCAGGTGGTCAATTTGTTATGTCTTCCTGTCTTTCCTTCCTGGCTTTTCTATCTTTCCTGTCCCAAAATATTTGAGCGACTCTTTTGAGTAGTTTTGCCTCCACTAACCAAGCAGATCTTGTTTCTTCTTTGCTTTTGTTGTAGGCCTCATTTATAAAGCAAGAAAGGAACTACACAAAGCAGCACGGCGATTTATGGAAGCATCCTCCAGACTGTTTCTGCAGTCATTAGATGGTAAGATTTTACCTGCTGAAATCCACCGTACAGTGAAAGTTGCCCTTTAAATCTTTCCCAGCCAATTCTATGCCGTGTGGCCCCAGAGGAAACACCTGCCTCAAACATGAACGTCCTGTTTTTGAATTTCACACATCTTTGCCATTTATGTTTATGATTTTCAGTGTGTCATTTGTCATGTTTCAATTTATATAGTTGCTCCATGAGTCGGACAAAGGTTCCAGTCATTTTTATTAGTTTATAGAAATGCGGAAAAGTCTACTAACAAACTTTTGACCTTTTGCAAACGAAAGCTGCAAAGCTGATGACACGTTCTCAGCCTCAAGGTCTGTACTCTGACGTAGTTGCTCTAGTAATGTAAAGGCAGTAGATGCTTGTATTTAGTGATATAGTCTTAGTGTTTAAAAGCATGTCTCTTTCTGTGTTTTGAAAACATAAAGTCAGTCTTTTTGCTCATTTGTGTCTTAGAGCACTTAAGCCATGTAGATGCAGACCCACACGAAGTTGCATTATGGGTGCTGCTGAAGCAGACACAGTCGGCTAACAAAGCCATCAGACTCCAGGCCGTCCAGGAGCTGGCAGACAATCACCACTGGCATGGTAAACGCACAGATCTGTCGCCTTAAGGACTCGCAAACTGTGTTTGCTCTCGATGACAAATGTCTTTTATTTTGTAGCCTACCAGTACCAGACAGCAGCCCAGGTCATTGATCAGAGGACAGCCGTGGGATTGGCAAGAACCCCCCATGTAGACCTAAGGTTCTTCCGACAACCCCCTGCACTTCCAGACTTGGAAGATGTGTGTACCACTAATGAAGACATCTTCTGGGAATGTTTGCCAAACTCTAATGCAAAACCATCTTCACAGGGAACGTCGGTAGAAGAAGGACTTTGGCAGCTGTTGGCGTCTCTGCCACAGTCTGAGGTGGATAAATGCGTCCAGTACTTTACCTCACTGGCACTCAGAGAAAGCACTCAGTCCATGGCGGCTCAAAGGGTAACGAAGGCAGAAATAAATGCATAGATTCATAAACAAAAGGGGGCAGAAGAAGATCACAATGTTTTAATTTACTCACAACCCAAGAAGTCTGGGATTACTGCAAAGCAGCTATTGATGTTGCAGGGCGGTCTGTGGTGTTTTGGTGGGAATGGGCTTCCTTATGCGCAAAGTCTCACTTCTGTTCCTTCAGAAAAGGTGGAGTCCTTCTGCCTGCAGGCGCTGGTGCAGCACTCCAAGGTAATTGATAAGAAGAAAAATAACGTTCTTCAGGTAAAATATCTGCATTAATAAATCTCAATGAAGTTCATTGGAGTATATGCTGCCTTTTTTTTTTATATGCAGTGTCTTGTTTATCAAGTGTGCTACAATTTAAAGACTCTGAATGTAGTTTGTTCCATGGCAAAAATGTGATGTTTCAATATTTTGTAGGTGCAAAGTCACTGTGACCACATAGTGGCAAAAGGGGGGCTGCTTCTCCTTCAAAGGATTTATCAGCTCAGAAGAGACTCTCCTAAAATTCAGAGAAACATTATTCGTATTATCGGAAACCTTGCACTGAACGAAAGTGTCCACCGGGATATAGTTCAGTCGGGTAAGTCTTATTAATCTGATTATGGTAAGCTACTTCTTTCTGTTTGTGTATTCTTACTACACGTGTATATTTGAGTTGTTTGAACTCTCTTCTCCCTCAGGCTGGCTGTCCATCCTGGCTGAGATGATGCAATCCCCTCATGTCACACAGGTGTCTTTCGCAGCTCGAGCTCTGGCCAACCTGGACCGGGAAAGTGTGGTGGAGAAGTACCAGGACGGCGTCTACATACTCCATCCACAAACACGTAACGGGTGGGGACAACCATCTTTCTATTTTTCTAGTACTTTAGTGTGTTTTCTTCTTGTAATCTAACGTGCTGTATTTACTAAGCAGGCAGCCTGTAAAGGCAGACGTGCTGTTCATTCACGGAATCCTAGGAGCTGCTTTCAAAACATGGAGGCAGAAGGACAGTAGTTTACAGCAGGAGGAGACGGAAATGGAAAGCAGAAGTGATTACACAGAGTGTTGGCCAAAGGTGGGGGAAGTTTACTATTTTTTATGGTCTTGAAAGGAAATTCACTTTTAGAAAAATGATGGACTTTCTGTTGACAGTCATGGTTGGCCGAGGACTGTCCAAATCTGAGAGTGCTATCGGTGGAGTATGACAGTCACCTGAGCGACTGGATGTCCAAGTGTCCTGCTGAAAATCAAAGGTGAATGGACTAATGTTTCTCATATGTATTACTACAAAAACGTCCACATATACAGATTATTTTAGATAAAGTTGATGTAATTCCAGTATCATATGATTGTGTTAAATGTGAATCGTTTTGTCTAATTAAATGAATGACTTGTGTGTGTTCAGGAAGTCTCTGGCCTATAGAAGCCAAGAGCTGCTAAAGAAGTTAAAGCAAGCAGGAGTTGGGGAAAGACCTGTGGTCTGGGTAGCCCACAGTATGGGAGGTACGCAGTCAGAACTTTCCTTCCACAAACATGCTGAGGTTTCTCACAAATCTCAATGCAGGACCTCCTTAAAAATTATACATATTATTTATTGAAAAGACCCTAAACATACTTTAGATTTTGGTCCAGTAACTTTGTTTCATTCCATCTACCTATTACTGTTAAAGACCCACTCTGATCATCATTTGAGCTATATATCTTTTAATTAGGAATTTGCTGTTTTTTTTGGCCAAAATTTAAAAAAAAAAACTGTTGTTTTCTATGGCATAGGTTCTGCAGAGGAGCATGATTTTATTAGACACTCACCTCTGAATTGTTTGTGGAAAAATTGGGTCTGAGCATTCCGCCCCCCCTTCCTCTCACCGTTACTGAAAGCTCTCCAGCTTTTTTTTTCCAGCGCAACAAAAATGGCGAGCAGTATCAGAGCTATGTAGCCGTACAGTTCTGAGCAGGGGTGTCAAACTCATTTTCACTGAGGGCCACATCAGCATAGTGGCTGTCCTCAAAGGGCCAGATATAACTTAAACATGTAACTAAATGTAATGAAAAATAAATGTAACTACTACTTAATGTTAAATAACTAATTTATTTATTTATTCTAACTTTTTAAAGTGACAATTACAGTTGTATAGAAAACATATGTTTTCTTGTTACTTTAGCATAAATCCTTTTAAATTTGATTCTGTCAGGTTAGGTTATATGGACAATATTTAAGTCCTAATTTATAGATACCCAATCTCATATTTCATGTCCAATTCCCCCTAGATATGAATAAATACACACCAATTTTTATTTTATTTTAAGAAATTAAAAACTTTTATGCTCTCGCGGGCCACATAAAATGACATGGAGGGCCACATTTGGCCCGCGGGCCTTGGGTTTTACACATGTGGTTTGGAGCCAGATGCCAGCGCAGACGAGGAAAACAAAGACATTCGTGGATGTAATCGTCTACAAGTGGATGCATCAGAATGAAGCAGAGCAGGGAGCTTGTGGCCCGCGCAGTGTATTTCCTTATCTCATAAATATCTCCTTTTCAAATGACAAGTATTTGTCTTCTCCTGATTCATGAGTTTAATGAAGAAATACTCAGAAATGCAACTTTAAGCTTCCGTGATTTCCAGGCTATAGAGCGCACCTGGTTATAAGCCGCACCCATTACATTTTGAAAGGATAAAACATTGTGTACATACATAAGCCGCACCTGTCTATAAGCCGCATGTGCCCACATTGAAAAGTGTTGTAGAGTGAGGATGTGTATGTGCTGAAACCGCGTGCGTGTGTGTGAGAAAGAGGAGGGAGCGTGTGCAGCGCAAGAGGGAGTGTGTTGGGGGTGCGCGTTCATGTTTGATATACAGAGTGAAGGGGGACTGTGATAAAAGAAGGTTTACCCCAGAAGAACGGTGAATGATTCTTTATTAATCCGCTCTGGAGGCTCTGAGGGTCCCAACGGGGAAGTGAACCCCGAAGGTAGATCTGCCGAAGGCAAGAAGGAAAGAAAGAAAAAAAGTAACGCAGGAAAGGTTCAACACATGATATATTTACAAAGAAAGACGGTGCACATAAAGAGTTATCAGAGTTTTAATAATATACCTGAGCTTTTTTTTTCCAAAAAGTGCCTGTGACGCGGCAGTAACACGGCAGAAATATGGTAGTAAGAGCACTAACGGGGCTGGTTAAAAAAAATATACTAGTAAAACTCACTGAGAGCTTTCTTCATTTTCCTCCTGTGCACTGAAACCATGGAGGTCTTCCTCCTCAGTGTGGGATTGGAATAGCGTCAGATATTCTTTGCCACACTCTGTGTCTCCTTCGTTGTCAGTGTCACTCTCATCCTGAGGTGAATTCACTCCTGAGCTCGCGCTGTCCTCTCCGTCACGCAGCAGACCGGCTTTTCCAAACCCGTTGGTGATGGTGGATTTTTTCCCACTGCTATTAACGATTGCTTTTAACTTGAAAGCTGTTTCATTTGCATTTCTTCTTGCATTTTCCATGATGAGGGTCTGTTTGTTTGATTACAATAAACTTGCGTCTTCCTTGACACATATACCGTGCGCCCCCTGTCTCACTCTTACCCTTTACTGCTCGAGTGCCCCTAGCGGTCGTTATAAAAAATGTACTCAAAAATGCATAAATTAGCCGCATCATTGAAAATGCCACAGGGTTGAAAGCGTGTGACAAAGGTAGCGGCTTACAATTCGGAATTTATGGTAATTTCTTTAATGTATTTCCTCTGTCAGAGAAAATACCCAGAACATGCTAAAAATATCAAAAACACGCTTTTTATTGGAGTGGGTCTTTCAGGTCTACAGCCTATTACAACAATTCAAGTTTAAATGTTAATGTTGAACTACTTTAACATTTATCTCACAAAATAGAATCACTGCAGGTTTTGTTTATCTTCCAGACTTCATTGATTGGATTGTCTTTCACTCTTGCAATTGCTTTTTAAAAAATTGATATGTTTTGTTTAAAAGTCACTGCCGTTTTCTTCTTCTGTCAGGATTGCTTGTAAAGAAAATGCTTCTGGACGCATCAGAGGATCCAGAAATGAAAGGCTTGTTAAAGAACACTAGAGGTGTATTGTTCTATAGCGTTCCTCATCATGGAACCTTCATGGCCGAATACTCAGTCAATGTCAGATACCTTCTTTTTCCATCTATAGAAGTCCGAGAACTTTGTAAAGGTGAGTACGCAAAATAACTCAAGGATTTTTTTTGTCAGTGCAGGATAGTTATTTACCAACATTTTTCATTTTTGTCAAGATTCACCAGCTTTGTCCAGTCTGAATGAAAGTTTTGTGAACATCGCAAAGGAAAATGACTTTAAGGTGATGAGCTTCGCAGAATCGCAGGCCACAAACGTCGGACCTATGATCAAAATAGTTGTGGTGCCAAAACAGTCCGCAGGTATGCAACACCAGCGTCAATAAGAAATGAGGTATTCCTCTGTACTGTAGATGGAGATATGAAAGCCTGGTTTCGTTTCAGACCTCGGCATCGGAGAACTCGTCGAGGTAAACGTGGATCACCTCAACATCTGCAAGCCAGAGAAGAAGGATTCGTTTCTGTACAAACGCAGCCTCCAGTTCATCCAGGAGGCCTTGCAGAGTTTTAGCAGCCAGTGACTCTTTATCCGCACAAAGACAATGATGCAGACTACTGCATACTTGAACTGTGGAGAGAAAAAATATGCACATGCCCCCCTTCCGGGATGTCTTTTGTTAAACATGAACAAATAATGTGAAGTGTGAGGGATCACTCAATATTTAGACTAACTTAAATGAAAACTTTCAGCTCTGATAACGAGACTTATTTTTAACTCACTCCTCATGAATAACTTAATTGTAAATCGGATCACTTTTGCAAATAATATTTTTACAGTTTTTTGTCATGTTTAGAGTTGGAAACAGATTGTTAATATTTTAATTATTATTCTGAGATGTAATACTTACGTAAATGATCTGTAATATTCTGAAAAGAATTTCTTCCCCGCATTTATTTTTATATTTGAGAGTTTTATCCCCCAAAAAGCACAATGTCAGTCATAATTGGTGCCAAAATGTATTTCTTTTCCTAAGCCTTACCATAGACTCCTCCTTGTCTATTTAAAAAAACATTTATTTTTTTTAAGTAATGATGTGATTGAATTTTGCCGTAGCACAATTGCCACTAAAAATTCCCATCGCTGTCAATAAATTACTGAAAAATCTCAGTTTCATTTGTGTTTTTGCTAAATATTAAATTAGGGTTTTTACACTGGAAATATTGCTTTTTATTTTTTACAGCCTACAATGCTGTTTTTTGGGCAATATAAGTTAAGTTTTAGCCAAGATTTTGCAAAATAACATTTTGATAGCTTCAGTTTAATTTCCTTTAAAGTTTTTTGCGGAGCAACTTGGTTAGGAATCAAAAACTAAAAAGGAAGCTCTCTATTCTGGTATACGTGATCGTTAGCTTTGATTTTAAACCAAAAAGATTTTTTAAAGAACTTCTAAATCCTGGGAAATGTTTTGGTAATCTTATTTATTTATTATGTTTGTTTCCATGTCAATGAAAGTAACTTCTGCAAGAGTACAAAATCCAAATAAAAAATAAAATAACACTCCACGATTGAAGCTAGCAGCAGTGCGCATGCGTTGCATTGTTGTTGTCGAAGCACAGAAAATTGTCCCTTGACCCGCACCATACAGGGACATGTAGCATCGTGTTAGGAGCCTAGAATTTGTGCTAATATTCTGTCATACATTTACCTTTTATAAAAAGGAATTCTCTTACTTCCACTAACATCTTTCCCGGAACACAGACAGGTTTGTTATTTTAGTGTTGTTGTTTTTTAGCTTTGGTGTATTTTAAAGCATTTTATAATTGTTTTTATCTGAGTCTTGTTTACCTGTGATGATTAGCTTTAAAAAAAAGCGCGTCACAATGAGACTTTTTAACCTTTAAAATCTGTATAGACTTCAAAAACAAACGTTCTATTTTGACAGAGAATTCTTGTTTTACTTGTTTTTATGCGTCAGGTTAAAAAATCCTCGCGTTAAGTTAACATCTCCGCTAAACAAAGGGACCGTTTCTTCGTGAACATGGTGAACGTTCACAAAGGCGTTCTCGTTGAATGGTAAGTAAAGTTTTAACAAACATTATTTTTTTAACAAGTTCTGTAAATTAACATTTTGAGAACTCAATTGTGTCTGATGGGATGTGTTTTATTGAATTAGTGACCCCGCCATGAAACAGTTCCTCCTTTACCTGGATGAGACCATGGCTTTAGGAAGGAAGTTCATCCTGAAGGACCTCGATGACACCCACGTTTTCATCCTGGCAGAGGTGGTCCAAACCCTGCAGGAAAGAGTCGGAGACTTGATGGACCAGAATTCCTTTCCCATCACGCAGAAATAACCTTTGACCTTTCCTAAGGATAATCTTTTTGTTTTGTTTTTTTGAGCTATGGAATGACTGGATTTGTTTCTGACATGCTTTAAAAAAGATCAATAAATTGGATTATGGGTTACATATAACTATCATTACTTGTAGTGATGTAGTTTGTAATTATACCTGCATCCATATTTTTATGGGTATTGGGGTGAGAAAATTTCCAGAAATTCTTTAAAAATGTAAAATATATCTAGCTGTGGTGGTCACGATGCATATTTAAACCCTAGGAAAACTGTACTAGGACTTATTTAAGTTAGTATCCCTCTGCCAGGTATACAATTTTTAAATATTTTAATATTCAGTTTTTAAGACATTTTCATAGACACTTTGCTTTATTTACAAGTCTCCTTACAGCCTCATGTACAAGCAGCACATTTTACAAACACCTGAAGAAAAATCATCTTAAACATAAGTGACATTCCCTTTGAAGAAAAAAAACACAAAATATACACATTTTACAAATTCATAACTCATTTATGAGGAAAAATAAAATGGAAATGCAAGGCACCGTTTAGAATAAAACATGTATTTGTACAGATCTGTTTTTTTTTTTAGATAATTGTAAAATAAACTTATCTGAATGTGCAGTATTTGGAAATGTGTTTAAAAAAATTAAGGAAAATTGTATCATTAAAAAAATTATAAAGGCTAAATTTGGCCATTAATCTGTAATCCATTGACACAATTGTACACAAATCTGTTTTGGCAAAGATGATAGAAATGTGCAAATTCAGAGCTGTCTTCAAAACGGCAGGCATCAAAAAAATAAAATAAAAATAAATGGTTGTATAAAGTGACATACCTGGTGGCGTAGTTAAAGCTGTAAATTTTTAAACATCTGAAGGTTTTTTATATAACTAGTGTTACTCATAGCTGCACATTTAATTTTTTCTCCTCATTTTTTTAAACTATCAGAGCAAAGAGGAATGATGTAAAGAAAAAAAAACAGTGGTTTAACACAAAGGAATAAAAGTAATTCAACCCAAAACCCCCATCAATGCTAATAGTAGCACTTTTCCCTGATCATTCGTCTTTAAGGTAGTGGAGAAGTGCTGGTTATGAAGAGTAAACTTTACAATCTTGATTAAACTAAATGGATGTTTCCTCTATAGTGAGCAGATGGCTCACCTTTCCAATGTGCAGTACATTCAGTAGATATGTCATCCAACCTTTCTTTATAAAAAAAAAAAAAAATAACATGTTTATTTACATTACAGTGTCTGATTTCGTGTTATCTCTGCACATGCATCTTATGTGCATCTTGCACTGCTGTTACAAGAAATCCTCAGGGCTTCCAACTGAAACAGAAGATGAGTGAGGTGCCGGCTGCATCAGTCACTGTCGCTCCCATCCTGGTACTTTGCAGTTGCTTTGACAGCACGGCCGTTTTGCAAAGGCATATCCTCATAATCACTTCTGTGCAAACACACAAACATGGCATTTCTTTAAAGTCGTACTCGTCTGTAGTACTGCTCCAATAAGTGAAGTAAAACGTACCCATAAATGACTTCATCGTCAGAGTCATTCAGCATGGAGAAAGCTGGATTATCCTTTAGCTGAGAGTCTGCAAAATTAAAAAAAGAAAATTAGTTTTTACAAAATGATCTACTTTACAATAAAAAGTTTTTGTTTTTTGTTTTTTACCTACCATAAAGGGCATTTTTAGAGGGTGAATACACAAATGCTAATGTGTACAAATAAAAGTTGAGCAGACCATAGAAGGATAAAAATTCAGCTGGTGAATATGGAGTCAAGGATGCAAATGGTACTTTTTCAAAATAAGTTTACCACAACTAAATATAAAATTAATTTAAAAGGATATAATTTTGATAGTGTGTTGACAATTCAGCCACAAAGTTTTCCTGAAGCGCCTTGGCACCAAACCTCAGGTAGAGGATGACCACACTGTTGGAGATGAAAAAAATGACATCAGATCAAAAATAAAACAGATGTTTTAAAAAAAATGATTAGTTCTTATAAATAAATACCTTATCATAAGAACCACAAAGGTCAGGGCTGTCAAAAACTTCAGCCGAAGATCTAAAGCACAAAAGACAGACATTTCCATTTTTACAGAGGGGCAGTGATCAATAAAAAAAGGTTGAATTCCGCGGTGATACCTGAGTAAGGCATGTTCTTCAGTTCAGAACAAGCTCTGACGATCAAGAATATTAGGTAGAGGATGTAGAGGATAACAACAATGAGGAAGAAGACCTTCATGCCCTGAAGAAAAAAAACAAGTTTATTAGCTTTGAAATATAAAACTAAGCCTGATAATGGCAAGAGTGTCATTCAAAATATGTTTTCTTCTTTGTTTACAGTTAGGCAGGAAGTACCTGAAAGTTTGCTATATCGATTTTGTATGAATAGGTGGGATCTTGAAGTTCATTAACCCTAGGTGGAAAAAAAAGGTCCTTAGTTCAAGACGCATTTAAAACCCATCTGACTGTGTCTGGAAATTAAACTAACGTTTGCCAGATCCCGAGCGTAACTGCTGAGAGCCACAGAAGACCCACGATGATCAGTTTGGGCAGGTAAAAAGTGAGGAATCTTCTTTCACCCTGCCAAAAAAAAAAACATGTTCAAATTCACAAGTTTCTATAGGAGGGCTTTGTAAATCCCGCCATGCACTGACCTGAACCCTTATGCCGTGGTAAACGCAGAGCCAGAAGAGTAAAAGAGAGGACAAGAAGAGAGCCTGAAAAAAAGCATCCAACGTTCCAGGAAACCAGCTGTTCACCAGGAAGGACAGTGGGAAGAACGGATCTAGATTTGAAAAAGAAAAAAAAAAAGTTATGTCACAAATGTCTGAGCAGTTAAACATTCCAAAGATTTAATACACAAAAGTTATCAATAACACAGTTACGCTTTAACTACAAATATAAGAGCTGGCCAAAAGCCTAGATGGAATTTCTTGTTCTCGAAAAGATCTACATTTGCAATTGAAACAACAAAAATAAGATAGAAAACATTGCAACTTCATAAAACATAAAAAACAGGCACACACACACAAAAAGTATGACATCAGAAATTAGTGATTAATATTGCGATAACGATATAACTTGCGATATGTAAACAAATAGCAAAACAACCAAAAACATCATTCCCATTTCCTTGCAAGAATTTGAAAATTATATTCCAAATGACCCTCGTCAACATACGAGGCAAATCTGATTGGTCAACAACGTGAAGGAGTCCATCCGATTGGTCAAACGCATAAAGGAGTTTATTTGATTCGTTAAATGCTTCAAGTTGCCATAAGATTGTTTTGGCACATTTACCATTTATTGCGATTTTTTTTGCAATATACGTCTTGCACAGCTTGACATTACGATAACGATAAATTTGCGGTATATTGTGCAGGCCTACTAGAAACTAAATTTACAGACGGTATGCATGATAGTAAACACATGGAAGCAGCACTGGTGGTTTAATCCCAAAATTTTAAAGTGGGACAGATTGAATATCAAGTTCTCTAGGATGGTTTTACATCCATGATTCCATCCACGGTATTCAAACTGTTCAATCTTGACATTAACAGGTTTTCAACTCATTATTACTCCATGCAGCTTTTTAAATACACTTTTCCTAATTAAAGTATTTTGCAGGACTGTCTGAGTCCAGAGAAAACTCACCGTTATAGAGCAGAAGCAAAGGCAGCAGAATAGACATCCATTTCTGCTCGATGCCCCAGTCTCTCATGGAGAATTTTCTTAGCGAATGAGCAAACATGCACTGTAACACAACAGAAGAAAAATCATCATCTCTATTTCAAAGAAATAAATAAATAGTCATCTTTTTGTCTTCTAAAACATTATAGTCAAAAAGAAAAAAATCAATGTTCTTACCGTCACCATGAAGGTCAAGACCACAAAGACGAAGCGGAACCAGATTTCCACTTGAGAGAAGGTGGGGTTATACATTTTCCACTGAGAGCAAAACAGAAACAAGAAAAATAGAATAAATTCTGAGCTTAAACAAGTAAAAATCCTTAGAGAATAAACATAAATAAATCCTTACATGATCCTGTTGTCACTTACCAAAAACTTAACCTTTATCTCATGTGTGATGTTCTCGAGGCCTTTAAAGCTGACCACCACCTTGTATTGGGTGTAGTTCAAGTAACCCAGATGGAGCACAATGATTTCATCACACTTCTGCGAAGAAATGGGAAGAAAAACATGTCAACAAATATAATCTGTAGGTCAGCTTTGGCGGTCAGGATGCTGAAGGACACTTACAGTCCCACAATGCAGCATCCGGGGTTTCTGGTGCACAGGATTGATGTGCATCACACTGGCATCCTGCATCACTCCCTTAAGCTCCACGTTAATCTCAAAGGGCTGCTGGAAGGCTCCCACTGACAGAGACAGCAGCATTGGTCATTAAAAAAGCTTTTAAGAACCAACAGCTCACATTCATCTGCCCTGGTAGACAGGTCACTGTGTGGTCTTACCGTTGCCCTTTTCAGCCTGCATCACGCAGGTGAGCCACAGCTGCTGGTTGTAGGTGGTGAGAGGAGGAGAAAGTAGATTGAAGGGTCCCGTCTGAAATCAAACAAGACAAAATGAGGAAGATGATAAAACCAGCAGACACAGGTATGTACAGTTGAAACCAGAAGTTAAGTTTTCCCACCGTTATACATGAAGTTAAAGTAAACTTTTCCAGTTTAAGGTCAATTACAATTAACAAAATTATTTCTATTTTCTATTTGTCAGAATATTGAGACTAGGGTTTTTTTAAGACTCATTTTTTTTGTCTGTTTTTATTACTTTTACCAAAGTCAATTTACATATGCTAAGATCATTATGCCTTTAAACAATTTGGGAACCCCTAGATGATGATGTCATCTCTGTGGAAGAATCTAATGAGTCTAATGACAGCATTTAAGTTCATTAGAAACACCCCTGTGGATATATATGTGTATATATATATATTTGGGCACATTTGAAACACGCTTGTTTGCAAACCATCATGGAACAGTCAAAAGACACCAGTCAAGATGTTAGGAAGACAATTGTGGATTTGCACAAGTCGGGTTCATCCTTGGGTGCAATTTCCAGATGCCTGAAGTCGCCACGTACATCTGTTCAGACAATTGTATGCAAATATAAACAACATGGGAAGGAGACGGGTTCTGTGTCCCAGAGATGAATGTACTTTGGTCCGACATGTCCAGAACAACTTAAGGACGAAGGCAAAAGATGTTGTGAAGATGCAGGCTGAAGATTGTAAGAATGTGTTATTATCAACAGTGAAACGAGAACTGCACAGACCTGGATTGAAAGGCTACTCTGCCAGGAAGAAGCTATTACTCCAAAAGAAACATAAAAAAGCCAGATTAAAGTTTGCTAATACACACAATAACAAAGACTTAAATTTATAGAGACATGTGCTGTGGTCTGAAGAAACTGTTTGTGGCCACAATGACCATCGTCATGTTTGGAGGAAAAGGGGGAAGCCTGCAGGCCTCAGAACACCATCCCAGCTGTAAAAGATAGGGGTGTTAGCATCATGTTGTGGGGTTGTTTTGCTAATGGAAGAACTGGTCCACTTCAGGGAACAGATAGCATCATGTGGAAAGAAGAGTATGTGGAAATATTGAAGCAACATCTGGAGACATCAGCCAGAAATCAATCAGAATCAATAAAGTATCTCTGATTCTGAAAGTTGAAGCTTGGGTGCAAATAGATCTTCCAAATGGACAATGACCTAAAGCACACTGCCAAACTGGTTACACAAAGTGGCATAAGAATCACAAAGTCAATTTTTTGGAGTAGTCACCACAGAGCTCGGATCTAAATCCGGGTGAACATTTATGGTCAGAGCCGAAGAGGCGTGGGCATGCATGGCGACCTACAAACTTGGCTCAGGTAAACCAGTTCTGTCAAGAGGAAGGGGCCAAAATTCCGACCGGAGAAGCTTGTGGAAGGATATCCAGGACCTTTGACCCAAGTACGGCAGTTTAAAGGCAATATTACCAAATACTAATGAAATGTATGTAAACTTTTCACTTTGATAAAAGTAATTAAAAATGTCTTTTAAAATAATCCTAGTCTCATTATTCTGACATTTAGCAAATAGAAATAATTTTGTTAGTTGTAATTGACCTACAACAGGAAAGATTTACTTTTATTTCATGTCTGACGGTGAGAAATGAAAGCACAGGTGTCTTTATGTGGTGTATGTAAACTTCTGGTTTCAACTCTTCATGTGCATCAAATCTTCAATTTGGCATAAAAAAAGAAGAGTCAAAAACCCCTAAATGGCAAGTATTTCCTACAAATCCTACACATTGTATATCATAATACCATTTGTTGCATTCAAAGAAATTTGGGTCTAAAATTTGGATAAAATTGATAAATTGAAAAGGCAAAACTGCAACCCAATATAGAATTAAAAACTTTAACCTCTAACCCTTTATGATGAAGCAGCTACAACCACCTTTATTAATACGATAGGAGATAGGCCTGCACAATATACCGCAAATTTATCGTTATCGCAATATCCAGCTCTGCAATATGCATATCGCAAAAGACGGCAAATATCGCAATAAATCGCAAACCCAAAATGTGTTAAAACAATCTTCTAGCAGCTTGAAGCATTTAACGAATCAAATAAATCCCTTTATGCTTTGACCAATCAGATGGACGCCTTCCCATTGTTGACCAATCAGATGGAGGCCTATTATGGTAGATGTTTGTCCCCCATGTTGATGAGGGTCATTTGGAGTATAATTTTTAAACTGTTGCAATGAAATGGGAATGATGTTTTTGTTTATTTTTCTATTTGTTTATTTACCGCAAATTTATCGTTATCGCATTATTGATCACTAATATCGCATATCGCAAGTTTTCCTCATATCGTGCAGCCCTAATAGGAGAGTTTAAATTTGAAAAATATCGTTATATTGTAAATCATAAACAAACAGGTCTCAAAATTTACTTTCCTTTCTGTCGCAACCTGTGTATATTTGTAAAAGCAAGAGCTAAAAAACAAAGTCATTAAAATGCTTATTTAAACGATTGTTAGTTTAGTGTTTTGATAAAAATAAAATAAAATAAAAAGGATAACAAAGTCTTAAAAGATGCTATTGCTATAAAAAAAGCATTTTTAACGGCAAACATTTCAAAAATAAAATCCAAACCATTTTAAGTGCCTTATATACATCTAAATACAAACAAACCATAAAAGTAAAAATGATAAAATTGTATTTCTTATTTTTGAGGGAAAGCATAACAGAAATAACAAACTAACAAAGGACACA
Organism: Oryzias latipes; assembly: GCF_053564925.1. Lineage (NCBI taxonomy): Eukaryota > Metazoa > Chordata > Actinopteri > Beloniformes > Adrianichthyidae > Oryzias > Oryzias latipes. Next base: position 15,837,704 of record NC_136260.1, on the reverse strand, counting down.
GACCTGTATGAAATAATTTACTAGACATGTTTTTGTTTTTTTTACCTTTACAGAACTGTTTTTTCTGACCAGCTGATCCCCATTGTTCTCCTGTTCTTCTATTATCCTTGGGCCTGTACAAAACAAAAGTACTCATAAAAAACCCATTAAAACAATTTATCCATCGCTTAAAAAGTTGCCCTTTTTTATTGAAATCTCTAGAATTTTCTAATAATATTTTAAAAATGGACATCACTGAAAGCAGGTATAAGCATTTAATAAATAAAGCTAAAGGACTTGTCAAGGTTATGTCTTTTTCCCTAACAAAGAGAAAAGCCACACAGGAGGTGAGAATTTCTGTTAGACTTCTGCAGAAGGAGAAGCTTGTCTGTCACAGCGCAAAGCTTTCACAGAGGAGTTCTGCCTTCCCAGTCCAGTCTGTTTTTATTGGTGGCCGTAGTTGATAGCATAAAAGTAGGTCATTCAATCAAGCAGTACAGGAACATCATATCTTGTATAGTCAGCACTTTTCACGTCATTGTTTTCTTACTGAAAGATAGAACTATATTATGGTGATTATAGCATGTAAGCAAATGATAATTATGTAACCCTAAGAGGACTAATAAATTAAAATGTAAGTACAAGTAAAAAAAGAAATATATTATCCTGAAGTTTTATCAAGAATGAAAACTGCTTGTGTAACCAAAAATGTATTTCTTTATGCAAGATAAAAAATAAAATAAAATAAACTTATGAATAATACCAGCAAACAATTCCACAAAGTAAAATAATTTAAATAATCTCTTTCTTTTAAGCTCTTTTCTTCTGATTAAATCCAGAACCTCAACAACTGCAGGAATGCTAGCCTTACCCGCAATCCCAATGAAGACAGTAAGGCCAAAGCAGATCAGGAACACCACAAAGACCAAAACAAAATGCCTTTTCGACAAGGTGTACAGCCGCATTGGAGCCAACCTGTCAAAAGGAGGCAACAAGTGGGGTTAAAACTCATATAAAAACCACACCAATGTTTAATTTAATACGGCGTGCATTCAGGGCAGCTATGTCAACACTGCTAGCCTCCTAGCTATTTCATGCTAGCAGTGTCAGAAAAACGCTTTTAGATCTTCTTTCTCTCGAATGATGTCGTCACAAAACTTCTCAGTTGTGTTCGTTTAAAATATATTAAACTCACCGCTCCATTTCATTTGGTCTGACCTTTTAAAGGCGAGAGGAAACCTAATAAAAAAAACTAAAAAAAACTAGCCCTGTGAACTAACATCCGTGTATCCACATCCCCCTGCGACTGCCACAGGACTACGTCATCAAAAGGGAGGGGGCGGGATCACGTGACGATGATGTGACGACTTCAGTAGTTTATTCACTGCTGTCTGTCTGTCTGCCTGTCTGTCAATGGATGATAGTTTTTAAAAGAAAAGCTTAAAACCTTTTGGAACTTATGATTTTCTGTATGAAAAAAATCTAGCAAACTTACATTTTAAATGGTTTATTCAAGCATTTACATATTGCAAAAATAGGCTTCCTTTACTCACATTCAGCTTTAAAAAGTGTTGATTTGATGCATTAGGTACTGCTATTGGTTAATATCACATTGAAACACAAAAAATAACAAAATTAAGCAAAATAAACATATTTGTGCTTTTTGTTTGCTTGCATTTATTTGTTTAAAACCATATTCAAGGCCATTTAGCTGATTTAACTGTTAAAGTTACATTTGTTTGCACTGTTTACTCTTTGAAAAGGTTTTTTAAAAAAGCATTTCTTTTAGCCTAACATTGAAATTGTGACTTTTACAATCGACTTAATCAATGATTGATTTATATTCCAACGATCCAACCATGTCAGTCTGACAGAGGCACGATGAATTAAATTAAATCAACCTATATACCATTCTGAAATAATTTCAAAGTGGATTAAAAGCCAATTATCATTGATACTGGGAAAAAACATTTGGATTGAGACATTATAGGTTATATACTATTACGTAAAAATGACCAACTGTCATCACAGTGAACAAAACACACATGATGGCAGCAAAAAATGATCAAGAAATCGTTAACAGTCCAAAGTGTGGAAACACTTTGAATTTTGCAAAGACATGTTACCATATAGTGTGGGTTAATGTTCTAAAAATATTCCATGTGTGTTATTTTATGTGGAATTACAACAGTGAATGGATTCACCATTCATTCTTGTTTACTGATTTGTTTGTACCCATATTTAATTTATGCTTAATTGTTATTACTAAGAAATACAAGGGAGGTAGAAAACTTCCCCTGCACAGTTCAGTACCCAGATATTTATCTCTGAGTCACACTGGTTGAATTTTTGGCTAAATATGTCCTGGATTGATTTAAGTCAGTGAATCAAATCGAATCAGATGGTTCAAAAACCAAAATTGACTTGTATTGTTTTTCAACCACACATTATGATATAAATCAATCATTATTAAAATGAATCGTTACACCACAACTTACAATTGGTTACTTCTAGAGCTGTTTAAGTATGTATAACAACGTAACCCCAATAATCTTAATTTTTAAAGCTGTAACAGGCAATTTCTTAGCCTTTAAAGGTCAGACATGATACAAGAATGCGTTTTCCAATGGTCAAGGAGCACCTTGAATAACAACACACATTTAGATACACATACCTTTAACAGTAGAGGCCTCAGACGCGTTTAGAAACTGCACAAATCTACGACGGAGTTTTAGGGCCACGGTGAGGAAAAAAAATTCTGGCCAACATGACGAGATTAAAGTCGTCATGTCGACTTTAATCTCGTCATGACGAGAAAAAACTCGACACAAAGTTTCGAGAAAAAACTCGTCGTGTCGAGATAAAAGTCGAAATAAAGTTTCGAGATTAAAGTCGCAATATTGCGCGAGAGCAGTGAAGCTGAGTCTTTCAGGAGCATTCAGTGTTATGGCTAATGTTAGAGAGCTAGTGGCTTTGTAGTTAAGAGTTTACAACAGAGTTTAATGGCCACCAAAAAAAAGTAAATTTATTAGGAGATAAAAACTCGTAAATTTACGGGAAAAAGTTCATAGATTAACAAGGAGAAAACACCGAAGTTGTCTGTTTATCGGAGCCTAGCTTGAAGATGAAATATGTGGAGCCTTTTGTGAAGCTTTATTTTCGGATTATAGGTTTAAAACAAAGAGATTTTGAGCCTTTTGGCGACTCAAAATGAGATTATTGTCCGTGTAGCAGTCTTTCAGGGGTTCGGTGTCAGTAAAGCGGAGTTTCATCTGTAAAATAAGGAGCTCAGAGACACGTTTGGGTGTAGAGGATCGCTGCAGCCTTTATTCTCCTTTTCATTAGTTCGGTAAAGAGTTATTGAGGCCGGAAGTCCGAATCTGTGAATATCTTTCTAACTTTACCGAACTCTTTTCATTCACATAACCTGAAGTTCATCTGTCACATTACGTCATGAACCTGTCATCAGATCACCAATGCGGAAGTAAACAGTGTTACATACGCCCCCTCCTGCAGATGAAGCGACCCGTTTGATCATTAAAAAACAAAGATGAATGAAAATAGTCTGTTATATTAGCATTACAACGTTGAAAAAGGCAAAAAGTGCTTCTCCTCCTCAGACAGAAGCATCACACAAACATAGAGATCTGGTCTTTGGTGGAGGAAGAAAGGATTCAAGCAAACAGCTGCAGGGACACCCGATGGCTTCATGTTCATCGGGCTGCAGTGATCCTGCAAACCAACCATCAATAAATAAAACTTTAATAACTTGTGAATCAATCAAATGAGCCTCCAGACATTTGGAACGTTATCAATTAACATTCAGCTCACCTGTTCAGCTACGTTTAGTCGGTCTGATCTGCTGCTGCACGGCGATCACCTGCTGCTCTGCATGCTCACTTCCACAATAATCTCGTAAATTTACGATTTTTTTTCTCTCGCGCGCAACATTGCGACTTTAATCTCGAAACTTTATTTCAACTTTTATCTCGACAAGACGAGTTTTTTCTCGAAACTTTGTGTCGAGTTTTTTCTCGTCATGATGAGATTAAAGTCGACATGACGACTTTAATCTCGCCACGTTGGCCATAATTTTTTTTCCTCACCGTGGCCCTAAAACTCCGTCGTACAAATCTGTACATACATCGATTTACTTTTTTTTACAGTAGAAGCACACGGAATGTTTGATTGCTTCACATTGTTAAACATGAATCAGAATTAAAAAAAAACAAACAACTTTTGCTGCTGTTATAACAGCGGAGGCACAATTACATATTTGATTTGTGTGTGGAAGCCGGTTTAAACGTACAGTTGCTAATGTGAGATGCTATTTAGGGGAGTTGTCGCGTTCAAGGGCCGACGTCTTACCTATAAAAGCGATCATCGTGGTAAGGCGTCAGATCATCCTTTAGCTCGTTGTAGGCCTCCTGGATTTTCCTGCAGAAATACTTTAGCTCTCTGTACAAAGGGTTCTCCAGCCCGGACGAATAGTCGGTGTCCATTATCACCGCGAGCGGACTGACGGAGAAAAAAAATGGCGATGAGGAAACGACCCACACGGGCCTCCGTGAACAGGCACAGCCGCCTCTATTGTTCCGAGCTTTTATTAAAACTGCAGCCAAAGCTGTTTGTTTGTCTCTTTTCCAAAGGAGGGAGGCAAAAGCTTTTTTTTAAATAATAGAGGGGCAGAGACAGCTGCCAGCAAATCACCAGGGTCACGTGGTTAGTTTCAGCACCACGGAGAGAGACAGATTGTGTTGCGTTTACTGACGCTGTTGATGCGACAGATTCGCTCACAGGCCTTTTACTGTTCTTCCAAAAGAACTCAATAAAGAAAAAACCTATTACTCAAAAAGGTTAAAAGAATATTCATATAGTAAATTAGGATTTATTTACACATCTGACTGTCGCAACCTTATAAAAAGAATAAAAACCGAAATTATTTTAGAAAAAAATCGCACATTTAGTTTTTTTCCCCACCATATTTAAAATACACTTTATTTCTCCTTCATATAATAAAATTAAATTTACATACAAAAGTTAAAATTCTTTGATAATCTGTGTATGTCTTAACTTTGGGGTAATAATGACTTTATTGGGTTAAATCAATGTAGATTTGCCCTGACACTATAATTGCGGATCAACAAACATGCTTTTCTTGACAAAAAATTTGAATTCATGCAATGATCCACAAATGTAATTATTTTTAAACATTATTGAATGCATGATACAAATGTTTAAAAAAATAAGAAACTTATCAAATAAAGACCATTTTATCTAGCCATGATCTTTGATCATTTGTCAAGCAAAAAGTTAGATTCAGTAAACTACCAAAAGTGTACAATGTTTTCCATGTTACTTAAGTAAATGTAACCTATTACTTTCCATCAACGACAACAAATGCAATTGTTTGAAACACAAAAATGTAAGTAATTTTTTTTTTTTTGCAAATGTTTCTTCAAAACATATGCAACAAATTTAAGGGCTTTTCCCCTCAAGACAAAGGTCAAGCTTGCACGAAATAAGCTCAATTATATTTCTTGAATATTTTTCTATAAACCTTTACATATAAAATCTCAAAGTTCTAATTAAAAAAAAATTCAGTAAGGTCTCAAGGTAAAGTTTAACACTATCTTTCAACATTTCGAACAACAGAAAACAAACAAATCCGCTTTTTTCTTCAGAAACAATAACATTTTATTCAAAAGATGCTTGACATATAGTTATAAAATAATTTACATGGCATGCCATATTATCCATCCACTATAAACGTTCAGTCCACAAATCACTCGTTTTTATTTTTCTTTTTTTTTCATTTCAGTCTACATCTACAAATACAAAACAGAAAAATTTTCTAAAGAAAAGCCAAATTACAATATCTACAACAGTTCTTAATTAGTTTTAAGTGAATGTTTGACCAAGTCCATGGGCAATGCTGAACATGAACTTAGTGGTTTTCCACCGGTGAAGTTGGGAACAGTGTGTTTGTGTAGAAGCCACACACGTTTCAAGGTAAAGAATTAACACTGATGGGACTGGTAGACTGCACAGCTGAATACCGACACCTTGACTTGACACTTACACTCTACAAACTAGTCTACCAACTACATTAAAGTGGGCACTTACTTACTTACTCATTCACTTTTTTTTCATCCAATGCAAACTTCACATGACACTGAAAATCTACCTGTTCCCATGCCGACCCCACATCTTACAACTTGAGCAACACTCGTTGAAAAAAACAAAAAAACAACAAAAGCTCTCAACAAAAAAAAAAGAAAAGGTTCAAAAAACTCCACAATATACATTATGTATAGATACATCCACTCCTTTAGGAAACAATCTCATAAATAACAATTATAGACCAGCATCTGAGATGCTGAACTAAAAGAAATGCATTTAAATGTGTTCGAAAAAATATTAAAAAACAAAATAAATCCCCACCCTTAAGAGTATTGCACGACAAACACAAAATAGTATTTTCTTATGACATGCTTGTGTTTTCTTTTTTCCAAGATTTTTTTTCTTTCCAGCATTTGTCCCATGTTGTGATATAGAAAAACATTTCAATTGAAGTGATGGTGTCCTCCATACAAAGGTCAACTATTTAGAGCGTTGATATAGCTGGTATTTTTTTAAATCACCTTAGATTTGAAAAAAATCCTATTTTGGCACAAACAGGGTCTACTTCCCTCTGTAGGGATTTTTTTGCATTACAGAATTCTGCATTTTGCTGTTTAAAAAAAGAAAGTAAGCATTTCAGATTTCATTTCTTTCTTTTTTTTTAATGAGATCGATCTAAAAACCTTAAATCTTCACTGCAGAGTGAGACGGCTGAACTAAAGCCACAGTTTTCTTCCACGCCTGAAATGAGACAAGGTGGTGTGTCAACAGAAATCTGTTACAAGTCAAATGTACACGGGTTTGAAGAAGAGTATGAAATGGCATTGACAAAATACAAAAATATTTCCTGTACCTTGCTGTCATGTTAGGTGATGTCCTAAAGAGCAGGGACAGCCCCCTGACTACACACTCACTTCACAGAAGTGACAGCAGGTGACAAATCGCTTCATGCCAAAAGGCTAAGATGTTCAGTCCAAGCTTGGGGACGTCTCTGGCATCCGTGTCACCGCATGCGGATAATCAACTTTGTATAGGAGATTCCATCCAAAGCTATTCTGTAAACCGCTCCTACCTGAATTCTTGAAGTACACAGCAATATTCAAATGCATTTCACCCGAAACAGAGCAGGTGAGAAACACAAATTGTGTCACAAATGAGAAATTCATTTTTCATGTAGAAGAATATAGTTTCCTTCAAACTCAGAGGACTGCATTCCACTTTAACCATTTAGGGTTAGAATTTGTAACAATGGAAAAAAAAAAAAGTCATGACAGCAGAAAGTTGTAACTTTGAGTAGTGTTCTCAAGTGATGGTGAGCAATAACAAGAAAAAAAAAACCTCGTCACTCCCAATATGTGTCACTTATTAGAATCCTAAAACTAAAAATATAATAAAGTGGTCGTGTTTCACTAAAAGTTTTTGTACAGCAATGGATTTCAGTGCCCAGTAGTACCTCTGTCCTCTGGGAAAGTAACTTTAACTCCAGAGTGTAGCATTATTCAAGTATTACTGCTGCTTCTACTTTTAAAAACTGCCCCCTGACACTTCTCTATTGGATAGTTACCAAACCTGTAAGCTTCTAAAGCAGCATTTATTTGCATGATAACCCAGCTCATCTCTTTGGCCCCACAGGCTTCATAGGAGGCCACTCACTGTGTTGTCAGTGCCTCTTGCACCCCACCTAGTGACAGCCTCGTGTAGTGCAGTGTGATTGTATTTCTCTACATGGCTAGAGGTCATTTCATTCTTGTACTCAAGACTTACTAACCCTAAATGAAACAAATGTGCCCCACTAACAGACGGTATTTGCATTTCATTCAAGGAAATCAGGGTGTGTGGGGGGGGGGGGTCCTTATTTGAGGCGTTGAGTAACGTTGGCCAAAGCCACTGCGAATGCTTGGACAGCAGAGAAGGGATACTGGAAGTCTAGAATGTAGGCATTTCCATCAATCCTGCCAAACTGCATCACCTGTGAAGAAATACAGCATTCATCAGAAACACATTTTAAAAAGTGAATTCAAAAGAGGAAGTTTAGGGATGTCCTAATCGAATCACGTGATCACAAATTGGGCCCAATCACATAGTTTCCGATTCGATCAAAATCTGAGTTTGCGTCACCTTTAGGGATCTGATATACATATTTTTTTTATCGTATATTTCACTGTACGTTTCAAGCTTTTTATTACAAATAAATCCTCTACTAGAAGTCTGCATGACATGAACGGATCATGAAAGCACAGCAGAATAGCAGGAGGCGCAAAAACACATGGGTACAGTGAGCAAGATAATCCCAAAGCTCCCCGGCTTAATAACGTTTTAAATGAACAATTTAAACTGACAGCAACATTTTATTTAGTCATTACTCAAACAATGACCCACAAAGGCATTTCAGCAGAAAAAAGGATCAGGTTTTGGTTTCTTTTTCATGAGAATGGCTCTCTCTCTGTTCTTCCGACAGCCAGAAAGCAGCGAGATGACTGCCAAGGGAGCGTCTGCAAAGTGCAATCACTCAAAAACAACCAAAACTAATAAATGAATACTCATCATTTGGATGTTGCAGCCATTTTGAAAAAAAGTCATTTGTAATTTTGAAGATTTTTTAATAAAAATTGGAATCAAATATGATAAAAAAAAAGTTCAATAGTTCTAAACATAGTCATCAAACTCCCTCACATGACTATCACATTTGACTTTTTTCAAGTTGATTGTTCAAGCTCTTAACAGGAGGGCTCTGTCTAAGTCTTGACAAAATAAGGTTAATAAAAACTTAGAGTGAACCCTGGATCTGTTTATTTTGCATTTGTTCCATTCCGTTGATTAAAAAAGTGTTAGATCGGGACTCTATATCGGCAGAAACTCACAATCAAATTATTTCAAATGAGATCAAACCTGGATTGGGACATCCCTAAGGAAAATGGCAGCTTGAAACATACCTGTCTGCCCTCCAGTTCAATCTGGAAGTTCTTAGCAGACTCCTGTGTGACCCGTCCTCCAAAGTCCAGCTGGTAGACCTGTGTTGCTTCATTCCAGAGTGGCTGCTTGTTAGCCATGACGTAAACAAAGCCCTGGCTGCCCAGTCCTCTGTCTTCCTTTTCGTTGGTTTTTCGACACTTGATCTCATCCAGCTCACTGGCAGCCCTCAGGTTCCTCTTGCTTTTCCAGCCCTTCTTACCGCTCTGGCACTGATTGAGGAGCTCATCACCACTGATGAAAAGCTCCGGCTCACTTTCAGAACTGTCTTGGAACTCGCTATTAGCTGTAGCTTTGCTCAGCTTTTTAGTCTTCATCTGCTGCTCTTTTTGTCCCTTCAGCTTCTTTTTGTCCCGCCCACCCAAGCGGGGGCTGGAAATGAGCGAGTTGAAGTCACCCAGAGCTCTTCCCTCCTTCTTTGATTTACTCCCTTCAGCTAGCTGCGATACGTTTGCCTCCTCGGCTCGGCTGTCCATCCGTTTGCGATTCTTCTTGCTGAACTTCTCAGAGCGCTGCGGCACAGGGCTTTCAGTCAAGGAGAGCACCTCCTGAAAACTCTCTCCAGCCTCTGCCATGGCCTCCCCGTGGCTCTGCAGCTCTGCTGGTGGTGGTGGTGGAGGTGGCGGAGGAGGTGGAGGGGGAGGTGAAAGAACACTTTTGTCTACAGCCATGTGGGAGGCTTTAGGTGGCAGTGGCAAAGCAGGACTGGGCATTGGTGGGCAGGAGTTATATGTGCCCCATGGGGTGTGAAGGGCTATCGGAGGGATGGGGAGCCCAACACACGCACTTCCTCCTGGGTACATGGGTGGGAGGGGGCAACAGGCAAGGTTAGTTAAGTTAGCAGGATAACCTGGGGGTAAAACTAGGGTTGCATCTTGCTGTGAGAAGGACACAGGGGGCACCACCTCTTTGGGGGAGGTGCAGGGGCGTGGAGATCCGGGCATGGGTTGAAGCTGGGCTCCCGCGTAGGAGGCTGCAGGCGGGTACTGGAGGATTTGGCAGCCTGACGCTGCGGCGGCAGCCTGAAATGATGCAGCATTGGGGCTGGTGGGGGACTTTGGAGAGAGGACAAAAGGCAGTCTGGTTACATCCAAGTGCTGAGATGGGCTAAGAACCAGGGGAGGAGGTTTGTGTGGTCCAGGTGGGGCAGTGGAGCTCAAAGATGCTGTCCTTTCCTGAGGAACCCACACCTCCTCCATTGCAGCCGGCTCCCACTGATATGGAGGAGGGCGTTTGACGACGAGCCCGGACGCATCATTTCCTCCAAGCGACAGATGCTTCAGTGACTGGTTCAGGCTTTCATCCTCAGTGAACGCTGAATTGACATAATCAGCCCGGTCTCGGTTACTTCCTCCTCCTGCTGAGTTCCCAAAGCCTTCAAGTGAGCTCATCAGATTATATGACGACTGAGATGCCAGAGGAGTTGCACTGTTGGAATGAACAATAACTGTACTGTGTGGCGCTCCATTTCCTGGAGGAAAGTCCTGCCTGATAATTGTTCCGCCTGCTATTCCATTAGCACTCCCTGGAGAAGTGCCCCCTACACTGGATCCACTGCTACATTGACTACATGTGTATAAGGCTGTTGGCACCCTCTGCTGGAAGGAGGCAGCTAGTGCACCATTTTTAGCCTTGGGAGGAAGCGGTCTTGGTGGTTCCAGGATCTGAGAAACTTTCAGTGCGGCCTCTCGGCTGTTCCTCCTGAGGGTTGCATGGATTAGACTGCTGTCAAGCCTCTGACTGGGGTTCCTTCCAGCAGCGTTGCTCTGATTTGTTGAGTCAGGGTAAGGAGGTGGGTCTCCACTTGGTATAGAATAGCGAGGAGCAGTGAGTCTGTTGAGGGTAGCAGAGTTGTAAGGCAGCTGAACCTTCTTGTCAGACGAGGATGAAGAAGACGTGACCCTGAGAGTGGCAGAGCTGCCGGGACCCTGGAGTGTGTAGACATTCTGATTGCAGACGAGCCGCGTTCGAGGGCGACATACTTCCTCCACGTTCCCGCTGCTGTCGAAGGTTGTTATCCGCTCATAGCCCAGAGGGGTGTGGTACTGTGTTTGCTGCTGACCCGGGGGGTAAAGCTGGAACTCTCCTTTCTTTAGACAAAGGTCACCAGGCGGAGGATTTCCGCTTGTGCCTCCTCCGGTTCCCGATAAAGAGCCAGAAGCTGCAGCAGAAGCGGATGCTGCCGCAGCAGCTACAGCAGCAGCCACAGTGCCAGGATAAGGGGGCGGGGGGTTCATCTTGCTCAGCTCTAGAGGAGCACTGAACACAACTGTGTCACTATCAGCCAGCTGAGAAGCTGACCTGGTGGTTTTGATTTTCAGTAAGTGCTCATGCTCTGCCCCTAGTGTTCTCTCCATGACTAAATCAGCAGGCAGGTGAGGAATCTGGATCTGCAGAGCTCCTTGCTGCAGCTGGTGCAGAGTTTTACCTGAAGGCTGACTTGACGACATCGAGGAAACCGGGATTTGAATCTGAAGCTGCTGAAATGGATGGTGGCTCTGCTGTTGTTGCATGTGATGCTGCTGCTGCTGAGACTGCAACTGATGGTGCATTTGTTGTTGTTGCAGCTGCATGTGTTGTTGCTGCTGCTGCAGCTGCATTTGTTGTTGCTGTTGCTGCAGCTGCAGTTGTTGTTGTTGCTGCAGCTGCATTTGCTGCTGGAGCTGCATTTGTTGCTGCTGCTGCTGCTGTTGTTGTAGCTGTTGCAGCTGCTGCTGAATGTGCTGTTGCTGTTGGAAGTGCTGCTGCTGGAGCACCTGCTGTTGCTGCTGCTGCTGGACTTGCTGTTGGTGGTGTTGGATTTGTTGGTGGTGTTGCTGGCCTGGTTGTTGTTGCAGCTGCTGTGATGGGTGATGGGATGGTGGAGGGCCAACCATCAGGCGACCCATATCCAGTCCCCCAAAAATGACCTGACCGGGACTGGAGTACCTGGTGGGAACAGTGTATTGGGCCGTCAGGATGGGGTCCTGGCTTTGATCTGACCCACTGGCAGCCGCTCCAGCGGGATTAGCAGTGGGATTGCTAAGAACATCCAGCTGGACGTTCTGATTGGCCAGGAGTGACTGGACCAGGCCAATGCTTTGGGCGGGGGACATAGCCTGAGCGGGACTATGAATAGGGGCAATAGGAATGTTAACAGTGCATGGGGGGTTATCATCAGCACCACCAGCAGGGCCTGTGACAGGCAGATCATCTTCATCCTCACTGAAGACATTGGGGCTGAAGACAGGCAGGTTGATGTAATCCATCGAAATCTTGCGCACCTCTGGCAGGTAGATGGTCATCTGTCTGGGCTGGAGATGGAGGAGGCTTGTCTTGTAGATAACTAACAGGCAGACAATAAGAAAAAAATTCATTTGATTACAGCAAGTAAAACAGTCCACCGCAAAATGATCAACAAGTTACCTGCACCAAGGTTGGTTGGCAAGAATGTGGCCAGTCCCACTATTTTGAACTTGGTTCCCCAAATATTGGATGTAACCTGAGCTAGGTAGTTTTGCTGAAAAGCACAAATAAAACAGAGTGTTATAGAAAATATATATTCAGTTTTATGAGAATGATAAGTGAGTAATAAAATATTACAGTGCTGGAATTATTCACAGAAGGAAAGCCTAAATCCCGATTTGCCCGTTTTTTTACCTGATTAATGTCGTCCAAAGGAAACTCTTTCCGAGATAAACTGGGTGACCCGATAGAAGGTTTCCGTATGGGTAACCGTGGCGACCTAGAGACTTCTTGCGTAGCACGTGAAAGTTTGGGGGATTTTCTGGGGTCAATGTTTATCCTGTTGGTAAAGGGACAAACTAAGTCTCTACAGAGAAGGTAGCAAAATAAAAAGAAAGTTTAGCATGCAATAAAGACAAACAGAAGAAAAATGACACATTATATTGCAGGAAAGGTTTTGCAAATAGAACAAAAGACTTTTAAAAGTTTTAACGAGGAGCAAAATAATTTAAAAAGCATCAAATATGAACAATTTTTGCTTTAGGACATTGAGAAGAAAGTAAACCATAAAGGATTGAAATCTCAGACTAACCAAAATCAATTTGGACAAACTCTAAAGTTTATTTGTATTAATCATATAACCAAAACATTTCCATGCAGTTTCTAAAGCACTTTTCCTTTTTAATGATAGTTTCAATTAGTAGAGAAATATGCACAAAATTAAATGAAAAGAGGACAAACTAATTGAATAAAATATCAAAAGCACACATTTACCTTCTTTTCACACATACAGGACACCCAATGCTACAGAACAGGTGATTGTTTACCTGGGAAGTTTGGGAGATTTGCTTCCCCTGGATATCTTTGGGGACTTCTTGCCGACCCAATCATCGTTAAGCTCGATATCGCTGGAGTCTGAGCAGTTACAGCTGTCAATCATCGCCGATATCAGACTGTTGCCATATATCTCATCTGAGGAGAACAAGTCAAAATTTGCAATGGAATCAAGTCACATTTCAGCAAATGTAGAAGATATTTTACTTGCTACCCAAAAAAAAATACAGTTGGTCATTGGAGAACATGGCAAATTACTGGTACTGGTTTTAGTGTAGTTGTTTCAGTCCTTAAGATGCGACTGTAGTATTTGTTATGGCAATAGTGAATAAAACAGTTTATTGGTTGGTTTCATTTATCACTGTGTAAGGAAGGAGTGGGTTGATTAATGAGGAACCTGAAGGCCATCATTGCTCCATTAAGCCTTTCCTAATTAACCGGGGAACAGTACGACTTATGTGATTGAAAAATAAAAGATGCCTCATCAAGACTTACTAGAAAATGCTCAAACCTTGAACTACCCTTTACTTTTTTTAAAAATACATAAACAACTAGAATAAATGCAGTATTTTTGAGTTACTGATATGAACTTAGACACACCTGTTTTCCCATCAGTCTTAGGGTCCATTATGACAAATTCAGGCCGCAGTTTGCTGATTCTTCTGCCCTTCAGGATAGGCACCAGGCCTCCCAGGTACTCCAGATACAGCGTGTAGCACGGACCTCCGACCTCAGGGTTGTCCTCGGTGCGCTTCATGGTGCAGTGCAGACGTTCGTTTCCAGCAGTTGGGTAGCTCACAAAATCACGCATGTTGTTGGGATCTGGGATGGGGGGCTAAAAAGAAAAAAGGTTCTATTCAGTCATTTATAGCATTTACATTAGCAATTGCTACATCCATAACAATTTTCCAACTTTAATAGGAAACAGCACTTTAACTAGACCTACCTTGATGGTAGGGACAAAAGCAGCGGTGACGTAGGAACAAAGACGGGAAGGCATGGTGAGCTTGGCAACATCTTTTTCCTCCTTTACGGCTAAGGCGATGGCCTGCTGGCAGAGTAGCTGCAGAGAGGCGATGCGATGCTCCACCCGCACCACATAGAGGGCAGGACCCGATGCCAAGAACAGGCGGGAGTCTCTGTGACCCCAGCAGAGCGTTGTGATGGGGCGCTGCAGCAGGAAAAACAAGACAGATTGAAGAGGATGGCATTTTTTTTCCAGATATCAAAGAAGGTCAACATCTCATTCCTTTATTTTCAAAATCAGCTCTTTGAAATTTTTCTTTTCAGCTGGTTAATAATAGACCCTGGTAATAGAAATTTTTAAAAGAATTGAAAGATGTTTAATATGGATAGTATCAGAAAAAAAGCACAAAATTATCCAAATCATAAGGTTTTTTTTTATTTAGAATACCAAAATAAAATGAGAAACCGGGTAGTTTTTCAAATTGAAAGTCAGGTTTCCTAAGAACAATTTTGTTTATTTATGAGTTATGAAAGAAGTAGGCAAGCTTTGATAAAAACTTTACAACAAAGTGATCCCGAGGTTTTCCTTTCTAAGAGCTACAAATCGCATCTTGTTTTTTAAAGGTTAATTTCCTTTTTATAAAAAACAAACGTGATAAACAAACAAACTGAGGCATTGAGGTGAAAGATCCGTTGTTTTGTCTCATTTCTCACCTGCGCTGGTGTGTCGAGTGTGTAGATGTGCTCTCCTTGAACGTTGTAGAACTTGACTGTGGCATTCCTAACTGGGAGAGAACAGGCCGCTTCAGGAGACAGGGGTGTTCTCTCCATCCCTGCCACTGCCAGAAGATCCCCCTGAGAGCACCACTGGACCACAACATCTGCAGATCAGGACAAAAGTGTTGAAGACTCACATCAAACAACATTCTACTTCCAATAACAGACATTATCAAGTCAGTGTGGAAGAAATGAGCACAAACGATGCATCTACGCACCTTTCAAGCCAGTGCGAATGAGGGTGGGTGAGAGGTCATCGTAGTTGTTCATCAGGCTGAGGTCTCCGGAGGTGAAGCTGACCGTCAGCAAGGGTTTGTGAGTGTGAACTAAAAACAGGACAACTTCTTCAGCCAAACTATTATACAGAGCCGAAATATTTACAGAGCCGGTGTGGCGTTACCCGTAAACTTTCAAACTCATTGACAAACAAAAGTGCAGAGTTTTACATAATTTCTGGCTGAGCTGCCCTGGTTCCCATGGCAACCAAACTCTTGATTTGGGAGAATGAAAATGTCAGAGTTGTAAAATAAGTAGCAATTTACTAATTAATTTATTTTTGCATTACATGAAAAATTGTTAGAAGTCGTTTTATCCAATGCCGACCACGTTGTGTAATTGTACTCATTAAAAATTAAAGTAGCCAATCTAAGAACGAGAAAGTAATTCCACAAAGATTTACGTCAATTCAGTTTTGTTTGTAAGAGTGCACCAGGCAGCAGTGGACAGAAATAGGATTCATTCAGTCATCTTCTTCCATTTTGTCCCTTTTTGTGTCACAGGGCTGCCAGAGCCTCTCCTGGCCACATAAAGGTACCCTGGATGTGTCACCAGTCTGTCGCAGGGTCACATATCACACACCCATGCACACTCCCGTTCACACATATGGACAATTTAGAGTGACCAATTAACCTATGGAGCATTTTTTGGGGCGGAGTCCCTGGAGAAAACCCACACATGCACAGGGAGAACATGCAAACTCCACACAGAAAGGTCCCCCCCCGTTAGTGTTCTGCTTCAGGCCCCCCAGCCGGGACCGGACTCTTGCTGCGAGGCAAGAGCGTTAACCACTGCGCCGCCACCGTGCAGTCCTAGAAATAAGATATCCAAGATATTTCTATATTGTTAGCTTGTAATAATTTAAGTTACTGATTAACATCTGAAAAAGCATCAGAATCTATTTTCCATTGTTCATGTGGTGTGGAAGTTCCTCTGTTTATAAAAGTTGTAAAAATAGTCCATCTATTTTGGAAAGCGCACAATTACTACAAATGATTCCAAATTGATACCATAAATAAAAACATCTTAAAAATATCTTCAGAGTCTATCTTAATGCTCATTGCAAAAAAAAAAAAAAACACTAAATGAAAATCCAGCTCTTCCATCTTCAGAATATTTATTCAGAAAATCCTAACAGGAGTCAGTTGAAGATGGTGGTTTCTTAAATTGGGATGCTGTTGTTAATGCAGTGTTGTGGGGATGAGTGTAACAGAGTCTTCATCATTTGTCACGACAATGACATCTGGCAGGAAGGGAAAGAAATGAAATGTGCTTCAGTCTAGTTGTGTAACTTAATGCCTTTGGACGTCTTATCTGTGTAGTTGGAGAATAATCGGCACATCAGGCAAACCCGAATTCTGGTAAGCTTTGTTAAATGGGGGGGGTTAAAGAATAGCACAAAAGGATACTAAACTCCTTTGTACTGTTCATTTAGTTTGACAATATGCTCCCGTTGTTTTGAAGCTCGTTTTTCCCGCTAACTGTCCAACAAACAGCTAACCGGGTCATTTTAATAGTTGGTTCTGTCATCATTTAGTATTGGAGGCAGCTCATTATCATTAAAAAAACATCATTACATTTCTGAAAGCTTCAAAAGCATCACACAATCGAACGTTCAGACTCCAGCGTTCCCCAGCAAAACAACGAGGAGCGAACCTTGTGGCGGGGAGTAGTCTTCAGTGTCCGTGTCGCTCTCGCTGCTGTCCTCCACCAGGAAGCTGGGGTAGTTCCAGGACATGTTGACAATACCGTCAGACTCATGCAGCAGGATGTGGGCCAGCATGCGTCCATGACAGTCCATCACTATGACCTGTCCATCTGCAGTGCCAAACAACACCTGGGGGGAGCAGGGCGGGGTTATTAGGACAATTAGGACACAAAAAAACTAGAAAAAGTTTTAAAGAAGTAAACTTTTTAGTTATCACTGTTTTTTACACACTAGAACTGATCTGATCTCCACAATAAATAAAAAACACTTATTCTTTACTAAAATTGATTGTTTCCAGCATTTTTGTCGCTTTAATCTAAATGTTAAGTATTAATATTTAGATTGGCTTAATAAAAAAAGGAATCATAAAATGCTGAATGGTATGATTTTATCCTTTAGATTTAGGGTTTTTAATTGGTTCAAATTATTATTTGGCCATCATATAACATTTACACAAATAACTTCTTTATTTACATTAAAAGCACAAGCAGCCAATGACAGCTCTTTTAACGCCGATACTCACTAAGATCATTTGCTGCCAATCCTGTGTCAAATTAGCAGTTTATTAAATTTACCCTGATATGATTCGAGGTTTTTTCCCATTTCATTGATCATCTTTATCAAAAATCTTTCAGCTATATGTGATAAAGGCACATTCGTGTGGATAAAATGTTTTTTTCAATTTCAGGAGAGTTTCTAAATCAGATGGATTCCACATCATGCACTAATGTGTGTGTGTGTGTAGTGGGGGGGAAAAAAAGAAAGACATTTGCATTCATCCCTGTCATAATCCATTTAAGATATTAACCCTACACCTAAACAAGAGAGGAGGTGGAAAACACATTCATTCTTACAGCTGGGGAAACCTTCTCAAATGCTTTCTACGCTCTAATCTTAAAGGTGTATCTGTTACCTGCTGGTCATCAGGAGTCCAGATGCCACAGGTAATCTGACTTTCCAGGTTGATTTCAGAAGACCAGTGTCTTTGCCCGCTGACGGAGCCCACCAACACAAAGCCGTCACGGTACGAGATGAGTGCTTGGGTGCCATCATGGGACCAGGTGAAGTCACTCACCTACAGAGCATTTGAAAAGTGGAAATAGAAGCTTTTTCTTAGTGCAGGGCCATTTTAAAGTTGTGTTTCTAGTCAGAATAAAATGTTTCTTAATCTAAAATGTAAGGCTTTGCTTCTTCTCTTTGTCAACAGTGACAATAAACAGACCATTAATAAATAACAGCACTGAAAAAATATGTTTATGGTACAATAAAAGAAAAGAAAATTTGATATCTTCTATTTTTTTGGATCAACATTCACAAGTGCCTAATTTTCACAATAAGAGTCCTCCTTATCTTATGTCACTCTGAATAAAAAATGTATTGCTTCTCTTTTGCTACTCTTAAAAATGGTTAAAGCATATATTTCAGTATAAAATGTGAGCAAAAACTGAGAAAGCAGTCCGACAGTCACATACCTGAGCTCCACGATCATTGACCAACTCCACAGACCAGCGGCCCTCGTACTGAATCCACACAAAAATCCCTCCATCAGTGTCACAAGTGGCCAGCTTCTGAAAAGGCTCATTCCAGCGCACCAACACCACCTTGGAGACACACACAAAAATCAGCAGGATAGCTAATATTGACGTCTTATTAAAAACATGAGGAAGAAGCTGCTAATAAAATGCATTTCACAAGAAAAACAGTTGCATCGCTGAGAGCTGCAATTTTGTTTTTTTTTAAAAAGGCATTTCTGGCTTTTTCTGCTCAGATACATCTATGACGTAACTGTACCGTGTTGTTTGATATTTTTACAATTTAATTTATTGGGAAAAAAAAGAGCAGACTTAATCTGAGATATAACTGAGAAGCAAAAAGGAAGAATGAGTAGTGAGTACATCACACAGATACCCCTTTATCTGTGCTGAAAGCAGCATCTTGTCAGGTTTCAAAATAAAAGGCTAGCACTAAGGTTTTCAGTCAGTACAAGCAGTGACTCATGCGTGCATGTATAGGTTTCTATATTTGCCCATGTGAGAACACAGATGGACATCATTAGCCTCAGGTGAGACTAATGATAAACACCATTAGATAATAGAGAAAAATCACATATGATGGATGACCTGTTTCTTTGACCGTCTCCACTCAAAAGACAACATCCATTACAAACTCCCTTCACTGTGAGAGTCTCTTTCTGGTCTTTAGGAGCGTGACTCAGCTTATTCTCAGGAGAATAATCCAAACAAGACAGCAGCTCTGCAGCAGAGAGAAGCACGTGGGCTTTGCATGCTCGAAAACCCAGCACAGGACAGGGTTTTAGGGGAGCTTAAGCGGTCTGAACTCTCTTCGAGTTGCTGGATGGGCCAACCAGTTGTCCAAACAAAAAACAGCATCTTCACCTCTGCTGTAAAACGCCTACAGGTTTAATCATCTTCTGAAAGTAAAAGAAAAACAAAACTAACAAATAAATAAAATGTTTCTTCTTAGTTGGTCATTTGTGGTGGATTTATTAAACCCTCAAGTGACCTCGTAATATTCATGCATCACACTCAGCATTCAGTAAATCTTAACGGCTGCAGCTGCATTAATAAATGGTTAGGCTTTGAAGCATCTTCTAATATTGGATGTTTTCAGGTTTTGACAGGTTTTTTTTGTTTTACTCTGCAGAAATAGACCCTTATTGGCAGATTTAATTTAAATGATTAATCTGATTTAGAGAGTGGTAGGGTTGAAATTCTTTCGAATTGCACCCTAATGGAAACGGTTTTTCAGGCTGTTTAAAAATAATAAATGACTTTTTTTTTTTTTTTTTTTTTTTTTAATTTATATTTTTGACAGGGAATATCAACTTTTACATCATTGTTACATTGTTTCCAAGTTAAACACCATTTTACATCAAATATATTTTCTGTCAGTAAATCAGAATGCGTGTTTTTGATCATTTTGTACTCTTCCCCTCTTTTTTATATGAACAGAAAAAAACAAAACAAAAACAGAGCAGCTGTCAATCACACTCTTATCCAAAAAGGATGAATCAATCAAATAAACCCACATTATCTGTTATCTTGTAATAGAGAAGTATTTATTTATTTATTTATTTTTTGTTAGAATTAAAGAAGGTCAGGTCTAAGAGGTCCAATATATTTGACCCATTTTGCCCACCATCTCAAACCTTTATCTGTTTGCGTCTTTATTGCAAAAGTCAGTCTTTCCATAACATAAATATCATGTATTGTTTTATACCAATCATCTACTGTTGGAGCATCAGGTTGTAACCACTTTCTTGTCAAGGCCTTCTTCCCTCCCACCAGCAATATTCTCATTAAATATTGGTCTGCTGCAGACTGCATGTGTTGTGTTACTGTTCCCAGGTATAGAGCTAAGGCATTAAAGGGAAAGGTTTCTTGAAATGTCATCTCCAAACATTTATGGATTTCTTGCCAAAAAGATATGAGTACAGGACAATCCCAGAATATATGGTAGTGGTTGGCTTCAGATGAGCCACATAACCTCCAACAGCTTGTACCAACACCTTGATGCCTCTTTTGTGTGGGGGTGATGAAGAATCTGATGATGCTTTTCCATCCAAATTCCCTCCAACTATGTGAATGAGTGGTTCTCCATTGGGATTTACAGATATTTTCCCATTCTTCCTCAGTGATGTGCAATCTTCCTTCTCGTTCCCATTTACTCTTAACATAATGAGTGTTTGTGTATCGGGAGTCCTGTAGACCCTTGTACAGTTTGGATATTATTCTTCGTCCGCCCCCAGAAGTATAGGCTGTTATAAACACTTTCAGTATGTCATTGTCTAATTTTCCTGATTCCTCAGCCAGGATCCCATTCAGTCTATGTCGTATCTGTAAGTACCTAAAAAAATCCCTGTTCTCCAAACTGTATTCTTTCTTACACATTTCAAAACTTTTTACTGCCCCCTTTTTTATTAGGTTGCAGTATGCTGTGACTCCTGTTGTTCTCCATATTTTAAATCTTGAGTCTGTCCTGTTAGGTATAAAATCTGTGTCGTATGCTCCCCATCGCAGCACCTTTTCTGCTCCCTCCAAACTACAGTTTTTAGCTATTTTCCGCCATATTTTTAGTGATATTTTTAGCCATGGGTTTTCGTCAGAGTTATTTGTCAGTTTACTATCTGCTATCTTGGTTTGGATGGGAGGTTCTGTGTGTTCTCCCTCTTCTATTTCCTTCCACCTTGCTCTAAATTGTGGATCGCAGAGACCTACAAGTGGTCTTATTTGAGCCGCATAATAAGAATCCTTGAGGGTTGGTAGTGCCATACCCCCTTTGTCCTTAGACAGTTGCATTACTTTGTATCGTATTCTGGGTCTCTTACCCTTCCAAATGTAACGTGAAATCATCTTGTCCCATTCAATGAATTGCTGATCTTTTATTTCAATTGGTAGCATCTGAAAAAGATACATTAGGCGAGGCAGGATAACCATTTTAATTGTGTCTATCCTTGAAGATAAGTTAAGGAATGGTAGATGAGTCCATCTGGAAATGTCAGATTTTATTTTTAAGTTTAAAGGGGCATAATTAGCATCAAATAATTTAGTAATATCTTGGGTGAGGTTAATTCCTAGGTACTTCATTGTATTTGTAGTACATATCAGGTCATATTTATTCAAAAGTTGTTTTGGTGGATTAAAATTGAGAGTTAAGATCTGGGTTTTTTGGACATTTAATCTGTAGCCTGATAATTGTCCAAATTCTTTTAGGGATGACATTAATATTGGTAAAGACTTCAGGGGTTGTGTTAAATAGATTAATACATCATCTGCAAATAATGATAATTTGTGTTCTTGTCCTCCTATTTTCACTCCTGTTATCTCTTTGGCTTGTCGAATTAATTGACTGAGGGGTTCAATAAATAAAGCAAATAGAAGTGGTGAGCATGGGCAGCCCTGTCTGCAGGAACGCTCCAGTGTGAAGGGTTTCGTAAGACTACCATTAATTTTAATTCTTGCTGTGGGGTTATTATATACAGCTTGAAGAGCCTGAATAAGAATTTTATGTAAGCCATATTTTTCTAGTACTTTAAACAGGAAGGTCCATCTAACTGTATCGAATGCCTTCTCTGCATCCAACCCCATAAGCATTGCTTGTGTCTTATTTTGTTGTATATTCCATATAATATGTAGTGTCCTTCTCAAACTATCATGGGTCTGTCTTTGATGAATAAATCCTGTCTGGTCAAGGTGAATAAGTGAAGGTAAGATCTTCTCAATTCTTCTGGCCAATATTGACATAAATATTTTATAGTCTACGTTTAACACTGATATTGACCTGTATTGTTTGCAATCTAATTTATCTTTTCCTTCTTTTGGTATCACTGAAATTATAGCGTCCCTCCATGAGGAGGGGATTGTTCCCTTTTGTAGTACCCAGTTACATATTTTGCAAAGTTTAGGAGTTAGTTGAGCCCTAAAACATTTGTACCACTCGGCTGGAAAGCCATCTTGACCTGGAGTCTTCTGTGGTTTAAGCCTGGATATTGCAGCCTTCACCTCGTTTTCCGTTATTTCTGCCACCAAGGTTTTATTTTGTTCCTGTGTGACCTTAGGTAAATCTAAGGATTCAAGAAAAGTTCCTATTTCATTTATGTTATCTAGTTTTGGCTGTGCGTATAAATTTTTGTAATATTCTTCAAAACAATTTTGGATATCTTCTGGTTTATATTGTATTTCCTCTGTTCGGGAGTGTCTTATTTTAGTGATTGTGTTATCTTTTTGCTGTTTTCTCAATTTGTATGCTAATAGTTTCATTGCTTTACTTCCTGCTTCGTAATATCCCTGTTTTAGAAAAACCAATTTCTTTTTAACTTCTTCTGAGTATATCTCATCTATCTCATTTTGTAGTTTCTTTATCTTTGTTCCGTTATCATGTTTCGCTCCAATTTTATGTTGTTTTTGCAAATCTTTAAGTTGACATGTTAATTGATTAAGCTTGTCTTGTTTACGCTTCTTTAACGATGAGGAGAGCGAAATTATTTTTCCTCTTAGTACCGCTTTATACGCATCCCACACTGTAGTTGGGGAAACTTCCCCATTATCATTATCTTCAAAATACATTTCTATCTCTTTACCCAATTCTTCTTTTATTTTTGCATTATTTAGTACACTTAGGTTTAATTTCCATGTTGTAGATTTGGGCTTGTCATTGATATTTATTAGCATTTTTACTGGTGCGTGGTCAGATATATCTATTGTTCCTATGTCGCATGACTGGATTCGGTGTCGATCTTTTCCAAACATAAAGAAATAGTCTATTCTGGAGTAAGTTGATTGTGGTGCTGAGTAATAAGTGTAGTCCCGGCTAGTTGAGTTCAGTTCCCTCCAAACATCTATTATATCAATTTCTTTGATGACTGAGTTTATTTTGTTAACTAAAGGTTTTTTGTGGCATAAACTAGAACCAGATGAGTCCATCTTTGTTAATCTTATGTTCATATCTCCTCCACTTATAAGTATCCCGCGAGATTCTGTGGACATAATATTGAACACTTTTTTATAAAATTGCCAATCACTTCCTGGGGGAGCATATATACTAAATAATGTTACCAAAGACCCTTCAATCCTTCCTATGATCATTACATATCGACCCTCTTTATCTTTGGTCTCTGAAATGTGTTCATATTGAACCTGATTTGATATTAGAATAGCTGATCCTCTTCTGTGTCCTGACTTATAGGATGTGTAAAAAATGTGTTTAAAGCCCCCTCTCCTCAGTTTTTCATGTTCAGCCTCTGTTAGGTGGGTTTCCTGTAGGAAAACCACTTGTCCCCGTTCCCTTTTAAGCTTTGAAAATATTTTACTTCTCTTAATAGGATTCAGCATACCATTTACATTATAGGAAATTATTCTTATAGTTTTATCCACCATCATTTTTGTGATGTGTCTGGATTTTAGTGGATGAGGGAAAGACAGCTTTCAGGCTGCTCTGAACTGCAGCCAACAAATG
Organism: Oryzias latipes; assembly: GCF_053564925.1. NCBI lineage: Eukaryota > Metazoa > Chordata > Actinopteri > Beloniformes > Adrianichthyidae > Oryzias > Oryzias latipes. The sequence continues at coordinate 15,813,652 of NC_136260.1, read as the reverse complement.
ATAAACAAGATAACTAGTTAGAAAAATGCTCTTATTCAAGTAACACAAATTTTCCTCAGAACTTCCAAAGGTGGGGTTCCTCTGAGAACCCTGTTGTTGTTGTAATGCAGCCATCCCGAGGGAAAATCTCTCTTTTAAGAAAGGGCCCTCTGACAAAGTCTTTGATGGTGAGTGTACAGCTCAAAGTTCAGCCCTCCGACTAATCGTTACCTTCATTTCGGCTTTTTATAATAATGAAAATAAACAAAATAAAAATCATTACTCAGAAGTAAACAAAAGAGTTTCTGTCTCACTTTTAGTAAATAGAATTCAAGAAAGGATGCATTTACCCAGAGAGAGAAATTAAATAAAAATAAAAACAAGAATCAGCATGTATTTACCCATCATGGTCAAATCTGCAGCATATGTGTACTCATCTGGGCTGCTGTTGTCACTGTTTTTTAGTTTTTATTCATGTCTTCCTGCTGCGGGCCCCGTCTGAACTTTTCAAGCTTGTCCTTGTATGATGATCCTCCTTGTCGCCGTCTCTGTCCTCGTCCCCCGCTGACAGTCCAGGTCAGCCTCCTGATCTGCTCCAACAGCGTCTCCGCTGGTTTCAGCACGGTCACCGGTAATCCTTTTTCTGCCATCTCTCTCGTCGCTTCTTCAGCAGAGTTGTATACACGAGTTCCGTCCGGGTAGAAAACTCGAAGTTTGGCGGGGAAGGGGGTCTGAAATCGGATCCCTTTTTCTTTCAGAACCTTCTTTGCTTCTGCATATTCTTTTCTTTTGTTAAGCACGCTCGGTGCATAGTCGTTATCAAAATTTACTTGTCCGCCCTTCCAGATGAATCCTTTCTTCTGCCACGCCGTTCGTAGAATCTCCTCTTTTATTCTGTAACTTTGGAACGTTACTACAATGGATCTCGGCGGCCCCCCTTCTCGTGGTGCTGGACCCAGGGCTCGGTGTGCTCGTTCGATCTGGAGGTTTCTGTCTTCCGCTAATGACAGATTTTGTTTAAGCAGCTCTTCGACAAAGTGTATCATTGATGGGGATTTATTTTCGGAGCCCTCCGCCACAGAGTAGATCCTGATGTTGTTTCGTCTGGCCCTTCCTTCCTGGTCAGATTGTTGAGTTTCTAGCTGTGACTGAAGTTTCACCAGCTCCTCCATGACTTCTTCCATTGATTGCAGCCTCTCCTCAGCGTTCACAATCCGCTCTTCCGCCTCGTCCAGCCTTATCTTTGCCTTGCTAATCTCTTCCTTAATTTCTCTCAATTGTTGTTTGTTGTCCTGGCGGAAACTTTTTATTTCTGTCAGTATTGTTGTTAGGTTGATTTCTTCATCTGGCTCGTCTTCGTTAGCATTAGCCGGCGATGCGCTGCTAACACCAGCACGTGGGCACTCTGGGCTGTTGCTTCCAGGAAAATCGGCAGTTTGCATGGTTTTCTTTGGCTTAAGTTTAGCCTGCTTGTCTCGGGTCCACATCTTGCCCTTTTCCATCTCTTGGAATCACTTTGGATATCGTTTGTCGAGTTTGAAGGGCAATTTAATTCCAAATGTCGGAGGAGAGAAGACTCTAAGCTGCCATCTTTGCGGCTGCGCACTGGAAGCCCCAATAAATGACATTTCATAGTAAAGATGCCAAAGTTCATAAACCCAGAGGAAAATAATGTTCAACTTTAACTAATATTTAATGAGCATTAATAAATAAATGAACACAGCAGTGTAATAAACTGTTCCTTAGCATACATTTGCAAATACTTTCGTGATATAACTCACTCAAAGAGGACCATCTGTGTATCGAATGTCACACAAAGCAAAGCTGGCAGACATGCACGTTTGATCCCTGACACCACAAGGAACCTGCCATTACAAGCTGTGCTTTCCCTCTTGAGTAAACAAGTACACCTGAGGCAGCAGCTAAGCCCTCGTGTTATGCAACATGTCCTCCCCAAGGATAGATTTCCTCAGTAAAACCATTTTCACTAAGCACATTTGGCGAGACCATCTTAATACAGCCAGGAGGCCATGAACCCTTTAAATCTGCACGTGGCAGCTGATGTCTGGAAGTTAAATGAGGAAAATCCAGAAGACCGTCCTCTGTGACAAGACGACTTACAGGCAGTCGCATCCAGCAGAGGATTATGACACAACGCAAAGACAGAGAAGAGCGTTTTTACAGATGAAATATTGATGTGACAAGACCAGAGGAAAAACCCTCGTCGATGTGATGATTATTATTTATCTGCCTTGCAGTCCTCGTGTAAATAAATTACTTAATTTTGTTGTTGTTGTACAGCTCAGTTTCATAAACCGATTTATTAAGGCTCTGCAGAACTCAACCAGGGGTAGGATACAACAGAGGCATAAATAGACAAAATGTAAAATTTGATTTTTACTTAAAAGCAATTTGCTTCCACTGATGCAAGAAATTTGCCCCAAAAAGCTGTAAGGCTGCACGGAGAGAATGCCTAAACAATGAAATGTTGTCTTGTGTTGATCTCGGCTGTATACTGGACTCATAGACAAACAACAGCTAAGTTGAGCTAAGAAACTATCTTTTATTGTTTCTAATATTTGTGGTATCATATCTCCATCTATCCTCCCATCCTTTTTGTATTCCTGTCTCATCACCCCTGACAGTTTGACAGTCCAACACAGGAACAGGTTAATATATCAAAACTGAAAAAAATTGTTTATAAGCAGCTCTGTGGCCTAGTGTCAAAAGTTTACAATTTATAAACACTTTTCATATATTATTATTCACTCGAAAAAGCTTCTACACTCCTGGAAGCCTTTATCTGTTTCACAGTTATTTTAGTTGACACATTGCTTACCACTACTCTACAACACATATTTACAGACAATTTTCCAAAAACCCTCTGCTAAGGCTTGATTTGTCTGGCATCACTGTGATATGCACTGTCAAAATTCAGAAGTTGAGCTCTCAAAGGTGAACTGACTTGCAGTGACTCGCTGCCCGCTCTGTTCAGAATCAAAACACACTAAAAATAAAAAAATAAAAAGCTGATCTACAAGACAAGTATTGATCTATTCTGGCACTTTCCCCCAGGGACACAGCAAAAACGTTGTCATATCTATCATCTAAACTTTATTCTCACATTTGTCTTGTTTTTAGACACGCCAGCTAAAGTTAGCGTTGTCTGAATAATTATGCAAAAATAGAATTAGGGCATTGAGGCCAGATTTTTGTCAGCGTGATGATTTCTAGCATGTCTGCTAAGTTTGATTTATTTTTTATTTAAAGGCAACTGTCAGACACAGATATTCTTCAAGGCACTCAGATTTTTCCCTTTCATTAGCACTGTAGTGTAGCTTTAATAAAACAGATCGGTGCTGGACAACATTAGGAAAACACAGCAAACTGTACACAACAGCAGAATACTGCCGAGATTGTAAGTAGCAGCACATAAACAACTATTAAAGTATGTGTTAGATATCTGTGCGCAAACACTCATTTAAGATAGAAAAAGACTCAAAAACTAAAAAAGAGCAATATTTGTATAGGAAAAACAGAGTTTTTACTGACAAAAAAATATATAATATACTAAGTAACAATGTTTTTGTAGTAACCCGCCTTTTACCCATTGATATAAGAAAGTCTTGTTGCCCTCCATAGCAGAAAATCTACAGAATTGTGACCTAATGTGATTTTTCTGATACAAATTCACAGCATCTTTTAAGAACAAGCTCTTTCAGGGTCATTTTACACAATTTGAGGGAGTTTAGCTTTGACTTTGAAGGAAATGTTTGTTTATTCTTTTCATTTACAATTGTACGCACCTCATAAAATCCATTGGTCATACATTAACATCTTGTCTGATTTAATAGAGTTTGTTAACTTTTAGAAGCCTCAAGTCACGGTTGGAGTGCTTCAGTCTTCTGAAAAAATCCTCCTTCTCGTGGTTTAAGCTCAAACTTTTGATAAACTCCAGCTGCTTGCTCCTTCTTTTTTGTTTTATACAGCAAAGTTAAAGCCAAACACAGCCTGAAGGCAGAGCTTCATATAACCTCATTTGTGTGCTCTCAAATTGGTCTGCAAATGATAACAAAATCATTTTATTTTTCTCTCCAAGAGCCTCGGTAAACCACAACAAAATCACAGAACAAGAGGAAAACTGACGGCACTGATGCAGAAAACACAGGAGGCTGTGGAGGATGCGCTCGTCGTATGATGAGTCAGAGTCTTCAAAAGATAAGAAAATTAACAGGAAGAAAAAAGCAAGCTCTTTGAAACTCAAAAAGTTTGTTTGGAAAAGGTCTGATTCCAAAAACGTCAACATTGAGTTAGGGTCAGTAATTTACTGATGTTTCTGATTTGCGATACTTTGCTTTCTCGCCAAATACAGACAAACCAGATCAAATAACGTTAGTTATCCAATAGATATGTCAAAATCAGAATAATAAAAGTATTTATGATAGAAATTAGATCCGTTTCACTTTTCTTAATGCATTCAATTCCCATGTTGTAAAAACATGCATTTTTTTTAACTCGTTTTAAAAAAAAACTAAGGAAACTAAAACAATTTTTTTTTCTCTCTAAATTGCAAATTCAATAGTTAGAAATTAGTTATCTATTTTAAGCATGCAGATTATAAATGATCTTGTCAATGTACAAACAGGAAGGTGTGGAACAGATCAGGAAAGCTGTTTGAATGAGACTCCTTTATTCATAGTTTCTAATGATAGGGATGATTGTTAAATATTTGTTTTAAACAACATCATTCAACACCTAAATAATAAGGGTATAGGGGAAAAAAATCAATTCTGCGACATTTCATTTGGAATTAATTTTTACCTGCTGTCAAGAAGTTATTTATTTCATAATTTATGAGCATCCTTTAGCGTCTGACTCTTGTTTTCCACTTAAACCCCCAACCACTAGTTGGCAGCACAGCCCACTGAGCCTCTGAGTAGATCTACAACTCACAAAAACAACTACAAGATCTCACAAATATTACATTAGCCTCTCGGTTTTTGTGGTAATGAGACTTGCACGATCTACAGAACCTTATTGGTTAAGGCACATTCATTCTATGTTTTTTCTTACACCGAAAAAAATTTTGTGTAAATTGGACAATGGAGACTGTTGTCTTTAAGAACAAATATATCTTAATTAACCAAAATAAAAGCACTATGAATTTGCTTGGGTAAAGGCAACTGAAGTGCTTAAAATTGTGATCATTTAATACAATGAATTTTACCATCTTATTACACTGAAAGGCGTATTAATATTCGGGTAGAGTTTTTTTTTTTAAGTTGTGCTGCTTAAAAGAAAAATTATTTAAGTACAGTCTTTGAATGTATCGTGATTCGTATCATATCATGAGACTTAGACTCTTGCTGACGTACAAATCTAATAAATACTGAATCTTTAGAGGAAAATTTGCGAGCTGTTAGAAGACACATACATCAGAATATGAAATGTCAACAACTAAAACTGATGCTGCAAATATTGCTGCTGTTCCACAAATAAAGAAATCCATCTCTGCGACAGCACTCGGGCAGAACAATGCGACATTGCTTCCGTGTTTCTGTCAGAGTGGGGGTTCATCCCCTCGCACCCCCCCCCACCCCCACCCCCCCAAGTGCCTCACAGAACGCTGACACAGCAGCTCACTCCATCTGACCAGCAGCTTCAAGCCACAAGAGGGAAAAAACTGTAGAACTGTGCGCAATCCCATTTGTGCCACTGCGGTTACTTATTGAAAGCAACATTCATTACCACGCAGACTGTTTGACACTGGGGCAGAAGCTATCTGATCTCTGAGATCAAACTGTGTGACCTCAGTGGGCTTGTTGTGGGAAATGTGGTAGGATTTGGAGAGATAAGAGCAATGCCTGAGATTAGAGAGATGCAATGTTTTGCCCAAAAGCAGAGGGCAGATCTCATGGACTGAATAGTCTCAAACGTGAACCGATTGTTCAACCTTGTTAAATCAACAGGGACAAGAATGTTTGATTTGATTCAGAACGGATTTCTGTGAAGATATGAAGCAATAGGAAACAAAGAGCCTGAATATAACAAAGAAATAGCTAAGCTAAGAGCTAGATTTTCTTCAACCACAAAGCAGTTAAAGTGAACGTGTTTCAGCAATGTTTAATTGCTTTAGTGCGTCTATATGCTGAGTGATAACTATGAGGGAGACCAACAGCATGCCCAAACACATCACTTGTACAAAAACACTGTGTGTGTGTAAAATCAGCTTGATAAAAAATAGATTTCTTTGGTAATATGACTAATATGAGGAACAACATTAGCCCTTTACACCCACATCTCATGCCTGCAGCGTGAAGGAAGGCAGGCACCAGGCTGAGTAATTAGACAACACTCATCAATACAGGTTGAACAAAAGAATCCCGAAATCTTTGGCTCTGTATTTTAAGAAACAGTACACGTTACACAGTCTAACATCCGTAGTAAATGACAAGCTACCTTTACTTTCTGTTAAAGTAGAAAAGCTTAGCAAAAAAGTGTAAACACAAACGATTTCTCAGAATACAAGGATTTATAAATGAAAGCCCTCTTACCTCACTGTTGTGTCCTCGAAGGTTGAAGTTCACTCTCTGCAAGGGGGGCCGATCCCTTCTACAGTGGCTGGACGTAAACGTGACTCCCACGACTCCTCTACTGTTGCCCGTTGCCAGCCATCCCTCCTCATAGTAGCGCTTCCTGCACACTGGCTTCTCTTTCTGGCTCTTAGGTACTCGGCCCTTCCAGGACAAGCACAAGATGTTGGAGTCGCTACAGAGCACTGGTCCATGCTCCACAGCAGCAAACATCACTGCAGGTTTCTGCACCTCCCGAACCACAAATCTACAGAGGGATCTTCTTGGTGGGGATTTAGGTACGGCTATGAGCGTGTCTTTCTGCTGAGGTTAATGGCTTTGGGTTGGATGTAAGACAACCACAACGATGCATAGTACTTTGGCTTTTCCTTGATCTGCAGACCATTTAATTGATCACAACTTTTCTAAAGATCCAAACTGCAAAAGTCTTGCTGGACTTGTAAAGTCATGAGGCCGAATGGCTGCAAAAACGACAGGAGTCATCTAGGCATGGTGATTTGTTTGACCTTCATGTAGTTAAAAAAAAAAAAAAAAATCAGTGAAATGCGTGAAAAAAATATTCAAAAATCCACACTGGCAATTTCTAGATTTGTGTCAACAGAACAAGAATATCCCACCTCCATAAAAGAAAAAGGTATATCTTGTAAACTCAAAAACAGAAAAAGCAGCTGTTCCATCCAAAACGCTCCTGTGCTTCCAGTTAATGCAAATAACAGTTCCTCCAACTCAGAGTCCCGTTTCCATGCTCCCTGTCCTCCTCATTTGTTCCCAGTTGAGTGTGAGGAAGAGCAGGGACACTGCAGGGACTCCATCAGCTGTGAGCCAGCAGAAGAGCCGCTTCTCCGTGTAATGTCATCACTCCGGCTTTACACACAGCCTAGGGGACTCCAAAGGCTTCTGGGTAGTAGGAAAAAAAATGGTATTATCACAGATAACACCATCAGGGACAGGAGGAAGCTTGTACAAACTGCAAAAGGACAGAATTCAAGATAACGTCATGAAGGGTACGATGCAAACCTGTTAAAGACACTCATCTGCTCAATCAGTTCGTAAATATTAATGCGCTAGCCTAAAATAGTTCTTCTCTTTGGAGGTTGTACTTTGTACACCATGCTGCTCAGCGGAAGGATATTTAAATAGAAAATGATCTATTTAAGGGCATTCATCTATCATTTCTTGTTCAGCTTTAATTGAGATACATGGAAAATTCTGGTTCTACTGAAAATAAATGAGAACATGTGCAAACAAAAAGGAAAAAGGAGACTAAATTTGAGTTAGTTTAAGACAAAAAAAGGTTTAAACTAGTTTAACAATTGAAAAAAATTGATTTATAATCTCACCAAACAAAACATGGAGGGTAAAGTACGAAAATACAAACGAAAAGACAAAAGTACATGAACATGTTTTAAAACATGTGTACAGAATTGTTTCGAATTACGTTAAGAAGTTTAAATATGTTACAGTTTAGTTTAGTCTTGAATTAAAACCTCTTAGTCATTTTGAATACCTTGTTTACTATTTATATGTTTACATGTACAAATAAACACAGTGGAATTGCACTGAATACATTTTTTGAACACTGAAACAATAAAATATATAATAATTTTTGTACTTAGGAGATATGACAATTAATATACGATAAAATGCTAAGGAAAACCTATCTTAGAGAAGGCATACAACATCTAAATCTATCTATTTGTTATAAACCTAGTAAATAACTACTTAATTATTACATTTGAATGTTAAACGACGTAAATAAATTCTGAAAGTTTTTTTTATTGACGTCCCCCTCTTTAAACATGTTCTGTGATTTTGTTTTATTTATACTTTTTGACTATTTAACTCGTGAGTCGTGATGCTAAAGCTCTTTATTTATGCGTGTCTTCTTAAAATCCTTCCAGCTGTCAGAATTTCAGAAAAGATTACACCAAATAATTAAAATAAATAATCCACAAGTTGGAACACATTAGCCTGCGTTTTTAGCTCTTATTTCAAAATTAAATCTGACATTATAGACAAGTTCGTGTGATGATGCCAGGACATCAATCACCGTGAGCCGCCTGCTAGCTTTAGCTAACTGGAAACCTGGATAATAAAGGGGAGCTGGCTCCAAAAACCAAAACAATCCAACTGCGGGATTAACCTCACCCAACTAAATCTACACGTTTCACAGCGAGGGACTAACACAGCCTAGGTGCTCTGAAATAAACCAATTTAACGCCAAATATGCCACAGAGCATAAATCAGAGACAGCGAGCGAGCTGACTGAACTACCGCAGGCAGAATTCGGAGCTCCATCCTCGGAGGCTGCCTCCGTCCATCCGCGGCCGGCTAAAACTACTACAGCTAACACATTAGCCTCCGATTTATTCTTACGTTTCTTTTATATTGTCGTACATCTGTTTCGTACAATTAAATAGGAACAGTTTTTTTTCTCGCAGAGTGTGCTTTATAGTCCCGCCTTTTCGTTAACAAAAGCAAGGAATCACGAGCGGACGCTGAGCAGCTTACCTTCCCGCTTCCTCCGCCTGAGCGACTGAACACAGACAGGCAGGGCCCGAGCCCTCCGTCACGTGACCAGCACGTGACGCACCCTTGACTTAATCAACAGAAACAATAACTGCAACGATCCAAGCTGACGTTTACAAATAAAATACACACAAAACCACAGAAACGACTAATTACTTTAACACCAAACTGCGGAATGATCCAAATAGGAGAGATTCCAGTGAGCAGTCAAGCAATGGATTAAAAGATCACCTACTTACCTCCACATTTTAGAAAAGAAAAGTTTTAAATAGCGTGAACAGCTTAAAAACCCAAACGCGTATATAAATATATAACCATATTTGGAATTTTAAGGGGTCAAATAACGCAAAGAAACAAAAACAATGAAAAAAAGCAATAGAATGCCAGTGTGCAAAACCTTTAAAGGAAGTTAGCAAGTTGAAAAGAATACATTCATGTATACATTTATTCCACCAAAATGAGGAAAAAATAAAGAAAAACTGAAATGACCGAACATAAAAAGACTATTGAGAACATGTAAGGTATAGCAAATTTGAACTAAGTCAAAACTATAAAACCCTACTAACAACCTGTAAACTCTAAAACATTCATCAATGAGGTTTCATTGCTGCTTTTGATTTTTTTGTCAATTTTATTTCTGTTTAATGATAATGGCTAAATTTTAATATTAGTTTATCAAGCATAAAATATTATCCTTTATATTTTAATCACTTTAAATTTGCCATCAGAAATATCAGTCATTCCAATTTCTTCTGTAAATTTAAAATGGCTTTATTTTCACCAAATGAATGCAAAAAAGGGCGCTTTATTGCTTTATTCAACATTTTATTTTAATATTTTTAAATACCATAATTCGTACTTTGATTTATTTTCTGTCTTCTTCTGAAAATGTACACTATAACTTAACTTTACTCTCATTTTTTATCCGTACTTGAGTGGGTTTTTTCCCTAATTACTTTTTTTAACTATTAATCAAATAATTATTCGTAATGATAACTTTACTTCTAGTTGGTTTTATATTTAAAGCAGCTTGTCTGATTCCCATCCGCCTTTGATGTTTTTTCTTATTACAAATGAGCTGCCATTCATTCCTCCGACCACCAGGCGGCAGTAGAGACTAAACGTTTCCTTTTTCACCTCCCTCAAGACATGGCAGCAGTCATGGCTGCCCAGAGACAACTGTTTGCTTGTCTAAGGTTAACTAGAGACATTTCACAATTGGTAAGTTCGTTTGGTCCTCTTCTGTAAATCATTTTAAACCAGGTTTCAAATATAAAATCTTAAAAATGTGGAATGAATGTAGTCTTTTAGGACATGTCACTCGTGTTTGCAGCGAGATAAAACCCAGATCAGATGTGGTGGAAATGCTGTTATTTGTTGTCTGAGATCATTCAAATCATTTGCTTGTTTTAGAGAGGTTTAGGTACCAGTGCCGTTCACGGAAAATGCAGTATAAACCGGTAAGATATAAGCAAAGAAGTTCCGGGTATTATTTCATATATCAGTCATGTTCATTCGTGCTGTAATTCTGTCCTCCATCTATTGGGGTTTTTTGGGGGATCATTTTGAAAATATCTCAAGTTTTTTATTGTTTTTATCTCTGAAGCAGTTCTTCTTTTGCAGGTTTCATCAATCACAGACACCCAGCACTTACTTTCATACCTCAGCTTTTGCATCAACACCCTCAGCAGTGAGTATCCACCATCTAAAAAATAATTACATATACTGCATTTTGTTTTGTAAAGTAAATCACCCGCTGGCTATGATTTGTCCATCAGTATTCCTTTTGCAGCTCTACGGTTTGCAGTTTCATGAGGTCACTGACTGTGTTTCCCTCCCAGATCACGGTCACAGAGGAACCAGACACGCTTTTCCAGAGAGTTGGGATTTTGGTGAAGGGCCATGACAGAGCGGTCCTCGACAGCTATGAGTTCTTTGCCACTCTGGCAGCTAAGGAGCTGGGCATCAATGTTAACAAAGTGTGAGTCTAGTTGGCAAATGCACAGCGTTGTGACATTATATTCTAGTTTTTAAGTTGCGTCATCTTTTTCCTCTCAAACAGGTTCGAACCACCAATGGACATAGATAGGCTGACACTCCTGAAGTCTGTGCACATCTTCAAAAAACACAGGGTTCAGTACGAGATGAGAACACACTATCGACATATTGAGGTGGGATACTCACTTTGAAAGGTTACGGTAAAACATTTCATGCATCTATTCACTGGATTTGATCTTTTTTGTAGCTATCGCATATCACAGGTTGCACGGCACAAGTGTATCTTGAATACATACAGAGGAATCTCCCAGAAGGTTTAGCCATGAAGGTGACAAAGGTAAGGTTCTGTGAGGTCGGAGTCAGAATCTGTCATTTGAGCCATGAAAGATCAGTCACTCCTGTTTGTTCGCTTCTCACCATCAGACGGCCATGGAAAAGATACCAGACCACATCCTTGAACCCATGTGGAAGTCCCAACCCACTGATGAGCCCAGCCAGTAGAAACGTTTCTGTCCTTTTGTGTGTTCTGTTAAACACCAGTGGGGTCCCAATACTCTGTGCTTGCAAGTAAACTGATCAATTTAATCCATAACTGGCTTGTGTTGTTATTCTAAACCAGGACTGTCCTCCTTCTTGACCTAACAATAGTATTTATAGCAGAATAACTGCTTTGGATCTTTGAAAGTTTTCTGTTCAGGGTAAAATGGACTTTAAAGGTTTATTTATGAAAAAGTTTTGCTGCTCATCCAAATAGCTTATTTCATTTTTAATAAGAACATAAAAGGAAACTTGCATAATGTCAGTAGTATGGGGGGAAAAAAGACACACAAGCTCGTACTTTTTTCTTTTATTAAATTGTCAAAATTTGCATGATTTTTAAATGACCTTTTCCTATAAAAAAGCACATTAACAATAGATGCTGAAATACCATGTGACTGTATCCATACCAGATGAGAGCTAATCCATCCCATCGTTGATCATTCAGGAATTTAGTAAGGTAATCTTTCCCTCTAAACAACTGTTATCACATTATCAATGCAAAATTTAGTAGCTTCCTTTTAAGACATAATGAAATCCAAGCTAAAAAGATCCTTACCTCTTAAGACATTTCTGTATTCTTCAGAGTTTTTATTTTGGTCCAAATTCACAAAAACCCTCACTGGTTACATCGTAATTCCTTTACAAAGCCTAAAAAACTACTTGCATTTCTTACTGAAAGAAGGAATCAATCTTGATTTCAGTGTTGAACAATGTATAAAATAGGTTACATTGACAACTTTTCCACTTCTACACAAAAAATTAACTAATGATAAGTGTCAATTTTAAATGATTTGCACCTTTGTTTTTCTTGACAAAAGCACTGCTATCAATATTTGAAAGATGAATGTACCTAATAATCCTCCTCATCCTGTTGCTGCTTAGCCTGTAGCCGTTCCACCTTCGTTCCTGAAAGAGAATCTCCTGATTTCAGACAGGAACAAAGACACATCAGGGTGCTCACCTTTTTTCAAGCGAAGACCTGAACCAGATGTCATTCATGAAGGAGGAGAGAGGTGTGAGGGAGGACCGGGGTCCCAGGGGCCGGGAGGTTCACTGTACTGAGTGCCCCCCTTCAGGAGACAACACCAGTCAGTCTGTTGTAATCGACAACAGGGAGATACAAACAGGGACTGCAAAGGCTCAAGGGACTGTTGGTCTGATTTCTCTACAGCAGCAGTTGGTTACACAGTAAAGGGAATTCAGAGACGTCGTCATATTTTGAAATTGAATGGAATTTTGTTTTTACCCCGAACGACTTGTCTCCACTTTAATCTTACACCTAATTAGAAAATAATTAGGAATAAAAATGAAAAACAATACAAGGAAGTTAACAAAATTAATGATTTTTGAGCTGTTTTTTCACATTATTAAAAATTTAAAAAGACTCAACGAGGGAATATCTATTAAGTTTCTTTTAATCAGGTACAACAAATGGTTTGATCTCCAATATTTAAGCTCTCGCCACTGATGCTGTTCCATTCTGTTCCACATGTTATGCAAAATTAATGACAACTCTGAGACTTGGTTGACAGGAAAGAAAAAGGAAAAAGAAATCATTTATTTTTTACTTTTATTGTCTGTCAAGTCTACCTCCAATTCCTTGTGAAACACACATTCACAGATTCACAGAAATGACGTAAATTACAGTGAACAGGTAACACTTCCAAGAACTAAACACAGCAAAATGTTGATTCAATGGAGACTTATATTAAATAAAACTGCAGTGTACAGTAAATATATAAAGAGAATATTATCCATTTACTGTAAATTTTGGTAGACAAACTGCTGGAGACACATTTATTTACTCATAGCTGCACATGAAAGATATAGAATTTAATACTTGACAAAACTGATATTTCATCACTTGACAAGCGTTTAACAATATATTTGCACTACTTAGTGACATAGATAACGTTATTCTTGTAACAAAAGGAACGATTAAGGAGCTGCACGGTGTAGGAAATGAATTAACAGCACAATGTGAGGGCTCCCAGTGCACTGATTTATTTCTTTATGTCTTTACCCCCCATCTTATCCTTAAAACAGACAAAGTCCCCCATATTTTGATCCGTTTAGAAAATCAGGGGAAAAAAAACCTCTTAAGGCCAACAGGGTGACTGTAACAAGAAGCACAGAACATTGACTGTCTGGAACATAACTGCCCCCCCCCCCCCCCCCCCCCCCCATTTAAGAGTTCACATCCTGCATTAATATTTTCCTAAACAGAGTCAACCAAAAACATTTTACAGACTCAGAGAAGGCCTTTACAATGTTCAAATTGTGAACAAAAAATCTGTTTTATTGTTGTCTTTACATGTCCTGATTTTCTGTTGACAATTCCAGGAGCATTTGGTCACAGACTATTTTATGAAAATCTATGTGTATTCAGGGATGTTTCATTCTCTGCACCCCTTTAGGGCTCCTTTTACAATAGCGGGTGCCTATTTATAGATTTTTTTGGGGGGGCAGGCTGTGTAAAAAGCGTCGGGGGCCTGGCCACCTCTGGCGTGGGCCAGGTAAGGGGGGAGGCAGAGGAGGAGGGACCGGTCCTTTGTGGTAGCTGCGTAAAAGGATAAGATCACACGTTGGACTCTAGGCTTTGGCCAGTAGGGGGCACACTATGATAAGTGCAATGATGTCAGCTTACCTTTAAGTTACAAGTGTGATGCCTTTTTAAATGTTACAAGTGTCTTTATGAGCTTCAGCTTTAAGTAAAACTATTTTATTTCATCAACTGACATTACATTTTGTTAAAAGTTTAAATACAATTTCTTTCATCTAAGAGGAAACTCTGAAAAAAAAGTACTTGTAATTCAGAGAAATCAAAGGTAAACGGAGGAGAAAATTCCTGCTTTTGTTTATTATTTGAGTTTCTAACTAAAAGAAAAAGATTGACAAAACTGAAACGGACCACTTACCCTCTCGGGCCACGTGGATGGAAAGGGCGCGGAGGTCTGGCAGGTCGCATCCCTCCTGGGAGGGGCGGGGGACCTCTAAAACCAGGAAAACAAGGAGGAGGCGGAGGACGGGGTCCATGCCTACAAACACAAACAAATTTGCTTTTTGCACAGTTTTTGTGCATATAAGTGAAAATAAACTACTAGTTACAGTCTGTCTCCAATCATATTTTGATCTACTTTCCAAGCGTTCCCAGTTGTATTTGAATTATGATTATGCTCTCTTTAGGCAAAATTGAAAAACTTTTGTCAATTTCTAAGGCCATTTATGTAGATGGACTGTTGTTTACATTTTCTCCCGCAATCTTAAAGCCCTTCACAACCCCAACCTAAGATTAGTGTTGCAACAAAAAGGGCAAACAATATCCGAGCTATCAGACGAGGAAAACTAAGACGTACATGGATCTATTTCTCTCCAAGTGGATGCATCAGAATGAAGCGGAGCAGGGAGCTTGTGGTGCTTACGTCACTGTTCTCCTCTTGAACCCAGAAAAAACTGAGGTCATTATACTAGGTCCTTAAAACTTCAGAGATGCTCTGTCTGCTCAGATAGTCTCCTTGGATGGCGTAAGTATAGCCTCCAATTTCACAGTTAGAAACTTTGGGGTTTTATTTGACCAGGATTTATCATTTAAGGCACGCATAGCTCAGGCGTGTAGAACTGCCTTTTTTCACCTGCGGAATATTGCTAAGATCAGAAATATACTTTCTAAGAGTGATGCTGAAAAACTCATCCATGAATTTGTTACGTCTAGGCTGGATTACTGTAACTCCTTGTTAGCAGCGTTTCCTAAGAGTTCCTGAAGAAGTCTCCAGCTTGTTCAGAATGCAGCAGCTAGATTGTTAGCTGGAACTAGCAGAAGAGATCACATCACTCCTGTGTTGGTTACGCTTCACTGGCTCCCAGTTGATTCTAGAATCAAGTTCAAGATCCTCCTGTTAACCTATAAGGCCTTACATGGAATGGCCTCGTCCTATATTAAAGACCTCATGGTCCCTTACCATCCAATAAGAACACTTCGCTCGCAGTGCGATTCATGTATTGTCACTCTTTCTCTCTCCCCTCCTGGGGAGTGGGAGTGCTTCCAGATTCCAGTTGGCTCATCCGTGCTCCAGTTCCTGACCTTTTACCTCGCCTTTGCTCTCGCTCTTACACCTGGCTGTGGATCCTGCCTCTGGCTCGTCTTTGGCTCGTCTCTGCTCTGTACCTGACCGAGTACCTCGTCTCTGCTCCTGCTCCTACACCTGGCTGTGGTTCCTGTCTCAGGCTCGACTCGCTCCCCTGACTGTCCCCCCAACTCCGTCTGGATGAAGCTTGTCTGCCAGACTTTATATATGTAGTTGTATAGTGAGATAAGTTAATTCTTCTCTAAGAGTTAGAGCCTGTCCGTCCTGGGGAAGGATCCCTCCTTCATGTGGGCACCCCGGAGGTTTCTTCGTTTTTTCCGGAATCCGTTTTTTTAGGAGTTTTTCCTTACCGCGAAGGGGGGTCTAAGGGCAGGGATGCCAGTATAGCTTAGTCAGTTTGTTAGTTCATTTTAGTATTTTCCTATTGAACTCTTTGTATTCGTGATCCTTTTGAGTTCATGTTTTACTTCGAAGCCCATCGAGACGACTGTTGTTGTGATTTTGGGCTATACAAATAAAATTGAATTGAAAAAAATTGAATTGAATTGTCACAGGCTTTTTCCAAACACATTTTCATCTGTTCCTGATTTACAATGATATGAACACAGAAATACTCAGAAATTGCAATTTTAAGCCTAATTTTCTTTCTCAGTCATGAGAAAAATGCCACAAAAATATGTGAAAGACACCAAAAACACAATTTTCATTGGAGTTGGTCTTTAAAAAACTTTTTCATGTGTTTGTAAACCAAGTTTACCTAGGCATGGGAGGCAAAGGGCCTCTGAGGTGCATGGGAGGAGGAGGAGGAGGAGGGGGAAAAGGAGGACCCATACCCACAGGTCCCCCCCGACCTCTACAGCCCCTCATGTCTGGGTATGGCCGCATCCTTCCCATTCCTCTGCAGGAATAAGAGAACAGAGTGTCAACATCTGAAAAAGAAAGTTACTAATGAAGAATCTGGAGAAAAACCACACAAACTACTTCTGGACTTGATAATAACAATGTGACATCTTTAATGTGTTACTGCTCAACATATGTCTGAAGAGTCTCATTCATCTAGGATGGTTCCAAAGCCATTTATTTTTCAAAAGCCATCTGGACTTTAGCTTCTTTCCAAAGCCTCTTAGATAACAACTTAAAAAACTAATTCCTGGTGACTTTCCTAAAAACGTTCTCAGCTTTTGCTCAGAATTATACATATCTGGCAAAAAGAGCACCTCATGGAGCCAAATCCATTCACGGCCCCGTCTTTTCCTCGTCCCCTCCCACGTCCAGGCGGTCCAAAACCTTTGATCACTCCTCGCCCCCCACGCATGCTGCCTCGCCCCATGCGCCCCCCTCGACCTCGACCTCTGAAGCCATGACCCCTGAGGAAAAAAAGGAAGAAACTAAGACCATTTCACCAATTTTAGTATAATACAACACTCTTATATAGGAAAACATTAGATTTAATCATATCACTTTATATTTACAATTATAAGAAAACAAGGAATAACTTATTCACCAATCTAAAGTAACAATTTGGAATTCAAAATACATGGGAATGGGACAGACCGTGAAAAAGTATTAGCTGCCGATGTCTCCAATTCCTCCTTTGTAGTTTTAAAATTTCCTGTAGTGTTCTTTTCTGTGTCAGCATTCATCTAGAATAAAAGAATGTACACATGCAAGAACAAATTACATTTACTTAACATCTGTATGGCATCTGTATAACATCTGTAAAACCTGAGGTTTTTCCAGAAAAACTACATTTAGTGACTAGAAAAAGAAAACCCTCATGTTGATTAAAAAATACATTTTTCTGTAGCAAAAAAATGTATTTTGTCTTTGAAACAAGACTAAAAAAAGGAAAACAAAAATTTGGCAGATTGATGCATCGGAGAAGCAGAATGACTATAATTCTTTTGAGGAGAACAAAAATAAAGTTGCTTTAGATTTAAGGACAAAAAACAAGTGAAGATATGGGCTTAAGGTGGAAGCTGCCTCACATCTGTGTGTGGTTAAGCTCTTGTGCACTAATTGTCTCATCTATTTTTTTTCATTAAAAAGCTAGATGCATAAAGAATATGTAACCTATAATTAGAAGAAGGCAATAAAACAAGACCCAATACTTGATGAGTTATGAACTGATGCTAACAATATTTTTGTCTCAAATTTAATTTGTGTAATTCTCCAAGGACAAAACCCATTTATTTTTGGTTTTGTTTGTTTGTTTTTGTTGACAAAATAACATTACTGCATGTTTTGTGAGCGCACATCAAATATGCTGTAAAAAATAATTAATTATTTTTTATAAAATCACTGTCATCTAAAATAGTCTTAATGAGCAATTTATTTATTTATTTGTATTCATGGGGGGGAATTAATATGCGGTTGTGTATGATGCATTTTAACTGTATACGGTGATGGATCAGAAAGCGGAAATACTTAAGATATTTTCAAACTAAAAACCTCATGAGCTTCAGAGCATCATGAAAACATTCCACTTTTAATCCGTCAAGCTCGTAAATGTGATCTACATCCACGAGACAGAAAAATGAAATGATTTATTATATATAATTTTTAAAAAAATGTGTTTGGCAAACTGTGTGGAGCAACAGCCTGAAAGGCCCTCTGGGAATTTATTTTGTAATTAATATATATTCACGTTATTTACTTTTTTGATTCCATGATTTACCGATAAGATTATGACACCCCTTAACTAAATTAATAAATATTATAAAAATACAAGACTGGCGTTACTTAAAATGTTAACAATGAAGCCACGAAACGCTAGTTTCTATTATGCAATTTCAAAATAAAAAGCAGCAACGACTTACATTCGGGGAAAAATGCAAATGAGGTAGATTAAAAAAATGTATTCGCAGTCTTACTGCTACTAAAAAGAACTAGAAAAATATAAAATCAAAATTTAGAAAATTTCAAGCAATATCTTGATGCTTTGAAATGGCGGCTCCATCAAACAAACAGAGCTGGGATTTCTTTGTAAGAAGACATTAGACTGTAGCCACGCCCGTATCCTCTTTGTGATTGGCGGAGCGTGATGACGTAAAACCACAGACTTCTGTCACGTTTTATTTGGATCACAAGTTCAACTGCAATCGAAGACAGAGATCAACATCAAATTGTGAACTTTAGATTTCTTTAACAGCATTTAAAACTATTTATTAAAGATATAATATAATGTAAAAACTCTCCAACACACAAAGCAATAAGTTTTAGTAAGCAAACAAACGCAGACTTTAAAATCATGCAACAGTTCTAAAAAATATGAAATCTAAAACACTGATAAAGATTAAAAAGTCATATATAAAGAACATCATAATGTAAAAAATACTTTAAAAATATACATGTATACTTGCATTTTAAATACTACGTCTAATACTGTCTTTACTAATCCAAGCATGTCACTTATTCAAGCAAATTTGTTACATATTTATGCCACTAATATGACAAAACAAGAGAAAAACAGATGTTGCTTGGCTATGAACACTAAGGCCAAGATAAACTGATTTCTGAAGGGATCCTTATGCTGTCGTTCCCTTCCCTCCTCCTGTGCGTAAAAACTGTTCAAACTGCGCCCTTTTACGCACGGCCCAGGACGTCTGAAAGCTTGTTTATGTATTCAATTGTATATTTCAGTGTCTGGATCTTGGTCAGGGGCTGGCCTCTCTGGTTGTAATCCGGTGGAAGGTAGTCGCGCAGCTGGTGGAGAGCCTCTGCCAGACTTCTCATCCGCATCTTCTCCCTCTCACTGGCCTTCATGCGTCGTTTGGTGGACATTTTGGACTTGCTTGATCTTTGCGCCGTTGAAGCCACTTCGCGCTCCGAGAAGTCCAAGGAGGAGAAATCCTTTATGTCCCGACGCCTGTTAGGATAGCTCATCTCGGGTGAGGAGCACGTGGAATCCATTTGGGACTGAGGAGAGGCGGCTTGGTGTTGAAGCTCTGAAAATTCTCCAGAGGGGCTCAGCAGGCATTTCCACTCAGACAGGATTTCAGCTTCCACGTCCATGTCAGAAATCCAGACGGCCGTGCTCAGAACGAATACCAGGCTGGTAAAGTGATTTTGCCCAAGCGTATTTATATAGAAACCGTGGAGGTTTATGGGTTCACAGCTAAGGCGACAGAAGTTCAAAGAACCCCGCAAGTGCCAAAGCGCCTTCTTGAAGGACGTCGTTCCTTGTCACTGTGGTGCGAATAAGGCTACGCAGTAAGGTAATGTGATAGAAAGAAAAATAATTAGATTCCCTTTGTGGGAAATTACTCTTTAAAGTCTGCAGAACAACAGTTGTCAGTTTGATGCGATCTGACTAATGAAGGATTCTGCTGTACCTGAGCTGTTCACACCAACCCGGCAACTCAGACCCGCGTGTGTCCTAAGACTAGAGGTCAAATATAGACCAAAGATCAGATCAGAATGCCTGCATCATTTAAACTCTCATTTGGAAATCACATTTCCTATCAAAAATTCTACAAAAATGTAATTTTCAATTGATTGTTTTTACACTTTGAGTCAGAACTGTATTAAAACAAATTCACTGTCCTTAAAACAGCTGTTTTATGGCTGTCATCTATTAAAAATAAATTACTCTTGTAATTTGGCACAGACAGCTGTCAGTGGAGCTCCTGCTGGACCTTTCATGTCTGAAAAGGTGTGAGGCCTCACCCATGATCAAGGGAATCGACACTTGTTGTAAAACTAATCTTCTCAGTAGCAGCACCTCCTCCTTTCAGCTGTGCAGTTAGGAAAAGAATGGTTGGAGAGAGCTTGAACAAATAAAGCTACAATTTTACATATTTTTAATACTTCAAGTGGCTCTACAAGAAGCAAAAAGTATTCTTAAAAAACAAATATGGGAAAAGACTTAAAACATCTCTTTAATATTTCATGCTTTCTGAAAAGCTTGATCTCTTTGTTTCAGTGATTACAATTACACAGTTCGAATCTTTACATTGAAATAGGTTAGCAAGCCTAATGTTCCAAAATTGACCCAATTATAAGGGATTTTTCTGCTCTGAATGCAAATATGTAAAAAGATACATTATATACAAAAAATAATACTGGAGAAAGAAAACATGTTTAGACATTCATCTTTAAAAATGTCACTTTAAAGACTGATATTTATTTTAATATCAAACAGGATGTCATCAAAATTTCAAGTGGGACAGATTAACCTCTGCAACTCACTTCATGAATTTGAGCCTCAGCCTCTCTGCCAATGGCAGTGGACTGTCGCTACAAATCAAAGAGTCTTCCTCATCTAACACAGTCACAGGTGAGTCTGGAGACTGCAGAAACACACCATCAGTTTCAGGCCCATGTATGTCCTGATTTTTAATTTGAGCTAAAACAGATTTTAAGGGTTTGACCTCCTCACAGGGAGTTTTTCTGTCTAGCTTGTCTGTTTTAGGCACAAGTCTCAGAGGAGGATTTGAAATTAAGTTACTCTTGATCTCGTCTGGTGCTGCTTTTGTGGTTCCTTGAGGCTTAGAATTGTAGTTTTCTACGTCACTTTCCTCACTGGATGAACACAAACTCATGCACACACTTTTCTTGATGGTTTGCTGTTTTGAGTTGTTTCTGTCACGTTTACCTGGGTAAGAGTCGCATCGTTGTGATGATGTCAGGGCAGTTTGGATTAACGGATGTTTCTGTTCACGATTTCTGCTGAATTTGACGTTTTCTATCATTTTTTGTCGAACTTGTGCAACAATTTGTTGCTCTCTTGAACTCTGTGCGTGTTCTTTTGTCACTTTTAATGCACACTGACCTTTGTCTCTAAAACCCGATTTCTCCTCTGAGATGATCTTCCTGAGTTTTCCTTGTGAATTACTTTCAGAAAAGTTTAAATCAGCATTTGAGTACTTTGAGACCACATCATCAGTTTGAGTCAAACTCAGACTTTTACTCGAGTTCCTCATGAGTAATCTGTCCCTCAGAGAACAGTCTGTGTAACACAGATCCAGATCTGGCTGTTTGACACTGTCTGAGGCTTCCTGTCCCGACTCTTCCTCCTGTCTTTCATCCTTGCCTGTGGTCTTTTCCTCCGGTTTAGTGGTGTTATTTGCTTGTGGAGTAGGGGAGGATGTAAAAGAAGAAGCATCCCAGTCAATATCACTCAAATGTAAAGCGCCAATAACAACAGAAACAGATGGTGAAGCAGCATCCTCTGAAGCTGTGGGAGGCAGAGGTCTGATGGGATTGCTGTGGTCTACTTTTTCCTTGTGAAGCTGCTTATCGCAGACCGGACTGTCTAAAACAAGCACTTCTGTTTGATTGTAGTTGGAGCTGCTAGGAAGCAGAGCTTGTGGTTGTGTGGAAGAGCCGTGAAGGGTCATCTTTGCCAAAAGCTCTGTGACATTATCAGAGACTTCCAAAGGTTTCTCCTTTCTTTTCTGTCTTTTTTCTGAAAAAAACCCAGACATAATGTTAGAAGCAGTTGTTAAATGAAAGCAGGACAAAATGAAACAAAAGGACAATAATAAACCTAAATAATTATAAGAAGGCCTCTTTCTCATTTTCATTTGGTTAAAGGGAACGACTGCAGTCCAAATATGTCATTTCACTCAAATCTGTGATCAAAGTGGGTCATAAACTGTTTAATGCAACACCGAACTAAAAAAGAAAGAAAGAAATGTCAAATTATTGTCATAAATAACTCAATTGAATTTATTTTATTGTAGCAGAAAGTTTAAAATTTCTAATATTTGACCTGGAAAATGTGGCAGAAACTTTAATTTTTGCTTAGTCATGTATTAATAACATCAACTGCATTATGAAGAAAATGCTAAAAATTGTGTAAACCTAATTTAGTACAATAATAAAACAGCAGAACCCATAAGGGAGACAACTTTCAGATGCATTAAAGCCTTAAGTGTGAATTAGTCAAAGCAGAAGTCTATATTCTAGTGTTGGGGCTGTTGTAATTGACAGCCTTGAAAAACTAGTAAAATCCCCAGGTGGCTTTGATCAGGACACTGCTGTCAGCTTAGCAAGGGAAGTCTGGGAGACTTGTTAAAGCAGTGGAGCAGCTTTGTGGTACATGGAAAATCTTGAGTTTAAACCTGCATGTTAGTGTAGTGCTATCAATTCTAAAACACATTCTTACTCTTGCTCTCTTGGACCAGAGCTTTGCTCCTCATGTAGCTCTCTACGACCTCAGGAAAGGCCAGACGAAAGAGGGATTCTTCTTCCACCGTCCTCACCTCAAGCTGCTCCTCTACAGGTCGGTCCTCCGGAAACACAAAATGTTCTCGAGAGAGAAAAGGTCAGAATCAAATTAGTCTGAAATAAAACAAATTATTCTGTCTTATTTTAAATAATAAAACTTAAAAAACAACAAAGCATTTGTTTAAATGGTGCACAAACAAGCTCACAAATGAAATTGACAGAGGAAATATTTCTTTAATATGCCATGAAAATCCCCATCTCAGCATCGACTGAGACTTTCTCGGGCCTGTTGTGTCAGACGGGCTTGTTAGTGAAGCAGACTTTGATATGACAGACTTCCCAGCTCCAAAAGGAAGTCAGTTTAGCACCTCTAGGCTGTTGTGCCACATTTTTCACCTCACAAGCTCACCTCAAAGTCTCAAGAGACAAGCATCTAAAGCTAACCTCTGACTGAAGACGCAATCATCATGTTATTTCACCCATTAAAACCCCTAATTTTACAGTACACAATTACGTGCAATATCAAAGCAGAACACGGATTAACATGAAACGTTTGCTAACCTGGAGCTCTCCAGATGACTTCAAAACAAGCCACAGCGTTCCTCACTCTTGATTTCACGATTCTTTTTAAAGGAAAAACAAATGTTCCGTTGGGAATATAACAACAACTTTTCAGTCATCGTTTTAGAAATGGTTCATCTACCGGATGGGCTTGATCTGGGAGGACACGCCAGTCCCATATTTTCGATTCATCAGCTCGGTGTAGGTCAGCAACACCAAAACCTTTTCGCTGGTGTAATGCTTTGGCCACTCCATCTTCTCATAGGCAAATTTCTAAGGGAAAACATGCAGTAACCATTGATCACTGATTCCACAGATTTACAAAAAAACAAACAAACTGTTTTACAAAGAGAATACCTGCATCATCATCATATTTGGCTGTCTCCTCTTGAAATGCGATACAGGTTTATCCTTGGAAACCAGAAACTCGTTGATGATCTGACAGAGAGTTCTAGTGTTAAAAAGGACTTTAACTGTGATACAAACTACAAAAAGACAGAAATTAGGTGTACCTCTGTAAAAGGAAACTGGGGACTGCAGAGTGTTTTTCTGTAAACAAAAAAACAAAAAAGATTTAAATGGTGACTTCAGCATCAATGAAAAAAAAGAAAAATCACAAGACTTTAAAAAAATGTTGGCGATTTCTAAAGCTAGTTTACAAACTGAATTTCCTAGTTTGTTACCATCTATTAGGTCAGTTTAGACTTTCATTAAGAAAATGATGTATAACAAAAATGTTGTAAGTTAGAATTTCAACTGTAAAAGTAAAATATCTGTATTATTTCAATAAAAAATTCTGCATAATGATGAAAATGCCACTTTAAGAAGTTTTTACCTTTTAAACCCAAAAACAATTTGTACATTATGTAAATGTTCAAAGAACATTTTATTTACGTTCATTTAAAAACAAATCTGTCAAAAAAAAAGGGCAGTCATTTTTTTAACTAAAGGAATTAGACTTTAATTTCTTTATAATAACACGGTTATAAAATATTGTAAATGTTACTACATGTTTAGAAAACTCACAATATTTTTCTCTAAATAACCCAAAACTGCTAAAATTCATGCATGCCTTTCAAGCATTTATCATTATATTGCGTAATATTGATATTTATAAGTATTATTAAGCCTTATTATGGAAAAATATAAATGATTGTGTACACACTTCTTGATGTTTGCTTCGAAAGACACCACCTGATGGGTCTGTTCGTGGCTGTGCCAGTCACAGGGACACTGATAATCAAAGTCTTGAGGCTGACAGTATTGTTGACTGTTGCAGAGTCTGCAGCCTTGTCGCCCATGTGCTGTGGCTGAGCCTGAAAAATCGAAGTAAAGATCAGTGTTGTCACAAAAACCTTAAATCACCACTTTTCACTTATCGATGCTGAAGTCTCTCACCAGGATGTCGACATATGTTGCAGTGAGGAACCTTTTTTACAACCACACCAGACACAGTAGGGTTCTCCTCCCTCCACTGAATGAACCTTGAAAGTTAAAAACAATGAGCAAAAAATGTTTCATCATTGAACTACTAAAAAGGGGTTAACCAAAAGGTTTCCAACCTTTGCAACAGCGAATCTCCTTTCAGTGCCTGTATTAACCTCAGCGCCTGCTCTTTCCCAACACCTGGAATGCCCTACAAGAAAAAAAAACCACAGAGATGCACATTCATATATACCTTTTCCTGGAGTGATATACGCTTTTGGTTTATAATTCTCACCTTAGGAATGTAATCGCAGCCTAGGAGAATAGCTAAACCAACAAGATTCTCTCTTGACAGATTTAACTCCGTTTGCACTCTGGAAGTCTGATAACAGTCAATCTGAGGGTCCTAGGAGAAAAATGAAAACTTTATATGCTTATTTGAATTACAGGAATAGATTTTATGTTCAAAAGTGTAAAGAATTGAACCATTTAAAAACTGTTTATTTTCTCTTGGTACAACTCAGATCCCAGCAGAGCCCATATATTGGTGGCAATAGACGCAAATGTCTAGAATACAGTCTATAGTGGCACTATATTTATAGATAAACATGATTTGTTTTACTAATGCTTGAAACAAATGGATACATCTAGTGTTAAATACCCTCAAAAGAAAGCAAGAATTATTAGTTTTGGAAAGATGGTGTGTTTTGACCTACTTTACTGCTCATATTAAAGTTCCTGTAGACAGTTCGGGCCCCATACAAGAAAGCATCTCCATCATTGGTGATGCAGCCATCCACCAGGCCCTGTGAATCCAAATACGCACACATGGCCTCAGCCTCCCCTGCAGCCATCACCCAAGGCACTCCTAAGTAATCCAGCATCTCTGCACACTAGATAAAGGAGAAAGGCGTGTGATGTTCTGCAAAAACATCAGAAAGGGATTCCGGGTGACTCACCTCTTTGAGTATGGAGTTAAAGCGCCCCCTGCTGGTGTTTGTGCTGCACTTTGTGGGATTTTTAAACTGTCCATATCTTGCTTTTGTCCTTTTGCTCATGGTTTCAGCTTTAAGTTTGGGAGCTGTTCCTTCCATCACAAAAACAAGCTTTATCCCCATCAGCGAGAGAGACGAAACCCGGAAAAATAAGTTCCTGAATTCCACCAAATCCAAAAATAGCATAACATTTTGGTTTTAGACAAACAGAAGGACTCTCTAACAAAAAAAATAATAATAATGGGCTTACCTTAAGTGGGGCTTTGTAACTCTCCCCATCATCGCCTGGACGTGCTGGGCCTCACAAACCCACAGACTAAGGTCGACTGCCAGCGTCTTTCCGCTTAAGCTGTACAGCGACACCGACTCGCGAACCGGTTCAACAATTGACCACAAATCGTGAACCCCCATAATTGTGACCAAAAGGGGGTGTTAGGTAGATAAAATGTAACTAAAACCACAAATTTTGTACAAAGGTAACGAGGAGTCGTAGATCTTTGTTTAAATTTGGCGCCTTGGGAGGCTGCGTTCAATTTGTTTTGTCGAATGCTACTACCACACTCTTTTGCTGTTTGTTTCCATATCGAAAAGCAAACAAGAGCGGAACTGGAACAAAGTTAAAACTATTAATTTATTTTTAACTATATAAATATATAAAATTATGATAAATAAGCGGGTTCAAAAAACAAATACGTAAAAGAGGAAACACCTAATTTGGTCGAAACCCAACCGAACGGTCGACCTGATGATGACGTCACAATTCTGCGCCGTCCATCGGTCTTGGCTCTGTGGTTGCTAAGGTTACACTACTGTTGGGTTTTTTTTGACATTTTTCTTTAACCATGGACTCAAAAGTCAACATAGAAATTGTTGGCTTAATTACAGACACAAATTTTCACATTGCCAGAAGTATTGCCGAGGTAAAGTGTTTTATATATTTTTAGGCTACATTTTTCCTCCAGTATAACTTAAGCAAAACCTTTTGTTGTCACCCCAGGGACTAAATATGAAGTTTCCTAAAGCATTTCTGGACCTAAAAGTCCAGCCACTTATGGAATTTGACTGGCACACATATTTATGCAACAAGAGAAAGGTAGGAATTTTCAGGCAGTACATTGTTTTAAAATATATTTTTTTAGATGTAGAAGGACCCAAAAAAACAGAAAATACTTATTATTATTTTACTATTATGATTCAATTTTTTCCATTTTATTAATCTCCAAAGTATTTTCGACACTGTAAAAAGTTCAAAGGGCATTGTTTATTGTTTATTTCAGTTAATTTGTGACAAAATAATTATTATCACATTATTCTAGATTAATTAGGCTCTCTAGAAGTAATTTTTAAAAATATTTATGCAACTCAAAATTTACTTACATAAAATGATTTAACTGCCATCCACCAGATGCCTCAGGAATCATCAGAAGTTCCTGTATACAGACATTATGATTAAGAGCCTGCTCTTTGCTGGTTTGGGATACACCAAGACTCCAAAACGTCTGTGAAGTTTTTTAAAGGCTATAGTTCTCTCTAAATTTTCACCCTGTTTTTTTGTGTTATTGTTTTAAATGTTGACAATTTGACTCAATTATGTTATGCCTAAACTAAGCTGATTTTTAAGTTAAAACTGTTATACTTCTATTTGAAATTTTAAGAGTACGGTACTTTTATACGGTGGCCCAGAAGGGTCACAACACAACACATTAACTTAACACACAACACATTAACCTTACACACAACACATTAACTTAACACACAACACATTAACTTTACACGCAACACATTAACTTTACACGCAACACATTAACTTAACACACAACACATTAACTCACAACACAACACATTAACTCACAACACAACACAATAACTCACAACACAATAACTCACAACACAACACATTAACTCACAACACAACACATTAACTCACAACACAACACATTAACTCACAACACAACACATTAACTCACAACACAACACATTAACTCACAACACAACACAATAACTCACAACACATTAACTCACAACACAATAACTCACAACACAACACATTAACTCACAACACAACACATTAACTCACAACACAACACAATAACTCACAACACAACACAATAACTCACAACACAACACATTAACTCACAACGGAAGTAAAGCTGCAATGGAAGTGCTTTTATTCTGAAATTTCCACTGGGCTGAGTGGCTAACTGCCTAACAGAAAGTAACGTCACAGTGAGCTGTGGAGGGAGCATGATTTTCTACAAGATAAGCTAGGAGCAGCGTTGCCAGATTGGGCGGTTTTGGGTGTAAATTTGCGGTCAAAATGCATAATTTAGGCGGTTTTAAGGTCGGTTCAGCGGGTTTTTTCCCACTCATGAATATATAATAGCGGCCTACGTTAGGCCATGTGGCTTTTGGAGTTTTATGTACTGAAGCTCCGTGAACGGCAGAGCTTAATGGACCGGGCTCTGGACCTGTTGTTGGGGGAGTGCAACGCCCCGCCTCTTAGAAATTGTGTTCATTAAAGCCTGACAGTGGGGATCTCTCCACATTTGTCGTGTCAAGTGTTGGGGACCGCGTGCGTGTGTGAGAGGAAGAGGAAGAGGGAGCGGAAGAAAGGAGAGGAGCGTGTGCAGGGACTGGGAGGGTGTGTGGGTGGGTGGGGGGTGTTGGGGACCAAGTGAGTGTGAGAGGAGGGGGCTGAAGAACGGAGGGAGAGGAGCGGAGCACGTGCAGCGACAGAGAGGGGTGTGAGTGCAGCGCGGAGGAGTGTGCGTTAACATTGTGTAGCTTCTCTTGTAGAAGAAACATGCTCCCTCCACAGCTCACTGTGACGTTACTTTCTGTTAGGCAGTTAGCCACTCAGCCCAGTGGAAATTTCAGAATAAAAGCACTTCCATTGCAGCTTTAGTTCCGTTGTGAGTTAATGTGTTGTGTTGTGAGTTAATGTGTTGTGAATTATTGTGTTGTGTTGTGAGTTATTGTGTTGTGTTGTGAGTTAATGTGTTGTGTTGTGAGTTAATGTGTTGTGAGTTATTGTGTTGTGTTGTGAGTTATTGTGTTGTGTTGTGAGTTAATGTGTTGTGAGTTATTGTGTTGTGTTGTGAGTTAATGTGTTGTGTTGTGAGTTATTGTGTTGTGTTGTGAGTTAATGTGTTGTGTTGTGAGTTAATGTGTTGTGTTGTGAGTTAATGTGTTGTGTTGTGAGTTAATGTGTTGTGTGTAAAGTTAATGTGTTGTGTTGTGAGTTATTGTGTTGTGTGTTAAGTTAATGTGTTGTGTGTAAAGTTAATGTGTTGTGTGTAAAGTTAATGTGTTGTGTTGTGACCCTTCTGGGCCACCGTAATTTTAAGATTTTAATTTTGCAAACTGAATAAATCTTTTCAAAATAAAAGACACTTTTGTATTTCTTAAATTATTTTTAGTCCTAACAAAAAAAGTTATTTAATCAAAAATTAACTTTTAGGACTTACATTTGAGTATGAAAAATAGTTACACATTTGCTATATACATCCTCTTTTTATTAAGTGCTACCTACTCAAATTTAAAGATGTTTTTAAAGTAGTTTTTTTCTCAACAATTATGTTGAGTTAACTTGAATATAAAAAGTTTTACCAACTTAAAATTCCACTTCAGTAAACTACAAAAAATTGCTTGGAAAATGTTGCCTTAATTTTTTAAAGTAATATCAAAGAAAAGCTTTTAACAGTGTATTACATTTATCTGAAATACATTATTTATAGGCCTGTTTTCTTTTATCTTCTACATTAGTCACTTGAAACGGAAAAAGATTTTGTCTTTATTAATAACATGAGTTACTGTTGGAATTGAATCACAATAGCTATGATACCCTATCCTCACATAACAAAGACAGTGCTGTAGCTTGACGCTGTGTCATGCTGACTCACGACAAAGGCATTGTTTTGTTTCAAACTTGTGATTCAAGGATCTGCGTGGAGAGGCCTGGCAGTATTCCAGCAACCTGATGTGCTTTCTGAATGGCTTTCTCCTTGGCGATGAAACAGATTTGTCCAACTGGGCCAAAACTCAATGGAATTTCACCTTAACTCAGCCACACACTCCACAGAGTTTCTACAAGGCTCTCGCTGAGGAGTACTACACCAAACACCTCCAAAAAACTGGGGCAAGTGAAGTTATTGTGCATGGGAGATTCATCTTTTTAAATATTTGGATGTTTCTATATTGGTTTCAATAATTGTTGCTCCTGTTACATTTCTTGCCACCCTTGTGTTGCATTTACAACTCATTTTAAATGTGTTTCTATTGGGAATAAAAAATCTTTTAATGATTTTCAAATCAGCAGACTAAACCTATTCTGTTTTTTAAGAGTTTTTAAACAGATTTTGGTTCTCTAATCATACAGCATCGGTTTGTGTTTATGGACATTGAGATTGCCGGGGAAGAAGCAAGGAGAATATTGTTTGAGGTGAGGGAACGTGTATTACAATGTTTTTACACATTGTCTCTGAAAAAAACCTCTTAAATACCACAAAATTATTGAGCTACTAGATCCACCTGGAAATTAGTTGTAACTCAGACTGTGACATAAGAAAAGGCTTGATTACTGCACACATCTTTAGAGAACACTGCATGTCTTCTCCTTAGTTGTTCTCAGACGTGTGTCCAAAGACGTCAAAGAATTTTGAGGCTTTGTGCACAGGGGAGTGTGGCCAGTCCCAGAGTGGCCTACAGCTCTGCTACAAGGGCTGCCTGTTTCATCGAATAGTGCCAAATGGCTGGGTGCAAGCCGGAGGTATGGAGAAAGCCACATGTGTTGTTCCTTAATTTTTAAGTGCTTTTTATAAATATATAATCAGCTTATGTTCACTGAGAAAATGTCAGAAACTCATCACTGTGAGACTTTGCTTGAAGATATTTCTCCAGGGAGTAAAGGGAACGGTGGGGAGTCAATCTATGGACCAACCTTTGAAGGTCGATACAAAATTTAGAAGATTCTTTTAGGGAATTTACTTACTGTAGATTTATGTTTAAATAGACCTGTCATGGGTTTCAGATGAATGCTTTGCCATTTCCCACTCCAAGCGAGGCATTCTGGGAATGGCAAATAAAGGTCCCCACAGTAATGGATCCCAATTTTACATCACCTTGCAGCCGACACCCTGGATGGACAAAACCTATGTGGGCTTCGGGTTTGTGTTTCTTACTGGAAACGGATAACTTTATTTCCAAATTTATAACTGGTGTTTTTATTACTTTCTAATTAAACTGTTTTTTCTTCGTTTCATTTTAGTCAAGTGGTCGAGGGTTTTGATGTCTTGAAGAAATTAGAAGAAGCTCCTACTTGCAACGAAAGACCTAAGTTTGAGTGCAGGATTGCAGCTTGTGGGCTGTTTAAACCGTAGATCTTGTATTTACAGTTTACCAGTGGCATTCTTGAACTTCTTTTAATTTTCTTGTTAGTAAACTTGAGTTGAAAACGTGCATTTTTTCTTTTTTTTTCCATGACTTAAATGAGATGTTCAACAAGATCTTGACATGTTTTGTTAGGTCTGAAAGTCATTAGTGCATTTTAACAATTTGTTCCCTTGTTCTAATGTTTGTACTGAAGTAAGGTAAAAAAAAAATCATTTGCAACCTGCTCATAAGTTTATTTTAAGGAATATATGAATATTTTAGATGATATTTTATATTATGATGAAATATATTGTTAAGATAAGAAATAAAACGTTTCAATCTATTTGTTATCTTTACTAGCATACCTAAGTAATTGTATTTTGGTTTTGCAAAAACTAAAACATCTATAGTGTTGTTTGATGTGTAGTTAATCCAATCTTCCAGTTTGTGAACTTAAAATTTACTAAAACTATGTGGAATCCTTTAGCTGTTACGGCTTTTTGCTGTGTAGACAATAGTAAGTAAGTACAGTGGCCCTGAAGTGGAATTCATATCAACAAATTACTTGACGTAAACACATTTTAAAGATCACACTGACAGAAAAAAAAGGAAAAACAGACAAATATATATAAAAAAGCATTACATTTTAGAAAACAAAACAAAAAAAACATTTTTCCCGATTTTTTTGGGGGAAAACCAAAGTAATTTCCAGAAACAAAATAAAATTTAATTAAACAAAATCCAGAAAGGCAAGTAGTATCGGACATTGCTGACTGGATGATGATATGCAGTGTCGCTTCATGCCAAATAACTTGGCTGAAATGATGGGCTAATGCAGTGTTTTTCAACCAGTGTGCCGTGGGAGATGGTTAGGTGTGCCGTGGGATATTGCCCTCATTAACTGATCTAAAAACATTTTCCTTCTCCAGGATTTCAGATCTGTGTTCATCCATCAGGCCCTAATAAAATACTGAGTAGTTAGGAATATGAAAGATCGTAAAATACTTTTTTCTTTGTGTTTATTTGATTCTATTAAAGACATTTTGACAAGAATGACAGTACCGCGAATTAGCTGCAGCTAAAGCTGTTTTCGGAAAAGTCCCGCCCCTTTAACTGTCTCCGCCAATCATTCTTGGAGGCTTAATCACACGTCATCAGTCTGACCAATCAGAAGTGCTTAAAGTCTTCACTTCCTTGTTCCGATTCTGCTCGTAAAGTCTCTCAGTTCTAACAAAAATACCAGCTAAAGCTTGTCTTTAGCGGTGTAGCTTTCCACGGGATCCGGTATCAGACCTTGGAACATGTGAACAAAACAATGAAGCTAAGAGACGCTAGTCTGTCTGCCACTATATCTCCCATGATGCATTGGGTTAAAGTGACAGCGTCTCAGCGGACAATGAGTCTCTCTTAACCATCTTGAAACCACAACGAACACACATCCGTTTTTAAATCTTTTAACTTAACTTTTATTACAACTTTTAGAAAAAAACAGCTGCAACTTCCAGCTTTTTCTGCCACAATTATCACAAAAATGCATTTGAGATTGTGGAGGGGCTGTGCATCAATACAGACTCTGAGTTTTTCCTTTTTCAAAAATTTTGGATGCTGGTGTGCCGCAGTGTTTGAGTCAAGGTTAAAGTGTGCCGTGGGACAAAAAAGGTTGAAAAACACTGGACTAATGTCATCATCCAATCAGCTATATCCCAGAGTACCTATACCTTTTCTGGATTTTCATTGTGTTTCCAGAAAAAACAAAAAGGGAAACACATTTTGGAACACAAAAGTAATTTATAGAAATCAAAATGAAATGTTAACGAACAAAACACAGTCAGAAATTGAAAAGGTAGGTACTATGATTTGGACTTGTACAATAGGACCAGTTTGCAAACAAACAAGAAAATAACTATCCTATAAAATATATATTATTAAAACATAATTATATGTTTTAAATAATATTTTGAAAAACATCAACAGAAATTGGAGAAAAAGGAAAAGGCGCAGAAATTCAATTTTAAAATTGACACACCTGGCGCTCCTTAGTTCTGTCACTTCCGGTCTCTGACGTATAATTAGGTTGTTGTTTTGCCCCCCCCACATGACTTGTCAAGTAGGAAGTGCAAGCGTTCAGCGACAGCAGCCTTCTTCACCAGGAACGCAACACCAGAGGAGCGCGGAGAGAGCCGCGTAATCCCCCGAGTTTCCTTCTCGACGTTTCCACGCACACATCTTCGTCTCGCCGCAGTAGCGGAGTTGTTAGTCGGTCGGCCTCAGTCATGTTCCTGAAGGTGGTGTTTTTCGCCGCGGCTGTGGCGCTGATTGGCGCCGAGGCATTAAACGCAGGTAAGTTTTCCTTCTACCTCTCCCCGCCAAGCTAGCAGCTAATTTATGCCTAAACTGACTTTTAGCGGCCTGTCTTTCTTTGTATTTTATATCTACCTATTATTCTAAAAAGGAAAAAAAATCCCATCTAAAAATGATAGTTTATTGTAAATATTTAACAATTTTCTGTTTGGCAGCCTTATTCTCACACATCATCATCCAGTTTTAGCTTGTTTAGCCCGCTAACCAGCAGTTTGAACTGAAGACAAAACTGTGTATCACGTCTGCAACAGTGAGTTTCAAGAAAACAAGGACTTATTGTTAGCTGAAGGACATTTTAACCCAAACTGATGCAGCCTTACATAAATCGATATTTTGTCAGTTGTTGCGTTATTTGATTGTTTCTAAGACATTTATTTTGAAAATAACTTTACATATACATTTGACTTTTTCTTTATTCTGAAGGAAATCCCCCCCCACCACCACCTGTTGTATGATTTTTAGATCTATGTTAGATCTAAATTTCCCTGAAGTTCCCCCTTCTTTCATTTTGTATTTTCTCAAGCAAATCCACATGTAAACCACCTTTCTTCTATACATATTTGTTTTCCATGACGTGTCACAGATTTTGCAGTAGATCATGTTACTGACCATACTATTGTGAAGTCTACAGATTCCCAGTTCCTTTTTAACAGATTGGTAACTCATTATGTAAATTGGGTAAATGTTTACATTAACCATAAAACTAAAGTACCAATAAAAAAAATCATTAATTAATATAAAAAAGAAGTCAGAAGTTTATTATTTATCTGATTATCATCATTTAGGGCTTTTTTTGCATTGAACAATGTAATGTTTAATTGGAGATTTGAAGACATTTAATTTGAAAGTCTAAATTGGACCTCTTTCCAGATGACTGTAGCTCTTTGTCGTGTGAGAAATGTGGAACCACGAGTGGCTGCCAATGGGCGAACTGCACAGCAAGTGAGTATCTCCTAAATATGTGACACATTGTTGAGCTTTCTGTCTCTTAAATTGTGTGTAAAGTAATCCTATTTCACATGTGATCATCTGAACAGGTTAGCTAACTGACTCATATGTTACCAAACCTTTCTGCTTTTTTAAATTTTTGTAATTTTTTTTTTTACCTGATTACAGTGCATGAACTTTGTAAAATGTCTCATTTTATTACAATTGCAACACAAAAAGGATCTGATAAGGGTTTAATTTTCTATTTGAGTCAACTTAAGTGGAAATTTGAAGTAAATAAAACAAATTTAATATGAATTTGATATTTTATGGTTTTACTTATTGTTTTACTAAATCTGTCTGGGTCAAAGTAATTTTATGTGCTAAAAATAAGAAAAAATCTGTTCTGAAAATTGAAAGAGCAGTTATAAATATTATTCAATATTAGATTTTTATTAGGACGTGCCATAAAAATGATATGATGTTCACATCTTTCTCTGGTGATTTAATGCTTTTTGATTGTTCAGAAGAGGATCAGTGTGTTTTCAAGCAGCTGTCATTGTCAAACAAGATTTATAGTAAAAAAGCTGACAGTGCTTTTGTCGTCAAAGTGTCTGTGTTATTTGTTCATAAATCAGTTTAATCTGTAAAAAAAAAAATGAGGCGAATCAATTTACCAAGCCTGTATAGATGGTCAGTAAGTTAGGGAAGTAAGGGGATGTACGACAGGAAGTCTGCACCATCCGCTCTTGGGATGTGAAGATAAAGTGTGAGGAAAGGGTGTGCAGATTGGATCAAAGACGATCTCAGTAATGATAGTATTTTAGGTTTCTGAAGCCTTGATATCTCACTGATAGACTTTATTAGAGATCTGATCAGAAAACACACCTACTGCTTTGTGGTAACCCTTGTGCTATCCTAGGCACTTTACCAGTGGGAGTTGGGTCACCTAGACCCACTAGACAGTGCGCTGAACCTTGTTTCTTCAATGATTTGTGATCTTCACTGGTGTCCATGGATTATATGAAATCTTTCCACCTTTATCCACCTTTGTCATGGTAGGGAGAACACGTCAATGTAAGGGTGGGGTCATCTAAGATAGCACAAGGGTTAAATGCCTCTGCGAGAATTACAAGCAGGAAAAGCAACATTGTGTGCCTCTTTTCATTCGAGCAGGACTAGATGAGTAGGTTCTCTTGTCGTCTTTCTATTTTTTGACACGTGTTTCTTGTACTTTAAACTTCCTAAAGATGCTTCAGACACACCAAAACAAACAAAGCACACGTGTCCAGGCAGCATTATGATCTCAAAGCTGTAGATTGGTGGCACTAAGTATTAAATTATTCAGTCGTTCCAGAAGTAAGATCATAAAACACTTCAGTTGAGTATTTAATCATAGCTAAAGCAGAGCAGTTCATTTGCTGCAAAGGAGTCAAACTGCTCCATAGTAAACCCAGCAGTGAATCACATCCGCCGTTTACAATGACGTAGGAATGACACCGACCCTGACGGCATAGTCTTCTATCAAAATTTACGGCTTTTCCAGCTTTGACAGTTTAAAAAAAACATAACACAAGTTATGACACATAATTGCCATAACCACTAGGAATAAATCCTTGGAACTTTGACCGGAGCTTTGGGAGCTTCGTCTGTTTTCTTTAGACAAATCTCAGTTTTTACATCGTCTTTACTCCGTTTGTGGATTTATACATTTTTATTTTGTCTCCATGTGGTTGATCTTTTGATATTAAACATAAAAACTGTTTGATCCCAAATTTGTTTTGTTTTTTACCAAAAAAAAGACAATTTTGGCTCTCATAAATTTTTTATTTTTTTTTGGAAAGATTGTATGAAAAGATCAAGCATTGCCACAAAAACAGTTGATAAATGCAAAAAAAAAGTAAAATAGAAAAAAGCTCTCAAAAAAGGCCATAGACCACTAAAGGTTAAAGCAGCAGTTTGCCTTTTATCCTTCTTTCATGCTTAGCCTCAGATCTGTTTTAGCCAATTCAAATATTTTTTTTATTTTTTGATTTAAGACTGATCTGTAGTATTCCTCTATTCTTTTGCACATCTTTTGTACCATCTTATTTTCTACTGGTTTCTATGGCTTGACTTCCCTTTATGGGTACATTTATCTGAAGTTGGCTGCAGCCTATAACGTTTAACTTGAATGAAATGATGCAGATTTCTGGAAATATAAATCATTTCTGCTTGTTTTTATCCAACATCGTTCCTCGATCTTGAGGTTTTTTGTTTTGGTTTTTTTCTTGCAGGGTTTATTTCCATCAATTTTTAATCTCATTATTGCTGACTTGGGGCATAAAACGCCCAGAAAAAGCACTTTACTGTGGTTTAACACATTAAAGCTGTTAATAAATTGTAATGACACGTGTCGGGAATAAAGTTCCTGGTCGTAGTCTAAAACCCTGCAGTGTGAAACCAGCTCACCGCATAATCTTTATTTATTTATTTTTTACTGCTTTTCACCCAGAAAGGTCAGCTCAGACTGAGTGGTTGTTCTGAAATGCAGCATCACGGTAGCAAATAAATGTTTCCACCAGAGAACTCTGTGGTTTAGGACGTTTCTGTAAGCTGTCATTTTTCTTCAGTCAGAAGGGTCGAGGTTAATGTGACAGTTTGCTTTTTGACTCTTAAGTTGGAGCGCGATGGCGGCGTGCAGCATGGTGACAATGATGTCACTAATTTGGCAAATGGTGAGCGTGAGTTTTTCTTGTAGCAGCTGCCTGCAAGATAACATCTCACAGGCTACTAGCACATGGTTCAGTGGTCACATAGCAGTGTCAGGACGCACACGTATGGGGTTATTGGCCCACCATTTTGCCTTTCACTGATTAAGTCTTTGTCTTAGATTGAAACACACGGGTTTATTTCGTTAGAAAAGGATTCTGCTCTGTGGTTTTTAGGGTTATTTGTAGCTTTAAAGAAAAGAAAAGAGCAGTGATGCATATTTATAGCCCACATAAAAGCTGTGCAAAGCTAAGCTGGCCAGCAGAAAGTATTGTTTGATTTCTGCTTTTTAACTGAAAACAACAAATGAAGGAAGACCAAACTAAAGCTTCATATAACTGATTGAAAGCAACACGGACGCCATGCTGGCTTTGGTTTCACAAACCTGTGATTACGGCAAAGCACATGCTTGTTTGAGGCTTTTGATTCAAGGTCAGAGCATGACGATGCACAATCTGGAAAAAAAAAAGTCCAACTCTGAGCCTAGACTCTGTGGAAAATGTCGCACAAGCCGGTGACTCATTTCTGACCTTATATGGAGGCTGTTAAATGATCCTCCATTGATAACTCTGCAACTGCTGCAGAGCCACTTTGTGTTGACGCTAGTGGATTTTTCAGGAATCTGTCCGTTGGGAATTATTACCTTCGGTTATTGCATAAAAAGCTGCACCAGGTGCTCAACAAACCGAAGACGCGACTCCTGATTTCACCCTCATATAAGGAAAATGCACACCTCCCCACGTTTCTGTTAAATTAACCAGTTACAGGGAAAATGGAAGGAAAGTACAGCAATTTTTATCAAACAAATTTAAATTCTATAAAAGGGAAACAAGCTTTTCCACAATATTTGCTTCTTTTTTTGCTACGTTTATTGTCTGTTATTTAAATCTACATATAGTTTACGCTTGTAAATTATTTTTCTGGTTTATTATAGCCCTAAAGTATAAAAGAAACTCATCAAATATCAAAGCTTTTGAAAAATATTTTTGTTCAACTTGTATAATATGTTGATTGACAGCATTCAAACACATGCAGTTTAAATGTGTGTTTCATAAAGGGTCATAAAGCTTTTCATTTAAGTTTTCTTGTTTAGTGTCCCATTTACGATGGAATGTCGTTTAACGAAGTTCTTTAAAAAATCTTGTGACAGTTGAGGTCGAGCAGCAGCACCTCTGTGTGTGTTTGTGTGTGTAGCTTTATAACTGGGTGTGAAAGGAGAGCATAGTCACAAGATCCTGACCAACACAATGCTCCACAATGATGCCATATTTTTCCGCCACCGTGACTCAGGGCTTGAAACTGACACAAATTGGCGGAATCTGTTCTCGTCAAAGTTGTGCATAAAGCTGCAGCAGCGTTGAGCATAAAGCGGCTTCTTCAGAGTCTCCTGAGTCTTGGTGAGACTTGATGGACGGGCAAAGTCCCATCTCATCCCGGGTAAAGATAAACCCCTGCAAAATGGAATACACTAGGTTTAAAAAAACAACAACACACAAATACAGGATGTACAAAACAGAAACAACCATTTGCTTGATTAAGATGCTAACTGATGGAAGCCTGTAATTGCAAAAATGAAGTTATTTTAGTTAGTTAGTTGATTTATTTAGCTTTTTGGAAAGTTAGTTAGCAATCGGGGGCGTTCTGGTTATGGACCCAACCCATTTGTTATTAGTTTTGTTTGATGGCAAATGACTTCACCATGTCTTAAATATGATTGAATTTTTAAAATATTTTTAATTAAAAATGGAAATTGATCCCTGATCTTTGCTGCAAAGCAAGCGTATGTAACGGCTGTCACGATTTAATTTTTTTACATTTGATTTAAACTGAGCCATTCGGTTGTGTTCATCTGATTTTTCTCCTGCATTTCTACATGCCCAAAATTAATCCAAGTCCTCAGAGAAGAGCCGGTATCCCATGTTCTCTTATTGACATCATGTCATCGATCTAGAGGTTTTAGCTCCACAGATGGACCTTTATCTGCCTGATGCCGTTCCTCTGCTGCTCTCATCCTGCAGCTGATCAGGCTGCCTGAAATGCTTTTTGGAAAAAAAAATACAAAATTGGGACATTTTTTCATTACAATCTGCAGCTGCTGACACAATCCTGCAGGGGCATTCCTGCTTTTTTAAAGAAACATATTACAAATGTAAAATATTGATCTGTCTTTAAAAAATATGAATATGAATTTGTGACTTTCTGGGCTTTTTTTCTCTTTTCTTTCCAGAATGACTCAAGAAGCTTGATTATCTTTTTTGTTTCTTTGATTTTTAAGGAAAACATTTTTTTTTTTTTTTAGACAAACTGTGCCTAAAACCCTCAAAGTCTGTATTATTTTGTTAGCATAAATCAAATGCATAATTTTAACAACTTTGTGTCTCTTTGTATGTGTTTCAGTCTCGTTTTTTGGTTGTGTAAACGCAACTTTTGCTGGAGAGAACGACACTTGCACCAATGCCAGCTGTTCAGGTCAGTTCACCGCTTGCTGTGCAGAAAGATAACAGCTCTGCTCAACACTTTTCTTTTAGACCCCAAAAGAATCAGCAGTCTCTAATATATGATGTACTTTTTATCCCAACATTGATTATGGGCTCTCTGCAGATTCAGTTTGGGTCTAATTATGGTCTTAATGACCAGTTTGAGAAATGTTGGTGTTTGTGTCGTCTGTGTGCTGTCTGCAAAATTAATAAAAAAGAAGCTAACAACAAAACATGTAAAAGGCTGTTTTGGGTTTAACCTTGTTCTTTGGGTGGTTTGTCTTGCTCTTTTTTGTGGGTTTTGTCTTGATGTTGGTGCCGTCTTCAGCTTTTCCGTCCACTCCAGTCCCGGCTTCAGCTTCTTCCCCTCCCACTCCAGTCCCCACCACCGCTTCCTCTAACAGTTCTACTACAGGTAACTGGATTCTTCTAAAAAGGCCCGGTTTGTCCTCTTCTATGCAACTTCTGTAGTCCACTTCAGTGTTGGTGCTATAAAACACTCGACAGTTCATTAGAACCAAGTTTTACTTCACCTCAATAAGTCACTGCAAGCCTTAGGGTGTGATGTTAGAAGTCTATGTGTGCTAATCTGTGACTAACAGAGGAAATGACCAGCATACATGTGGTCATGCTTGTGACCTAAGAAGTTTTTAGTACGGCTGCTGCTGTCTCTTTATAAAATGTTCAGGTCTTTATCAAGCTGCCTTATTGAAAAGTCCGAAAACCAAACTTTATCCTTAATACGTTTAGATTTGTACATTTGTAGTTTCCAGTGATTCTATCATTCTGCTTTTACACACTCTAAAAACCTTACATTCTTACCTTTTGTGACTTAATCTCCTTAGTAAAATTTGTCATCTGGAAGAACATGAGACATTTTTTTAAGCAAAAAGAGCCAATACAGTTCAAAAAGGAGAAGTTGATTCTAAGTAAGACTCTTTTATGCACTTGTTTAAATGAACAACTTCCTACTTTAGTTACTGAAGTATAATTTGAGTATTTTGCATGATAGTAATGGTTCAAAATGAGTTTTTTCTTTTTTTTTTTTATAAATTGCAGTGAATCCCAATTCACCTTTTGGCTGTCCCAGTACCTTTTTCAAGGATGAAGATTTTAAGACATTAAAGCAAATCTGGCCTCAGGTTATGGCCCTGATGTTTGTATGCAAACATTAGGGCCAGTGTGTTCATAAAAACAAGAACACACATTTTTCTTTTGGGTTTGAGAACCTTTTTCTCATGCTGTTGTGGCCCCATGCAGATCTGTGGGGCCCTTCCTCTTAAATTCACCTCTTTTTTTTTTTAAAAAGAGGTCCAAAGATTTGAGACAGAAGCTGTTAAATCAATAAAACCACCTTAAATGAATCGTGAAAGGTGTACTTTTTAAAGTGATGGATGTCTTCTCACTGTGACACTATTGTAGAGAATGCAACAGTCGGTACAACATTCCAACCAGCTCCCACTGTCAACAACTCCACTTCCACACCGGCTAATTCAAGTAAGTCAACGGTTCAATCAGCGTTGTAAATCTGAGCTCGTGCAAACGTGTTAAATGGTCTCTGTGCTGCTCTGTGCCTCAGCTGCAACAAACTCCCCCTCAGTCGACCCTCCGAAGACCTCCACGTTTGACGCCGCCAGCTTCATCGGTGGAATAGTGCTGGTCCTGGGCCTACAGGCCGTGATCTTCTTCCTCTACAAATTCTGCAAATCCAAGGACCGTAACTACCACACCCTTTGAAGTGGTTGGAATCATTCTGCCTCCGAGCAGAGCCTTCCAGAGAAAACTTTCCATTCAGCACATTCGCATCCGAGCGGACTCGGTGTTTCCAACTCTTCAAAAAAAAAAAAAAAATGTCTTTTAGTATTTGTTGTTTTCATGGCACCTGCTCATTTTAGCCCGCATCACTGCTGCCATTGCACTGTAGCCACACCAGCAAGTATGAATAATTCCTATCAACTTGCACAATTTAACAGATCTCTGCTGACAGGCATTTAAATCTAGAACCAATGGATTGCGTCATCTGGATGCAAACCCAGCCGCCATCATGTTAGTCAATTTGTGGAAAGCATTCTGCAGTAATTGAATGGGCTTTTTGTTTTTTACAACCCCTCTGCTCTTGCCTTTTTTATCAATCACATTTAGGAGGCAGTCATTGGTTGAGTCACTTTCCTGGGTCTTATTTGGAGACACAATGAGTTCAGATTTATTCTTGAATGATGATTCACAGCAGCTTTTTTTTGGCCAAAATTCTGGGTTTTCCTTTTTTTTTTTTTTTTCCTGTGCAGACATGAATGATGTAAATGAAGGAGGGATTCTTTCAAAAGAGTAAAAGCAGCACCTAATCTTCTGATGCCACAGCTGGAAGGACTCTTGTTCTTTTGGCCTTCTGCATTATTATTATTGTTTTTATTCCCCTGGGAAATCTCTCGCCTCATAAAGGAGGGCAAGTGTCAAATCCTTGTTGCTACTCGAGCAGCTGAAGGCAATAAATCATTTGAATCCATTTCAGATCCACAACTCTCCCATCTATTATTTCTAATTGTTGAATTTGTGCGCACTAGGAATGGGAAGCTGACCTTTTCTGTAGAATATATGAGAAGGTCAAAGAATATTTCAGAAACGGAAGACATTTTTCTGGCGGCTGTTGAAAGGGGGTTTGTTGTGGCCGGTGAAGTGCCTTTAATGTTCAGTAAAGGAGTAAGAGGAGGACTTTTCACGTCTTGGTTACCATATTTTCACCAGTTGTTTTGAAGGCATC
The DNA here is from genome assembly GCF_053564925.1 of Oryzias latipes. Classification (NCBI taxonomy): domain Eukaryota; kingdom Metazoa; phylum Chordata; class Actinopteri; order Beloniformes; family Adrianichthyidae; genus Oryzias; species Oryzias latipes. Next base: position 15,771,130 of record NC_136260.1, on the reverse strand, counting down.
CCTGTGCTGAAATGCGGGAGCTCCAGTTTTCCAGCTGGACTGAGGAGTCTTTTATTGTTGAATACAGACGGTTAACAAAAGCCCCGCTGAGTCTGGATGCAGCTACACTTTGTGTGAATTTTCTATTTTTGCAGCTTTGCAAGCCTCTCTCCAAATTTCATCCCATTTCATTATTCATGTTTTTGTACCTTTGGCATAAATGGGGCTTTGGGAAACATGAATAATGAGCTGGCGGGGAATTTATTTCAAGTTGGATTATCTTGAGATTATACTTGAAAACCAGCGGGCTTAATTTAACGAAGGTGATCGTTTGAGTGCTTTTAAGTTAGATAAAAAACAAGTGTTGCTCCTGTCAAATGATCTTTGTACGTCTGACTTTGCGATGTAAATGATTTCTTGGAGAAGGGCAGATGACTTCTGAAGCTCAAGTTTAGCCGTCTAACCAGCTCGCTGCCAATTCTTTGCTCTGCCCTTAGCCAGCCATGTCCTGCTTTTGTTCATTTTCCAGTTTTCTGCTCACGAAAAGGTGAAAATGAAGTATTGTTCCTTAGAAGTTTGCCTTCTGTGTACCCCTCCCCTGAAGAGCATGCCAGATGCTTGGACTACTTACCTGCTTATGACTTAAAAAAAAAAAGCTTTATTATTTGTGATTTTTTTTTTTTTTTTTTTTTTTACATAGTTAAAGGAATGCCTTTGGAAATTGTGCGCTTTAAGCCAAAGTTCTCTTCGTTTAGCCGGCATTTATGTGTGTTTGTGGGTCAACCGCAGGACGGATAACATCAGAAATTAAGCATAAATGGTTCCAAATATTGACCAAATGAATGCAATAGATTGTTTTGGCCTGTATAGTTTGGGAATGCGTGTTTTCTGCTGCTCACCGTTAACCTGCCTTTAACACGCGTGTTTTGGGTGGGCTGTGGAGTTTGGCCTTAGTTTCACTCGCTCTGCATGTGGAGCCACTTGAATGAAGATAAAGCTTTTCAGCATAATTCCCAGCTGCTGCGTGGACGGCGCTTCCTGCCGCCTGCTTCCTTACTTTTTACCAGCTGCATTTCTTTGAGGACCCAACATGGCACGTTGGGGTATGTCTGTATCCATGGAAACCTGGGGTCCATTGTGTTTCTTCTCCCCTCACAGTCTGTGCATCTCTTTGAGGGAAAAGTGCCTTATTCAGTTAACGTCTTTACATATTGGTGTTAAAGATTAACGCGGCTAAATATCAGTGATGAATACTCAGCACTTTGGGATCCCTGTGAAAGTGGATGTGTGTGTTCAGCTTCAATGCACATTTTTGTCACACTCAGCCTTAACTCTGTCAATCCAATCTACACAACAGCCACTAAAACGTTGTCCAGACGGGCCAGTTTGGGATAAATGAATGCAGGTCGCAGCCTGAGCATCGTCTCGCGTGTTTTACGCCGCAGCATTCCTCCACTTCAGCTCTGCTTTGGTTTGGCCTTATTATACATTTGAACCTGAATGTGCGTTTAGTCGTGGGGGGCTCGCTGTTTTCAGGCCGGAAGTGAATTGGCTTATCCCTTTTCTTGCTTTGTGGCTTTATTGCTGAGTGCATCCACTTAGTGCTGTATTTGTTGGTATGAGTTATTATTGTTTTTGTATTTCCTCACTTTGACCTGCACACAGCCATATGTTACCACTGGACAGTGTAAGAATGCCTCCTGGTTTGCTTCCTTTGTTCCCTCATTTCTATGCCCCTTTTCAGTTTGTGGCCTTGTTTCCTGCTGTTGCCTTTAGTTTCAAGATGTTAAAACCAATAAAGTTTAAATGTAAAAAAAAAAAAAAAGTGTGGTGTCACTTTCTTCAAGAACACAAAAGCAGGTCTGGTGGGGCTCAGTGTCTGTGAATACATTCTGCCTCATAACAAAGGGTGGCGCTCCACTTTTATTGGGCTTGTAAGTGATACTTGGTCGACAAGCGCCTTTTGTATTAAAACAAAAGATGAACAGAAACCTGCTCTTATAAATGAAAATGAATACTTTTGATTATGCATAATAAATAATTAAATTCAAAGATTACCTCTTTTTTTTAAGCCAAAAATTATAAATATTCTAAATATGTTTGTACCCTTTTTACTTTTAGTATTTTTCCTCATTTCTTTTTATTACAGTAGTGACTCATTTTAAAATGTGTAAACCCAAAGCAATGACTCGCCCTTCATTTAGTTTGGCCACTTTTTTTTTTTTAATTGGTACGAAATGGTGTTTAACCGCAGTAAGGGCTTTAGAACAGGAGTAGAATAAATGAGAATAATTTTCAATAAAGAAGCCAATTTAAATGCACATCAACAGGAAAATGGGAAAACCTCAACGGAGACACAGCTGTGGTGACCCTCCTTTCCAGGGTCACCAGTGGTCAGCGCGAGCCTCGCAGGATGCAGCTTCCCGGGGTCACGGCAAGGCTCTGCTTACGTTGCAGAAAAGAAATCCGTTTGCTCCCGTTGACCACATTCTTGAGTGAGGGGTGCGTTGCAGTGTTTTCTTTAGTGCTAAAATGTTTAACATCAGCTATTTGACAAAAATAAGTTAAGAAGCTTTAAAAAAAAAAAAAAAAATTACCAGTACTGCCCTTGAAGTGTTAGAATAAGACATTTCTTGTTTTATTTGTTTTTTTGTGTGACAGGATAGGCTGGAAACTATCCCAGCTACAGGGTGATATGAATTTAAAAAAAAAACTAAATGTAGTCGCCAATCAACCTGAGAATAGTGTGAGAAAGGCCAAAAGTACACATGAGGAACTGCAAACAAAATACGCCAGAATTGACCAGAATTTTTCTTGCTTTGAACCAACCGTGCTAATCACTACACACAGCCCCATCCTTCTCAATACAATGTAATAGAACAAAGTGGATTTCGACACATTTTGGGATTTAAAATTAGCACACTAATGTATAAATATGTTTCAGACAATTGATCTACAAGAAACCTGTTGTAAATTTGACCTTCAAAAAAAGTTTACTATTTTCTTCTGAATTTGGTTTTCCTTGTTGGTGCAAACACGCAAACACGAAATGTTGCAGTTCCACAAAAGACCACTAGAGGCTGGTCCCAGAAGGGAGCTATATTCTTTTGACTTCTGTTGGAAATTCTGTTTTTTTTTTTTTTACAAAATATATATTTTTAAATATATATTTATATATATATTAAAAGTAAATGTATGTACAGATCTTACAAACTCTTTATTGTATTCTCAATGACAATTGACATTTTGTTCTTAAATTCCTCCCATAGTAATTCGATTAAAATTTAACTTGAAAATATTTATTTCAATTGTGCATGTTTGTTGCATGTCATTTATTCTGCACTGTGGTGTAGTGTCTGCCCTTTTGAGTCAAATATCCTGTTCTGCTTTAAAAAATATATTTATTTGCAATATAGATGCAGATGCTGGCGGTTTTCATTTAAAAAATTCTGAATAAATCAATCATTTTATCAAACATGTTCAGGCTAAACCCACAGAAATAGTCAAAAGGTATTTAGTTTGTAATCAGGAGAATGCATGTGGGGATGATGATGCTCTGAGGTCAGGGAGAGATCCTGACTTGTTAGCTAACCTGATTGGGTCCAGTCAGGCTTTGTAATCTAATATGGCTGCACAGAGAAACAATACATTAGACTAAACGGATCTGCTCAGCCCATTTAACTGCAGTAGACTCATTCCAGGGATACCAGCTCCACAAAATGTTAGCAACACAATGATCTGAATGTAGAAACCAACTATAACAGCCATCTGTTGTCTTCTGCAAATATAAAATCCATAGGAGAAACGTGTTTTTTTGCAACCAGAGGGTGAAATATATTGTAACTTATATTTTGATTATTGGATCATCCCTGCAGCTGCAAACTCTAATCTGAATTTAAGGCTTTAGATTATTCGATTTTTATGGCAGTAAGACTTCTGTTGATTTGGGTTAATTTTTCCAGTTTTCAATGCAATTACAAGTTATGCCAAAATGTGCAATTATCTATGCTTATCAAAACTGCAGCTATCATAAGAGTATGCAGACTTTTTGAATCATTCAATAAAAAACTTCTAAAAATTCGTGTTTTTATTGTTTTTAGTTTCAATTATATTGTTGTAGCCTACAAATTAGTGGTAGTAGTTTCTTATGATGTAACTACAATGTTAACTAAGTCCTGACAAAGTGAGCATCTGTCATGTTTGTTCAACTTATACAAATGACTGACTAATAAATAAAGCCAAAACATAGAAACACAATATTTTGTATCATCTGAGCAGCAGAGAGTTAAAATGGGGGAAAAGCTGGAAAGCGTAAGTTGCAATGCAAAGAAAATGGGCAAAAAACAGATTAACCCTTGTGCTATCCTATGACCCCACCCTTACAGTGACGTGTTCTCCCTACCATGACAAAGGTGCATAAAGGTGAAGAGGATTTCATGTAATCCATGGACACCAGTGAAGATCACAAATCATTGAAGAAAAAAGGTTCAGCGCACTGTCTAGTGGGGTCTAGATGACCCAATGTTAAAGTGCCTTGGATAGCACAATTAATAAGTAAGGGAAGACTGGAAAAAAGATCCATTTGACCAGTTTTTTTTTAATTCTACTGCTTTAATGCAAATGTTTTACATTATTTGAAGCATTTTATTTGACACTTGCTATATGAAAACATGACTAACCTTCCTAAACTTGCATAAAATACGTGTTCCTATTTTGTTATTTATTTGCATTCATTAGCACTGCCCTCTAGTGGTTGTTCAACGAAAAAAAACCCAACGAAATTTGCAGATTCTAAGCTATTACCATTTTATTTGAAGTGGGATTTCTGCACAAGTTTTATCATTAGGAAACAACTGATGGTGTATGTCTCATGTTTATGCAAACCCTGACTTTAAACCTTCATACCATGTCACTAATGTGCAAAGTTCCATGTTATCCAGGACTCAATTTAATTTAGCATCAGCTTGAATGGCAAAAACATTGAAGAGTAGTTTTTTTTATGTAATTGAAATTAATTCACTCGTGAAGGGGTTAATAATGGGTACATAAATCAACACAAATTTTATTTCATTTATTAAAAAGAAAAGCTCCAGGCTGCTTAAAAAAAGTCTTCCCGGAAATGAGGAGAGCCGAGTACTTCATTCAGTGGTTAAAAAAAAACAAAAAACAGTTCTGCCTGACAGGGACAACTTTACGTTTCCCAGGAGATGTCGTCCTGTTTCAGGCAGCTTCTCAACTTCTTCGTCTCCCTGAGAAGCTGCAGGTTGTTTCGAGTTGGGCTTTTTGCAGTTGGCTTGACCTTAACTGGGGAGGGACCAGGTGGCTTGATCACAAAACGCTTCTTGGCAGTATGGTCCTCAGCATGTGACTGGCTTTGGGTCAGTTTATGGATCTGTGGAAGCAGACAAAAACGGAGATTTCCAACATTTTTTCCCACTAATGTTGGGGGAAAAAACAACTAAATGCACAACATAAGGTGTTGTCAAGGGGAGGGATCATGTAAAATTCTTCTTTTTGTTTTATCTGTACTTTTAACTCGTGTTTATTTTCATTTTGTGTTTTAAATTTTAAAAACCTACAGTACTGATAATATTTAGCAGACGATAGATAAACATATTTCTTGTTATACTGAAGCCTCTTGGTCTCTGTCGGTATAGATTCATGTACCTGCTGTTGGTGCTTGCGCAGCTTTGTGATCTGAGCTTCTTTCTCCTCCATCCTCCCCTCCAGCCTTTCCAGATCTCTCTGCAGCTCCTGCTTTTGTTGTGCACTTTGGCTAGCTTCTATGTGACGAACCAGCTCCTGATGCTCACTGACAAAACATCCATTTACACACATTCATAAATGCAGAAAAAAAAAAAAAAGAAATCTGAAGTGAAGCAAGTGACTCACAAGCTCATTTGGCCGAGCTCATCCTGTAGAGTCAGGAGCAGATCTGTCAGGGAGCTCAGAGATGAATCTGTGGAAGAGCGATCTGACTTCTGCAAAGTGGTTAAAGATGGAGAAAAATCCGTCTGGAGGCTTTTCTTGGCTCCACGTCCAGGCTTGTGCAAGGAGCTGACTCTTTCACACAGCTGAGGATGGTGGTGCTTCATCATGTGGAGGATGCTTTGAACGTTGGCGTGGACCGAATGGCTTGGACTAGTAGACTGTGACAGGAATAATAATGACAAAAAGGATTCGAAGAAATACCAAAACACCCCAACATTTGATAAAGTATTTATTTAAGCAAAAGAATCTTGGACTCACTGTTCCTGCAACAAAGGGCATTTTTGTTCTCCTGGGGCTGCATGATGTCTGCTCAGGCTGTTTAGATGATTTCTGATGAGAAAGATGGCAGTTACTATGGCTAAAGATGTTTTCTTTCTTAAATAAAAAAAAAAGACATTTACTTTAGAATGAAAACAAATACCATAACTGTCTTCTTTGTTTTCCTTTGTGGCTTTGTTTCTTCGCTTGCTGGAACAGACAGTCGCAGACTGATGTCAAACTCCCTCTGCAGCTATGAATGTAAATATTGTGGCACTTTAAAAGCCAAGCAATTAAAATGATGGTGTTTCCACAAAGACAAACAACCCAAACCATAGAGGCTTTCAGAATCTTTTTGCCAGCTTTTGTTTTGTTTTAATGAAGACTTTATGAAATATTGGATGAATAAAGCATGCATTGGCTGACCTCTTCTGCCTTTTCCTGCATTAGTTTGCGCTCATGCTCTTCCTGCAGAAGCTTCTGCTCCAGAATCGCCAATTTCGTCTGCAAGCAACCAGCAATCAAGTACGACTAAGCTTTGGATGACCCCAAACCACGACTAAAGAGGATTCTCATGTTACCTCTGCAAGAGTTTGGGTTCTGCTCAGTTTGAGACACTCTGATTCAATTTTCTCTAGCTTCTCCTGCTGCGTTTGGTGATTTAAGTTGCTTGTTTGTTGGTTCTGTAGCAAGGCCTATCAAGAAATAAAATTAAATCAAGAAATGAGGAAGATCTTCTTAGCCACTTCTATAATTACACTCCAATAACTACGAAGGACAAACAAAGACCTCTTCTTTTTTTGAGACAATTGTTTTTAGTTTAAAAGACTAACTGCTTAACGTCAAAACATCGCTAAAAGTGATTAATGCCTGTTTTAATTCATATGTTTTTTTTATTTTAGCACCTTTATTTTAATAAAAGTGCTCTTTACCTGATTTTCCAGTACGGCACTTCTGTCCTTCTTGGCATTTTCAACCATTTTCCTCATGTATTCCAGCTGCTTCTCAAGAATCTTGCAACGACTTTCAGCAGACTGCAATTTTAAATCCAAATCTGTTGTGGGAAGGAAAAAAATGAAATAAAAATTGCACATACATTTCTCATCTTTCCGTTTTAAAATCGTACCAGTTTTGGCAGAGAAGTCTGTGGCTGGGACACTAGCTGCTGTTTCTGATGTTAAGACCTGCGGTTGCTTCTGAGCATCATGGGAGACCTGAAGGTAGGTCTTCTGTGTTTGCATTCTCTCCAATTCCAAACGCCTGATTTTGTCCTGGAGATTTTTCAGTGCATCTACAACAGCTGAGGGGAGAACGACTTGACATGTTCATGTAACAGAATGCAACCAAAAAAAGAATCAAAATTCTGAGGTCTGAGAGAAAAGGGCGTGCCAAACCTTTGCTGTCCAGATTCCGCGTGGTTTGAGATGAACGGCTGTCGGTCTGGTCTGCAGTGACAGCTGAATGAGCAGGAAACTGCAGCTCTCTTGATACTGACAGGATCCTCTCAGGAGGTTGGTAGTAGCTACCGATGTAACTGTTTTTGGAGGGCGAGTCTAAATTCTGCAGAGAAAAGATATAGTCCTTTCAAGCCTGTGTAAATATACAATAAAAATATTTACACTATTAACACACAATCTAAAAAAAAAAGAATTAAAATCCTAAACAAGTTTCCACAACCTAGAGTAAGATCTATAAAGATCAGACTTTATTTAAAACATTTTAAAATGTTTACATTTTCATGTTACTCTTTTAAATAATTTGTGTTTATTAAAGTTGATACCTGGAAGTAATCAGTTAAACTGTAATAGACAGATCTGGTAACAAATAAACCCATTTGTTTACATGTTTTAGTTTATGGGACCTAAAACTCAAACATTAGGATATTATTGGAATTATTTTAATTAACAGTTGATCTCTGTTAAACATAGATATGTCTAAAACGTGGACTAATGTGAAAGCTTTAGAGCTGTAAAATAAGAAATAACATCCCTCCTTGTTAAAAAAAACAAAGAGAATAATGTTGACTTTTATCTGAAGCATCTGCCCATGTCTGCTACTAATGCTTTAAATAAATCATTTATTTCCATTTAAATGTTTTAAAAAATGCTTTGGTGTAAACATAGATGAGACCATTTGTATGCTTACAGGAAAATATCAGAAATCTAGGTGTGTTGTTCAAATCATTATTTAAAAGAGGAACTTATCTTTTTATTTATTTCTTTGCTTACACGATCATATTATTTCGTAACACACAGAAAGTCATATTTTATCCGAGTAGGGCATTTAGATCATGCATAATAAAATTTCATAATTATGCTATAGGAGAAAGACATTTTCTTTAATATAAAATAATTTATAGATAAAGTTAAATTGATTTAGACTCCTATCATCCATGCTCATTTCTTAATAAACCCAGCTGTGTGCGCTGGAAAAGTCCAGGAAATGTCAAAATAATGGATTTTGCGAATGAAAACAACATAATAACACTCACAAAGTATCACTATTTTTTTTTTTTTTTTGCGTTTGAAAATATTTAGCAGGGGGGAAATTCACACGTTCTATTAATTTAGCTTCAAATCAACTTAGTTTGCCAAAGTAAACAAAGACATGCTAGCATGTTAGCCACCTTCGCTGCTACGGTCAAGTTTCATATATTACCTGATCAAGCTGCACCTCCATCGTTTATCTGGTTATTTATAGCCGTACTCAGCTTCTTCGTGTAAGTTAAAAGGGGATTTTGTACGAACGGCTAGTCGATTATTGCCGAACTGACACTTAAGCAAAGCAGTCCGAACAGTTTAAATTTCCCTCCGTTTCCCACTTACGATGGTTCCGCAGTTCTGCAAAATAAACGATGACGTCACAAACATGATCAATAGATTCCAAAGCTGTAGAGTTTACGCCGCTAGAAGGGCCTCACCTTACTAGAAACACACAAAAATAATAGTAAAAACTTTTTTTTTTAAATCACAGGCTTTTTAGATTATTTTGGTTATACCTAGCAGGTTTATGCTTTATGCACAGAGTAACTTTTCAGAGCAAGAAACTCTTGTAGTAATTCATCATGCTTGTATTGTTGACTGTTTATTAGCAAATAGGCAAATACTACTTTAATGTCCTTGCGCTCCCAAGATCCACCTGAGGTCTGCCCTAACCCTTGTGCTATCTTAGATGACCCCACCCTTACATTGACGTGTAAAAAGGTTCAGCGCACTGTCTAGTGGGTCTAGATGACTCAACTCCCAATGTTAAAGTGCCTAGGAGAGCACAATGGTTACACGTGTTGTTGGCTTTGATGATGGCTTCCCTCCCCGCTCTTCCTGGTTTCCCGGGCTGCAGCAACGTGGGGTGAAACTCCAAAATCTGAGGGTGCTGCCCCTTGTTACGCCGCGGTGCCAGCCAAGACTGTGTTGGTGAAGGTCAGATCCTTGGTGGATAAAACTTTCATTCTGACCGATTTCATCTCCTGAACGCAGGTGGAAGAAGGAAAAGCTACAGATCTATTCAAATCAAGGACTCTTAGCATCAATATCAGACCACTTTTAAAGAGTCAAAGAAAGACTGTTTGTCCAACATAATCGTAGCAAACAGCCATAATTCACATGTGTTGTTTAAAACCATTAAAAATGTTCTCAATATCCCAAAGACCATTGATCATGAGGCATCAGATAAACTATGTAATGACTACTTTATTTCCAATAGCTTCTTTGTTGGAAAGGTTGAGCACATCAGAGCATAATAAGAACAACAATGGGTCGAAAAATACGCATTATTTGTATGAAAACTCAGCAGGGATAAACCCTTTCTTAATATAACTTGAATTTTGCACCATCTGATGGGCCCTCAATTATTTTGTATTTACGTGCTATCATAAAAATAAAACCAGTCATATTTCTTGGTGCAGAAAGCAAATTATTTAATATTCCCTTTAAAAAGTTTGCTGTCAAAAACTGAAGAAATATTTACAAATATTCACATCCTTTCACAAGCTAGTTTACAGAATAGAATAATATCTGAAAATAAAATCTTTTATTAAAAAGATTAAAGAAACCCTGAAGAAGTCAAGACCAAGACTTTCAAAGCAGTCATTCAAACCATTTATTCAACACATCTCCTTTATTGTTTAATGAGGCAAATATTTGGCCCAAAGTACAATACATTCAACAACACGCTAAAGTCAGCTGTGGTAGTTTCCGCAGTTTAAATAAAGATGCAAAGTAGCATGTAATGATAATCAGTCAATTTTTCTTTGCACATCTTTCATGAAGATAATGTTTTTGAGGAGCGTGGCTGGATTCTCCTCAGAGCTTTCCTCCCACAGCTTCCTAAAGCTGCCATTTCGTTTGGATGTACGTGGGCTCCCCCATCTGAAATGATTCATTCTGTAGGTTTCTTCTTTTCTATCCTGCAGAGGTACATCTTTTCTGGGGGGGAATTTGGACACCAGCAAACCAAGGTTTCTGTGACTTGCTTCATGGTGCATCCCCTTTGCTTCATTCTTGTCACTGCTCAGATGTCTGCGAACCCGAAATGGGAAGCTCCTTTCCGAGGAGTCCCCTTCCTCCAGAGAGGAGGCAAAAACCTTGATGGGTCTCCGTTTGCGTCCTATGGGTTTCCCCCAGCGGAAATGCTCCATGGCATATGAGCGACGGTTCATATCTGACTCTGATGCTTTGTCTTGAGCAGCCAGAGTGGCCAAAAAAATGCTAAGTAAGAGATCACCATCATCAATATTCTTAGGTGGAAGGACCGACCCACCAAGGTCTGGGCTTTCAGGTTTGATCCCAGACATGCAGAGATGGACGCAGTCCTGCACCAGAGAAAACCAATCATTTTCAAAATTGCTTGAAAACTTAAACATTTTCATAAAGATTTCTAAAAATACAATGTCTCATGTATTTTTTTCCTTTGTATTGTGGACTAAGAATCTGCAATAAAGTTTCAATCAATTCAAATAATCACAAAACACAATTTTCATAGCTTGCGTTTGACAAAACAGTCTATATTTTTTAATTTAGTTGCATCAGAATTAGTTCCAACAGCCAAACATGATTAAATAGATGACCCTTTTTTTCCCTCGTTTTTTCTTATAAAACCAATAAAAATGCTAAAACAGAAAATCAACGTAATGTCTATTGCACAACATTCTGTTTGGCCTTTAGCAAAACAACAGAGTCCTCCTATATTGCTGTTGTGAAATTTGTATTTTCCAGATCCTTCAGGGGAATCCAGTTTGCGTTGTCTTAAAACTTTAACTGTAAATTGTTCAGACAAGATTACATCTAGAGAATTTTTTTGGCATAACTGAAACATACTGGACAAAGTTTATTAGACTCAGGGGGGGAATTTTAAGCCACTGCTTCCAAGATAAAGAACCAACTTAAGGCACAGAGCGTTTTCTCCATGACATCAAGTTTCTTGTTTTTGGGTTCAAAAAGAATGGTTGTTTTTTTTTCCTACAAAAATAAGAACAAGGTTTGACTCACCAATATCCTGTTTTTCCTGTTCAGATCGTTGACTATAGAGTTGTTTGTAGATCCAGTGGCGCACATGCATCCCATTAGAACCACCAACAGCCAGCAAAGAGACACCATCGTCAGCTGAGGGTGACACGGATGCGAGAAGATTCTTCAGCTGAAAGGAGCGGGAGGAATGTCTCTTCACAACACAGAAGACTCCCAAAGGGGGAGTACATTCACCTGATTATCTTGAAGTTGGGAGAAATTATGGGAAGACAGACACAGTTAGCGTCTCCCGATCATTGCACTTGCATAACACCTTCCCCCCCTCTTTATATAACCAGACCTCTTCTGTTAAAATGCCAAATGCTGAAATGGTACGAGTGGCAGCTATTTGTCATTGTTGAATAATAGTCATCATTCCTGGCTCAATCAGAATTGCGCACTGCAACAGATGGTCTTATTAATCAGCAAAACATCTATTCTCTGTCAACATTGAAAGGAGTCCTTATCAGGATGGAAAATGACCCATTTCTGGTCTCACGGAAGGAAAAAGTTGATATTCCGAAGCTTAACTTCAACACACTTAAAAAGAGAATTAAAACAAAGCAAATAAATGTAATTTAAGGCCTGCATGAGTGTCAATTCAAAGACAACAAAGAACTTCTACAGTCCATGCATTCCTGGTGTTAAAAAACAGCAAAATCTTTTGTTTTCTTGAAAGGCTTCTTCTCCATTTGTTGTATTGATGCTGAAGGTCTGCATATGAAGCTCCAAACACCTCATGTGGCTGTTTATCTGTGAGGCGTTAAGCTGTTGAACATTTGCCCTGAATTTCCTGTCACCATGAAGACTGCTTTAAGAAATGTATATTTCCAAAAAAACGTCAATCTTCCATCCAAGATCTTCCAATCATCTGTCATTGCAAGAAACCTTTTATGGGGTTTTTTGGCAATAGAAAAGTCTGGAGGAAAGGTTTTCCTTTGATATTTTTTATGTTTGTTTTATTTTAATCTAAATTTTGTGTCGAAAGACTTCCAAAAAAAAGCTATAAACTAAGATGTGAAAACGTGTGGAGGCTGCAGTAACCAATGGAACTTCTTGGACAGTGGCATTCTCATAAATAATCCAAAAATGGAAGATTTTTTTCAAAGCCAACCACACACTGTGACAATTCATGTTTTGCTTGGAATGAACATTTTCTAGGAACCAAAGGAGGATTCTTCAGCCAATATCTGTGAGGTTTATTTTGGAAATGCAAGATATAAATGTTTGTGGGATTTTTTTTAATCTCCAGTGTCTCTGACATTTTGAAAGGAGACAAAGAGAGTACTTAAACTCTCCAAATGCAGAGTTGATGAGCATTTTTCTGCTCCTGTGTTTTCTTTTTTGTTTGGCTAATAATTGCTCCAGAACCATAAATTTCTCCTACAGTGTTGCCATAACTCAAATTTCCATCATGTGAAAAATTTCTGAATTTTATTTCCAAACGTTTAAAAGAGTTTTCTCAGTGGGTGGATGTATTTTGTGGGATGAGAAAATTTTACTCTTTAAGAAATTGTTTTTCCTTTCATCCTCCGTTACTCTAAGAAGTGAATGTTTGGTGGGTCACCGTCTTTGTCTCTCCGGCTGACTCACTCAGCTGAGATCTTCAAAGATCTACAGCAGAAAGCTGCAACAAAACAAACTGCTAAAATACAACCCTTTTTTTATATTCATTTGCATGACTTGGTTCATCTAATAAACATGTCAGATGTTCTTCAGCCATTAATACACAAAAGTCTATTTCTACAGGAAAAACCAGAAACCACAAAAATGTAATTTTTTCTTAATGTCAAACAAAATCTGTTACCTTTTTCTTTTGTGTTTCCTTTCTTTTTGCCTTTCTTCCTGCTTTTATCCGCAGATTTAGAGGCGCTGCTGCTCTTATTCCTCCTTCCTCTCTGTGATCAAATGCTCGGCAGGAGAAGGGTGTTTGCTGCTGCCTCCTCAGAGGAGGAAAAAGGATTTTCTTTTTTTTTTATAGATGCAAGAACCAAAGAGTCTCAAGGACTTTGGGAGTGACTGAGGTGAGGCGTCACTTGTTCCTTTCTGAATGAAAGTGTCGGTGTGAGCCTGCGCACACACTTCACGGTCAGAAAATTGGTTAAGCATAAGTGAAGTTGCAAGTTAACTTGCTGTCTTTGTGGCCCTTTTCTAAGAAGCAGCTCAGAAACTTTTAGGTGTTCTGATGAATAAAAGTCTTTTGATTTGAGGTTGTCCCATGGAATTGGTTTTATGGTTCCCGATGCCTCAAAGGTCAGCCCTGATCTCTCACATCCGACACACGAGAAGAAGCTTCTTTTCTAAGAAGATGTGTGTGAAATTGGTTTAGGTGATTCAATTGTTGTCCTTGTTTTCCAAGGTGTGCACGTCTGCCTGTGTAGAAACTTCATTAGGGCGACCTGAATCACCAGGTAAACGTCATAACTGCTTTGTTAGACGTCAGAAAGACACAAACGCACTCAAGTGTGCGTTTTGAAAGACAGTTTTAAGTGTTGTCCACCTGCACCAGCTGGCTGCTAAGCACATACAGAACGCGTTATTGTCTCAATACCTCTCAAGGACGAGGCACACAGAAAAGCATCAGTGTAGCTCAAGCACCAGAGAAGAATAATCTTCTTGATGTAAGACACAATGACTAAGAGGTTTCCTTTAAAACAGTTTTTGAAGTATTCAATAAAGTTTCAAATTAGTTTAAGATAAGAAATGCTAAGCAAGTGTTTCATTTAATATTGGTCATCATTAACGAAAGATGTAAGTATTAACTAAAATGTCCTTTTTGCATTTTTTGACTCATCCTACATTTGTATAACTGTGCAGAATGACCATGCAACACATTTATTTACTTATTTAAACATTTAAACATTAGGATAAGCCCCTAAAGATGCAACATCTCGTTTTTAAGAGGGTCCTCTGTATCAGACGTTTAAAATAGTAGATGAGCAATAATTAAAAAAAAAAAAGCAAATAAACAGTACAATCTAGTTCGCAGTATGCACAGACTCACTCACACGCACACCCAAAACACACAGAATAAGAATAATGATAATAATAATAATAGCAATAATAATATATACATTAAAAAGCAAGTAACAAATAGAAAAAGTAACATTAACACCGGGAAACCCATGAAAACTTTTCCTCTGGGCTTTTGAAGTTAATTCGACAACTATGTCATCGCTTGTTCATTTTGAGTAGAAGCAATGAAAATAAAAATAAAATAAAGGGCTAAAAACAAATAGCTTTTTTCTCCAAATTGCTTTTTATGTCTAGGAACAAGACAATACTTGGTCGAGATGCTTTACTATACTGTATATTTATGAGTTCGTAGTTCATTTTTGTAAGGTGTAAAAAAATTTGATTTTTATTTTTATTTTATTTTATGCAAAACCATATTTTTAAATGACCAAAAGATTTAGTATTAAAAAAAAACTAACCAATAAAAAAAAAAACATTTTTAGCCAAACTGTCATTTAGACTTTCTCTATCTTTTTTAAAAATTTAATTAAATAAATTCATAAAGTCCACAAGTTGAAACATAAATTAGAATGGCAATACTGATCTGCTGTTAGTTTTTATTGTCAACACAAACAGTTTACTAAGACAGGTTCCTCATTTGCTGTTAAAAATCACGGATATTTCCTTTTTCATAACCAAGAGAATTTGGTTTTGGAAACAGTTTTCAGAAATCATTTCACAAATGTGTCGGGGGAACTCAATCCTAAAATCATTTTACCTGCATTGTGCTTGTAGGACTGGTTAAGGTGAATAATCCAGTCAATGTTGGGTATTTCTGTTAAAAATATGCAAAGTATTGATTAACATAGTTCCAATAACTCAGTTTTTAAACAATATGACACATTTAAAGATTTTTTAAATGCACAAAAAGTAAACATAGCATAACATCTGACCTGGATTGTTTTGTTTCAAACTGCAACAATTTAGAATTTAATTCCTATGCCTTTTTTTTAATGGCATTTTTTCACATCGTTTCAGTTATGAGTGTAGTACAGTGTTTGTTTTCTAAAAGCACCAGCCTTGCATGTGACTAATGTGTTTGGCCACTTTGATAGCATAAGATGCTGAAATCAAAATGTTCTTTTGTGAAACCAAGCGCCGACCCACTTTGGGATGCAGGAGGCACCAGGTCAGAGCAGGGTCACAGTCAAAAAGCAACGTGTTTTTGAGCTTATCGGCACCGCGATCGGACTTTAGGTGTGGACTCTAAAAGGAAGCCTTTATTGTGGAGGCCTTCCGTGAGGAGACCTCAATTCTGCAGGTCTGCTTAAACACAGACATCAGATAACGTGTCACATGCCTGCTTTTGTCTTTCTTCCAAGTGTCTCACAGTTAAAAAAAAAAAAAAAAAAATGATGTACAAAACAGGCTAACAAGTTCATAAATAAACTTCCAAGTTTAATTAAATTATTTTCAAGTGGTTTAAGTCTATTAAAGAAAGTGTGATTCCAGTGGTTTAGAGCTCAAAGATAATGTTTTTTGTGTTAACTTTTCTTGAATTTTTCCCCCAAATATAAACAATTACAGCAATTTTCTACCCAAATATTAGTGTATCGGCAGCACATGGCACGACACCACAGAAAATTTATGTTCCAAATGATCAAAATAACGTCACTTATAACGATCAAATGATCAAAATAACGATCAAAATAACGTCACGTCTTTGTCGTTTTTCTTCATAAAATTACATAGTTGGGGTGTAATTACATTTTTTGCCGTTTAAAGGTTTCATTATGTAAAATCAATCAGGACTGAACATGTGCTCCTAAGCCAGCTCTACATAAACAAAAGAAAGCAGATATATTAGAGATTTTACAGCAGAAGTTTTTGAATCATCCTTTTCTTTTTTTGCAAAAATGTAAAAAAAATTGTTCTAATGATTTATTGTAATCACTACAATTCTGATGGGCCTGTATAGATGTGGTGACGCATTCAAGGTGTACTCCGCCTTTGGCCTTAAAAAAATTAAGGGATAGGCTCCAGCCAGCATCTTTTTGACCCCCGTGCAGGCTCTCAGAGAGATGAGCCTTAAACATTTGATCTATGGCAGGTTAAATTTATTGTATTTGAGAATTTAATGTTATAAATTCTTTCAGTATTTTTTGAAAGTATGTCCTTTGCTTATTTTTATGGCTGTCATTTGCTGTTTCAGCCACAAGAGGCTGCAACTTGTCCACAAATACAGTATGATAATCTTCAGTTTTCACATCTGAGACAGTTAAAAATCCTGACAAACTTTAGCAATAAAAGGCAGAAAATCAAAGAAGCCCTGCATGTGTTCTGTAAAAAAAGGCCTATGTTTGAAAAATTAAATATATATTTACATCCAGGAAAAATCCTTTGTTTGACGTCTTTAAAAATGTATTTTATTTTTGTAGTTCTAGATAACACTTTTTTTTAAATAAGTACAGTTATTAAATTAAAAAAAGAAATTCTCTTTTAATGGCCTTTTTTTTTACAAAGTGTGAAAAAGTGTAAAAGTTTAACATTGCAACAAGTAGAGATAATACAAAAAAACACTTTTTTTTGTTGGTACTTTTGGGATAAATATGGATCAACATATATTTAAAAACGTGTTATATTTGTCGGTTATTTGAATTTACTCCTTCACAGCGTCGTTAGCACGCAACGGCGGAACATAAAAAAGAGAGGGGGGCCCTACTTTGTGCGTGAGTCTCCCGCGGCCCCTGGAAAACCATTAAACGCAGAGGACTTCTCCCAGAATTCCCGCATTCCTGGGATTTCTCCACTCTGATGTCAGAACAGTGGGGGCGGGGCTCTGAAGGCGTCTGGACCCAATGAGGCGTTCACGTACACCATCAACGCTACCAGCGCTACCAAAAGAGTTTTCAATTTATTAAATTTCAAGCAAATAGCATATATTGGCTACAGTAAAATTTTTTAAGGAAATATGAAATTTAAAATCTAATTATGGTTAAACACAGAGGTGTTCTGAGGTTATTTGTTTATATCATTACACAACTTTATTTTAGTTGCAATTTTAAATGACCAAGTGCAAAAAAGGTGCTTTGAAATAAAAAGGAAAGAGATGTATACATAAACATAATAAGAAAATATAAAAATCATATGGCAATGAACTAAAAAAAAGAAGAAAAGAAAGAACAAGGAAAATCCAATATCCAAAATATAATGAAAAAAAAAAACAATTAAAAAAACTGCATAAATGAAAGATGGGTAAAATTCTCATAAACACAATTTTTAACCCGAAATTTGTTTCAAAAAAACAAAATTGAAAGCACAGATTAAATACACATTTTTATTTAATTTATGAATAATATAAAGTTATGACTAATGATGTAAGAATGCATGAGAAATGTACTTAAAAAATATTTAGAAAAACACCGATTAAAAAAATAAAAAGGAACACGTTTAGTAAAAATCCTTATTCCGATTATTTTCTTGGGTTTTGAACGCAGCGTATTCTGTATTCCCCGCCCGCCCTGAACGCCTCCATTGGACTGCAGGGACCGCTACTATAAACACACGAAGAGTTGCAGCGAGAGAAGAGCACATCTTTGGCCGATCTGCACGACTTTTACCAAAGTTTTGCGCAGTTTTTGTGCGCCATGAGAGCATCAGAACAAAAGAAGTTCCGAAAAAGCACCAGCTTGGGGACGCGCAGCAGCTTTGGTGGCGTTTTCTCTCAATCATTTTTCTCTCTTGTGAAGTTTGAAAAGACTTTCGACATCTCTGCTCCCCAGTCGGAATTTTAAACTGCTTTAAAAAAAAAAGGCTCTTCTGAGGATTAAACCCACTCCGCGGCGAATCGCCTCCAAAACCGAGGAGATTTGGAATGTAGCGCAAAGGAAAAAAGAAAAAAGAAAAAAAAAAGGTGAGTTTGAGTTCTGAGGAAAAAGTTGGACATTTGTGTTTTAACTATTTGAAGTTCGTAGCAAGGATGTGTTGACTTTGAAAAAAAAAATAGAGGAAACGCTAACTGTGTAAATCAGTCTTGATGATACAAACATTTAAGTTAAATTAAGTATCACGGGAGAAATGACTCTCCCCTCATAGATCAACACAGATAAACACACAGTTTGGACTCAGGCTGGGTAAAGATGCTCACAAAAAGATGCGAAATGGAAGAAAACTGATGACTTTTAGGGGGATCAATCAGAAAGTGTCATATTTTACCTAAAGAAAACCCATCAGAGATTGTGGTGGTCCCACATGGAGCCCGGGAACTGATCCAGTCAGGGTAAGTGAATGCACACAGGTGTGTCTGGAACATGTGGAGCTGAGTTTGAGCAGAGCTGCTGATGTTTTTCTGTTGGTCTCTCACACCCTGGCATTCATGTTTGTGTAGAAGATGTGTTTGGACATGCATTTCTATGGACTGCCACTTCAAACAGGCAGAGAGGCAGGCAGGCAGGCAGGGAGGGAGGAGGTGGTGGTGGTGGTGGTGGTGGTGGGGTTGCTGTGTGCTCTGAAATGGAAAAGAAAGGATAGTTACAGCACGCGCGCATCTGGTTATCTTTATGAGCTCAAAGGCACGCTGTTTAAATTACATAGTGACTTGGGAGTACACCCATGTGAAGAATTTAAAGGACTAAAACATGTGAAGCATGAGCACCTATCCACTTCCTGCTCCACACACTCCATGGAGGTGGCTGAGGTGGTTCTGCAGCAGCAGCAGAGGAAAGCAGCTGAAATGTGCCGTTCCTGATTTTCACTGAAGGTCAATCCCCACAATAGGTGTTTACTGGATGCTGCCGCCCGGCAGTTAACAGCCTGAGCGGTTATTGTTTGTGCAGCCAATTGTTATTTAAGGACATAGGCCGTTTGATTATAGTGTGGTGCAAACATAAATGTCATTTTGGCCGAATGCTTTTGGCAAGCAGAAGAAAACGGGCATCAGTGGTCACTGTTATCACTAAAGCACCACTCCGGCCACTGTTGAAGAAACAGACGGACCGAACGGTTGGTCCAAATGGGGATCAATAGAAGCATTTTTGCCTCCCCATACTGCCAAGGATGGCGGCTTTGAATAGAGCGCAGAGAGCACACTGACGGGTCTGTCAGTGACATGGCGTCTGATTACCAACAAGACCATCACATGTGGACTCGTCTGACCTCAGAACACTGTTCCACTTTGAAACGGCTCCTTTTTAAATGAATCTTGACCTAATGACACACTGCTTCTGGGCCCTGTGGCTTCCTTTCTGCAGGATGGAGCTTTTGGGCTCACCCTCAAACCTTTCTGCTTCCTTGAATCATTTGGCAGCATCATCGACACAATCACAAGGAATGTTGTCTTAAATTGTCCCTGACACACAGAGATTTCTTCAGTTTCTCTAAATTGTTTGTTTATCTTCTGCTTTGTAGAAAATAAAACTTCTAACCCATCTACAGTTTGGTGTTGAGGAATGTTTTTTAAAAGTATTTAAAGGCCGTGTTTTTAGTTATTTTTTTACCATGTTCTTGTGGTGTTTTTCTCATGAGGAAATATTGAAAAAAAATCTAGCTTAAAGTTTCAATTCTGAATTTTTTTTTTTAATTAAAATATTTGTGAATCAGGAGGGGAGCCGGTTTAGCTCGTGCTGGTTTGCGGCGCCTTCCGTCCGTGAAAACCAGGGTTCGACTTCGGGCTGCTCCCTGTTCCCTTCTGTGCCGGTCCCAAGCCCGTTTGCTTTGAGAGGGTTGCGTCAGGAAGGGCATCCGGCGTAAAACATTGCCAAGTTTACTATGCGACTCGTTCGCTGTGGCGACCCCTGATGGGAAAAGCCAAAAGAGAAACATTTGTGAATCAGGAGTCCTTAGACTGCCTTCTCCGCTCCCTTCTGATGCATCCATGTTGATCTTTGTTTTTCCTCGTCTGAGCTGGAATCTGGCTCAAAACCGTACAGCTGGATAGCTTCAATATTGCTCGCCATTTCGCCATGCAGCAATAATGTTTGGTTGGGGTTGTGAGGGGCTGCACGCTAGCCAAAGAGCACGTAAACGGATGGATGAAGGGAAGGGGGATGTCTTACGCCGCACCCACTGTTCTGCCCACAACTCAGAGGCAAAATTTCTGATGGACTACTGCTGCTCTGCAGAAACTATGTTCTATAGAACCACACAGGTTTTTTGATTTAGGCTAAAAACGGCATAATCATAATTAAGAGACGACTGGGAACGCTTTGAAAATGGATCATAAGATGATCCGAGTGGGACTCTAACAGTTATTAAAACACTTTTGATGTAAATCTTGTTGCTTAAGGATTAAAAGACCACCTCCACCTCTGTAATCATCCTCCAGATCTCCTCACCCCCCCTTTCCCCCATTCTTCTGTGCCCTTACCCCCTGTCACTGACATCCCTTCCTTCTTTCCTCTTCTTCTTTTCTGTCCAGTCCAACGAAAAAAAAAAAAAGAAAATACAAATGTTCGTTCATTCATTCATCTTCTGTATAGTTAGCTCCCGTTCGGGGTCACATGGCTGCTGGAGCCTATCCCTGCCACTTTTGGGTGAAGGCTGGGGTCGTCAGTCTGCCGCAGGACCACGATCACACACCCATGCACACGCACATTCACAAACAAATGTAATGAATATAAATCAAGTTTAGCCTAAATTACAGAAGTGGTTTACACAAATGCACATATTGTGTGTCAGAAGATCCACAACCTTCTGTTTTAACAGCAAAATATGTCCAACACTTTTACAGATCAAATGGCCTCTTTCATTCTTTTCATTCCAATACTCTGCCTCTACAAGACATTCATTTTTATGATAATTGTGTCACAGACCTGACATCAATTAACCTAAGTAATTTTTTAACGTCGTGGCTTCAGATTGGAAATAAACTTCATTAGTTGATGAAGAAGATGCTGTTTGGTTTAGGGTTTTAGTTGATTTATATATTTACTCTATTAAATAAAAACATCACAACTTTTTTTTTTTTTTGCTTGTGGGTCAGGGGCAGATTAGTCAGCTCCCAACTAGCAACATGTTAAGGTATCCTTGGACATGACCCTTGAACCCTCAATTATGTCTGGTGAGCTGGGTTGAGTGTCATGGCGGCTCACTCATCAGTGTCAATAAATATTAAGACTTTTTCAAGTATGTGCCAAAATGTAGACAAGAAGCAGGGAGAAAGTACTTTGAAGACCAGTGGATAGGAAAAAAGCTAAGTTTAAACCTTTTTCTGCACATTTGACTTGTATAACTGGGTTAAAAATTCTAGATTGAACCCATTTTAACATGCCCACAAGGACACAAGGTCCTTTTTTGTAAATGAGTTGACAGAGAACCAGTTGCAGTGCATGCAATCTGTATATATAATAATTTGAATATTTTCTAAAGGTCTCATTGTAATTTACTTCATTTAAAGCTTTTTTTTTCAGATATGAGAGCAGATTATACCACATAGTTGCTTAAAAAACAACAAGAAGTAGCTTTGTCTCGGTAGTTTTGTTGGTCTTCTTTTAAGAAAACATATTAATCGGATCATTTCATCCATTTTTAAATACCTAGTTGTTCCAAACTTGCCCATAAACCGTTAATAATCAGTGTACAGTGAAACATGCTGCCTGCTTTCTGGTGTTTGACTTGAATGGGCATCTGAGCCTTTTGTCGTAGGCTATGTGCTCCCTGCTCCCTTCGTCATCCTGCTGTGCACAATAACAGAGCAGAGAGCATGTAGCGACCTGTTCACCTCTCCCGTCCTGCACCAGGTGCTTCACGCGAATTGTCAGTCACCGCCGGCTATGTCTCTTGCAGCAGAACATACCTCCTCCTCCACCTCCCCAATCAGCCGGGATCACAAACACGTGACTTCTCCCGTGATGCGGCCCACATCAGCTTGTTTTGACTCCGCGCAGAGACAGTTTTCGTCCGCTTTTCGACGTGTGCTGTGATGGGCTGAGATGCAAGAGAGGTGCTGCTTTCACGGGCCTGTAAAGTGTGTGCTTGCCTGGGGGCCCAGCCGTGAGAAACGGGCGTTTTGGCGCTTGAGTGCACACATGTGCACGGTTGTGAGTGTGATGTGGTTTTTATCATGGGGTGGGGGTTGTGGGGGTATGGAAAATGTGAAGAGGAGCATGGTTTGGCTGACAATGAAGGGTCCCAATTCTCCGCTGCAGATCGTGGAAAGCTGCCGCAATCAGTGTGACCATCCGTGTTTACTCCCCTCATGACCAACTGTACCAACACGATAAGGCAGGAGAGTTCCCAGTGACGCATCCCCTCTGCTCTGAAATCCACGGCTTATCTGGAGCTTTTCTCACTGAACTGCTGGGAATCAGCAGTTTTTTTTGTGTGCGTGTTTCGAGGAAACCCGATCACACGTAAATCACTCGGATGTATCAAGGGTCTGCTCTCCATATCATCCTGATTCCGTCTGCAGAGCTGCAGAAAATCAGTGTAAAGAAAACACTTTCATTTAGATAGGCTTTCCCTATCAACTTCAGCCCCCATGAGTAAACTATTGCTGTTTTTCTGCCAAAAAAACATGTGACATTATTGCAAATATTGTTTGAATTCGGTGGATATTGTGCTTCAGATTTCTTTTTTTCAGGTGTGGTTTATTGAGACAGTTTTTGGTGTCTGTGACTTTGCTGTTTTTGATAGATTTAAACAATCAATTGTACACAAAACAATCTTTTATAGTGATGAACACAAAAATATCATGTAAAGGCAAAAACAGAAACTATGACTGTTAGGGTTACAAGTGTTTTTTAGTGTCTAACCTAAATTTGTTTTCAACTTTCCAACCAATTTTAACTTACGTTGGTTATTAGTTTCATGTAGATGCTAAGTTGAGGTAACTTTTGAGAATACATTTTTTTGCATCAATAGGGGTCAAAGGGTAAAAACAAAAAAGGCAACATTACTACATTAAAAAAACCAACCGCACAGCTTTTTATGGCTGTAGAGTTGCAAGAAATGGTATAAAAAAAACAATGAAGGATCTTATGAATTGATTGGTACTTAAAAAATAAAAATAGATACAATTTCTTTAAAAAATGTATATCAGCAAAGCCCTTATGGTTTATTTGAATCAAAGTTTCTCAAGATGGTTTGGTTCTTTCCTTGTTCTCTTGATTTATGATTACATCTGTATTTTGTTTTGAAAGATGTCTTTTTTTTTTTTTTTAAAGGTGAACCCCAGAACCATTTTTTTCATAGTTTTTGGAATTGAGTAGTAATTCTTCAATATAAACATGCACATATGAGTAAATAACAGCCTTTTTGTCTCGCACATTTAATTTTTTTTTTGATGAAACATGACCTAACGGTAAAAACATTATTGCAGTTAAGTTTATTTTATAGTGGTATTGCTCCATATAAAGAGTATTTGAAGAGAAATCCTCCCCTCTGTTTCAGTTTCCCTGTTTTGTCATAGAATGTGTGTAGCTTTGTCTTCAGGATGGATTAGGAGACAAAAATAAAGGGAAGGGGGGGGTTTTCTGGAAAGTGAGAAAGCAGATGCGCCTGTTAGAAACACTGTCTGGCTGCCTGCGCCATCTGTTTGCAGCTGCTCGTGTTTGTGCGCAGCAGCAGACGGCATGCTTGTGCGCGCAGCAGCAACATGTCTGGGCCTTTGTGAACAAAAAGGTATGTTTGTAGATCATATTTTGTCATCAGAAAGTTTTTTTTTTAAAGCAATAAACTCCACAAAGCCATAACTATAAAAGATTTGGTGCTGGTTGTGCAGAAATTCTTCCATATGACTCGATAGATAAATTTTGCTCTGATGCAATCCATTTTTCTGTCATAAATAAAACTAAGTGTCTAGAACTCCTGGTGTACATATGAATTTTAGTCAGTATACCACACCCCTGATCTACTGTAGTCCAGACAAACTTAAGCTAAAGTGCCCTGGTATGCCTGAGAGCTGCAAAACTGTGTTTCCAAAACATCTCGATGCTGACCTGAGCCATAAGCAAGTGGAGCACACGAAGTCCTAAGAAGGTTTTAGGCATACCAGATCGAATCTGGCTGTAATAGTATTTTCAAATTCTTCTGTTTTAGCTTGGTTTAGAGCAGTACATGGGGAAACCAGCAAAAGTTCAAATGAAGTGATGTAGGTTAAGGAAGTCTTAATGGGCAGAGTGTGAGGCGGGGTCACTGGTGCTTTATAGACCGTGGTTCTTCTGTGTGGAGTTTGCGTGTTTCAGTTTCTATCGCAATGAAGAAATTATATGTTGATCTTTGTTTTTCCTCGTCTGAGCTGGAATCTGGCTCAAAACCGTACAGCTGGATAGCTTCAATATTGCTCGCCATTTCGCCATGCAGCAATAATGTTTGGTTGGGGTTGTGAGGGGCTGCACGCTAGCCAATGAGCACGTAAACGGATGGATGAAGGGAAGGGGGATGTCTTACGCCGCACCCACTGTTCTGCCCACAACTCAGAGGCAAAATTTCTGATGGACTACTGCTGCTCTGCAGAAACTATGTTCTATAGAACCACACAGGTTTTTTGATTTAGGCTAAAAACAGCATAATCATAATTAAAAGACCACTAGGAACACTTTGAAAATGGATCATAAGATGATCCGAGTGGGACTCTAACAGTTATTAAAACACTTTTGATGTAAATCTTGTTGCTTAAGGATTAAAAGACCACCTCCACCTCTGTAATCATCCTCCAGATCTCCTCACCCCCCCTTTCCCCCATTCTTCTGTGCCCTTACCCCCTGTCACTGACATCCCTTCCTTCTTTCCTCTTCTTCTTTTCTGTCCAGTCCAACGAAAAAAAAAAAAAAGAAAATACAAATGTTCGTTCATTCATTCATCTTCTGTATGGTTAGTTCCCGTTCGGGGTCACATGGCTGCTGGAGCCTATCCCTGCCACTTTTGGGTGAAGGCTGGGGTCGTCAGTCTGCCGCAGGACCACGATCACACACCCATGCACACACACATTCACAAACAAATGTAATGAATATAAATCAAGTTTAGCCTAAATTACAGAAGTGGTTTACACAAATGCACATATTGTGTGTCAGAAGATCCACAACCTTCTGTTTTAACAGCAAAATATGTCCAACACTTTTACAGATCAAATGGCCTCTTTCATTCTTTTCATTCCAATACTCTGCCTCTACAAGACAAAAAGGGCAAAAAGGCAGGATCAGCTGTTCAGGAGGTGGTGGAACTATCGCATTGACCTTAATACATATCGAGTACTTAACGTTTGTTAGTTGGTCTTTATGAGCATTTGGGAGTATACATTTTGGATGTGGGTTGTTTAGGCTAAATCGACTTTTATATCAAAGCAACACATGGATGACATTCAGTCTCCTGAATCCAGCTGTGAATCACTTCTGCGAACCGCCCATGGCACCTGAACACAAAACAGTCGCAGTAGCCAAACCAACAAACTGCATTTTGGCAGTGAAATGTACTGGGACGCTATACGGATCCAGTGTGAGTCTACCCATAACCTTTTTATGGGCATTTTAAATCCTTTAAAGCTTTAAATCTTTTGACTGCCGTAACTCTTTAACCATTTACGCAATTGCCGGTATTCCAGCAGATTCTTCAGTGCAGGAAAGCAGCCTTGTGCCGATATTCAACCATAGCAAGGAAGTTCTTACCCAATCTACATAAATCAGTTGACTCTGTCATGAGAAAATCCAGCTTTGCACCATTACGCAACACTTTACTAATGTAAAGTTTTCCATATCGGTGCAAAGCCAAAATGAAAAGCTGCTTTTTTTCGGCTGATCCGCGTGGATTGTGAACGGTTGAGAACTTAAGATTCAAGATTCAAGATCAACTTTATTAATCCCCGAAGGGAATTTTAGTTTAGTTACTGGACGTCAAAGAGTGTACTTGGGTGTCGCTGGTGACATCTCTGATGTTAAAGGGTTAAAGCTGACCACTCGTTGGTAAACCTTCCGGACCAAGTTTTTTGGATGTTTTTTTTTTAAGTACTTCTCTCTCCGCTGAGAGGTTGGACCAATGTACATTGGAGTGCTTTGGGACTACCTTGATTGAATAAGATGCCCCTTAGTGGATACCTTACGAACTGACCTATTATGTACCACAAAAAGGGAACCAATGTCCCATCTATTGTTAGATGTTGTAATTATGCTAAAGGTCTTAAGGTGGCTCGACATTGAATCGTAGACAAAGTTTAAAGATAGGGTTGGGCGATGTCCCCTAATTTGGCCGTTGACGATGTTTGCTGTCAACCATCGGGATGGACGATGATATCGTCGGGGGCGGGGGGGGGGGGGGGTATTTTTACATTTTTCGTTCTTATATAACTGCTATTCGTTATTTTGCTTTTTTCATTCTGATGCATCCATGTTGATCTTTGTTTTTCCTCGTCTGAGCTGGAATCTGGCTCAAAACCGTACAGCTGGATAGCTTCAATATTGCTCGCCATTTCGCCATGCAGCAATAATGTTTGGTTGGGGTTGTGAGGGGCTGCACGCTAGCCAAAGAGCACGTAAACGGATGGATGAAGGGAAGGGGGATGTCTTACGCCGCACCCACTGTTCTGCCCACAACTCAGAGGCAAAATTTCTGATGGACTACTGCTGCTCTGCAGAAACTATGTTCTATAGAACCACACAGGTTTTTTGATTTAGGCTAAAAACGGCATAATCATAATTAAGAGACGACTGGGAACGCTTTGAAAATGGATCATAAGATGATCCGAGTGGGACTCTAACAGTTATTAAAACACTTTTGATGTAAATCTTGTTGCTTAAGGATTAAAAGACCACCTCCACCTCTGTAATCATCCTCCAGATCTCCTCACCCCCCCTTTCCCCCATTCTTCTGTGCCCTTACCCCCTGTCACTGACATCCCTTCCTTCTTTCCTCTTCTTCTTTTCTGTCCAGTCCAACGAAAAAAAAAAAAAGAAAATACAAATGTTCGTTCATTCATTCATCTTCTGTATAGTTAGCTCCCGTTCGGGGTCACATGGCTGCTGGAGCCTATCCCTGCCACTTTTGGGTGAAGGCTGGGGTCGTCAGTCTGCCGCAGGACCACGATCACACACCCATGCACACGCACATTCACAAACAAATGTAATGAATATAAATCAAGTTTAGCCTAAATTACAGAAGTGGTTTACACAAATGCACATATTGTGTGTCAGAAGATCCACAACCTTCTGTTTTAACAGCAAAATATGTCCAACACTTTTACAGATCAAATGGCCTCTTTCATTCTTTTCATTCCAATACTCTGCCTCTACAAGACATTCATTTTTATGATAATTGTGTCACAGACCTGACATCAATTAACCTAAGTAATTTTTTAACGTCGTGGCTTCAGATTGGAAATAAACTTCATTAGTTGATGAAGAAGATGCTGTTTGGTTTAGGGTTTTAGTTGATTTATATATTTACTCTATTAAATAAAAACATCACAACTTTTTTTTTTTTTTGCTTGTGGGTCAGGGGCAGATTAGTCAGCTCCCAACTAGCAACATGTTAAGGTATCCTTGGACATGACCCTTGAACCCTCAATTATGTCTGGTGAGCTGGGTTGAGTGTCATGGCGGCTCACTCATCAGTGTCAATAAATATTAAGACTTTTTCAAGTATGTGCCAAAATGTAGACAAGAAGCAGGGAGAAAGTACTTTGAAGACCAGTGGATAGGAAAAAAGCTAAGTTTAAACCTTTTTCTGCACATTTGACTTGTATAACTGGGTTAAAAATTCTAGATTGAACCCATTTTAACATGCCCACAAGGACACAAGGTCCTTTTTTGTAAATGAGTTGACAGAGAACCAGTTGCAGTGCATGCAATCTGTATATATAATAATTTGAATATTTTCTAAAGGTCTCATTGTAATTTACTTCATTTAAAGCTTTTTTTTTCAGATATGAGAGCAGATTATACCACATAGTTGCTTAAAAAACAACAAGAAGTAGCTTTGTCTCGGTAGTTTTGTTGGTCTTCTTTTAAGAAAACATATTAATCGGATCATTTCATCCATTTTTAAATACCTAGTTGTTCCAAACTTGCCCATAAACCGTTAATAATCAGTGTACAGTGAAACATGCTGCCTGCTTTCTGGTGTTTGACTTGAATGGGCATCTGAGCCTTTTGTCGTAGGCTATGTGCTCCCTGCTCCCTTCGTCATCCTGCTGTGCACAATAACAGAGCAGAGAGCATGTAGCGACCTGTTCACCTCTCCCGTCCTGCACCAGGTGCTTCACGCGAATTGTCAGTCACCGCCGGCTATGTCTCTTGCAGCAGAACATACCTCCTCCTCCACCTCCCCAATCAGCCGGGATCACAAACACGTGACTTCTCCCGTGATGCGGCCCACATCAGCTTGTTTTGACTCCGCGCAGAGACAGTTTTCGTCCGCTTTTCGACGTGTGCTGTGATGGGCTGAGATGCAAGAGAGGTGCTGCTTTCACGGGCCTGTAAAGTGTGTGCTTGCCTGGGGGCCCAGCCGTGAGAAACGGGCGTTTTGGCGCTTGAGTGCACACATGTGCACGGTTGTGAGTGTGATGTGGTTTTTATCATGGGGTGGGGGTTGTGGGGGTATGGAAAATGTGAAGAGGAGCATGGTTTGGCTGACAATGAAGGGTCCCAATTCTCCGCTGCAGATCGTGGAAAGCTGCCGCAATCAGTGTGACCATCCGTGTTTACTCCCCTCATGACCAACTGTACCAACACGATAAGGCAGGAGAGTTCCCAGTGACGCATCCCCTCTGCTCTGAAATCCACGGCTTATCTGGAGCTTTTCTCACTGAACTGCTGGGAATCAGCAGTTTTTTGTGTGTGCGTGTTTCGAGGAAACCCGATCACACGTAAATCACTCGGATGTATCAAGGGTCTGCTCTCCATATCATCCTGATTCCGTCTGCAGAGCTGCAGAAAATCAGTGTAAAGAAAACACTTTCATTTAGATAGGCTTTCCCTATCAACTTCAGCCCCCATGAGTAAACTATTGCTGTTTTTCTGCCAAAAAAACATGTGACATTATTGCAAATATTGTTTGAATTCGGTGGATATTGTGCTTCAGATTTCTTTTTTTCAGGTGTGGTTTATTGAGACAGTTTTTGGTGTCTGTGACTTTGCTGTTTTTGATAGATTTAAACAATCAATTGTACACAAAAC
Organism: Oryzias latipes; assembly: GCF_053564925.1. Lineage (NCBI taxonomy): Eukaryota > Metazoa > Chordata > Actinopteri > Beloniformes > Adrianichthyidae > Oryzias > Oryzias latipes. Next base: position 15,741,342 of record NC_136260.1, on the reverse strand, counting down.
AATCTTTTATAGTGATGAACACAAAAATATCATGTAAAGGCAAAAACAGAAACTATGACTGTTAGGGTTACAAGTGTTTTTTAGTGTCTAACCTAAATTTGTTTTCAACTTTCCAACCAATTTTAACTTACGTTGGTTATTAGTTTCATGTAGATGCTAAGTTGAGGTAACTTTTGAGAATACATTTTTTTGCATCAATAGGGGTCAAAGGGTAAAAACAAAAAAGGCAACATTACTACATTAAAAAAACCAACCGCACAGCTTTTTATGGCTGTAGAGTTGCAAGAAATGGTATAAAAAAAACAATGAAGGATCTTATGAATTGATTGGTACTTAAAAAATAAAAATAGATACAATTTCTTTAAAAAATGTATATCAGCAAAGCCCTTATGGTTTATTTGAATCAAAGTTTCTCAAGATGGTTTGGTTCTTTCCTTGTTCTCTTGATTTATGATTACATCTGTATTTTGTTTTGAAAGATGTCTTTTTTTTTTTTTTTAAAGGTGAACCCCAGAACCATTTTTTTCATAGTTTTTGGAATTGAGTAGTAATTCTTCAATATAAACATGCACATATGAGTAAATAACAGCCTTTTTGTCTCGCACATTTAATTTTTTTTTTGATGAAACATGACCTAACGGTAAAAACATTATTGCAGTTAAGTTTATTTTATAGTGGTATTGCTCCATATAAAGAGTATTTGAAGAGAAATCCTCCCCTCTGTTTCAGTTTCCCTGTTTTGTCATAGAATGTGTGTAGCTTTGTCTTCAGGATGGATTAGGAGACAAAAATAAAGGGAAGGGGGGGGTTTTCTGGAAAGTGAGAAAGCAGATGCGCCTGTTAGAAACACTGTCTGGCTGCCTGCGCCATCTGTTTGCAGCTGCTCGTGTTTGTGCGCAGCAGCAGACGGCATGCTTGTGCGCGCAGCAGCAACATGTCTGGGCCTTTGTGAACAAAAAGGTATGTTTGTAGATCATATTTTGTCATCAGAAAGTTTTTTTTTTAAAGCAATAAACTCCACAAAGCCATAACTATAAAAGATTTGGTGCTGGTTGTGCAGAAATTCTTCCATATGACTCGATAGATAAATTTTGCTCTGATGCAATCCATTTTTCTGTCATAAATAAAACTAAGTGTCTAGAACTCCTGGTGTACATATGAATTTTAGTCAGTATACCACACCCCTGATCTACTGTAGTCCAGACAAACTTAAGCTAAAGTGCCCTGGTATGCCTGAGAGCTGCAAAACTGTGTTTCCAAAACATCTCGATGCTGACCTGAGCCATAAGCAAGTGGAGCACACGAAGTCCTAAGAAGGTTTTAGGCATACCAGATCGAATCTGGCTGTAATAGTATTTTCAAATTCTTCTGTTTTAGCTTGGTTTAGAGCAGTACATGGGGAAACCAGCAAAAGTTCAAATGAAGTGATGTAGGTTAAGGAAGTCTTAATGGGCAGAGTGTGAGGCGGGGTCACTGGTGCTTTATAGACCGTGGTTCTTCTGTGTGGAGTTTGCGTGTTTCAGTTTCTATCGCAATGAAGAAATTATATGTTGATCTTTGTTTTTCCTCGTCTGAGCTGGAATCTGGCTCAAAACCGTACAGCTGGATAGCTTCAATATTGCTCGCCATTTCGCCATGCAGCAATAATGTTTGGTTGGGGTTGTGAGGGGCTGCACGCTAGCCAATGAGCACGTAAACGGATGGATGAAGGGAAGGGGGATGTCTTACGCCGCACCCACTGTTCTGCCCACAACTCAGAGGCAAAATTTCTGATGGACTACTGCTGCTCTGCAGAAACTATGTTCTATAGAACCACACAGGTTTTTTGATTTAGGCTAAAAACAGCATAATCATAATTAAAAGACCACTAGGAACACTTTGAAAATGGATCATAAGATGATCCGAGTGGGACTCTAACAGTTATTAAAACACTTTTGATGTAAATCTTGTTGCTTAAGGATTAAAAGACCACCTCCACCTCTGTAATCATCCTCCAGATCTCCTCACCCCCCCTTTCCCCCATTCTTCTGTGCCCTTACCCCCTGTCACTGACATCCCTTCCTTCTTTCCTCTTCTTCTTTTCTGTCCAGTCCAACGAAAAAAAAAAAAAAGAAAATACAAATGTTCGTTCATTCATTCATCTTCTGTATGGTTAGTTCCCGTTCGGGGTCACATGGCTGCTGGAGCCTATCCCTGCCACTTTTGGGTGAAGGCTGGGGTCGTCAGTCTGCCGCAGGACCACGATCACACACCCATGCACACACACATTCACAAACAAATGTAATGAATATAAATCAAGTTTAGCCTAAATTACAGAAGTGGTTTACACAAATGCACATATTGTGTGTCAGAAGATCCACAACCTTCTGTTTTAACAGCAAAATATGTCCAACACTTTTACAGATCAAATGGCCTCTTTCATTCTTTTCATTCCAATACTCTGCCTCTACAAGACAAAAAGGGCAAAAAGGCAGGATCAGCTGTTCAGGAGGTGGTGGAACTATCGCATTGACCTTAATACATATCGAGTACTTAACGTTTGTTAGTTGGTCTTTATGAGCATTTGGGAGTATACATTTTGGATGTGGGTTGTTTAGGCTAAATCGACTTTTATATCAAAGCAACACATGGATGACATTCAGTCTCCTGAATCCAGCTGTGAATCACTTCTGCGAACCGCCCATGGCACCTGAACACAAAACAGTCGCAGTAGCCAAACCAACAAACTGCATTTTGGCAGTGAAATGTACTGGGACGCTATACGGATCCAGTGTGAGTCTACCCATAACCTTTTTATGGGCATTTTAAATCCTTTAAAGCTTTAAATCTTTTGACTGCCGTAACTCTTTAACCATTTACGCAATTGCCGGTATTCCAGCAGATTCTTCAGTGCAGGAAAGCAGCCTTGTGCCGATATTCAACCATAGCAAGGAAGTTCTTACCCAATCTACATAAATCAGTTGACTCTGTCATGAGAAAATCCAGCTTTGCACCATTACGCAACACTTTACTAATGTAAAGTTTTCCATATCGGTGCAAAGCCAAAATGAAAAGCTGCTTTTTTTCGGCTGATCCGCGTGGATTGTGAACGGTTGAGAACTTAAGATTCAAGATTCAAGATCAACTTTATTAATCCCCGAAGGGAATTTTAGTTTAGTTACTGGACGTCAAAGAGTGTACTTGGGTGTCGCTGGTGACATCTCTGATGTTAAAGGGTTAAAGCTGACCACTCGTTGGTAAACCTTCCGGACCAAGTTTTTTGGATGTTTTTTTTTTAAGTACTTCTCTCTCCGCTGAGAGGTTGGACCAATGTACATTGGAGTGCTTTGGGACTACCTTGATTGAATAAGATGCCCCTTAGTGGATACCTTACGAACTGACCTATTATGTACCACAAAAAGGGAACCAATGTCCCATCTATTGTTAGATGTTGTAATTATGCTAAAGGTCTTAAGGTGGCTCGACATTGAATCGTAGACAAAGTTTAAAGATAGGGTTGGGCGATGTCCCCTAATTTGGCCGTTGACGATGTTTGCTGTCAACCATCGGGATGGACGATGATATCGTCGGGGGCGGGGGGGGGGGGGGGGTATTTTTACATTTTTCGTTCTTATATAACTGCTATTCGTTATTTTGCTTTTTTCATTTTATTTCCCAACTAATGGTTAATCCGCGATGATCCAGTATAAACTGAGGGAAGTGACTTTAACAGAAAAAGTAACAAGCAAGATAGAAAAGAAGTAGTCCGCTCCCGCACTTAGCGAAGTGGACCGGCGGAGTGCGGATTTACAGCTTTGTGTTTGATGGGAAGGGGGGGGGGGGGGTACATGAGCGGTATGTGTGGGAGATTTAAGACTGCGATCCGTCCCGCAGCTCTAGGGGTACGAGCAACCGAACTCAGAACCGGGTCTAAACGTGTGTCTGAGCACAGCTCGTATCGTCAGCACACACAGCGGTTTGAGCATCAAAGCAGAAATGTCGCTCAGTCCTTAGAAAACATTCAAACAATCACGCGGATTTGTGTTTCCAGTCGTGTCCCGACTAAATAAAGGCTGATGTTATTCTTACACGTTTACGTGCAGCGCCACCCAAAGCTAATGTTGTTAGCCCGTGTTAGCATACTGCTAATCCTGGCTCCGTTCAGAAAAAGCACTGACCACATGGATTAAAATTCAAATGATGAGCGAACAGATGTTTCATAATAACCGTAACATTATTAAAAGCACGTTTAGAAGATCATCTCGTATTTTACCGAGCTGACATGTCAATGTATATAGCCGCTCGGTGCTGTTATCGTTTTGTATTGAATTGTAACATTCAATAAAGTTTGGAAAAAAAGCCGCTCGGCGGAAGTTGTATCCCCTTCCGGTTTTCAAACTGCGCATGTGCGAATACTGCGCATGTGCAAATGATTTATTCCGACCGAAATTGTGACCTTAGTGAACGTTTTTATATTCTGAAAACATTTTTCTGGGCCCATCTACACGGTTGGATTCTAATCCGACCATTGATCCCATCAAGATATTTTGTACATGTAACCGCGGCTTCTGGTGTCGACGCGCAACGTGGCGGGGGCGTGGCATCACGATGGTGGTCTCTCCATCGGGATGTCAGTCACCCATCACGATGGACGATGATATCGTCCATCGGCACAACCCTATTTAAAGATCAAACTGGTAGTTTTCAACTTTGTTGATAATTGCCTAATTGATCTCAACCAATACAGTAATGTCTTTGGGAATTGGCTAGTAGAAGAATATGGGCTTTAATCTTATACTTTTTCTTAAAGGGTAAATTCTTGTCATTTTGCGCTTCCGTTACTTAAATCTGGTGTGGTTTAGGTTCATAGACCAAAGAATAAAAAGAGCATCGCAAAGGAAACATTCTTGCGAGCTGTGAAGCACTTAGTCTGTTTGTTTTGCCGGAGCAGTCGGGTGTAAAAAAAGAGTGGGATGGCAGAGCATCAGCGTTTCAGACGTAGACGAGCAGCAGAGATCAGATTGATTGAGTTAAGCATGCTACACTTGCTTCCTCTGCTCTTGGCGGCCCGCGTCTAATGGTCTTAGCAGTAGGTGACAAAGTGCTGTTTTGTTCCCACCATTGTGTGGCAGTGAATGGTGCGCAGCGACTGAAGCGCTGCCCTGACAAAGGAGCAGGGGGGACAAACACACAACAGGAGGTCTGTCGGGAAGCTCATGTGTACGTCGTACATCACTGCAAAATGATGGATTAGAAAATACTTTATGACCCAAACTTTCTTTTTGGTTTCATCTCTTTTTAACAGTTCCACCTGTGGTGTTTGTTCCAGCATGTTTTTGTTTGGTTTACTCCGAGCCTGTAAGCAGCATCTCCACCTGAAAGGGTAGAAAGGTGACTCACAGCAAAACATTGCCCCCTGAGGGAGAAACCTGTGTCAACATCTTTTATTGGCTCATTTTATAACCTTTTGTCAGCTTGTAACGCATGACTGCTTGCTTAACCCCACCTACTTTAGTTACTGATGCACACCTGTCAAGCTTCAGAAATATATAATAGTTGTTTCAAATCATTTTTAATCTTCTTTCAAAAATCAGATGGTTTGCACCAGGAATAGGAACAAAAACAAAATCACTGAAAGGAATTTTGAGGGTAAGTAGCATCTGATCAAATTAGATCTGATTTTAACAAGTTTCTTTATTCTCCAGTAAAATAGTTTAACTTATCCGTCTGTTCAGTACAAGATTAGACTGCAAAGCTTGGTATTAATATAAGGGTTTTATCTTCTGCTCTGCAAGGATCAAGTTCATAAAAAAATAGAAACAAAAACAACATTTTTTTAATTGAAAGTCTGCAGAGAAACAATTTGTTTCTTCCTTTACATTTAGGGCCTACTGGCATCAGTCAATCCATGCCATATTCGAGCACCTTTGAACTCAAAGTTTGGTCCGTTTGGTTCTTCTTATGCTTTTTCTTGGAGCATGATTGTGAGAGTAGTCCATGGGCCGGGGTGCAGAGGTGACTCAGAGTGCGGTACAGAGAAAATGGCTCGTGTTATTCTCCAAAACACTGAAGTCAAGTGCTTCATAAAACCGTAGCATCCGCACTATGGATTGGATCATTATTACAAAAATTTTATTACTGGACTAGGAGAGATAAGCTCTTGTAATGTTCTGCAATCAAGTTGAGTTTAATAATAAATAATGGATTTATATCAATCCATGAAACTAATAAAATTCATAAGTTTTATGTAAAGCCATTCACTTGTGATTTTCTAGAGAAATTCATTTTTTAAGTACCGTAGTTTTTAGGGGGAAAGTTACAGATATTATTAGAGAAATTCCAAAAATTGTTAAATTCAATACACAAAAAATGTTAAAACAGCTTTTACGGACCTAACAAAACTGATTTACAAAGTGATTTATTTCTGGGTGAAAGTGGACCCTTAGGTAACCAAATGTCCTAGAAACCAATCCAAAGCATGGGGGTGGAAGTGTCATATTTTGTAACCGGTTATGTTTCAGTTATTAAAAATTCAGCCATAGTTACTACAATTGTACAACATTTCGAAATGGCCTTTTTCTGCATATATCAGGATTTTTTTTGAAGATTTAGTCTTTGCTATTCCAGATAACAAACAAATCCTTATTTATATTCTTTACCCTGGGTTTAAAAGGTGAAAGGTCAGGTTGAGAACCTTGTTTTTTTTTTGTGTGTGTTCTTAAATGTGGTAGCATGGTTTGCTGTGTCACTTTTGGGGGACTGCAAAGACAACAAAAGATGTGCATTATTTTAAGACGCATTTAACTGCCCTGGAAAAAACAAAACAAAAAAACCCCAAAACTCTCTTCGTTTTCCTTCTTGGGTCGCCACAAAATTACAGCGTGCAAATTTGCAAGATTGTTTTTGTGCTCTGAAAATAAACAGTGGGGGGAAAAAAACTGTTGTGTAACATTGCAGCCTTGTTTTATTTTTATTTATTTATTTTCTCATCAAGCAGTGTTCCCAAACTATTGTCTGCGTCTTCTTAAGTGAACCACACACCCCCAAACCAGGCCACTGATTGCTGGTTTAAAGTTGCACCAAATGCCATCTGCTTGTTTGGCTAACCTCTAAAAGAACCTGGTCTGAGTAAGGGAGCCATGCATTTGTTTGTAATGTGCCTAGCTAGGTCTACTCACATCTTTTTTGTATGTTTATCCACCTCTCACCACTTGTGTTTTTTGGAAGAGTTTGCTGAGGAATTCTGGGAACATTTTACTGCTAACCTGTGATCTTTTAAGCCTGTGTCAAAGGGGAGGGGTCACAAAGTTCATATATGTGGTGACTCGGGGCACACTTCCCAAAGTTAAGCTGATTTATAAGGAAACTACTTACCTGGTGTAGCTTTTTCATGTGTTTTCTTGAACGCTCCCATAAAACCTTTGGGAATTATGCGGCTCCTAGGTAGGGGGAGCCTTCCCAGACGGGATTCAGAGGTGAGGAATGTGCTTGGGCTCCCAGAGCGCCACAACTTCTCAAACAAACAAGAGTGGAGCAAGTTTGGATTGGATTGTGACTTAATGACAGCTTTCATTCAAGCTATGTCTTTTGCTCCCACTCAATCAGGCTTAATGGACACAAATGCTCACATACACAATCCCTCTTTGTGGTGCATTCTTGTGTCAGGTGTGCTCTTGTTTTTCCAGTCAGGGTTGGAGAGGAATCTGGGCGCTGATCCAAGCTGACTCTGGAGCGCGTTGCAAGAGTTTGGGACAAGAAGCAACATATCCACCCCATCTTTGCTCCTCCTATGCCATTCTTCCGCTTATCTCCGACTTTGCTCCTGCTAGCTGAAGACTTAATGGGACATACCTCTGAGTCTTAAACGTAATTTTCATACTGTTCCTTTAGTGTTCATTTATAGATTTGTAATATTTTCCTTTTGTAAGAGCCTTTCTTAGTGAATAAGCATAGTTTATTATTTTGGGTGTCTAAAACTACATTAAAGAATCGATGTGTTATGTTTCATTTTAACACTTGATCTTTTTTCCTTCAAGTTGTAGTGTCTTTACGTTGATTCTTGATGTTCGTTGCATGGAAAGCTTTAGTCACTGCTAAGCAGATAGTCTGAGAGAACATTAAAGGCCTCCCACTCGAATATGAGACTTAAAATCCCTCTTAGTTCCTAGCTGCTCCTAGTTCTTAGCTGCTGGGTTCAACTGGATGTCTGTGTGTGGTTGTTTGATGTCCATTCATCCAAAACCTTACAAGTCTGCCTCTGTCTTCCAGCTCTGGGCCTCATAGGGTTGGAAAAAAGTGCAGTTGGTCAAACTGCAGTTTTCAAATTTCTCCTTGCATTTCTCTGTTTTTGCTTGTCTGGCTTTTGCTTCTGGGGGTTGCTGGGATGGTGGGATGGAGAAAGTTTGTCGTTGAGACTTATTGTTATTTTTGTTGTTTGAACAGGACCTGGTGATCTGTTCCTCGTCATCGTCCTCTTCTCCGGACAGCCTCGGGAATGGGCCAGCACCTTGCCTGGGTGCATCTCTCCACCCGGTGGTGTGGCTGGCGTCGCGCGAGAGTGAGGAGGCCAGCAGCCAGGTCGTAGAGCCCGCCCACTCTGCTCTCCGCTCGCTTGATCTCGAGTGACTTTTGACCCTTGACTCAGTCGTGACCCCACCTTGACCAGCCATGCCATTTGGGCTGAAGCTGCGGCGTACACGGCGCTACAATGTCCTGAGCAAGAACTATTTTGTTACACGGATCCGCTTGCTGGACAACAATGTGATTGAATGCACCCTGTCAGTGGAGAGCACAGGGCAGGAATGTCTGGAGGCGGTGGCCCAAAGACTGGAACTGCGGGAGGTGAAACCTTTTCTTCTGTAACCAGATGATACTTAAGATGTACAACTTTAATATCAGGAGTCCTCAGATTTTGTCGATTTTGTTGCTGTTGGACACACATTGGAATGATTTTCCTTGGGAGAATGTCAATCATTGAACCCCACACCCTTGCAAATCTCTCTGAGCTCTGTTGTCTCTCCTACAGCTTCTTTGTTGGTCTCTAATGAAGCATGACCATCTCTCTCTTCTTATTTTCCAGCTTTAAAAAACTAAACTTTTTTATAACTTTGCTCAAAATTTGTTTTGTCATCCTAGCTTAGTCTTTTTTTTTTTTTGTCATCCAGATAATGCAACAAGGCCTTGTACAGTTTAGGGTCGAATTGTTAAAGGCAGAGATCACAGAAGGAATGTGTGCATGGGTGTTAGCCGGAAGTTTGAGGGAGTTTGATGAATGTGTGTGTGTTCGACAGCGTGTCTGTACCTTTTGGAGCTTCTAACAACACAATGTAGAGAATGATGGTGGAATGCGCCCTCGGACAGTGTTGTGGTATTTACCAGGTGTTAGTGATCTTATAAATAAGGTGGTGTGACACCACAGAATTAGTGGATGTATGAACTTCTTTGTCGGATTTAGCAGATTAAAAGCTGGTTCCTGGTATATAAAATCATTTTTCCATCTTCTGTAAGCAGTGATAGCAACTTACGGCCAAAATGGTTTGTTTATTGTGAAGAACTCCTACGAGTCCTTATAGTTTCTGTTGCAGATGTTGCCATGGACTTTTAACAGTGAAAATCCAACAAATGCAGTGACGGCCTGTTTTTGAGATAAGTAAAGACTAGAATTTAGCTGGACAAAGCTTGTGATGACATTGCAACTCCACGCTACTCTCAAAAATGGGAAAATTGGTGGCACAAACTGTAGTGAATTGACAGTACAGTAGCTGGAACACACCCAATATGACTGTTATTAAGATAAAGATTGGACTGTCCCCAAGTCAATGAAAAGACAAAATTTCTGATTAAAAACTGTTTTATCTCAAAGTTACATTAAAATACATTTGGAGCGGTTGTGGTGGACAGGTAGAGCGGTCAACCTCTGATTGGAAGGTCACATGGTCAGTTCCCGCCTTGCCCACCCGTGGGTCGATGTGTCCTTGGGCAAGACACTAAGCCCCACATTGCTCTGGGCGAATACAAGTTGGCACCTTGCATGGCAGTAGAGCCCCAATTAGTGTGTGAATGTGTCTGTCCATGGTAAATGCAACTTGTGACCTTAAAACTCTTTGAGCCTTAATCAAGGTGAAAATGGCTTGGTAAGTGTGCGACATTTACACATTTACACATTTACCATTTAAATCTACTTGGAGGTGTAAAAAGGAAAGGTCTTTAAAACCAGTCTGCAAGCTTTTGGGTTGTAAAGTTGGATTAGTTTTCATCGGAGTCGATGAAGACTGACTATTTTGTACAAGCCCCCTAGTGGGTACTTGTTGAATTGACAGAATTTTTTTTTTTTTCTTTCAAATACAAACAGGAAGTCATGGGGTTACCCAGTCTGTATACACTGGATAAGCCCATGACTTCTGTCCACCTCCTCAAGTTTTCCTCTATTTCACCAATAACATAAGCAGGGTAATGTCTCGAACAATCCATAACGTATCATCAAGTTTTTACGCCGCATTAACATTAGGGCTGTTTGATCCAAACTAGAGTTAACTCCCTCATTCCTCTTCATTTGGGCTGTTGGAAACACTCATCTAAACTCTGTCGGCCCAACAAGAGAACCTAGGTTTACCTGAGAGTTCTAACTCAAATAAAGCACATTTTTCACATATAGTGTGAACATCTTATCTGTTATTTTCTTGTTGCATTTAAAGTATCTCATTTGTTTCTTAGCCGCTGCACATGTATCTGTTAAGAAACTTATTCTTTCATTTGAACAATTTTGCTTTGTTTCCTCTCTCTTCCTCCATACTTTGTTCATCGTAATAACCCACACCCTCTATATCTGCTTCATCTGCAGACGCACTACTTTGGGCTATGGTTTCACGGGAAGACCCAGGCCCCGGCCCAGCGCTGGGTGGAACTTGAGAAACCCCTCAAGAAGCAGCTGGACAAGTTTGGCAATGAACCTTTGCTCTTTTTCGGAGTCATGTTCTTCGTTCCCAATGTGTCCCGGCTGGAGCAGGAAGCCACCAGGTAAAGAAGACCAGTTTTTTTGATGTGTGCTTCTCTGGTGACTGCCTTTTGGGGTAATACAAAAATAATGTTTCCAATACTTTTGTCCATTGGACTGTCTTTTCCTATTGATGCTCCGCTGATTCGTCAAAATTTCTACACAAGAGATCGAAAGTTTACGTACTCAGTTCGTCTGAATTCAAGATTATTAATGTGCCATCAAATGGTCTGAGAGCTTTGAACTTGGGGTGTGAGCTGTGGGATGTGGATCACCGATGCAGGCGGTCAGAATGAGGTTCCTTTTCATGACTGCTTAAAAATAGGTTATAAAGCTTAGCTTTCAGAGGGAACTTGGACTAGAGTTCCTACTCTTCCACACAAAAAAGGAGCTAGTTGGGCTGGATATCTAGCAAGAGTGTCACCAGGACACGTTCCTAGGAAGAAGCTAAGGGCTGGTCCAACCAGGAGGAGGCTTTGCCGCTAAGCCAGGACATGCTGTTCAGATTGTCTCCTTGTTGCCAGGTGAACTTATCTGTATCTTGTGACAATAACTAGAAGACGTAGCTAAAAGGAGAAGCTTGGTCAGTCTAATAAAGACTTCTTCCCCCGATCACCAGACAAGCAGAAGAAACTGGATGGATTTCTTAGTTTTGGTATCCATCTTAGCTCATTTGCAGGTTTGTCTCGCACTGAGCTGCTGAATTTGTCACCTCCACTTCTCTGGATGTGGAAAATGTCAGCTGCAGGTCCCAGCTTTGGGCTGGAGTTTGTTTGAACAAACTCCCAAGATCTTTCTTTAAGGACTTGAACTTGTGTGCTCACATTGAAATTGTTTATCCATTTTGGACCAGACTGTTTGGTAATAGTTGACAAGACTGGACATTTGAAGACCCTTGTGAGCATGTACATGTCTGTCAAAGAAAATCAGGATTTAGTCCAGTTAAACTGTGGTATTCCAGGAATTCTGTTCAGGCTTTTATGATTTGAGCATGCGTGTATGTGGTAGCCATGATTGAGGCAGTTACAGAAACAATAGTCACCTCTTTAACATCATGTCACCCCCCCTGTTTAATTACTAGGAGCAGATTTCTACCCATTTTGTACTCTCTGTCTCCCACCTCCTCTTCTTTCCCCTCTTCTGTTTGTCTGGAATGTTGGCACAGCCGTCCAGCGTAGGAGGCGGACCACACATTCCTCGCACCAGAAGTGCTGGGGGTAAAAGGGGGCGGAGGATGTCTGGTTCACAAAACATATGCGCACACACACTCCACCCCCTCACCCCCCCAAAAGAAATCCTCTCAGAAGCCAGCTGCAGCCTTGTCAGAAGACTTGCTTACAATATGATGCTTTGTCATAGAAAACATACTCCCGGAGGCGAACTTTTTAAAAGTCCCGTTACTGTATGGAACAAGTTGAAACAGATTTTTACAACTTTTTGGAAAAAAGTTTGTTAACTTTGTTATGGAAAATCAAAAAAAAGTTGATTTGTCACATTTTTTGACCCCATTGTTTGAAGTTTTTAAAAATTAAATAAAAATGTAGACATTTTAGCTCAATTCCTTTTACTAGCATGCAGAAATACTGAGCTCTGAATGTGTTTTTTTGATGTGGTCAGATCTTTGAAGCTCAGTATTTGACTCAAATGTAACCTGATACTTGAACTCAAACTCTTGAGGTTCATCCATTCCTCTGACTTTCCTTCCCTCTTTTCCTTGGTTTTTAGTTTGAAATGAATCAGGAGTCAGGTTTAAAATAATAAAGCTACCTAAAGGTTTTTAAGATTTGCCAGAAACACAAAATAAACAAGCTAAATCATTGATGATAAACAAAAAAGCTGCAACCGACCTGCAGATAAAAAACGTTAATACTGGCACTAGTACTAATATGCGTCTTAAATGCAGTTGATTAAAAATGCTTTTTTACGTCATTCTAAATCATAAAATACATTTAGAACAAGAAGAAACAAAAAAAACAACAACTTTAAAACCCAATCTAAACTGGTTTATTGATGCATTGAGATGAGAAGCAGAGCCAGACTAGGAAAGTTTGTCTTGGTTTAAGTTTTTGTTCTAGAAAATATCTGTTTAATTAGAATAATAACTTCTTCCATCATTCAGAGACGATGAAGAAGAGAACTCAGAAAATTCTTATTTTTACCAATTTAAATATGTCTTTAATTGACTTTAAAGAAACTCCTAGTTTGTTTGTGAATACTTGTTTCCACATAACTAGTAAAATAAACTGAGCAAAGGTGAAATAGGTAAAGTAAAGATCAACTGGATATCAGTATATTTGTTTTAACCCTATAAAATATATTTGTGTCAGTAAATGGGAGCTGAGATCTAACGGCGTGTTGTTTCGGCGTGTGTGGTCGGGCCCTTCTGCTCCCGGTGTGACATTCATATGAAGAAGAGAAAAAATGTCTCTCACAGAAAGCGAGGAAGCTCAGAGGGACCTGCTGACCGTGGAGGGGCCAGCTGGCCTTTTTGGCCTCAAAGCTACCAGCAGAAACAGCCTTGAAATCCCAGCTTTGTTCGGCTAGTTATCACCAACACACACACACACACACACACCCACACACACACACACACACACACAGCTGTACTTTATGCTTCTTGCTGATTCAACACATTTCAAAGTGAAAAAGGCTGTCTGGACCCGCCATGGGGCTAAAGAGGGGGTGCTGCGGGTCACCGTTCTACAGAGGTGGTGAGCATGGAGGCGGGGGGCAACCATATGTTCACAAATGCTCACACTGGTGCCTGCATATGCTGGCAGGCGTGCTGCGCAGGCAGCTCGGACATCTGGCAGCAGGTTTGTGAGCGGACTTACGCAGAAAGGCCTCTTTGTGTCTGGGACTGCTAGTACGACGGTCACCAGAAACTCCCCGGAGGAGCTGGAATCTCCTCTGTGCGTCTTTGGATCAATTCTCACCAGCTGTTGGAGTATTCTGATGTCATTCTGACATGTCGCACACTGTGAGAGCTCCTTTGTGCAAAGCGCCATGAGGATTCACTGAAGCTAAACACAAATCATGAACCTGGATGGGTGCAAACCAAACAAATACCCAACAAGATGACCAGTAGAAACGTTAGTTTGTAACATAACAAAAATCAGCCTTTAATTCCTATAAATGTTAGTGAATTCTGGAATTGTTGAAAACATTCTGGAAACTGCTTAAAACTAATGTTGCTCTGTTAAGTGCATAAAAGATCATTATTTCACGATAAAGGTCCGCTACAATGGTGGATGAAAAAATAAATCTGACTTTTAGCTTAAACAGAAGACTATTGAAGCGTATCTCCTTCCTATTTTCTTTTTTTTTTTTCTTTCTATTTAATAAAAAGTGTCTTATCACTGGATTTAATTAAACTACCATCACATTAAGAGGAAAGCAGCATTGATGCATTTGATACACACAAATATTACTAAAATCCTCGAAATAATTAGAATTTTATTAATCCTTCATCATGTAATACATTGAAAACAATAAAATTATGACAATAACACATATAAATTAAATATGTTTTTCTTTTTGCTAAGCTATATGAACTAACCCTCAACTCGAGGAAAAAATAAAAATAAAAAGAGAGTTTAAGAAATAGATTTATAAAGTAAAATAACATGAACATTAAATCAAAAGCTGAAAAAGCATGGGCAGTAAAAAAGTTTGAAGGAAAATATATTAAAATATATTAAGAAAACTTGTAAAAAACAGACAATCCAACCATTTAAATAATTATGTCGGAAAATATTTTACACAAATCTGAGCATAAACCACAGTTGTAGAAATGTGCTTGAAAACCTTTAAAACTGACCTTGAAAGTGTTTGCACACCTGTGTTGTAATAATAGGCAAATTAAATTGTTGTTGTATATTTTTTAATAAAAGAAAAAACCTTAATGCACCAAAAATCTACTCTACCACTACCATGTCCAAGTATCTCAGTATTAAATGTAGATCTAAGCAGTTGGATGTTTTTGGAGCTTCTGTTCGCTGACTTCCACATGCCGCCCCCCCCCCCCCCCCCCCCCCCTTCTGTTTTGTTCATAGTTATTTTAGCTGTTTAATGTCCCCCCATGTGCTGCTGGCATCGCACGTGTGTAAACAGAAGCGTTTTGTTTGCGTTGACGCTAAAACTGAAGACCAAGCTCTGCCAACCTCAACATCTCAGGTCCCACGCTGAGGTTGCTGGGAAAATATCGAAAGTTTGTGAAAACAAAGGTCACAGGTTTTAAAGGTTTGGGTGTCTTGCTGGCTTCACCCCCCCCCCCCCCCCCCCCCCCCGACCACATTAGGCCACACCCCTTGCTGCAGCGTCTGTGTTTGGGGCTGGCTAATTAGAGGGTTGCCACGGGAATTAAATGGTCTCTAAGCCAACAGGCATAATGACAGGGTGAGGGGGGGGGGAGGGCGGGGTCCGATTATAGGCCATTCGGAAGAGTTTAAAAAAGAAAAGAACATGGAGAAGTTGGGAGATGAGGAAAATATGAAATATTTAAGGAGGTAATGAAAAAGAAAACAAAAAACTGTATGTAGAAGGAAAAGTCTGGAGTTTTACAAATAAAGTGAAGTTAAAAAAGGACATGACGACAGTCTGGGCATGCATGTGAGTGGAGAAATGAGTTAGCATGTAAGTATAGTTTCCACAGCCTGTGTGTGTGTGCGTGTGTGTGTGTGTGTGTGTGTGTGTACATCATAAAAGGTGTTCTGGACGCGCTTTGGAAAGCCTCGGTCTGTGGTTGCCATGGCGGCAAACAGGAAATGGCGTTTTCATGCAGCTGAGCCTGGTCACCCTGACAGTTCTGCCTTTCTTCCTGTGTGGCCGTTCTCATTCTACAAACATCCAATTAGAAAGGGGAACAAAAGAAGCCCAGAAACCGAAGCAGCCCGCTGCATTTTGGTTTGGTTTCGGGACTTTTACCACATTTTTCTGAAGGCTGCAAATAGCCTCAACACTGTCACTGTATCAGCTTACACTTCCAACCACGGCTGCCCAAAACCGCAGAGAAAAGACTCCCAGTTCGCCCTACATTTGTACTGTAACTGTTATGCTTCTGTGTTGTGTAAATCCTACCAGAGATGATATCCAGTGCCTAATGTGTCAGGCTCCTGAATGATCACAGACCTTTGCGACCATTTTGTTTAGCTCCAACTGGTAAACTTTAGAGAAATATGTCTTTTGGTATTTTAAGTAAAAGTGACTCACTCATTCCTCATTTCTGCAACAACATTCTCTCCCTTGGCTCAGGGTGGCTGCTGACTAAGAGCAGTGAAGAGTGAGTGGGTCATCTGCTTGCAGTTCATCAGTTGCTAATCATCATGGTTTCTCATAAAGACCCACTCCAATCATCTTTAAATCTATTCTAAAAGCCTTTCAAGTGGTGTTTTAATTATGATTATGCTGTTTTTACCCAAAATCAAAAAAACTGTTATTGTCTAGGACATACTTTCTGCAGTGGTTCATCAGAAATTCACCTCTGAGTTGTAGGCAGGATGCAGGGTGAGCCATCCTTCATTTCCCATCATCCCTTTGTTTATACGCCCTCCCACAAGCTTACAGCCCCTCATAACCCCAACCTAACATTAGTGGTGCAACAAAAAAGGGTGAGCAATATCCAGACGTACAAAGAAAACGCTGACGTACAGTTTGAATATTTAAACCTCTTGTTGTACAAGAGGTTCAAAATTTAGAATTCTGTTGGTTTTTGTCATCAATACATTAAATATTATGAAGTTCTATAACCCATTGGCTAGTTTTTGGTTGCCAACATTCCTGCTGTGCATAGGGAATTATACAGTATAACTTTGTGTAGCTTCTTATGTACCAAAATATTTTATTTATAATTTTTTTCATGATTTTATGACCCTCTAATTGATTAATTGATAATTTCCCCCACTGGTTCCTTTTTACCTCCAATTTTTGGCTCGAACCTGCAAGAAAATGTGTCCTCTTTCTCGCCTTGTACGTAGGTATCAGTATTACCTGCAAGTGAAGAAGGATGTCTTGGATGGACGCCTCCATTGCAACATGGAACAGGGCATCAGACTAGCTGGACTAGCCGTTCAAGGTAAGATTCATATCAATCACATGTGTTTAATCTAGCAGAGAGAAATGCAGCAGCCGAGGGAAGCGTGCGCACAAACCGGCGCTTTCTCGGGTCATCTTGACACTGCTGCCTTATATGGCTGCATACCACAGGGAGAACCAGTCCACTCGAGTTCCTATGGTATCAGTCCTAACACATGCACACACACTCTCCATCCTCGAGCGCTGTCTGCGTCCCATGGGGAATGTAAACAGACAGTGAGCTTATCAGCAGCTCCAAGGTTAGCCTCCGCAGCATCAGGAAGACGGTTATCTGTTGGGAGGCAAGGATCCTCCTCTTTGCCTCCTTTTGTCCGACAAACAGCACTTAGTGGTTGATACAAGCTCTATCTGGAGAATGAGCATGTTATAGATATGACGTGCACACGGGGGCTTTGTTGATGTGTACGATAAGTTCTTAATTTATTCTCGGGCCAAATCTTGACAAGTTAGTCAGGAAGATTAAACCCAAGAAAGCATTATTGGCTGAAATGCAACTGAACACTAGATTTGATAGTTTCACCTCTAATGGAGACCTAAAACGTGTCATTTAATGCTGGAAGTTTTGGTTATAGATGACCCCAGTGGCAAACTAAAACATTGTGTGGTGAAGCTAAGGCTCTTTTTAAAGTTTACCGTTTTTTTCTTCAAATTTAAAACCCTGCAGAATAAATTGGCACAGAAATACACTTTCCTACTTACTTGGTTGTTCTTTATTCAAAGTTAAAGCCACTGTCAGCTTTTTTAAGGTGTTTTTTTGTCGGCTGGTTTTCATCCTTTAATCTACTAAGCGCTCACCTTCTAGCAGTGGCTTTACTCCCAGGAGTCGGACGATGACCTGTTTTGTAGGTATTTCTTGGCTCAGTCTTTGGCATCTGCAGCTTTAGACTGACAGCATCTGACTGGGTCGCATCTCAGAAGTTCTGTTTATTTAAAAGACATTTTACAGTTTCATGTCTGCTCCTTTCATGATTTTAGCCATTAGTCACTCATCTGAATTTGATTTATTACATGTACACGTTTAAAATGATTCATTTTGATGATTCTTTTAGCCGATTTTGGAGACTTCAATCACTTCCCATCTCAGGACTTCCTCAGGGAGTACGTGCTTTTCCCAGTGGTGAGTCCTGAAATCTCTAAAATCTCGGAAATTCAATCTGCATGTGATTGGTTGGGTGTTAATATGCGGCCTGAAGGTACGCATTCCCCTGGTGCATACCTGCAGAAAGAGCGTGTGGACATGTGGCCTTTATCTCCGCTTCTTTTTCCTTCCAGAACTGGCCTAACGGAGATGAAGTGCTGGAGGATTGGACGCAAAAAGTTGCAGAAGAGCACAAAAGTCACTGGTACTCCCAGCTTGAATGTGTACTCTGCACAAAAAAAACCTTTGCAAGTTGAGCAGGAGATGAAAGAGTGATTGCTTGCGCTTTTCTACCTTGTAGTGGAATGCAAACCGCTAAAGCAGAGCTGCTGTACATCAAGGAGGTAGAGAAACTGGATGGTTTTGGACAGGAAAGCTTTCCTGCTAAGGTAGATTCGTTTTATCCTCACAAATCTTTTACATTTAAAGAAAAACCTTTATTCTTAAGCATTTCCTCTTCTTTTTACAGGACAACTACACCAACGACATTTTTATTGGAGTGTCTTTTATTGGAGTGTTTGTCAAACACAGAAATGGCAGGTCCATCATGCTCCACAAGTAGGTTTCCCTTTATTTTTGCAGTCGATTCATGATGCAGCCGGGTGGGAATGTTTAATTCCTGTGTGTGTGACAGGTGGAAGGACATCGGTACCATAGCACACAACAAGTCAGCCATCACAGTGGAGATAACGAGCAGAGACGACACCATCGCGTTTCACATGGTGGGTGTTGTGTCTGCAGGCGGCCTCAGCTCGTTCACACACAAACTCTTTCAGCAGGCGGTTCTACTCTGTTTATTTCTGCGCTGTTTTGGGAAGGAAAAAGATGCTCGTGATACAACCAGGAGACCATCTCCATTTACTGCGGACAATCTGGCTATCCTGGCAATAAAAAAAAAGAAAAAGAAAGAAAATAAAGCTTTAGTACGACACGATGAGACAGACATTAGATAAAACCTATAAAATGTAGTCAAAAGTTTCTTATATTGCCAGATTGTGAATATCACATTTTCCAACAAGTTGCATATTGGTTCGTAATGTAATGTTAACAGAAAACCAACATAAAATAACTGTTTATACATTTTAGATTATATAACAGCCATAGACATATTGGGCGAATAATCGACACACAGAATATTCTGCACAGTATGCAAAAACGGAATCTTAAGAAGGTAAAACAGATCCTTGTTTCAAGAAAACATTCCTGTTTTTCTGTCTTGTAAGAAAAATAATCTTATCAAGAAAGTTTTTCAATAGCAATAGCAGATTCTTTTTTTGTGCTTATTCAAAGAAAGTCTGCCAATGGGGTAAGAATGTTTGACAGATTATGTTATGCAGAGTTTTTCCATTTTTTTCTAATTAATATTTATGATTGACAAGATCAGGAGATGACATGGGCAGCGTCTTCTTCACACAGGTGCTGCACATGCTTGACAGATTAACGAAATCTTCATCGCAGTTAGATCTTTGTTTTCATTCTATAAAACTGGACTCATTTTTCTATGCAGTTTGAAGTTTGAGAGTTTAAGCACGAGAGAAAAGTTGTTCATGTCTGTCTGAGAAAAGTGTGTAGTGAGAGGTTTTTACTGCTTTAAAACATCCATAATTCTACTTTGCAGATTTCATCTGGCGCAGGTTATTTAAGGAACATATCCACCGCAATAAACAAGGGAACACTGTGTTTCTAAGGGGCCCATTTTTACAGTGCAGCGACAGAAGAAACCTGAAGTGGGAAGGGCACATTATTCCAAGTTTACTCCACCCACCTCAAAAATGTTCCAAAAATGGAAAATTTGCCAGGACCAAATACATTTTGAAGCTCAGTTGGGTTTACCTGTGTGTCCACCTTCCTGTTAATTAAAAACAAACAAAAAAAAAAACTAAATAGGTGTGAATTTGAGCTATAATGAAGTTTGACATGAATAGAAAACACAGAAATAGACATAAGAATCAAATTTTTTTTTACATCAGGCTGTAAATATATTTACTTAATTTTTATGGAGTGATATTTATACCACCACGTTGCACACAAAACCTTCTAGCTTGCAAATGAAAATATTAAATATTTAATTTTATTTTAATAATAATACTTTTTTTTGCTTTCAATTCCTTTTTTTTTTTTGCTTTCATTTATTTATTTATTTTTCCAATTTGCAACTTAGAAAGTTTTGTGTGCAACATGGTGGCATAAATATTACTCCATAAACAGCCACCTCTAACATAGGAAGTCAGAACCAAAACTAATAGGGGGACAGTGGGGGTGAACCACATGATGGGAAAACCAACGAAGAAGAACATCTTAAGGAGGGGGATAAAAGCCCAGAGTTAGTTAAAAGAGTTAAAAAATACAATTAATGTAATTAAACTAAAAAAAAAATCTAGTTACACGCATACCCCTAAAAATATATTAAAAATATGTTTTAGGTTAAGAATTGTCTAAGTTATGCGTTTAATTTTTTCTGTAGTTTTTGTGTTCTTTAGGTGTTTGTCCTGGCTGTATTATATATTAAAGTATATAACTGATTAATATAAATTGGTAAGATTTAGGGTTTTTGCAGTGTCCTAATTTATATTTTTATTGTGCAGGAGGACATGGAAATGGCCAAGTACATAGCTCGTCTTTTTACAACAAGACACAAATTCTACAAGCAAAACAAGATTTGTGCAGAGTGAGTTTCGTGATTCTGTTTTATGAATTTATACCTTCTAAAATGCATTTTAGATTCAAGTGAATCCCCTTTTTTTGCAGACCCACTCACTCCCCTGCTCCCATCAGGAGGAGGCCCACCTGGAACCATCACCAGTCTCTGGTACAGTTTCCAGCCATTAAAAGTGCATCCTTTTTGACTGTTTTTTTTTTCCCCAAACAAAGGGAATGTTGATGTGCAAACAAGAAATGATGCGATCTCACTATGGGCAGCTCTGAGTCGTCTCTTGGAGACTTTGCTTGCTTGCATTGGTGTTGTTGGAAACTTAAAAAGGGTGTTGCTTCCGGCGCATAAATGAAGGCAGTGTTTTCTGCTTCTCGCTCCAAGCAGGCCAGACAATGGCTCGGCTAAATGTGGCATAATACTTATAAAGTCAGTCCACTTGAGTCCTCAGATGACTGTCTGGAGAGGCTCTGCCTTTATTGTGTTTATGAGTTTGTCACAGAAACCTGCCTTGTTTTAAAATATTCGACTCGCTGCATATCAACAGTGAAAATGTGTTTCCTCGTTTAGCCTCGACCGCAATCCTGCAACTTCCAGTCGGTGCATTCCCAGTATGCAGAGCACTATCAGGACACTCAAAGCTCTCAAGGTATGTGGGAAACATTTGGAGGACGCTTCACCCAATTTTTTTATTCACTCAAACTGCAGTGAGATTTGCAATTCAAGCCCTAAACATCTGAGTCATTCCCATCAGGCACTGATTCACAGCCCGTTTCTATTTTAACAACCTTCCAACCAATCAAAACCCAAGGTTTTGGGGCGCAGAGCAGTGACCTCATCTGTGCTTCACTCTTTCATGGACTCATTCACACTCAGGCGGCCTCAGAAACCGCAGGGCTTCATTGAACTTCACAATAAAACGGTGGAAAGAAAAAAAAGTTCTGGGTGTGCTCCTCTGTGTGGGCGTGAGATCAGTCTGCAGTCTGACCTCAGGAATCACACTTTAGGTTTTATTGTGTGTGTGTCTATACATACACACATTCATTCACGTCAACCGACACCCATCATTATGAAGAAATAACATTTTCATATAATTTCTAAAGTTGATTGTTAGCACTGGAACCCAGCAGCTCCTGCATAACCTCAATGTTGGCCAGTTGACTGTTAACTGCTTCTTTTTTTATATACTTTTTTATTTATTCATTTTGGTTTTCTTGGTTTATTTAATTTTGTCAGGGGCCGATGTAGCATCTCTCTTGGTTTAAGTATGACAAAAATAACAATAAAAGTCTGTTTTTATGAGATAAATAGAATTGTTGATGTATTAATTGGCAGGAAAAGCTGCTGGTTGCTTCTTGATCTGAGAAAACTTATTTTGTTGTCCTGCAGATAGTGTCTATCATGATGACCCATATTACAAGTCAGAAACTAGTCTGGATCGCTGCCCGGTGGATTTCACCTTCAGGAATGGGACGGTGCCCAATGGAAGCATGTACAGCAGCCCCAGCCTGGGCTCCCTCAACCGATCCCAGACGTTTGTCCCGCCTTCACCCATGTCCTCCAACCTCAGCATCCCCGGCAGCGAGCTCATGCGTCCCGACTACATCCCCAGCCACCGCCACAGCGCCATCATCGCTCCATCGTACCGGCCCACGCCAGAGTACGACGCCGTCATGCGGCAGAAGCAACGCGTGCTTCACGCTCCTCAAGACCTCCACAGCCAGTCGCTGCGCAGCCTAAACATCAGCAATGCCTGCGCTTACCGGCAGCCTGAAGCTCTAGTTTACAGTCAGCCGGAGATGAGAGAGAGGGGTCCTTTCCATGGTTTGGGCCCCAATCCTGGAACTTACACTCCGCAGGTACAAACTCATTCCTGAATCTCTGATTTGTTTCTCTCAGCAGCTAAGTTTTTGATTTCATTAATTCTACAGATCAGCTACAGTAAGCCGGTGTGCCACGGGCCCCATCAGGGAGGCCCGGCCAGCAGCCAGGTCCCCCTTTATTCATCCTGCACTAATGGAGGTGGGGGCAGCAGTGGTGTTGGAAGCTCGATCTCGCACACTGTCAGCACACCTGAGCTGGCAAATACTAAGCAGCAGGTCACCAGCGTAGGAAGCCACGCCGCTACAGCCAACATGTTGAGGAACCACATGCTGCGCCCTCCTCCACCCTACCCCTCCAGCTCCTTCCGCCCTGCCACCAGCACGCCGGACCTTGCCAGCCACCGCCTCCGCTGCATTGGCGGCAGCAGCCCAGAGTTGGTTACCCGCATGGTGCAGCTGTCTGTCAAGACCTTCCAGCCGGACAGCATAGCCGTGGTGCACCAGTCCCTGCAGGAGGTCAGCGAGCCGTTAACAGTTGCTGCCAAGCACCGGTCGACCCTAGGCAAGAGACACAGCATGGAGGTCATCAGCAGTATGAGAGGAGGCGGAGGTGGGGGGGAGGGCCTGGTGATGAAGGGCTTGAACGCCCCGCTGTTGCGCCGGAACACTCTCAGAGAGCACGTGATGCCCGCTCAGCCTCAGGCCCTCCCCCAGTCACAGCCTCAAACACCTCAGACTCAACCTCAGCCACAACCTCCCCCAAAGCAGCCAAAGGACCTGCAGAAGGCTGGGCAGAATGTAGCCGAGGCCTCTGCAAACCCCCCCGCAGCAGCTGCCTACCAGCATCAGAAGACTCTGTCCAATGCCACCATGCTCATACACAGCAGTGAGAGCGAAGAGGAGGAGGAGGAGGAAGAGGAGAGGCCTGAACTGGACGTTCAGATCCCGGGGCTCAACGAACACATCAGCATCAGTGCTCAGCTCCAAGCCGCTCTGGCCAAACTGCCCAACAAACCTCCCCCGGAGTACCCGGGACCCCCTGGCAGTGCCCAGATCCCCTCCTACAACCACGCTCACCCGGCCAACCACCATCCCGCACCTCACTGCAACCAGGGAGCAGTGGACCCAGAGGAGTCACTCAACACTGGACACAGTCAGGGAGCAGGCGGGACACTCACCAGAGGGGATCAGAGTGGGGTGAATGGAGCCGTTTTAGGTCCATCCATTTCAGAACCAGACCTGACCATCGTAAAAGAGAGGGTAAGGAAGGAGCCGGTCAGAGAGAGGCCCGTGTCGGAGATGTTCTCCCTGGAGGACAGCATCGTGGAGCGGGAAATCGCTCAAAGGGTCAGTACCCCCCTAATAATTCATCAGTTTATTTCCAAGGAAAACAAAAACAGGATTGAAGAATGGCTTGATGGCTCGATCAAATTTGAAGTGTTTGCAGATGTGCAGATATTTTACAGCAGAATGCCCTTCTTGTTATTATTTACCTCCCCTCCATCTGCTGCAGTTTAAATGTTGTTTGCTCCTTCGTTTTTACCGCTCCTGATTAGCAGTAATCTTGGTTTCAGCACATAAGAAGCTAGCAGCGGGCTCCACAAGCCACACAAATCCCTCAGATAACTCGTGGCGTTGCGTTGTCTTGTGGGGGTCAGAGTTCTGTTTAGGCACAAACGGGGACAGCAGCAAAGTCCAGGTATGAGTTCAGGCGTCGTCACCTGGAAGTGACAAACTGCTCCATCACCATGACCTGGATATTTGCTACTGCTGCTATTTCTCAAAAATGTTTGTCCAAAGCTGCTCGCCCCTCAGCGGGTTTATCTTCCACGTAAAGGGAACCCCCTTTGACCCCCAGGCTGTTGTTTTGAGTGCCGGGCTGGAGGAGGAGGCGGGGCTATCTTGCAGGTTTAATAGCATCACAGATTAGGGGCAGATAATCCTTAGAGGGAGGAGGGACTGTACCATGTGGGTAGTGTGACAAAAGAGTGCGAGCTGTAAACAACAAGCAACTGGTGAGGTGGGTGACAACAAAGTTAATATTGATGCTACGCACCTGTAGACGGAAACACACACTCGCTTATGAGCATGCAGAATTCTCCAGTCCCACTTGTGTTGAAAATACCATGACTGCTGGATTTTCTTCTCTCGTAAAGACACTGGAAAGACAGAAGATGTCTGTTGACTCCATTAAAAGACCGCTGATGATGGCCGCCCTCAACGGCCTCTATGTGGCCCGGATGCCTGTTCCAGAAAGTCCGTCAGAGGAAGGCGCCAAATCTCCCACAGATGAAAGGGTAAGACGCTTACAATTTTAACGTTTCTTTTCTTTTTCTTCTTAAGGCTAAGGTTTAAGCATGTTAGGTCAGTACAACTCATGAAGGTGTGAGCTTTTGTTGCTAAGAAAACTGGGGCAAAGCCTGAGTGGGATGGAAATGTGTGGCATGGTGGGGGCTTATCGCCTCAGGACCGGCTGGTATTTTAAGAATGTGACCCGACAAAGCTGCAGAAAGGATGAGGGGAGCCTCAATGGTAAATGCAACACTTTGATGTCTGGTGTTTTATAATATAAGAGAAATGTGAATTAAATTCCTCTCAGAATGATCTGCGTTTTAAAAGGTCTTAGTTAAAACCCCACAAACGCAGTGAGTCTGACGACACTCCCTCTCGTTCTTCTCTGCAGTGTCAGACTCTGGAGTTAAAGCTGGAGGAGGATCGCGTCTTCACAGAGTACGAACAAGTGCCGAAGAAGAGGGCGGACTGTGTCGTCACGACTGCAACGCTGCCTGAAAACGCAGAGCGCAACCGTTTTCGGGACGTCGTCCCTTATGAGGACAACCGGGTGGAGCTCGTACCCAACAAGGAGAACAATACGGGCTACATAAACGCCTCCCACATCAAGGTGTGTCATGTTTGCACCGCTCTTTGTTACGTATGCAGAAAGATTTCACATCTATTTGGGCAAATATGTTCCTGAAACGATGAAAAGCTTAAGAATTCCTACAATTTATTATTCTAAATTTCGTTAATTTTGCAAAAAATGTTTTACTAGAGGTAATTAAATGTGAATAAAGCAATGTCAGCAACAGGGCTAAAACATTTAAATTATTTGAATTAGTCTTCATTTTCAAAGTCATCAATTCAGATATTGTATAGATCGACTTTACTTTGATTCATGTTGAATTTTAATGTAAGTAATAACAATTTAAAAATTTTACACTTCACCCATGTTTAGTTTGATCAGAGCAGTATGGTAAATTGAAATTTTTGGAACTTTATCGTTTTTATTTAAAATATTTTCCGAAAATATTAAAATTTTGAATTTTCTGGAGATTTCTTGGGAACAATTATTGTTTTCATTTTCTCTAAATCGATGCTCATTTTTCTTCAAAACATTTCTTTGGTACGTGACTAAATGATGCCAATTGCTTAAAGTCCCACTCCTATCAGTTTTAGCCTAAATAAAATTTAAAAAAAAAACTGTCATTTTCTTAGATGCTGCAGAGCGGCAGTAGTTCATTAGAAATTGAACTGTGGGCGGGACCATTGGTGCAGAGTGAGCCTCTCCCACTTCTTATTATCCATCTTTTTCTGTGCTCTCCTACTAGCTTACAGCCCCTCACAACCCCGCCAGCTCAGACAAGGAAAACAAAGACTCGTCTATAAGTGGATGCATCACAATAAAACGGAGCAGGAAGCTTCTACCAACAGAGATGTTTCCATGTGTTGAGTGTGTGGATGTGTGCTTGGGAACAAAAATAAGCCTTTAGAATCTAATGATAAACCTTACCGTGCCTTTTTTTCTTCTTATCCTTCAATTCCCACGATTCCTTTCTTTGTCTTTTTAAGCATCCTCCCCAAAAATCCCATTTACTTTCCTCTCTTTCATCTGGTCCAGAAATTTAAAGGACTTTGCAAAACAATCCCATCTAATCTTATCTAAAATATCCTCCTGTAACCCTGTTGGAACAATAAAATTGGGCTCATGCAAGAAGTTCTCGGTTTCTGCGGAAAAAGACGAGCTAAAGGGATTTAAAAAAAATAGTCCCAAATTACTAATTCTACAGGTTTACAAACTTTTAATGAAGGTTTAAGTTTGGATCATCACTGAAAAGTACCAAATATGTTTTTGACTTATTTTTTAAGGAGTCAACTTGATCCGCTCTGGAATTTCACTTGACCAGGCTGCAATTATGCAAAATCCCCAAATCTAAGTTTGTCCTGTGGCTAAATTGTTATTTTTTTATTGTCAGTGGCATTAAAATAAAATTACTAGAACATAATCAAGTTAGGTCTAAAGTGTTCAGCCTTCTTCCAGTCTGTATTGTGGTTGTTTCCAAGATGGGAATAGCTCGGAGGAGCAGATGAAAGGCAGCTATTGAAGTCTGTTTGTGCTTTAAGCTCTTAGAGCTCCTGGAATTCCCGAATAATTTTGTCCAAACTCCAAGCCTCCTAAGCAACCCCAGTTCCTCAAGTTCTGTGTGTGCCGTGCTGAAAATGGTGTGTGAACTGCTTATGTGTGTGTGTGTGTGTGAGCTATTAGTCCCTATAAAGGCTGTAATAAAGTTATGCATGAATGTTAGACTATGATAAAGTGGTTGCTTTCATTTTTGTAACTCTAATGTTCCTTTTTCTAATTTTTGGACCAAGACAAAAGACTTTCTATCTCAATGTGTTCTTATTCTGCCAAAAGGTTTCGATCACAAGACAAAAGAAAAACAAACAAAAAAAAACATTTGAGGTCTGGACTGTTCAAATTTTATTAGAAAAAAACCACACACAAATGCATAAAATAAAAGAATGGTAAAAGGGAAATATTGTAGGTCAAAATCTGTGCCTGTTACACTGCCCTCTAGTGGTTTCATGAAGAATCAGTCATTGGTCAGTCTTTAAGTTTACCTCAAAATGTAAATGTTGTTGTTTTTAAATATAAATGTAGTTATTGATTGACTGACCTATTTACAGATGTCTGAACACTTTTTTTTTCCTAGGTCATGATCAGGGGTGAGGAGTGGCACTACATAGCAACCCAAGGCCCTCTAGCCAACACTTGTGGAGACTTCTGGCAGATGGTGTGGGAGCAGGGGGTCAGTGTCATCGCCATGGTTACTGCAGAAGAGGTACCCACACAGATTTCAATCACTTTTAGCATGGATCTGGTTAATTCTCAAAATTAGGATTACACATAAAAAGGTCAACCTGTTAAAAAAAAAAAAAAAAACTGTACAAATCTCTTTAATTTAGCAAAAAAAATTGTACCATCCTGATTACTTTTTTTTTTACTTGGAAAACATTCTAGTCACTTGCACCCATTTAGATCTTAAAACCAGAAAGGCTCAAGTTTCAGTGAGAGCTTTAGGTCTATAACAAACTTTAACACAATTAAAACTTGGAAAATGAAGGAAAAAATAAGCGATGGAAAGTGTGTGGAAAAAACTTTCAATAAGGGAAATCTCTATGCTCAAGAAAAATTCTTTTTTTAATAATATATATATATATGTTTTTTGCAGAGTTTGTTTAAAGAGTGCAGAGTTTATGAATCTTAAACATACAGCCTTCTTTATTTCCCCATCAAGGAGGGTGGAAGATCTAAGAGTCATCGTTATTGGCCCAAACTGGGCTCCAAACACAATTCAGCCACTCACGGAAAATACAAGGTGACCACCAAATTCCGCACGGACTCGGGATGCTACGCCACCACAGGGTTAAAGGTCAAACACCTCCTCTCTGGTCAGGAGAGGACGGTGTGGCACCTGCAGTACACCGACTGGCCCGAGCAGGGGTGTCCTGAGTATGTCACTGGATTTCTCTGTGAGTATCCATCCTGCTGCGTTTGTTTGTGACCATCACATACATCTAAGTCAAGTCTCTCTTTTTTTCTCTGAAGCTTATTTAGAGGAAATCCAATCTGTTAGGAGGCACACTAATTCTATGTTGGACACCTCAAAGAGCCTGAACCCCCCGGTGGTGGTGCACTGCAGTGCTGGGGTGGGCCGCACCGGAGTGGTCATCCTGACTGAGCTCATGATCAGCTGTCTGGAACACAACGAGGTGTGAGATACAGAAACCCCAAAGTTTCTCTTTAAATTGTATTGAAATAGGAAATAAATTCCCATTTCCCCTGCAGCCGGTGGAAGTTCCAACCATGCTATCGGAGCTTAGGCAGCAGAGGATGCTGATGGTTCAGACCATCTCCCAGTACAAGTTTGTCTACCAGGTTCTCATTCAGTTCCTCAAGAACTCCCGCCTCATTTGACATCACAGGATGTGGTACTTCAAATCATCAAGACGACACTCAAAAGTATTACTGATAGACTCTTTAACTCATGTAAAATGCTTCTCCAGCTGTGTTATTTTTATTCTCATAACATCCAGGTGAGTAAACAGATGCTTGTTACTTAAGAAGCATAAAAAGAAATCACAGTTTCAGTTGAACATTTATCAAATGGTGTTATACGGCATGAACAGCAGGGGGCAGCAGTGTTGCAATTTACACAGACAAGTGTTGTTATTGCTCAGACAGATTTTCATATTTTAAACAAAATATTTACTACAGACACACTGTGTTAAAAGTTTTGTTTTTAAAAAGACTGAACTGATTTATTCTCTTTTGTCCTTCTTAAACATGCCTAAACCTTTTCGTATATTTGATATTTTCCTTAAAGAAACGCACCCAAAATTTACAAAATGTATTTTCTATTCGTTTGAAAAAGAATTGCTGTTTTTTTTTTAAATACTAAAAATAAGTTATAAAAGCGATACATAGAAAACTGCCTTCGTTCTAATGGTGCCTCACTAAAATATTATAGAAGAAACCCCGTTTCCCTTTAATGTCTAAATTAAGATTTTACAGACAAATTAATAATTTTAAAGCATAAAAATTAAAGATTAGACACTGAAAAGAATATAAAAAGTGATCAAATCCAGAAGCTAACTCCACTTTCCTTTATCCTTTATGTAAAATACCACTCTAAAAATGACTTTTATGACTTTAAATGTATTTTTTCTACATCTTTAAGAATAATCTGTACATAATGGCATGTGACACTGTTTTATATATGTCTTTTCTTGACTTGGTACTCTTTAACTACCGCAAAATGTTAAACTATGCATGCTTTTTTTATTTTTAAATATTCCCATGTATATATTTCAGTATGTTTGCTGATACTTAGACTGTGCTTTTTTTGGACATACAAGTGTTTTGTTGCACTTCTCTGTTTGACAGTATTTTCCTCACAAGGCATTCCTCTTGCTTTTTTTATATTTATTTAGCTCTTCAGTTTTTCTTTGTTTCTGGCCAAACTCCTAAACACATTTCACAGATTCTGTACATATGTTTTGTATATGCATTTCCAGTGCATTCAGACCCCCCCCCCCCCCCCCCCCCCAGACATGTATGAAGCTGTTATACCTGCTTATCATGCAGTAAAAGCCTTATTTTCTTTAGATCTGTGGCCTCATTGCCATTTATTCCCTTTGTGCTTAAATAACAAAACAAAAAAACCCCCACTGATGATAAAAAGCTTACCCGTGTTGACCGTTTCACAAATTTTCAACTCTCCAATCAAATCCTCCTCATTTTTGTGATAATTCTTTGCGTATGTCTTTAAGATACTGGTGATCCTTCCCATGAGCCACTTCCATTATAGCCATTGCCTGCACACACAAGAAAATATAAATATTTTATTGCCTTTTATTGTTTTAAGCATAAATATTTTAACCTGCATTTTTGTAAAGATTAAAGCTACTGTGCATTATTTTGTTTAATACAAAACAACAAAAGGAACACATTTATATTATATACATTTCTTTGATCAGTTTGTTACCTTTGTGAGAGCGTTGATTCCTGCCGAGTGCCTCCCCAGTGCCATGTAGATCCTGCCCAGCTTCAGGTAAAGGGACGACACATTTAAGGAGTATGGATGGTAACGTTTGCTGTGTTGAAATGAGACAGAGTTTTAAATATTTCACTTAAAAAAAATATCAAAACTGTCAAAAGGAGTCCGCAATTAGAAGAAAAAATAGTATTATCAACAAATTAACTGCTAAAAAAGTTTTTATCCTCCTTTTATTAAATTTTAGTCCAATTTGACATTAAATTGAATACAATTCTTTCATTTAAAAAAAGTCCTTAGTAGATGTTGCTTAACCTAATATCAGTGATTTTACTCTGGTTTTCCTATATTAGATTATTATATAGTTTCTATGTAGCACTTTAAAACACCAGTTTATATTTATTTAAACCAATAAATGCCAAACTCTGCAGAAGTGATAAAAATGTATTTTCAAATAAAGCGATTAATCTACAATATTTAATTGTTTTATCGTTTTCACCAATTCATTTTGGTAAATTAGTTATCTGTGGATTTCCTGGATTACCATAAAACAAAACAAAAAAACAATAATTAGATGATAAAATTTTCATAATTTTATTTTTTGAAAATATGGCAAATAATTATTTTAAACTGTATCCATTTTTTTATGTAAATTAAGTTTATAATGTCTCTGAATTTGTGTCACATTTATTTAAATATTGCTTTTTCATTGATTTATGATTTTGACACTTTTGGCCCTTCATACCACAGAGGTGCAAATAAAAAAACATCAGGTTTCGTTATCCTTTCTTCATACCTGTAATATCTTGCGACCTTCTCTCCATATCGGAGTGCTCCGTCTGCGTCCTGCATGTAAATGCACACCCCCATGGCCTGGTACATCATGTGGAGAACGTAAACATTGGAGTCCTCAAATACTGCTCCCATTTCCTCCAAGCTCTGCTCGCACATCTCCAGCAACTCACTAGGAGGTGTTTACTGGTCAAGGGTGTATCCATTTTATCAAGTCAAAGATTATTAAACTACCGTACAAACAAAGTCGAACAAAGTTAACTTCTTAAGACAGTTCACTGATTGTTAAACTAAAACTCTGCAAAACTAAAATAGAAATTTACTTATGGAAGACTAGCATTGATTCAGAAGTAGAGTTTTTTTTTTAATGAAAACTCTTTAAATGTTAGAAAGCATATCTATAGTTTTAAATGGTGTCATGAAATAAATGGTATAGTTTGATACAAAAGGATATTTTTAGTGCTTTTCATAGCTCTGAACTCTCTGATGGTGTTTTTGGCGTAGCGCGTCATGTTACTGATGACCTGTGGCTCGATGGGGTCACTCTGCTTCCGCACCTTTAGCTTCACCTTGTCCTTCAGGTGAGGGCAGGAGACAAAAACACAAGTTTACATCCTCAGATGGGTAAAATCTCATATCTTATAGCACATCTTGAACGTGGCAAAAAATTTTCTGTCAACTAGGGTTAGTGATTTGACCAAGTCATGGTTATACAGTTGTCTTTGGGAATAAGTGCCTTAATCAAAAGTATACACACCCTTAAAGATTTGCCCACAAAAGATCCACACAAGCAGATTTTAATATTGTCTGAATTTAGTTCTTATTAGAAAATCGTGTTTTTCTTTTTTGCCCAGTTTACCTGATATAATTAGACTTTTCTGGATTTAAAATCATAAAGAAACCAAAATAAATGCTGTTGCAGCTTACAGATCAACTTTGCAGAGTGTGTAAAAACATAAAAAGATATCCAAATGTGTGTAAATGTTGTTTATTAGTGTTTAAATTGGGCTGGAAAAAGGAGGTTTGTTTTGCACTAAGCCTTGCGCTAATAAGTCAATGTGCTTTAACTTATGAACACAAATTATTTTAGAATTTTCTCAATTTTCTCTCTAATTTATTAGTTGTTTTTTTTTTTAGCATGAATGGAATCCTAAAACTGCTTTCACTAAAGGATCCATGAAAGTCTTAAGTACTTCATTAGGTTTTTTTTTTTTTTTAATCATGTTACCTTTTGTTTGTTTTGGCACTCCAGACAGTTGCAGGTGAAGTAGTAGGATTCCCTCAGCCTGCTGTTGCGGTCATCCGTGGGGTACAGGAGGTCGATGTAGCTAATGAGAACCTGCAAAGGAAATGAGCATGCAGACTGTCAAAATAAAATACTCTCTGAATCCTTGGCATCCCTGTCCAGCTTCTAAAATAACTTTCTCAGATCAGCTGTTGCTTTAAACTGCTCACACTTTGTCACCCAGCTGTGTCGCCATGCAGACCAGCGAACTGTTGTTAACATTGTGTAGCACTTATGAATTTCCGTACATAACTGAGTAATTTTTATTAAGCCTTTTGGTTTTCTTCTTAAAGTAAAAGCTGTCTCTCTAAGCATTTCTTAGGTAACTTTTATTTTCTAGCCTTATAAGAGACCTGCTACCATCTTCCTATTTAATTTTTTACTAAATGAGAACTTTATTACAAAGTAAATAATTAAACAGAGCTCCTGTTTGTATAAAAAATGATGATTTTGGTTACAATAAATCACAGAACACAGAAAACTTTCAATCTATCAACACAATTCTTAGTTGCTTCAAAGATGAGTGCCCCAGATTTTTTAGTACTGCATTAAAAATATAAAAAATGTCATAAAAGCAAGTCATTGTATTAAAGTTATTTAATAACAATTTTCTACAAAAATCAAACTTTTTTAAATTAAAATCTGATTAATCGCAAAAGTTTCCTAAAACTGACATCATTTAAACAGGATTTTTTTCTCTCTAATATGCTCTCAAAATGAAAAAAATGAGACAGTATCCAGCAGGATCACCTTCCTCACCTCGTCTCCAGGTTTCATGTCCTGCACGGCCCTGACCTGGGCCAGTGTCCCGTTGAATGTGACGATGACGCTGGGTAGACAGCTGTGGTTTATCAGAGCCACGCTGGGGGCAACACACATACGGCCATTAACAAAACAATAAGGGGCCCGTTTCCTTTACACCCCTTCATTACTGTACTTAAAATAGCACTGACACTTAACTGCACTCCACTGAGAGGGCTTTAGTTTCTAAATATGTTTGCAGCTCAAAAAGCTTCTCTGAGACAGTTACCCTATCAAATACGTCACAAAAATCCTGAAGGAACTGACGGTCTGCAGCCATAAAATGTTGCATTAAATATAAAAAAACTTACTCTGGGTAAACTGCAGTACCCATGTGTGAAAGCTCATCATCCTCTATTGTGAAACCGTTACAGGCAACCTGAGAAAACATTTAAATCAACTTCAATTAGGTACAAAAAAAATGTATGAATTTTCTGAAACGTCCATTTTTGAATGCAGCACCTGTGAGAAGAGTGTGAGCAGGTCTTTGTGGGACGGCACCTCCAAGTGTTTGGAGAAAAAGCGACCAAGTCCTGCAATGTCCAGCTCAGTCCTCTCTTTTTTCTCATTGTCTTCATCCTCCAAATCTGTTACACAAAAATCACCTCTGGTGCAATGAGATCCACATTAAGTGTCCAACATCCTTGATCTAATCGGTCTCTTACAGCTCGGAAATAAATGTTACACAGATCTGAGACAAAACTGTGGACTGTGGACAAATGTCCTTCAAAACTTCCTTTTTGATTTAATAAAATGTCAGAAACAAAAAAAAACACATATTTGTAATAAACCAAATAAAATATTTTTTTTCTTGTTTTTTGTCAATACCCTCCGTATCTTGAAGTGTAAAAAGATCAAGAAATCAAGAAATAAGCTACAAACCAGAAAAACATGACATCAAATTTAAACCAAAAGCTGTGAATATTGGTAAATAATAAAGACCCGTGCAACAGCCCTGAAGATTACACATCCAAACCAGCTGTGACCAAAAAAGACACAAAAACGCAATATACTTCTGCTGGGAGAAGAGAAAATGCAGACTTGATTGTGTCGAGGAAAAATAAACCAAAGCTAGCAAAAAAGCTTGCAGTTACCAAACAGACATCTGCATGAAGGTAAGCTGAATTATAATGTCTGCTGGTTTTACTCTGAAAAATAAACCCTTTAGCACCTTTTGAATTATCAACTATCGTTTAATAAAAGCATTAATTTATGTTCCAGCAAGTTTACACCATAAATAACCTGAACAGTGGTACTTTTCCCAGCTAAAATAAAACATCTTGACTAAAAAGATAAAACTTTCAAAATGTTTTTAATAATATACTGATACTGTGAATGTAAACACATTCATATTAATCTGCCAATATATCATTTTACAGATGGATGAAACTTGATTTATTACACTTTTTCTTTGACTTTTCCCAATCCAAAATGTTTTCCTTTTTTTATTATAGTTTTTGATCTACAATTGCACTTGCAGCAAATATTTTTCTCAAAAGGCTGTAAATGTAAACAATGCAATTATATGAGTTGCTATTAGTCAGCCTTTTGTGCGGTTGGAACTCCCATGTTGCATTTATGCATTCATAAAGCCACAATATGTGTGTGAATCTTTTCCCTTTTCCTGTGTTGTTGTTTTTTTTTTTTTTTTTTTAACTAGACCTTAACGTGGATGGTCACATAAATTAAGAAATGAAGTCTTGTTGTGAGGTGGGACAGATTCCAAATGCTTCCATGTTTGTAAAGGTTGTTTCACAGCCACAAAGTCCTAACAGAATCAGCAGAAAATGAATGCTGTTTTATCAGAGGTGCTTTAAAGTTAATTTCATCAGCTGGTATATGCCCACAGTTCTTAATGATGTCTAAGTCAACCACAGAAGAAATTAGGATTTTAATACACACAGACATAAAACAACGGATTAGCCCAATTTATTTATGATCATTCGTACCAATACCAAGTCGTAACAAAGCGATGTTCTTTGTAATTCCAGTTTTTAGTCAGTTTTGGATCCTGAACCACATGGGGGAACTCTGTGGTTTAAAATAAATAACATTTGGGAATTCTTTTGTTGCTGTTTTCCTACCTCAGATGCTTCCTTACAGTTTCCAAAACAGTTTAAAAGATGTTTTTTTTGGTGATTCAAACATGTGTTGAAACTTAACATACAAATATTAACTTTGAACATTGCTTAACCTTTTACCATTTATCTTAGAAAAAAAAAATATAGATCTATACAGATATAGATAGAGATAGATATATATTGTTGGCGTAATTCGTTTTTCTTTCAAGGTTAACACTGATACAACGGTCAAAATAATTTTTTATTGCACAAATTGGCTGTTGCTCAGTCATGAAACGTTTAGGATGTGAATCAAATCTGAAACTTGAGCTTAATTTGACCTTTAAACTGTAAATAAATGCAATGAGCGTTTTTTAAGCATCTATGCATCATACTGATGGACTTTCCCTCTTATAATTTGTAGACTATAAGATGCGTATGTGACTCACGTGATTGCATTTCTCCAATGAGCAGTATCTTCTCAGAATCACACCTCCCTTTTTGCATTTTCTGCAGGTAATCGTGACAATTAGCACAACCCCTTAAATAAAGAAATGGACAATCTTTATGGAATTGGTGTCTAACCTTCTTAGCCAGGATCCGGGCGACCAAACGGGACGTCTCTGAGGGGCACCAGTTCTCCCCAAACGCAACCATGGCTGAACACTCCAGCCTGTGCATGGCCCAGTCTGCCTTCTTCACACATGTAAACATTCAAGAGTCAGTTTAGAGCCAACGATTCACAGTTTATTTCCCAGCTCAACAGAGGGCCTGACGACAGCTGCTTCTCCAATCCTTTAGGTGGATTTCTTTTTTTGATAACGCTAGTTAATATGTATTTTTAAAAGTGTTAAATTATGACAATTTTGCACCATGTGTTGAGCTCCGAATGTCAGGGATTCAGGAATTGAAGTATTCAAACTGTTTTAGGCATCAACATAAAAGCAGCTAAAACTGTTTTGAACGGATGTTTCTTACCTGGCAGCTTGTATTGCAGTAAAACGCTTTCTTGCATTTCCCACACCTTGCTAATCCTTCCTTCCTTAAAAAAACAAAAAAAAACACAGACGTTGATTATAAAACATGCTTATTTTTGTACAACTGTGACCATAATGTAAGCCAGAAACACCTCAGATTGGATGGACATGCAGAAACTGTTTGCACCTCCACTGTAACTCCACCTGCTTTATCAAATGCATGAGAAACGTCTCAACGTTTGCTCCAGCTTCTTTGCCCCGACACACGACGCAGCAGTTGCTGGTGCCCTGCCTGCAGTAACTGATAGCAATGAAGGGGCCTTATAGCATTCTGTGGTAATAATAGACTTGACCTTATGATGGACCGGCTGTCTTTGCCGTAAACTAAAAGCACTGCAGAAAATCCAAAGGAGGTGCAGACTGGTCGGGAGGAGGACCTGCAGGACCAAACCGTCTCAATTTTTGCCTTTTCTGTAACTTTGTGAGTCGCTTTAGAGAAAAGGATGTGTAAAATGATGTCCAGTCATATCCGTCTGACTCGGAGGGAAAAAATGCTCACTGTAAATGCATAAAGGAGTTATTTCAGTAATAGAAGGTGGTTGGGAGATATTCAGATTTCCTGCATTGCTGGTTGTCATCCAAGGTTTTTTTTTACAATTGAATTTTTTATTTATTTAATAAAGCACAATCAACTGGCATATATGAAGATTTAGTCTGATGGGAGAGAAGCAAAAACTGTTAATAAATATTAATTTAGTGATAATTCATGACAACTCAAAAATGCATTTGAACTTTTTGGCAGAAACTTTAGCTCAAAACAGATGAATCATCAGAAAAGGTCAACTAGAAAAGGCTCAGAAAGTTGAGCCAAAGGAAAAGCCAAAAATAGAATTTTATGGCGCAGCTGAGTGTGGATCAGCGCACAGGATCAGGTCTGCACTTTTGAAAGTAACGTTTGTTTCAAACTCCACCCTGAGGGATAAGTTGATCAGAGAGAAGGGAAGATATTTATTTTTACTTTTAGTTACCTGCGAAAGCAGAGGTCGCAGCAGCTGCCTCTCTCGGTGACCGACAGCACGGAGGAATACGCCGGGCAGCTGAACAGCAGCTCCCCGACGCTGAAGGCTCTGCTGACGCGGAGACCTCGTCCCTTTTCTGGGCTGCTGAACATCTCCAGGCCGTCGATGCTGCCTGTCATCGTGTCCTCCTCCGTGGGTCTCCCTGCCAGAATGAGTCTCATCACTTTGGGCGATGGACACACAACAAGTGTTGGGGCGTCACCAAACCACAGCTGAGAGGAAATCAAAGGGACTGGAGACCCTCACTCACAGCTGAAACGGAATATAGACATATTGAAGTTCCATCAGATCACAAACTTAGTAAAGATGACCTAAAAGTATTGTTCAGTTTATGTAAACACACAAAAATGGTATCTACATTTAAATATTTAACGAGTCTGAACACAAAACTTTTGAAGGACAAGAAAAACGGGCAATTATTAAGAAAATGTTCCAAATGTTGTCATACATCTAAATGATTCATTTCTTTAAATCATAAAAATGTCCAGCTGTTTCCCCAGTACCCCAGAGTTCAGTGTCAGGACTCCTGTTTTACTGCACGCATTATTTCTTTGTTGTGTTCTCGTTGGTTCTTAAATCACAGCAGATTCAGTTTAAGGGGCCTCCATGTGTCACTCTAATCAGATTATTACCAATAATTACTGTTACAGAGTCCTTGGCTCATAATGATCAACATTTAAACCCAATACGTGAATTTTCTTTAAAACTTATTTGGAAAGATTTTTTTTTTCACATAAACAATCACTAAATAGCAGTTTATGTTCTTGCTGTCATCAAATTAGATTTTGCAATAGACTATTGGATTTTCTGCTGCCTACATCCAGGTTAAAGAAGTTAAAATTGTATCTTCTAGTTTCAATAAATACAGGTTTAGAGTCAATACATATGTGTAATTAAATGTAATTCATTCAGGATTACACACATGTGACATTTATGTTTGAATTACGTTTACTCCACTTTTGATGTCCTCTTAATTTGCTTTCCGTAACAGAAAATTCAGATTCTGAAAATAACACTTTATCCCTCTGATTATTTCTTACATGCTGGTGGACTGAAAAGCACAAAGCCTTCAGAGTAGCATGTGCAAAAACCTCACATTTGTGAAAAAAGCCTTAGCCCAGTCTTAAATTTTTTAAGAAACAGTTTCTTTCATTTTTTTACTTTCTCTCTCCATTTTACTGCTTTTTCATAGTTAACATAGTTTTTTCATGTCTTTCTATAAATTTCCTCTCATAAAACTTGTTACTGAATCAATGTAGTCCTTTCACATGTCTGGATCATGGCAATTTACTTGAACAAAATGAAAATAAAATGATTATTTCTCTTTTTATAAAGATAAATGTTAAGAAAATGAATAAAATAACAGTAAAAAAAATGCAAAATAATAAAAGTAGAAACATGTGCATTGATTATCCGTCTTAACATCTTTTTTTCCTCTGAAATAACCGTTTTAGAGCTCTTGTCATCCACAACATTGATAACTATCTATGAACATCTGTTTATTTTTTGGTTAGCTAATGTCCCTTTTGAAATAAGCCATGATCAGGGTTTTATCCCAATAAGTTCCAACTTGACTTTTAGACATAGATGCTCTTGTAAACACATTTAAAAACTTTTTTTGTAAATACTCTTGGCACATTTTACCATCTTTGAGAGGGAACTTTAAAAAGAAGATGAGGGCAGGAAAAGACTTTAAGGCCCTGGTTTAAATCTCGGATGCGTCCTTTCTGTGTGGAGTTTGCATGTCCTCCTAGTGCATCACTGGGTTTACTCCAGCCACTCGGGCTTCTTCCCAAAGTCCAAAAACATGCTTCATCAGTTCATTGGTGATTCGAGAAGTGTCCAGTTTAGTGTGAATGTGAGTGTGTGTGGTTGGTGACCCATCCAGGGTGTATGCCACCTTCACCCAACAGTGGTTGAGTTAGGCTCCAGCAATCCCCCAGAAGGGATTACATGGAATATTGATGGATGGATGTAAAACCATAGAAGGCAGCAGAATTAAAGCTTAATAGAGCCATCTGTTGGTGAAGGACAAGATTGCAATGTCCGTAAAAGGTTTTTGCTTTTAAGTTTCAAAATAATTCAATTTATTGTCTTGTTTAATTAAAATACACTTATTGTGACAACTTTGTACATATAAAAATGCAAGCAATGACAGTAAAATATTAACAGTGAACAGTTATACTATATATTTATTTTAGAATATGTTTTTCTTAATGCATGAACTTGATTAATTTAGAAAAAAGCTTTAATAGTTTTAACAGAATTAAAAATAAAGTTTAGGTTTTCAGGAGGTGACCACTTTTGTCACATTCTGCCATCTAGTGGACATTTATTGTAAGTGCATCTTCAAATAATCCGAGGTCCCCTTAGACACCCACAGGTGAGTTCTGCCAGGACAACAATCCGTTTTATTTCTTTATTAGTTTTTGTTTCTAAACACAGATATTTTTTTAGAAACGGCTCAGGTCAGTGACTTGATCTTGAGTGAATTGAATTTTTGTTTTTTTATAATACAGACCACACACATGCACATTCCATCTGAACCCACAGTAAAGATTTGTCCCTCATCTGTATCTGGATGCTTTATCCAACCTTGCCCTAGTTTACTGTGATTTATTATAATTCCATTTTTCCAGTCTTTCAATCTAAAGATTTGTTCCTCCTCATTTTTTAATAACACACAAGCAGTGGTGGCATGTCCCTGGGAGATTATACGGTCGTGTCTGGCGTCTCGTCTTGATTACATCAGAGGAAGTGGATTTATTTTGGAAGAAGCCCCCTTGTTTCAGTACACGATCTCTTTAGAGCTCCCCATTGTGCTGATTTTTCTTGCTTTGTCACAGCGGATGATCTTGATGAATATGATCTGAATGAGAGGGA
Source organism: Oryzias latipes (assembly GCF_053564925.1). NCBI lineage: Eukaryota > Metazoa > Chordata > Actinopteri > Beloniformes > Adrianichthyidae > Oryzias > Oryzias latipes. Next base: position 15,700,954 of record NC_136260.1, on the reverse strand, counting down.
GGCGGAAAGGGATTAGGTGAAAGGATTATAATTTCCAATGACCAGAAATAATAAGAAACAATAAATCCTAAGTAGATTTAGTTCTCAAGAAAACCCTGTTAGAGTAAATCAAAAGAAGAAGGGACATGACAGACGTATTAAATTGATACTGTAGGCTTGACAGACAAAATGTGGAGCCCTTTTCTTGTGGAACAAGATTTGATGGAGAAAAATCTTTGAAATTCTTTTTCAAAATTTAACCCCAAAAAAGTCTGCAAAGTCTTAAAATCCTAACAAATACATGCATTTATTTTCTACTTGAATAAAACGTGAAACGTGATGTATTTCCCATTAACATGCAAAGTGTTTTTCCCCAACAGTTTGTTCAATTTGGTTTAATTTTAGCCCACCATGGGAAAAAATCACCAAGTTTTAATCTTAAAAAAGAAATCATATCATCACACGGGCACCTGACAAGAACTTTATTTACTTAGTATTATGGGACATTTACTTGCAAGATTTGCAGTTTTTGCAGAGCAAAACAATTTAAGATTTTGTAAAATGTTAATGCCATCTTACAGTATCGGACCTTAAGTTTAAGATTTTTTCTTAATACTTTTGGAATTTCTGAAAAAACTTCATTTCTCTATAAAGGTAAATTTTAATCTCAGCCTTCAAAATTTCCAATGACTGTAAGTAGTTTGCAGGAATCATTCTTTTCTTGCCTGAATTCAGTTCTCTTTCATTCAGCACAGATAGAAGTATAGGTTTGAGAACCAGATCTTTAATAGTATCAGCTAAAATCATACAACAAAAGTCTAATAAAATATTTGGAACTGTTTTTTTTGGCTATTTTTAAGGAATGAGCTTCAAAATTAGCATGGACACATTTAATAAAATCCCAAAATCTTCCAATTCAAATCGGCTCACAATGGGCCGATCCCAAAAGTGGTTAGATTGCAAGATTTTATTTTTCAAATAATATTTATTAGGATGTATGCAAGACTGATGGCTTGAAAGTTTTTTTCTTTTTTTCTTCTAGGTAAAGTTGAGCTTTAGACCTGAAATATACTCAGAATTCAAAAGGATTTATTTTATAAACCTAAATGTAACAGAAACTTGAACAGAGCTCTGAAAGACTAAGAGGGGGAAAGAGAAAAAAATGAGAATAACAGAAACGAATGACTTAAAGATACGCAGCTACAAAGCAAATACAGGAAAAATGCAATAAACATCTTTATAGGCTATAAATAAAAGATACATAGATTTTTAGATTCGGAAAACTATAACTGTGTGACTTTAAGAAAAAGATTTGTCTCCTGCATTTTTTAAAAATACAAAATGTTCTTTCAGGAAAGAATGTAATATATGAAGTTCAAAACACTAAAAATGATAAGATAATATCCACAGGAATAGGAACACTAGAACAGTGTTATCCATGTAAGATGCTGTATGCATAACTCATGGGAGCACAGTTGATGGATATGAGGTATATTTCCACACTGGGGACCTCATAAAGGAGCAGCTGCTAATGTTTCTTTGCTGTGAGGTTCTGGATCAGTTATGTGTGATATCCAACGTGCTTAAAGACCTTTTGCCGCGTTCAGACTCGGAGTGGTGGCGGGCCGAGGCCTTCTCCCTCCAAGCTCGCGACCTTGTCATCACAACCTGTTCCCAGTCTGCTTTGCTAACGAGAGGTCAACTGCGGGACTCTGAGGCGGACGGTGATTTGCATCAACGGTGCAGAGCGTGGACAGAGTCTGGGATAATTCGGGGCTGTGTTTACAAAGAAGAAATGCCCAGACTGTCTGTAATCGAACCAGAAGAAAAGAGACGGCACACGCGCCACATTCCTCCTTGTGAACTCACTGACTCGATTAAAGCCAACATCTTCGCTCACCCCTCGTCTGCCAGTTAGGGAGCCAGTCCTTAAGCCTGTCTCCTCCCTGACTCGAGCTGAGGGGGGGATGCCACGGCCGTCTTGCCCCTCAGGGCTTTACAGGCGCAGAGCCTCATCTCCCACTGTTTATCCATGTGTCTTTGCTTTGGCTTGGGCCCGGTGCTGCAGGCCATCGTGGACTGAGTGGGGTCCGCTGCCCTGTGTCACCCACATAAGCTCTGCTTTCACTGAAGGGCTTAACGCCTCACCCCTCGGCTGCTTTATGAGCAGACAGCTGGGCTAATCTGTCGCTCCCCTCTTTGGTCTTTCTCTGTCTTTGGTCGTGTGTCTTTTTAGAGCTTTTTTTTTTTTTGACTGTCTAACGCCTCTCAAAAGATGGAGTCTCATTACTCTCACCCTTCTTTTTTCATGATCGGCACTGCAAATATTTTAACTTACTTGTCTGACATATCTCAGGTGTTCAGATTCAAATTAACAATGTCTTTAAAGTTTAATCTCTGACTTTATTTTTGGAATTAACTTTATTAGTAGATGCACTTAGGGTCACTTTTAGCAAAAATGCGGCTTATTCGTCTCTTTGAAAGCACTCCTTCACATCCTTCTGCCCCTCCTTTCAATTTTTCCTGACCTCCTGCTGACCTTCATCCCTCCTTCCTCCTTCCTTACTTCTTCTTGTCCTCTTCAGTCGTCCAGCTAAACTTAGACGTGACAACAGTTGCAGGGTGACAGCAAGAGCTAAATAAGACCAGAACAATAGCTTTCTCACTGCCTCACTCCTTGTCTCCCCCCTTTAATAGACTGCCATTGTTCTCCCCATCCACTGTTGCTCTTTCGGGGAGTTTGTTAGCTATGCTAATGAAGGCTGGGCTTGTGTGGGTTTAGCGAGTTGGGATTTGATGCTCTTTAACTGGGCACTTTTAGAAAGGAGAGGCGCTCGTAAGTGTGGCTGAGCGGCTATGCCACCCGTCAAATGTCACGAGCGTGCTGGTGCAAGCTCACCAACGCTCTGCTCGCTTTCAGAGGTAGCGCCCTCCGTTCTACAACTGCACGGTGCAAAAAGCCAGAAAATGAAACAAAAGTCTGCCTCTGGTGAGTGAATCACCCCAGTGAGCTTCTGCAGACAAAAGTAAGACAAGATGCACAGACTACAGTTAAGTACAGTGCAGCCAGTCATCCAATCAGTCAGTAAGTCTGTAAATAGCCTGGCCAATGGCTCCTTTGAGCTTTCCTCTAAGAGGAATTCTCTTTCTCCTTGGTGTATTAATAGTGCCTGTGCATTGTTTCCTACAGCAGCACTCCTCCAATCAAAGGAAGTTGGCCTGCCAAGTATACAGATATTTTCCTTTGTCCCTATGTTTAGCAGGCATGCAGGAGTCATATGTGTGAGTGTGTGAGCGAAGGTGCATGGAGGAAGGTTTTTTTGTGGCTTTATGAGTAGGTACGTGCTTGCTCGCGGGGATTATATCAAGCTGTCTATGTATTTATGAGTGATATCATGTATGTACTCCTTGAACCGTGCATGACAGAGTGCCTAAGTGTGAGCTTTCACTGGAAAAGTCGCTCGCCATCACCAAAATACTCGATTTTAGAGGAAAGAGGAATAATTAAAAGCCCTTTCTTAACGCTGTGTCCTTCTCAGATGGAGCAGAACGATCATCAGACATGTGTAGATGGTTTATAAGTGCTTTTTGAGGGAAAAAAAATTAATCTGTCTGAATGGAAATTACGACATGTTAATGCTCAAACTGGTGTCAGATGTTTATGGTAACTGATGAAATCCTGCCAAAACATAAAGCTGTATCAAAATTTTGGACAATTTCACTTGTAAATGTATTTGTGTCCTTGACAGTTTTAACAGCCCCAGTCCTACATGTTGAATTCATTAAATATAGTTAAAAAAAATAGAAAATATGAAATTAGATTTTAGGAACAATGAATGTTAATGGTGAAGCAAAACTATGTAAACACGGATTTACATTAAAGTTCAGTATTTTTTGAAAAGGCAAGATGTAAAATAACCTCAAAATTTGAATTTTCTTGTTTTTATTGATTGTCCTTAAACAGGTTCAGCAAGAAAAAGCTGAGGAACAAAGACGGATCAACTTTTAAGAGGAGCAGGTGTGAAAATCCATCAGACACATTCATCCTTTTGGAAAAACTTATCGTAAAAAAACCAAATAATGAGACAGAATTTTGCCTGTTATTAGACCCTCATGTTTAACATCTGTTGAGTCTCTGTATAAAAAGGCACCCGGCTTTGAAAAAGCCTAATTTACCTATAAGAGTCATGCAGTTGCACCTTGACTGGGGAACCGGGTGGCCAAGTGGTGGCGTCGAGGCTTCATGGGTCCCTTGGAGTCTGCCGGTGACTCACCAAGGACACAATGGAATTAGTGAGATTCTCTGCAATGTGACAGCTTGCTCTGGCTAAATGGTGTAATAATCTACCCCTCCTCTTTACAAACCTTCAGCAGCACATGCACACATAAACACAATCTTTCACCCCCCACCCCCCACCCCTTTTCCTGCCCATTTGCCCTCCCCATACCAACTGGCACAGATAACATTGTCTTAAGCTATAAAAAAGATTTTTTCCCCCCTCCCTCGATTGCGGTAATTATTGAATTAATGCAGATGGAGAGAGACATCTGCATGTTAAAGTGTTGGCCCCTCTCTTATGCGCAGCAGATGTTCCCCCGTCATTTACTCAAATTACGCTGCTTGGATACAGGAGAGAGACGCCGGGAGAGATGGGCAGCAGAAGGGAGAGAAAGTTCCTCGCCAAGGCGACGTTGTCTTACAGTCCTCTGTGTCAACCACCAGATTCACACTCAACCCGTCCGTCAATGACGCCCAGCTTTCTGTCCTCAGATCTTCATATTTTTCACTATTTTATGATAAAGTACATATGATCAGATCATTTTACACAATTAAAGGAAAGAGCTTTTCAGAATTTGTTTAAACACACAAAAATGGGAACATTTACAATAATTAAATATTATTTCTGATGGCAAAACAATGAATATAGAAATGTCAATAATGTTAAAAAGCCACTCCAAGTGTCTTTTCATCTAATGTAAAAGCATTGTCAGTAGTCTTTTAATTACATTTTGAGCCAAAATAAAAAAAAAGAAACAACAAAAAACAAATTTTCTTGGGCACAATTCATGCAAAAATTAGAAATTCACCTCTAAGTTGTGGGGCAGCATGGAGTAAGTGCTCTCCCACTAGCTTACAGCCCCCAACAACTTTTTTCAGAACTTTTCTTTTTATCGTAGCCGCGTCAACCTGCTCCTCAATGACTGACTGATTTGAAAGTTGTTAATGACCGACAACATTGGCACAATCTCCACCTGAATCAGACCTCGATTTTTCTTTTTTACTGTATGTAGGCGCCATTATCATGTTTGTATATAATTCCCTTTTTTGGTCACGTGACTAGTTAAGATCTCATTTAGGCGCACCTGTCACCTGTGTTAGTTTTGGTTTGTTGGTTTGACACAGAGAGGGTGCACAGGGCCTAGTATTTTTTGTTGACCGCTTTTACACTTGATTATGTACAATACTTCAAAAGGATCGTACCACATGTGTCATCTGATGCAATAATGAAGTGGAATAAATCACGACACACAAGAAAAGTGGATTTCATGGTCATAGTTTTTGTGGAGCGCGTCGCAAACAGGACCTGTCGCAGCCTCTCTAGCGGCTCATAAGCCCGCAGCCGCTACACTGTATCTGCCTGAAAATGAATAGCTGTATTGCATCAATAAAAAATTCAATTAGTCTTTAAATGCTTTTCATGTACAATTAGATTGAAAAGTAGTACATCCATTTCCAAAACTGAAATATAACACCCATCAGGAAAACAGAAGAAAGTTAAAAAAATAAAAAAAACACCATATTTGTGCTATTTTGATGTTTCTTTTAATGACAAACACAGGGCCCAGACAAAACCCTTTGAGCCTGAAACATCTAAAAATATAAAGTTTACCAATTGGCTTAGTCTCCGCCCAAATAATCTGGAGTCCCGATAAAAATCCTGATAAAATAAAGCATTGGCGGCAATGGCTTCACTGAGCAGCTGCCCTGGCGACCCGGACTGCTGCAGAGAACATTATAATGAAGATCAGCCTGAAGGGACAACATCCTCTTGAAGATTATCTGTCGATTATTTGAAGCAGTGTTGAGACATGAAAAGAGGCTGTGTGAGTGTGTCTCCATGAGTGTGTAGAGTTGTGTGTCCCAGATGAAAGATAAACAGGGGACCTTCTCCTTGGGATTATATTCCAGGTTGGTTTGGCCTCATCTCTGTGGATTATGTTGATAAAAAAACATTCTTGTATTATATTTTTGTGCTTATTGTATTAATACTCTCAGGCAGTTCCCAGAAAAAGCTCCGTCCCCTGCCTGCTCTAAGGTAATCTTCTTGCACTTGAGCTTTTAAAATGTTTTGGGGGGAGGTTGGCCGTATGCAATACACTTTCTCTAGACTCTTAAAGTTATATTTAACCATGATATTTCTGTGCAAGCTGTAAAATCTATAAATTTATTTCAATGTCGTGAAGTCTTTCCAAACAGAAACAATAATCACTACCACTAAAGTCTCCAAAAGATGCTTATTATTTAGTAAAATTGTTTTTAACTTCTCCCCAATTGATTTATAGATTTCCCAAAGTTGCACAGAATGTCTTCTTTTTCAGTTTTATTTGTGCAGATTTTACCACTACATCATCAATTTTGTACAATTGTATTGTTGTACTTACTATTACCTTAAGAAATCGATCCCTGGATTGCTCTAAACTTTACATCGGAATCTGTTATCGTGATTCAAAATTAACAATTTCCAGCAGTTGAAAGATTGAAACCATTTAGACTAAAATAAGAACAAATAAACAAAAATCTATTCAGGATCTTTTGCTCATTTGCAGTGCTGGGACTGAGTTAATGGTGCCGGAGAGATTACATTTCTACCTCTTCCTAAATGTTTTCAGGTTATCTAGGTTCTAGATTTGCTTTTCATGGCTTCTCTCAGGATGCTCAAACTTTTTCTGGATCCTAAATGGTGAGCTCATTCAGGAAGGTAAGTCTAGTCTGTTTGGCTTGCAGAAAAAGAGCAGCGTTTACCAAAGTTCCTATGCAAAACACACATGGTCAAGGGGGGGGACAGACCTCTGCAAAGTCTGTACAACATTTACTGTCTAGGTTATGGTCTTGTTAGTCTAGCTAAGACAAAAACTGCAATATTCCTCCTGAATCAGAGGTTCAGCCATCTCTCCAGAGGTGATTCTAGATGAGCTGTAAAGATCAGACTCTGTGCTCTAAAACAGAAATTACCAATCTGGTCCACCAATGGAGAGACATTGTCTTGGACTTCCTCCTGTTGCACTCGTGAGCTAACGGAGCTTTTTAACAAAATCCAAAGACATCCAAGTTCAATCTCCTTTTTTGTGTCTTAAAAAAACACAATATCATGGATCTTTCCCCTTGTCTTACAGGCTATTTCATGTTGTTTAAAGGCTATTTGAATTTAACCTTGTACACATCAGACATGCAGCTAAATTGAAAGATAACTGCACAGAGCAGATTTTACATGATACACATTCCAGATTAAGGACAGATCTCCTTTCATTGGTTTTGTGACCATAAATTTCTCAATTCATGCTGGCTGTCAAAGCAAGGAGATGTTAGTAAACTGGCAGTCTGTGCTTGAAGGACTTCTTTTAGCTTTTAAGTGAAACTATTCCCTCTTTGTAAACACTGCTAACATCATTCAAAAGATTAGTGGGACAAAAGAACAATTTGAGGTACAGACATGATTCCTTTTTATTTACTTTATGATTTATTCGAATTTCTGATTCTGATTCTTTTACATCTCACTGTACAATTGTTTGAACACATAATAAACAAATGAGTGGCTTGGTGCAGAGGTACGGCAGTAGACCTCTAATTGGAAGATTTAGGGTTGGTTCCCACCTTACCCGCTCATGTGTCGAAGTGTCGGTGGACAAGAGGCTGAACTCTACTTTGCTTCTGGTGGTTATAGGTTGGTGCCAGTTTTAGATTGCAGAGTCGCTCTCTGCGTGTGAATGTGTGTGTGAATGGGACTCTGAAGCGCCTCTGGGCCATTAAGGAAGGTAGTAAAGTGCTGTATAAGTATATAATAGGTTTATATAATAGGTAAATAAACTAGTAAAAGGTAGTAGGCTTATCCACTCCAGGATACTTTTATTAGACAGATCTATGGAAACTGGTTGAGACGCTCCTTGATTTAAGCAGCATTTTTTGAGGAAAACAAAAAAAGCAAACTGAAATGCGTTTGTGAACCTGCACTGGAAAAATAACTGCATCCACTGCCACCAGGTTTAATTAGCATTTGGGCTCAAGAAACAACTCTACTGTCCTTAACAGTCAAATACACACTTTTTTTTTAATGGATGATTCGTTTGAGTCAGAAATTTTTTAACATCCGGGTTTTAGAATGTCCTTCAGAAAAAAACAAATTCCAAAATCAAAATCATACCATTGTGATAAAAGGTGAACAAAAATCACCCAGAAACTGCTAACTAGATTTTTTTTTCTTTTATTTTTTACCATTTTCTGTAATTATTTAACATTCAAAAGATATATAGCTCAATTAACACAACAAACATTTTAAACATTTATTTGAATGAAATACAAGTTTTTCTTTTTTCAGAGGCCTTACCTTTTTATATATATATATATATAAATATAAGGAGAGGTCTCTGAAGTGGAGTTTTCAAAACACTCCCATCATACCACAGATGGGGTCAACACCACCACACTACCAATTTAAACAGTTCTGTTAGAGCACCACTTTGCTCTCCTGAGGCGTTTAACAGGTTTAACCAAAAATACTTTGCTGCAGATAGTCATGTGCTGCCAAACATGTGTTCAGTTCAGTTCAAGATATGTCAATCTTTATTGATCCTAGATGCTAAGAAAAAAATATGCTGGCATTGTTCTTTCTGTCATACCAATGGAGAGGAAAATTTGTCTCTTTAATAAATGTTTAATCTCACTGGGACTGCATGGTTGTAGCTTTTTAAATTGAGACTTTTTTGGTATTTTATTTCCTTTTACCTTGTGAAGTCCTTTGTAACGTGTATCTCTTCTGTCTCACAAATTAATGGAATTGACGTACCATGGATTAAGCATTTTAGCAAAATACATTGTACATTTGAAATTAATACCTTTTTCATTGGGAAACTTTTCTTCCCAAATAATATTCAGCACATTTTCAGTAGTCTTACTATACTATACTATTACTAACTGTTCAGAATCTGATAAATAAACATGTCTCTAATGCAAAAGAAGAAAATATCATCTGTTTTATGATTAGTTGGTGTTTTTTATGACAGATAGAAACAATTTATTGTATTTTAAGAACGGGGGCTTTAACATTTCGATTCTTGAACTAAATAAAGCTTTTATATTATATTTAATTTCATATTTTTTGCTCAAGATAACTTTCTGGGAATAAAATTTTTACCTTTTACTTTTTAACAAAGCCACACAACCTCAAGGTTTGGTGAGATTACTCATTTCATGCAACTTCTACTTCATTTTCCCTCAACAGGGCTACATGAATCAGTGTGTTCTCCCTCAAACTCAGACACAGACAAGCACACAACTGTGTTCTCTGTCTCTCAAAGCCCAAAGCCCAACAATCCAGTTGAGTCTGTACAACTTCCTTCTGTTCTCAAACGAAAAGCCTAAAGCCAACAGATGCCTTTTTGCTATCATCGCCAGTTATCACTCTTAACCGCCTCGGATAAGAGTTTACTTTCTGACCCAGATGTTAAAGAGTTCAATTCATCAGATGCAGTAGAAGAGCTAACAGGGAGGTAAAACGATGAGTGAGCCTCGAAAATGCCCTTAGGCTCCAGAGAAGAGACAGAATATGCCTTTTTTTTCTGAGGCCAGTGTTGTTTCTAAAGCGGCGTTAGCGCAGTAAGGAGCTCAGCGTCTAAAGAGGCTTTGGTGCAGGCGGAAAGATGGGCCATATTACAGCGAGGCTAGAAGCCTGCTTGATTAATGGGCCAGGATAATCACCTCATCAAATCACTCTCACTTATTAAATCTTGTTTAATATCGTAATGAGGACCCTCCCGAGCTGCCCTGGTAAATTCCCCTCTCTGTCTGCAGCTATGAGTTGCTTTTCCTGCCATTTTGCCTCACGCTTTCTTTTATTTTTTACTTTTTTTTGCAACTTTCTGTCCTGAAAGTATAAAAAATACTTAAGTATGTTTGTTTCTTGTTTTCCACATGTTTTAATAGGTGCTAGATGGCAAAAGACCATACTAAAACTACTCTTAATTTGCTGTGACTTGTGATGGATGATGTCCTGGGCCATAAGATTGTAAATCACTCCATGCCTGGGTCAGAACCCGCAAGAACACTGATGCCAGCTCCCAAGGCTCTGGTACGGCTGAGTTTATTGAAACACTTAAGGTGAGGTAATATCGCTGCTGTCTCCTCCTGCATGATTTGTGATCTGCAGCCGGACAGCAGACGCTTTTGCATTAATCTGTGTGAGGTTTCAGGGATGAACTCGCATCGCTTTCCAATAACCTCCAGACTCATAGACATGTCTCCAAAGAAAACAGTATGGCAGCATCTTGATGACACTGCTCGATACTGGTAACACGGTTTTCACTGAAAGGTATGAAGGGCTGCCTTCTTGTAGTCTTTGAATTGCTCTCTCTCATCTCCGAGTTGTACCAAATTCGCTGTTGTCTGGGAAAGCAGGCAGGCGGCAACTGGCTCAAGGTGACCAGTTTAAGCTTAAGAGGAGGGTTGTGGCTGCATCTTCCCCCTGAGTGCTTTCCATTTTTTGCCTTTATTGTTGGGGAGCAGCTGTTGTGTACCTGGAGCCCATGAGTGGCGCCTATGCTGGGTATCTTGGCAGCCAGGCTCTGTGGGCTTTGGATACCAGAGTGAATCAATTCTTAAAGATGACTGTCTGCATGCTGTGTCACATGGACAGACCCAGAGTGAAAGGCTTAGGGGGCTCTGGAGCTGGAATGCTCTTTGATGGAAGAGCTAGAGAATGAGGAGGGAGGGAGGAAAGGAAAATATTAGAGGGGGTTATGGTCCTTTTGTTGTGCCAAGGAATGCCCTTGCCGTAGATTGAGGGGTATTGTTTTTATGTCCGTGAACTCTTTTGGAGTTCGAGGGTGAAGGACAAGCAAAGGTGATGAAGGTTTTCATCTCTACCTCTAGAAGCACGGACGTCCGGTCCTTATTGTTGTAGGGAAACAATCTGGAAGAGTCAAAGTTGCTCCAGAGCGTAAATCAGCATCGGGCATTCTGAGAAAACGTACATTCGAATGAAATATGTGGTTAAAACCAAACTGTAAGGAGTTTGCCATGAGCTGACCATGATGCTAATGACCAATTTGATTTTTGAGTCCAACTTGTCCACTAAGAAACTAGAGAAAGGCAAGACTGTAAAGAATGAAAGGAGATTTATTATTATTATTTTTACATCAGCAAACAGACGCACTCCAATGCAAGTTTTTGGTGTTGACATGCTCTTGTGGCATTTTTCTCATGATAGAAGAGAAACATGAAGAAAATTATAATAAAAATTGCATTAATGAGTGTTTCTTTATTCAAATCGTGGTGAAAAAATGCCGAAAGATAAATTTGTTGTTTTGCTTACCAACTGCAGTTGGCGGGCAATAAGCTCCCAGTTCTGCTCCATTCCCCTTGCAGAAAAATAGATCCATGTACGTCTTTGTTTTTCTTCGTTTGAGCTGGCATCTGGCTGAAAACTGTATGGCTGGATAGCTCCAATATTACTCAGCATTTTTTGTTGCACCACTCATGTTAGGTTGGAGTTGTGAAGGGCTGTAAGCTAGCAGGAGAGAATGTAAACAAAGGGATGATGGGAAATGAGGGCAGGCTTATCCGCCCACAACTCAGAGGTGAATTTCTGATGAACTCCTGCCACTCTGCAGAAACTGTTTTAGAAAACAACATGATTGATTTTAGCTAAAAACAGCTTAATTTGAATTAAAAGACCACTAGGAATGTTTTTAAAATTGCTAAAAAGATGATTGGAGTGAGATTTAAGTGTTTTCTAGCTCTTTCTTTTATGCAGACCCACCTCCGGTCACTCTGTTTTTCTTAGCTTAGCTGAAAATGATCTTTCTGTTGCTGGAGGAAAACTGTGTGACAAGGTTAAGGATGAGACAAATTTGCTATCTGCTTTGAGCGGTCGTTGTAGTAACATTGTCTTTTTTTTGATGAGACGGCCTCGTGGTCATCCGTGTCCGTATCTATTTCATGACAAATGAAATACCACCGGCCCTGGCCGGAGACAATGGTTTGTTTGGTTTGCTGGAGGCTGCGATGGTGTAGCCATGTGTGTATATGTGTGTTGGAGGATGACAGGGGGGCTAAGACTGGCTTCCAACCTCTGCAGCTGTCCCGGTTGTCACTCCTTGTCTTAAGGCTCACTCCTGGCTCAATGCTCCAGTCCACGGATCAAGGGGATGTGTGCTGGGTAATGATTGTGTGTGTGCGCACATGTAAGCCAGGCCCCAAGAGATGCAACGATGTGATTCTCTGTGCTCAGCAGCGTCTGAAAAATGGCTCCAGACACAAAAGGCAAGTTGAACTGTGTTAAGACCTCTTCAGTGTTGAGCAGACCTCAGGCATGAGGTCATCAGCCTTGGTTTAGCAGCCTTTGTCGTGTTGCATGATTGACAGCAAGGGTGGCTATCGAAGACAATTGTGGGATCAGTTGCAGCTATGGATGTCACTCAATATACAACACGTGTCAAATAAAAAGCACATGCGTTGATTGACCAAATTTAGTGTGGAAATGTAATTTTCCGATAGCAGCACAGCCCATGTGGGATAAACACAAGACACCTGCACGTGTGCTGGGCCTGGCCGCCCCCCTGTTCTGGTCTGTGCGTCTCACCTTAATATGAATTACTGTCTGTGAATCTTTTAATCTGTGTTAATAACAGGTGATAAATTTTAAAGCAGGGCTAATATTCCACGGTCATGTGTATGTCATACAAAGAAAAAGACAAATCTCCTCCCACCCCTTTCCCTCTCTGGCCCTTATGTCTCAGAGATTAGCCTTTGCTCAAACACCTCCTGTTCATCTAAGTAATTAAAACATTAGAATTACTGGATTATAAACTGCTTTCCATTTAATCCAGCACTCGCAACTCGCCAAATGGGTCAAAAAGAAATATAATGGGCCTCTGTGATTTCTGATTCAGGGATCTGGAAGGGGCAAAGGATGCCAATAATGGCTATTAAAAGAGATGGTTTTTTTATTTGTGTGTCTGTGTGTGCTTGTGTGTGTGCGCGCAAGAGAGAGAGGGACAGAAAGAGAGATGGAAAAAGAGACAGGGCTCCCAGACTGGCTTTGCCCTGAGTGCCATCTGTCTTGGACCCACTAGACCCAGTTTTGACTGGAAGATGCCAAACAAGTTGATTTTTTTTCTCACACTGCTATGAATGCTCATACACATCCTAAAAACTAATTCAAACATATATGAAGACATCAACAAGTATTTTATCCAACTCATTGGAAGTTTTTTCAAATTTCCAGTCTTAAAACATGGAGTTTTTTGGATCAGTGAGAAGCAAAAGTACCTTTTAGTGATCAAAACACTTCAAAACACACATTTATAAACTGGCAAACCAGACAAAATAAAAAGACCCACTCCAATAAAAATCAGGTTTTTAACATGTTTGTTGTGGTGCTTTTCTCATATGGACGACATATTTACAGAAAATTAATCTTAAAATTGTGTTTTTGGGCATTTCTTAATTCAATTTGTTGTGAATCCGGAGCAGATGAAAAAAATACAGTTTGGAAAAGCCTGTAGCTGTGACGTAGGGGGGGTCAGGGGGCCACATGGTCAGGGGGCCCCAGGGTCTATGCTCCACTTCATTCCAATGCATCCACTTGCTGTCTAATCTGGCATTTGGTTCAGAACTGTACGGCTGGATTGCTCCGATATTGCTCACCATTTTTGTTGCACCGCTAATGTCAGCTTGGGGTTGTGAGGTGCTGTAAACTAGCAGAAGACGGTGTAAACAAAGAGATGATGGGAAATGAGGAGGGGCTACTCCTCCGTCCGCATTTCAGAGGCGAATTTCTGCTGAACTCCTGGCGCTCTGCAGAAACTTTTTCCTAATAAAAGACACGTTTGTTTATTTTGGCTAAAAACAGCATAACCCTTATTTAAAGACCAAAAACACTTCAAAATTGATCGGAGTGAAACTGTAACTCATGTTTGATTAAAACTACATGAACATCTATGAATGAATATTTACATTTCCTTTTGTTTTTCAAACTTTAGCTTCAAGATATCTGTCAGTCTTGTTTATCATTTGAGTTGAGGCCTCCCCCAGCACGAATTCTCTCACATTCACAAACCTTCACTTTCATTCATTTTTGAGGGAGTTCTCTCCTTCTCGCTTCGCCCCCTCGGAAATTTCTTGGCAGTCAAAATGAAGGTGCGCTGTGGGGATTTACAACTATTGTCTTTTTCACCTATACTGTCTGTTTTTATTTTGAGATTCAGTTTTGGCTGATGCTTTTTTTTTGGGTGGGGATTTTACAGTCCAAATAGGAAGCTGACCTTTTTTTTTTGTTTTTGTTTATTTTCCTTTAAATTTACCCCAGGGAAAACTCAAAGCAGATTACTGAATCACTTCATAAAGGTATGATTAAATCTGCAACTTTGAAGATATGATTTGTTTTGTCTTACTCGGAAAAAAACAAGATTTATTTCTAAAAATTAGAGTATTTTGTTATGAAGTTTGTAGATTTGAGAGTTTTGGTAGTAAAAACCAATCACATTTCTCTAATTTCTTATATTAACTTAATACACTTTTATGCCCAAAAAGCAGGTCAAAATGACTAATCTTGGAAAAAAATGTGTTATTTAAATGTTCATAGTTTTTTACTGGCATTATTTTGCAAGATAAAGTGAAAATTTGCAATAACGACTTTCTCAGTGAAACGTTTAAATCTTTCTTGTTTGTATAAACCAGTTTACCGGTAAGTTGGTTTAAAGAAGTAGACAAATTGTTTATTTTTAACTTTCCTTTGAGACAACTTTGTATCTTTTGTTTTAGTTTTGATATGAGACCTCACTGAGTATTAATATATTTTGTTTGGAAAATCCAAAATATTGAAGCTGCAGGAAAATGATTCATTTTTTGTCTTTCATTTATTAGCCATTTTGTTTCCTGCAACTACAGCTTGTTTTCTTCACACCTGGTTGACGGTAATCGCTCCACCTGCTTCTTGTTTCTAGTTAGATCCTCCGTATATATAAGCTCATGGTTCCTTTGGCTCTTCTTGTCAATTTTCTGTTAAAAAACGAACTTTAGCCTTGCATGTTTGCTTTAAGTGTTTTTGGGTAAAAAACAAAATCAATGTCCAAACGTCAAAAGCCCAAATTCTCTCCCTACCCCTGAACTACTAAAAAACTATATAGTGCGGCATTATCGCCTCATGGATTTTAAAAGAAATCAAGACACCATGCACTACTTTATTTATTTATTTTTTAAACAGCAAATAAGACATCACAGATTTCCTAAAGAAAAAACGTCATAAACATGAAAATTTTACGAAGACTATTATTTATTATGTTCTGAAGTTGAAAATTTTGATGGAATATAAACGATAAATAAAAAAAGTTTTTCACACAAAAAAATCGTTCAAACGCAATGCATTGTGGTCTATATACGACAATCTAGTGAGCATCGATGAACACTTTTTTTTGCAGAAATGTCTATGAAACTTCTATCACACTGGATTTTGGGTGTTGTATTTTTGGACAGCTGTATAAAATGGCAAACGCACTATATAGTGAACTTTTCTCAAATAAAAATGAAATTTGGCTCTTTTACAAGCAGAGCTCCCACTTATGACCAATGGTTTAGATTTTTGAGAATAATTTTAGTCTAATTAATAAAATGTACATCTTTAAAAGCAAAAGAGTGAGGCTGCAACTCTGAGATGGGAAGCATCAGTATCTTCATGGAGACTTCACTGTTCCTGTGTCTTTCAGCTTGTTTTATGGGGTGTAGGTTTTTTGTGCGTGTGTCCTTTATGATTTGTGTTCCTCTCAACAAGGGGTCCAAGTTGACACAGTGACAGTTCCTCGCAGAACGACAGAGGGGCCTCGCCATCCAACAACAGAGGCTTTGTTGCTCTGCTCCTCTTGGCTTGTTACGGACTTCTTTCTTCCTCTCTTTTCGCTTGCTTTCTCTCCCTTTTTTAGTGAGCCCATTTTCTTGTCTGAAGTCTTAATTTGGAGCGCTGGCCAGAGGGGAGAGTGGGACCAAAGGAGGGAAGAACGGGGAAAAGAGGAGTGGTGATTGCTGCAGACGGATGGCCCTTTGTTGCTTCTTTCCCAGGCTCCTCTCTTGAGCCTCCGAGGTTCCAATTGTGTTGGAGCCTTCTAGCAGGAGTGGCGGAAAGAAAGGGAGGAGAAAAAGGGCAAACTATCCCTCCAACTGGATTTTTACAGAGAAAAAATGTTAAAACATAAGTGAAATGATGGGGAAGCGAGAGAAACCGAGCAGAAATGAAAGATCCACAAATGAGAAGAACAAGGGTCAACATTGATCAGAGCAGCTGTGATGCAGACTGACCACTAGGTGTCCCATTAGGGAAAAAAATCCCTCAATTAAAGTCCCATTCTGATCATATTTTGATTTATTTTACCTTTGTGCTATCCTAGGCACTTTAACGTTGGGTCATCAAGACCCACTAGACAGTGCGCTGAACCTTTTTTCTTCAATGATTTGTGATCTTCACTAGTTTCCATGGATTACATGAAATCTTTCCACCTTTATCCACCTTTGTCATGGTAGGTAGAACACGTCAAGGTAAGGGTGGGGTCATCTAAGATAGCACAAGGGTTACAAACATTTCCAGAGATCTTTTAATGATGCAGTTTTTGACCAAACCCGTGTCATTTCTAGGACAGAGTTTTTGCAGAGTTGCATCAGAAATTTACCTCTGAGTTGTGGGCAGGACTACTGGCATGGAGTAAGCCTGCTCTCATCTCCCATCATTTTCAACCTAACATCACCAGTGCAACAAAAATCCAGCCGTCCAGTTTTGAGTTTTGTCCACAGGTGGATGCATCAGAATGACACGGCACGAGGAACGAAGCTTGTGGCCTGCTGATTTTAGCCCTGATGTCATCGCTGCATGGCTTTTTTGGACCGCATTTCTTCATCTGCTCTTAATTGATTAAAGAAATACTAAAAAACACAATTTAAGATTATTTTATGTCCTCTATCATCAGAAAAAGGCCAGAAAAACATATTAGATACACCAAAAATACTATTTTCATTGGAGTTGGTTTTTAAGATGCAAAATAATTGGTTTTTCAGCTAGAATAGAAGATGCCTGCACATCCTCTAAAGTTCTCACCAGTCAAAATGTGGGAAAGACACATTAAATTTCAGGTTGTATTCTTATTTAAACACATCCTCATTGACTTCTGTAACTGTGTGCAGATATTCACTAAAAACTTTTCTGCTTTAGGCTGGTTTGTTGTTCATTTGAGAGAAAAACATAATAGAAAAAAAACAAAGTGATCTTAAATCGAAAATGTTCTTGAACCTGACTGTGCGATAACGGAGGGAGGAGGGACTTGGAGAGGGACCTTGGGGACCGTGTCAACGTTTTGTGTGCCGGAGCGAGGACAAGCATTGGGCAAACATTGGGAAAGGCTGGCAGCCTTTGAGATAGTGGGCCGTTGATCTAAGACTGAGGAGCTAAAGTCCACTATCTCCTGTGTGATACAGCAGCCAAGGTCCTGCTGACATGCAGAACAAACATGGATACCTGAAGACAATGACCTTTGAACCCGCAGTGGGAGGGATGGAAAAATAGAAAGTGGTGAAAGTGACTCAGGCGACTTCCTCCCTGCTGGCCAGAAATGAATCAGGTGGAATGATTGTAAGTACATGGGTCGTTGTACATAAAACACACACATCTTGTAGGAAGCACAGATGTGGTTGTGTGCCTGTGTGTGTGTTTGTGTCTGACGGAGGAAGCGGGAGAGTGAGTCTTCAGATGTAGCGACAGATGGTATTTGATTACCGAGCAGACGGTCGGTGTTGTTCAAAGATGCTGCCTCAGCCCAACCTAAGGAGCTGTAGCCTCCGGTGAAGGCGAGTGGAGGGAGGCGGGCAGAGGATGGGAGGGAAAAAAGAAACACAGGAGAGGGAAGAAAAAAAAGAATAAAAGCGAGCAAGAAAGACACAAAAGAAGTAACTCCGAAAATGAACATCAAAGCAGAAAGGAGTGAAATGCAGCAATGTAGGAACAAAGAAGAATGGAGGAATGAGCCGGTGTGCTGGGAAGTACAGCAGAGGTCATAATGAGAAAACAAAAACTACATCAAAACACTTTTTTTCCCTTTAAATTGTGTTTTTTTTTCCACATTTCAGCTGCAAAAATATTTGTTTTTCCCTATAACTGATCATTTTGTCTATTTACAGAACAACCTTCAACCACAGAATCCAATGTAAGCGGATGAAGTAATTGATTCACAATTTTACTTTCTTGATTTTTTTTTTTAAATTCTAACACACCACCTATAGACATTCACGATCAAGTAAAAAAATGTTTTTTTAAGAACAAAAAAAGATAACTACTGCCAATAAAACTGCTTATTTATAATTTGGCTGAACAAAATCCATTGCAATTTAAAAGAAAAACAGTTAAAGAATAGATTTGAAAAACTTTGTGTGAAAACTTTTTCTCCTTACAAACAAAAAGCCATCATAAATGAACCACAAACAAGATTTTTTCACTCTTTTTCATTTTTATTTCCTTTTTTAGTCGTTTTGCAGAAGCTTGCATATATACCGCACATACATTCAGTTCATAGAGGGTAAAGGCACGTAAGGCAGTTTGACTACTGGTTGTTTGTGGGCTGGGCCAAAGCAATATAGAGGGAAAAAATAAGAAAAAAAATACAGAACATCTTTTCCCAACTGGCTCCAATTCGCCCTACGCCCTTTTCTGCAACTGTTCAGGTCCACTTAGCTGCCGAGATTCCCATTCACCATTTCTGTCAAACAGGTGATTCCTAAGTCAGATTTAACAGGATTAGGACGAAATCATTTAAGTTTTGAATCCATAACAGCCTTCCTTGTATAAGAAAAAAAAACATTAAATAAATTAGGATAAATTAAACCAATAAATTACACAAAATCTGCAAGACAAATAGACACCAGTAACAAAAAAACAAAAAAGCAGCCATGTCAAGAGTTTTATTTTACAATTTGAAACGATTCACACTCAATCATGGCTGTTCCAGTTGGAATTACTGCACTAGAATTGAATAATAATGTCATACGAAAAGCATCAACGAAACACTATTTACAGAACATATTGCTAAGTTATACAAAGGCAGTATTTATCACTGAAAGTCCTCATCGTTGCTATTTACAATGACAGAGGAGCAATGCCATAACAATAATAGTTAGAAAAGGAATTAAAACTATCAGCACGGAGAAACAAAACCCTCTTCCAAACGGGTCAAAAAACAGATCAGAGGAAATGATCACAACGCACACACCAAACACATGTTGCCAACGCTTAATGAGAATCATTTACATGTCAGGATGGTTCTCCCAGGGGTGGGGGAGGAGCCACAGTGTTGAGAATTGTGTCACACTCTGGTTCACAGGTTCTCATAATCGGTCTTTTCTCTCACACAGACGCTCAGTCATACACAGCACATGTACACACAAGCACAAGTGATGCAAAGCTCACAAAAACACTTTCTGAAAAAAAAAAAAAGCTTCGTTTTCATCTCCTTTACATGGTTTCTTTCCATGGCACTCATCTTCTGATGACAACAAATTCCCTAGTTTTTCTCAGAGAAAACAGATTTAGATTAAACTTTTGACAAAGTGGAGACCCCAGTGGTGCCAGCAGGTCATCGCTGCATCACTCAGTCAGAAAAGCTAAAGGAAAGGATGCTGGTGCAACTTCAAGGGCACTGCCGAGGGGAGACAGGCTCCCGTTAAAAGCATGGCAAGGGAAGAAAAAAGCCTCTTCACTGTGCGGTTCGGAAGAGTCCACACTTCAAGTCCACTTGCAGAGTGGTTTAGTCTGTCTTTTTCCTTACAAACCCTTCCTCTTCATCCCCTCGCACACACACTGATTTTTTTTTTTTTAAGTACAGCCATGCTCCATTTCATTCAGACTTATGTACAGTTTCCACAACATTTCTTCAAACTTTAAAAATGTATTCCAAGTTTCATTTATTTTCACTTATTTCACACAATACAAGACACAAAAAGGAAGAAAAAAGTAAGAAAACTGGTCATAAAACCTGCAAAACCAATTTCTTTAAATATATTGACTCGTTCAGGGCAGGTTTTGGAAGAAAAAAACCGCTTAAAATACCCTCTGGATTTGTTTTATGAAACTGTATCTAACGGTGCTTTTCAAACACTCCCCAACTGAAATATATATGTATATATATTTATATATTTATATTTTGTTTTTTCAATAGATTTATATTGTACAGTTATACAAAAAAAGTGTGTATGTTTTTCAGCATTATCACTCTGAATATCAAACTGCTTCAGAAAAAGTATTTGCAATACAGTAGGGTTTCTTTTTTTTCATTTGCTCATCCGTTTTTTCTGAATGGGTCTTTTTGCACACAGAAGCTCTTTTACTTCAGGGTGGAGTTGCAGGAGGACACTGAGGGTGGCAGTGGGAATGATCAAATCTGAACATCAGATCAAAGTGTCCTTTCTCCTTTTGTCTGCCGTGCCTTAGAGCCCACGACTGGAGCTTTGAGACTCAGACGTTTTGGGCCTAGCCCATCCTTAATTGAGAAACATATCCGGGTCGCTCTCTCAGGGCTCCTGACTTTAAGAAGAACACCATCTGGGGAAGTGAAGGAGGGGGACATAATGAAGGGAGTAGCTCCCTGTCTTTCTCTGCCGTCTTTTGTCGAGTGCTTTGTGTCGCTTAGACGAGTCAGCAGGTGAAGCTACCTGGCTCCTTTGATCTTTTGTGACACGAGCTGACAATATGGGAACTGAAGTTGCCAAGGTGAGACATTGGAGCTTAAAAAAAGAGCAAATTCATAATGAAATGTTATTCTGAAATAATTCTTTAGAATCTTAGGAGCCTTTAAGGCTGGATACAAATGTGTGCAGCTTTAAAATATTCCCACTTTGGGTGGGAATAGCCGCCGGGGTGAGACAAGAGACGAAGAAGAAGCCTTCAGGTGTGCTCTTTGTAACTCTAAAAGCTTCTCTGGGGGAGGGACTCACCTCTGACCTTCAGTTGCCACTTTGGGGGAATATGAAGATGAGAAAAGTGTCTGTGCTTTCATGAGGAAAGCAGTGACGTTTTCAGTCATTTGCAGTTAAATATCCATTGCTTCTTCAATTTTGTCCTTTGAACTGCACCAGACATATTCAAGTATGGATACAACTTTGTCAATTCACCCTGTGCTGCAGGTTTTTCACAATAAAAGTCTGGAAAGGTGGCCTTCCTTCATATCTGTCCTTTTTTAAAATGTGCTTCTGATCCTGAACATAGAAATAGTGGGATATTTCATGAAGCAGACAGAAGTGGAACTCCTTCAGAAATGTTCTTCTCTTCTATAAATATAACGCTTGAAAGTAAAGTTTTCCACTGCAGGGACAAAGAAGCTCACTATATTGGTATTTTACCAAAATATCAATTCAGAAGTCCCACCTCAAACCCAAACAAGCAAAAAAAAAGAGAAAAAAAAACAGTTTTCCTCAAAGACAACCTTTATCAAGTGTAAGGATAATGACGGGGAATGAAGAGGAAAAGTTTCAGAACCCAAAACCCTTTGGAATAATATCAATAGCAATAATTTATTTTTCTGCAGTGGCATCAGAGGACAAACAAATCTTGAAGGGCCAATCTTCAGCAAAAGTAGTCATAACAAATACTAATCATAAACAACAAGAATAAGGATCAAAATAATAGTGTACAACCCATAAACACAATGTCCTTCTCGCAGGTAAAACACACTTCAAAAAAATCATTTCAAACTGGTCCAAGTCCCAAAGACCAGACCTGACCAGAACCACAAATCCAGTTTTAACCTCATTAGATTTTTGCTTGTGTGTGCTTTTGTGTGTTGGTTCTGTTAGGTACTGTAGCACAGTCTGTCAGGGACCCTCCCAGAACTGGGGTACAGTCCCACATCTACAGTTTTTCCGGGAACCCTGCCTGGGGTTTCCCTCCACTCTTCCAGGTAATGTTGATCAGGTCACAACTGAGTTTACTTGCTCCAAAGAACTTCAAGGATCTGAGTCACTTTCAATTCAGAATCACAGAAAAACAAAACATACTGTCATAATTATAGAACAACAACACAATAACTACGTCATTTAGGAACTGCCAAAGAGGCTTCAGATTGGGAATGCTACTCCAAAACCTCCATACATTAAAAAAATAAAAAACCAAAAAGTTAAGTTATCCTATGGAAATGGATAAAACAAAAGAAAACTCAGGTGGGTGAGCAGGGAGGAGAAGGAGGAGCAAGTTACTCATGTAGAAGCTCTTGAAGACAGTTGGGGGACTTGAAGATCTCAGGAACTTCGCTGTCCAGTTTGCAGATGACCTTATAGATGGCCTTCTTCCAAGATGGGTCCACGTCTTTGCCGGCCACAATGGCGTTGAAGAATTCTCGCAGGGTAATCTCCGCCACCTCCAGGAAGCGATCTGGGACCTTCGTGAGCACAGAAACAAGAGTGGTGCATGAGCCAGGGAGAAACCTCAATGGTTTTCTTTGTCATCATTTCTTTCACTTTGTCATTCATGAAGACTCTTTAAATCACTGCTCCGTTGGACTTTATGGTTGCACTTTATGAAACTATATTGAGTGGATGTAAATCCATAAATCTCTGGTATCTTTGAACGTTTACTTCCAAAAAGCCAGCAGAGGTGTCAGCCTGAGAAAAGACACTTCTTGTGAATTAGCCGGTTTCTCACACCTCCCACTTCCCTCCCAGCTGCATGGCGCTTGTGACATGTTTATGAGTCCCGCTGCAAATCTATGACCAAACCAGAGAGCGGGGCTGACTGAAGAGCGACAGAGAGGTGCTGGCTAAAGAGGAAGTACTAAATGCTTTGGGAACAGGGAGACACGCCGCCTCTTTAGTGTCCCTGACAGCAGCGCTCACCGACACCATGGAGATGATTAGTCTGGCAAAGATCTGTGACACCTACCCTGAAGCCAACACTCTGTCACACACACGCTTATGCAGGCGCGAGCACACACACCGGAACACACACATCCTTGTGCCAAGGAGATGACACATTCTGCATGGTGACAGAGCTCTACATATTGCTCTCTGCACACACATACAAGCTTGCACAGTAGCCACCCTGCTGCATTTGGCTAAGTGTCTTTCTTCGAGTCAGAGCTCCTCGCCGCTGCAGCCTTCAGGGGTCACCTGCTTGGATAATGCTGACAGTCTCCCTGGATGCTCACACAAACACACGTTCATGCAGGAGCTGGCTGAGCCCCTGACGGTGCAAGCTCCACTCCACTCCTATCCTCCAGTGCCCTTCAGGTACTCATCAGGAGTGTTAGGACACAACAAGGTTAGCGGCCACAAAAACCATGAACACAAATAGGCACACACATGCAAGAATAATGGAAGATGAGTATTTAGAGGTTGTGTGGACACACAACCTCTAAATACTGAACCCCAGTCTGGTGCATCAGAAGCAGATTTATTTCATTGTTTGGGCGGCGTGAAGCTTCTGGAGAACTGGCACACTAACCCTGGCAGCTTCGTGCATCTGCTGCAGAGTGACTGAGTGCATGGGCACGCTCGTCCCTGTAGACTCTGCCGGCAGGCCGGAGGGGCACAGCGCTGGGTGCAGGGACTGCTGCAGTACTAAGAATATTCCTATGTGGAATTTCTCCTGACGTTTTGACTATAAAAGGACAGCAAAACGCTGACTGCAAGGAGAAAGCACTGTCAAGGAGAAAAGGGTATTGGTATTTCAGATCCTCTTGACTGCAGGGGGGGGGGGGGGGGGGTATGGTGAGAGAAGGAGGGGCTGAGAAGAGTCTAAGGAGAGTGTGGAACAACAGAGCAGAGTGAGTTATTCCTGTCCCACAAGCCTTTGTTTTGCCACTACAAGCAGGATGTGTATGTGCACGAGCTGCCTCATGACCAGCAGTGAGTCTTAACTGCCCATAACCCCCCACCCCTCCATCACGTCCCATTCTGTGTCCCCCACACATTCCCCCCTTCTTCATCATTCTCTCTGGGGTCAGCTGTTGGGCCTTTGTTCCAGAGGCATTGTGGGGGATTATCCAGTGTGGCCGTTCATGCGCTTGGCTGTCCGGTAAATGGGGCCAATCGCGTGGCTCACAATCCTTCATACATATTTCATAGGCCTTTGTAGCAACTTCTCAGCGGAGCCCAAAATGAAAAGGAAAGAGGGGAGGACGGAGGATTTTTTGCCGTGAGCGAATCGCGGAGTGAAAAAGAGAAGCGATCTTGGGGCGGGGGAAAGCAAACAAGGTGACTGAAAGTAGATCCACGCTGAGCAGAATGAATCTGAAACGGAAGTATTAGGCACACATAAGCTGCACTTTTCTTGATATCATGCTCCATATAGGACGGGCCATTGATCACTTCAGGAACTACGGGGTTTAAGAACTTGTCGATAAGTCTAGATCCAAGAAAATGCATTGGAATCATGCTTTTTCTTCTTCCTCCATTATGGTTCTGGTACTTCAGGTCATGTTGAAATCAGTTTTTTGTTTGCTATATGGCTGATAAATCCTAACTGCATTAAACAAGCTGTGCTTTGATAAAAACTCTCTGCCTGAACATCATGATTTCTTTTGAGAATGTGCAAGGAGGTCAGTGGAGGGCAGAGGATCCATGCTTTCCTGAAAAGGGAAATAGGAGTTGCTCTCATTCCTCGTAACACATATGAAAAAAGAACAGAGAAAAAAAAAACAGCTAAAGGATAAATCTGCGCTTCTTTAACCTTTGCAACTTGCTGTGTCTTGGATAAATACTAATCAAAAAGAAGGGATAAAAGTAAGACCACAACGAGGCAGTTAATCACTCCTTTTCACAGACTCCCCCTCCTCTAACTCTTCTCCCCATTCCCTCCATCTCTCCCACGACAGGTCGCTTTGAGACAGAAGGATAAGCTCTTTTTCAGAGAGAGGGAATCGGATTTCCTGCTTTTTGATGAGATAATAAAATATGACGGAGGACAATAGGAGCCTGTTGCCAGCTCGCTGGAAGCTATTCACCCCAGCAGCACTCCCCCTGTCTTAAGACTGCTCAGACAAACGTTTAAAAAGGTACCCAGAGGCCCCGAGCCTCAAGTAGAGGCTACTGTTACAAATACAAGTGTGAGAAATCCCTTCTCTATCAATGACTCGGAGTAGGCTGTTTGTTTGACCAGCGTGTTTCTCCCCTTTGCTTTTGGGAACTGTCCGGAGATGTATTGCACCTTCTATTTGTACAGTGTTAGCCAAACAGAGCAAGACCCTGGAAGATAAGGCTGTGTGTGTGCGCAAGTGAGTGTTCATGCTTGCAAGCTGTTGCCTTGAAGGATGAAATGCAGGGACACAACAGAAGCCCCCTCTCCAAGCCAGGTTAATTCCTAACCCTAACAAGCCTGGGAATACCAACACTCCCATCATTTGCTTTATGGTGAGATGGGCCGTGTTGGGATAGAACTTTTACGAAGATGTAGATATTGTGATAGCATGTTAAAAACAATACTATGAACTTTAGCACATCTGACGTTTTTAGTGAATCAAGTCAGTGCTTTCCGAACCTCAGTCACACACTCTCACACAGGTCCCCTGTGCCTCACGTATCTGCTTCAATCAATAATCTACAAAGACCTTGATAAGCTCTTGGTCCACGCTGTCACTTTAGGCAAACACAACCCCATGTCCCCTGTCTTCCTACCCCTCATTGCACTTGTCCCCACCAGACTGATAAGACCGTGCCACGGCCGAAGGGGCTAACCAACTGCAAAAAAAAAAAAAAAAAAACTTTTTTTTTTTAAGTGTGTCTTGAACGACGGCTTCCAAGACTGCTGGGACGGGAAAAGGGCCTCAAAGCTGAGCAAACATCAGGCACCCTCTGTTCACTGATGGCCTTGAGAACATGGAGCCTTGAAGGGCTGTCATGTACACATCTATATGTGTGCAAAGCTTGACCGGTGCCTCTGAAAGTGCTGCAGCATTAGTGTCACATGGGGCTCTTCTCAAGGTGCGCCTCCACTGGGTAAGTCAAGGGCAGGACAGGGTCAAAGACACGGATGAGGTCATTCTTCTTGCTTGAACCCCAACCTTGGACGCAACTTGAGAAATCCCAATATATCATATTACTGACAACTCCTTTCTTCACTTTCTGTTGCCCATTTCCTCCATAGAAATTGGTGGTTGTGGTAAGACTGCAATCTGTACACAAACCAGCTGCAAAGAGCAGCCGGTAATCCCTGCTCAGCCCTTGTTTGGAGACTTAGAAATTCATTGCCTAAGATTATGTGCTGGACACAAGCTGAGAGAAATGAATCTAAATGAAAGAGGGGGTCACGGAGTGCTGTAACAGGGCCTCCAGAGGTCAGGAAGTCAGCCCAGATTTGAGCGACGGAGCACGCAGGAGGCAGAAGGGAAAGAAAGAAGCGAGGGAGTCTGGAAGATAGGAGCAGGACATCTGGAGAGGAGGAGAGTAGAGGGGGAGGGAGAGGAAGAATGGGAGGGTAGGAGGACGGAGGGTGTGGGTGGGACGGGGAGCAAACAATAAAGGACAGAGTAAGGAGGCAGAAGGGGAAGATGGATGGATGGATGGAGGAAGATGTGATGCAAGGGCAAGTGAAGGGTCCGGATGGCAGGAGGAGAAAGGAAAAATAACAAACTGCAGATTGGACTGAGAGTTTGGCGTGGGGGGTAGGGGGTGGTGCCTTGACACATCTGCAGCTCTGATGCAGGTTGTGGTCATTTTGGCATGCGTCCCTTTGAAACGCTTCATTAGTCTCACACACACACACGGCAAGAGACCAAAATGGTCCAGAAATAATGACATAATCAGCAGCTGTGCCACAGCGCAAGCTGCCCCACACAAGGTGACCAGGGACAGAAGGAGGAGGGTGGGTGAGTGGGAGAGGGGCTGAAAAATCTAAGTGCACACTGGTGCGATGAGAGGAAGTGTTTGCGCGAGCGGGTTAGGATAAAAGCGAAGGGCTCACGCAGTTCTTTGTGTTTAAGTGATTACCTGCTACCTGCACTGCCTCGGGGTCTGACATAGGACAGGCACTTAATCAGCACTTGGAGTAAATCTCTACGTCTCGCATGCAGACATACACGCATGTCGGGTACATGTCTGTCAATATACAGCCAAGAACTGGAACGGATAAAATAAAGACAATTATGGCTCAATTACATCAAGAAAATTTATTATAAAGTATTTTGAGTTTCTCTGTGTGGTTCACTCAATGAAATAAAACTTTATTGTCTCAGTTTTTACATTATTATTAGTATTTGAGCGTGAAGCAAATGTGTATGTGCAATTTTAGTCTTCCAGGGGGGCGTGTGCACTGACTTTCTACAGCGAGTTATTTTGATCAATCTCATCAGACGGGAAAATTAAAAGAAAAAAAAAAAGCATCTCAATCTTGAAAAGTTTGGAAAACTTTTCCTGTTAAAGTTTGTTGTAAAGTGGATTCAGTTTGGTAAAGATGTTTAGATGTGGAAGAGCAGCTATAAATGTACAAAACTGATCATTTCAGAACAGGAAAATAAAAATTGAGCTAAATCACTGATATAAAGGCCGTCTGAGTGGAGGGTTTTTGTTGTTTACTGTTGATAAAATCCCTTTTGGCAAATAGTATTTTTGGCAGGTCTAAACCTAAATCTATACCAGCAGCTTTTCATCTCCCTCCCTCCATCTTTTAGTTCTTTTTGTCTTCAATCGTTCTTCAAAGGGGAACCCTAAAGCCGTTGAGGAACAACAGCACACCTGTGCAAGCGTGTGTGCTTTCATGTTTCCTCACACATGTTCAAGAAAAGGCCACGTTTTTCGTTTGCGCATCCCATGAAATGACTCTGACCTTTACCCCTCCAAAATTCCCTGAGGTCAAACCTCGGTCAAAGACAAACCCCTCTGACCCACACCTTGTGTGACGAGACGACCAAAAAAAAAAAGCAGAAATGAAGGAGTGGAGGACAGAAAGGCAAAAAGCAGCAGCAGCAGAAGGAGGTGGAGGAGGAGAAAACAGACATTAGCCTCGCTGGGTGGAGAACAAATGGAGCCCCAAGAGAGACGTGAAGAGGAGGAACGAGGGAAAGAGGGGGGGAAGGAGAGGTGAAGCACACAATGCTATGGGGCACGGCGGTTGGACAGACAGCATCTGCTCTCGGCTCTCTGTGGTTCTGGTAATGGATGGAGAGTTAGAGGGACACTGAGAGCAAGGAAAGGAGGGAAACAGAGGAAGGAAAAGTTAGGAAAGGAAGGGGGATAATAAAGGAGAACAGAGGAAGTTCTCCATCTACGCTGAGCAAACTCAAAACATGTCGATAAAAGCCCTTTGAAGAAGGTTATATGACAGATGAGAGTGACAGGGACTCATCTCATCAGGAGGAGAAAGAGGAGGAGTCAGCATGAGTGTAGTGGAAGACTACTCAATGCTCTTCACCTTTCGCATGGAGATCACAGGGATTTCCTCCTTAAATGCCAATATTTGTCTGTGGAAGTGGGAGGAGTGGTCTCTGACAGAGAAAACTTGGCCTGGTCTACTTTATGGAAATCTGAGAATTTCCCAGAGCTATCATAAAAACTGCCTCTTTCTGAAACTCCACCTCCCGTTTCTGTCTCTGCCGCCGTTACCAGGTCACACACATTCTTCTCTTATGAAAGAGGATGTGTGTTGTCATTGGGGTAGGGGGGGTTCAAAGACAGACCAAAAGGGGGGGTTTAGAGTAGAAAAAAAAGGACACCAAGCGAGAGTTTTCACTTGAGTCCTGAGATGAAAGCGCTCAAAGTCAAGGCTCTGAGAGGCCGGGTGTCCTCTCTGAAGACTTTGATGACGATGGACAGGGTGAATGAGAAACAGAGAGGAAAGGGAAGAGAGGCGATCAGGGATGGGGTAGGGAGAAGTGTGCGTAAGGGGGAGGGGGGGGTTGCTTAGAAAAGAAAAAAGTAGGGCCGGGGTCTAGATAATTAACGTCAAGCTCTTTAATTACTGCTGGTGTTCATTGTGCCAGAAGGAATGTGACAATTATGTCATTAAAAGTTCCTAATGGTGGGGAGGTGGGGGAAGAGATGCAAAAAAAAGGAGGGCAAGAGAGTGAAAAGATGGGGCAAACAGAAGGAAGAGAGGACGACACGAGGGAACGACGGGAGGAGGGAGATGAAAAAGAAAACGGGAGAAACAACTGCGACAAAAGAGAAGCTAGGAGGAAACTGGGGAGCGTATTAGGCCAGCACAGTGACAGAGCAGATTAGCATCAAACAAGAAAGGCCACAGACGTGTGTGTGTGTGTGTGTGTGTGGGTCTGTGAGTGTGCGATCACGGAAACAGAGGACATATTCATTGCAAAGACGCCACCAAGGTGGATGGAACTTTGATGATGCAGAATTTGGCAAAAGGAAAACTCGGTGTGTGTGTGTGTGAGTGTGTGTGTGTGGCTTGCTGAATCTGCGTAGGCTCCTGTTTCAAGTGGTGGAGCAGGCAGGTAGGGGAGGAAGAGGAGGAGGAGGTGGAGGAGAAAGGGGAGAGATCCACAGAAAAGGGCCTTGGGGGCATCCTGACACACATCAAGTACATTTCCATCTCCACATTACCTCTATGACTCACAAACACACACTCACACACACGTTTAAGATGGGAAAACATAACTGGTGTGTCCGCGCACACATGTTACACACCGCCATTCCCACACAAACATCGACCCACGCACCCGCGCTCACAAACACACACACAACCATAAATAACACCCACACTCACACCGGAGAGCCACACACAAACGCGGAGTCTTCGCTCGCACTAAGGCGGTTGGTTTGTCAGGGGGGGGTTAGAATTTGCATGGCTGGGCAAATTTTCCTTGTGCTTAACTCTAATCCACTCCTGTATCTCTCAGACACCTGCCCCGCAAGAAAAAAAAAAACCTTAACATGCAAAACACCTTCCCACCCTCCTCCATGGCTCCTCGGCCAACAGAAGACTTATTCACCTGGCCTCGCCGACTCTTTTCCTCTCTGTCTGTCTTCTTGCAAATTTTTACATTTATGTATGCAAATAAGCTGTTCCCCTTAAGCCTGTTTCAACAGTAACTTCCTCGTGCTCGGAGAAGAATGACAGTCTTGTTTGAAGGATAAGCATGAGGTTTGTGAGGGGAACAAGTGCTCACCTGTTTCTCCATCCTGAAGCCACTGAGCACAAAGGAAATGTAGCTGAGAAGAACTTACAATCATTTTAAAATGTAGTGTGAAACTCCTGCAGTCACGGCCGTCAATGCTTTACAGTTATATGGGATCAAAAAGCTGGAAACAAACTGCTGAAACTACCTTTAAAGATTTCCACTTCCAAAAAAGGCATCTATCCTTCAGTGTAGAATTAAAACTTCTTAAATTGTGCAAAAATAAGCTTTTATAGGGGTAAGAAAGTTTATCTTATGCACAATTCTGGTTTTCAAAGTACAGTTCTTCCTATTTAAAGATTTGTTTTTGTTTCAAAATGAAACAAAAGCTTTTATTGGGGCAACTAGACTTAATTAGACTCTAAAGTGTAATAAGCAGTACTGTTTGTGTAAGAAGATTCTTCTTTGACCTCAAAATAGCATAAATAAGGAAAGGAAAAAAAATTAAAATGACTTGTTTTATGGAAAAACAGAAATATCTGTTACGCATGGAACAGACACTAAACAGCTTTCCATTTCTTGCCATTAAACATGTAATTTATTTTGCATGTTAGATTTGTTGGAGTAAAGTGTTGGAATTTACATTTTTAAGAGGTGCAAGTGTGTGTAATCTCAATGTTTCAGTACGGGTCCCTCCTTAACAGACAGTTGGGTTTAGTGAGAATTTGCTTCTGTTTAACCTTTCAAGACCCAAGCTCCTGTTTGATATGTCTTATTTCCATGCACGTCAATTTTTAAGAGGTTAAATTGGTTGTGAGTGAGAAAATAAAACTTTTTTTTCTTTCATTGTCACTTCTCCTACCCTCCATTTGTATTTTATAACTCATACAAAACAAATATACAAAGCTATACTTTAGTATTCATTGTTTTTCTGTCAGTTACTATTGTTTTTGCACTTATCATTTGCTTTGCCCCAGTGGACCTTCAGCTGATGAAGACCTCACATACACAAGTGCATGCCAGAGTCTTTCAGAGCCTCCCTTAAGAGGCCAAAGATGGATGTGAGGAAGTTTGGGAGTGAGCACAGATCTGCCCCAGTGGACAAATAATGACAAAGAGACGGAAGGAACCGCACAGAGCGAGAGAGAAGCACTTTAAATGGGAGATCATGCAAAACTTTCACCGTTCACAAGGACACTTATGCAAACGGTCTCTTTTTCCATGCTTCCTTGCTGTTTCCTCCCTTCATCGCTCTCTTCTTTGTCTCAAAGCTCTCGCCCTCCATCCCCGATCTATCCATCTCCCTTCTCCCCTCTCCCCCTGTTTCTCTCCCCTTCCTCGCACTAAAACAGTAGGGCGCTTAACCTTGATAACAGTGAGATTTTTTTTCTCCTCAACCCCACACATACACACACACCGCCACACACACACAGGAGCAGGAGAAGTGCTTTGCCAGCATGCCAGGCCGGTCCAAGGGACGACTGTACCCTTCGAGGTGAACAGGACACCGGGAAATGCAGAAACAACAAAACACTCTCACACATAGAAATCCAGCTCACTCTTCCTTAACTGGAGCCTGTTAAAGGTCTTTTGTCAGCTGACATTGAAAGAAACACTTTACACACACACCCAATGCTACAAAAGAAGAAGTGTGAAAAATGAAATGCACTAAAGGTGAAGTTGCCTGTTGAGAATTTATGATTCCGACACAAATTAACTTCACACTACTGATTACGGGCGAAACATAAGGAAGTACCAACACACAGATGCGAAGAACTGTCAGGAGGAAACTGACACAAAAAAAGGAGAATAACAGAGGTGTTTGAAAACTTCTTCATTAGACAAGAGTTCCTCTTTGATTTGTGATGTTTACACAAAAACAAATTGTTCCTGTATTCCTCACATGATGCAAGACGATGCTTAAAACGTTTCTTTTTTGCTTTAACGTGTTGAAATCCAACTGCAGAAGAGTTACCTCAAAGTCGTTGGCCTTGTTGTAGTGCATGTTGAGGGCTCGGAAGAGCTCGCAGTCCCGGCTGACGCTCAACTCCTCTGCGCCGGTGACTCCGTCGTTGATGGCCTGGCGGGCAAACTTCTCCATCTGGATGTAGTAGAACTCCCTGAAGTTGCTGAACCACTTGATCAGCTGGGAGGTAATGCAGCGGTTAAACTGGAAGAAAGGATGGACAGACAGTGGAGGCGTCAGCACCTTTTTGAAGCAGAGCATTTATGTCACAGTTATTGCTTAATGGAGATCCGACGGACTTTTCATTGGATTTGACAATATGTAGCCATAATGCAGGGAAGAGTGATGTCTGAGTCACTTGTGGCTCCTTGATGTGAATGGATGCCATCTCATATCACGGATCTGAGGTAGAGTGAAGGTGGGAGGAAGATCAAAGGCAGGTTACTGAGTGAACCGCGATAACAGAGATATTAAGTAAGATTGCCAGCAAGCAGGGGGGGGCAAGGGAAGGAGTGGGATGTGTGTGGTTCACTTCTCTGCCCCCCACCCCCCGCTATCATCACCCTGAGAGTGGAAGAAAGGAGGGGAGTTAGACCGCAAACACATAATTGACCAGAAAAACGATTAAGTCATCATCTGAAGCGCCCTTGCCCGCAGGGGGCTCAAACATGTACTTAACCCCGTTCACCAGTTCCACCGATCCTCCCGCCTCCCTGCACGTCCCACTCAGGGGACAGGAGGAGAAAAAGAGCAAAATAAGAAGACTACGACGATAAGAAAGGTCTGGGCCCTGATTTGTTCTGCTCTGCTGGACTCAATAAGACTAGACCTTTTGGCTCTTTCCTGTGTTTTGAATGTGTATATTATTTTATATATTTTTATTTTATGTAATTATTGGTTAAAATACTTTTTTTGATCTAAAATAATTTGACAAATAACTAGTAACATTTCACTGAGATTAAACTATTTGTTATTTAAAATAAATTAAAGAAAATTCACTTGCAATAACAGAGTTTTCTATTTGAACAAAAACTGTTTTTTTTATTTCAAAACAAATCATTTTAATACCAGCTTTACATTATTACACTTATATTTAGTGTAAAAAAGTAATTTAACTTAAAATCAGGCTAAATAAATGTTGCAGGATTGTGAGTTTTTGTAAGTCCAAAGGTTAGGATGTCACACGTTTAGCTATGAAATCAATTAAACTCAGAACTTCAAAAAGCTCACCAATCTTGATTTAAAAACCCACACATATGGGACCCCCTCCCTCCCCATTACTCTGTCTGTGGTGCTGGAAGAAAGAGGGGACAAAACGCAGCTAAATGCTGAGCAGGGATCTCACTGGGGAGGCAGAGTGGTTTTGACATGGAGATTAGATTCTGGCTATTGTTTGACAACACAGACACACACATTTGTTGTGATCTGAAATGGCAGTCAGACGCATGGAGATGACATACTGTTGCAAGGGGTGGGGGGGTGTCGGTGAACCAGAAGGGAGGTAAAAGTTGTGACAGAGCTGAAGGAGTGGCT
Source organism: Oryzias latipes (assembly GCF_053564925.1). NCBI lineage: Eukaryota > Metazoa > Chordata > Actinopteri > Beloniformes > Adrianichthyidae > Oryzias > Oryzias latipes. The sequence goes on along the minus strand of NC_136260.1, from coordinate 15,667,176 downwards.
GTTTGGGAAACAGATGACATGATGTCTGAGTGTGAAAAAAAAAAAAAAAAGGCCAGTTGTTTTGGCAGCCTTTTGGAGGGCGGCGGGTGGTGGGGCTGGAACAGTGGCAGTCCGAAAGTGCAGGGTGAGCATAAATGGGGGGAGAGGGGAGGAGGCGCAGGTCAGCGTCGTCGGACAATGGTGTTTTGCGGGTGGGGACGGTGGCGGCGGCAGGGCAAGGGGGGGGGGGGGGGGGGAGCACAGGGGGTCGGAACGCGAGCAGTCAGCAAGCTGGGGTCGTGACATCGGAGAGTCAAACAAACAAACTACTGACACTTACAAATACATGCTATTCTTAAACACACGTGCACAACAAGGCTGAGTGTGACGCCGCACAAACAGTTTTGCTTCAAACCTCTCCCAGTGGGAGGGATGGTGTTTATCCATGCAAGCATGTCGTCTGAGCAGCGGGTACTCATATCAGCGGCGGTGACACAGTTCCCATCGCTCATGTTTGAGACCTTTGGTGTCAAGTTTGTACTCCAGTGAAATGATGCATTCGTCACATAGAAGACGTGGGGTTTTTGCAACCCAATCTTAAAGCCTTAAAGTTCCACTACGATCATCTTTGAACGATTTTACAAGTCTTCCCAGTGGTCTTTTAATTATGATTATGACCTTTTTAGCCTAAATCAAAAAACCTGTGTCGTTTTCATGGACATAGTTTCTGCTGAGCGGCAGTAGTTCATCAGAAATTCGCTCTGAGTTGTGGGGAGGTCTGTTGGTGCAGAGTAAGCTCACCCCCGCTTCCCAACATCCCACTAGCTTACAGCCCTCCCTAAAAAACCCAACCTAACATTACAGGTACAACGGAAATGGCTAGCAATATTGGAGCTATCCAGCTGTACAGTTTTGAGGCAGATGCCAGCTCAGACCAGTAAAAACAAGACGTACATGAATGCAGTCACCAACAAGTGGATGCATCTGAATGGAATGGAGCAGGGAGCTTGTGCAGCTACAAACTTTTTCAAATAGCATTTTCCCTCCGATCCTGATTCATAATGATTTGAATAAAGAAAGAATCCAGTTTTTATCTTAATTTTCATATGTCCTCAGTCATGAGACAAATGCCAATAAACATGTTAAAAACATCAGGTTTTGATGTTTTTAACACGATCAAAAACATCAGAGTGGGTCTTCAAAAACTTGGCATAAGATCATTACATCTACACAAGAATACACATGAATTTGGAGCCTGCCGCTTTCAGGAGTTTTGGTTCATTAAGCTGCTGGTGGGACACAAAGAGCCCCCCTCCTCCCAACAGAGGTTAAGGACGAGTGTTAGTAAAAAAGGAGGGAATCTGCTCAAAGAAGCCCATCACTGCAGCTCTTTAATCAAAGCTGGCAGAGGTCAAGCCACACAGACATGAGATGCGGCGAGGGTGATGTGTACATCTGAGCGCCCGGCTGAGCGGCAGATGAGGGAGAGACAGTGAAAGTGTGTTTCTCACACTCACACTCAAGAGCCTGTGAAAGGTCAGCGCTTAGTGCTAACAGCGCAAGATAAAAAGTGGCATGCACACACGCATGTGCCGCGGAGAACACTGAAGCATCCTTAGTGTTATCTATCAGTCATGAGGTATTCTTAGACTTAAACATCCATTACACCGTTATGTCCTTTTGTTGGCTAAAATGTTAAACGGTGGGATGAAAAGCCAAACTGCGTTTTCCGCCAACAATGCAGCAGAAAGCCCACAGATGACCTCAGAGTGCTCAGCTACATCCAGAACAACCGGGGAGGAGAGCAGAAAGACACAGAGGCCTGGACGGGCCTCCCTCTCTTTCTGCTGTAAGCCCCTTCACAGTCATCAGGGCTTACCGACGTTTCCTGTTTTCGCAGGAGTGAATTGTGGGAGATAATCTCCTGCAGTCCTATTGGCTGACTGCACAAAAAAAAAGCAGGCCTGGAAAGCAGGCTTTTGTTGCTGCTGTGCCTCAAAATCCAGCCGCTGGCTTTTCTTTCTCCCCAGCCGTGCTGAAGCACACATGCTGAGCGACACCATCAGCGAAAAAAAAGAAAAGAGGGAGAGGGACGACATATAGAAAAGGGAAAACCGCCTTGACCTCTGCTACCCCCCCAAACACATGACCAACCCAACTGACTCAGAAAAAAAAAGCAAGCAGCGTTTGCCAATTCCTAGCAGCTGGTAAAATCAAAAAAATCATTTGCCTGCATAGAAAGCATCAAGTCTGCAGGAAAAAGTTAGTCTATTGCTGATTCATCTGTTGACATGTCCACTTAAAAAATGTCACGTCTTCAACCTGTTAGATGATATAAGCTGTGATTAGCAATGGAATCAACGCCAAACTGTCAAAACATTTCAAAAATCAGAAAGAACAACAAAAAAAGCTTCATCCAGGGGGAACATCGGCTACGGTGGCCCCCCTTTTAGTAAGCAGAGTCCTCTTTGCATGTTGATTATGTTCCTGATAGTCTGGGCCTGATTTGACAAGAACCGATTAACCTTAAAGACTGTTGTTTGAAGGCAAGCGCCCAATTGGACGGTCTCATTCCCATGCACTCATTTAAAGTCCATTGTTCTCAAATGAGAATTAAAAAAACGTGACCCATAATCCCCCAAAGTATCTTGACCTTGTTTGAGCTTGATGAGGCTACTCATGGTGATGCCATCTCCACATCTGTGACTAATCACCCCAGTAAATTATTTCTAATTAAACCAGTTAAAATCATAGGTGGGTTTGAGATGTTTTTTTGGCTTATTTAATAAGTTTTGTTGGTGATTGCCTAAAAGAAGGGACAGCTGGTAGAAAGGGGAACTTTTATCATAAAAAATTAGAATAAGAAGGCCTGAATCTGTCAAAGTACATACACATGCCTTGGTTCTCCAGTTCCCTAACGTAAACCTTTCCAACTTCCCTTTACTTTCATCATTTGCATAGACCTTAACTTAGCAAAGAAACAGGGTTCGGATGAGCACTTCACTAAACTAATAAAGCATTTTTTTTTACCAACATAGATGAAAGTATAAACACAAAACAAAAGAACACAATATGAAAAGTAGTTAAAGGGGAAAAAGTGAAACTAAGCATCATGATCATGTTTGACTTACCTTGACATCCGAGAAAAACATTTTAAGCATGTTGGAGCTTGGGTAGCGGGTGTAGAAGAACATGAGTTTGGCCTTCTTCAGATGGTTGGGGGACAGGCCTTCCTGAATCTGAGAAGAGCTGCCATTAAGGACATTAATACAAGATCAGATTTGAACGACCTCTGCTTCATCACGCAAACATGTCACACGCAATTTTACGTTTTTCCTAATGACTTGTGGGAAAGTTTGGCAGAGGATGATGGGTAACCAAATTTTCCTTTTAGGCATGAGATTGCTGGAGGGGGCGAGGGGGGGGGGTGCAGAAGACAGTGAGCCATTTGGTTGCAATTAGCATCGTTCGTATCAGGTGTGAGAGCGTCATGGTAAATAAAACGCTGGCCAGCAGTACAGGCCATGTTTTTACACGAGGAGGCTGATTTCACAGTCAAAGTGAGCAGACGCCTTTTGCCCACACCCTGTTCTAACCTCCACCCAGAAGCAGGAGGAAGAAAAAAGAAGGCATTTGCATATCACAGACAAAGACAGCAGTTAACGCCAGTGACGGTCAAGAAGGCCTAACGGCTTGGCGAAGGTGCATGCCAACCCTGACTACGGCTGGCTTCATATTTGCTCCCAAACTCTGATCAAGTCAGCATAAAAAAAACTCTCATATTCCCTTTTTTTTTTTTTTTTTTAAATAAATAGGATCCTTGTTTTCCTAATGGATCCCCTGGAATGAACAGGAAAGAGATGGACTGGTGGGGGCACCTTGAGGGACAGCTCGGTTCCAGCCTTCAATTACAACCCCTTCCCCTCCTTCTGCTCCGCCCCCAACCCCCCAAAGCCTGTCAGCCACTGCCAAACACTTGGAGGAGCAAAAGAAGGAGGAGGCGGAGTAGGAAAAGAGAAGGACTGAGGCTTTGGACTCGGCCAGTGATGGGAAGCCTGAAACACATCTGCGCCGCTCAACCGCCCAAACCATTTCCATGGTGAATTAACAGCCGTATAATGCATCTGATAAAATCAATCTGGAGGATAAGACATTGAAAAGGGAGCAGGGGTGGGGGCAGGGTGACTCTTGAAACCACAGGATGGTTAGAGATGAAAAAAGCCTGAAATAAGTTTCCACAAAGAACGTTTACACTTCCCATTGTTTTTTTTAATTATGATTATGCTGTTTTTAGCCACACAAAAAACCCTGTATCATTTTCTAGGACATAATTTCTCCAGGAGATCATCAGAAATTCCCCTTTGAGTTCAGAGTAAGCCTGCTCTCATTTTCCATCATCGCTATGTTTACACTCTCTTCTGCTAGCTTTCAGCCCCCAAGCTAACATTAGTGGTGCAACAAAAATGGCAAAAGTGACCAGCTGTGCAGTTTTGAGTCAGACGCCAGCTCGGACGAGAAAAGAAAAGACGCACATGGATCTATTTGTCTACAAGTGGATGTATTAGAAGTGGAGCAGGGAGGCTGTTGCCCGCCGACTGTGGCCCCTACGTCACTGCTACAAGATTTTTCCTACTGCATTTTTTTGTCTACTCCTGATTCACCACGATTTGAAAAATGAAATACTCAGGAGTGCAGTTTTAATCTTAATTTTATTTATATATGTCCTCCGTTATGGGAAAAATGCCTCAAGAATATATTAAAAACTTGATTTTCATTGGAGAGAGTCTTTAAAGGCATCGCTTGACATCCTTTTGTGATGTACAGGAGTCGTTCAAATAAGTGTCAGATGTGACTATAGAGGGGAAAAAGGCATCAGCTGCTGGACTGGATTGCCCTTGGCCCTGAGGTTACACAGAAGAGCCAGCAAATGCTGAACCGCACTATGTTGGCTCCTTAAAGACCCTGTCTACTTTGTTTGATTCAGTGGAGGAGAGGGACAGGGAAAGTGTATGCAGCAAGGCTCTTTTTTGGGGGGGGGGGGATACCCTGGCAGACTACGTTCCTCTGTCAGGCCTGGCCAAAAGAGCAGCACTTCACTTTCCACACCACACCATCTGCTGCAAGTGGAGGCGATACAATGGATCCTCAGACGGGGAAACTGAGAGAAAAAGAGCAAGGTGAGATGGGTCTGTTGTGAAAGCTGTGCGCCTACACACAGATTTGGTTTTGCTTTTTCAGTTGGAATGAGAAACACTTCATCGTTTCAATGACGAACCGCGATGAAGAGACACTGCCTCTGGAGCTAGAACTCAAACTAAATGTCAGTTACCTTCATCCGCCACTTAAAAGGCCTTGTATTTCCTGATGAGACATTTCCATCTCCAGTTCACTCACAGCTTGCAAATGTAATTGTGATTGGACTTGGGGGTGGCGTGCGAGGCTATTATTTTGTCATGATGGTGCACTCAGACCAGCTGGCCCACTGTTCGCCCGCCACCTCTGACAAGACATCACCCAAAGTCATGAAAGGAAAATAGCTGCTCCACTTTCTAATTCCAGGTGTAAGGACAAGAAAATTTGGAGCTGGACCATGAACAAATGAGGAAATTGATAGGAGCCATCTGCTCCATAACGCTGGTGAGAGCTGGTGAACTTGAACGCACCTCGTAAATGTCTAACAAGAAGTCTCTGACTCAAAAAGAGAAAAGTTGAATCAGAGAATTGTTTGTAGATTTGACGTGAAAAAGGTCAAAGTTAAACCTCATGGAAACAAAACTTGTCTTTAGGATAAACCCTGGGAATCGAAGATCAAAGATTAAAATAACAACACATATTTTGATCTATCGCTTCTTTCCATTTGGGGGAGTATGTCTTTTAATGCCTTGAATTTGTAAAAGCTACAATGAAAGCCACAGCATCTGGCATATGTGGTTATTGTTTGATTGTTTTCTACTTTCTCTCACTCTCTGGATGTCTCTCGCTTTTCTCTTTTCATCCCTCCATCGGGAGCCTGTAGAAGCAAAGGATTATGGATCTCTGGAAAGCGTTCACCCTTGGGTCAGAAGACAAGACAAGGCGAGGTAATGAAAGATAAACAGCTCGCTGCAAACACCTGTTAACGTCCTCTTCAAAGAAAAGACGAAGAGGCGGGGGGGGTTTGCAGGGAGGGAGGGAAAAAAAAAGTATTTGGCTGCCAAGCAACAGCCAAAGGGACCCTCGGGCTGTTGACAGATCTTTATGAAATGAAAAAAAGAGAAAAGAAACGACAATGATTGTGGGCTTTTTACAACAGCGATGGATGATAAGAGGAGCACAAGAGAAAACACAAACAATCATAAATATACATCTTTTACTGAGTCCTCAGGCGAACCATTCATGACATGCACACACAGAAAAGACACAAAAAGTGCAGGCACTCAGGTGCAGACAAAAGGACAAAGACAAGGTGTTCTCTTAACTAATATATCAACAACAGCTGAAAGGCTGTAGGAATCATTTCTTGGGCTTGCAATGAATGTTAATGGTGGGAGGACAAAGTCTTCTCAGAGTAGGATTGAAACTTTCATGAGGGTTAGTGAGAATTGAATGTAAGGTATCCTAAAGAGGCATAAGGGGGAGACAGAAGAGACTCACTGTAAGTGTTTAAGCTATTAGTACTGTGTCTCCAGGGAATTCAATTGGAGCCTCCCATAGGGGATAGCCTCTATAGCCACAGGGCATGATTGGGGCACACTGGGGCTAAAATATGAGACAGGCTATAATGCTTTAACGGCCGAATTTGAGAAGCATATCTGTTTGCTTGTTACGTCAAACCACTTTTGAGATAAAAAATACATAATTTTAGTGACACGTACCAACAAAGGTTTGAGGAAATATCTGTGCAGTAAGAGGTATGAGTTTAAAAATAAACACAACAATGGAGAAGAGAACAGCAGTGGGAGGGAAAATGATTCATCAACAATTTCTCCGTTTCTTAGACTAGTTTCAAACAGACCTGGAAAGATTAGAGTTTGAAGCGTTTTGTTTTTGCCTCTAAGGTCAGATTTTCTCAGTTTACACCGACAGGAGTTATAACTGGACATCTAGTTTTGACCTTTTTCGGGCCCTTCATTGTCAAAAGGATACATTGCTGCCTGAGTAAGGTGAGATGTCAGCCATGTCCTGAAAATCTTCAGACTTGATTAGGGAGAGACCCTCCGCTGTGCTGCCAGGGTGTGCTGGTGAGCAGGAGCGGTGGTGATGGCCCATGTGGTGCCCTGATGTCATCTTGGTCCTCAGGCTGGTGGTCTCACGGGACAAGTCCATGGAGTCTGGGGAGGAGCGGTCCTTGCCTGTGTAACCTGTGGGCCCTCCGAGAGGGGTTTGAAAAGGATAGCCCATGAGTGGTAGAGGGAAAGGGTGTCTAAAGGATGGAGGGCTGAAACCCATGGTGGCTGAGAGTGAAGAGGGGTGAAGGGCAGGGTGGTGATGACCACCATGAGCCCCTACAGCTGACGACTGGTGGTGCTCACTAGGTGTCTTCCTCACAACTAAGGGCAGGGCCTCGGTTTGGTCGTTGGCAGTGCCTGGGATGCTAGGCATGCTCGCAAAGGATTCAAGTGAATTAGGAATGATGACATCACCAAAGCACTGCAGCCTTTGGTTAGCGGTGTGGAAGTTTGGGTTGTCTCCGTTGACAGCAGTAGGGAATCTTTCAGGCGGTATGGAAAGGGGGGGGAAGGCCTGCTGAGGAGTAGGGCGTGGCGGCTTGGCGAATACCTTTACCACTGTGTCCACCACCTGAGTCATGGCTGAATTGAGCTCCTGCTTAAGTGTTTCCGCCAGCTGTTTACCCTCAGCATGCATAGAGGCACCTGGACCTCCCTGTCTTTTGTTTCTGCCAAGTCCGTCTCTTCTTGGCTTGTCTCTGTCGGCCAATAGGGTCTGCTCCTGAAGCAAAGCCCGCGCTCTGTCCAGGAAATGGCCTGGATCCAGATCAGACATCTCATTGTCAGAACGCAAGTCGTCTCCACCCCGATCGTCTACGCCAGTGTCAGACCTAGTTGGACTGTCCTCTGACATGTTTCCTATGTCATTGTGCAGGTCGTTGTGTTCTGAGTCATCAGTGGAGTCATAGATTTGGAAAAACTTCTCTTGCAGTTGCCGTAGCTGTTTCTGCATGTCCTCCAGCTGCAGCTTGAGCTGCCGCCGCTCCTCCTGCTTCTGCTCCTTTCTCTGGCACACCAGCTGGGTGAAGCTCTGCTGCTGCTGCTGAGGCAGACGCTGTTTACGCTTGTTCTCCCGGCTGCTGCTGCTGCTGCACACTTCACCTCCCCTCGGGCTGCTGGGAGCCTGCTGCTGTGACTGAGGAGGAGGGCAGTCCATCTCCATGTCCCTTTCTCCATCCATGTCATGGTCACGCTCGTGACGGGACGCGGCAGGCACCACCACACTCGGTGAGTGGCTCATTCCGCGTATTATGTTCTCTACGCGGGCTCGCTTGGCACGCAGGTGTTCATCGTTGAGACGTTCAATGTCAAAAGTGGTGAGGCTGGGGCGGCCGAACGGGGACAAGCACTCTTGAGGAGTGCTGTCCTGCGAGGAGTTACTGCAAGCATCTTCTTGGGGGGCGTCTGAACTTGCATTAGAGAGCCCTGATCCAGGAAAGCCGGATTCACCTCTATCACCCCTGTCCCCACGTTCTCCCCTTTCAGGTCCCCCTCCATTTTTAGCAATGTTATTCTTGAGAAGCTGGGAGATTATGGTAGTGCCGGGGAAGGGCATCATGGTGTCCTCATAAGAGTTAGCCCTCTTAAGCAGCTTTCTGAGAACATTGGACTTGGACTCACTGTCACTGGCTGACACAACGCCAGGCCCACCATGCGGCTGCACTACAGAGCACTCCATGGAGTCGTTGTCTGATCCGTGGAGAGAATGGGAGCTCAGAGAGTTCATGGCACTAAAAATGGCTGCTTTGGCTCGAGCAATGTTATCAGAGGCTACTGCTGTGGCTGCTGCTGTGGAGGAGGTTGTGCTGCCCACGGTCCTCTTAACACCAATGTCCACACGTCTTCGCTTGGTCTGTCTGTTCAGGAGGGAGTCGCTGTCATGGTCCGGCATCACGGGCTGCTGCTATTGGGCCATTTCCCACAATCCCAGTCCTCTAGGGCGAAACCTCTCAGTATCTGCAGAAGAAAAAAAGTAACGCCCCACTAGGAAACAATTTTCAAAACTTTAAAAAATGACAATATGACAACTAAATTTTTCTCATGAAGGACGACAATCATATAAAACATGAAGTATTACATATACTAATGATATTTATGGTTATTCTAAGCCACCAGGAGAATTTGGTGACATCCACTGTTATATTTCAGTGATAAGGACCAATGACACAGGGGGAACAACAGCAGGCGAGAAGGGGTCAGAATTAGGCCTTGGCTCGGTATTCCAGGGCAAAGTCCTACATTTTATCCTGTCCCCTGATACATGCTGCGCGACACTGAACCAGTTCCCACGGAACACAAAGCTGCATAAAATTATGATAATTACTTAAGTACTTGTCCTCATTTCCATGAATGTGAGTCCACGCTGGAGCAAACAGCTCTCAAAATAAAAAAAAAAAGTTTTTACCTTTTAAACATCTTCTTCAACACCCATTTAATTCAAATGTTATTTACACATTTTGCAATTTCTTACTGAAACCACTGAATTCACTTTGATCAATATGGCCATCATATCCTACTCAATAGGGGAGAGTGACACATAAAAGACAGACAAAACAGACCTATTGATTTTAGTGCCAGCGTGAGCTCACTTCTGTGTTTTTTTGTTTGTCTTTTCATCTGGCAAGGGCAGTTAATTCTGCTCAAATGAATAGGTCGCAAGGGTCAACTCTGCCAAAGAGCAACTTAAAGCACTCTTACAAAAAAAAAAAAACCTAATGCCCCCCTGAAAGCAAACCGTTTTGTCGGTACAGGTCTGCATCAATAATGCTGTGTAAGCAGAGGTGTCGTAAGAGATGCTTCCAGTGTCGGAGGGAGCTGGAAGCAGATGCCTCTGTGTGAGCAATTAAAGAAAAGTTTGGAAATGTGCAAATCCTTTTTTTTCCTGAAGTAAAAAAAAGTAAAGAAATATTTGTGTTTATGTGCATATTTAGGGCAGATTTCAGATCCACAAAGGATCAGTCAAAACAAGAGGTAGACAAAATATGGACATAATTTCCTGTAATAGTATAGGTTAAATAAAAAACTTATGAGGATTAAAGCTGACAAATCTGCACATAAAACAGTACATATTCAGTAAAAAATATTTGATCCAGATTCCAAAAATTACCTTCAAATAGAATCAAACACCAGTGGAAATCTAACAAAAAATGTTTATTAACTCTATGAGAAAGTCTTTATTCAATTTGGCGAGCTTCACACACTGTGGAGGCACAAGCAAACACTTTCTTTGTTACACTCTGACATCCCTTTCTCTGAAAACACTTTGTATATATTAAAAAAGATTTTCAGCAATATGAAAAACAAAGTTTGCTGGAAGTATTTTTTCCAGCTCATTGATAAAGGTGTCTCCATAACCCCAGCAGTATAAACAAAAGCCATTCAACTACAAGGGTAAAAAGCTTGACTTGGTCGCCTTCAGGATCTTAACAAAGAGCTTGATATAGTCACCAGCACCTGTCTTTTTGCATTGCGCACCTGCCGCATACTGCCCATGCGCACTTACCATCTCTCTAAAAAGCCACAAAACTTCTTCCAAATAAACTAACTTAGTTAAGTTTTGTTGCGTTCTTAAAAGCTTTAGTTTCTAAAACACAAACACCACTCTTTGAGACTTGTATAAAAGACAATTTTATATTTAGGTGGACTCGTTAAATTGTTCAAATTGGTAAAACTGGAAGTTCTTTAACATTAGTTTTACGAAATGTTCACCTGGATGTTTTTGTGCGTTTTTGTTTTCCTCAGGATAGAATGGAAGCAGAATAAGCGCTCTCAGGAGAAGCGGTCTGGCTGCGCTCACTGCGCTGTCCCACAGCGCTGCCGCTGAGGACGCGAACCCGGAGAGCCCCTGCAAACGATCAGAAGTGTCGGGCTCTGACAACGACTCATCTGTGATTACATTGACATTCTACGCAAATATTCATTCTTTTACCAAACAACAAATAGCCACGGCCGTCAGATTTGACTCCCTAGGGTAGACAGATACGCAAACACAGTTTTCATCAGTCACGAAAGAAATAAAAAACTAGAATTTGTGGTTTAATTTAACATCCTTATCACGTTTCATTGGCAATTTTAAGAAAACGCAGCGCGCAAACTTACTTTTCAAAGTTGTAAATCAACTTGATCACTGCTTTGATGAGGAAGGATGGGCTAGCGCTCACAAATCATCCTCAGCAGAAGCCGATCGCTCACAAATCCTAACACATTCGGATGAGCGAGCGAAACACAGCGAGAGCAAAAGAGCAAGGCTCTTTTTTGTCTTCGCCAGAATACGGTTTCCCTGCTAAACTGTTGGATTATTTTTCCGCCCACCTTTGGTCCGGCGAGAATAGGACAAGGAGGCATCCGCTGACAAAGATTACTTACCCCTTAGATGAGGAGAAGACAACCTGAACTCCTGCGGGGACGAAAGAAAGGAGACTCACGCAGCGCGGATGTCTGGATATGGAGCCGCGAGCGCAGTTTTTCCGAATCCGAGAAAGACAAGAGGAGCTGAAATAAAGTGAAAGGCGCCAGAGAAAAAAAAGGCGAAACTGAAGAAATAAAAGATGAAACGTGCGCTTTGGTTTCTTCTTCTGATCTCTGCTGTGAAATTGAGAGACATAGACAGAGAACGAGAGTGAGAAAGAGAGGGAGAGAGAGAGGGGCTGAGCGTGCGTGCGTCTCCGAGGCGCACTGAGCTGCAGAGGACTGGATGCTGGAGCGCTCCTCCGCTACAAAGATTCACTTTAAGACGCGGCTGAAGGAAACAGGAAGACGTGCGCGTCATGAGCGGCGTGATGTAACTGTCGCAACCTACCAATAAGAAGCGTCCGTCCGGGCCAGAGAACGACGCACTGAACTCAAGCAGACAACGGGACTCGATCATGCAACCAAAGAGAGGGAGAGGGGGGGAAAGGAAATACCACTCTTACTAATCTCTGTCTCCAAAAAATCGCCGAACACGCGAGTAAGAATCGTTACGCGCTTTGAAATGGCTTTTACGCAGAAGCAAAAAAGAACACACTTTAATTGTGTTGAACTTTTAGGTGTGAATCTAAATTTACTGCAGGTAAACAGTCATTGGGGGTTAATCCCTGGAGATTTTTAATAAAACAGTTTTCATAAAATGATTAAATATAAGGATTTAAAGTTGCCGATAAAATAAACTGATTTGAAGCACCTCGAATTAAGATTAGCTGTTTTTTTAATTTCATTTTAAACGTTGGCGAGGTGTAAGATCTTTTAGAATGTGTTTTTATAAACATAAAAAAGAAAATATTTTTGTCTTCTTAATCCAGATTCTATATTTGATATTTTTGATAACCAAAGTTATGTCAGTGACATGGAAGGATTCTCTCTGCCTTAAATAAATGGTTACATGTTAGAAATAGTGAGAAAGTTGTAGGTGTTGACGGATAAACGGTTCGAAATGACACTAGGATGTTTTACGCATGAAATTCTAAGTCTGGTTAATGTGAAAACATGGCTGCACCGCCTTGCTTTGGGAATTTAAAGGCAAGTTTGTCCAACAGTTTAATGTTTCTTTGCAGAAATGTTGTATAAGAGATGCTTATTGTGATAAACCGTCTCCTCGGCGTGTTAGCTGTATTCTGCCTGTTGCAGCCACATTTTTTTTTTCCTGAGAGCAGATCCTTTTCTTTTAAAGATCCTAAAATATAGTTCCAAACGAGGAAATTTTTTCATTTGTTTTCTACAATCAAGAATTAGATTTTTCTTTTCGATTTTAGTGTCTGAGCTAAACCTGCGGGCGCTGACATTTGATCCTTTTGCTCAGGAAAAACCTGTTTGACGCGCCGGATTTCTAAAATGATGACGGCTGCTGTCTTTCAGTCCCCCGTCCTACTTGACCATAATTTCATAATTTGTTTGTGCGCGCTTCAATATACGCGTTTTAGCTTTCTACATCAACTTATGGTATTAAAAAATGCCACATATTTAGATTAAATTTGTTTTCAGTTTTGGAGATCGCATTTAGCTCCTTTCCTTTCCTGCATTTCTGGGGGAAAATATTTGAAAAACTATTAAGCAAATGAAAGAAATAATTGTGACTTTTTCTTCTTTTTTAAGTTTTCTTTTTTATTTTGCACTTTTGAAATGTTTATTTTTTGTAGAAATGCCTCCAGTTAAGCCTTTGCCCCCTCATTTGTTTTAGTCATATTCCTCCTTTTTATCCTCTGCACGAACAGGATTCTAAAGCACTTAACGAGGAATCTTATTTTCCATAAACCTCTCAGTCAGGTGCCAGAAAGGAAAAGGCGCGTCTCTGTTCCATGTCGCAAGCAAGTGTTTTTTAGGACCAACGAATTGCAACAAAGTCAGCAAAGTTTAGTGTATAGAGAGGCTTTTCCAAAGCAGGTGTCTACTCCCCCTTCCTAAACTGGCGCGCAGCTTGATTCGGCCTCGGCTCCCTAGGGTGCCGTCGGAGCGCAGGCAGACTGGAAAAAAAGGCCGGGACATTAAAGAAATGCGCGCTTGGAAAAGGAAGACTCGGGTGAGGTGCAGGAAACGTGCTGGTTAACACTGGCTGCTCTTATCGCGGTCCGTTCCAGGTGAATCAACCGGTGGATTTATTTCAAGCCAGCCCCCATTGCAGCCCCCTACCCCCACCCGAGCCGTGTTTGGGCTGAGCGCTACACACCTTGAAGCCTATGGAGGGTGCATGTGCGCTCTTGGAGTTCGCGCTGATGGCTGCGGATGATGACATATTTATGATGGACGTCTCCAAAGGAGAAGGTGTCGAAAACAGAATTTTCCCCACAGGAATCATAAAGTTTTTTCTCTCCTTTTAGATCACATTCCAGAATAAAGATTGCGTTTTTTCAGTGGTATATCTCGGAAAGTCAAATTGATATTATTACTGACGTTTTTGAACTGACAGAGACGCAGGACATCAGGTAAAACATAGACAGCGGAGGAAGTAAACTCTTGAGCTGCAGTTTCTAAAAATGATCCTCTCAGATAATGACGTGATGAGCTTCTGCAGCTCCATTTCTTTTCAGAGAGTATTTTTTCGGAGAACTGAGAGCGAGCGGAAGAAAGACAACGACGCGCACACACGCGCGCACACAGATGGTTGCGCTAAAAGCTGTTTTGTTCCGGAGAGGTCTCCGGGTCCCTGAATAAAAAGGTTTAGGAGACAGGACAGAAGAGAGGAGAGAACTGGAGTGTAATAAGTGAGTAGGAGTCTGAAGTCCTTGTTGGGCCTTGCGTCCGGGACTTATATGGTAAAACTGGAGGAAGAGGAGCACTTGTTTCAGTGGCTATAAGATAAAACCCGATTTAGAATCAAAATGACACAATCATATTGTAAGAAACTAGTTTTCTGTTGCAGAGTTGAAAGAGCAGCAAATTACACGTAATCTTGTGTTTGGACAACATGGCTTCGATAACTGGCACAGTATAGCCCCCATGACCCATATCCCTCTTTCTAGGCTACAAGTAGTGGTGGTTATGGAAGTATGACAGGGAGGGGGTCATCATGTGGTCTGTTTTATGGCAGTCTGAATGAAAACACACATTCAAATGTGCTATATTTGCATAAATGCTGCAGAAAAATGAGGGAAGCATGGGTTTGTCCAAAACAAAATTCATAAATTATAAAGAAAAAAAATATTAATTTAAATATGATCATTAATGTAAAAGTGATATGTGCTTAGTGTTTGCTAAAACCTTTAATAGAAACAAAAGATATATTTTTTATGTCCACCTTACAAAACGTTTGCTAACATAAATACGTGGAAATAATGAGCAATTAAAAGAATAATGCTCTTTGAGGCTGATGGAACTCATTAAAACGCGCGTATGTAGGCCTAAACATAGAAGGATATTTAATAGTAAAGTCTGACAGGAGTTGGATCTAAGAGCGCGCTCACGCACAGGGACGCACGCGTGCGTCCCGCCTTGGAGGTGCTCGGGCGCAGAGACATGCTGGGAAATCGCTTGGAACTGTATTAAGCCTGACGTCCTTAAAACAAACAATGGCACCATGAAATAAGGGCTTATGCGCTCAAAGTCAAAGAGGCCCCCCAGCAAATCCCCCTGTTTATCTCTCCCTCTGTCTGACACACACACACACACACACACACACGCACACACACACACGCGCGCACATCATTTCTTGAGGGTGCCACACTGCGAGATCGGGAGGGGACCAACTTTGCTCCGATGAACTCTCACCTGTCAACATGGAGCAGAGGACTTTACTTAGTAAACATGAAAGGACTTTAGCTGCTGATTCTGATCGGGACTCCTCTGCTTTTTTTCCCCGAAGGCCGCGGTTGCGCAGCGGCTCCTCTCAGGGCGAGGTTAAACCCACATCGGCTGAAATTGCGCATGAGTGCGCACTTTTACGCGGATGCAGACACTTCATCCACATGGAGTTCACTGGATCAAACTTATCCAGATTCCTTTTCGTGAATACGTTTTAGTGAATACAAAATAAATAAATACATAAATAAAGAAATGAATCCCAACTTCTCACAAATTTAGGTTTCCATCTCTGATGAGTGACAGAGAAAAAAAGGCGAAGCTGCAGCAGATAAGCGGCGGTCTGTTTTCCCTCCTCTGAACAGCGGTAATTATATTTGTTGGCGTGGAGGTAAGTGCTCCTCCCCGGAGGGCGCATTGTGCTCGACTCACTCCATGTCATAAAATAAAATAACAAGGAAGGGAAGGATATTCTACAACAACAGAGGCGAGTAGTTAAATCAAAGAGAAGCTAAATTAAATCTAAAGGAGAAAAAATATGGACAAAGGGGAGGGGGGCATAAATGAGTTTATAATAGCTTCTATGGTTTGTTTAAAGACCCACTCAGACACCAAACACTTTCTCTATAAGACATTTAAAGTTAATTAGCTCCAAATCTGCACTTGAATATCATAAAGGGAGGTGTTTAGGGTATGAAGTGACCTGCACAGGGCTAAGTGCCCTTAAAGTGCTTCTTTCACCACACACATTAGTCTCTATAGTTATAAGTTTAGCGCCTTGCTGCACACTCCACTCTCCTGTTACAGCCATGGACATTCCCTCTTCTTGTACCTGTTGGCACCCTCTTGTCTGGTTTATGTATCTGTGTGACCTCTGACCTCCAGGGTGGATGTTTGGTCTGCTGTACCCGTGCAGGGCCTGCTGCAGAGCGCTCCTTCCCTGGTGACACCTCTCCGACCTTTCACACCAGAGGCACCCCGTTGCTTCAGGGGAGGTCAGGAGGAGGGTAAGAGTTATAATTGGTAAACAAATGCGCAGACGCAAAACACAGACATCCAGATTCGGGGTTTGGTCGTTTCCCGCCTGCTTCTTGACAGCAAATCGCATTTGGGAAACTGAAGCCTTTTTATTATATTTCTCTGTGTCTGGAAATGGATTGCTCCCTTGGGTGAAAGCTACGATTTTATCTTGCTATCTGTTAGCCCTCGCAAATTAGGGGCCAAGTTGAAGTCTGTTTAGCATGACATAACTCAAGTTTCTGCTAAATTAAAACATTTATTTTTCCAACCAATTTTTTAAAAGAGTTTTTACCACTTATGTTCCATTTTAACAATCTACTTAACCATTGCAAATAATATAACTCTAGCAAATCTTGTGATTTTTCTTTTTTTACAGCTCTGTATAGACTTAGTGTTATATCATTTTGGCTGCTCACAAATTGTAATGATCAATTTATCCTCCATGATCAATGTTCAAAAGGTTAGTACTTCCGTGAATTAAGAGTCTCTGATTGGCCAAAGTTCAACCTGGTTTAACTTGCAACACACATTCAAAGTAAATGGTTTGTTCGTAAAGCCAGAAAACCGACTTAAAGGTTTGCGTGAATGTAAGCGTTTTGAACGTTGAAGCCCCAAACATTCACTTATGCACGTTTATATAGACTTGTCACTGGAAGCGGTTGCTTAAAAGCACGTTGCCAAGGGTGGTGTGAACTAACTTCGAGGGCGTAGCTGTTTGTTGCAGTGTATTCAGTGCAGTGATGGAGGCCGTCCTCCAGACATGCGACTGCGTGAACGAGCTCCAAGTACAGGTTGTATTCTGAGGTGCAGGAGTTTCTGACACAGAAGGACTTCAGACAGAAAGCCAGACAGCACACACCCTGGTCTGCATTTATGCAAATGTGCACACACACACATTTTCAAAGACCCCCCCCCCCCCGTGGACAGTGTTGTCTGCCAGCACAGCTATAAATCAAGCTGAGCATGGTGGTGAGGGCAAGACGCACCTTGTCCATGACGCCCCCACTCCTGGGCTGAATAAACCATAACATCCTGACTCTTGTGCAGCCTGTTGCCCTCCGAGCACGACCCTGGAGAAGAACCCTCCCCCCTCCCTCCCCCTCCCCTGGATAGCCTCATCTACCCTCCTGCTTTTCAGTCCTTCCCCACATCTCTCCTCCACTTTTCATTAAATACCACATGATATTTTGTAATTACAATGGTTTATTTACCACTTGTCTTTTTTAATGACTTCCTCCTCAAAGACCAATTTTAAAGGGACAGAAAAAGTAGAGTGGAAGAAAATGAGAATAGCAAAACAGCAGGAAGCAAGCGGTAACCAGGGGGATGCCGACTCCCTCATCCTGTCGTGTGCCTGTTTGGCACAGGTGTTCTGGTCCATTGACACCCCCCCCCCCCCCCCCCCCCCCCCCCCGGCACACAAACACACACTCCCTTTACCTCAGGGTGTGCTGAGTTTGGCGGAGGAGGTGCATGACCCCGACAAGAGGAAGTATGATGTTTCTGGAAAGAAAGTGATGGCTTTATAAACGTATCTGCAAACTAAAAGAAAGAGACAGAGATGCGAAACATAAAAATAATTGTTTGATTATTTTGAAGGACAAGGAAAAACATAAAAAATGAGAACCTGAAACAACAAGAATCTTTGTTCATGTCTATTGAAACTTATATTTAAGTCATTTGACTTTCACTTCTGAAGCAGCACTTATGGGCTGAAGCATGCAAACAAGCATTTGCATGTGCATGTGCATATTTCCCCTGAAGTCTTTATCCTTTCATTTATCTGTAAACATACACACAAGCCTCTTTGTGGCATCATTGTTGCACGTTTTAAAACTCACACACAAATAATTGCAACATCTAAAAAAAAAAAATCATTTCTGAAAGATATTTTTCATAGAAAAGTACTTTGAGCCGTCAACCAAGGATGCATAAACAAAATCACTTTGTGAGTGTGGCATGTGAATGCTGCTTCTCCTTTTCACACTCTCCGGACTCCAACCCCGACTATAAATGATCTGCAGCAAGATCCGACAGAGGAAAGTCCCATAATAGACCCGTGTCTCTTTTGTTCTGTCAATATGAATAGTTCTAAGAATAAAGTCTGTTCTTTTGACCTGCTAATGCTTTGAGATCCACTGTATTTGGCATGACCTGTATGGAGTTAATTCAGTCTCAATAATCAGAAATGCACACAACCGGTTTTACAAATGCACACGCTCCGATTCACAAATGTCATTTTATGCAAACGTGAAAAATAAATTCGGAAATACACACCCTGTGTTTCACAAACACACAGATTGTGTTTCACACATGCACACTAAATGTTTTACAAATGCACAATAAGTGTTTCTCACAAATGTGCACACTGTTTTTCACAAAAACATTTTAGAAATTCACAATAAATGTATCAGAAATGCACAGTAAGTGCTTCACAAACATGATTTTTAGTTACACATGTGATGTGAACTCACAGATCATTCGAACTGCAGACTGTGCATTCAAAATCCCGTTCTCGTTTGTGAATCTCCCCGTGTGTGTGAGAGATTTTTCTACGGTGAATATTGAGACTCATCTGACGGAGCGGGTCAACTAATCTCACCATTGGCTAGTGAATCTGTCAATCAAACTCATCGGCAAAGCAGGCGGGTTCGCTTTTAGCCAATCGAATGGGCCCTTACACTCCTCACTTTCAAAGTGACGAGGGAGCTGTTCAACACAGCAGTTGGGAGGACGCGGGCGGCAAAAAATGGCGGAGAGGTCTTCTGAACGGGATCAGTCTCAGCCCGTAAGTAATGCATTTATTTGATCATTCCCTCGTTGTACGTCCTGTAATGTTATTGAATACTAAGTTGAAGCGTTCTCCTTAGCCAAGTGACATGTGTGAATGCTTTATGAACACTTCAGCCGAGTCGTTTGCAGAGTACCCCCACCGCAAATTAGCTTAGCTTTGTTTTAGCCTGTGCAAATTGTGTCTGCCTGTGAGTGTGAGTGAAGTTCAAGCCGGTGTCGGTTCAAGCTAGCGTCTATAGCCAATGATCTGTAGGTTCTTAACATGATTCAGATAGAACTAAGGGGAAAAGCATGCCGGATTTACAGCAGCAAAGAAAGTTTAATAAAAAGTATTGATTTGGAGACGGCGATTTGTTTAAACACTGATGCTATGCTATGTTAACTAGCTAGTTGTTCCGTGTGCTGCCTTTATGTAAACGCGATCCGGGTTAAAGTTAGACACAGTCTTTTCACAACCCAGACTTTAAGACGGGATGACATGTGCAACAAAGTTAATTCATATGACATTCATGAAAACGGCATTTTTTAAATATAACAGACATGAATCCACTGTTGAATGAAAGAAGCCTCATTAAGTTTCTAACGTTAGAACCCGTATTGTGCTGAAAAGCCCTGTGAGATTGTGTCAGAGTGACAGCCACTAAATTCCCCGTATCTTTACTTCCAATGACGTAATGACAAGAATCCCAAACATTATGTTTTTAGGCTGTTTTGTAGTCGATAAGTAGTCACAGAAAGGGTGGATGGGAGAAATCAGCTGTCAACAGTGATTTGAGTAGAAGTTACTGTAAGTATTACACACAGGCTTCCTGTGATCAGTGTCTAGTCTCTGATTTTTTTAAAGCTGTTCTTTACTACAAGCTCAAGTTATCATAGCAAGAGTGTTTTAAAAAAAATCCCCTTTCATATATTTGAAAATTATGTAATTTAAGATCAGACAGCTAAATTATCTAATCCATGTTTGTTGTGTTTTTATTTATTCTCTAGGAATTACTGAAGCGTGACAGCATGACAATCTTTTGTTCCTCGTGACATCAGGCAATACAACTCTCTGGCAGGGCATCTTACAAGTAATTTCTTTTAATTTTACCCACTGATTTCCCAATTATTTACCTTTTTTTATCAATCTTTTTATTTTGTGATATTTCTATTTGTAATGCATGTGTGTTTATGTGTTTTTTTAAGATGGCCATTTAAAAAAAAATTCCTCAGGAATTATTAAATTCCTTTCTATTCTATTCTATTTCATATTTTATCATCCTATTGTATTACTGTTTTACCTGTCAATTGGGAATTTAGCATTTTTGCCGCTGTAAACATCTGTCAGTTGAAAGTATTTGTACTTGTATTCCATAGATCTTGTACCTGAGAAGATGGCAGAGAACAACTGTGCAGACTTGGCCTTCTTCAGTGACGCTGTGAACGTTTATGGCTTTCCTCTGAGGTATTCATGTTATTCATAAAGAAATATTTTATTCACATATCAGGCAGTATAAGTACTTGGTTATTTGTACAAAAATAAAAGAACTTTTTTTAGACTCCTCTGAAAACAAAGGCAACTCTAAAACTTTCCCCTCATGAATAACATTTTACACCCCCTTAACAGTCTCTCTCACCTCATTTTTTTCCCCAGTGATACATGTAACCCACTCCTGCAATTTTTTTAACCTAGAAATTCTACTTATTGGCATCATACATAAGAACATTACATTTTAAACTGATGTGTACCGTATTGGCGATGCATTTGTAATTATGTGTTTGAGACATGATTTTCATGTTATTGTCAGGGTGAGAGGAGATCACGGAGGAGAAAATGTGGGCATAGCTGAGTTAATGCTCACAGTACGTACAACTGACACAAACAGCTTTGTTGCAGCAAAAGTGTACACACAATCAACGGTGAGTTGAACCTAGTTTTAGAAGCTTTAATATATACACAGGGCTCCAGACTGCGTCCATTTGGTCGCATTTTGCGACCAAAATTTGAGAGTGTGCGACTGAATTTTACACCCAGTCGCACATGTGCTACCAGTAAATTTGCCTCCCCCACCCTCCGTATTTTTTATACATTAAACATGAAAGGAGCACGTCAATGATCGATGAAATGAGAGATGAAATCATCAATGAGACGCGAGCGCACACGCACGCAGGCAGGCAGACACACACACTCGCGCGAATACTCATGAGACTGGAGCACACGCGAGCACACACTCGCGTTTCATTGAGTGATGCCCGAGGCGGCCAATGCGTGTGAGAAGAATAGGGAAAGTCACTGCAAGTGGCTAAAATATGTGGAGGGGCGGGGCCTAGAGATAATCGAGCGCGCGTAAACATCCGTGGGAAGGAAACGGAGACAAATATCATCACAACCTGATATGTGCATCTGAGCTATGAGCAAGCGAACTATTGATTCGTTCTTCCGACCTGCAGCTAGTGTACCAGTGACAGAGTGTACAGCAGGGGTCTCAAACTCGCATGAAATCGAAGCTGCAGCGAGACTGAAAGAGACCAGGAATTAGGAGTTGTCCTTAACATTCAATTTCGTTTTAATATGCCTCTCCCCCTAAGTATGAGCTGTGATATTACATCTTTTATAATTATTTTAATGTTTTGTAATGGATGTAGCTTTTTTTAATCAGTTGGTATTTTAAATTATTTTAATTGATCAGTGAACTACATAAAACCATCGGGACACATATCCCATAATGCATTGTTTTGTAGTCTGTAGGGCAGCTTTTAGTCAGTTCAATACTAAATTTCCAGCTGCGTTCTCTCAGGTTGGTGTCTTGCTCTCACCCCTTTCTCGTGATATTTTTGTTTTGATTGACAGGTGATGTTAGAGCAAAAACAAAAATATACGTCACACACCAGGTGATCTGTGCAGTGTTGCGTCCATCTGGGTGATCTCAAACACGCTTATTGTGCATCTTGGCTGAACCTATTTGGTGTCACCAACATGAATTTCCATCCTCTAATGTTTACATACATTTAAGTATTGTTTGAAACTGTGAAATTACGAAAGGTTACTACGGTAATCACTTTGTTACTAAAAAAATGTTTTTATTCTAAATGTATGGTATTTTGTTTACTATTTGTACTGTCATGACAGCGATGGTGCTGTCAGTTTACCTTCATGTTGCATCGTCAAAAGTGCAGAATAAAATATGACACTGAATTAGAAACAGCACATTGTAATTTCTGCATCTATTATTAAAGTATTTATTTGTAATACAGTGGAAATTAGTAGATTTGGTTAGAATGTTGATTTACGGTATGCGCCCCTAAATTTTCTGGTTGTGCCCCTAAAATTTTCAGTTAGGGTCCACTACGCTCCTAGTGAAAAAAGTTAGTCTGGAGCCCTGATACATAAAAGTGAATGATGTATTAAAAATAAATCTGACAATATAATATTTCTTTTTGCTTTTTTCCAAATACAGGATTGAGCTCCTCTGGTGTGATGTCTTCATGAGTGTTACTGGTTTATATTACAACATCCTGCACTCTCCTGAGGACCAAGACTTGCTCAATATCAGTAACATCACGTATTCTGCAGCCATTACATTTTTCTACCACGCATTCAAGCCAGTTTGGATGTCTTTAGTGACGCGTGGGACAGCCATCCAATCAGGACGGAGCAAAGCATGACACCAAATCAGCTGTGGCAGTTGGGCTTGACCCAGAACCCTGTTTCTGATCCCCGGGTAAATGCTTTATTTAATCTCACTGTACTGGACAACTGATGTGTGCAGTTTGACTAAAGTGGAAAGTATCAAGAAGAGTATCATGAAATCACAATGACTACAGTGAATTTTCATCGAAAATGAATGAAAAAGATTATTGTTGTGTGGTGCAAACAATTTCCCTAAATTGTTTGTTTGTAGGAAGAATAGCACATCTGCAAGTTCAAAATGCATCACAATGCATGGCATTATGAGCCATCAGATGTACTAATGTCACTACTTTGTTAAGGTTCACTTATTTGCAAATTATAAACAGTTATGGAGATATGAGGTCTGCCTGCAAGCAACAATATAAGTCATTATTAGTGGGTCTCTGTTCATACATAATCTAAAACACACAAAAAACAGTGCTGTTCATAAACAGTATCTTTTTTTTTTTTTTTTGTCAGGGTATGCTGGTTCCAGAGATTGAATGGGAGGAGAGTGGATCCATGACTGAACCTCATCCTGGGATCAATGTCCTGGTATGGGACAGTCCTCTTTTGGGTCCACAAATGTTGGAACTGCAAGACGACATCAATCCATTGTGGAATTCAGACCGTTTGGGAGTGGACCTACATCTTTACTGTCCAGTGTGTTTAGAACTTAATTTAGGCGACATAATTACATACAGAAGAAGAGAGACTGAGGGGAGCAAGACAAAGTTCAAATCAATACTGCTGTATTGTTCAAGGGACTTCATTGTATGTAAGGAAGTTATGAAAATTAGTTCCAGTTTAAATAAAATTCAAATCAGTAGAGATCCCACATTTGCTTAAATTTTGATGTTTTAATCTGTCCATGTTTTCACTGAATTTTACTCTGCAATAAAGGGTGAATGTTTGCACTTTGTTGTTCTATGACCATCTTTTGTTGTGTAGTATTTAACCAGCTATAAAACCCAGAGAGATGAGGATCTTTTTTGCAAGGGTGACCTGGCCAAGAGGTGTATATGTATATGGTTACAATATAAAATCAATGACATTTGAGTTATTAAAAAAATAAAATTAAGGTCAAGCAAAGTGACTTCGGGCTGAGCAGGGGAGGTGTATATTGGGTATCTGTGATTGACAGTGAGATGAACTTGAGGTAATGTAGTCCCACTGCGTGGTACGGAGCAAAGTGATGCAAGTTTCTCCACAAAACCTGTGGAAGTTGCAGATTTTTCTCCTCCACCTTCATATGATCCAAACCGTGTCTGAGTGTTGAAATGACGCTAGCATGAAAGCTAAGAGAATAACGTACAAACAATCCAGAGTGAAACATTCATTTTAAATCTCATGACCAGTACAGAGTTCGATGGATTCTAAGACAACTGCATTCAACCACTGTTGCCTTGCTTCCAGGTCCACTGAAAAGTTGCACAAGCCAGTAATTTTTGACAACCGAAGGCAAATAAACCGACAAGCCATGCTAAAGCTAACACGCTAACGACCGACTGGTCCAGAATCAAACATGGGCGGGGCTTTTGCCACCCGCAGAAAGTGTAGAGAAATTGTAAGGGGCCATTCGATTGGCTAAAAGCGAACCCGCCTGCTTTCCCGATGAGTTTGATTGACAGATTCACTAGCCAATGGTGACATTAGTTGACCCGCTCCGTCAGATGAGTCTCAATATTCACCGTAGAAAAATCTCTCACACACACGGGGAGATTCACAAACGAGAACGGGATTTTGAATGCACAGTCTGCAATTCGAATGATCTGTGAGTTCACATCACATGTGTAACTAAAAATCATGTTTGTGAAGCACTTACTGTGCATTTCTGATATATTTATTGTGAATTTCTAAAATGTTTTTTGTGAAACACAGTGTGCACATTTGTGAGAAACACTTATTGTGCATTTGTAAAACATTTAGTGTGCATGTGTGAAACACAATCTGTGTGTTTGTGAAACACAGGGTGTGTATTTCCGAATTTAATTTTCACGTTTGCATAAAATGACATTTGTGAATCGGAGCGTGTGCATTTGTAAAACCGGTTGTGTGCATTTCTGATTATTGAGACTGAATTAACTCCATAGACCTGCAGCCTGTTTTGGATGGCAGAAAAAGAAAGAAATATAATGGATAATCTCTAAAAAATTGAAATCATTCAGAAGGTTTGTAGAAATATTTAAAAGTTTACATTGTTATTGTTGATGTGAGAAACAAAAGTTTAGAAAGAACATGGGTTTAATAATTGCTTTTTTTATATTCATTTTTACAATCTATGTCGTCCAATTGGTCACTACATTTTTCCTTTGTGGTTTAAAGATAATTTTTTCTTTTTCATTGTTGAGGTTTTCTAGATAAAGCCTGGTTTTTGTATGGGATGTGTAGTTATTTTGAATATCAGACTTCCTGTTTTGCTGTCTCACATACTTACCAGGTTGTAGTTACTAATCACCGCAGCTGCTTTTTGTTACTAACTGGTTCCTCAGTAAAAATAGATGTGTTTAAATCCTTTTTATTGCCGTGTTTTGTCATCATGTTTAAGTTAAATTCTTCATTTCAGCTTTGGGAAAATTTCACAATACAGTTTCAGCATTTTGTCTTTGATAAATGGAACAATAAACTCTGCCAGTAAGTAGGGAATTGGGTACTGTGCAGTACAAACAGGCAAAAAAGCAGCACACATCAAGAAAAAAAATCGGAAAATGTTTCAGTAGTAAATGTGGTGTGGTAAGAATGAGCAGAAGGAGTTGGATTAATGACCTAAAAAAAAGCCATTTTCTTTATTAAATTATATTCCACATCTCTATCAGCGTTATTCCACCTTGTTGGAACTGCGTGCATTTTCTAGATGTTTTGGTCCCCCTCAGTCTTTGGTTTTCTCTCAAAGTGAAATGTTAAAGTAAACCAAATTAAATAAAGTTAAAACATTTATCCTAATTCCGACCTAATCTAACTGAGTCTTTGTTACTATAAATGTGTAAACAACCAAATTAATGCAAATTTGCTATTTGAAAAAAGCTATGCTACTCAGGAGACCAACTTTCTCAGTTTACATGACGTTAGAGAAACCGGATAATTCAGAGGTTCATTTAACTAAACACTTTTTTCGGGCATCATGGTACTTTTTCCAGTCCAGGATCATGACCTTGCTTCAGTCGGTCCTCCTTATTAAAAAGAGGTAATAGTTTATGAAGTTACCAAAGCTGTGGCCTAGCACCAAAACATCTGAGGTCTTGCATTTGATGTGAAGTTATTTAGAAACAATTTTATTTGAACAGAGAAAAAAATAATTTATGAACCCACAACAGATCT
Organism: Oryzias latipes; assembly: GCF_053564925.1. Lineage (NCBI taxonomy): Eukaryota > Metazoa > Chordata > Actinopteri > Beloniformes > Adrianichthyidae > Oryzias > Oryzias latipes. Next base: position 15,641,001 of record NC_136260.1, on the reverse strand, counting down.
TAACCAAGCTGTATTTTTCACGATTTCACCAATTCATGCAAGTAAAAAGTTTTTTGGGGGAATTTGGAAGGTCAATTTTAAAGACTTGATGATCTGAGACCAAACTAATCTTAGATTCTTTGTGGGATTAAGACCAGAGATGCTGCTTAGAAACCTTTAGAAATGTTAGATCTTCATTTTTGGAAAATGTTTACATTTTCCTGTTAAGATCAGCGCTGCATGTAGTCATTGATCAAACTGTGGTGTCTCCATTTACTGGTCGGTTTTGTTTTATTCCTTCCCCTAAATCAACACTTACAAAAATCTGTGATTTTTCATCTAATCATTCCAGGAAATATGAATAGGGTCTTTTGTGTAGATCTGCTTAATTATCATTACTCAAGCTGCCCACAAGCAGCTTCCGTCCCACGGAGATACAAACATAGACGCAGCGTCTTTTCTAAGCCAGGGGATAAGTGCTGCCCTGATCCTACTGGCCTTTTCCTTGCAGGAATCTCCTCTTCCTGAACGGAAGTTTATTGTGATCAGGCTGCCTGTCACTGATGCTTCCCAAAGGAAAGTGACAGCAGCTTTATTCACCCACTGACCTGTGAAGAGGACAGAGACACAAGAAAAAACACCAAAAAACAACAGATGTGTTTGTGTTCATGTGTGTAACCTGACTCAGGGTTTCTTTTTTTCTCTTCACTAAGAAGTCCGAGGTTGTGTGATTGCTGCAACCTCAGCACGTATATGCATGTCATTTCCTCTTGCTGACTTTGCCGACTTCAGATTTTTTTTTTCTTTTTGTTTATGTCCAGTAGAAAGTATTTTTTATATAGATGAGAGACGCAGTTTTACTGGTTTGAATTCAAGTGTTTTTCATTGTTAAGGAGAAGATCATTTCAAAAGACTAAACAAAATAAAAATGTAATGCAAAGATGATTTCCATCTGCCTGATAAGCTGGGTCCAATTTTCTTTGGCATCCGGCTTTTCTCCGTCCAACTTTGGCCAAATCAGCCCCTCGGGACCCTGGCATTGGCCTCGTCTTGACCCAGTTTAGGGCATCCATTTTAGGCTTTTCAATCCATAACCCCCCCTAGCATCATCGTCTGTGTTGGATGTTTGACTGGGATGTCTGAGATTATCGGATGGTCTCTTAAGAGGGAACCACAGCGAGCGAAGTGCTGTCCACTTAGCTGAAGATTATCCTTTAAAAGGAAGGGACGCGGCTGGAGATTGACGAGAGAAGGAGCAAAAAGGATGTGCTTAAGAGATGGACACGAAGGGGGTGGGTGGAGGGAGAGATTGTGAGAATGGTTAGACATGTATAAAGAGGCCAAATGAATCATATGGATGTAAAGTGTGTGGGGGGGAGGTTAACTAAAAAGTGACGAGAGAGCTGTGGCATGGAGTGAAGTGCTTAAATGAAAGGCTGAAATGGAGGTGAGGTGACAGAGGCAGAGAGAACAGAGGAAAGTTGACACAGAGGCAGAGATGGAGAGATAAAGTGATGTGGCAGCAGGAAGGATGATTACATGAGCTGGATTACACTGTAAAAACACACACTGTGAAGAGTTTGCTAGCAAAAGTCAATGGTTTGGATTCACTTTTTGATCAACAAGATTTATAGGTGAGCTAATTTATTTTACGTCAAAGTGGCTAGAAGTTAGTACGATGCAAAATGAAGATTCTTTAAAGATACAGATTTGAAAAACAAAAAATCTGCAGTGCGGCAAAAGAAACCTCAGGGACAATCTGCATTCACTCTGCACAAACTGTTGATTAAATGATACATTTCCATTAATACATTAAACCCAGTATAAATTTTTTTAAAAAGAGGTTGCCATACCAACCCAAGGAGGACTTTGTCTAACTAATTGTGTTGTGATTACTCAGATTGTTGCAGTATTCAATCAGCAAAACTAAAACTAAGTATATAGTAAAAATAAGTTGCCCCAGAATATGAGTCACAGGTGCCAAAATAAGCATAATAAAGAAGAAAAAAAATCATAAAAGTTGCAATTTTGGGAATAACTTATTTATCAACATACGGGACCAAGAATGGAGATAGCTACGTGTTAGAATGTGAGTTTTGAACGTTGAAAACCGAAACCTACCGTTACCCTCGTTCACATGGCCTTTATTTGTGCATATGTTGCAGAGGGCGGTATGGATATAGCGTAAGTACCTTAACTACCTAAAGCTTAAGTACCACCCCCAGCCAAACTCTGGATGCAAAATTGCGACTTTTACTAAGAACAAAGGTAAATACAACAAAGCAATGTTTCGAATTATAGAGGAAATAAAATCCACCTGAACAATTTTAAAAAAAATAAGAATAAAAAATTGTACAACACACTATTGACTCAAATATTCATTCAAATATATTTTTTAAATGTTATCTGTAAATTGGCAATAATATTTTTTACGTTTTTAAATTTTTTATTTGATTTCTTTCAGTAATATTACAAGAATGGGTTGTCATATTTTTTTAACGATATTTCCTAATTGTTGTGATGTAATCAAGCAAATGCCTTGTTGAAAACATGTCCTGCATGCAGGAAAAGTAGGACTGTCTGATTTAGTTATGTTAGAGACCTAAAAAAACCCCAAAGGAATGTAATGATAATCTAAAATATTAACATGTTTTTTGTCACATTATTGGAATCCACATTCACACAAAAAACTTTAAAAAGAAAAAAAGTGCTAAAACTAAGTTGCTAAGCATGAAACATGAAACTAAGCATGAAACATCTAATGAAGCATCTGAGGTTCAAAGATGAGGGGAGCAGGCATGAGAAAAAGTGGAGGAGAGCTCAGAGCCCCCACCACCATGTTAATCTCCTCATTTTCATTTCTCCTACAATGTGTGGGATTAGAATGATTTTATTTAAAGTGTCAGCTTGAGCTACTGGATTAAGAAATCTGGATTTTATAGGGATTATTATGAGAGAGAAAACACACAACACGCACACACAGATTTCAGTTTTTTCTTCTCTGGCTCTCACTAATGACCTGCTTGACCAACCAACAGTATTTACGCCGGAGTTTTTGAAATGCGCGTGCAGAGGAGTCAGCCAGGAAATGACACAACAGAACTTTGTTGCCAGCTCTCTAAACGGTCAAACACAGTCACTTTTCCTTCACCTTCTCACGTGTTCTTTTACCCAATCAGAACACAATCCTTCGCTAACCTTGGCGAGGCCAAGTGAAATGAGATGAACAGACTAACCAAAGCTTCACCCTTGTGTGTGTCAGATTTAACATCTAATCTACATTAGTATAAGGCTTTCAGCACTCTCTGGGAAAAAAAAAGAAGAATAAAAAACGCCATCACCTTTTCATCCTCGGGCCAAGCCTTTTTATTCTGCCTCCTCTCATTACATTAAAGGATGAGGGAGGCCAAACGGAGCGCTCAGCGGTATTTAAAGACACCATTCCCTTCATCGGTTTAATTTCTCTTTATTTAAGGGACTCCCTCCTCCCTTTGGTGCTCACTCACACTGTTTAATTTCTCTTTAGCTGAAGACTTCCTCCCTTCATCTGACTGATTGATCTTCGTCTCCCTGCAAATGACACAGAGGAGTCGCTGGCTGTAAAGCTTCCGTTTGAAAGGATCCGGATAAACTTTGACTTTTTATAATGAGTCTCATCAAATGGACTGTAACAAAAAAAAGCCCAGATTCCTACAAAACTAAAACAATCACTCTAATTTTTTGGAAAAACACTGCAGCTTTGGCTAAAGTTACTTAAAACTGGCTCTATTTAAAGGATTTCCTAATGCATCAACCTGTATCACTCCTGTTTTCAGGTTTTGGGAAGTAGGTTAAGCAGCCAAGGATTGAACCTCTCTGGCCTGACAGATAATTGGAGGATGGGTAGAAGGTTGGAAAAGGTGGGAAAGTCAGGTACAAAATTTCCCCTGGTGAAGGAAGAACTGTGTTTTCTTCTGCTGTTTGACCCCAAGAATTTACTTAACTGATGAACAACTATTTAGGTTTGTAAGTTATATAGACTCCCTGCTGTTCTTGTAAAGCCTGAAGCTATACGAACACATCGGGTGTCAGACGCGCGTTCAAGAACGCGCTAAAAGTGTGTGGTGTCACTAACTTGGTGTCATATTATTCCCCCCGGGCACAAACCGTAATTATTAATTTCTTCTCCATGATCAATTTATAAACGTTAACACTTCCGTGAATAAAAGCGGACGTCATCTATTCACCACTACCGAATCGGAGTCCCCGATTGGTCAAAGTTTGACCCGGTTTGACGTGCCACGCATTTTGTACGTAGAGCCAGAAAACGGTTGTAAAAACATGCGTGGCTGCGCTTGAATTTTTTTTTTTTTTTTGAGTTTTGAACGCGCAAACCCCGAAACGCAAAATTACACAGGTTTATGGTTATGGTTTATGGTTTATTAGCTCAGCATAAAGTCCACAAAGCTAAATCCGGGTCAGGCAGGCAGGGGTCAATAACAGCCATAAGATCATCAGAGGAGAGACAGGGTAGTCAAGATCCAGGCAAAAGTCGAGTCAGACATAGGGTTGGGAAACAGAAGATCAGCTTTGGGAAAAGCTTCACTCAGTGCAGTGCTTAAGTATGCTGTGGTGAATGAGTCGTGTGTGGCATCCAGAAAGTGTGCGCTGGGGTTGCTGGGAGATGTAGTGTGGTCAGAACTCTGGAGATGGTTCCCGCTGGTGACCAGAGGGGGAAACAGAGCTCTGACATCCAACATTTATAGGCATAGTTCACCATTTTTTAAATGTTCCAGAACTCTCTGTGAAAAAGTCAATACTCACAAGGTTGGCAAATATATAGACCACAGTACATTATGGATTGCATTTATTCATTTATGGATTGTCTTCCTAAAATGTTCATATTTAGAGCATTTTTACTTCGGCAAATGGGATACGTCATATTTGCTGATATATAAAAAAAGTGATAATGTAATCATAATAATAATAATAAATTTTATTTAGAATGCGCTTTACATTTTAGGTAAAATCTCAAAGCGCTAAAGCATGTGTCCGAATTACATTAAAATCCTGGGTAGATCGTCTTTTAGGGTTGAGGGAGAAGTGAGGGAATTTGGACGCCTGTATTTATCTATCTGCAGTAAGCAACGCTGTATCCTAACAGCTTTACATTAACCATGGTGGTATGTGTGGGACCAAGCTCACAGTCTAGGATAAGTCCTATTTACAGAGACAGACGCTAGACCCCTTCACAGTGTCAGGTGTGTCTGAGCCTTAGGAACACAACATCACAACCACAGTTTTGAATAATTAAATGACGATCAGTGAACCTGAGGAGTGTACTCTACCAACCTTTAGGTAGAATGACATTGTTTTTAAACTGTTTTCTATCAAAACCTATTTCTCTAAAACAAATATTCACAAAGGGATCACATTTTTAAAATCTATGAAAATGTTTCTGTTTTTCTTTAAGGTGTTTATGCCATACAGTACACACAAAAACACATCAGCTAAAACACACACACACACAAACACAAAAGGTTCATTGTGCGTTGCAGTGTCTGCTAACCCATCCTTTTTAATCTGGGATTATGGAATTCCCATTGGGATGGCAACAGAGGAAACAATGCTTTATTTCAGAACGGGAAAATATGCAATAAAGACGTTAACACCTCAATCTGTCTTTTCAAACCAATACATGCACACGTGCATTCAGTTACTCAGTTTTAGTATTTGTCACTTTCCTTTCCCCTGATTTTATACATGCAACACCTGCCTCATAAATCTCTTTAAAAATAGTAATCTTAAACAAATTTTAGACATCATATTCCAATTTCCCTGCTCAAAAATAATTTTAAGAGTCTGGTAAAAAACACCACTTTTTATCAATATACTATAGTTATTTAAAGTAGCTCTACAAATTTTCAATTATAAGTTGTGTGCTGTGGCCTTACTGAAGTTACATTTCAGTTTGTAAGACGTGAAAAATAATGAGGATCTGAATGTGTAAATCTTCATTTTATTAATTTAATCATTTGAATGTTACTATTTGTGGTTTGTGTCTTTATTCTTTTTGCATGTAGCCTCTTTTTTACACCTGGTTTGATTTGTCATCACCACAGCTAATTCCTGTTCCTTCATTACTCCTCATCACAGTTTCAGATCATCTCTCTTGCTCCTGTGTGCTATTGCTGTGCGGTGTAACCCTTGTGCTATCCTAGGCACTTTAACATTGGGAGTTGGGTCATCTAGACCCACTAGGCAGTGCGCTGAACAATTTTTCTTCAATGATTTGTGAACCTTACCTTTGTCATGGTAGGGAGAACACGTCAATGCAAGGGTGGGTAAGATAGCACAAGGGTTATTCGGGTCATATCTGTTGAATCTGCTTAAAAGTAATTTTGCAAGCTTTCAATTTAAAGCAAGAGTTTTTTTAAGTCTCTTTGACTTTGGTCCTAGAATCACCCACATTGACAAATGGAGATTTTTGATCACAAAAGAAAACTATTGTGCGCAAACAAATTTGAAAGCCAAACTGTGATAATGAAAATGTTGAAACGATGATGAAAATGTTGATGGATTATTAAAAATAAATATATTTAAACACGATTTATTTCCCAAAATGCATTGTGGTCTATATTCCCTAATCTAGTAAGCATTGAAGTACACTGGTTTTTTGCTGAGACTTCTGGGGCTCTTGATTTTGGAATTGTAAATTCGGACAGCACTACAAAATGGCAAAGACACTATATAGTACACTTTGTAGTGAGTGCTTTTACATATTATTCTTTCTGTCAGCTTTTAGACTGTACAACACCTTACAGACACGGGACAATATTATTTTTTTATTTAATTAAAATGTTTGTGATATCTATCTGCTATTTTTATATAGAACTTTGGTAAGTTCTTCTCATTTTCTGAAATATTCTTATGAATATCTGCACTTTTTTTTCTGCTTCCTCCTGCGCTCCCTGACATGCAGGATTGAATTTAAATGATTTGCGTATCAGAGTTCAGAGGTGAACTCTGATACGTAATATGAACCCCCCCACCGTGCTCTCTCCGCACGGTGGGGGGGTTCATATTACACCTGAGCCGGGGGTGTTCGTGTCCCTGGGGGGTGGGTCCTGGTCCTTGCCCCTGGGCGCTGGGCCCCGCCAAACTTCCAACATGGCCGAGCCTGGTCGGGCCATATTTATAACATCCCTTATGGGCCGCCCTTTTTTCCCCGGGGTTCCCCCCTCCTGGGCGGGGGCGGCGGGCCCCTGCCTTGCTCCTACCTGGACCAACCGTGGGCCGGGTGGGTGGCTGCCTGGAGTGCGGAGCGGGTCTCCCTTGGGGGGTCCTGGCTCGTACCTGGGGTCGGGGCGGGGGGATGCCCGGAACTCCTGGGTGGTGGTGGGGTGCTCGTCTGGGGCTGTGGGCGTCCCTCTCCGGTGGGGCCCTGCGTTGGGCTCTTCCGGCGCGGCGGGGGGCTGCTTTCCTGGCTGGGCTGGGGCGGCGCTCTCTTTCCCTCTGCGCCTCCCTGCTCTCTGGCTCTGGGGGCCTCGCGGCGGTCCTGCTGGCCCTGGCCTGGGTGGCGGTCTTGGTCGCCCGGGGGGCGGTTGTTCCCTGCCTGTTCCCGTGTGGCGCTGGGGGAATTCCGGCTGCCGCTGCTGCTGCGGCGGGGGTATGGGTGTGGGGGTGGCTGGGCGCTCCTCCTCCTTCTTTTCACATTCCACCATCCATTTTAGAAGAACATAAACACTCACCTGAGCACAGGTGTTAGCTCACCTTTGCACTAATAGTTTGCATGATTGAATGAATGAAAGATTTCACACTAGTTGGTTTAAAGGCATAAGTATGCGTTCGTGAACACTATCTGTTTTGTGTGCATGTTGACATGTGGACATTTCTGCGGCTAGCAGGTGTGTTGATAATATTTGAGTGTGTGTGAACAGGCCCCGCCCCTTTTTGTACTACATTTGAACCGTACCGTAACGATAAACAACCAGTAAACCTGCCTGCTCTATGCTGCTTCATGGTCTTACCCCCCTTCCCCTCCTATTATCACCCTCCTACCCCCCCCCTCTCTCTAACGTCCCTCTCTCTTGTTCCCCTCTTTCCTTTTCCGTCCGGTCCAACACCAAAGATTTTCAAACATGATTGAAATTAATAAAGTTTGGCCTCAATTACAAAAGGGGTTTATTCAGACATACCTTTGGTTTGTCTGAAGATGAATAACCCCTCTTGTTAGAATAAAATATGTCCAACACAAGAGGCCCTCAGCTCTCATCTGTTTGCCTAGCTGTTGGACAGGACAAGTTTAAAAAAAAAAAAAAAAAAAAAAGAGTTCAGAGGTGACGATGTTTTCTCTTCATGCCCACTATGCTGAACTGCTGACCTGGTGTGGGCATTTCCTCCTACAGACCCAGATGAGCTTTAGTTTCTCATCACTTCAAACTAGCAAGAGATGGACAAGCAAATGAATAAAAAGATCTTTTGAAAGTTTTGTTTAAAAAAAAGAAAACAATGGAATTGGCCTTTTAAGGAAAAGTAAGGCTCTCCAAATGGATTCTGGGCATTTTGTCAAGGCCTCTGTGAACAAACAGTCATTCTACAAAGGGAAACATAAATAGCCCATACACTACAGTGAATGCAGGCCCTCAGAAGTGTCACAAAGACTACAGCAGCTCCCCAAGGTTCTGATGAGAAGCAACAGCATTCACATTTCAGTAGCCCTTGCAGTGTGTACAGTGATCTGGTAGGTTGGGGTTCTTTGATGCTCTGTCACCCAGCAGGTTGAGTGCATTGATCCCCGAGGTGATGCTGCTTTCTGGGCTTGCCTGCCTGGGTGACAGGGCCCCCTTCTGGAAACTCCCTGGTGCCCCCAACCAGCAGATGGCCTCAAAGAGGAACCACAGACACGGGGCCAACTTCCAGCTCTCAAACAGAGGAGCAGAGGAGCAAATGGCCTGTTAATATTTCATACAAACACTCTCACTTATCTCAGAGCGAGAAAACAGACATTACTGAGTGCGCAGCGTGAGAGAGTGCATGTGTGAGGGGGCAAAAATCAAAGACATTTCATTAAAAATCAGGGGGAAAAATCTACCTGCTAAAAATATGGTTCTTTTGCAGCATAATCAACAATTCAGGACATTTAATCCTCCTCATTTTTACATGAACACCTCTTTCTCTCTGACACAGACACCTTCCCAATTACTCCAGTTATCAGGTCCTTCCTTAAGCCACTCCTGCAAAGCTTAACCTGCCTCACATTTGCCCGCAACCTCTGCACAGATGACTGGCGGTTACTCTGTTTGCTGGTCGGTAATTGCCGTCTTCATCAGCACTCTGTCTGTGCAGGCAGCAACATGGCCAGCCCTGGGGTCCTTCTGATGTCATTAATGTGTGATTAGGGCCAGTGGGGAGCATCAGTTAGGAGGTTAAAAAGCTCATGACAGCGCTCATCATTGACGAGGAAACCCTGAGACTGATGTTGGGGCTGCGCAGATGGGCAAAAGCGAAGCTCTGCCAAACCTTTAACTTGTTATTCCTCCTCACCTCCAAAAGAGAAACCATGCTAATGAATGGCAGTGACATGGATGTCAACAGCAATGCTTACACAAGTACATGTGCACAAGCAAAGCTTGCAGTAAAACAAAGGAGCCCTTTCAAAATAAGTGCATATTTAAAGTTTGAAAAAAACTTGTTGTTGGGGAGAGACACCTGCACAGACTTTTATGTAAATGCACAAAGATTTCCATTAAACTTAGTGACAGTGATTGGACTTGATATGATGGGCTGTCCTGGGAATAGGGAGCTGACAGGTTAAGCCTGACATAAGCAATCCAAACCACAACCAAGTGCTCAATCGTGTCAGGGCTTTAGGATTCCTTTAAGTTGTCATTTTTAATACATGAGACAATTTCCAGCTCTGAGTGCGCAACAAAGTCATTAGACAGGGAGGAAAGATGAAATATAAATCAAGTGAACCTCTCTGCCCCATCCCCAGTGAACAGGTGGTGGAGTTGAATGAGAGGGTGCGCTAACTTGGCTGTCACCATGTTTTCCAACAGCACTGCTGCCTTCTAAAGCCAAACCACTGTGAATTATACATCTATGGCAGTAATTCTCTCTGAGGAAAAGCGAGAGGAAGAGAAAGTGAGAAGGGGGGCTAAGAGAGTTAGAGAGATTAATGGCTGGAGTGGTTGTTTTTGACGCAGCGATCCTTGGCTCCGCTTCCCGCCCGCCGCTTATTGGCTTTTCAGAGCACATTTATTCATTTCGTTAACAAGAGAGAGCAGTCACATCGCTGTCACTTTTTTGGCTCGCTCTGTGCCGCAGCAGACTTGTCATCTCCTACACCAAGGCAGAGGCCTTTGAACCTCAGCATGGACGGCATGATGACAATATACTAAGTGCAACAAGCACTACTTAAAAAAATGTGTTGGAATAAAAAGTTAAGGGGATTTATTTCACACACTTAAAGCAGTTACTAAAGTAGTTAAAAGCAAACCAAGAAATTTATAAAATGTCATAGAAATATCTAAACAACTGACTGAAATTGATACCACACCTTTCTAACAAGTGGAATTTTGCCCTTGTGTCGATCGGCCTTTTACTTTTGTAGTTTCTACTCAAAACACCCAAAACTGAGGGCAGAATGTGCAACTTTTGATCAAAAATGGTTCTGTAAAGGCCAAGACAGCTTAATGCACATAAGATGCATGAAATGGCAAAAAAAAAATGTAGTTCCATCATGTCTCATTTAAGACAATCTGCAATGGTGCAAATGTTCACGCCAAAATTGACAAAGGAGGGGACTGTGGCAGCGCCCACTGCTCGCTGAGATCCATAAAGGTCCAGACACTGTTGCCGTGCAGCCTGTACTCTAGGATTCTGCAGGATTGTCACACTGGACACATGGAGTGCCATTGCTTCAAAGATAGACATTAAAATGTCACATTTATTTTTTTGGCACGGCTGTATCATATGAATTTATGAATACTGCACTTGATATACAAAATAAAATGCCTTATTCCTTCAGGTAATCTTGGAATGTCGTGAATCTACCAGGGAAAGGGATGAATATCAAGCCATTTGGTTTTTACACAACAAAAAGTTCATCACTGTTACACAGTCCTTAAGGTAATACATAAATTTTTAAAATCTCAAAACAGGTTCTAATGAAAGATCCCGACTTCATTTTAAGGTTCCAACATTCAGTGGCCTAACTGCATTGGGACAAAAGACTTCCTAAAGCGTTCTCTTCTACATCCCAGGGAATGGAGACACTCACTCCTTCTGCTTTTCTGAGCAGTAACTGTCCTATGCAGAGGATGCTACTTGTTGGAAATTATGCCTTTTCTCTCATAAACCTCTCATACACCGCCCCAACAGACTCCACTCCACCTCCCAGGATCGACCCAGTCCTCCTCATGAGTTTGTGAAGCTTTTTCATCTTTCTGACAGCAATACAATGGAACAGGGCTCTTGCAACCACAGATCGATAAACATGTACAACGTATGAACACAGACATCAAAAGATCTCAGTGTCTGTAGAAGGAACAGTTGACTCTGGCCTTTCTTGAACAGGTTCTGGATGTTACCTGACCACTTAGTATGCCCATTTTTGACTGTACAGATGTTTTTGTAGAAAAGTACACAGACGTCCTCAGATTTACATGACTAGAAATGGTAAAAAAAAAAATACAGCACTTTCAACAGGAATATTTCTGATTTGTAACCAGAAAACAACCAGACCAGATGAAAATTAAGTCGTACTTTTAACTGTTGTTTACCTTTAAAAAAACACACTTTTTTCTTCTAGCACTCACTGTCTGTACTATAAATTCTTATGTATAAAGGTGGGACATTTTTTCCCCAGTTTATATGCTGGAATTCCACCCAATCTCTAAAAAATAAAGGAAATATTCTTAGAACCTGAAGACCTTTTACATCTTGGGGTAATAGATAATGATAAAGGATAATAGACCAGCCACCAGAAGGTGTAGAAATAATAATGATAGACTAATTAGATGCTTTATTGATCCAAGCATGGACTGTTTTGAAAATAATACATTTAACCTTAGGAACTAATAAAAGGAAAATGAGATTATAATGATCACAAAAGACATTTGGGTCTTTTAATAAATTTTCTTGCTACGTCTTCAGAGCAAAGAAAAAAACGTTGAGAACGATTATGTCAGATCAAACTCTGACTAAGTACAATCTCATATGAATAGTCAATCCACGGACTAATCTGTATTCTATCTCCCGAGGGGCTTTGTACAAAGGGCCATCACCGGCTTAGCCAATAAACTTATTCAAGTCACTTTCAACACAGCGCAGCATGTTCCAGCATAATCTGTCCGGGAGGTTGTGACCTCCGCATCCCCTGCCTGTGGAATAAAGAGGACCTGAGGTCGGGATGACAGGAGAAGTCTTCTAAGAAGTTCATGTTACCACATGTCATAATAACAAGAAGCTACTGTTCCCCCGCCAGGCTCCTTCCCCCTTTGTCTTGGAGGGGCTCTGAACGGGGGCAGACAGGACACGCTGGCAGAGCTGAAACTGAATATTATCACTGGGGGGAATCTTGTTTCATGTTACTGTGCACCCAGCTATCAGGCCAGCTTTGCTGCCACCTTACCCAACGAAAGCGGTTCAAGTTTTATGAGTCTCAAATAAATGTACACCTTCGCACTTTCCTCTCTTGACCTTGTGTGTTTCTCATAAGTTCCACCTGCTGTGCAAACACACTCAGCTCTGCTAACTCACGCTCCACAGCAATTGAGAGGTCAATATCTCACTTTACCGCCAGCTACACTTTCCTGTGTCACTCACGGCTCCTGCTCCATTCACACGGCAGGTTGGCCCAACAAAGGAGACCGCGGGGGATCTGCCCGAATCTTCCACTTACAGACACACACACAGCCCATTCACATGCACACACACACACACATAACACGGGCAGTGTCTAATGCGGCGCTGCTTGGAGTTTGACGGGTGCTTTGTGCTCATCCGTCAGCCCGCCCCTGGGTCCTGAAGATACCTTCAGTCAGCGGGATTGGCTCCCTGAAAGAAGGGATTCACACAGCTCTGAAATATTGATGCCAGGAGGGCACCTGGAGAACGCCGGCCTTTTGACCTCTCCTTTGCATTCTTAGAGGAGGAGAAACAGTAACAAAGTGGGAGGAGACTTTGTTTGGGGTGTGGCTGGAGGAAGTTTTTCAGCTTGTGAAAATGTTAAAGTCGTTTTCTCCGTTTATATGGATGAGTCTTAAAGCTACCCACCAGATAGCAGAGTTAGCCTTTGACTCCATGTGACAGAGATATTGAGCGATGAGAGAAAGTTGAACGGGAAAGGATTGGGGCAGACCGAATGGGTCGGAAGTTTGACATTCCTGTGGGCGATGTGTGTCTCATCAGTTAACACGTTTGGATTCTTTTAACCGGAGTCGATACCCCCTTCCGCTTCCCAAGCACTCACTGTGAGCTGAGCCAGGGTAATGCCATTGAACGGGGACAATGGGACCTCTTAAAAGGCAGCTTTTAACTGGGCGTGTGCTTGTGGATATCAATAAAGCTGCTAGTTTTCCATGTAAGAAGATCAAACACAGAGACACTGAGTGACTTCTCAGTGAACAACCAGATAAATAAATAAAATGACCAGAGGGGTGTTTGTTTTAAAGAGGAAACAGGCGTTTTCTCTTTGCTTTTTCCCCTTTTTCTCTGTCCCTGCTCTTTGCCTTTGCTCAGACACACATGCTCCAACGTACGCACTCCAAGTTTAAAGCATGCAATTCAAAGGCCCTCGGGTGCCTGTATCACTGCTTCAGACAAAAGGGCCAGCTCTGAGGAGATAGAAGAGACATCTGAGAGAGAAAAGGGGGAGACAGGACCAGGGAGAAATGAAGTGAATTAGGTGGAAGGGTAAGAAGGGTTGGAGGTACTCTGGGTATGACGGAGAGGAAAAAGAGAGTGAAAAAAGGGAAGAAAAGAGGGAGGTGGTGTGATAGCACGCTTTTAACTGCCTTTTGAGGGCTTCTCTGCAGATGTCACCAGCTGTTCCCCTGCACGTAGGGTTCCAGAGCGTGGAACATCGCCTCCGGCCCCGTCCTCGGCCACCTTTCAAGTGTCAATCAGACAGTAGGGGTTGGAGGGGCAACTGAGGGGTTGAGGACCGGTGGAGGGATGCAAGAGAAAGGGGGAGCTTAGTAGAACGGGATGTAAAGGGGGCCAACAGACCGGGTTTTGGTCACTGTCCTGAGAACAGTGCCAGCAATTTGCCATTGATTTCGCCCCCCTCCTGAAACAACCCACTCAATAACAGAGACAGGATGGAGCCAGCCGTGTGCGGCGTGCAGACAAAAGAGGCCCGTGGGCAAGGTTAGCTGGAGATCACGCGGCTGCTAGGCCACTGCCTCCACAGGGCTACGGCTAGATACAGTGTTAGTGATTACCAATATAATATCCACATCACAACCCCTCCTCCCCATTTTAGCTCCTTGGTTCAGCACATGTAGGACCGTGAGTGTGACCTTCAATGAGATGTGTGGTTTTGCCAATGGGAGGGGCCAGTGGGAGCACGAAAAATTGTCCCTGCGAATGAACAAGCAAACATAAAAGAGGCTGACATATGATGGGATTGACACTGAGGCAAACGTTGTCTAACGAGGATGGGTAGGTGTGCTTAACACCGCTTAACCTTGGAGTTTCTTGTCAGCTGGATTGCTCCAAGACACAATTATTGACAACATCAATATCTACTGTACCCGACTGAGTGTCTAACCTTCTGATCTAGTCAGGGTTGATGGCACTGAGGCACAGCGCCATGCAATCAACAGTACAATGCAACAGTACGCATTGTTTATACTGGTAGAGAAGTTAAAAAAATCCATGCTGATGTGATATAATTCAAAACCTAAAGAAAACCTACCCCTGATTTGCTTGTTTTATTGACGTTAGGAGTAGGAGCCACAGACTCGAAGTGTATCTTATCAGGCAGCATAAGTACATCTATTATACACACTATTGCTGCTGCCCTGCTGATAACCTCTGTGTTGAAGCTGTGAAACAAAAGCCTTTGAAGACGAAAGGAACTGGTGGATTTCGCGTGATTTATGTTCTCTGAAAATGAGATTGGTAAGCAGTGGTCCCTGACCATGTTTGACCTCAGGGCTTCCTCTCGCCCTTTCACATGTCAGAGTTTGTCGTTCTGAAGAACAAACAGGACAGAAATAACTACAGGTACAGTGGCCCTGAAGTGCAAATCACACCAACAAATCACTCATTGCAAAAACATGTTAAAGATCACGACGATTTCAAAAAACAAAACATAATTCCAAGACAATTAAACAACATACAAAGGAACGTTACGGAAAGCAAAAGTTATTGGAGACTAATTCTTGAAGAGAAAAATTGAAGACAATTTTACGAAGCAGGAAAGATAGATATTATGGGACATCAAAGTTTTTGCCTCTTTGTTTCTTTTCCATCCATCAATCCATCCATCCATCCATCCATCCATCGTCTCCACCCACTGTATCCCGGGGCCGCCAGAGCCAAACCTGGTATTGGGAGAAGGCGACGTACACATTGGACAGGTCGCCAGTCTGGACCACACACCCTTAGACCATAGCCTCCTTGATGTCTTCTGCTTCCCCTCTTCTTCAAAATTCAAATGCCATCATCTAGTCGGGGCTCGAATCGGTTTTGCTTTTTTAATTATTGTTTTTATCTTTAATATGTTTTTGCGTTGATTGATTTGTCAATGTGATTTGCACTTCAAGGCCACCGTACACCAAAAAAATGTATAAAAACATGGCCAGACGGCAACTGGGCTGTCAGATAATACGCCTAACTATTCAGGAACTCAGATTTCGTAGGGGCGTATGGATGGCGTCCCGTTTAATTCATTGAAGTGCCAATTATTTGAAAACTGATCATTCAATTATTCTATTAAATTCAATTTTATTTGTATAGCCCAAATTCACAACAACAGTCGTCTCGATGGGCTTTGCATCAGTCATGGTGAAGAAAGGTGGGGTTTGTGTCCGGCTGTGATTGTACAACACCAAGTCTTTAACATATCGGTATAGAGCTGTGAAAGAAAAAGCCCGGAGAGACATTTGTGAAATTTGCACCGTTTTAACATTTCACACCAAGGCTCTTCCAACCATGGTGGACATGCGCTAGTAATCAGTAGAAAAATAAAAAAGAAGCCCCTTCTCGCTTGTCCAGTGTGAACACCATGGGCTACCGGTGCGTTCTTGAATGCATGTCAAATGTGTACATAGCTTGAGACTGAAGTGTGATTCAAGGACAAGTACTCATCTCTGCAATAGGGTAAAGTGTATTCCCTGAAAACTTTTTTAATTTTTTGCAGTTCCCTCAACTACAATTTAAAAACAGGGATGTTCTTTCTAGTGAACAACAGTTGACCCCTCTTCAAATAGTCAGAACCATAATTGCTTGTCCGTCAGACATGTAGCACAACACAGCTTTATTCAAAGGGCCGGCAGTTTTTCCAAAGAACTAATATCCTCGACATTAATCACTTTAGTCATAAATCAAAAAAGCGTGACCATTTCTCCTCTTCAGTGTTCATCTGTATTCCCTTTCCCTGCACCTACTGTGGTGTCCCTGTTGTTAAAAAAGTGAAAAAGTCATAAATCAAACAAATGAACTCAGCTATCCTGCCACAAGCCCCCCCTAACCCCATCCTCTGTCCCATTCTGTAACCCTTTCATCCTCTTCAACCTCCTACCGATCAAAGTTCATCAAACGCGTCAGAAATCAAGAGTAGCTTCCTCTTTTTTTCCTCATCATTCCGGATTTGAGGCCACAGAAGACCAAACCCAACCCCCCCCTCTCTTCTCTAGTCTGAGGTCATGGGGTCAGTGCTGGTTCTCGTGTCCAACTGTCTGATTGTGCCTTTGTCTCACTGAGGTTCTGCTAACTTTAGGAGGCGGCTTTCTTGCTGGCAGAGGTGGCCCTTTGGTCACAGAGTGCCGTGTTTTTCTGATCCCCCTCCGCAGAGTTGAAAAATAGCAGGAAACGTATATCTGTCATTGTCCATTCAGGAGATCACCTGTAAGGAAACGAAGCGGCCAGCAAGTGCTGACACAATCATCCCTGCGCTTAGCAACACATCCTGGTTCCGGCCCAGACGCGAGGGACTGTACAGTACGTCTGAGCTGCTCCGCTTCCTGCCCCACCAGGCAGAGGGATGGGGGGGTAGACGGCAGGTTACTTTAGGCTGAAGGGGGAATTCTGAAGGGAGAAAAATAATTCGGTTAAATCACCACTGCAACATCAACCACTAAATTTGGCAGACACAAAAGCTGTAACTTGTAAAAAAAATGGGACAGTCCTGAATATTAACCTAAAAGACGTAAAAATAATCGAAGTTGTAAGTTTCTCTGTGTAATCTCTTCAGAAAGCTGTGCTCCTCAATGACCTTTTT
The DNA here is from genome assembly GCF_053564925.1 of Oryzias latipes. Classification (NCBI taxonomy): domain Eukaryota; kingdom Metazoa; phylum Chordata; class Actinopteri; order Beloniformes; family Adrianichthyidae; genus Oryzias; species Oryzias latipes. The sequence continues at coordinate 15,623,588 of NC_136260.1, read as the reverse complement.
CTTTCTGCCGTAAACTTTTCCGAGTCAAATCGTGGTTTTTCTTAAGACTGACTCAGCAAAACGGCTCCGTTTGATCCACACTGTTGTTGTGAAGTCCGGTTCCTCCCATTAAAGACTACCAGGAAACAGTGGTCCCTGGAGAGTTGACAAAGAGACCCTGTTTATCCTGAGCATGCTCGTGATGAGGACCCAGCCTTGCACCTGGTCCTTTTGACATGCCAAGTACCCACCCTGAGCATGCATGCAAGCTTCCTTCAGCTTCATGAGATCAGCTGACATCAACTAAAGTTTCTCCATTTTGTAAACAGAACTCGAATTTTTGGTCAACTTCAGTGTCACGTTTGTCTTAAATTTGAACATGTAAAACCACTTGTTTGAAGTAAGCCCCCCCATAAATGCTCAAATTATCTCAAAAAGTCATCTATACAATAGCTTTTGTCTACAAGGAGCTAGATTACCCTGTAGGTTATGCATGGTTATTAAAGATGTGTTTTACGGCAAAAAAAAGGTGTCTTTTTAGACATTGGATGCTGTTTCACTAATTTGGAGCATATAATTCAGTCAATTTAAATCAGTTTACTTTTTGAAATATTTATTTCAGAACCCGTTGTCTTGAGTCATAGAAAGCACGTAAATTGTGATGTAAAAAGAACAAAAGTGGTACTTTCAGTATCAAAATTGAATTTTTAGTTTCACTAAAAGCTATCTGAAAGCTGAAAGGAATTTTTCTATATAAAGATTTTGTTGCCTTTTTTGATTACTGTTGTATATATTCTTTTGGTTTTTGTAATGTTTTTATGTGCAGAAAGGTCTTTTCATTTTTATTTTAGCAGCTTTTCACTCAAGTGTGGTTTGTAGACTAGTTAAGTCAAATAAATGACAATTTACCTTTTTTAAATTTCAATTTAAGAAACCAAATTATTATTAAAAAATAGCCTTAAGGCTGTACAATAAACTTTTAAAATCAAACTTAAGATTTTTTATTTAAAAAAACAATCTGAAGAATAAAACAAAAACAACCCAACTGTTTAAAATAAAATTCCCCAGGTAAAAAATTGATTTGATTTTAATTTTTCAATTGTGAGGATTGTTTGCTTTGTTTGATTATAGTTGTGTTTCTTTTTTTTCTTTTTTTTAATGTTTTGTGAGTTTTTCCTGCACAGTCACACCAGGTTCAAGTTATTAATCATCAACAGCTGTCTCACTGTAAGTTAATGATCTTTGGTCTATTTAGATGTTTGGTTCTCCCTTCATTCTGGTCAGGTTGTCTGCTATATCACACGGTTCCTTTTTTGCATTAAATGACTCTGTTGTTTTGCAGTTTGTTGGTTTATTTCCTAAACCTCTAAGGTTTTGCCCTTAAGCCCAATCTTCTGTCATTTTGGGGTATTTCACCAACAGTTCTTTACAATTTGTTTTTAAACTTTCCATGTAGACTGTGTAAACTGTCTAACATGTAAACTTGCCATTACCTGTGTAAAAGAAGCAAAAAAACCAAAATAAAATAAAAGCAATAAGCAAGTAAATAGTTCATTTTAGGAGGTCTAAGTCTCAATCTTTTATTTGAATTAAAAATAAACGGCTGGTGGAGAATCCTGCTATAAGCAAAAAAGTCAGATCAAGTATCTGAAGAGCTTTTAATCCCAGAACAATATTAATAAATGCATATTTTAAGAATAAAAATGTTGATATGAAGCCAGTGGGAATCAGTTTGTTACACCCACATGCTCTCACACTGCATAAATAATGCTTTCTAAGAATTAAAAGGGGCTGTTTATATCTCTGAACTGTAATCAGAAGTAAATCATAGGCCAACAAGAGCTCTTTATTTGTTCATGCTCTCATCCAGGAAACATACGGTACATTACACTCCAACTATAAATACACTGAGAGCAACCAACAAACATAACTTGTTGAATCAAATCCAATTTGGCATTGGAGGTTTTTATTGTGTAGCCAGTGCAAAAAAAAAAAAAAAGTTTCTCTTGCATCTCCTTTTTGTTCTCATTAGGAATCGCATTGCAAGCCGGTTGAATCAAAGACTCACTGAAAACTTTCAACAGTCTTTAGTCTCCCTTTGAGCTGAAAGAACTGTGAGCAGGGAGTAGCTCCATGTCTTTCATGCTCCTTTTATATTTACCTCTCCTTTTCTTTGAGGTACTCGGGTTCACTTACTCCATTTCTCAACTCGACCATATCTTAAATTCTTTTGTCACTTTTTCTTTTGAAACCTCTTATTCTCACCTTTAAATTCAAAGGAGAATAATAGATCTGAAAAGTCTCTTCTCTGGTTTTTCTGCACCAACAATTATAAAAACCCTCTTGTGTTCACGTCCCTGGTGTGGTGGCTGTCAGCTGTGGAGGAGCTCTATTATGTCTTGGACAAGCACCTGTCGCTACAATGATAAATGCAAAGGAGAGGGGGCTGTGTGGGGTAGGACGCCCTCAACAGACGGCTAAACGCGTGGAAAGGCTTTTCTTGGCACGTAAACTCATGTGCATGCTCATGCTCACGAGTTATTCCTTGTTAAATTGGGGAGGGGGTACTGGAGATGCCGTGGAGGTCATTGCAGCTGTGTGTTTGTGATTGGTTCACCACACAGTGAGTGTTTGAGCGGTTAAACAGCTGAGTGTCAAAGGGCTTTTATCAGGGCGAGTGGCGCCTGGACATGTGGACGAGCATTCTTGACACGTTCCCATGAAACAAGTGCAAATCAAATCTATCTGCGCATTTGTGCTGACACTCATAGGCACCATTTAAATGGGTAGGCAAAAAATTACAAATGTTGCAAAAGAGAGCGCCAGAAATCACACGCCATCAGGTTTAATCCAGGCACGAGGTGAACCCAGCTGTTTCTTTGTTCACTTCAGTTTACATGACAGCAGCATGTTTAGAAGATGTGCAACAGTGCAACATGATTGTATCATGTAGAGACTTGCTGTACCAGAATCCATGGTTTTGCTTCTAATTAGTTAAGGTTCCTACCCAAACTAACTTGTTCTTTAATCAAATTTCTACTATCCATTCACTTTGGCAGTGAAGTTTGCTTCAGGCAGATTGTAGAAACAATGATGCTGAGAGTCTTATTTCAAAGTTTCACTCTGATAATCTTTGGATCTATTCTAAAAGCATCAGTGGTCTTTTAACTATGATTATGTAGTTTTCTAGAACATAGTTTCTGCAGAGCAGCAGGAGTTCATTAGAAATTCACCTCTGAGCTGTGGGCTGAACTGTCGGTGCAGAGTAAGCACACCCCTGCTTCCTGACATCCTTCTGTTCACACCTCCTCTGAGAATTTTTCTCTGATCTGAGATTGAAACAACTAACTTCTAGGTTGGGAAACTTTAATTTTTCCTTGATTTATTCTGCTGATAATTTTATTAACACTCGGAAATGTTAATGCTGGTGAAGTAGGAGGTATATGTACAACATGTTATTAGATCTTTTTTAATAGTTACATGTCTGAATAATCAACAGCCTCACTTGTGCATGACTTCAGATAACTTATAAGTATTTTTGTGTTTGTAGGCAAACACATACATCATCACCTACATGCACCCCCCCCCCCGAATAACCTAAATCTCTGTCTAAAAAAAGTCATGTTACAGATTACCATGAAAATAAAAAGCCATTGTTTACCAGAACATTTTCCTTCAGTTTCCTACACCCTCCTCCTCCCCTCACTGTGCACTAACCCCATCTCTGTGTGGACCTCCCGATTGTGCATTTGCAGCCCCCAAGTCTTTCATCCAGCCATTATCTCCTCTTATCTCTTTCTAAGTCCCTGTTGCCCCTGCTCAGAGAATGGCCTCATATTGTTGCTCAGGAGGAGTTAAGACGCTCTTGGCTGTACTGAAATGCTCCCAGCAGATGTTTCACCATTTGAGCGCTTTTCATCGCGTTTACTTTCTTGCTTTGGGAGATGGAGGGGGTGAGGAGAAGACTAGATGGAGGTGAGCCGAGATGGATGGACGGATGGATTGGAGAAGGTTTAAAAATTAGAAGGCCAACAGCTGGTTGCGTTTTCATGAGCGCATTAACCTCTTTGGCCCTCTTGCTGCAGTAGACGTACAAGGAGCATTTCAGCATCTGGAGCTTAGTCAGGATGAAAACAGCATCGTTGCTGCAATGAGGGAACAGTGTAGGTATAGAGCAGAAACAGCATCAACTTATTGTAACTTCCACAACTACATTACCGCAGTGCGGAGCTTGCTTTAGACTTTTTCTTACACAGCTCTATTCTGATATTCCGGCCAATCATAATCAATTTCAAATGGTCTGCACTTCCATAAATTTAAAGGGACACCATGCATACGTCACTACCAAAACCAACTCCCCGATTGGTCAAAATTCAACCTGGTTTAACTTTCGATGCTCGTTCAATGGCCACAGGTTTTCTATCTAGAGCCCATAAACTGACTTAAAAACTTGCATAACTGTGCATGAATGCAAAAGCTTTGAACGCAGAATCCTGAAATATGCATTTACACATTTTTACATATTTTTCATTGGAAGTAGTCGCTTGAAAGCACATTGTTGTAAAAGTAGACTTGGAGATAAGTCAGAAATTCTTACCACGTCAGCAGATTTTTTTAAATAATCAAAAAACAAATAAAAATCTTCCAGTGGGGTAGGAAAAAAGGTCTTTACCAAGATTTCTTAATTTAAAAAATAAAACAAATTTTCACCAACTTGAACCAAATGGTGCAAACAAGTAGCAATAATGGTCAGAATAAATTGTAGAATGTGATCACAAAAATAGAGATTGGAAACAGAAACAAGAGCTTTGTGACACAATGTAATCCAATGTTTGAAGTAAAAGTTCAATCAAATGAAAGAAATCATTATTTATTCTAAATTAAACCTGCTTTAAAATGGTCAAAAAAGTATGAATGTCCAGCAAATTACAGAATGGATGAGGGAAACTAGGACGAAACAGTGCTTGTAAACTCTTTGGGACGTACACCAAGGCACAAGCGATCACGCGCACACATGTCAGACTCCATTCAGCAGCCTCCACTTTGATGATCCAAAGTGTACCTTTTCTTGAGTAAACAGGCTGATTGTCTGGGCATCTCTCAACCCCTCGGCAGCTGCTTCTCCTTAAGCCACTGGCAGAGCAGTCATCATTACCATCATCATCTTTATAATCAGCCTGTTCAGCACAAGACAACAAAGGTAGAGACGCACAATAGCCCTCAGTGGCTTTGAGGAACATATCAAGGCTTAGTGAGAGAAAAGACAGAGGGTTTTCTGTTTTTATATGAATAGGTGGCCTTTGCTGTGTGCAGGGCTTGGTCCCTTTCTTCATCTTTACTCAGTATTGGGTGTTGTGTGCAGAAGGGAAAGGTGTGCGAGTGTGGGTGGGTGAGAGTACGACAATGGGAGCAGGTGCTCCAGAGTTTACCTTCATGCAGTTTGTTAGCTCAGAGAAAAGACACACAATGCTCAAGGAGAAGCGTTCTCTTTATGACACTCGTCCGTCATCTACGACGTCGTCCTGTCTTTCTTTGAAACAAATGTGTATCATATTGCTCATGTGTGCAAGATGCAGGCCTTTCACAGGTGATGACCAGCTCTTCCTTCCTGTGTTGATGTGACACAACCCTCTAAGTCTTCCTATTAAGTCAGTCCACTTTGTTTGTTGTGTACTCAAACAATAAAGCTACAGCTTACATGGATTATCACACAATCAATGCAACAGAGAAAAGAGAAGATGCAATGTATCAAAAAGATGTGGTCATTAAGTGAAAAACTAATGTCCTTTTAATGTATTTTTACACTACAAATATCATTGAAACATCTGTAAGAAGAAAGTAAAAAGAAATTTTTGTTTTTTTCACTCAGAAACTCTTGAAATAGTTCAAAATGGTGACCATCCTGATTCTTTGTTTTTATTTTTGGTTGAAGTCCTAATAGACTTAATTCCATAGAAATAATTTGATATTTAAGGAAAGATCTAAAAATATATTCTTGGATCCTCGAATTTTATTTTGCTTTCTAAAATGTAAAGTTGTTTTTATTGGTTTTGCGTTTTTAATTGTTGTTGCTATCTCTAATATGTTGTTGCATGGAGTTATTTGTTTGGCGTGATTTGCACTTCAGGGCCTCCGTGCTTTTTAAAGTTCACCTCAGTCAAAGAGACCAACACAGACACCAAAATAGGAAGGTTCTTGTTGCTAAATCTAGAGCAAAAGCAGCTCCCTTTGGATCAGCCCCTTTTTTGTTCAATATTTTTCGGGTACTTTAGGTTTTTCTGTTAACCTGTTCAGAGCTCCTGCACTTGGGTTGTCCAAATGAAACCTGAGAAACTCTTGGACCCAGCAGACATTCTGCTGATGCAGCCCTCACAGAGCTTGCTGTCATATAAAAAAGCAGTTCATGCCATGCTAGGTCAAGGTAATCGAGCCGCTTTGTTCTGAATGCTCCAAGGGGGTCACTGCAACAGTTTTAAACCCATTTCTGAGAACAGGGGTCTCAGACCCTTCTGGAATGCCACTTGCCTCGTCTGCTCTAAAGATATCAAAGATATCACCTGCTTCACATGAGCTTTGAGAGGATCTGGATGCTACACTTCCTTTGCCTGGACCCTTCTCTAAATAGTTGTCTGGATTACAGTTGTTTTGCTTTTTTCTAATTTGAAAAAGGGGCAATATGTCTTTGAAATAAGATCTTTTCTATGTTTGTTTGAGAAAGATTTTTTGTGTTTTTATCATACTTTTAATAATTCAGCCTTTTTTTTTTTAAATAAAAACCCAGATTTGCATTTTTATCATCACAACAGTTTCTAGTTGCTTATTTTCACCCTAACACAAAATAAAATGTTTTATGAGTGAAGATTGTCAAAGAAGCTATTAGAGCTTTATTCAGTTATACCAGGGAAAAAGATGTGAAGGGGTTGACCGTTAAGGGTGCAGCAGGTTATTGGGGTGTCAGAGTCTTGTTGTATGCAGAAGCAGCTGCATCTTAAAGGGAGTGCAAGTGTCTTACAACGTTCACACTGAATGTGATTCGCGCGTCAGGGGCGTCCAGTTTCAATGTTGGTCAACGTACAGACACGATCAAAGGTCCTGTGGTGCAATTTGAGTGTCGAGTGTGGCGTGTGTTAGCCTCCAGTTAATGAACACATTTTTGGTGAAGTGTCTAGCATCCAATTTGATGCAGGTTGAAACAGAGGTGCTTGATGGGAATTTGACATGCAAATTGCGTTTGGTGTAAACTCAGTTTTTGTTGCACCTACTTTTGACATGCTGTCATACGGTCCCTTTAAACCAAACTCTAGTCGTTAGTAAAGAAAGAAAGAAAGTCCCACTATCTGTCACACACCTAGGTGTGTGAAATTTGTTCTCCGCATTTGACCCATCCCCTGGGGGAGCCGTGAGCTGCAGATGAGCTGCGCTTGGGGGGGGTCTTGCAGTGTTAAGGGTCTTGCCCAAGGACCCCCACTGGAGGTCCTGGAAGTATCATATCAATTACCCCAGTACCATTGTTTATTCCCCTCTGGGAATTGAACCCTGGATTCCTGTGTGGCAGCCCTTTACCTTACCAAACCGAGCTACGCAGCTGCTAAGGAAATGTACAAGGCAATTTAATGCCCCAACACAAGAAAAATGCCCCAAATAAGGAAATGTTCAAAGCACTGAACTGCCACAACAAAATGAAAATGTTCCAGGCGAAAATGCCCCAATGCAATGAAAATGCCCCAAAGAAATAAATGCCCCAGACAATTAAATTCTGGTGGCAATAAAAATTTCAAGGCAATGAAAATGCCCTAACATAAGGAAATTGCCCCAACACAATGAAAATGCCCCACATAAGTAAATGCCCCAGATAATAAGATTATCGTGGCAATAAAATTTTCATGGGAATTATATTGCCCCAACGCAATAAAAATGCCCCAAAGCAAAGAAATGTACAAGGCAATGAAATGCCCCAGACAAAATTCTGGTGGCAATATAATTTTCAAGGCAAAGAAATGCCCCAACATAAGAAAAATGCCCCATATGAGGAAATGTTTAAGGCAATGAAATGCCCCAACGCAATGTAAATGTTCCAGGTGCGCACACTGGCACTTACTGACCATGTGCAAATACTGCATGCACGGGGTGTGCATTTAGTAAATAAGTGGATGTGCGACTAATTTCTAACAGCCATGCTTTGTGCAAAGAGCTCGCAATAGGCACCCAAAGAGCAAGCACTTATCACTTGAACAACAGTAATGGGCCGCTTGCTCAGTGCCTTTGAGGGTTGAAAAAACGAAAAGTCTATGTGACATGCCTGCGTTTCACCTACTTCACCCTTACTTACCCTTGCATTTTGTCTGTTTACCTGAGTGGTCTACAATCTTAAAATTTCATACGTGCCACAGCTTTGCCCATTTTTCGCCTTCAGAGACCCAGTTTCCACCTGTAAGGGCAGTTACAAAGGCACGAATTTGAGTTCAGGTTTAAGGCTTTTATTTATTTAGCTTTTGTGAAAACTACGGTAGCTTTGTTTACCTCTTTAAGTGCAAGAAGCATTGAGTCATAGTTTGGCAGCAGTAAGAGATGAGAGCTGAAAATGCAGAAGCGGACAGTTCCAGGGCCAAGTCTCACATGGCCGCACAGCTAGAAATTAATTAAAAAAGGATGCGAGTGCGAGAGGGCAAGAGACTGAAATAGGGGGAGATGGTACTTAGAAAAGGGACAGCAAGGAAATTCCAAGCAAACCGAGGGAAAAGATGCTGTAACAAAGCAGGTCATGCGTTTGTGTGTGCTGGCTCGCGTGTCAGCATCGGCTGCACAGCACAGCCGCAGACAGTGTGATCCTGACACAAATCCTTGGTAAGGTTCCTTTTTTCTGCCCTCCCTCCCTCACGTTTTCTCTTTGCCATCATTAAATCCCGGTTTCACTACAACTTAAGCACTCAGCTGTAATCCCCATGAAGAGTCGATAGCTAGGCACAAGTCACTTTCCAACCATTAAAGGCATACAATAGCAGCGTGTTAGGGACTCACTTAAATGGATTGTGCACAAATCCTGTGCATGATAAGTTTTTAGCGGGGAAGAATCCGGCGTTTACACCCATCCTTTTGTGCATTCTCTTAGACGTACTTGTCTCAATAGTCTAAGCCGATTTTATCCCTTTTTTTTGCATTTGTTTAATTCCTACAGAACAGAAAGGCTTTAGAATATGTCCTACTTCTTCCTTTCACCCTCTGCCTTTTTTCCCCCCAAACAAATGTCACAGTGAAAGGTTCACAATGGAGGATATCTCTATCCACTTTCTACAAGCTAAACACAGGGGAGGTTGGCCTCTTCTAGATATTTCCAAAGCTCTCCCTTGAATCAAGCAACTGCTTCTAATCTTTGAAAATGGAGCATCAGCTGGACGGAAGGGGGAAAATGTTGATATGGTCCTCTCCCTTGGACGAAGAGAATGGGAAAATACTAAAACCCATCATCCCCTTGGGGTCAAAAGGAAGGTTTTTTTCTGATGCTGCTTATCAAAACAAGAACACTGGACGACAAGGAGCCAAGAAAAGAGGCCGGGGACAAAACAAGCATTGTCTCTGCTCATCATTTGCAAACTGAACATGGAGGAATATTTCAGAGCAATCCATCATTGTGTGCCATTTTTGAAATCAATTAAGGACAGAGGCCATGACCAACTGGAGCATCACTCCCAGAAAAATCTGGACTAAGGAGTTTTGGATTCAAGGACATAGAAGTTTGTAAAGAAGGCACTAAGCTATGCAAACTTTCCAATCTTTATTTTGCCATCCAGTAGCTTTGTAGCTGTAATTGAAGTTCACTCTAAAAGAAATGGTATTGTCCTAGCAATCAGTGCTGAATGGAAGTGTTTGCACTTTGAGGCTCTTATAGCCTGGAGTTGCTCTAAGAGTTTTTAAAAATGCCTCAAAAGAAAGTGCTTTTAGTCTGACAGACTGACAGAGGAGAGACAGCAAGAGGGATGCTGCTAAGTCGCTGAGAGCTTAACTAATCCAGAGGTTTTGAGTGTTTGCCACTGCCACCAAGTCTTAGAGCAGATCTCAGTAGGAGGTGGTGAGATGCTCCTCAGAGCTCAGGACCCTAATGGTTTGATTAAGCTCATCCATCCAGGCCTGCGCTGCAGAGACTTAACCTCCATTTAAGGAGCAGACAAAGGCAGGGCCACAGGGATGGATAAGAGTATTAAATCTGACTCCCAGGCTCAGAAACACACAGATGTCGATCGTATACAATGTATATCCACGCACACAGCCAAACAGCGATTATGCAACTTGTGTTTCTGAAATAGTCGAGGCATAGTTAGTTTAATGGGGAACAAACAATTACCAAATTATTCAAATATTTGGACTCTATGACCTTGCAAATTTGAGAAAGGTGGGATTTATCTGCAGATTTGTATAACACAAATTTCTTTTTTTAATTTCAAGACCTTGGTGAATTTGATCAGAGGCAGACAAATATTTAAAAAGCATTTGCCATATGGTAACTATATGACTCTGTGAGTCAGATTGTGGACCACTGAGAACTGTATTTTACTGTATTTCTTTAATCCGTTGTTTCTTATCCGGTTGAAGAATCTAGGAGGAACAAAGTCAGACCCACTTCTGACAGGAAATCTGTTCAAACAAAGCCCCACATTTAGTTCCCCAAATTTAATTGCCAAACCTGGAAGTACCAAATTGTTGTTTCCTCAAATAATCAATCAGAGAGGGGTTTGATTTATGAGAGCTCACATTTGTAAAGGGGAGGGATTTTTTGGTTTTGATTGGTTATTGAAAAAATGCAGTAAAGCTCTCACTTTACTTTCTGACTCTCATCTTTCTTTGCCTGGTATTTTTAGGGCATCTTTGAGCTTTCCTTCCAGTTTGGAACAGTAGTTCCACACAGGAAGTACCTACTGGTTTCAAGAAGCCAAAATCCCACTGACTTCTATTGTGAAATAAACACTTATTATTCAGTCATTAAATTTGTCAGAATAACAATAATGGATTACGTTTCACCCACTTCTCTTATACAGTCAATAGGGGGAACATAAAAATTCTTATATAAGAGTATAACAATATTTTTGTACAAGCACAATATTTGTTGTGTTATTTTTTCCATGAAACACTTGCAGTAAGTTAGCTGGTTCCTTGTTTACTTGAACTCACTCTCTCCAGAGAAGAGTTCAGGTCACTGCAGGTAAAGATCACCGGTTAAAAAATCCACCATATTGTTAAAATAAAACTTCTTTGGAAAATCCAGGGTTAAGTCTCCCGTCTCCATTTCTCTGCCTTCTCTGTTTGGGATGTAATGCAGCTAAGCAGCAGCTGTCTACCTGGCAAAGGAAGACGCTTCTACTGACACAAATACACAGTATACACACACCCAAAGACTAACACATGGACACAAGCGCACACACATATGCCCTCTTGAGGAGCGACTGGTCTCTAACTCTGCGTCACACAAGCTTGACGGCTTGTACCCACACACTCTGGTGGAGGACAGGCCCAGATGGTCAGGGATGGAATTGGTGCCCAGTGTCAGCGAGAGAGGCAGAGCGAGAACTGGAAAGACAGAGAGAGAAGAGTCAGGGAAAAAATGTGAGAGTTGGAAACTGATGAGGGACAAAAGCCAAAGTGGAATGGAGGAGCTGAAGCATGAAAAAAACATCACACCAGTTCAGCCTGCCAGAGCTAGACACTCAAAAAAGGGCACCTCTGTCACCAAACATATGATCTAAGATGACATCTCCAGAAACCTATGGTTACTTTAAAGACACACTCCAATCAAATTTGTTTTGAAAATGTTCTTGTAGCATTTTTCACATGATAAACAAAAGAACGTTAAGATTAACAGTATTTCTCTATTCAAACTGTTGTGTGTCAGAACGAGACCAAAAAATGTGGTTGGAAAAAGCTTGTAGCTCTTATAATCTACAATCGGCGGACCACAAGCTCCCTGCTCCGCTCCATTCCAATGCAGACAAATTGATTCATGTAAATCTTTGTTTTCTTCGTCTGAGCTGGAATCTGGGTCACAAATGTACCCCTAGATAGATCCAATTTAGGTTGGATCTGTGAGAAGCTATAGGCTGCAAGTGGAAGAGAGAGTGTTGAAAAAAAGGAATGATTGGTAATGAAGGAAGGCTCATGTCGCGTCAACAATCCCACCTAAAACTGAGAAACTATGTCCTGGAAGCCAACCCAGTTTGTCTAATTTTGGGCAAAAATGGCATAATTGTATTTTAAAAAACACTGGGAAGACTCTTACTATAGATCAAAAGATGATTGATAATAATGAATGCTTACACAATTTTCATTCACTATATTATATCGGTTAAAACGAAGCAAAAATGTTTCTTCTGCTGCTTGCAACAATTCTGCAGGGTTTTCATGACCTTATATTTGAGAATCCAAACGAATTAGCAAATTTGAAAGAAGCTGAACTTAGGGACTTACTTTGGAAATCTTAAGTTTGGTGCTTCTGTTTGTTCAGTTTCATCGTTTTTATTCTTCAGGGTAATTGGCTATGTTTAGGTTATGACTAGTGGTTTTCTCCTTTTGGTCCAGTGCCATGAACAAATCACATTTCCTTTTTCAATCATCAAAATTGCTTATATGTTAGTATTTAAGTCCATAGTTTTCTGTTTTTAGCATTAAGTTTTTCTGTTTTGTCACTCTTAGGTTTTTCCTTATTTTAGTTTGGTTCTGTAAAGTTAAAACACACTTCTGTTGTTTTTATCCTGTTTTAGTTCATTTAGTAGAATAAAAGACAGGCATCTGAGCAGTGAGGTGTTTTTGGGATGCAAAGCTCTACATCCAGATGGTGCTGGTTTTTTTTCTGGTTTTATTTCATGTTACAGTTGTGCTTTGATCGCTTCTCTCTAATAATTAATGTGGTTTTGCTACGCTCTGCTCTTGAAGTCATTGTTCCAGTCTCTGCTGAACCAACACGAGCTGGCTTTGACTTTTACACCTGATGGGAAAAGCTACCCCTCACTGCCACCCCTTCCTCCTTCTGTCTAATTATAGGTTTCTCTCTGTTACTTTTTCTCTTTTTCTCTGAGCTTTGAATTGTCTCAGAGGGTCTCTCTTTTGCTCTCAGACCCTCTGTACTCATTCACAAACACACGCACACACAAACATTCATCCACTGGTGCTTCTCCAGAGTGCATGGGGATACAGTGCATGGCATGTGTCAGTCATTTATTATTGATCAGATCCAGCTGCCAGCATCAGACTTCAGATATTTGGATATACCATTGTCTTTCTTTCTGTCACAAACACAAGTGGCAGGGGAATGTCTGTGTACGCTTGATTTTACATGGAGGCATGTTGTCACAGATAATTGTCCTCAGGATTAACCTTTTTTCACAGTGGAATTTAATGAGTTTGAACTGCAAATGGGTTGCAGAATGTTTTTGAATCATTACATCTAAGAAGATCTGGAAGTTGTCTCCAATGTTCCGAACTTTAGTTTATAGTTTCAGTAGTTAAGGAGGTGTCAATGGCTCCGTAGTGTCACCCTGTTATGTATCTATAGTCATCTACTGCTTTCCAGTGTTGTCGTTGAAACCCTCTGGTTTGTGAGATCTAGTATCGCTATCTCACACAATGGTTATTTTTGATAATAAACTTTTAATCCAAGTTGCGAATTTGTCTCTGGACTTTTCTTATGCTGCTTGGAAAGAAATGTTATTTTGCCCACCGGACTAATACTGTGCTGTGAGGACACAGTGTAGTGAATGAAATCCCATGTTTGATTATTGCTGGTACCCAAATTTGTAAATCATTATGTGTAAACATGGAGACAAAAGTATCTCAATTTGATGCTTTGTTGATGAAAAAAAATGAATTCCATCCCTAAAACTGGCAAAATAAATACAATGTAACAATTGGATACGACAGTGGAGACTTAAAATAATCGCCATGTTGCAAATGCTGTGAACAAGCAACACTGATTGGCTCATACAGATCAGTCAAGACCTTCCATGCATGATCTTGAATTTCTATGGAACAACTCTAAACTAAACCACTGTTATACACCATTCTGCCTAACGCTTGTTAAAACAGCATTTTCTTAACAAATATGTTTTCTGCATATCAACAAAAGTATTGGAATAACAAAATAATATTTTTTTTAGTTTTGAAGAATAAGAACAATAAAACATGCTGTTTCAACTCTTCAATCAAAAGCTGATTCTGCAGCCTGTGACTTGGTCCCTTCCACAAACAGCTAAATCAGCTCTAACAAATTGCAGTTTACTCTTTTCAAAGTAATTTACCTTATCATGGAGTAAAAATGTTTACTAAAATTGTAACTAATCCAAGAAGTTCACTTGTTTGTACAGAAGAGCGTTATTATTTTTTGTCATAGGCAGGCTATGTTAAGCATCAAATGACGTCACGGCAGTGTGCAACCACCTGTAAAAGTAGCTGAAATTAAAATTGAACTAAATATCCTGAATTAGTTGTGGATTGGTTTTTCGTCATTGAGTTATTTTTCACTTTTTCCAAAAAATATTTTTTCATTTTTAGCAAAAAAAGTACATGTGAAGGCATATACAGTATGTGTTTGTTTGTGTAGGCATTTGTGTCAGTGTGTGTGTGTGATATTTCTTTTATTTACCGGTAATTAAGAAATAAAGATCTCCATCAACCATTAAAAGCTTTATTGAAATGTTTTTGTAATTTATTGAAATGTTTGACTGAGGTTGGTTTTACTTTTCTCTCTTATTCTTATTCTGTTTGACTGTCAGGCACTGTGCCACAGAGAAGCGGCTGCACTTGTTGGCCAAATGTTTGGGTGGCAAGACAATGGATATTAGAGGAAATGAAGGGAGGAGGGAGACTTTGCTCTGTAATGTATGCACTCAACCAAATCTGACCCCCAACCCCCTACTATTGCGCCCCTCTAAAAGTCTTTCCTTTTTTTCCAAACGCAAGTCACCGTGAAAAATGTGCTGGTCCAATATTTGCACAGAAGTGGTGCTGGGACAGGCAGATAAACTATCAGTATTTGAGTTTGGCTTCCCATGCTCCAAATAGCCATCCTCCGCCTGTTTAGCTTATTGATTGGCTTGGCAAGAAACTAGGTCCCCTCAGTGGGGACCAAGGTCATACAACACATGGACTTTGTGCCACCCATCCACCCTCCATCACCACCATCACTATATCCCTTCAACATCCAGCTTGTCATACACATTATTTCTCACACACACAAAGAAAGAATGTGTGTGTGTCTAACTGAGGAAAAGTTCACTGTTCAAGCAGCTGAAACTGTGTTTTCATAATGACCAGTGTTCTTTTGAACTCTAAGATTTCAAATTTATTCCAAATGGAAGTGTTTTCTTGAGACAGAAGTAACTTTTACCATATAAAGATTTGCACAAAGTGCCTTAATAAAATAGTTTCTGTTCATGTGTTTGTAATGACTCAGGGTGTAGACCGGAGGCAGCGTCCTCTACTCCTCTGTG
This sequence comes from Oryzias latipes, assembly GCF_053564925.1. Lineage (NCBI taxonomy): Eukaryota > Metazoa > Chordata > Actinopteri > Beloniformes > Adrianichthyidae > Oryzias > Oryzias latipes. Next base: position 15,608,139 of record NC_136260.1, on the reverse strand, counting down.
AGAATCAATGAGATTGAATTCTGAAGGTTTTCTCAGGGGCATTAGCCCCACATGTCAATACTGTTTTGTGTCACAAGTGCATTTTCTACACACGGATCCACGCAAACACACTTCCAATCACCTCTCAAGCCCTCCCTCGCCCACTTCTTTACACTGACATGTCTCTTCCAGATCTGGCTTTGGCATGTATATATATTTATATGTATATATTTATAGTTTTATCCCATCTGTGTCATTGTCTTCACAACAAGTTACCATCTGACTTTTTGTACTGCATATAAACTTTAGGCATAAACAAAGTTAATTTTTTCAATTTGATAATTTTATCAAAACTTTGTCTTTTGTCTTGTATTTCTAATTTATTGCATTACAAAGCTAAAAATATTCCCAAGCAAGTTTGAGTGTTCAAGTTCTTCTGTGTGGTTTCTAAACACCATTAGCAAATGTAAAATGAGCTTTTGAAAAAACCTAATAATGTCTTAAGCCCTCCCTGACTAAGGAAAACATGGATGTGAGTTGTGTGGTGTGAACTGAAGTTTGTTTAATTGGAATGTCTGTTTCATTCAGGTTTTCTGTTGAATATCTGGAATATTTCTTGTGGTGATTTATTGATAAATTTACTCCCTGAAAAAACAAGACTTTATCTATTTTACTAGCCAATATTAAAATATGGGTCAAGATCAGAAACTTCTTATTATCACATAGAAACAGGGGTTGTAAGTACACAACTTCTTCCAGGTGATTTGGTCCACTTTCAACAATGTGAAAGCAAACTGAACCAAACAAATATTTTTTTGCCGTGTTTGCTCGATCAGACCAAGTCCATGAGGCTGTTCTGGTCAGAATGTACCTTCACTGGGAGTTTTTACACAAGTTTGCCATTTAGTTAACAAAAGTCTTTCCAGCTGTAGTGCTATAAGGGATGCAACAATTCCTTTAAGCAATGATTTGATTCATATCATAATTTGTGGTTGCCAATAGGATCCATAGTTGATTTTAATTTATTTTTGAATGATCGGATTTGATTCATACGACGGAGTATTAGGGCCACCAAAACAACAAAAAAAAAGTAAAATTACGAGATTTTATCTCGTCAATTTATGAGAAAAAAACTTGTGTTAATTTACGAGATCAAAGTGGAAGTGAGCATGTAACAGAGCAGCAGGTGAATGCAGCGCAGCAGCAGCAGAGCAGAGCAGACTGACTAAACTTAGTTGATCAGGTGAGCTGAATGTTTATTGATAACCTTCCATAACGAAGCTCATTGGTTTGATTTACAATTTATTAAAGTTTTATTTATTGATGGTTGGTTTGCAGGATCTCTGCAGCCCGATGAAGCCATCGGTATCCCTGCAGCTGTTCAATCCTTTCTTCCTCCACCAAAGACCAGATGTCTACGTTTTTGTGACACTTCCGTCTGAGGAGGAGGAGCACTTTTTGCCTTTTTCAACGTTGTAATGCTAATATAACAGACTATTTTCATTCCTCTTTGTTGTTTAATGTTTTATCTGGAGGAGGTGGCGTATGTAACACTATTTACTTCCGCATTGGTGTTTGGATGAAAGGTTCATGACGTAAGGTGACAAATGAACTTTAGGGTGTGTGAATGAAAAGGAAAATAAAGGCTGCATCGGTCCTCTACACCCAAACGTGTCTCTGAGCTCCTTATTTTACAAATGAAACTCCGCTTTACCGACACCGAACCCCGGAAAGCCGGCTCCACTGAAAATAATCTGATTTTGAGTCACCAAAGGTTCAGAATCTCTTTGTTTTAAACCTATAATAATCCGTAAATAAAGCTTAACAAAAGGCTCCTTATATTTCATCTTCAAGCTGGTCTCAGATAAACAGACAACTTCGGTGTTTTCTCCTTGTTAATCCTTGACTTTTTCTCGCAAATTTACGAGATTTTAAGTCGTAAATTTATGAGATAAAAACTCTTAAAATTACGAGTTTTTATCTCATAAATTTACGAGATAAAATCTCGTAATTTTACTTATTTTACTACTACTCGAAATTCTTTTTTTTTTTTTTTGGTGGCCCTAAAACTCCGTCGTAGGTTCAAGACATCTTTAGTCAAAAATTCAACCAGATATAAATATGAAACTTGTAGCCTGAACATGAGGAACAAGACAAGCCATGTGATATATGCCTCTTCCTATGATGTTTTGCCATGTTTTGACAGATATGGAGGATGTTTCCAGAATCCTTATCTAAAAATCTACCACCCTCTATTGGGAATTGGTTCATTCCCCCCAGTTTCTAATCTGACTACCCCCCCCCCCCCCCCCCCCCCCCCAATACCTGCTGGCTACAGGCTAAAAGTCACTTATGCAACTCCGGTAAAATACTGAGTTAATATATACACATAATCACTTATTGTTGCACCTAAATGTGCCCCTCGGGAGCTCAGTGTCATTGTCTGGGAGGAGCAGAAGCCCCTGGGCCACAGCTGTGTGTGTCTGAGTTCGATGTGATATCCTGCCACACGAAGAGAGCTTCCAGCCTGAGGGTTGCCTGGAGGCTACAGCCAGGCCTTAGAGGATGTGAGAAACAAAAAGAGGGGAAGCTGCCACACTTAAATTTGTTTGAACACTCATTTTCAGTTGATTTAATGCTAATGTGGTAAAAAATTTGTTTCTAGGTTCTTGCAAGGCCACTTTTCGCCAGTCTTTCTGATCTCACGTCTTTATCATTCAGATACTGTGCACCTTCAGAGATGTGGAGTAGTGGCATGGCAATATTTCATCACTGTCATCTTCATATCACCTGTATTCCTTCCACCTCTTTGCCTCCTTTCCATCCATCAGCATTTTTAGATACAAGGCTCTGACAAGGGCACATCCGTCCTCTGCTCATACATCACCTTTTTGAAGGATGGTGAGGAAATGGCACATTGATGTCCCAACTCCCTCATTAGTAAGAACAAAGCCAATTTTATTTTTTCCCCCTTTCTTTCATTTTCCCTTTGAGCCTGAGGAGTCAGTCTTTTTTGTTCAGAAACAAACTGATGTTCAGTTTTTTTTTTTTTGCCTGTCCTCCAGACTAAGCTACACTAAACCTTAACATTCTGAGTTGTCCAGTAAAATTGTTACTGTGAAATGTAAGTAAAAGTGTCAATTAAAGTGTAAACATCAATAAAAATTAATCCAGAATCAAACCAATAATTAATAGGACAAAAAAACTAATAAAACGGAAGTTGGTCAAAAGCTGGTGATAAGTGACCACACCATGTTTTTTCGTTTTTATAGTATGTATCTTTACACTAGCATTGATTTTTGCCTGAATGTAAATCCCAGGTTTCATGTAATCAAACCACCAAGGGGGTTTCGGACAAAGTAGTCATCAGTAGTAGTCCACCCAAATCCCCCCTCTTTCTTAATTGCTAATTAATTTCATTGGCAAAGACAGTTTTTTTGCATGGTAAAAGAACAGTAACTGGTGAGGTTACTGTTTAGGTTGGTTTGTAGCAATACAAGTTTGTCAAACTGCAGTTTAGAAGTTCCATTACCTTCTTGAGACCTGAGCTTTGTTCAATATGCCTTTTTTATTTCGTAATCACAGAACCCCAGGTAATCAGAGTTAACTACAGTGGTTATAAAACCCATTATGTGATGTCCTCGTATGTGGATGCCAGGTCTCAAGAAGTTTGAAAAAAACCAAAACATAGCAAATTTGACTTTACTGTCCACTACTTGAAAGGGTTTACTTCATTGTCCTGGAAGTATAGTTCAAGTTATGGTCTTGCAGGGAACGTCAGATTTAATCCATACTTTCCATGATCCACAGAGTTGCTAGTTTGCCATCTTGAGGTTGAGGTTGTACTTCCAAAAGTGGTGCAGAAAAGGATAACTAGCCAGTTCCAAGACTTCTTAGAAGATGAACATACAGAACAGACTGAATAATTACAACCAAATAAAAAAATCTTTTTGTCATAGAGGTAAAGGATCCATTAGAATTTGTTTACAAAGTCAGATGTAAAGCTTAATTTCATTATCACCGCAACATGGCTTCAATTTGAGATGTACATTAAGTTAATTTACATGTTTTTTATCCATTTCCAGGTTTAGTTTTTACACAGATTCAGTGGTAGCCAATAAACCTCAACTTTTTGCTTTAAAGTTCCACAAAACTCACCGCGGAATTGCAGTAAAATTGTTTGGGGAGAATTTCTTTCTTAAGAGTTTGGTGTTTCACTGCCCAGACGAAACAAGTCCACAGCGGGAGAAAATGTTAAACAGGAACCAACACCTGTACTGTTTCAATCCTCTGATGCTCATGGCTGTATTGTCTCTGTGCCCTGCTTAGCCTATCACAGCACAAGTACCTATGACAGCGGGAGTACAGAGCCTCGACCCCCAATAAACATGCAGAATCAAGTCTATGGGGGAAATGCTTACATCGAAGTTTTACTTTTGAAAATGAAATTATGCTTAAAGTTCATTTTAACAAGTTATTTAAAAACACTACAATTACCATTTGTGTCCTTTAATGTCACCTACTAACTGCATGACTTTTTTTCAAGCATCCCTTGTTGGTGAGTGCTGTGTAAGGCTAAGTGTTTGCAAATTATTATGCAAGAAAGCATGAAAATATGCCATTGAAGGCGGCACATTAGTATTTGCACAAATCAGTCAGTCAGACTTGGTGTAGCATATCTATCATTAACATAATGAAGATGACCCGTGAACCCTCTGCCAGGTGCACCTGTGTGAACTCATGGGTAACAGACTTTACACACCCACTATAAATTACTCTGGAACTGGTATTGTTAAAAACAACTGCAAAGATGTCAAAGGCAAATGAAGTAAGCTCAGAAAATGTTTGTTTACACAAAGAAGGCCATTGAGAAAATTTGCATGAGAAAAAGGTGGTCTGGAGCTGTTTTTCATGAAACTCTGAAGAGTAACCAGGTAGCCTGCATCCTGACCTTTGAATCTTTTACCCAAATGCGTCCACTCAATTTGATTGATGATTCACACACAGAGTCAAATAAGTTGACAACTTCTTTAACATTAAAAAAGCTTCCATAGATGTGAGAAGTAGAAGGGTTAATGACAGATAATTGGGTTTAAGGGCAGCGGAAAAGGGTTCAGCAAAATACTGATGACGCACCAAAAATAAAAGACAGAAATGCATCAAAGACATCAAGCAAAAAGTCTTCGGAGACCAGGAAGGCCATGTTAATTCAAGTATGTATCCATTTGTCTGGTTTGTATTATTGAGATGTTGCTAAGAGCCTCCACCTTGGTGCAGGGGATGGCTGAGGTTGTCTAAAGCTTTAGTCATAACTGCCCTTATGGCTATAAATGGGGGGAAAATAAGCAAACCTGTACTGGGCTCCCAGGAAATATCCAATTCGTAGACTGCTCGGTGAGCCGATAAGAGGAAATGTTCATGTACTTCAACGCAAACGGTTGTGGGAACAACTTACACAAGTATCGAAGGGGAAGTGAGGGTGAAGTATGAGTAACAGTTTTAGACTGTTGGTGCTGTTCATGGGGTAGGTTACGTTAAAGTCTCATCATCTGCAATGCACTTAAGTGTGTAAAATTTGTTCTCAGCATTTGACCCCATCCCCTGCTCACCGCGCCAACCCCTGACCCAGCCACGCCCGTGGGTTTAAACCACCATTTGGTACTTTAACCCCCCAATCCACAACCCCTGAGTGTCCAGCAGGGAGAAATTAGGTCTCATTTTAGAGTCTTTGACTCAGTCTTGATTTGAACTCACATCCTTCCAGTCTCAAGGCAGACACTCTTCCACAAGGCCAGTGAGCTGTTTGTAAACTTATTGAATGCAGTCTTGGAGAGTGCAGTTAAAAATGAGGAAATCAGACAATCAGAACGTAGTTTCTAAACGTTTCTACGGGCATTTATGAATTACCTGCACACCCTTTGTGTGTGACATTGCTGGGTCTAGGTTAAGAAAGGAACATAATGCATTATAGAAAGACTATATATTTAATGAGTCAATACAAATCACTACAGAAAAGACCAATACACTCATATGAATGTTCATTCCTTGTTAAATGTAAGTAAAAGTATTTCAGTTTTTTCCATTCTTGCACTGAACAAATTATAATTGTACGTTAGCTCAAAATAACTTTAAAATGTGGAACCGTGAAACATCAGATATTCGTTTCAACTAGCAGACAACTTTTTAGAGAACATAGATGCTATTTGTGGTGCAATATTTCTTAGAAAATGGGTAATAGTGCACAATCATCTGCTCTTCACCAACAAATAGTCAAACAATACCTGCTTTTTTGTGACATTTTTCCCTTAAAAAGCCACCCAGGCAGCTTTGTTTTATACCACTTTTAAATGTTTGACATCATTTAGTGAAATACTGGACCAAGCAAATGGACAATAATCCAAATCAGAGAAACCTAGTCTCTCAACACGTGAAATTATTTGTTTTGGTAAATATATTTGACATCTTTTGTTCACTGCAAGGCACCCATTTTTAAGACAACACTTTTTGTTTGATGGCACCAGAACAGTTTATTCTCAACAATTACCCCCAGTAGTCTGGATGAATCAGGACCAGATAAAAACCCGCCATTTAAAAAAGCTCTCAGTTGCGACGCAGCAGCCAAAATGGGTAGGGCAAAGTCTCCATTCTGATGAATCCATGTGTAGACAAACAGATCCATTAACATTTTTGTTTTCCTTGTCTGAGCTGAATCTGTCTCAAAACTGCATGTCTGGATAGCTCCAATATTACGCTCCATTTTTGTTGCACTGGTAATGTTCTGTTAGGAGTGTGAGGGGCAGTAAGCTAGCGGGAGAGAGTGTAAACAAAAGGATGATGGGATCTCAGAGGGGGGTTCCTTTTGCGCCAACAGTCCCGCCCACAACTCAGAGGTGAATTTCTGAAGAACTACTGCCACTATGCTGAAAAGATGTCTTAAAAAAACAATATAATGGTAAAATCATTATTAAAATAACACTGAAAATAATTTTACAACAGATACAAATATAGTTGGAGTGGGACTTTAAGATATCTGTCTATGCTGACTGTTTGTGAACTAATCATTGTCGTTATAGTGAGAGTTAATAAACTACTTGGTTTCTGTTGTCACAATAATTGGAAAAGTCCGGTATTTGACTGGGTTGGACATTGAAGTTGTTTCTACAATCTCCAAATCAAAACCTCATTCCCTAACCACTATAGGTGTTGCGGGTTTCTGTTCAAAATCCAAGCCAATCTCTTCTGTTTTATTAGTGTTTAGAAGCAAATGGTTCTGTCTACATTCATTGACAGTTGGTGATGGCTATGATTCTTGATCACTCACAGCCAAATAGGTTGTGGAGGCTGACGTTGGGCTAAAAAGTCCAGGTGCTCCACGTCAAGCTAAGTTATGATTTTGTTATTTTTTTCCATTTTTTGTAAAAGTACCTTTAGACCCTTTTTGATAAAACCTCCTGAATGTGATAATTTTGTCATTTCTATGTACCATGAACCTCTAATTGGTGGCTACATGATTTTTGAACATTTTGTTTTCACATTTCACATTATAATCTGTTTGTACAAAATGACAGTTTTTGTTAATCTCAGAGGACAGCTACCCTTTAGCAGCCTCTCTTCATCATATTCTCATCTCCCACCTGTGTCTTCGTTTTCACACCTGGACTCTATTCTTGGCTAATGTTTACTGCTTTTGTCTTCCGCAGCCTGGTTCCTCGCTCTCATCCTCTGATCCCACTCTCCTGCTGCCCCATCTATCACTCACTCCCTCTTTCTCACCTCTTCCTCGGCTGCCTTCTCCTGTCTGTCCTTGCTCAGTTTTTCTCCTCTGGCTCACCTCTCATTAAGGCCCTGTGCCTGTTGCCACCATGGCCAGCGTCCACCCACACGTCTCACACCTGTCCTCCTCTGTTTTTGTTTTCCCTGTCCCTCTGTCACTCCTGCCTCTCATGTATTTATGCATTTACTGATACTCAGAGTAATTTTTGGAGTTTATCTGTGTGATGCCATAGAAAATGTAGGAGTTGTTTTAGTTACGTTTTTCTACTCAGGAACATAACTGTAGCAAAAGGGGTGATTTCAATTGCATCATAGACAAATAAATAGACATATTTACCAATGAAAATTGTACCTTCACAGAATTAAAGCGTCTATAATCTATTAACCTTAGTGTCAGCCTTTATTTTTGGGTTTCTGTTAACAGGCTAGCAATTGCAAAGAACATCTTTCTTGATTTGTCAACTGTTCTTAACTTAGAAAACAAAATGAAAACTGGAAAATTCAAAGTAACTCTGCCCAAGAGCTCCTAGAAAAGAAAATGTTTGAAATATTACTCTTACTAAAGTAAGGGGAAGTGCATTTGAAAAGATCTCTGTTGCTCTTATGACAGACTTTAATGCATAGCCTGCAGGACATCCAGCACCCGTGTCTTTGTCGGCTTCAGATCACCCAGCAGCCCTACCTTGACCGCACGGTTCCTCCATTGATCACCGCCTATACTTCTTCACTCAAAAACACAATGCATCAAAAAGACCAAACTGTCTGTGGAGGGCTAAAATAATTGTTTATAATAGACCCTCCACTTGCAATCACAAGAGTGCTACGGCGTGTTTTAGGGTGTAGACAAGAGCTCCCGCTTTGTGCTCAGGTAATTTTCTTTCCAGGCATAAGTGGTCAAGGTCTTTGGGTTTTAAACGCATGCAAGCACAGCGGCGTGGGGGAACCGCATTGTTTCAGGGAATGCACCAATGTCCTTTTGAAGAGGAGCAACACTCGTCTCACCACTTGAGGAACAATGGAATACACTTCAGAGATGCTGCATATGAAGTATGTTTATGAGTATGCTCAGACAATGGAAGAGAGTGTTGCACAACACAAGAAATGGGTTTGGCTTGAGAGATGAGATGGAGCCAGCAGACAACCCTGACATTCAACAATAATTAAAACCCTCTGACACCGCCAGAAAGACGCTGATTTGTATGTTTTACAGAGACAGACGTGGTTACTGTGAGTGGAGGAGAAAGTGAGTCACTTGAGAGTAGAAAATTGCTGAGGTGAGGAGACAGAACGCGCTGTGTTGGTGTTTTGTCTGACAATAGTCTGCTAACAGCCATGGTAAACCAGGAGCTTTGTCAATGTTCAAAGGTGTCAACGTGAATCTGGCATCAAGCCCCTGAGAAAACTGATACAAAGGGTCCAAGACCCACCATGTGGTGTCACCAAGCAAATCCAGACTCATAACTCAAGAGAAAACAGAGGAAAAGGAGAAAAAAACAATACCTGAAGGATAATACTTTTCAGCTTTTTAGGCTTAACGTCCAATTCAATCATCTTTTGATGTATTTTAAAAGTGGTCTTTTAATTATGATGATTGTATTTTTAGCCAAAATATAAAAACCTTTTTAGGGTAGAAGGATTCCTGTTGGCGCAGAGTAAGCCCGCCCTCATTTCCTGTCATCATCTGTTTGCACTCTTCCCCACTAGCTTACAGCCCTCACAAACCTAATTTAACATTACTGGTGCAACAAACAAAAACTAGCAATACTGGGGGTATCCAGCCGTTCAGCCAGATGCCAGCTCAGAGGAGGAAAATGAAATCTTACATGGATCTATTCGTCTGCAAGAGGATGCATTTCAAGCTTAGTTTTCATTGTCTTTGTCCTCCATCATGATAAAAAATACTAGAAGAACATGTTAAAAACACCAAAAAACACCATTTTTATTAGAGTGGGTCTTTAAAGTATCATAATCACACTGTATATAATCTAAGGATTGATTAATGTTTTTAATCAATTTTTCATAGTTTTGGAAAGAAGACAGAGAAGAGAAAGAAAGATTTTTCAAGCCAGACATGCCTTTGATGAGGTCAGTGTTTCAGGACGACAAACCCTAAAAACACCCAAACAAGAGCTCACCTTCATCCCCGTCATGATGGAAAGAGGAGGAAGCAGCAGTTAGGGAGGAAAAAGTTCAGAAATTATTGGGTCAAATGGAGAATGAAGGAATGATGGTGGAATAAAAGCGTGCTCTAAGCGAGTCGAGGAGACTTAAAAGAGCAACGCAATCCAACAACACAAAGAGTCGATGAGACTACTCAACCTTGCAACTGAAACTAGGTTACCTCTGCTTCTATGAATGGTCATTCACTGTCCCTCCGAAAATTAATTAAAATATGCAACAAAAAAAACGTGATTTAGCGGTTTTTGTGTAAAAGAAAATATGTTTAGAAATGTGTTTTCAAGCATCAATGAAAAAGAAAGATTGCAACATTGTTAGCGCAAAAAAAGCCTCTAGTTGTAGTTTAAAATAGCTTGAATGTAAAAATGCATAAATCTGCCAATCAGGGACACAAATGTACATTTACTTTAAGAAAAAAGCTCCAATCACTGCAGGAAACCGGCCTACTGTTGGGCAAAGGCGGGGTACACCCTGAATGGGTTGCCAGGTCTGTTGCAGGGCCATGCAATCATATACACACCTAGGGGCAGTTTAGATTAACTAAGTAACCTATGGAGCACTATTGTTTTTGGACTGCTGAAGAAGGTGCCCGGAGTTAATCCACGGATACACTGGAGAACAGGAAAACTCCACACTGAAAGAACCCAGTTGAGATTCAAACCAGGGCTTTCAGGAATTGGGGTTGGTGGAATAGATGGGGAGAAGTTTTTATATCTTTCGTATTCTGCCATTTAAAGCATTTTTTTGTGGATTTTATTGTATGTTTGTCTTGGTTAAATAAAAAATAAAAAAAACGTTATAAAGACATTTATAAACTTGTTTTCAGAAGTCCTTAATACAAAGTTTTTTTCACTTGTTTTATGAAGGATCTGTTTTCTCATGACTAATATTATCCAGTTTTATTGCCATTTTTGGTTTTTAAAAATGAATTATTGTCTCATTTCAAATGGAATAATAATTTGACAGATAAGCTGAGTAATATGTAATGTTATTGAAACTGATCTTACTCTTTTTGTCCTAATAATTTTTTTTTATTGTTTAAATGAACAAAAAGATCAACGTAAAATTGATAAATGCAAAACATTTTTTAATTAAAAACGGTTATCACAATAGAGTATAAAGAAAATGTGCACTGAATAATGAAATAGGAGGCAACTGGACTGTAAGCGCATCCCTCCATCCCTCCCTCTTTCCATTCATCTGAGCTGCACTAAAGCCCATCTTAATCTCCCTCTTCCACAATCACAGAACAAAGAACACGAGAGCCGGTGCATCCTTGTTTTTCTAACTAATGTCGATTACATATTTGATAAACATGCATTCGCATTAGCATTAGTTGAGGTCAGGATTAGCAGAGTTCATCCTCAAACTGTTCGGTCTCACTGCTTCGCCTGTTTGTTGATCTTTTTTCTGACGGTGCCACTCCTGTTGTTTGTGGCCATCTCAAATCCCGCGACCCGACTCCGGCACGCGGTCGGCAGCACAAATATTTAAAAGAGTGATTAAAAGTCGTTTGGGAAAACAGACAGACTGTTTCATTATTTAAAAAAAAATCAATCTGCAAACACAAACACTGGTCTAAGAAGTCAAGAGAGGTCAGTGAGCATTGGATGGGTTACTTAAACTTAAATATTTGAGGCTCCTGCCATGCATCTTGGAATTCCTCAATCTTTTAGTTTCCGGTCCCATGATATGTAACATTTTGCAGCAGAAAATTCCTACAAGTGCAGAGGCACTACAAAGCTCTACAAATGCCCTCCTTTGGTCTCCTTGTCTCATTACAAGCGCAACAAAAAAGAAGAATTAGCAGGGGCTCAGGAAAACTTTCAAGAGTCTCTGTTGTGCGCACACAAAGACACTGATCTGCTTAGGAGGCTTAGAACTCAGTCGTTCCTCTTTTTCCTTATGTCAAGCTTCTGCTAAAGCCCTCCTCAAACCCCCCGAACACACCACCCAGAAGCAGGGATGCCCACAGCACTGCCTGTCCTGAATGAGGATCTTAAAGACCTCTCCCAAACACCTATTAAACAGCTTATAGGCATATAATTGTCAAACAGATGCTTCTCCACAAAATGGTTTCAAAAAGCATCATTGTTCTTTCCCACCACCAAAGGTTGGGTAATCCCCAGGCTTAAGCAGTCGAGGAATGATCTGCCCCATTCTGTTTTTCCTCCAGCTAATAAGATCCTTCACTTCCTGAATGCTCATGCTTTCATTGTTGGAAATTAATGCTAATCAAGCTTTTGTCTCCTTTTGTAACTTCTGCTGCAGACGTGCATGTATTTGCTTCCGATTTGCTCCAGTTTCTCTTCCTTCTGTCAGTTTAGTGATGGAATGATGGGCTGCATGTGCGGCTAATGTTATCAGACAAGAACCAACGGAGGAGTCCCTAATCGTGTTTTGTTAGCGTCCCTTTTGCTCACTGATGCCTCACAAATATGAGGAAGAAATTAGGCAGAGACTTCCTCTGACTGTCTGCCTGTTTTAATTGGAGAGTTGACGGAACAGCTGCTCCTAAATCTTGACATCTACAAGATCATTTAAAGGCAAAATAAAAGCCACTGGCTCCTTAATTAAATTTTTTGGTCTCCTTTCTCCCTGACCAGACAATTGCTATATTACAAACCTATTTAGGACAACGATGCATGCAGAGATAGCCAGAAGATTCTGTCTAATAAAGCAAGACGGACTTTTGCTTAATTAAACTATGCGGATGCTGTTTCTGTTTCGTGTTTAAAACACTCATTAGCTTGTTTGTGTGCAGAATTATTCAAGATACATGGATCCACCACGGTCACACTGGAGCTTTTTTTTTAATGGCTACAGCTGAAGTACATCCTGTGGTCATGTGTCCATCAAACGGGACTGTACACGTGCAATAAGGTAAATTATTGCATTCTTTGAGTTTTGATAAGAATTTTCATTCAATTTACTACCTTGCATCAGAGCTGTGGCTTCACTGTTGACATTCTTTGGACTACCATAACTCTTCAACCATTTACCCAATTAATGTAATGCCGGCGGATTCTGAAGTGGAGAAAAGCAACTTTGCGCTGTAATGCAATACAGTAGTGAAGTGTTCACACAGTCATCAAAAATCGGCTGATTCTGTCACAGAACGTATGTTATTTAGTCATAGACAGCTATGTTTCCTATGTTAAAGGGTTCAATACAGATTCTGAGAAAGTAAAAAAACCTTCAGGGTTTTTTTTAAGGAAAGAAGTGACATTTTCTTTTTGTGGCTGCACTTCTCTGCATCGGTGTCAAACAAGAAGATCATCTTTCTTCTGTTTTGTTAGAGAATCAGTTTATTTGTTTATTTGGAACCCTATTAGCTTCCACAGAGTGGTCGCTAGTCTTCCTGGGGTCCATAAGCATGAAATCATAGATCTGACCAATTTCACAAATACCGAAAATGATTTCACAAAATTCACAAACTAATTCATCATATTTAACTTAAAAGCTTCCCATGTTAAAATAAGTTAAAAACAAATTCATTTTTGTACCAGCAATATGAACAACACATACCAGCATATCAACAACACAAACATTTCACAACAGCAAATCATACAAATCGTTAGTTATTGTAAGTAGTCCATGAATCTTAGTTTTAAAATATTTATGAAATTATATTTGTTACTAATAAGCCTTGTCCTCCCAGAAAGTTGAACAGTAGATGCAACAGTAGATCTAATTAGCATTGTTCTTCTCATACAATTGGATCTTGAAAAAGGAACAATCAAATCATCAGAACTGACCTGACGAGTTTGATATTGAGATATTGATGACAATACCCACTGTATAATACTTTATTTACCAAAACTTGTGGGAAGTTAAATGAGTCTGGTTAGGATTAGGACAGTTCAACACATCCCAGTTCATTCATCACAAGTAAATGCACCCCTATAAACTGGTTTCAGAGACTCATCTTGTGGTGTTAGCTCTTACTAAAACCAAGTGATTGGTGAGAATATAAATCCTGGCTCTCTCGCTGGATCTCGAGGTCCTGCGGTCGAGGATTTTCAGAAAACCTGATTGGTTGCTCCTCCCTCCAAGAGTCGTCCGATTGCTGTTCCATATGGAGCCTTCTGACCCCTGCAGCCTCCTCATCCCGCTAACTCCACGGCTCCATTTAGCAAACAGAGGCTGCCAAAGGACTGCTAAGTTGTACTTCAGCGGTCCTCCAGTCCAATCACCCATTTACCTGAAGTGATTTTATCACTCTCCAGAGGTAATCATTGAGAGTCCGGCACAAAGTGTTGGGTTATTGGACAGACGGTGTACAATTAAAGTTCTTAATCTTGTCTGTGCTGTCGTTCTTTAGTATACATCCTTGGGTTAAGATTGTGTGCCTCAGATGGCCTTTATTTAGTTGTTGCATTGTAAATAAATACATCGGAGGTCAAATTAAACATTAGTGTCTAAGTAATGGATGGTGGATATCCTCTCCAGATGGATTTCTCTCTGTCAAGTAGCTCTAAAAGGTTTTGGATTTGTTGAGTGGGCATGGTCACTGGTTTTTGCATTTTGGGCCCTGCTCTCGCAGTGGTTGGTCTGAGGGGAGAATTTAAGAGGGGAATTATCTGGAATGGAGAGGGTGAAATGCAGGCGATTTGTGCGGGAAACCGGCATTCTGCGGTCTCTGTGGTCATTGTGCACACAACAAGCAAAAACACACACACACAAGAGACTCAGAGTGTGTCGGGTTTTTTTTCGAGAAGGCTGGCTGCATCAGCTTTGCTCAGATCTCCCCTAATCCTTCCCACTTGAACCTTAGTCCACCACAATCTGAATGCCAACAGATTAACACAATACGCAAAGATAATTCAACCAACCCAGGACTGACAGTGATCTCACAAATCTCCAAACAGCCAAGGGAAGATACCTCCCCAAAATCCAGATTAAGTCCACAGATCTGAAGCCTTAGACCCTCTTAGGAGAAATATTAGCATCATGCTGGATGCTTTATTTAGATATTTGTGATTTTAAAAACAGATAATGCCGCCTGCTCAGCTGAGTGTCACAAAATCTGCCTTGGGTATGATGGACGGATAAGACCATATCCCAGATTGTGGGAGCCAGATTGGGAGGTGGAGAGACAGAGGGCTCTGTAATCCATATTATATGATGCACAGGCAGGGAATATTTAAGAAGATATTTGATTAACTCCCTTTGAAAATGTTGCTTTGGAGAGAAACGAATGAGGGGTCCGGCTTCTGTTCCGGGATGAACATTTTCCAATTAAACAGGAAGAAGATGAAAAACGATTGTATTCGTTTTCGAAAGATATTGGATTTTGAGCTTTTCAAAAAAAAAAATCTAACTTTACAAGATTTTGCAAATCTTGATTTTTTTTAAAACAAAGCAAACCGCAGCATTTTGAGTCTTTTAAACAAGGTAGAACTGACCGTTTTAAAAGAAAGTTAAAATTTGATGATTTGTTTTAAGCCAACAGAAAGTCAAACAAATACTTTGAGTAACAAAATTAATAAATTCAAAATCCCAACCAAACAGAAGTCTTTGATTGTTGCATGACTGTGAGATTCACTTCTGGGACACACAGTTGAGGGGCTTCCATTCTCCCTCAAAAACTGTGTGGATCACAGCTCCTCAAGAAGATCACGCTGTCAGGAGGGTTCCTTCATCTGGTCCAAAAGTCTTTGAAGTCTTTATTTTGAGGCGTTTTAGGCCAAACTATCTACTGACGAGTGCAGAAGTGTCCGTAACTGTTACAGAGGTTTTTTGATGGCCCAAAATAAATTAAAGGTACCATCAACAGGTTTAGGGGTTAGCCTGTTTTCTTATTAGTTAAGTTTATTTAAAAGACCCTGCGACAGACTGGCGACCTGTTCATGGTGTCCCCTGCCTTCGCCCACAAGTGGGCCCATGGCAACCCTGTGACTCCGAAAGGGAATAAACATAAGAAGATAAATGAATGAATCATTTCAAAGATTCTGCTGGACCACAAACCAAAAAAAAAAAAAAATTCTGATTTCCTCTGGTCGATGTTTGGTCAATTTTTATTTATCCTTTCCTTGTTTTTTTTTTGTTTTTTTTGAACTACTTTTTTGACCATCATGGATTCTTCTTCAATTAGCAGAATTGCCCTTGTTGCACCCGGTATGTCAATGTATTACTGACAACTAGGCCACCATTTGGGGTCTGCAGTGTGTCTGCTTTTCGCCCACAAAATCAAACATCATCCGAATTTTTGCATGGATAAATGTGCATATTCGGCATATAAAAGGAAAGCGATCACATCTAGCTCTGCGGAGAAAGTGGCTGAGTGTGTTAGCCTGGGGGCACAGCACAATACGCGTCTTGATAGATGGTCACGAATCAATACTATACTACTTTTGTGGCGATACGATACAGTCCAATCCTTTTACCTGAATCGATACAATCTAGATATATGTACTAGTCACTTGGCATTTAAATCTGTAAAAGAAAATATATTTTAATCCTATTTTTTCTCTTTTACAGGCATTTTTGATTTCAAGCAACAAATACAAAATGTCTTTGACGTAGCAGCTTCACACATAAAAACCTGGTATTTTTTAGAGTGTTTTGTGCCTTGTGGTTAAAAAAAAGTGTGTAATAATAATTGATTCTGATATTGTTTAAGTGCTGTAAAAAAAAACTGTGGTTCACCTATTGCCAATTGTAATTGACCCGACTTGGTAGAAGCAAGTTCGTGCTTGGATGCCTTTTTAGTTTGCACCACATGTGCATAGAAATACAGTAGAGACACAAAAGGAAGGGAAACTGACAACGTTTTGCAGAAATTGATTTTTTATTTTCTGATCAAGTTGACCATGGATGACGTGTCCTAGCTCTCATCCTGTGGTGGGCGGAGGACAGGCTATTGCCCACGTAGTGGGTCCCCCCTTTCCACCTCGTCGGTGGATCCAAAGGAACAGCAAGGCTGCTACAGTTTGGCATCTGCGCCGTCGCAGGAGTTGCCAGAGCGAGGCTTCAATCAGCGTCAAAGTGCCTTAGGGACTCCGACTCCGGATTTTTCCTCAAGGTTTACTCCTCAAGCCTTTTCCATGGAAGAATATAGCTGCAAGGCTGCGGAGATTTCAAAACAGGGTTTTCCGTCCCTTAGATGAACTGCCTTCCTAGGCTGATGTATCTGTTATCCATTACATCCCTTATTTTTGGTTTAATCCCCTTAATGGCAAGATAAAAGATGAAGGTGGAGCGGAAAACGCCTCTTGATAGAAAATTAGGAAAAAATAAATAGAAATAAAACCTCAAGCAGAACCCCGCTCAGCGAGGGCGACTATCTGCCGTGACCTGTTGGGGTCTGAAAAGACAAAAGTACTGGAGCATCTGTTGTACGGTGAACTATTATGGTAGAAAGTGCAGCAATTAGATAAGAAGAAGCTGGAGGACAAGCACAAAATCCCTGAAACATCTGTTATGGATGAGGAAAGATAGGTTGTTTGGAGTCGTTGCAGAGGTTAGGGACTACAGTGTCCATCTAATGGCATGGTATAAAAATAAAATAAAATGAAATAGGTACAAACTGCAAAAGAATACTACAGTATATTCTGCATTATTGGGACATCATCAATGAATGGTCTATTTTTGAACTTGTGTCATACATAAGGCGCACTGAACTTTAAGGCGAGGCAACAGAATCAGAGATGAGTCCATCAGTGAATCAGACTGTATTAACCGTGTTAACAGCAACTCTGTGTAGCTTGTTTGTAACAGCCTACATGTTAGCCGCGTTAGCATAAGTGCATTCTCTCAAGCTATGTACACATCCAGCATGTGATGCACGTTGAAGAACCTGCATTCAGTGCATTCTTGAACCTGTGAGGCACCCATGGTGTTCACAATGGACAAGCAGGGAGGGGCTTCTTCTTCTGTTTTCCTTTCCTGCTGTTTACCAGTGCATGTCCACCGCAAATCTTTGCTCCAGGCTTTTTCTGTATCAATTTCTCCTTCATGATTAATTTTCAAATGGTTGGCACTTCCGTGAATAAGCAGGACACCATCCACACATCACTACTCAATCCGAGTCCCTGATTGGTCAAAGTTCAACCTCGTTTAAAGTTTAACGTGAGTTTAATGACCATGCGTTTTGTACATAGAGCCTGAAAAGGGTCGTAGAAACTTGCATAGTTACACATGAATGTGAGAGTTTTGAACATGGAAGCTTAAGGCGCACATTTATGCGTATTTAGGTTGAGTTTTCATAAGAAGTGGTTGCTTGGAGTCACGTTGTAAAGAATGGTTTGAACGGTTATTAACCTTGATCTTAAATGTTTGAAACTTGTTTCAAGGGATTGTATGAGCTCTGAAATGTGCTAAGAATCCGAATGTCTCAAGCTCAAGATTTGAGAAACCAAGGCCGAATCCTACCCCTCTACCTACTCCCTATTACTCTAATTGTAGCAGCATTTGAAGCAATTGTGACGTCATTGAGAGGTGGTCACATCTGAATTGGAAAACACTATTTTTTCGATATTTCTCAGCTTGGAGGGAGAAATGTAGGGATAAGGAAGCAATTTGGATTCAGCCTAAGTGAATTTTGGGTAACAATTTGGGCAAAGTAAAGACAAACAGGGGTTCAAGACTTCTCTCTACCCCACCCATCAGTATGAATGAGTTTTCAATCACGCAGAAATATTACCAAACCACTACTCACTGCACTTACAACTTTTTAAGGGGGTGGGGCAGGTGGCTGTGAAGGAGGGGTAGTTGCCAAACTTCTTCCCCTTTGTGTTTTTCCCACTGCAGTGCTGGGATAGTTTGGAGAGCTTGCTATGTTCCTGCGGCGACAGACTGCGGCCCCTCTCTGCCGCGTTCAAGGGCCCTTGAGGCGGCCATTATCTGGACGCCCGCCTCGGCGAGGCATATGGGTAATTACTGAGCTAATAGAGTGATGGAGGGAGAGGCAGAGGCAGGAGCCTAGGCCAATTAGATGATGCATTAGTGCTCTGTCTTTTGTAAGCACCTAATGTGTGGGGAAAGGATGGGGTAGATAGAGAAAACGTGTCATTTCTGAAGGGTCAGGATCCTTGAGCAAATGCAAACAGTCTCTGCCTCTATTTCTGCCTCACAAACACACACACTTGTGAGACTCAGCAGCTCCGCACATGCATGTGTTCCTAAACACATTTACACGCTGGACATAGCATGTCCACAGGAACACACTGATTACCAGGCTTTGTTTTGCTCTTTTCTCTAAGTGTCTGAAGAGTGTGAAGTCATAATTACAGCACACTCTGGCTTTACCTCATGCTTACATGCACACATAAACACACTAACACGCACACACAGAGCAAATGCAGATGAGTCCAAATAAACGAGGAGACCCTGCCCAGCCTATTGAGGTCTGCTACGAGAATCCACTCCATCAATTACATTAAAGAGGCTGCCTAATGACGGCCACAGCTGTAATCATGCTCAGCTCAAGCATTTTACACCCCGCTTCTTTGTTTTCACCTATTATCATTCATCCCACAAAGGAGAGAAATTCTGTCTGAAGCAGCGGCGCACTGTTTTGAGTTCAGAACGCTCTTTTTGTCATCATCCAGTTTTGTCAGATTGTGAATCGGAGTTCTGGCAGCTGGAGTCGTTGAAGTTGGCAGGAAAGAGGGAGGAGAAAAAAAAATTGTTCGTTAATATTTTTTGTACTCTCAGATTGCAAGGCGGGTCCATTTCTTTAATCATAACCATTTCTGAACTTGACCTTGTGAACTTTGCAGGCGTCAGAGATGGCACCAACGTCATTATTAACTAAATTATCAGCCAACATCAAAACACTCATCAAATGTTATTGGCGCGCCACAGACAATAACTCCAAGGATTTTTTTGCGCCTCACAGAAGAGGCGACGAGCGCAACAATTACAGACAAACAGCACATGTGTGCCTCACTGTGGCGCTTTATATAACTCAAAGCATTGTTATTCATTCAATAGAAGAAACTATAATAGTCGTATCGTTCCTCCCAATCAGGAACAGCAGCTCTCGTTATCAAACAAAGGACTTTAATACTGATATCATTATCAGAAGGGGACACTGAGGAGGGGGGCCTGTGTTAAAACGACTTTGTTTCTGAGCATCTCTGTGGGATTTCACTGTCGCCATGACTGCCATGTGGCCTGCAATTTAAAAAAAATAAAAAAAAATTACAAAAAGGGCAGCTTCACATCTTTAACCTTGTTGCTGCTGAGTGACAATGTGTGAAGTTAGTGGGCAATTACTGCTCATGGTGAGGCCGTGGCTCTGCTATCGTGTGGTTTTTGTTTTATGGTGGCTGTGAAAATACCTTAATTGCACCTAATTTGACTCCACCTTTGATGGGGAAAGAGGACAAACCAGCTTAAAGCATGGCAGATCCATTCATCTTTTTAGTGTGAGGAGTTCCAGAAGTTTCAAAGTGTGGACGTCTGTGACTTTATCTTTAGTTTTCTTGAGTTTTTTTCCCTCTTATTTGACATGAAATTAGTCGTTTGGGGTTTTCCTCTTCAGATACTCTGTGCTGCTCAAACTGACTCATGCATATTGCTCACACCTGGTTTGTATTGATTGGCCCAGCTGTATTGATTACTCCTTAGTTTTTAAATCACTCTTTTTTTTTTCCAGCTTGTCTGCTAAAGATCATGTAACAGCCAGACTTATGGGGGTGGTAGGTAATATTTTTCTGAACCAGCAGCTTGTCTTAATAGGAAAGTGTGAACTGTGAATTCTGTAGTGATGCTGAGACAATAGAACATGTATTGACATAAATTCAGGAAAATGGAGAAAAAATAGGAAAAGTGAAGATAATGCATGCAGTGTGCTCAGTAATAGAAGTTCTTCTGATTTTTTTTTTTTTTTACTTTGTTTCTCAAGCAGAAGTTATGTAAAAATTGGGTGGTACTAGAGGAAATGTTGAGCCACACTCCAGACCGGATGGTGGCAGTATGGATGGAAAAGTGTTTGCCAACTGCCAAAAAAAAAAAAAAAAAGAGGTTTGTCCACTGCATTGTCAAGTCACTTGTGCTTTAAATACAGCTCCTTCTATTTTTTATGTATTTCTAGATTGTTATTTTTAAGTTCATCTGACATAAGACATCTTACACTCCGATGTCTCTCCTTCTAAATTCCAGAAACATATTTAAATGTTCTCAGATTGAGTCTCCTTGAAGAGCTTTTGGAGTAAACCAAAATTCAAATATTGTGTCATACTTGGAAATTGTGTGCAAATTCTTATGTTTACTAAAAAAAATTTTTCTGGCAGAAACTGTTTTTTGGCTGATCCAGATAAAACGTATTCCCTTTTTGTTCTGGTGCACTCTAGACTCTGCAGTCACAATAGGTGCAAAGATGATTACAGGAAGAAATAAAAATATCAAAATGAAATGTATGCCATGCAAACAAGATTGTTTTGTTGTGATCTGACATGTGCAGAGAATAAAATATTGATTTACTTCTCAAGAATACGATTTGTTTACAAGCTATTTTAAATAAGGGTGTCCATGTCAAACTCTTTAGGATGAAAATGGGAACTGAAATTAAATGTACAATGTAACAGCTGAATTTGTTTCACACTTCTTTTTTTCTCTTAAAAAATATTTTTGAAAACTTTAAAAAAGCACTGAAAAGATATTTCAATGTTGCCTTTAACTTGTTTATTCAGCTTGAAATGCAAAACTTAACTGTAATAAATAAATTCAGTATTTAAACTGAGAGGAAACGTGTGATCTCAAAAAACAAACTGGTGGCCCATTTTCCCAGAATGCTTTGTCTTGTGACACCCATGTCCTAAAACTTGGATAGTTAGAGTTATTATGGACATTTAGAAACAAAAGCCTGTTAAAAATGTAACACAAAGCAAAACTGAATATGTTTAAAGAGTTGGAAATTTACTAAGTGAATTTTTTAAATTCTAAAAACGTTTCAGCTAAATAAGGAGAAAAATGAGGAGAAAATTCAAAACTACAGACCCAGAGGACGAGAAAACTCAATAGGATCATTGTAAGTGCTTAATGTAATTTAAGAAAATTGCTGGAAAACTTCAGTGATGCCACTTCTATGGAGTCCTATACTGTTCATAATTAAATAAATATTTAATTCAATAAATAAATATGACCTCATGCAAATACACAATCAACCAATAAATCTCTCATAAATATATAAAAAGATCATGAAATTGTGAAAAACCTGCACACTGATTTTAAATTAGCCATTATATTATTCAATATATTTCATTTTGCTTTAAAAACATATTATTTTAAAACAGCATTTTAAAATATTCATTTTTAATCATGTTGAATATTATTATAATTATGTCTTTTTTCAGAAGCTCATATTTCAAAATCAATATTTTCCAAAGTGGCTTTGTTTTTATTTCATGTTGCTGTTTTTCACAATGGCCGATTTATTTCATGAAGAGCTTTTTCAGGAGAATGAGTCTGTCAATCAGTGAAAGTGGGCGGGATCTAAACGGTGATTGGCTCATCCATGGAAATCGACTCATATTCCTCGATACCCATTCATCGGTGTGCCAGTCAGAGAGATGACATATTGCAGCGATATTAGCGTGGCTTTGCTGACATTAGAGATCAAATAGAGTCAAACAATCTATCTGCTGCAGAAGATTCAAACATCGACGTTTCTGTTTTTGTAGTCTGAGGGTTTGTGTGGACCAAACCACAAAGGAGCTCCGGTCGTCCACATCTTTCAGTCCCCCGTTGAAACACTCCTCATTCTCGCGCCATTCACTCAGAGCTCACATCGTGCCTTATGTCGGCTCGCAGGAGGTGAGCTGGCGGACCGACAGTCAGACCAGGCAGCTGCGCAAAGCGGGACAAGCCTACTCGTGCCTCCTGAACCTTATGATATTTTTCTATTTTCAATGAGACAATGATTATAATCAGGTCCTCTGGTTTTATTTTTCCCTCTCAAGGAAAATGTTGAACCTTTCCTGCGATGACGTTCCTGACATCTTAACACTCTCCATGTGCATTGTGCATCCATGCATTGTTACTGAGATAAGCACAAGCAACCGCTCCTTGTGGCTATCAGGCTAAAAACATTAGCTTGTAGCCCCTCCCACACGCGGCATGGTGCGTTCACGGAAACTCCAGTTCATAGAAGCGTTGTGGAACTCCAACAGCCACCCAGCCTAACTTAGACCACTACTATACGTTCATGAGAATATGAAAATTGCCGAACCGACCACAAAATCACCTGAATTATGCACACTCGCCCAAAGCCACTTTTATCCGAAAATTTAGAACCAAAACTGCCCAATTTATGGTAACACTGTGGATGTGTTGAGGTGCATACTCACCCTAGTGTTGAGGGGTGTGCATTGCGCCATCACGTTTGCTGAAGCATCTTCGATCGATATAGTCAGGGGAGTTAGGGTGCTGCTGCTCATGTCTGGGTAAAGGAGTAGCCAATCACAAAAGTGTCTCCGCCTTGTCCAGTTTGATTGACAGACAGACCCATTCTCCTGAAAAAGCTCTTCATGAAATAAATCAGCCATTGTGAAAAACAGCAACATGAAATAAAAACAAAGCTACTTTGGAAAATATTGATTTTGAAATCCGAGGTGCTGAAAAAAGACATAAAATTATAATATATTCCACATGAATAAAATACATATTTTAAAATGTTGATTTAAAATAATGAACATGTTTTTAAAGCAAAATGAAATATATTGAATAATATAATGGCTAATTTAAAATCAGTGTGCAGGTTTTTCACAATTTCATGATCTTTTTATATATTTATGAGAGATTTATTGGTTGATTGTGTATTTGCATGAGGTCATATTTATTTATTGAATCAAATATTTATTTATTTAATTATGAACAGTATAGGACTCCATACACTTCAGGGTCTATTTTTCCAGCCTTTTTGCCCTTGCAGCTTCTAGACACACCGGATCCAATCTGAAAGGGTGGGACAGTAACCACCTCCTCCTCTGGGGACTGAAGTCGGTCACCCTAGCACAAAAAAGTGCAACTATGAGTCACATCAAAGTTAAATGAAGAACTTTTCCTTCAGGACACAAACTTCTTTCCAACTTCTGCTCCTGATGTAAAATGATGCAGCATTTATTTACAGTAGTTTTAAACCAACGACAATCTGAGAATTGTCCTTTTTTTTCAAAGATTTCAATGTTTTTATCCAATTTGAAGACTTTTCCTCAACCCATAATGCAAGTGTTAAAGACCGAAGTTGGAACCATATTTATTGCAGCAAAAAAATTAGGCACAACTATCTATGCGGTGTAACAGCATGGCAACATTTGTGTGTCAGAAAGATTTACATAAGCCTGTAAACTCACTGTGTAAACACTGCTCTGCAAACAAGATGGAGGCTTTCCTCTCCCCTTTACATCCCCTGCATTTTAGTGACCCAACAGACTCTGGGACTGTCGGGCCGAAGACAAAACCCATGCTAATGCGTGACCTGGCTCTCCAGTCTCACCTCCTGCAACAGAGCGCCATAGTTCTCAAGTACGGCCAACCTGGTCCTTAATGCATCAATGGGGGGCCCTCTTCTTCCAACATTCAGTCTCATGCCCATCCGTCCATCCTCCAGACTGAGAGCTCTCTCCTCTCCTCCTCCGCTCACACACTGGCCCCTAACCCGATAAGACCAGTCTCAATCTCCTGTGGACTGAAGAGCCCTTCAGACGTCTGCTGAGAAAGAGCAGAGGGGTGGGAAAGAAGAGAGTAAAGAACATGAGAGAAAAGAGATGTGAACAAAAAAAAAGCTGAAGGAGGCGGCAGAGAGGAGGCATTCTGGATCAGACCCTTAGGGTTATGGCTATGCTTCATGTTGTGTATGAATTTGTGAAGCGCTGCTATTGTGTCATGCAAATATCCCAGTGTTTCTTTGTTTAATGGCTAGTGTCCCTCCTCTGTCCTCCCTTCCTTTGCGTTTTTTCCCCCTCGTTTTTGGAGTGGACGATCAGAGGCAGTAATGGGGGGTAAACAGCCCTGTTGTCTAAAAGGATTTGAATACATTGTTTTCATTTGCATACATTAATTATGCAGCTTTTTTTACAAATACTTGTGAGCTTTAGTTGTTTTTTTTTTCTTTAGGTGTTTACAGAAGGAATGCCTCAGGATTCAGGACGCATGAAAGAGGAGACAAAGCTTTAAAAAGATCGCTGTCATCTGCGTGGTCGACCCCCGGAGCTGCGCTGCCTGACCTTCGTGTTTTTGTGCTCGGGTCAAAGACTCAGAACAGTCAGCTAACAGTTTTTCCCCTTGATTGCTTTATCTGTAAATCTTGGACAGGAGGAGCGATTGAAAGAGAAAACTGAGCCAGAATTTCCTGGAGGTAGCGTATCCCTCAAGTCTCAGCTGGTGAGGAGGGAGATCTCCTCCTGCATGTTTATCCACAGTAATCAGGTGTCTGTGGACCAAGTTTTGGCTGGGGGGGGGGGGGGCGCTGCCACATTAGGCAGGAATGAAGGTGCCAAGCTTGACAGAGCGGCACTTTAAACATCCTTTTTCATTTGGTCAAACTTCAGGAGAAAGAGGAGGAGGGATGTTTGGGCTGATTATGGAGCAAAACTGGACCAGTGCTTCACTCCTCTCTTCCTCCCTCCTCTCCGCACCCGTGAACTTTTGCAGCAAAAGCAATGGAGAGGAACAAAAGAAGCCGCTCTGGGTTGACAAAGAGGAGAATAGATGGTATGCAAACGACAAGCCACCATCTGCTCTGGAGGATGACCAAAATCTTGACACACTTCAGCAATCCCACAATCCCCTGCTCCAGGAGCGTTCCAGGCACCCCATTCATCCCCTCCCCTCCGCTCCGAGAGTCTGTGTGATTTCCCTCTTTTCTCTCCTCTTCAATTAAGTCATTAATTCCTTTCTTCGCCCCCCTCTTAATGACCGTGGAGGCACAAACAAGCCCAGTTGCTTCCTATTGAGACCCTGTGATTGGGCATAATTGCTGCAAGGGCCCAAGTATGGAGAAGAGGGGATGAGGGAGGAGGGAACCATTGTTTTTTGACTGTGATGAGCGAGGAAAGCTCAGGAGAAGATGCACATTAGGGGGGACTCTTCTTCTCCTGACCTGCAGCACATTAGTGTCAGTGAACTTCAGATATTCTCACAGGAAGGACAATGAAAATGACCAAATGCAGACCTGGTAGGTGAACTAAAAAAAGTAAAACTCTTGCATTTGGCTGCAGAAATGCATGGATTTTCAGGTTTAATTCACGTTGAGTTTTTAAAATGTTTGACTGGGGTAAAAAACATTCACGTAAATGCTTTGTCATACATGTAGTCCAAATGAGAAGCAGGTATGGAAATGTTGCACCTGCATCACCTCAATCAGGAACGCTCCAGCTGTTTGGACTGAAATATTGACCGATGAAAAGATTCAGCATCGTCGTGACTGCGGTTGGCACTCTGCACACAACTATCTAATGGCTTCTAGCTTGCGATGTCCATCAAGGATGCCCTCCAGATTAGAGGGAGTCCAAAATTCCTCCCTAAAATCAGTCGTCTTGTTTGGCTGATTGTGCATTATGTGACCATCTGCAAAAAACTGGAAGGGTGTTTATTTGTGTGTGTGCATTGTGGCTCGGGGACGGGGATGGAGCTGTGCAGAGATGTGCAGAGAATTAGACAGTCTTTAATAACACATTTTGGGGGATAAATGCATTTTTTAAATACTCACAGATTGCTCCATTTATAGATGCTGAGGAGCAGAAATAGAGAAACAGAAGGGAGCAGATAGAGTAAATCTCCAGATTAGAGATTAGCCATAGTAGCAGATTTAAAGGGTTGTCTGGTCCTCTTCCAGCCTGCCCAGGCATCTATCTGGCTTCTCCTGGCCAGGCCTGTCACAGCCCTTCTAAGCAGATCACTCAGCCCTCATTGGGAATGCCATACTGCAGCCTCCTATGGTCACCATTCCTTCTTCCTCTTCTGAGAAAAGCGTGCAAAACAGATGATACATTTTTCGAAAAAAGCATCTCTAAAAATCCTGCACGGTTAGATGCTCTATAGACCTTCATCATGGTTCCACCCCCTGAAACTCAAATTCCAAAGCCCCTTTGCTAAAGTCCAGATAAGAGGAGCAGTTAAGCACTGCGACTGACGGCTCAGTTTGCTCGTTTCAGGAGGGGTGGAGGCGCTGAACTGCGGGGGGAGACGGAGGCTTTTATTTGTTTTTTTAATGGAGAGGTTTGGTGTGATGCTATGTAATGTTTCCCCTGACCTAATGATTATCTTTTATGGACCTTTAAGTAGTTCTTACTGGGAACTAATCCCTGTTTTTATATGGGTGTAAGTAATCTGCTCTAATTCACCCCAAGCACACTGACTTACATATGTAGGCGCAAAAAAAGCCAGTGGTGAAAGAACTATTGCACACACTTGTGGTGTAAATCCAACTGAAGCTAAGCTGCAGGGGCTCAGCACATTTGAGGGGGGGTCCAAAGGTAAGAAGGAAAATGGAATCTGTGGGAACTTCAAATCATTTATGTGCTTTTAATCAGTTTGAGGGTGTGCTAAAACAGACATTTTGGGCATCTGTTTGTGTCCCTAATATCTCATAAGTCTGAGTGTATTGTTAACAGCAGGACACATCTGTAGCTGATCCACTTATTTCAAACAGATAAGTGACTTTAAATGACGTGTGAACTGCAGATGTGTGTAAATTCGTCTAAATTTTATTTATTTTTTTGCAGTTTTTTAACATTTTTCTACATAAAAGTGCAAACTGAGATACTTTGAGGTCTTTGCTGGACTGGCAGGCCATTTCTTGCCCTACATTATTCTTCACTAAGCCGCTTGCAACCCAGTTATGGTCTGATACAGAGATGAGATCTTGGAGAGGCGTGGATCTGGACCCAGGAAGCGGTGGTCGCTGATTTGAGAATGGAGCTCCTGGATGGAAGATGTGCTCTGGGGGTATCACACCCACCCCCAGAAGACGTTGAGACACAATGAAAAATCACAGCTCTTTTACTTTCCATCCATCTGCCCACCATGGAGCGTGCTCACTGTGTGCCACTTGGCTTAATTCTGTCCCATCAGCCACCACAAAAGCCCTCCGATCCAATCACAGGGATCAGACCTGGGCCAAGACCATGAAAAGGGGAGCCAAGGAACAGACCAGAATCAACAGCCCATTCTCTCAAGATCACACACACACACATGAAAATATGATGGCAAGAGGAGATTTAAAAAGGAACATGGAGGAATCAGAAACACAAAGAATATTTTCACCTTCCCTTCCATACGTTTGCTTTTAGAAGATGAATCAAAGTCCAGAAAAAAAATGGCATCAAAAATTCGCAATGCTAAAAATTGAAAGTCAAGACAGGAAATGCTTTTCTCAAACACACCATATTTGTTCCGTCTCTGTTCACCTCCCCGTTTTCGCTCCATCACTCTTAATTGTGTGAGAGCATGTCATCAGTAGCAGTGCATTACAATAATGGAAATAGATGGCAGAAACCTACAGATGGCAACACATGCCATCTTTCCTGTTTGCATGGCTGTGTGCTCTGGGACAATTATGTCATTATCACAGGGCTCCGCCTGTGTGTGTGTCTGTGTGTGTGTGTGTGTGTGTTTTTGACAATGTCAACATCTTTTGAAGTTTGTGTTGTTAACTCATAAACCTAATTCTTTTTTTAATCACATACCCATTAGTAGTTATCAAAGAATGCTCAACAATAGCCAACCACACAACGAGAAGCAACCCCACCCCTCTTCCCCTCCTTGTTGCTGGGAGTCCTCTGTTTTAAGTGGAGCAGGAAGCTTGTGGCCCACCCAGCGTATTTTCAACATCACAAATAAGCTATTTTTCAAACAGCATTTTTTTCATCTGCTCCTGATTGACAATATTTGGAACAAAGAAATATTGAGAATTTTCTTTATGTATGTCATCAGAAAAATGCCACAAGAACATGTTAGAAACACCAAAAAACAGTGGGTCTTTCAGGAGATCTGGTCTTTTTTAGGTCTGTGTTAACACTTGCAAATACACTTTGGAGTGGTCAACATCAATTTAAATGCTAATTAACTTTTCAGGAACCTGGGAGGAATGGGAGCAACACAAATTCAGTGGACTTGGAGGAGAAAATAACTCCACATAGTATGAATCTCAAGAAGCAGGAATCATGAAAATGTTTGAAAAATGTCCAGGTCAGCAAACATGGTGTAGTGTAGAGGAGCATGGTGTAATCAATACTTGATCATCAGTGAAGCAGCCTAATGATTGATTAAGTTGGATTTGGATGATACTGCCCCCACCTGGAACTGGAAGATGTTTTCAGCAGTTTTGCTTCCTCTGGAGTGAAGTGTGAAAGCAAACCAAACCAGAAGAATGAAACGCTCGATGTATTTATAAACTCTATGCCATTATGGCAGATGTCATGTGTTTTACAATAAGAGATCAAAAAAGAAACAAATTGGATTTCGTTTTTTTTTTTGTATTACAAGTCTTAATAGATTTTAGCTCCATTGTTCATTGTGACTAAATGAATATTTACCAATATAAACGAAGTGCAATGAAGGAATAATGAAGTGCATTCTTTTTCAGACTGGAAGTCAGTGAAAAGATTTAGAAAGGGAAAGTTATATGTTTTTAAAAGTGATTACCAAAATGCTTCCAATCATCACTTAGATCAATTTGTGAAATAAAAGTGAAGAGTAATTTAGTTTAATTGAAACCCAAGCGTGCAGATTTCTTTTCCTTTTTTAAAATCATATCTTGCTAATTTTATACACTGCAAAAACTGAATAGGAAAGAATAAGGACCTTTGTTTCTTACTTTAAGAAAAAATGTCTTATTTTCTATCGTGCAAGAAAAATAATCTTATAAAAATACTTGAATAACAAAATAATAGGTTATGAAAATATGTCTATGGTGACTAGAATATTTTTTTCTCAAAGTAAGAATTCTTGGCATTTTTCTTACTCTATTGGCAGATTTTTTGCTTATTTCTATTTTGTTTTATTTCAAGCATTTTCTACCTATTTCTTTGGTGGAATTTTTTTGCTGTGTGGTGTTGTGCAAAATTCTCAAACATTTTTGACATTTTCACTCAAATATTGGAATTTTTTGATCTGAAAGCACCCAAACGATGTTCTATTTTTCCAATAATATCAGACAACACCTACTGTGTAAATGAGTTTTGGAATAAATGAGGGCAGGATGTCCATATTGGAACCAGAATTAAGACATGTCAACACTTCCTGTACAGACTAATCTGTTGCCTATTAGGAAAGTCCCCTTTTTGAACAATATACCATAAACCTAACCTAAATATAAGGAGTCTCTCCCACCCATCACCTTGTGACCTTCTCGGACTACATTGATGGAGACGTAGACTCTCCCTCGTTTCCGGTCTACTTGTGAAAAAATACCGGAAAGTCAAAAGAAAATAGAAATTTCTATTTCCTTCTGTTTCCTGTCAGACTAGGACATCAGTCTGTCAGACTTATTAGCTCTTCATAAACCCCAGACTTAAGAAAACAGTTGAAAAAGCAGAGAGGGATGACCTTTGACTCAAACAAGTGTGCACTTCCTCCCATGTACACGGCTGACACTTCCTCTACTCATCAAGACGAGGAAGAGGAGGTCACCTGTTAACCATGCGCAGTCACCTTTCATGATGAGCGTGCGAGCGGTCCGTCTCTTTGCCACAGAAGCTGCCTCAATTTTCGCCAAATACTTTGTTTTGACAAGTGCAGCTGAGGGATATTCAAGTTTGAAAAATTAGTATTGACATGACAATTCTGAATAGTAACGAGCACAAACAACAATAGACCATTAAATCCATCAGCGGAGTCTTCGGGCCTTTTCAGTAGTGTCAGAGATGTTGGACAACACGCATTTATCTCACTAGCAGCCGGCATTGTGGAGAAAAGGTGTGAGGTCTTTTTTTTTCCCCATGAAACCTCTTAGCGTCCCATAATCAGGAGTGGTAATGTGTCTCATTCTATGCTAATGTGTGTGTTTTACAGCAATCAGGCGACGGGTGATGATAGCGCACGCTTAGAGATGCTCTGCGTTGCGTGTGTGCAGCAGGTGTGTGCGCTAGCGTGCAAGTGTGAATGCAAGGCACCATTAGTGACTTCCCAGGTCCTCTTCAGGAATACAATGGACGGCAAAATTGCTTTAATGGAAAAAGGCTAATACGAGACGGGCGCACACACATGCAGTCCAAAACGAACACACACCGCCTTAGCACATCACTCAAGCCTGTGAGAGGTACAAAAAAGGGAGGATATTATCACTTACACTTGAAAAAATATAGATGGAGGAGAGGAAATCGACGGTGAGGAGCGGGCTGCTGCTTTTCTTCCACTTACTTTATGCTTCCACCCACTAGAGTCAGAGTAGTTTTCCCAAACACTGGCATATATTCTCCAGCTTGGCTTTCTACATTTCTTGGATGTGCAAAGATAATTGGAAAAGTGAAAAAAAAAAAGGAACAGAAAGATCAAAACATTGATTTTAAATATTTAAATGCACTTTATTAAAAAGCTGATGGAGATTAATGCAGGGTTGCTCGGTGGTGCAACGGTTAGAGCTCTCTCCTCACAGCAGGAAGGCCCTGGTTACAAAATCCAGCTGGGACCTTTTTGTGTGGAGTTTGCATGTTCTTCCTGTGCTAGTGTGGGTTTTCTCTAGCTTCGTCCCACAGCATAAAGAATGCTTTATAGGTTAATTGGTGACCCTTAATTGTCCCTAGGTGTGCATGTGGACTGCAACAGACGGCCACCCTTTTGGGGGTGTACCCCGCCTTCGCCCGACAGTATAGCTGGGTTAGCTCCAGCAGCTCTGTGACCCCAAAGGGGGTTCAGTGGGTTCTGGGAATGAATGGATTATTAGTCCAGACAAACTACTGATGTCAGCCATTATAAAATTGCAATCAGGGTAATTTGCCATTTTTTGATCAAATTTGGACCGAATTGAACAATAATGCAAAGAACACGTTCTTGAATGCGCATTGGATAAGCATGAAGGTGGCTTTTTCTTCATCTTTTCCTATTGTTTACTAGCAAATGTCCGCCACCTTCAGTTCAACGAGACTTGGTGTGAAATATCCAACGGCTCAGCTATCGTGAATTCTGCTCCAGGCTTTTTCTTTCTCAGCTCTGTTTCGATATGTAATAGACTTGAGGTCATAGAATTCACAAACACACAAACCGCAATTATTCATTTCTTCTCCATAATCAACTCCCGTGAACAAAAAAGGGACGCCATCCATAGGTCATTACCAAATCCGAGTCCCTGATAGGTCAAAGTTCGATTCGCTTCAACTTGCAACGAGCGTGCAATACCCATGCGTTTTTGTATACAGAGCGTTCTTCAAGTAGCACCTAAAGAAACTTTTTACCCTGTCTTCAACATATTACTTTGGTAAAAGTATAAATCTGTTTTTAAAAAGTTTTAAACATAAAGTTGATTTATCAGGTAAATCAGATTTTCTACTTTTTACAAAGTAAAATTTAGGTTTTGCTAAGCGTCTTGAAACAAATATTCATGCAAAACCAACTGAAGACATGATTGCAGCGTTAGCATAACATTGACAAAAAGCTCACGTTTTGCTGTTTCTTTGTGAGACAGGTCAACACGCACACACTGGAGCTCCAGGACTGCTCTGTAAGAAGAGGCACGTTCCTCCTGTGCTACTAATGGTCTCATTTGTGCCCTGCTCAAGGCTGGCAAGGCCTGCAGCATCTGTTTGACTGGAGGCCATGCCATAAGGTGCCAGGACTCCAAGGATCCTCCATGCTCCCTCAAGATCGCAGCTCTCTGCCCTTCTAACCTCACCCCACTGCCTCCTTCAGCACCTTCACACTTTGCTGTCAGATGTTGCTCCCTCCTCTTACCTGAGATGCCATCGTATCATGTCCATTTAACTTTCTGGCCACTGCGCTCGGTTCTTCAAAAGCTCTGCTGTCTTTTCCATGCCTCTCCTCATCTGGTACTTACAACTAGAGTCTTTTCTTTAGCCTCAGGCACAACAAAGTAACCACCCCACATGGTTGCTTCTTTCTCTAATCCCCCGCTTCACCTCCTCTTCAAATGCCCCCCTCTTGAAGATGTGTGAGATGTCATATATCCCTGTTTTCTGGTCTCCTTGGTCTCATTTTCCGCTTTTCTTTCTCCCCCCAGGGGAAGGAGATGTCATCTGGCTGGGACTTTGACTCTGGCGGGTGTGTGGTGATAGGATGTGCATCAGTGCCAGGAAGACCTTCGCTTTTGGAGAGGGATTGAGGCTGGATTCCTCTGAACGTCTCTTCCTCAACAAGCTTTGCGTTTCCCTCCAGGTCATCTTTGACGAAACCTCTGCCCCGAACGCCAGCAGAGGAAATCCATCTGATTGCTCTCTGTCTGCGGTGTGCTGTTCTTTTCCTGCCCCTAAGCTTCATCTTTAAGATGTTTTCATTTGCATCTGTGTAAGTGTCGGTTTGGCATAGGAGTCCCCACTGAGACCCCTTTTCCCGCTCCCTGAAGAGAGAATGGATAGAAAGAGAGACTTGGGGTATAAAGGCCCAGGCGGGGATGCGATCAGAGCAAAGAGGACTCCAGTCCTACGACGGAGGGGGTCCTGTGGCTAACAAGCGGTGTGGAGCCACAGAAGGTGTGTGCAGCGGAGCGTGAGGAAACATTTGAGACAGCAAAGGCCCACTGAGATGAGCACGAAGCTAATGCTCTGTTAGTGAGCTGCTAACGGCATGCCTGGGCCCTGGCACACTGCCTTTCCACACAGATCAGGGAGGCCCACAGCGCAATGAAAAGAGACACCGCAGGCCTTGGGGTTGGTATTACCAGTGACACATCTTTTGGGCACCAGTTGGGACTCCTTTACCATCTGAGCCTCTCATATCATGACTCACATGTAAGCTTGTGGGTTTTTATAACCCGGCTCCAAATCCAATGTGGCGGAGAAGGTGAGGTAGAACAACGCTCGGAGCAGGAAAAATAACCGGCACCTCAAGTCGAAGTATGCACAGAGAGCTTCATGCAGCAAGACACGCCATATAATTTGACTTGAAGGCTGTTAAGACCCTTTGCAGGGCTAGCATGCATTTAGGCTGGACTCTCCCCACAGAGGTCCCTGCACTGATTCAACTCCAGATCCACTTCCCCTTTGTTTTTTGTGTGTAAAACCTCGGGAGAAAATGATTGTAATGTGGCCAATGGTCTCAGATGAGACTAAAATATCAAAATTGGTTTGTTTAGCAGTACATCTTAAACTCTCACTCCGATCATCTTTTGATCTCTTTTAAAAGCGTTCCCAGTGGTCTTTTAATTATGAATATTAGCCAAAATCCAAAAGCCTGTGTCGTTTTCCAAGACATAGTTTCTGCAGAGCGGCAGTGGTCCATCAGAAATTCACCTCTGAATTGTAGGCCAGAGTGTTGAAGCGGAGCAACCCCGCCCCCTTTCCCCTCCCTATTGCTGCCCAGGGTATTTTCTGCACCACAAATGAGCTCTTTTTCCAAGTGCACTTTTTTCGTCTGCTCCTGATTCACAACAGTTGGAAAAAATACTCAGAAATTCAATTTGAATCTTAATTTTCCTAATATGTGTCCTCCATCATTTTCATTAGAATGGGTCTTTAAAGATATTGGGAGTAATCCAGTACTCTGGATGCATTTAATTTTGTAATTGCTTGTGAAAATGGTCAAATAATTCAACATGTAATCAATTTTCTTCAATCCTTCTGCAGAACTTTTTGATCATCTTCATGTTTACTTGTTTCGGGGCTTGTTAGGTGATCTGCTGGAGGTGTGGGTCTAATCTTAAAAGGAATGTCACTTTGGATTTGCCTTCCTTTCTTCACACCGAACTGACCTTTTCCAGCTTGTAACCCTTGTGCTATCCTAGGCACTTTAACATTGGGAGTTGGGTCATCTAGACCCACCAGACAGTGCACTGAACCTTTTTTCTTCAATGATTTGTGATCTTCACTGGTGTCCATGGATTACATGAAATCTTTCCACCTTTATCCACCTTTGTCATGGTAGGAATAACACGTCAAAGTACGGGTGGGGTCATCTAACATAGCACAAGGGTTAAGATACTGAATTGCTTCTGTGCTTCTCCAAGGGGTAAACTCTTTGCATGTGGTTTGTGGCTATCTTGCAAAATCTCAACAGATAAAAGAAAAGTTAAGGTGTTATGTTGTCCTAAATCAGATATTTCTTGATGTTGAAAATGTTTTTAATTTCGTATGTCCAAACATTTTTCTGTGCATTCCAAAAGAAAACACAGAGTTGCTTTTTCTTCACATGTGGTTCCAAGTAAAGGATTACCATCATGCTTCTGCCACCGTGCCTCACTATTATTCTGTTTTAACCGGCAAAAACTTCCTGTTGATTTAAATCTTCCCACAATAAATGTTCATTAGTTGAAACATGTTCTAATCAGGCTCATGTGAATCAAATGAAAATTATTTATAGTAAACTATTTGACAATATGACATATGATCTGATATTTTTTGTATTGACTTAAACATTTTTTAATTTTTCATGTAAAAAGGCAGAATAAATGTAATCTTAAACACAAATAAATATCAAAATACTGCTAAAAACCACAGGTTTACATTTCTCTGTCTTCACAAATCCACATAATCAATAATTGAAGACATTTTGAAATATTTTTGAGTACATTCATGTTCAAACATTTGAAAAGTTTCTTTACTGGTGCTGTACCTCATTATAAAGACAAAATGAGGATCTCCTTAGTTATTCATTATTATAAGATTCCACCTAAAAAAGGAATAAATGATTCACCTGGGACTGTACTTACTAATGTGTTTCTCAGGAAGATGGTGAGTGTGTGTGTGTTGTTGTATGTGTGTGTGTTTGGCGGATAATGAAGAGGCATTGTGTCTCCTCATAATGACATCATGGCTCTGACAGAAGCTGGAGAAGATGCCCGAGGTTTTGGGATGAAGCTCTTCAGTGGTGCACGTGTGTGCACGTGTGTGCGTCTGTGTGTGTGTGTGTGACTGTCCCTGGGCTGACGGAGTCCTCCTGGGCCTTAGTGAATGAAAGTCAAAGCATCAAAGACAAAAACAAAACTTGACCACCAGCAATATGAAGCAGAGGGCAGGCCATTTGGCTGCTTCCTGCTCACTGCAGCCTCTGTGTGAACGACGTGCGCTGAGCGGAGGGCGCGCACGTTTAGGGTACAGAAGGGAGCAGGCGGGAAAAGACCACCAAGAGAAACAGGAGGGGAGGGGTTGGCATGATGTTGCAGAAGGGGGCAAAGGGTCAATTAATGTTGCATCATGGGAGTAATTTAGTTCTTCTGATCAGCCTGAATCCTCCCTGATGGACAATTAATAAAGTTAAATTTACTAATCATAAATAAGAATCAATATCAATATAGCAAAGCTTTATTTATGCAAAATAATGGATTGTAAAAACTTTATGGGTTAAAATTATTTTTGGGGAAAGATTTCCTATGGATGAAATTAAAACGTAATCATTCTGAGCTCAATTATTTTGGGCGAGGTCACAAATACAACAAAATAATAATCAGTGTTTAATTGAATAACAGTATTAATAATTAAAACTGTGCTTCATAACTAAGGTTTATGGGACGCTAAATTATGCAGCAAAGGAAAACTAGCAGTAACATTTTGGACAAAAATTCCATCTAAATCCCGACAAATAATGTAAATAATTCACCCAAAAAACGTCATCAGGGTGAATTAATGCTAAATGTTCTGCACGTGTGGCTGCGATTAAGGCGGATGTTTTGTTGGAAATGTTTAAAGAGAAATACCATTATGCTGCAAAAATATTTTTTAAGGTTACAATGGGTTCATGAACGTAAAAAATATACTGCAAAAATGTTTTATATCTAGAAGTGCGCATTTTAAAAAAATATAATAGTCCTTTTATTTTGTTGTATAAAGTAGAAATTAAGTGTAAGTTTAATTGGTATGACTTCTTCTGTACAGCATAAGAAGAGCCTGGAGGGAGCTGGCTGACCGCCTCACAGCCGCACAGAGCAAGATTGACAGCTTTCTGAAGTGAGCTGAAGTGGACCTCTCACCCCCGGTGTGTGTGATGCCAGACACATCTTACGAGGCGCACTAATCAGCTCCGACTCTTGACCTCGTGGCGTTTAAGCTCACACAAGGGAATGTGATTGTACGCCCCCCCCCCCCCCCCCCCCCCCATACCTGTGTGCCATTTCAGGTAGCAACCGAAAAGCTAGAAAAGGTTCAACTTTAGCACCAACCTGTGCATGAATTATACAATAGATGAGAGTCTAAATGACCTTTTTATTTTAAAATAGAAGTTTGACTTATGGCTGTTTATCCAAGAAAATCTGAACAAACTTAGACGAGCTTTTATAACAAATTCGCTTAAAGATGAATTTTTCTCATGTTACAACAGGAATTTGATATATTCAGAAATATTCTTTTGCAGTTTTTTGATCAGAATTATTGACTATTTAACGTTCAAATTTGGAGCAATGAAGGTGCCGAGGTTTTATCATTTTTTTAATTGGGAAAAAAAGTTTAGAGCACAGTATGAACATTAAAATTGGACTTCATGAAAACAAAATACATGAATCTATATTTTTGATGCACAACACTTTTTTTATAGTAACCTAACAAATAATGAACACGAATTCAGAGATATTGCAGCTTTTTCTTTTTTTCATGTGCAACTTTATTCATAGCTTGCTTTTAAGCATCGCAGGTTATAAAACAAACTGCTACACCCTAAATGTGTGCTGTGACACAGCGGCCTGTCGTGCAGCAGTGCACGGGTTTGGGTTTTACCCGGTGCCTCATGGAACCAGCACCGGGACGGTCAGCCAGGAGCATCATCAAAGACAAGTTTTTGCTTCCGAGCATGAAAAAAAGAACCACTGCTGTTCCGTGTTGTGAACCAGGTATGTTTATTGAATTCCAGGCTGCACAAACACCACACACCACACACACACACACAAAAGAGTCAGCATCAATAGGAAAAAACTGCATCCTGATCTAGATAAAAAAAATAAAAAATAAAAGACTTGCATGCACGAAGAGGAGAACAACAGGAACATGAGCATCATAATCCAACATAAAGTCATAATGGCAATAATCTAATCTCAACAATAAAATTGTAAACATGTCAGTGCATTTAGAAAATCAACTTTTAGTTCAATGTCATTAGTTGACGGATAAAGAACAGAAAAAACACAATCAGGACTTTGAAATCTGCATTTGATCAACACATCCTTAAAAAAATCTATTTACACAAATAATTTATTATTTTGTACATTTTCAACAGCATTTATTATAGGAATCAAGTCATATGAAGAAAAAAGCAGGGGTAAATAGCACAGAGCCAACAAATAATCCAAAATATCAAAGTTACTCTTTTTTTCTGCTTGTTGGTTTTGCATAGTGTCCATATTTTCCAGTTTTCGTAGCTTGCAAACAATTGAAAATAGTAAAAAATAATTCAAGTGAATCCTCAATTTTAGACATAACCTCACTCCTTCTTTTCTAAGAGCTGGGAGGGGGGGGGGTTGAACAGCAAAGAAAGAACTAAAATCCCATTTCTAAATGCCGTGTACTTAAAAAAATAAAAGCATGGACTTTTGTATAAGATTTAAATATATAAAAAAAGCTTCAATAATATTTTTTTTTAGAATAAAAAATGTCAATATTTGCTGCTCTCACTTTAAAATCAATTGTTTCATCCCTTCATTTATAGTGCTGTTATAGCCCCTCCCCTTTAATTTTACTATTAAAAAAAATGGGGACCCTGCCCCCAACCTTTCCAACGGCTATAACTGGGCTTCATCTTTTCAGTTTATGGGTGGGTGACGGGTGTGCGGCAGTGTGAGTGGGGTTCTCAGAGTGCAATGATGGAGTTTGGCGAGCAGCGCCTTCTGACGGAGCAGCACAAAGCCGTCAGTGCAGTAATGGGCCGTCACTCACTTGTTAGAGTTATTGCAGTGTATGTGTGCGAACTTATGTCAGAATCAATGAAGCATAAAAAAAGGACACTGCTGCTTGTTCGAATCCCTAAAAATCGGAGATCTTGTCAACGCCGTTAACGCTTTTAGAATAAAGAGATTCAGCATTAAAAAAAAAGAATCTGAATTTACTGTTTATTCGGGTCTTTAAGTGGAGGGAAATCACACAACTTTAGCTTCAAGTCTTCCCCAAATGCATCATTCGGGCCATTCCACTGAGGCAAAGAAGGGGTGGGACTTGATATCATCCACCCCCCCAACGCCTGCCCCAAGCCTCTCCGTCGGGTTGTACTGGAGCAGCTGCAAAGGAGGGAACAGCAGACGCCAACAGGCGAACATCAGAGGAAACATGGCAATATTAGGAAATATTTCATAGAAAGGAAGCAATCGGTCCTAAGGATATATGACACCAGAACCCAAACATGTCAGTCATGAATAAATGCTTCATTCATTCATGTCGGATTTGTGTCGCAGTAAGCAGGAAATTCAGACTAGTATCGATATTAATCTAAAGATCATCAGACTAAAGACATCAAGAGGACATTTCCATCATCAAAAGGTGTTTCTCTGAAATAATATCTTTAAACAGTTTTATAAAGTTGAGTTGCACATTGTATGGTTGTAGCTACACCCTGATTATTTTAACACTATTTTTTTTAATGGAGGACATTTTTCCCTTCTTTCTTGCAGATTAAAATGGTTCTTTCTATAAAGACAAAGTTCCTCCGTTAAAAAAAGGAAAGAAATCTTTGGCTGACAGCTCAATATAATTGCATTCAAGGGCCCAAAATCTGTTTGAATTTATTTAAATATATGCCCAGTCTTAGATGATAAAAATGTATTTTCTTCAAAAGGGGAACTGAACTAATTTAGTAAATCTGTATCAAATCATAACTCATGACAGTTTTAAAGTGAAAAAGCTTTAATCACAAAAATCTGAGATTAAATTGTGTAAATAAAGTTTTTATTTTGACTATGAATAAATATAGAGCAGGTATAACCTACAAAGAAATACAATAATAAGAAGTGTTGGATAGTTTTTTTCTTCTAGTGCCTTAAACCATATTAGTTTAAAACTATAAAATACATAAAAATCCCCAAAAGAAGCTAGAAAATATTTTAAAAGACTTTATAAAACAAGATTTAATAAGGAAATGGTCTACAACTTTCTTTAAGAAAAAACATCTATAACCTTTGCAAATTAGGAATTTGTTTGTGTCTAAAAAGCATATATTTAAGAAAAACGTCAAATAAACCATTTTTAGCAGTAAAAGGATGACGCCTAATTATTGAGTTTAAATAATTGAATAACAGACGTTCTATTACAGGACTTAAAAATACTGACATTAATAATTAGCTAATAGCTTTAATTGTCTCTTAATGAGGAAATCTGTAAAAGCAGGACAATAAAAAGCTGATCATTTTATAATTTTATAAAAATGAATCTAAAACGTAGTAAACAAAGACATAAGTAACTGTTACGACCCCAGGTAGACAACAATGTATAGATTTACAGTATAGAAAAGTGCCTGTTTTTTAAGCGAGTGTTAAAGTTTTAAGGGCTGCAAGTTCCTTAACAAAATATATTATTTTTGTTATCTGACGGGTGTTTGTAAGAGCAAACTCTTTTTTCCATAACCTTTTTGTTCCCTTGTTGTTAAAGAACTTTATCTGGGTTTTTTTAGCCATGCCCGACCCCCAGCAGCAGCAGAATTCATTGGTGAGAGCCGACAAGAGCGTGCGGACCCCCACCTGTTCCAGCAGAGACCTGGCCTCCTCTGAAACAGACTCGGGAATGTTGAGAGCGGTGTGGCGACCGATTCCTGCTGGATGGCAGCGCAGCAGCGACTTTTCAGAGGATGAGAGGAGGGGGGGGCGAAAGACGAGAGAGATAACCATCAAAATAAAATAAAATCAAAAAAGGGAATATTGTGAAACCCACTGAGCCTCAGGTTCTCATGAGAGCAGCAGAACTGGAAAAATAGGAGGAGACCAAAGAGCGAGAGCACCTGAAACAACACAGATCACAGCAACCAGGCTGCTGATGTCACCGCTGTCAGGGAGAAAAGCACAGGAAGAAGAGAAGCATTTTTGTTTTTGCTCGTTTGTTCTGCGTTTTTACAGAAGGGGCTTACAGGAAGACGCAGAGGCTAATCAGCTTCAAATGCAGAAATTCTGCCAGTTTTTTTTCGGAGTAAAAGTTTGACCCGTCAAAGTGCTGGAGTGGAGCTGGAGCCACATTGTTAAACTCACCGGGAGAGAAAGTGAACCCCAGACCTGTAAAAGCTTTCCTAACCACAGAACAGGCTGAAATAATTGACAGTAATCCCTGCACACTGCTGCGGCCCATCTCTGAGAGCAGAATGGAAAGTGCCAGAGAAGTAGAGCCGTAAACAGTTTGTGTGTTCGCACTGTGGGACTGTGTGTGTTTTTCTGCGGGCTGGAGCTGTTGCCTCCCCTGATTCCTGCTGCAGGAGTTCTGGCTGCGCTCCTCGCTGCAGTTAAGACCGCTTCAGGCGAGATCTTATCCTGCAAGGATCAAGAGACACCGTGTGGCTGTGTGTGTGTTTCTCCTTGCCAGGGCCATGCAGAGATGTAATCATCAAAGAAGACATCTGTGTGACTGACTTTCCCCTTGACTTTGTCTTGAAACTCCCAGGTAGTAAGGTGTGTGATGTTAAACAAAGAGAAACTTGTCCTCAGTTTAAGTTCTTTTGAACTTTGACCTTTACAAAAATGGATGGTTAAGTTCACAGAGGCTGAATCTGTTAGATTTGTTTTTTTTTCTCGTCTTAGAAGACGAGTTCTGCCCAAGCTGCGACGCCGGGAGACCTGCTCAGGTCTTCACCTCTCGTGCTGATCTGAGGTCGGCGTGCTCCGAGCTCAGAGCTGCTCCAGGAGCCAGCAAAGAGCCCCGGAGAGAGGTGACCCCCACGACCCGGCAGATGGAGCTCAGGCTGGGAGAGAAAGTCACACCGACACCCCTGGCAGTCCCCGAGAACCAGAGTAAAAGACCGCAGCCAAGACGCACCTCACACATC
Organism: Oryzias latipes; assembly: GCF_053564925.1. Lineage (NCBI taxonomy): Eukaryota > Metazoa > Chordata > Actinopteri > Beloniformes > Adrianichthyidae > Oryzias > Oryzias latipes. The sequence goes on along the minus strand of NC_136260.1, from coordinate 15,566,214 downwards.
CCCTCCAAAACAAAAACAACAAAAAAAACCCCAGCCGCCTCAAACACACGCAGGCGGACACGCGCGCACAATCACACACAAGCTGGCATGACCATAAAGAGTGTGAGAGAAGTGAACGCCAAACACCTACAGACATCCCACAACACCTCAGCAGCAGAGATAAAAGACATTTGTGGACTTTTTTGACTCACCACGCCTGTCAGGAGCTCAAAGAGGACGGCTCCCAAACTCCACCAATCGCATGATTCAGTCTCCTCGCTGATGCCTCCCACCTCTAGGAAGACAGGAACGAGACGCTCAGCTCCGACTAATCATTACAAAAATCACATCATTCCAGTCAGAACATTCCAAATATCTTAATTTTCATAACGAAATATTAAAAAATCTATTTCAAAAATGTTTTTACTGACAGAAATGTGAGCAAAGTCTCACACACACAATCGCAAAGTGTGTGTCTCATAAAAGGGCGATTTGCATAATAAAAAGCAGTTAAATTGAGGAAACCGTCTGTGCTGCAACTTCACACCATCTGCATGACCTGACCCCTCCCTCTCTCACACACACACACACACACAAGCACACACACAAGAGATGTGAAGCAGGAACACTTGGGGACAGAGTTTTCCTTTGTGGTCGGTTTACCTTCAGCTCAGACATCCTTATGATTCTCTATTAGCTGTTTTGATTCATTGCTAATGACTGTTTAGACCGTGAAAGCGCAAACAAACGGATGAATTTGATAACATTTCTAATAATAAACATAAAAATAAAATAAAAATCTTTGGTGGATTCTCATCAGAAATGGATGGAACTCTTTTTTCTTGAAGACAGACGTGGGGCAGTGACAAAGCCCTCTAACTTTGAGCGTTTCGTGGGGAGTTTGTTTGTCCAACTTTCAATAAAGTTTTCTGCTTTACAGCACGCCTGACTAAGACCCAACATGAGGAAGACAGAAAAACAAGAGCGCCGGTCATTTTTTTTTATATGTTCCACCGGGTGCCAGATGGCCACATGTGCAGCTCTTTTCTCCAGAGGGAGGTATGGGATGGGAGGGGGGGGTTTGGTCACCCAGAAGACCGAGACCCGGGGTCAGGGCCGGGTGTGCCCAGAGACCAGGCTCCTCAGCTGTGGGGAGCGCATCAGACAAAGACCCCTCATCTCCTTGAGGCTGCTGGGAACTCCAGGGCTCTGAGCAGCTCTCTTGCAGCCAAGGTTAGAGAGGTCCATGATACGACTTGCATGTCTGATGCACACATTTGTACACAAACGCACAAGCGAGCAGCCGGTCTTCAGGGCTCCCCAGGACCACTGTTTTGACAGACAAGGGGAGAAGATCGTCATTGAACGGACTAGTGATACCTGTGTAGTTATGGGCTGGAGGGAAGAGACAAGACACACATGCGCACACACACACACACACACACACACACATCTCAGAGCAAGGTCGATGTCATCACAATGGATTAATGTCTAAGGAGCTGCAGGGAGATTACAGTGGAGCTGGCTACACTTACCGCTCTGTCAGAGTGAGGAAGGGAGGAAACCAGAGAGACAAAAAGAGGTTGGGAAGGGAGAATTAACTACATCCAGAGGGCATGGGTCAAAGAGAGCACACCTTACAGTCAGTGCATGATGTGTGCACGCTGCAGACAGGACAAGAGCCACACCAACCTGGCATCTGCCTCCAAACCAGCAAAGGGAACATTTCTACCACTCTGAGAGAACACTGGAGACCGTTGTGGAGGACAAATAACCCAAAACAACAAAGGCGGTTCACATAGTGGCCTCTTCTCCTTTCCTTTTCCCCTCAACAACGCAGTTCCTCCAGCTTTCTACCTTAGCCGCAGTCCATCTCCACCCCTCATGAGAGCCATAAGGAACTTTCTCTCTTCTCCTCTCAGACAGACTTCCCCAAAAATGTAACCGATGAACATCGCTAAAGGGGAAGTCAAGCGTGCGCAGGTAGGAAAGGAAAAGAAAAGTCTGTGTTTGGAAAACCACTTCAGGACGACAGAGCACTTGAATTTGCAGCTATGAGGGGGAGAGCCATCGAACAACAGCACAGTCAAGATTTTGGAGCATTATGTCAGAAACGTATTCAAATTCAACCGATATTCATTTGAATATGTTCATAAAGTCTTAACGTTTTCTTTCTTTTGATGCTCACCATCTCAGACCTGCAGGGAAGGTGGAGCGGCTGTCTGTCATCACCGTGACGTCTCAGAACAAATACCCAAAGTGTAAAGCAGAAGTACAGCCTACAGTATAATACCTTCTTTGAAAAGCCTTTTGGAAAAACAATGAGATGACAGCTCGCCGTCAGAAGAGGAAGTAAACCTTATCTTTTATGAGATCGTGCGTGGCCGAACAGGTGAAAGGATGGCAGAATAGGTCTCCGTAACTGCCTTGTTATCTCACAGAGGAAGAGGACTGAATTTCCCTTTTCTTAGACGACGAAGACAATCAGTTTTGCAAATGCTTCCGGCTCAACAGAACAATGAACTGTTCTTATTTCTGCTTAAAGTAACCTAAAAACTTATTTCCATTCAAATGTGTCATGTGATGTTTATTCGTGAAGACAAAAGACACAATAAATAACCACAAACAGATGATTTTTCCAGTCACAATATTTTCCAGGTACACTCCCATGTTATTTTGGGTGTGAATATGTGTTTTAAAAACATGCTGTTCTTCTTCCACACACACACACACACACACACACACACACATGGAATTAAAGCAGCCCCCCCCTGTGTTTGGTTTCTGGCAAACAGTCATAAATCTGTCATCAGATATGAAGCCACTGCTGGAGCTGACCCTGTCTGGATAAACAGCTCTGCATAACAAGGGCAGGAGAGACACGGCGTCTCAGCTCCGCTCCGGAGCGCTCACTCGCTTCTACGGGAAGAAAAAAGGGAAACCAAGCGAAGTGAGTGATGCTCATGATTGTGCTTTTTGTCATCGTTATTGAACTTCAAAAATGACAACAACAAAAAAAAAGACTTGTCTGTGTTGGACTTGAGTGGTCAGTGCATGCTGACTTTCTTTTAGTGGTGGCGTAAGACGCCTCCTGCTGGTAGCTGATGTGAATTACATCCAAGAGTCATCATGGGATCAAATCAGGTTCTGGAGGCCTTCCAGTCGGTCGGAGTTCCTTTATCATCCACAACGTTCACAACTGTTATGTCTTTTCAAATTATAGTGTAGCTTTAACCCCTTCGTGCCTGAATTTATTTCCAACTACACTACTTTTTTGGACTCTAAGTTGCAGTTTTGGCAGTTTGGCCAGGGGTGTGACTTATACCCAGAAGCGACTTATATGTGATTTTTATGTGACGCCTGATCTGAATAAAAGTGCGTCATGTAAACACGCCATTTACATGACGCGGTTACATACTCTGCCCGATTGTTGATCCGATCGTGGTGCATATAAACAGTTTATTCCGATCGGGTCACTACTGCTCGGGCTTTTACGTCATGCATAGACGGAGTGGCGCACAGTCCTGAGGAACCGTGTAAACAATCATGTGGATTTGTGTTTACAGTCATGTCCACACAAAATAAAGGCTGAAGTTCTTCCCACATCTTTACGTGCAGCTCAAATGCACAGATGTGAACTGCATCCAGGGCTAAATGTTGTTAGCACGTATTAGCCTAATTCTCACCCTGCTTCTTCCAGGTTTGTTTGGCCAAGAAGGCGGCACTGGCCGATTAAAAAAAATTATAAGCCAACAGGCACTTAAAAATAATCATAATTTGCCGCAGCTTTGTTTGTTTACAACGGAACTCGCTGGGGTTAAGACTGGATTTTTAAAATAAAAAAAAGTACAAATGTTCATAAGGAAAAGTTTCAGTGTGCACTTCTGTTTTTTTAAATGAGTTTCAAGATCAGTTACCATTTACATTTTCAACCATATGTTTAACTCTTGTACTTTAGTGACATCTAAAATTTATGACATTTTTGTTACTTTTAGTTAAAACCTAGACATCTTAAAAAAAATAACAATCAGTGGGTTCGGTTTCATTGATGGTGATGTTCTGACAGTCAGAATACAAATCCTTTTCCTTTTCTTGTGAAGAATCGAAACGGCGATTTTAGATTTTATGTTTAGAGTCAACCTTCTTAGATTTGTATTTTTGGAGTTTGAAGCACATTTTTTTACTCCTCAATCCTGGATATGTAATGAAAAAAATTCAAACAGATCCATCAAGCGTGGAGCAGAAACATTGGGCAAAAATGTGCCACCTACTGATGTAAAAATACACGTGCACGCCCGAGCATGCGCGCACGCACGTCGGCCACACACACTAAAGTGCTAAGTAGGGGCTTGGTGCTGGAGTCTAGTAGCAGTTTGTTTTAGACAGCTTTTAAACAGCATGCCAGAGCTGCCGCAAGTCAGCTGGGAGCAAAGCAGAGTCGCAGCACACTGCTAACATGCGGCTGCACACCATCGCCCTCTGCAGGGCAAAGGCGGAACTACACGCTCCAGACTCAGTGGTGCCAAGTTTCATTAAAAAAAACAAAACATTACAGTCAAATCTATTTTTTATACGCGCTCAAGTTAAAAGGGAGGGGGTTTCTTGAGTTTTGAGAAACTATAATTGTAAAAAACTTTTTACTAGTTAAAAAGCTTTGCGGTGCTTCTAAAATGTGACATCTAGAAGGGTCTCTAGTTATTGTTTCCAGGAAGGACTACATTGAAGGCCACAAATGGCCCCAAAAAGTAAGTCGTAATTTTAAAAAGTGCCTGTTTAGGAGCAGTTTACCTAAGTGGGATCTAAGCTCCACAATCAGTCAATAAGTTGACGGCATCTAAAGCATAAAAGTGCAAGAAACACGACCCATGTCTCACCTGGAGCACAGAACATGCTGGGGACGGCCTCCTTGTCACAGGACTCTTCCACGTCGTACCAGCTGCAGAAGTAGGTGAGCTGAACATGACCTGGGATGAGAAGACAGAACAAGCGTTTGTTAAGCGTGCACACTGAAGTCTTCCACCCTAAAATACACTTTGTTGGCATGACTCAGCGTTTCAGGCTGTTGGCCCGAGCTCCGAAATGCTTCCACGCCACTCTGCCTCTCCACATCCCTCTGCAGACGTTTCAAGCAAACAGCCGATGCGATTACTCTTGCTTAGCTGCTACCCGTTGACGCCATCATTAGAACTAATGGTGTCATTAGGTAGCTGTAGCCATTAGCCCGGACTAGCCAGACTGATGCACCACAATACAGCGTTGATGGGCCCTTTAGAACAATAATTACCACCAGGGAGACGAAAACAGCCACTCAGCTAATTAGATGCTTGTTGATAACGAGGTAGAGAGGGATGATTGCAGGACGACAAAAGAACTTGTTAAGAGGGAATCAGTGACCTCATGGTAAAACAACACTTTTCCTTCTAGAGGAGCCTCCATCTAAATCAATAGGTTAGATTGTGATTGATTGATTGATAAAGGACTTCTGTCTTTAACAAATCAAATTCTATCCCATTTTTTTTAACAGAGCTAGAGTTTATGAATACTTCCTGAGAAGATTTCCTTTTCTTTTCACACTCCAATAGCCAAATAAGGTCGTTTTCTTTTTTTTCTCCCAGAAACACATTTATTCAGGCACAAAAAAGGTTTTTACCCAGAGGATGGGTCTAACCTTGGTGGTCAAGAAGGATGTTGTTGGGGTTCAGGTCCTTGCAGATGATGCCCTCTTGGTGCAGGCAGCTCAGAGCCATCACCAACTCTGCAGCCCAGCTCCGAACAAACTCTTCTGGAATATGAACTTGAGATGCTGCCAGGGAAAGCTCGTCCAGCTCTGCAAACAGGCGGGACACGTCTTTCTCGTGCGCACTGCCATCGGCCTTGGAAAGAAGTTCCGATCTTTCTCCATCGAGGCCGAGCAAATTTTCAAACGGTGCACAGGCGTGCGCCCCGTCCATGGCTGGGGGAGAGTCTGGGCCACTACGGTCTGGATCCACATCAGTGTTTAATGTGGTACATGGCTCTAGTTTCTGATTCGCTGTATCTGGAGTGAAGGAGTCAACATGGAGGTCGCCAGTTTGACCTACAGGGGGATCATGGACTTTTTCCGGAGCTTCCTGGCTATGTACCAAGCCGTCGTCCAATAGTGACTCCAAAGGAGGTGACAAAACACTTGAACCAGCAACTGCAGAGTCTACACAGAACAGAAAAGGTTTCTGCTGATCGTCTCTGTCCTCAGGCTGACTATGAAGCTGCAAAACGTCCGGCTGGATGCACTTTTGGGGGGAAGCTGTTACTTCAAGCCCCAAACACACTCCTGAGGTTTTCAGTTCCTCCTGTGCAGAGTCCTGATTCCCGCCCACAGCTGGAAGGTTTACGAGTAAGTCAGGTGGACAGGCCTCCTCCTCGACGGCGGCCTCCTTAAACGAGATGACAGGCACTGACTCGTTTGAGCCTTTATCGCTACAGTCCAGCCCCCAAAACTCCAAAGCAGGACCCCTCACTCCCTGAGCCAGCTCTGGAAGATTCTCTGTGGTGTCTGAGCCCAGGTCACATGTAGAAAACGGCGGCGTCTGCTTATGAGGAGCTGCTGAATCCAGGCAGGTCACTTCGCTTGCGCTGTCTTTACTGTCAATGCGGAAAAACTCCATCGGCGTGTGCTTGGACTGATCCAATGAAAGAGGCGCAACGGGGGAGCGTAAAGGACTGAAAACGTCACTTTGCTCATTTTCTTCGCTGCGACACTGCTCACTGTTGGGGGCGTGGACACTTTTCTCAGACAACTCGCCGAAGAAGCCGAGTTCCTGCGAGCTGACGGGTGAGGAGAGGCTGTCGTTGCTCATTAAAGAGTGGCTTTGCGAGGACCTGGTGGTTGCAGCAGTCGGCACCTCCAACGAGAGCATGTCCTGTTCACTTTTGTCATCATCGTCTTCCTCTTCCTCCAGTGCATCTGGTTCTACCTTGTCCTGCTCATACTCATTGCAAAGAGTCAAATAGCTGTTGGTACACTCCTCCTCAGACGTGGCTCCAGAGTCTGAGCGAGCCCACGTTGGTTCAGCGACTCCAGGAGGGAGGGAGCTTTTCAGAGGAGACCCAAAGGGCCGCTGCCCTTCCTCTTGCTGACTCTGATGACAATCTGAACCAGCAGCAGGACCAGGATCAGTGCTGCCTGAGTCCACTTCCAATCGTGGTATTGTGTGTTGAGGAGAGTGTACGGCGGCTGTGTGGCTCTTCTGGATGAAAGGGATGTCAAAGCTGTCATCTGGGCTGGACTTATGAAGGTATTTAGTGATGTGAGACCAAAGCTTTCCCCCTGAAGATAACAGGAAGACAGCATTACCAACAGTACAGTTCACGGGGCAGAGGGAGAAAGAGCATAAACTCAAGTAGTGATGGTCCTCTATCTCAACCGTTGTGGATGGGTGGTTTATGAAAATGTCTTCTTCCAGAACTCATTTCTGACTACTTTGGTTCCATCTTGTGTAGTTTGGGTTTTCCCTCTAAAGTCTAAATGGGATGCCTTCTCTTGAAGCCTTACCTGGATAGTTAGTAATAATGTATCAAGCTAAAAAAAACTAAATGGTTTTGTTTTTGTTGAATCCTCAATTGATTCCGATTCAAAAAGTCAAATTCAATCCAATTTGAATCTGTTTTTATACATTTGGTATATTTCCCTTCAAACAACAACTATGCATAACTTTAAAGTAAGAGTTTTAACATACATTACATAGTAAAAGAAAAGATGGGCCCAGCATCAATGAAACTTTTCTTGCTTATAAAACAAACAGTATTTTTCTTCTTTGTTGCACGAACAAAACAATTTTGATTAATAAAAATGAAATGAACATTGGCAGAGCAAGTAATAAGTCATATTTATTTTTTCTGGTGACGGAGGACAAATATAAAGAAAATTAAGCTTAAAATTGCATTTCTGAGTCTTTCTTTATTCAAAATATTGTGAATCGGGAGCAGATGAACGAAAATGTTAGAAAAAACATGTAGTTGTGACATAGAAGCTATAATCTCCCAGCTCTGCTCCATTCTGATGCATCCACCTGCAGACAAATAGATCCATGTACATCTTTTGTTTTCCTCGTCTGAGCTGGAATCTGGATCAGAACTGCACCGGTACTGTTAGGTTGGGGTAGTGAGAGAGCATGCAAACAGAAGGATGTTTGGAATTTCTAACAAACTACTGCCGCTCTGCAGAAACTATGTCCTAGTAAATGACACGGGTCTAAAAACGGCATAATCATAATTAAAAGGCCACTGGGACCACTTTCAAAATAGATCAAAAGATGATCGGAGTGGGACTCCAAGAACATTTTTTGAACAAGTTTTGTTCTCCTGCTAGATTATCATTTTTCCATCTGCATATGAAGTTTGTAAACAGATTTATAGCTTTTGTAAAACACAACCAATTTAAAAAATTAGACCTGAAAACAAACTGATTCATAAATGTACTTAGAGACATTAAAAAAGAAATTAATTCAAGCTTTTTTTAAGCACTTTACTGCAAGAATTCACCAATGTCAGAGATTTTATTAGAGTGTTAAAGAATCAAGCCTATTTTTGAAATTATAAAATATATAATTGCAATAACAAAATCTTGGCTTTAATTTCTTCTAACAAAAGAAAAACTTGTGGTTTTCTGTCTTATTTTATCATTTAAATGAGCTCACTTCCCAGGTGGTTTTAAATCTAAGATCCAAACTGACATCTTTAAAAAAATCTTCTCTTTTTTTTTTGTTCTGCTTTAGATCGTACGTTGTTTTAATACTCAAACTTTATACTTTTTGTTACTTCTATTCTTCACACTCACTGAGTTTCCTGAAAGGCATTTCAACTAAAATGAATTATTATCATTTTAGAATAAATATTTAGACAGAATTTATTGTTTTAAAGGGAGATCAATGCAGTTCCAAGCATTTTGTAAACCTGGAAAACACACCTTTTGAAGGGTTTTAAGGACTGTTAGCCGTTTTTTTTGCAGAGGAAAACTTGCGTAATCACACCAGCACGCAGCTGCGAGTAACAGGAAGCCAGCATCTGCTGGCGGGATGAGAATGAATATGTAGTTCACAGCGATGACAATGATAGCAGGAAAGCTGGATGGCTCAGAAAGTAAAATCCTCCACATGCTCTACTGTCCAATGTCACTCAGGTCACTGCCTCACCTGATCAGATCATCTCTGCCCTTTTCTTTAGATAAATGTGTTTGTCGACATACAGTATGAACTGCTGAAAAATACATTTCAGATTTGCTTTTGCTTTGACCATGCAGCCACAATGACTGAACACGTCAGTCTGTACTGTAAAGATCCACCTTTAAAGTCTAAACAACTTGTTCTTTTTTATCTGAAAACACACCACTGAAGCTTCTAGCTGCAGTGCAGACATTTGCTCAAAGTTCTTGGGACACATTTTTTTTCTTTCAAAAGTAGAAATCTCGACCTCTGTTCCCTGAAACAGAGAGCAGGGGTCACACAGGGTTATTGCAAAAAGCAAATAAGCGGTACAAACAAACCCACTGATGTCATTAATCTCTCACTGCAAGAAAAAGAAATGAGTAGAAAAGCCTCTGGAGATCTGACTCTTCACAGTCACTCCAAATGATTCTCTTCATCAGCCTAACCTGCTGTTCGGATGCTGACGCCTTCTTCAACTGTTACAAAAGATCAAAACCTCGACTGGATCCTTAACTGGATTGCCAGACAGAAACAAGCAAAGGGTCTTCTTTAGTTAGTTGCCCTGCAATGACTTTAGTTAGATTAGATTTTTTTGAACTCCACATAAAATAGATAAGGTTTGTTGGGAGCTTGTTCTTGTTTTGTTTAGTGCTAAATACGTTATTGGTGCATTCCAACGTGAAATTTAAAGGTGTGTTTGACTTGATTTTAAATCTTTAAAAAGCTGTTAACAAACCGGATATACTGTACTTGCAAAACTAAAAAACAAGGCTTTCAATTTGAACAATAGCAGGCAGGATGTGAAGAACCTCAAATGATGAAAAGGAGGTTTGAAGATTAATTACTGTTAACAACTACATATGAATGAAAACCGGATCATAAAAGATAAATTAGGAAAATTCAATTAAGGGCTAAGACAATAAGAGCTCGGATTTTACCTTCAGCGTACTGCAGCAGAAGAAAGATTGTGTCTTCACAGATGATAAACTTTCTTAGTTTCACCATGTGGGGCACCGAGTGAGGCATGATGGTCTTTCTGGGTCGCCCACAGTCGCTGCTTTTCCTCAGGCCCTGACATAGAAAAGACGGGAGGCAGAAAAAGAAGGTTGTAAGCAAGTAAAATATTAAAAAAAACAACAACATATGTTTATCAATAAAAAAAACCAGCACAGCAAGACAAGAAGAAGTTGACAAGCCCAAAGTCACCCCCCCAGGTCACCAAGCTACAATCAACTTAAAGAGAGCCGTCAGCTCCACACATTAAGTTCACATTGTGTGCATAAGTGTGCCGTCATTTGTGCCCACACACGCTGCACTGGCATCTGGCAAACGTCTCACACCTGAGAGCAGAGGAGCTGACGGAGACAGGGCCATTAGAATCAATTACAGCGGTCACACACGGCACCTCCTGGCTCTCCTCACACACAAGGATGCACAGCAAATCGCACAAACAATCAGCTAAAAATGACACTCACTTTCAGGATGAGCGTCTCCTGTGTTCTCTTGTCCATGACCAGCAGAACCTGCCATCACAAAAGGGACATCGTCTCTTTGGGTGAGGGTTGATTCTGGGATTTGATGGGTTTAAATCTCGTTAAGCTCAAAAATTAAAAACAAGAGTGATAAAATTCTAAAACTTGAGGTGTTTAGATTTATTTTTGTAGAAATAAACAAAAATTATACAAAAAAAACACAACAAATTAAAAAATCTGGAACAAAAGATGAGAAACGGTTGTTTATTTCTCTTTTCAAATGAGACACACATTCGGTTCCAACGTTCCCTAATTTCCTCAGCTTTGCAGCATATGTGCGCTTTGAAAATGTGTCATGGCAGCGGCGTGCAATGCATCACAACACCGACAAAAGTACTCAGCAGCGTCCCCACTGTCCAAAACCTCAGCTTCCACCTTTCGCATCTCACCTCCTCCTTCTGAATCTCATTTTTCTTCTTAATATCTTCATTTCCTCCCTCCATCAAGCCTCCTTCTCTCCCTGACATCTCAATTGCTCTTCTGCTACCTTGGCGTCTCAGGGGGGTGCTTGATTACGCCTGTGTGACCCGACATTTGTTTGTGCGCGCGGTGTGGCGGGGCGCGTTCTCTCCGTGCGAGCCTTCCTGGGACCAAACAGGTGCGGGCTAAATGGATATGAATGAAGCTTTGGGTAAACAGAGTGGCAATGCTAGCCAGGGTGCTAATATAATTAAGAAACAAACATCAGGGAAGGGGGAGGCGGAGAAGAGGAGCTTTGGGGGTGCAGCAGGGTGAGAAGCTCTCTCCATCTGTCCCCTCTGTCCTCATTTATAGTGAAAGGGAGAGGGGGAAAGCGCCTTTGCTGGAGGTTTTCGGTTGTTTTTTGCAGTTTGTTGAAGTATTTTCTAAATCTGTGCTCCAAGTCTTCCTTCGTGGATCAACACATAGCAGTGTTATCACCATTCTCCTCAGAGTTTTTATGGGTTTGCTGGACGAGCACCATAGATTCAGCGTCGAGTGTCATTCCCTCAGCTGCTTGCCAAGTCATTTCATGGCTGAGTGGTGAAGTTGCTTCACCGGCAGCTGGCTGAGGGGAGCGGCAACCCAAACTGACCTTGTGCTAGTCATAACTGACACTAAACATACACACACTCAACCCTTGCAATACATCTAGTAAATCTATCAGGTTTTATAGGCAGAGATAAGAGAGAGGGTCAAATAAGGAAAGGGCGAAAGGAGAAATGTGAAGATGGATTCGATCCAGGGATGGTTGTGATTACATAAAGGGGGGTCAGCTCAACCTGGAAGTTGATATTTGGACAATTCTGACATAAAATCAATGTTCAAATAAAACCTAAATATAAAACAACTCTTAATTTAACGTTATGACTTCGTAAGCTTCAAAATAAATGAAAGATGTGCTGGAAGACTCCTATAATACCTTATCTATAACGCCTAGCACCCTGTAAGCTGTCAGCTCATCAGACGGACTTTGCTGCCCTCCTCTGCTGGAAGAGCAGCACTGAACCCCAAAGGCCTTGTGGGAAATAATAAAAAAAAAAGGTTATAACTCAGACATTTTTAGAAGAGTGTATTTTTGTGATATTTTACACAAGTAAAAGGCATCATGAGGCTTGCGGTTCCACCTCACCACCGTTTGTGTGGATCCTTGACCCATGCTGCTTTTCAAAAAGTGACTGGATATTTGTTCAGCGCGCATCAAATACTCGGCCGTCTTCTTCTTCACGGCTTCTCTGCGCTCGGAGCTCGACTCCTCTGAAAAGAGGCGAATGGGACAAAACATTTTGATTTCCTTCTTAACCTAAAAACTCCCGCTTTAAAAAGAAAGATAGTGAACATTTCTACAAAATAACAGGTGAAAAACTTTTGTTCATCCAAATCCCCTCACATCTGGTAATTTTTATATTCATTAACATGATTTTTCATTGTTTTATTCTGGGAATTCTGGACAAACAGAGAGATTCCTTAAGACAGAAATCCTCATTTCTTTGTTATTTCACAATTAGTGGCTTTTCAAAATGTACTATTTTCAATATAGTGAATATGATATGAATATTTGTGATGTTTTGCGGTTTTCAGGAATAATTTCCTTCTGAAGTTTGCACATCGTCTGGGATTCCAAATCAGGCCTTTTTCAAAATAAAGATGTGGTAAGAAAAAAACTTCCAGGTGTGTCTTTTGGAATGGAGATTATTGACCTGTAGGTAAGACAACCCTCTGACCTTGCACTCCTTGCAGCAGCAGGTCGACTCCACTGCGGTAGTATGAAAAAGCTGCCTGGTAGTCCTGATGCTTTTCCTTTTCCACAGCCAAACAGATCAGCTCACTTGCTTTTTCAAGGTAGTCAGACTTCAGATCTTTGGTGTTGGCTGCACTGGCTTTTGTCAGGCCGGTAGGGAGGAGCGGTGTTTGGCCTGGCCGGGTGACCTCAGAGAGATGGGCAGAGGAAGCGGGAACGGGGGCGGAAGATGGCGTGTGGCGCTCGTGAAAGGAGGGCAAACGAGGGCTGCAACTACTGCTAATATTAGTGGCTCCCCCGTGTGGCTGATTTGGAGAAGTGTGACCTGAGGTCATGCCATCATCCAACCCGACTAAAGAGTCTGTATCGACAGCCAGGGAGGTCAGGTCGCTGTCGCTGGATGGACCTGAAAAGCCAAGGATTGCAAAGCAGCTAAGAAAAGTACTCATACATGTGCAGGGATGGTAATATCAAGTTGATTTACCTCCATAACCCGATGGGAGGGTTAAATCCTCCGCAGCGCTGTGGTCTCTTTGAACTAAAATGTAAAGAATTTCTTCATAAACAGCTCAGACATTGCAGCTCATTTTCATATTGTGGTTAGCCCTACCGTCAGAACTACAGTCAGATAAACGGTCAGCCAGGAAGTCAGAAAAAGGCTCAACTGGTCCAATAAGCTCTGATCCGTCGTGAACTTCCCCTCCCTGCTTTTAAGAATAGCATAATTAAAGAATGAAGGAATCAAACACCTGTGAGTGATCAAATGTGTGTCGATAGAAGCAGCACCTTGAAAAAGTCTTGAATATGCTGGCTGTTGTATAAAGCAGGAATATTAGCAGAAAACTGCAGGAGATCCTCTGAACACTGTCGTCTTTCTTCTACAACGGAATCGTCGAATCGACCTACGTTCGTGCACAAACAGAAACAACCCCCATGTGATCTTTCCATTTGAAGAGTTGGAACGACAATTAGTCAATGACTGAGCAAATAAACATTTTTTTTTTCTTCTTTTTTTTCTTACCAAATAATTTGGCTTTAGCAAATGGAGGAAAGAGCTCGGACTGGCAACAAACGTTTTTGTGAAGAAGCCACAGATTCTGGTGAAGCTTCCGGAAATCGCTATATCTCTTCCATACGGTTATCTGCACAGAAAAGATAAGATAAAGGAAGTCAGAGAAGATGTTGACTGAAGAGAGACCAAGAGAAATCAATAGCTTCCTGTTTCGAGACACATAAAGTCATCATCTTTGTTTGACTAGCACAACATAAATATGAAGAAAAACCCGTCCTTGAGTTTTGTGGACGTGGCTTTAGCAGTTTTAATCACAATCTTGTGGCTGGATGTTGAAAATAAACAGTAAATAAAGGAGTAAAACTGCATTACAGGGAAAACTGGGTAAACACTTTAGCTCCTAAACCGCAGCACAGTTTAGTAAAGGATGTGTATGCATGTCTTTCAAAACCCACACGTTAATTGACATCATGCCGGTTGAATTAGCTCTGACTGCAGGCTACACTGAATTCTTCTCTTTTCAAAATGCCAGAAAAAAACAAAACAATACTCCACATAGATGTGACAGTTTTCATGGAATTTTCCAAACAAAATTCATTAAATTAAGGCTAATTTAAAGTCAATTAGCATTGTTATTTTCCTTATTCGGTTAAATACATAAAAAGTCAGCATAAACAGTTGAGATTTGCTTTAAAAAAATCTAAGCAGAGAACAAAATGACAGCATAAAATGTGTTTGAGAAGTTAACCTTCTTTCTTTGGATAAATACGATGTAGAAAAAATAAACAAGTTTGATGCAAAGGTTTCTCATAGATGTTAACTTAGAGTCTAAATTCCCACAAAAGTATTTCAAATAACTCCGCTCCAAGTGTTGTATAAAAAACAGCACACAAGTTAGAAAATTCCCTCCTAAAGTTTCAACCAATACCAAACTACTGCTACACATCTTACCTCCTGGATATCTTCTGGGTTTTTCCTGGAGATTATCTGTGACAAATATAGAGCATAACGTTATGAAAACTCCTCACAACGGTCTGTTTCTACGGCAAGTCTTAGTGGGGCCTGGAGACACAGTTCCCAGTGTCACAATGACTGCCTTACTTGGAGAGCAAAAGATGGAAATCTGTGGCATTAGAAAGGGGACATCCCCAGCTGTCAGGGTGTGGAGGATGACAGCTAGGGGGCGACAAAGCAACCCAGCATAACCTTGAACTACCTCTAATGGAGTGTTTTTTTCTGATGTGCTAATGCACTGATGAGTGAGTGAAAGCCATTAGGTCAGAGAATAAAATATGTTTTACCAGCAGAAGATAACACATTCTCTAAAATCCATTACGTAATATGAAATATTTTGAAAATTAAGTTCAGTCAAATGAGCAAAAATAATTCTTGTTTTGTTTTTTTGGTCCGTGTGTCACAAAGGCATTTTTAAATTATATTGTATATCCATGATTAAAACAATAATCTATTAAAACACTGTAAAGCATCGCCTATCTCTTCTTTATCCACAGCGGGAACAAGGGGTTACCTGGAGCTTATGGGATGAAAGCAGTGTACCTTGGATACATTACTAGTTTACTAGGGTTTGTTTACCTGTTATTCATTCATTCATTTTCTATTCCGTTTATTCCCTTTCGGGGTCACGGGGATGCCAGAGCCTATCCCGGCCACTTGTGGGGGAAGGCAGGGGACGCCCTGGACAGGCTGCCAGTCTGTCGCAGGGTTTACCTGTTATCTACATAGAATTGTTTTAAACTCTGTATGTGAAAGTGTGACAGTCAGTTTATTTACTTATATATACAGCAAAGTATTGGTTGATATTATACAATGAACCTAGCCTGCTTAGTTTCAGCAGCAGGGCAGCCTTTAACATGAATCATTATTTAGGTTACTGAGATTGAAGTAGGGATAACTGCTTTTTTTGTTTTCATTTTTGTTATTAAATCTGTGCTGGACACTAATTTTGCTTCTGAAACTTTTTTTTTAGAACAAATTAGGACTATCTCCACCTAAAGTACCTCCTAATAAACACCTAATTAATAGATAAATTAAATAAATAAATACAGATTTAAATGACCGTCTTTTAACTTAGCCACAAATTCTTATATAATGTCCATTAGGCTTTAAGACTCAAAATATTGTGTAAAAAATGTAAACACATCAACACGTAGTTACGAGTCTCTTACACAAATCAAACCCTAATACCAGCACTAGCAAGCTCTTCTCTGCGTAAACAGGCGGTTATTTTACATACCATTCTAAAATGTCAACAAACACAATCCTAATTTACATTAAAGCTTGTTTTCCATACCCGAACAGCACTTTACATCCCCAGTACTTCCGTTGTTAGGGTGTAAACATCACATCTGTTAAGCAGCTCCTGCGAGCTAACAACAATTTAGCATCATGCTAACTGTCAGAGGCAAACCTTCCATTTACTCACTCGCGCGGTGACTTTGTAAACCGTATAACCTTTTCTGTGCTTCTTCGGGTCCGTGACTGTATAAAACCGAGCGAGTTCTCCACTTTCCCGCTGTGATATCATTCTGAGGATGACTACATCGCCGAAGCTAACACCCGGCTAGCCGCATTCATCCATTCTATGACGACAGCCACGGTCAGATCACCATCAAGTTGAAACTGCAGCGACTCCTTTAGGACAACCATATAACTACAAGCATTAATTCAGAAAATTAGTTGACAAGTTCTAAAGATAATGTTTAAAGCTCATTATTATTACACACACCTTATATGTGGTAAGGGTTTCTTCGTTGCTGTTCAACCATGATTTTTCTTTTTCTTTAATTGGATTACTACATTTGGGCTTCTTCGCTTCCTTTTGTTGTTATAGTTTGACAAATTGTGAATTTCCCAAAATAATCTATATGAAAATGCAGATTAAATGAATTTTCTTCTTTCTTGTTTTGAAAATTCATAAAAAATCTAATGTTTTGTTTCATATACATAAATGAAGACAAGGTTTCAGAGTCCTTTTTAGGGTTGATAAATCAAGATCTTTTTAATGAGATATTTAAAACTCAGACTGAAAAAAACTTCTGTCAATTTTAATTAAAAAAACTTTCCAGGTGAGACTTTGTTTTACAAAAAAAAAATCAATTTTTGCAGGTTACAAATCACTCATTTGTTTCTTATTTTTTCTTGACCTTTTTTTTTCTTGTGAAAAAAAATGAAAATGTACAACACTGTCACCATTCTTATTGCAAATAAAGTTTAGGGTAAAAAAAAATCCCTAAAGGTTAAATGGGCCAAAGTTTGAATCATTTCAATAAACCAAAAAAGTATTCTTACATAAAAATCATTAAGAAAAACTAAATAAAATTATGTCTAAAACAGTAAAGCAACAACTGTGCAGGAGTGAATATGATTACAATACAATTTTTTGCTTAATCAATTTTGTAACTCTTAAAATCCAGTCATTAAACTTCTAACATGCTCCAAAAACTGTTACTCCAGTCTATTAGAGACTTTTGTGTGCTGTGTCGATGCATTCGTTGCTCGTGTAATCCCTTTAGACAATCATCCAGAGCAGAGAAAGTAGGATTCCTCCTATGTTTGCAATCCAGGAAGGGCAGAGCTCGTTTGCTGCATTTTTAGGCTCACATTTAATAGTGGGAGACTCCATCATATCTCTGATGAAGGCGTTTGTGTACACCAAAGGCCTCTTCTGCAAGAACAAAGAACGTACAAAAAAAGTAAACTATCATTGAGAACCACAGACAAAAACAAACTAGTATATTATACTGTTAAGGAATTTATGGCAATGAAAATTAATTTATCTTAAAGTGAAACAGAAAAAATTTATCTATTGAGTCTTACTTTGGCATCACTGATGAACTGAATTTGTGGTAGGTTCTTTAACATTTCCTCATACTCTGCATGGTCGTTCAGGTCAGATGATCTATTAAATGTACATAGAATTATTAAAAAGGAGTGACTCAATGTCTGTGATTTATGTATTCATGGAGTAACGCTGGTCAACCCTTGTTTACATGCATCGAGTCTTACTGGTAATCTGTGGGGGACAAAAGCGTTGTGTTTGGTTGACTCAAGCATGAAGTGACACTGATTGCAGGGTAGTAGTAGAGAAAGGCCAGGCACATTTCATCAAAGGTGGATAGACCAATCTAAAACACAACAACCACATGTCATTTTATTTGCAAATGATAGACAATAGAAAACAAGCCGAATCTCTTTTTATTTCACAATAATAGAAAAGCTTTTCTGGACAAATCTGTGCTCCCTTCTCCTTTCACTTATCTAAATTATTTCTTCATTTTGCTATGTATTATACAGTTTTTATTCAAAATTAAACATATTACTTTTTCTCATTTAGTGCAACAACTTAAAAGCTTGAGCTTAGCTTCTGTTTCTAATTCTATCACTTAAAAACAAAGAAGAGAAACAGTGCAATTCTTTCTGTCATTATGACATTTTGTAGTGTAACAGGTTTAGAAGTATTTTAAATGACGACCTACCTTTGTAGGCCCAGTCCGATCTTCCGTGTTGTAGGTGCACTCCACAATGATTTCATCTCCCTGAGGAAACAACCAGAGAGTTCACACAAGTTGCATCTTAACCCTATTTTTGAGCAAAAGAAATAGCGAAATATCAATCTGTAAACTTATCATCAACATCACACAATCTTAATTTGTTTTTGTCATTGGAGAGCTTTTTTTTTTGTTACTTTGAGTTTGGCTGGAACTAACAAAACACCTCTTGCTTCATCTTGCCGTAAAAACATACCTCCATGACCGTCTTGATGCTTCCCAAATTTACCGTCTGTTGCATTTCAAAGTTGTAGTTTTCATTCAAACCCAAAAAGTCTATCTGCTTTCCTTTTCTGGGGAAATCACCAAATGCAACACATTTAACATCAATGTGCACACATGCAAGAATATGCTTGAATTCACTTTACATTCCTCCTTCTGTTAGCAGGGGCTGATGTAATAGAAGTATGCGTTTCTTACCTGAAGTGGCCAACTCGGACTTTTCTTCCAGCCAAGTGAGTGTGCAAGAGCACGGCAAACACTTGAAGGTCAGGCATGGGACTAACAAGCTGCAGGTTCAAACCAGCAAACAGGGCTGTGAAATTAAACACGCATTCTCTTGACTTTTACATCCATACACATACCTGAGAAAAATAGGAGGTGTTACAAAGGCCGTAGGTGTGGAATTCAGCGGCTTTTGGAGGGATGTTGTACTTCACTGGCAGGATTGGCAGCACACCGGTGTTTAAAATACCCACATCATGCTGCCGCAGCTGGTCTGTGTAGTACAGTCTCAGTCCTGAGTTGTCTATAACGCCTGTTTAGTCGTAGAAGACAGATAATGAATCGTTTGCAAACATAAATTGTGACTTTGAAGAAGCAAAACAAAAGGATGCACTACCTGCTTTCTGTTGTGGGTTGTTGTAATGGATCTCAAGCCTATATAAAATGTTCTTGTTTTCACCACCGATAGGAATACCAGCATTTTCAGGAAGCTCATATACCTAAGATTCAGAAACAGAGAAGCCTTAAGATGAGGAAAAAGTAGTTAAATTATCTTTCAGTGTAAATTTCTTAAGGAGTCAATGTTGCATTTAGTCTCAATTTATCGTGTGTTTTCATCCATACAGGTGGCGGTGGTGGAGAGGTAGAGCGCTCAACCTCTGATTGGAAGATTGCAGGTCACCACCCGCAGCAGAGCTGCCTTCAGTGTGTGAATGTGTGTGTGTGGGTGTATGGGTGAATGGGACTGTAACTGTAAAGCACTATAGGCCTTCTAAGAAGATGGTATGGTGCTATATATGTGTATACATCTATCCTAAAAAACAGTTTAAAAAAATTTAAGTTAATTAATATCAGCATTGTATTACTTCCATTGACTGTATCTGAGATCTAGACTGAGTGATCCCTCCTCCTCGCGTTCTAAACAGGAAGTACTTGCTGGCTCCAAGACACCAAAATTCCAGAGACTTCTATAGAGAAGTAAACCGCTGTAACTCAGTCTTTATATTTGTCAGATTAACCATTCTTGTTCACCTACCCTTTTTCAGCATGTTCTTGCTAATCCACATTTTTTTCCCGATATTTTTTCTGTAGTTCAATTTATTTATGTTATGAACTGGCCAATCAGGTGCCTCAATAAAAGTATGTGGTCTCACATTGAATGTTTGACAAATCTCCCAAACCCACTTTCAGTGGTAGAGGTGTGTACTATCAACAAGGTCACTCCTGATTGGTGCGAGCGGTTGACATAGAAACAAAGGCTTGGACCATCTTGGACCAATCACTGTTTACTAACTTCGTCTGGCTCCAACATCACGGAATCCATATTGCATAAAAAAAATAAAAAAAGGCGGCTGAATTGACATCAGTTGATTAGAGACAGAAGTTAGGTGTTTTTATGGGTGATGTCACACTCTCTCAGTCCAGTTCTTTTATGCAGCCAATGAATACTGTTGGCTTGTTTCCTCTTTCAAGACTGAAAAGACCTGAGATCTGCCCAATGTAAAAGCTGAGTGGAAATGCGTTCTTCCTCACCCCTCCTCCAGTTCCCCATGCAGCTACCACTCCAAAGCAGACGTCCCCCAAGTCACCCCTATAGCACGGATTTTCATATGGTGTTGTCACAGTGGGGGGGCAGTGGTACAACAGCATGTGGTGAACAATGTCCGGATTCTCAATCTCCGGCTCAATCTGATGAGAAAACAGAAATCAAGGTCTCATGTTTAAAAGTCAGGGACATTTTCCACATCTAATAAACAGCAAACTAGTTACCTGGTAAATGTGATGCTTTGTACTCAAGTCAGAAAGCTTCATCACTTTGCAGTGATAGTAGGTTTTGTTGGAAGGGACAGGGACCTGCAAGAGACAAAAGTCAATTAGAAGACAATGGATATCCTCCCTAGTCTTTGGTTCCTTCTGTGCAAACCGGCGTTCTCACATTGGTCACTTTAACGCTCAGATATGTTGCATTCGCGTTTGACGTCCTTGGCACATAGTTGAGCAGGTTCACCTCCTTTGTGCCTCTGCGAGGCCCGTGGTATTTGATCTCATCTGATGTTCCATAGGCGTAGATTAGTTTAATAGGTTGGGCCTGTAAAACAGCTCATTTTACAATGACAAAGCAAGAAAAAAAAAGAAATATCTCAACTTGAACACAAAACGGATTCTTGTAAACAGACCCTATAAGCTGAATCAGTGGCTGCTCAGGTTATTGTGAAGATCCTTATAGTTATGTTGCACAATATATATATAGTATTGCAGGCACAAAATGGAGAAAAAAATCTTTTGTTCCACTTAATTGTGCTCCCATTGTTCCAGTGTCAAACAACACCCAATTCAAAAAGTTAAAGTCCCAGTGATTGTCACGGACCTGGGTGTGTTAAATTTGTTCTCCGCATTTGACCCATCCCCTGGGGCAGCAGTGAGCTGTAGACACAGCTGCGCTCAGGTACCATTTGGTGTTTAACCCCCCCCCCCCAATCCAACCTCTTAATGCTGGGAGGCATTGGGTCCCATTTTAAGAGTTAGCCTGGATTTGAACTCACAACCTTCCAGATCTCAAGGCAGACACTCTACCACATAGCAACTGGGTTGGAATGAACCCCAATGTGTGTTAGCAATGGCGCAGAGGTAACTCCTGTTGGAAGGGCACAGGTTCGGTTGTTCCTGGTGGTCCAGGGCATTTTATATGTATGTGGATGTGTAAGTGAATGGGACATGTGACTGTAAAAGCGCTTTGCACCTTAACAAAGGTAGAAAAGCGCTAGATAAGTATAGGCCATTTACCATTTGACCCGAACAAAAGAAAGAAATCTTATCTGTACACCGAAGAAGGGGAAAAAAAAGAGGCTATCATGTTACGAAAATCAGACAAACTGTTTCAGACCACAGAGACTGAACTTTTTGTCCTACTTGTAGTTTAGAACAACAGTCAAATTAAAGACTTAATCGTACAGTAAATACATTTTCAGAAACAAGAAATATTTGTGCAGGTCTTACGGTAATATGAAAGTCTTCCTCATCACAGCTTTGAATAGCTCTTTGAAAGGTCATTATGGTTTGGCCATCATTTTCCATCATAGAGAGAAGAGTGTAGCTCTGCTCCTTATCCAGGAGAGGCATGACTTCCTCTTTGGCGTGATAATCCTGATGGACAAAAGGAAAACCCTCTCAGATGACATACACTTCCACATTTCCTTGTGATCAGACAAAACAGCATCATTTGTAATTCACGTAATTCATTGAAGCTTACATTAAAGTAGTTCCCATTTGGTCCAACTCCTCCAATGACAATATCTGCTCCATACATTTCTCCGCTTGGACTGAAGCCAAGGCTGATCCAGCCTGTTGAGTTGACCGCCAGCTGAAATGTAATGTTACCTTTTAGGTTGTCAAAGCCCCACTTTAAGCAGACCAAACGGTTTGGGTCCAGGTACTCCATGAAAGGCATGCCATCATCAGCTGCTGAGGTTCCTTCAGTCCAGGCTAACAAGATGGGAAAGAACAGAAGCAGAGCGGACATGATGTCTCCGAGAGGGGGGAACTCTTCAAACTGAGCACAATGCACGAGGAGTTCCCAAGCACCCTCCAGCCTCTCTAGTGCCACACCTGCCCTGCCAGATGAATTCAGGTGATCCAGGAAGAAATGCTTAGTCATTTAATGTTCACTGGAACAGACAATCTCACCAAATGTCTGTGCTCCCAGCTACTTATGGGCTAGTTTTACAAGTTCTTTTAGGGTGGGGGTTCAGCATTTAATATGTTTTTTAAGTAATCAAAGTAAGAAAGTCTAAGCTCTTTTGTCTTGTCTGGTGAAATATTTTAGAATCCCTTGGAAGAACCCTTTTCAGGTAGACGGAAGGCTTTCAAACCAAATTTGACAGTGAAAACAGTCCCTGACAGCTCCATTCCCACTGATATTCAGCTGTTTTCAGACTTTTGGTCCACAGAAAAGCTGCTGCTGAGCTAAAGTATTTGACATCTGAGCAGCAGGTGAAGAGAGAGCAGTAAAAGTAACAATGTCTCGCTTATTCCCCCCTCTGCTTGTCACCTTCTAACATATCAAAGACTTTATTTGAGCCAGAACAATCTCATTTTCGTAGGAATTTTATCAGTGGGCTTGCTCTCTGACCACTGTCCTATTGTTTTGTGAGTTCCTGTTTGCAGGAAAATGAAACACAATCACTGAAAAGTTTTTATGGTCTTGGGATTTCATATTCATGAGGCCTTCATATTTTGAGGTTCCACAGCCTCCCAGAGAGCCTCAGGGCCGCAGACACTGTTCATGTTTTTAAACAAAGACTTAAGACCTACCTTTTTACTCTAGCTTTTAGTTGAAAATTAGGAACTTATTTGATATCATAAATCAATTATGTATGTTCTCTTTTTACCAGTTTGACATATGTGTATTATTTTTTTATTTCTTTATTCATATTTACCACTTTATATCTGTCTATTAAGGTCTATTCATGTACGTGTTTGGTTATTGATCTATTTTCCTTTTTATTTGATTCCTTTTACATTTTATATTTTAGTGTTTTCCTCAGAGGGATCCTCCACATCGGTGACTGACCCTTCTCAATGAATGTGGTCACTGCAATGGGATCTCCCAGGTCTGGCTCTTTTGCTTAGATCTAGGGGGTCCCGTGGTAGTGTTTTCTGTGAACTTGAGTGGGGCGTCACTGATGTGGACATGTCCCCAAAATATAGTTTCCCCACTTCAGTACACAGCCAGGTTTCTACTTTGCATCATTTCATCACTCTTTCTATTATGGTGTGTGTATGTGTGTGTGTGTTTGGGGGGGGGGGGGGGGGGGGGGGTCGGCATTGTGCAGGTTTTAAACAAAACATTTGTTTATCTTGTCATTTTGTTTTTCAATTTTATTATGCTTCTATGTAAAGCACTTCGAGTGACCTTAGTTGTAAAAGTGCTATTTAAATAAAGTTTGATTTGATTTGATAATTTTTTTTAATTCAAAATACAATACAGCTTTCCACCACTGTATTCTAGGTTATACTCCATCTTGGTAAAATACCTTCAGGCATCCAGGGAAGAGGGTTCGGAATCAAATCTTTTTCTCTTTCAGAATCTTTCTAGCTTCTGCACACTCATCATTTTAGCCATGATCTCTGGGGGGTAGTTGCAATCCAGGTTTATTTTGTTCCTGTTCCACAGAAAACATTTGTTCTGCCATGCCAGTCTGAGCATCTTTTCGTTGTGAAGCACACATTTTTTCGCCAGGATCGATCTGGGCTGGGCATCATTTGGAGGGAAGGTAATAAGGCTCTATTTGCCCTCTGGATCTGCAGGGGTATCACAGAGGGAAAGTTCAAGTTCTCACTGAGTAACTTCTCTACAAAGTTAAGGATGGGGACCCAATTTCTACTCCCTCTGAAACCTCATACATTAGAGTGTCACCCTCCTCGAATGCGCCTCGAGCAGTGTATGCTTTATCATCTTGTATAAAATGTTGTCTGTATATTGAAGTTTATACTCAGGCTCTGTGACCCAGGCTTAAATTTCGCTGATGTGCGTGGCGGTTCTGTCCAACTCGGCCTGGATATCATGCAGTTTTTGGATTCTATTTTCCAGCTCTTTCCTGATGCCTCTCAGTTCGGTCAATACCACTGTCAAGCTCACTGGGTCATTTCTGCTGTCTGTTTCTACCTGCTTGTCACTGTGGGCTGGAGCAGTATTCTGCTTGGAATTGGCATTAACCTCTCCTGTTAGCACCCTCTTCAGTTTATTCATAAGTTCACTTTTTAGTCCTCTTGTTTTTCTTAGTCGCCGTCTATGTCAAATTTCTCTGTGGTCTCATATACTTATCTTAGTATCTCAGTTTGGGGCGTTTTAATAAATTCCTGTCAAGAACTCATTCAGAGTCGCTGTCCCTTCTAACCCAGAACTGCAAGTGCAGGAGGCGTTCAGATTCTTAATAAATAAACAATAAACGCAGGCCAGATCCTCAAACGTCTTAATAAGATCTTAAGAGGGTTTTTATGGCTTTTGAATGTTTACCTCGTTAGTTGACTTCTCTTTTTTCTCGTGGTTTGAGAAATAATACAGAAAAGACATCACAGCATGCTACAATATATGCGCAGTCAGTTCTGCCACTTAAAAAAAGTGTAAGTGTGCAACTTGCTAATTTTACTGCTGCAATGTTATAAAAGGGCAAAGCTCAAAAAAATTCACTGTTGAGTTTCCCCCTTATTTGTTACGAGAAACCAAGGGGGTTAACCCAGATGCAGGAAGAACCAGGAGACTAATGAACTCTGAAGGCTATTTAATGCCAAAGCGTTAAACCAAACAGAGAACATCCAAACAAGACGCTGCGACAAACATATGCAGGGACAGAGACCTTAAAAAGGAACCAAATCAAAGTAAAATGAGAACCAGCTGTGGGGAGAAGCAACAGACAGAGAAGAAGAGCGACCTCCAGAGGGAGTACGGCTGAGCAGCAGGAGGGTGAACGTATCATTATTAGATTATTTAGATTATAAGAGTATATTTTTCCTTATTTGTGTTTTGTTTCTATTCATTTTCTGTTTGAAACTTAAAAATATAAATGTTTCTGTTGATTTTTTTAAACATGTACCCCAATGAAATGGCTTGTTTTGTTTTATTTTTTTAATAAAATAATTTTATTATCAATTATGATTCAAATGCTGTGATGATATTGTGACATCATCAGGCATCATCATCATCATTGACAATATGACATCATCACATGTCATATTGTCAGTGATGGTGATGAAGCCTGATGATGTCACCATCACTGACAATATGACATCATCACATATCATATTGTCAGTGATGGTGATGATCCCTGATGATGTCACCATCACTGACAATATGACATCATCACATGTCAGTGAGATCACATAGTTACAATAATTATGTCAAATGATGTAATATGACATTATTTGACATCCTTGCATAGGTCTGAAAAGTTTATAAATATAACCTGTTTAATTCATTCATGAATTGAGATTAAAAGAGACGCAATGGCGTTTAGACAAACAACGGCTGCTGAACGGCAATATCATTTGACTGACATCAAACCAGTCAATGATGAAATCATATGGAGGAAGCAGCAGAAACAAATGGAGGAAAGAAAGACGAAGAAACTTCTCGAGCTCCAGAGAAAACGGGCAGAGGAGAAGTTGGAAGAAGACCTCCGTGCTGAAAGGGAACGACGAGAGGCTTTGAAAAAAATCTGTCATCAAAAGACACTTGATGACATAAAGGAAAAACGGCACTTTCGTGAACTAAAAAAACAAATACGAGAGGCCAAATGGGAGACGGTGGTAGATGACCAAACTCTTCTTTTACAAGAAGAGAACAGAAAGACCATGGACCTTATAACGGCGTCACAAATGCGTGACGTCCGTGGCAATACATTAAAACGTCTTGGTAAAGGTCCACCTCGCCTCCTAAAAAAACGAGGAGTGGCTGAAGAATTAAAATATGATGGAGAGCCTACTGATGAAGAGCTTCAGTCTGAGAAGGAACTTCAACAGGCTTTGAAGAAAGTGCGTCATCAAGAGAGACTTGATGACATTAAGGAAAAACAGCACTTTCTTGAGAGGGCTCGCAAAATGGAGGAAGAAACTCAGCCCAAGGGTCAAAAACCACCAACAAAGACCAAAGCACAGGCAGCCAAGGAAGAGTACAAGTACTGGCTGTCTCAAATGGAAAAAGCGGAGAAAAAGGTAAAAACAGACAGGAAGGCAGCTGAAGATAAAAGGCTCCGGGAAAAATTAGAAGAAGAAAAAAAAGTGGCAGAGCAGAAATTTTTGGTTGAAAAAGAGTTAAAACTCTTGAGGGATTTCACGGCAGGGGCGTATCTTGACAATCGTGGAAGAGAACTTCCACGCCGTCGCAAATGTTCAATGTTTCCCTCATTAAACCAAAAAGAGATGCCTAAAAAAGAGCCTCATCAACTGCCTTTAAAGAAAGTCCATCACGAAACAACTGTCATCACGGAAGAAGAAAAGAAAAAAATTGATGCCTTCCTGATGGAGACAGCATATCGTGATATTCATTTAAGGTTACCTCATCATCTTGGCAAATTTAAGGTAACCCAGTGGGCTCAGCTGCCACCTCAAATGAAGGAAGAACCAGTCGACACGCGGGAAATGTCAAGAGAAAGACAAAAAGACACAAAGACCGCTCCTGCACATGATTCGGCTTCTGTTTCACAAGAAAAAAGAAGAAAAGTCATGGCTGAGTTCATGTTGTCAGATTATCGCGACAGAAAAAACAATAGACTTGGTCATCGTGGCGTGAATCCAGAGATTAAACAGAAACTGGAGGCGCGCTCACCACCATACGCAACTTTGGATTTATATAACAAAGTGAAACGTAAGAGTGGTAACACACAAGGATTTAGGACAAAAGCAGAGATCGCTCAGGCAGTGTTCGACAAACGGAAGTTGGAAAGAGAGCAAGAAATGGTCGACACGTGTGAGCAGAAGACCGATTTTGTTTTGCCGAAAGAAGAACGAAAAGAATGGTCATACTGGAAGCAAGACTATTGCGACAATCGTAGCGATCCCCTTCCTCGTTTTGGCACAAGTCAAACTTCTCTCATAAAACAGGGACAGCAAGGTAGACCCATACTCCCACTTTTGGGGAAGCAAAAGGATCCTGTTCAGCAAAGGTTTCCAAATCCTATAACCCAACAAACTTACAGGACCCTGACAAGTCAACCAAAAGTGGGAGTTGCAACATTCCTTTCTGTGCGCGGGAGAAGGATAGTTCCGCCAAAATTGGCTTAAAAGTTAGAAAACACTTGTAGGATTGATATTAGGGTTAGGGTTAGAGTTAAGGCTAAAAAAATATATTAGTTAGTAATTTAGTGGGTTAGTTGATAAAAAAAATTATCAAATTAGTAGGATATTCCTGTGTTTTAGAATACACAGTGAAAAGGGCAAATTAAAACTTTATAAAGCCTCTTTTATGTAGCACTTTTCCTAGAAAAGCTCAACACAAAGTGCTTTACATTAAAACAAAACCAAATAAATAAAAGAAAAACAAGCACGAAAATTAAAATAGATCGGCTGAAGAGCAGCCGACCCAGAGGGAGAGTTTCCAACTGAGGAAGCACTTGAAATAAAAATGAAGAAAAAATTAGACTAAAAAAGTAAACATAATGATAAAAGCAATAAAAAAATAAACAATAAAATAAGGTTGATTAAAATAAGTTATTAATAGTTTAGTGTTAAGTCATAAACAAAATAAAAAGGATAAATAAATAGAAAATTAAAAAAAAAAGAAAATAATAAAAGTAGTAAAGATTAGCTAAAAGCCAGGTTAAAAATGGGCCCTAATGGGAGGCTTTCCTTAAAACTAGCTAAACTCTGCGGCCCTCAGGTGAGTTCCGGCTTCCTGAGCTTCCAGCGAGGCTCCACCAAGCAACCAAGCTGAATTGTGCTCTGCAGAACTTGCAGCCACATAGAAATAAGCCTTTAACCTCATCACATGCTTGTCAAAAGATGTGTTTTTTAACCAGCATTGTTTTGGGTTTGCTGTTATTTCATCACATTGGAAAGTCACCGAACCAAATTTTAAGCAGCTTTTCTCTGCAGGGGCTTGGAGCTCAAAGCTGCAGCTAAAAAACATTCCAAAACCTGGAATTTTCAAGGAAAGAAAGATTCCTCAGCAAGAAAAAAATTCTGCCACATTTCCTTTAAATTCTCCATCTTTACTGTCATTATTGAAGTGATCTTAAAGACACATTCTCAGTTCCAATAAGAGCTGAATTGATTCATTCCCCGTTTCCAAGGAACTTCTAACGTTTCTTGAAAGAAGACGTATTCAGAAATGCTGTTTTATGCTTAACATTTTTTTTTAAATCAGAAAATGCCACAAAAACATGGTAAAAACTCCAAAAAGGATTTTCATTGCAGTTTTGCTGTAGGGTTGACAATAAGTTGTTGGGCAAAGCATCCCATCACCCTACCCTCATGTGCAATAAATGGTTTGGATTAAAGTAATAAAACAACATCTTGATTGCCTGTATTAAATGACAAAAACCTACATTTATTTATTTACTTATTTATTATTTTGCCATAAAAATATACATATATGATTCCCAAACTATAAACTATTTAACCACTTGAACAAACTTTCCTGATAAAAACAGTGGACTTTCAATTATTTCAATGAATTACCACACGGTGGTGCAATTTCCCTTATTTAAAGTATGAAGCAAATGTTTGAACATTTAAGCATTGCTTCTGAAATGAATAAAAAGAACGTTCAGCGTTTCTGACGACTTTTAATATAGACACATTTTAATGTTTTATTCTTTTTTTTAAATTAATGTATTAACCTTAAGCACAGGATTTAAATGTGGAAAAAATATAAAAAATATATATTTAAAACATTACATCTAATAAATAAATAAAAAACAAATAAAAATGGGGTTTATACAAATATACACCATGGCTATCAGAAGATGCATAACCCCTTATTGTAATTGTAAAACCTGTCCAACACAAAAGGCTTTCAGCTCTCGCCTGTTTTTTCAGTTGATGGACAGAACAAGTTAATAAAAAACAGACAAACAAAAAAGGTCAAATAATATTTGAGAATATTCTGGGATTTGCCTTCTTAAGTAATAGAAACAAGAGAAAACCCTCCTGGGTTTCTCCCGTAACTACATTTAACATATTATTGTGAAAGGACATTTTAAAAACACTAAAATCATAAGGAATTTGCAGTGAGAAAGTGCTGAACATCAACTAAACAACAGAACAGCATTTCCCGGCATCATCACAGTTCCCTGCTCAAAAAAAAAGAAAAAAAAGAAAATATTAATTTAAAAAAAAAAGAGGTTCCGTTCTGCTCTGTAATCTTCCTTCCCTCATGCTGACGCAGGGTTTTATGTTACAGTGTGCACAGCATCTATGAATGATTCATAGCAAATTCACCACAGTGCTGCAGGACTGTAAGAAAAATGGAATCAGGTGCAGACAACTCATTTGCTGAACATCATGTAGACTCCGAACGAGATAGGTGTAACATTCTGGAACACTTCTCTCAATCTTAGCGTTGGAGGCCCAGTAGTATTTATTCACCTTATCCCATCCAGGATGAAAATTCATGATGTATTTCAGCAGCTTAAAGTAATCGTTGCATGTATACAGATGAACTGTGGCTATGAAATTACAACTTATTTGTATTGAGATCTTTTAAAAAAAACTTGTTCGACCATTTTCGCCATTTTGGTTGGATATGATGGGGGAGCCTGGTTGGTCCACGTCTACCACACTTGTTAGGGACCCCTATTTCTCTTGGGTGGGAGGAACTGACCCCAGCCTTGCTCTCTGCTGGATGGGCGGTTGCCTGGAGCGTGATGTTAGTCCCCCCTGTGGGGCCCTGGTTCATGGCTAGGTGGTGGTGGTGGGCTGCTCGTCATAGGCTTGGAGGGGCTCTCCGGTGGGTGGGACCTCATGCTGAGCATACTGACACAGCGGTAAGGCTGTTCTCATGTCGGGCTGGGGCTCGCTCTCTGTGCCGTTGTGCCCCCCTGGTCTCTGGTGCTGCAGTTCTTCCAGCCAACGTCTGCTAGTGTCTGGGGGGGTCCTAGCTGTCACTGCTATTTTGCCTTCTTTGTGTGGACTGACCAGGTGCCCCCCCCCGTTTTGTATTCCATCATCCACCACAGTAGAACACAGGCGGGTGCCAACTTGCCTTTGCACAAACAGTATGCATGACGGAATGATATGCTTTAGATATGTTTGGTTGTATGCAAAAGTTTGTGCGCGTGGGCTGTATTTGTACATGTTGACATGTTTGTGTGTGAAGTTTTTTTTAGGACCCAAGAGGTGTGTTTGTAATATTTTAGTTTGACAAACATCTACACCTGAAAATATGTATGCTACAACATACAAATGTAAAATAAGGTTTATCCTTAGATACAAAAAGGGGTTTAAAGAAATATACACCTTGTGTGTCAGAAGATTCATAACCCCCTATTGTACCAATAAAATAGGTGCTCCAGAACCATTTGCTCAAAAAAAAAAGAAAAATAGAACAAGAAGTGTCACTTCCTCTCTAATCTATTCCAAGTTGCTTCCCCTGAGGGCCAGGTCCACTTATTATGCCCCCACATGAAGTCCCAGACTCATAACCTCAGCCCAGACTCATTACTTTAGGAATGAAGGTTGATATGCAAGAAATTAACTGGGACCTTTTCCCTGGCAGAGGCTGCTCCGCCTGTAGAAAAATGTTAAGTTTAATAGTTTGCAGAATTCCAAACATACAATTTAGAACACTGGCACAAAGAGGAGTGCTTGCATTTCCTATACCTAAATAGTAATAAAGGAAACAAAATGTTCAAGTTTGACCTTGTCTATATTTCCTACCACAAAAACAAAACAAAAAAAGAAGGTGAATCAATGTTTCTTTGAAGAGGCTAGAAAGTTCAGGGTCTGGAGTAATACTGTCAATACTGAGATGTTGTGGAGGCATTGGAAATACAAATGTATTTTCAATGCCAGCAACAGAGGAGTTGTGTTGTCTTGGGACCTTTCCAACAGCATTGTTTATCAGTGAAATCCCTGGAGAAGCTTGAACTGCCATGCTGTAGCTGTTAGATGGTGGATGCAGTTAAATAAAGGCTGCAAGCTTCACCTGTAGATTATGTTTCCTGTTAGAAAAGTCTAACGCCCTCTTTTTTTTATGTTATTCAAATCTAGTTATGGAAGTAAATGGTGACTATTTAAAAACCCACTGAGACAGTACTAAAGGGTTAAGCCAAAAAGAGTCGCACTGAGTTGTTGCAGTGTAGGTCGAGCGAGGGGAATTATTTTCTAATTGTAAAATACAGCACTTCATTTTCTATCCCTTCCTTTCTATCGGCGTCAGTCACATTGAGGTGAAGAGCACCAGAATATATTTAAAATACATGTTTGATTAAACCTAACAAAGTTAAGAAATTGGTTTGGATAAAACATTTTATTTGTTGTTTGCTTATATGAGCAATTAGTGAGTAATCTGGCTTCCCTGGAATTACCTAGAGTAACACAGCACAGAGACGTCAAAGAGGCAAAAACTCCAATATTTGTCTTTATTTGGAACAATCCAAGAAAACAGTCCAAGAAAACAGGCAATATGAAGAATAGTCCAGAAAGATTTACTGGTTTTCTATATACAGGATGCAAAAGAGACATTAATATATAATCGTAGTAATTAAGGTCACTGTAATCGAGCGTAACTCTTGCAGAGTTCATGATCCCTGATATCTCCCCAGCCGCCGTTTTTCACATGAGGTGCAACGCCTCCAGCGCCACTGGCGGGCAGCCTCTTTGTGATCAGCAGGTATTTGGGAAACAGCTGGTTTCCACTGCTCTGCAAGATGTTCTCAATTTTTGTTTTCTGGGTGACAGGCATACAGGTGGCCTTCTTGTGGTGCATGCCGCAGTCTCCTGCGTGGAAAATGCGGGGCGCTTCACTCACCATCACTTTCCAGTAGGTGGGTAGGCAGTTCACAGTTAGGTGCTGCAAGGACCAGTCCCAGTTGTAATCGTCATATGTGCAGAATGTGTCGGTGCACTTCAGGAGTTTCTGGTAAGTCTCCCGATTCAGAGCCATCCCCATGTTGTGCTCTGTGGATTTCCAGGCTTTCACCTCCACTTTGTTTGCCTTGCTGGAGTAACTGATGTGGCTGTAGCTCCCCAGGGAGAGGATGTCGCAGTCGGGGCACTGCTCCCTTTTGAGAGCAGTCATCAGCTTTAGGAGATGGATGAAGTCTGGAGACAAATAGTGGTCCTCCTCAATCAGCAGAACCAGACCTTTGTGGTCTTTGAGATAATGCACTCTGTCCCAGACAAAATGCAGCTTCCACCACCAATGGTGCTTGGTCTGAGAGAACTTGGCCTCCCGGTAGTGGCCGAAGGAGTCAGGAAACTCTGCATTGATGCATCCCAGTTTTAAGGCATCCTTTTTGGGAATGTCTCTGGGACAGTCCTTGGGGTCATTGCCAGGGAACTCGTGGGGGTATAGCTGGATGCTGAAGGGGAAGAAAATCTGAAGGACTTGACAAAAGTCAACAGAAGCCACCACTTTATTTATCTCTGGTGACCAGTAATCGTGGCTGAATATCAGCAGTATGCTGTCCACACCTCTGGCCTTTCGTAAACTATCAACCAAAAGCTTTAGGTAGTCCGGTCGGTTGTGCACCTGAACCACCACAACCAGGTCATCTTTTTGCCGGGCTGTTTTAAACTTCTTCTCGTTTCTTATTGTCTGGTCAAAGTTGAGCTGGAAGACGATGCCTCGATACACCAAAGTGTTGTTATTGATGTCTGGTTTTATCATTTTTGCTTTTTCCTTTGCCTTTTCCTGATGTGTTTCATTGGTCTGTACGACGGGGATCTGGACGGATACTTGGCTCGTTGCAGGTGTGGCTGGCACTTGAACGTGATTGTTGGTACTACTGCTTTTTTTCATCGCCTCCACATCCTTGGGGAACTCTCTACTTTCAGTCTTTTTTTGCATTCCGCTGCTCCAGAAAGCAAGACCACAGACGACAACCACCAGAGTCAGAAACACCACTTTCCTCTTGTAGATTCGGAATCTCATGATAGAAAACCAGTTGACCAGAAGGAACTTGGCCTAATCAAAAAAAACTAAAAACAAAACAAAAAGAGAAAAAAAGACAAAGTGTCTTGAAGTGTTGCTTTTTAACGGAGGTCAACCTTGGTTAAAGAAAAAAAAAAAATAGCTGTTGGCAAAAATAACTGTTGCTGTAAACGGTAATCCAGCTGGAATGTCATCGGTAGTCCGTGAATATTCCATAAGGCATGACGGTTGTTGGCGGGTAGAGTGCAGAAGCCACCTATGGACCAAAAAAAGACACTGCATCAAACAAAATGCCTCATGGCCATAAACTTAATGATTTGAAAGTAAAATGTAACAAATACTGATGTTCTGTCTGGCTAAATGACTGTTTTTATTGTAAAAATCAGACATTTACAAGAGATTTGAAGCTTTAAAAAACGAACAAACATGCTTCTGAACAAGATCAACCTGGCTAATGTACCTCAGATTTCCTTGAGGCTTTGACAGAAATTCCAGTGAAATCCATAAAGTATACAACAAAGTGTAAATAAAACTAAACCGTGATAATATCAGATAATTACAGCTTAGAAAGATTTCATCCTGAAACAATTCTTGGTCATAAAAACACAGCAGAAACAATTTGTATTGGAACTAAAGAACTGAACAAGGCGTGCATTTTCTGGGTTTATTGACCAAAAATAAACCAAATTATGACAGGCTGTTTTTATTTGTTCAGATATTGTGAAATGGCTTTAGAGCAGGGATGCCCAAATCCAGGCCTCAAGGGCCGGCCTCCAGTTAGTTTTCCAGAAATCATGCCTTTTCTGCTGTTTATTACCTGAGTCAGGTGTGTTTAGCCAATAAAGAGCTTTAATGGCAGGATGGTTGGAAAACATGTAGGAGACACCGACCCTCAAGGCCCGGATTTTGGCGCCCCCCGTTTAGAGTCTTCATTTAGTGGTTGTTGTTTTTTTACCAACTAAGATATTTTTTACGCCTCCTTAATTACTCCAAAGTTTTAACCAAATAAAGTCCAACAGAGAACAACCCTAAAAAATGTGAAAATCAGGTTCCTTTTGAAAAAAAAAAAAAAAAAGTCACAACTCTTTTCACTGAATTGATATTTCAGGCCATTTTTTTAAACTCGGACAAACCAATCGTTTTATTTTTTGGAGACTTATTTTGGCATCAATTGCAAAACATTTAAATAGGTTTAAAAGCATCAGTAGAAGAAATTTGTCTCCCAACAGCTTCTATTTCATGTTCTGAAACTTGGATTTATTGTTTGATTTTATCCAAATAGTTTGTTTTTTATGTGTGTGTGTTATGTGTGTGTGTGTTTTTTTTTACGATGGAGTTTTAGGGCCACCAGAAAAGAAAAAAAGTAAAATTACGAGATTGAAACTAGTAAATTTACAAGAAAAAAACTTGTACACTTACGAGGAAAAACATCGTAAATTTACGAGATTAAAGTGGAAGTGAGCACACAGAGCAGTAGCAGGTGAACGCCGTGCAGCAGCAGAGCAGACTGAGTAAACTTCATTGAACAGGTAAGCTCAATATTTATTGATAAGGTTAAAAATGTTTGGAAGCTCATTTGTTTGTTTTACGATTTATGAATGTTTTATTGATTGATGGGTGGCTTGCAAGATCTCTGCAGCCCTTTGATGAAGACATCGATGTCCCTGCAGCTGTCCACTTCAATCCTTTCTTCCTCCATGAAACCAAGATCTCTCCATCTGTGTGACGCTTCCGTATGAGGAGGAGCACTTTTCTAGTTAATTTACAACTTAAAATTCGTAATTAAAAAATAAAAAAGTTTGTAAACCGGCCCTAAAACTCCGTCGTATTTTTTACATGCAACTTTCAAGACATTGTAGTCCACTTCAGGGTGAAGATTTTTGCTTTCTACTTCTACTTACACTGCTGCATAATTTTCAGGAAATCTGACGTGAAGCAGAAAGCTGGTGAGAGATAAGGATGGGAGGAGCAGGGTGTCATCAACAAAACAGTGAAAACTGAAGAGGTGAGTGGGAGAAGATGGGCGATGAAGAGGAGGGGCCCCAGGAGAGAGCCTTGGGGCACTCCTAAAGTGACGGAGGAGGGCTGGGATCTGAAGGTTTTGAGGTGGATAAACTAGGAACAGACATACCTGTCTGTATGTGGGTGTGGGTGATGGAGGAGGATGATGCTAAAAGAGGTCGAGAAGGATGAGAATAGAGTCAATTAGAATCCGCTACTGTGAAAAGATAGTGATAATAAGGACAGTTTCTGTGATAAAAGTGGGATGAAAACCAGACCAAAAGTTCTCATACAAAGCATTTTATTTGAGAGGGAGTTTAGCAGCAAGCTGTTTTTTGGAAAACAAACCGTGGGTTAAAGATGGGACTAGGCCTGCATAATATACCGCAAATTTATCGTTATCGCGACATTAAGCTGTGCAATATGCATACCGCAAAAGATGGCAAAAATCGCAATAAATGGTTACCTTAAATGTGCTAAAACAATCTCATGGCAGCTTGAAATATTGAACAAAGGAAATAAATCCTTTTATGCATTTAACCAATCAGAAGGACCCGTTTATGTTGTTGATCAATCAGATGAGCCCTTTTATGTTTGATGTTTGCCTCCTACGTCGACAAGGGTCATTTGGAGTATAATTTTTAAACTGTTGCAGTGAAATGGAAATGATGTTTTTGGTTGTTTTGCCATTTGTTTATATACCGGGAATTATATCGTTATCGCAATATTAATCACCAATATCGTATATCGCGAGTTTTCCTCATATCGTGCAGCCCTAGATGGGACAAAAGCTAATAAAATATATGGGACCTGAAACTACTTTTCCCTAAAGGAGAACCAGCTGCAGATTTGAAGTGGGAAGGAAGAGAACCAGTGATGAGTGAGGAGTGAAAGATGAATAAAATCAAAGGGAGGAGACAGGGGAAAGCTGTGTGGAGGTTGAGCTGACATGTAGAAATGTCTGACTACAGATAAATAAATGTACAGAAACTGAAAATTTATAATGCAATTTTTGTCTTTTATTTATAAGAAAACCAAAGCATCAGCAGATTGCTCTGACCATACTGTCTATTGGATTCCGCGCAGTTGCATTTCATCACATTTGTCTCCAGAACCTACTGGGGTTTACTTAAAACTCTGGGCTCTGAAGAGTGACAGTGAGACGGTATTTGACCGAATTAGCTACTCCTTCAGTTTCATCCACAGCCCTGCATCCTGATTGAAATAAGCTCCAGTTTGAACAAGTGCGTTTTGGCTCTAGACTCAGATGAGAGGTTCCGTCTAAGTAGGTCATCTGAGCTCTAAGGAGGGCAT
Source organism: Oryzias latipes (assembly GCF_053564925.1). Taxonomy (NCBI): domain Eukaryota; kingdom Metazoa; phylum Chordata; class Actinopteri; order Beloniformes; family Adrianichthyidae; genus Oryzias; species Oryzias latipes. The sequence continues at coordinate 15,529,392 of NC_136260.1, read as the reverse complement.
AAAGATGGCTGCGCTGAAGAAAATCAGCAGTTTTACTTTCGTTAGCTTAGCCGTTGTTCAAAAACAATGGGTTAAACAATAAAAAAAAGTTAAAAAAAGTCAAAGAAGGTAAAACAGGGTTTGTTACAAGCTCAAATAAACATAAATACCATAAAAACAAAAAAAGCCAGCTAGACGATTAAAACTAACTAAACTAGCTCTTAAAAATGAATAAAGGCTTTTCTTGAGAAAGGATTTAAGGATGGATGGTGAACAAGAGCTGCTGATATGGGAACTTTACAACCTTGAGTCCAGTTTACTTTGAGTGTGCTGTTGAGGAGTTAGCATGAAGAAGTTCAGACGCTAAAGCCAGGGCTAAAAAGAAAAAAAAGAATTTTGCATTTGCCTTTTACCATTCACCAATAAACGGAAAGAAAGAGGGATTTCAGAACCCAAAAGCATTTTTGTATTGATCCGGTTCAAATACAGATTTTTGGACTGAACCTTAATTGAAACTTTAAATATTAACGTGTTTACATGTATAGAAATGATGGGAATAAGAGATCATCCTGACGTTTGCTAAACAGTAATGATCCATTCTTACAGGAAGGATGCCTGGAACCATAACTGTAATTTGATTACGAGACAGCCCAGCCTGAAGGTCTGCATTCTGCCTCCCACCGCTCCATCTTTCTCCATCATTCCTGAACAAAGCTCTGTCCTTCGGTCTTCAAACACAAACCGGATGCTAGTGGATACAAAATTAAAAAATAAATAAAGCAGTCAGTGGCCAAACTGTAATATTATCAAATTGGTCAAATGTCCTGATCAAAAATGTTAAAACTATTTCTGGTAGCAGCTTCTTTTCAGATTGTGTTTCTACAGTGACTGCTTCCCACGCATCTTAATTCTCTCCAATATGTTTGCAGCACAGCGAAGGCTTAAGAACACTGAAACAGCACAGAACTATGATGGAGATACACATATATATTTTTTATATTACGCAACCCAACCTTTTATAGCTACTCTGACACTGGGATTTGGGCCAAATCTGGACTACTTTAGGTGCTCTATGGCTTAATAACGGCTCGGTTGACTTCAATTGGTTGGACACAAGACAAAGGTCACAATTTGAACATTACCAATGTTAGATGTAGCCCTAATTGGAAACAGCATTACTGTACCTTTTTATCTACTTTGACCTATTTAAATGAAGACGCATTTTGATTGCAAAACTGCTCATTCGTTTGATTCAACAAAATTGATTATTTTTTGTCTTGGGCTGCACAATGTGAGAAAAACTTACAATGTGTGATATTATTGATCAATATTGCAATGATGATATAACTTGCAATACATGAACAAATAGCAAAGCAGCCAAAAACATAATTTCCATTTTCCTGCAACAGTTTAATTTAAATAAGAGTCAGCATAATTTATATTATACTCTAAATGAGCCCGGTCTACATAGGAGGTGAGCATCTAACAGAAAAGGGCTCCATCCGATTGGTCAACAACATAAAGTGTTCCATTATTGGTCAGATTCATAAAAAGGATTTATTTGAATCATTAGGTACTTCAAGCTGCCATAAGATTGTTTTAGCACATTAAAGGTAACCATTTATCGCGATTTTCTGCGTCTTTTGCTAAATGCGTATTGCACAACTTGATATCACGATAACAATAAATTTGCAATTTGTTGTGCGGGCCTAATTTATTCCATAACTACTAAAAAGCAACCTTAAGACGTACTGGTGACCTGTCCGGAGTGTAACCCGCTTTCGCCCAGACAGTGGCTGGGATAGGCTCCAGTAACCCCTGTGACCCCAAAAGGGATTACTGGATCTTCTGTACTACAGGGCGCGCTGGATTATATGGTGCACCGTCCATGGTCTATGTTTGAACTTATGTCATATACAAGGGACACTATATAAGGCGCAGTAAGCGAGACAAAAAGAATCATATAAATCTGTCAGTCAGACTTTAGTAACTGCGTTCTGGGTAACTGTAGAACTTGTTTGTAACACGCTACGCATTGTCATTACCTGTAACTTCCAGACTGACTGAATACTGCTAAAACAAACGTTACTGCATCTATGCTAACACTCAACCTTGTTTGCAGCTTGTAAAAAACAGACAAACATTTAGACAGAGCGTCATATTCCTCTCTAAATGGCACAACTAGGATTAATAGATAGATATTAAAAGAAGTCATTCAAGCATCAGGACATAAACTGCTCCGATGTATTTTACACTAAATAAAATAGCAATGAAGGGGGGGGTCTTCTCCATTCATCATTTGTAGCTTTTGTCATTCTATATGACAGAAGCCGAGTTAACAGACAAAATACTAAAAAAATACGGGATTTTATACTACAATAGCATGCCACACTCTGCTCATGGGATAAGAAATGCTAAATGAATGTCAGACTTTGAAATTATCTGGTTTGCAGATTTTTTTTCTTCATCTGTGTTTGGTTTGCAATGTTGGAAATGAAGGACAACAAAGACGTACACACTTCCATTTGCCTGCAAGTGGATGCATCAGAATGGAGCAGAGCGGGATTTATAAAATTGTTGCTCCACAACAATTTGAAAAAGGAAATACTAAAAAATGCAATTGTAAGTTTAATTTTCCTTATTAAATGTCCTTCATCATCAGAAAAAACACCAAAAATACAATTTTCAATGAAGTGGGTCTTAAAAGAAAAATGGTTCAATTGATTTAATAAATCAAGATTGTATTTTAAAGACAAATGCCATCCATTTTTTGAAACCCAACCATTGAACTGAAGACAGTTTAGGCGCTGCTTTCAAAAAACAAGATAACTGGGAGTAAACGTAACTGATGTGATCACATCTGACACATTTACATCATGCAGCTGAGATATGTGACCATCTATGGTTCAGCTCATCATTGGAATGTACTACGTTTTTGTATTAAAAACTAAAAAATCTTCAGAATGTATAGAAAGAAAATCACCGACTATTTTTTCCGAAATGATTTTAGAGCAGACATTATAAGATTAATTACTGCAGGGATGGGACTTCATGAATATTCTGTTACCTGGGCTGAATAATGGCATACCTGATGTACACCTTAGGGGAAAAAAGGGTTCTTTTTCACATACACATTACAAATATTTAATTTGATGCAATATTTAATTTGATGTTAGATATGTTCAGTTCTTTCTGTGCTTAATTTAACATGTCCCGTTATAAATATGTACAAAAAAACAATACCTGGTGCATTTCATCTCCCCCTGCCAGCCTCCATCATGTGGTAAAACCCTAAACACCCCGCAGCCTGGCTGTTGTCAACCGACGATCGGGAAAGAACAGAACCACAGAAGGCGTTTCGGTTCCGGCCCGTACCGACACCGAACCCCCCGAAGACGCTAACAGGACGCTAGCTCCTGTTTCAGCTAACAACTCCGTGGCAGCAGCTAGCCTGGAAACAGCCCGCCATCCGCCACAGTATTCTCGGAAAGCCGACACGTTTGCGTCACCTCACCTGTTATGGAGCAACCGCGCGGTTCTTTCACCCTGACACGTTCTCCTCCATCCCCCGACAGAGGGATGCATCCGAACAAAACTGACCGCTGGCTATATAAACTCAATGTCCCATAAAGCACCGGTGCAACCTGCTTGATGCGGGAGCGATAAGGGAAGAGAAAATTCTTCTTCGTCGAGTTAAAGAGAGTAGAGACAAATGTGTTTGTATAGAGCGCCCTCTCTGGTACGATGTAGTATTGGGTCCACCATAAACGTGAGTTGTTTTTTTTTTGTTTGTTTTTTATTGAACACAATACAAAACAACACCCGAACATTTACATAAAACTTACAAAATATGGCGAATACAAAAGAGAATACTGCAATTTGAAAGGAAGCAAAAAAGGAAAAGGAACATTTTTTATCAGTATGTATACATAAACCTATCTATATTCATAAACAATTTAGGGAGAAATTAGGGAAAAGTGTAGCATAAGAAAATAACAATTTCAGAGTTGGATAGTGTTACAAAATGCAGGGGGATACAACAGAAATTGTCATGGCTTTAGGTGAATCGATTAACTTTATGGATTTTAAGTATAAATTGACCTCATTGTTAAAGAAGTTAAAGCTTTGGTGACATTTCTGTAACCTATTTTTGTGTGTAAAAAACTTGGCTAAACATAACACAGTATTGATACATACATTATTTACACTGTTGTGTAATGACAGGCCAAAGATTATTACTTCTTTCGAAAAGAAGTCCATGATGAATGGGATTTTTTTTAACCATTTGTGAACATCCAACCAGAACACTTGTACAACATCACACAGGCAAAATATGTGGTCGATGTCTTCAACAGCAGTTTCCATAAACGTGAGTGAGTGAGTGAGTGAGTGAGTGAGTGAGTGAGTGAGTGAGTAAGTGAGTGAGTGAGTGAGTGTGTGAGTGAGTGAGTGAGTGAGTGAGTGAGTGAGTGAGTGAGTGTGTGAGTGAGTGAGTGAGTGAGTGAGTGAGTGAGTGAGTGAGTGAGTGAGTGAGTGAGTGAGTGAGTGAGTGAGTGAGTGAGTGAGTGAGTGAGTGAGTGAGTGAGTGAGTGAGTGAGTGAGTGAGTGAGTGAGTGATTCAGTCAGTCAGTCAGTCAATAAATCAGTCAATAAAAAAAAAAACTTTAAACTATCTCATTTCCACATTTGCACTGACCTATTTAGATTGTTTTTTTTATTATTATTGTTATTATTTGTATAGGCTGTTTGCACTGTGGGTTGAGAGGAAAGAGATTTCATCTGTGCTGCATATGTGAGAAACTTTTCAAAAACATACGAGAATAAAGCCGTAAAAGAGTGGGAAAAAGTCGTTATGTTACAAGAATAAAGTCGTAAAGTCATGAGAGAAAGTCTGGATTTTATGAGAAGAAAGTCAGAGATTGATGACTAAAAAGAATGTCGGATTTTTTTAGATTCAAATTCTACAGTTATGAGAAAGATGCAATTTTACAAGGCAAAAGCCATAGGTTACTTTAAGTGCTGACTAAACCCATTCATGCAGCTCTGTATGGTTATGCATAATGCTTTAGTTAATCATAGGAATCTATGTGCCATGATGAATTTTAAAGTCTGCAGCCCACAAAGTAAAATGCACGTGTATTACTATCGTTAATATTAACTTTAGTTTCTGTTCAAAGAGGTTGCTGAAATAGTATAGAAATCAATAAGTCTTGTCTTTCTAGCAGCTGTTTCCTTTTTCTTTTCTTTTTTAAACATTTGATAAATATGTTGGATCTTTTGAAAAGAAAGGTCAGGGAGTATGAATGCATTAAAATATGAAATATTTCTACAATCACAAAATGTACATGGGCACAGATAGGCTTTTCTAGGCATGGAACTGTTTGAAATTGAAGCTCAGCTTAAAAAATACTGCAAAAATTTGTAAAGTTTCATTATTTTCTTTTTTTTACAGTTTTCTTTTAGCTAATAAACAAAATACATCAGATAAGTAGATGTAACATGTATTATATTCTGATAAGTGCCATATATGAAAAAATAACATAAAAAATGTTTATAAATAAAATTATACATAAATAATATTTTTTTTCACCACGAGGGTATTCATAGAGTACCAGTGTGTGTAAACATTTCGAGTCCGTGATTTTGATAATTTAAGAATGCTTTTGGATTTTTTTTTAATGGGAGAATAAAGTGACATCCCTTCCTGTAGAGGGCGCTGCACAGGGGCTTCATAGCCGGAAGTGCAGCCTGGGCAAACCTCATGTGCGCAGGCGCAGCCACTCTTCCTCCTTTCTGCCGCTCGCGCTAAGAGAACAAGATGGGCCACCAACAGCTATACTGGAGTCACCCTAGAAAATTCGGACAGGGATCTCGCTCCTGGTCAGTTTCGCCGTCTAAGCACTATAACAGACAAATACATATAATAACCGGACGGTAGTGGTGTTTGTGTTCTGTTTTTAGAGAGAAATAATCAAGGCCGCGTGGCCGCGCATCCTCGGAACATGGCGGCTCGTATTAACGAGACAGCTTACGGACACGTTTGCTGCCAGAAACCTTTCAATCTTTAAATTACTGTTCTGGTCAAGGCGCAGTTTCAGTGAAGAAGAGTACCGGCAAAATCTGTGTTAATCATTAAAATACGATTAATGAAAATATGTTAATTTCGTTATGTAGTCTTTTATAGTATGTAGTGCGCTACAGGGACGGAAATGTATGGTCGGTACCAACGGAGACCATAGTCCATAATCACAAAGGAAAATATATATATATATATATATTCTGGGTATATAAGAGATCAGTGCATCTTTTTATTAATCAGATTAGTTTGTAATTTGTCAACATTTAAAATGGCATATCAAAGTGTTCCTAAAATTATCCCCAGAGCAAAAATGTCAATTGCAGTCAAAGCGGTTATTTTTCCTTTCAAAAACTCTTGACGATAGTTTTTAAGTTTAAATACTGTAAAAACTATAAAATTTTGCTATATTTATTTCTGACCGAAATAAACCTGCAGTACAGTGCTGTCCTGGAGATTACTGAATGGTATTTGGTTTAACCAATATTTAAGAAGCTGTGTAACACACTATAGTTTTATTTCTGTAAATACTGTAAAGAACATCAGCAGGAAGGAGAGCCAGCTAGTCTTGTCATGGGTACAGACCGGGATCTGTAGTAAAAAAGGGTTCCATTATAACTTTAAGCATTCTTTTATCAGATGAAAGTCTTTAAAAATGTATGATAAAGCATTTCCCAAAATAAATAATCTTGTGCGAGATATAAGTTTGAATCGAAATGTTTTAGCTGTTTAGACAATAAAAACTTTAGTTTTACTCAAAGCTTTCAAGAATCCATATTTTAGTTGTTAGGAAGCTGCTGTTTTTCTAACATTGTCTGATTGGAAATTGACCAAATCTACAAAACGGAAGTGTTTCAAAAATAGAAGTAGGTTTTGTCATATTAGATTTCTCCCATATGTTTAACAGAATTATTTGCTTCAGGTTTTACTCATTTTCTGTGCATCAGTTAAGCAAAACATGAAGTTCTTTAAGTGATGTAATGGTGAGGATCACTTACTTGGTGCTTGGTTAAAATGTTAAGGAAAATGATCAGTTAAAAACACAAGTTTGTTGGGGTTTTTCTGGTTTTAGGTTTTGTTTAGAAATGCTTGTTGATGGTTTTGTTTTTCTTCTTTCTGCAGCCGAGTGTGTTCAAACAGACACGGCTTGATCCGTAAATACGGGCTGAACATGTGCCGCCAGTGCTTCAGGCAGTACGCCAAAGACATCGGCTTCGTCAAGGTGAGATCTGCCAAATCAGCAGCAATCCATCATATTATAGCTGAAGCTGGGTCATAGCAGCCAGTCTATTCTGTTTTCCTGTGAATGCTAAGCAGGGCTGCTGTATGCTTCACTAACGCTGCTGTTCTTTTCTCCCTCCACAGCTGGATTAGATGCTCAGACATCCACAGACGGTCCACAGGGATCTCTGGAAGATTGGCCAAGATGGATTTTCCATTTAAAAGCTGCAAATAAATGTCTTTCTTTTGTTCAACACACAGCTGTGTTTGTGACTTTGGGACCGTCCTCATTCTCTATTCCATTAAAAATGCTAGCAGACAGAAAACCGACGTTGCTTTTGGCTCCAACCGAAGGTCACATAGGTGGTCATTTTTTCGCATTGTGGCCGCCGCCATGTTGGAACTAGACATCGTCTATAAGCAGTGATTTGTCTGAGTCAGTCTTAGTGTTAGTTCCTGTAGCCCACCACTTACAAGTGGACTATATCAAATATGAAGCCAAAAGTTTGGAGGCGTCTGCCATGTCAGTTTATTACCTGAATTTCCGGGACTACAGGAAAATATAATAATAAAATAGAATAAAAAGGCACCATAGCCAGAATGGTTATTCTGAAAATGGAACGACTTAACGACTGTATTTCTTTATAAAAGCGTGGTATTTTGGCTTCTTGGAGCCAGCAGTACTTCCTGTTTGGAATGCCAGGGGGAGGAGTCACAGTTCAGTTGCCAAATACTGTCAATGATGAAAATTTTAGAATGAAAAGTTAACAGTGGCGATTAACACCTGATTGGTACACTCTTAAATATTCCTCACTTGTGATGAGTTCGATGATTTGGAAAATACAATCTACCAGGAAAATGGGCCTTTTGAGAAGGAGCAGATAAATAGTTCTCAAAACAGTTTAACCCTTGTGCTATTTTAGATGACCCCACCCTTACATTGACGTGTTTTCCCTACCATGATAAAGGTGGAAAGATTTCATGTAATCCATGGACACCAGTGAAGATCACAAATCATTGAAGAAAAAAGGTTCAGAGCACTGTCTAGTGGGTCTAGATGACCCAACTCCCAACGTTAAAGTGCCTAGGATAGCACAAGGGTTAAACAAACCATTGCAGATAAACTAGTCTGCCGTGATGCCCAAATCAACCATTAAAGAGTGAGTCCTATATTCTATGGGGTGTGGAATCAGCAGGTGGTGTAGTGGTTAGCACTCTCACTTCAGTATGAATGCTTTGGTTCAATTCCTGTCTGGGATCTTTTTTTGTGTGTAGTTTACATGTTCACTCTAATGTATGTGTGTTTTCTTCTGGCGCTCCGGCTTCCTACCACAGTCCAGCAGCATGCTTCATAGGTTAACTGATGTCCTTCAGGGGTCTGTGTGGCCCTGTGATGACTAGCAAACTGTTCAGGGGGAACTTCACATTCATCCAATAGTAGCTGGAAAGACTGCAGACTTAAAGGAATAGCTAGATATTGAAGATGGGTGAAATTTTCATATCACCATGTTTTTTCCATTTTAAGTGGAAAGAAATAGGCTTTACTGAAGATCCTATTTTTTAAACGGATAAAGGATGTGTTGTGACTGCTTTGAAAATTCGGGGTCACTTGAGTCAGAAAAGGACAATAAGACCTGTCGGAATGGATCTTAGATCTAAAAAGAGTAAAACAACTTTCCGACCTAAGTGGAAGCGAAGTGACATTAATCGGAACATGCTTGAAGGTCATGCGACCAATGCTTTAAAAGACAATCATTGTACTTTCTATCAAGGACTGGATCTTTGCAGATCGGTGCGCTTTCATGGGAAACAGCAGGTCTCCTCTTAAGGACTGCTGTCACGCTGAGATTACAGCTCTGCTCCGGGTTAATGGGATGTGACTCGTTCCCCTTAAGTGTAGCTAAAGGCTGAGAAGCTGTGGTGAATAATTGACCATCGCCTGCAGTCAGGCAGGTAGATTTCTAAATGTTTTAATGAAGGCTTTTCTTCTCCAAAGTCAGGCACTAGATGGCAGCAGCACTGTGTTAAAGACTCGACGAAAGCACAATGTCCTGCGCTTCTGAGAGCTTCATCATCTTTGGAAAGACAGTAGATTTAATGTAAATATCAGTTGGAACACTTTTGCATAAACATTTTACTGACAAATGCACATTTTTCTGTACATATGTAGGAAGAAAGAGGAAAAGCTCCTCTCAAAATGCACTGCGTACCGCCTTGAAATGTGCAAGCATGAGGCTTTGGCAAGGTTCTTGCTGCACCCCAAAATAAATCTCCAAAATCTGTGGATCTACCTTCAAAGATACAAGAGATCCAAGGTGGTTCTGGAGTCTGGAAGGGATGCTTTCAGCAAGAATAATGAACCCAACTTACCAAAGAGCTGAACTTTACATGTTTGAATAGAAATTACAACAAAGACGTTAAAATATTTGCCTGAAAAATTCTAAATCTTAATAGATGAATAATGCAACAGACACAAGAGGTGAAGCAGATTCCATCTGGTTCAGTTTTCCATACCGACTCAGTGTAAATCCATCCACTCTATTCAGCCTGCAATCGAGAGAGTTCTGTTAAAGTTCTGCCAGAGGCCGGACTCTTCGGCTGCAGAACACTTTCTTGCCGCCAGTTGCATCACCGTGGAGGCTGAGGGAAGGTGTCGACTTTGATGTTCACTCCAGCAGCAGTAGCTCTTTCATTAAACCCCTCGTGCTGCTGCCTCCTCTGCAGAGTTCACAGGAACCGCTGAAGGGACGGGTTTGGGGAAAAACCTCTTTCGTTTAGTCAAAGCCGCGTCTTGTGAGGTCAGGGAGAAGCAAGGCTGGTCCTGCCTCACGCCAGGTGATGCTACGAAAAATTGATTTTGCTACATGGAAACAGCCCCTATCACAAAATCTTGCATTTTATTGCAAATATACTTCAAATAATAGCAATCTAAAGCTCAAATTATCAGTTTTATCACCTACTTTCACCCATAATATCCCACCTACCTCCCTAAATTTACCCACAATAACCCGTGGTGACATCAGTGTAACAGAAAAAACACCAGAAATGTTTTTTTTTTTTGGTCTCCTTGGTCTGTGGTGTATCCCAGAAAAACTTTAGGGAAAATGTGTCTGGGTTCTTATGGGTTAACCATTGTGTTAGAAAATCTCAGACAGTAGCAGACTGAGTATAACGCTACGTTCACTTTGGGCTCAGAAATGTGCGTTCGAGGGACCAGTTTCAATAAAAAGTCTTTAAAAGCATGGGCTTTACCATTCAAAACTCTCATGTTCATGTGTAGCAACACAACTTTTTAAGTTGTCAGTTTTTGAGTTCTATATGCAAAACGCACAATTTTTGTGTACACGACAAAAGTTAAACCGGTTGAGCTTTGACCAATCACAGACTTTGGAAATGACGTTTGGATGGCGTCCTTTTCAAAAGACGGACTTGCCAACTTGTTGAAAATTGATAATGGAGGAGAAATTAATAATTGTGGTTTGTGCCGTACCAAAATTATATGAACCCAAGCCTTTCATATATCAGAATAGAGCTGTCAAAGAAAAGGCCTGAAGCAAGATTCACGAGATTTGCAGTGCTTCAACATTTTGCATCAAGCCTCCTCCAACTGTGAGTACATGCGCAAGTATCGAGTACCGTTAGTCAGTGAGAACACCATATGTATAAAAACTAACATTTAGAGTGTTCTTAAATGCACCATACATGCCTGGTTTGTAGTATGAGAGTCAAGAGCAGAACAGCACAGGTGGTTTTCTATGCATTTCCTAAATTCATAAATGTATCAGGAACAAAGAGAAAACATCCAATATTTTGTATAAATCACATTAATGATAATCTGTTCAGCCTAAAAAGGGCATCAGAGTTGATTCACAATTATTTAGTTTCAGAGAGCACGAAAAAAGAACACAAGTGTGGAAATATAGAAATCTCCATATTTAATGCCTACTATAAAAGAAGTCAAAACAATGTCACTTGTATAGCACCTTATAAGACAAACAGCTGGAAAAGCTTTAGCAAAACACAAAAAGTAGTAATGGCAATGAAAACAAAAAAATTAGATAAGCTTGGACAAATCTGAGGCCATGCTCCTTGACCGGAGAAAGGTAGTTTACCCTCCCAGGGGGAGGAGTTCAAGTATCTTGGGGTCTTGTTCATGAGTGAGTGAAGATCGGAATGTGAGATTGACAGGCGGACTGGAGCGGCGTCCGCTGCCATGTGGTCACTGTACCGAGTCGTTGTGGTAAGGAGCGAAGCTCTAAATTTATCAGTCGATCTTCGTTCCAATATTTACCTGTGGTCATGAGCTCTGGGTCATGACCCAAAGAACGAGGTCCCAAATACAAATGGCCGAGATGAGCTTCCTATGTAGGCTGACTGGGCGCTCCCTTAGAGATGACAATTGAGACTCTCAGTAACCTGCAGAGAGCTCGGATTAGAGCTGCTGCTCCTCTACATCGAGAGAAGCCAGTTGAGGTAGCTTGGGCGTGAGGTCCGGATGCCTCCTGGACGCCTCTCTGGGGAGGTGTTCCAGGGCATGTCCCACTGCGCGGAGGCCCCAGGGAAGACCCAGGACACGTGGAGAGACAACATCTCACGGAACACCTCAGGGTCCCCCCAGATCTGGAGAAAGTGGCCCGGGAGAGGGATGTCTGGGCATCTTTGCTTAGCCCCCATGACCCGGATACAGATGAGTAGAAGAAGATGGTGGGATGATCTATTTGAACAAATTTTACCAAGACAAATTCTGCTGAATTGCTTTGTCTTGTAGCAAGGAAAAATGGCTTTAAAGGTTGTGGAAAATGTTCTCAAATTGTGCGATGAAAACAAATTTTGTCCATAAAACTTCTTATCAGGCCACAAATGAAAATAAAAGGCTACCAAGTAAAAAACAGATAAACAGAAAGTGGCTGTTTTAATTTGTTTGACTTAAAGCATGGGGAGGTTTTCACCTTTTATTAAATGTTAATGTTAATTCAATGTTTAATTAAATATTAAATGAATTTTGGCTCAGAAAAGCTGTTGATTCTGACCTGCTCAATATTTAGTTTCTCTTTGCATGACTCACAGTTGTGCCGTGCATTAACAGTCAATGTCTTTTAAGCACATGCAGACATTTCCATTACAGAATTGAATCTGTTTTCAGTGCTGCACTACCCAAGGGGCCGCACTTATCTAATGTCCATTTTTCTAATTAATTCTACTTTTACTGTGAGTTTATTACAGTCCATTTGCACTAAATGCACAAACCGCCCTCTTTTCCAAACATTGTTAAAGGGGCACTCAAGTAATTTAGTTTCAAATTAAAGAGAGGATTACTGGTGACAGAGGAAAAAGCAGGAGTAAGCATGTAACCCTTGTGCTATCCTAGACATTTTAACGTTGGGAGTTGGGTCATCTAGACCCACTAGACAGTGCTCTGAACCTTTTTTCTTAAATGATTTGTGATCTTCACTGGTGTCCATGGATTACATGAAATCTTTCCACCTTTATCCAGCTTTGTCATGGTAGGGAGAACACGTCGATGGAAGGGGGGGGTCATATAAGATAGCACAAGGGTTAAAGCAGTGGAAATCTTACAGAAAATCTATTTAAAAAATCAGAACAAATCTTTGCAAAGTAATGGCAAAATAGATACACAGTTCTATAAAATCAGTTTAAATAATTAGTAAAATTAAACAAAATTATTATTTTTTCCTTCATATGAAATTTACATTTTGGAGTTCCTCAGGGCAGTATACTTGGACTTCTGCTATTCAACCTGCAAGTGTTTCTAATTCAGATCCTTCACTCTATCAATGTTTCACATCACAGTTATCTGGACGGAACTACATTTCCCAAAGTTCTGGCAACAAACATTCGTGGCACTAACGGCGGGGCAGATAAACGGCTTGATACTAAGGTGGCCCTGAAGTGCAAATCACATCAACAAATCACTCAACACAGACACATAAATATCACAACAGAAAAAAGCAACAATAATTAATAATAAAATCAGAAATCCAAACAGAATTTCCAGAATCCAAAACACAATTAAAAAAATGAAACGAAATAAAAAAGGAAAAGTTTAAGAAAATAAAAATAGTTTTCAGAAATTGATTGTTAAAAAAGGAATCTAAAAAAGAAACCAGAAAAGGTAGGTATTGTTGGACATCACTGATTGTATCACGTTCAGCCTTTCAACAACAGTAAGTAGTTGAAAGGTTGTTTCATGGCAGTATCTACCAATAGTCGAAATTTCTGTAACCCTTGTGCTATCCTAGGCACTTTAACATTGGGAGTTGGGTCATCTAGACCCCACAAGACAGTGCACTGAACCTTTTTTCTTCAATGATTTGTGATCTTCACTGGTGTCCATGGATTACATGAAATCTTTCCACCTTTATCCACCTTTGTCATGGTCAATGTAAGGGTGGGGTCATCTAAGATAGCACAAGGGTTAAGCTACTGGCCATCCACTGCAAAGGTTCAGTGATTGCTCAGTTAACTCTCTCTCAGTTCAGGCAAAGCCTCCTTCTGCTTTCCTTCCTCTTTTTATCTCAAACATCATCATCCAAACAGTGATGTCCAATAACACCTACCTTTTTCTGGTTTCTTCTTCTTTTTTAACATTTTATTTAGATTTCTTGAAACAACAATTTTTATTTTACATTTTGGTTTCTGGAATTTTGTTTCGAATCCTAAAATGTAAAGTTTTTTGCTTTTTGGCTTCTTTAATTGCCATTGTGATCTTTAATATGTTTTTGCTTTGAGCTTTTCACTTCAGGGCCACCGTAAAAAACAGTTTAGCTGCTTTCAGATAAACTGAAAAGAAAGAAGCCCTTGATACGTGGGGGGTGAATGTAGTTAATATATTTATATAGAAATAATGGTCAATAGTCAACGCAGAAATCATGGCATCATAAAAAACTCAGACTTGAATTTCAGTGCTCCAAATCAACCCACATTGGCCATCATTAACCCTTGTGCTATCCTAGGCACTTTACCATTGGGAGTTGGGTCATCTAGACCCACTTGACAGTGCTCTGAAGCTTTTTTCTTCAATGATTTGTGATCTTCACTGGTGTCCATGGATTACATGAAATCTTTCCACCTTTATCCACCTTTGTCATGGTAGGAAGAACACGTCAATGTAGGGGTGGGGTCATTTAAGATAGCACAAATCTAAGTCTTCTATCTGCCCCTCCCAAAAAAAAGACTGATAAGTTGCCGGTCACTCTGCTGCCAGAGTTTGTTCTTAAGTCTCTACACCAGAAAAATAGAGTACAAAATTCATTTAAGTGGTTTTTGAATCACTCGAAGTGGTGAAACACAAATATTTATCAGATCTCACCTGTCAGAAGGTTTGAAATTATCCTTATGAATAAAAAGTGGTCAACTAAAGTGGCTTTACTTATTTTTCTCAATGGAATGCAAATGCTTTTATATACACAATTTAAAGTAAATTACTTCATTTTCTATGTGATTTTCTATACTTTACTGTTCATTCCATACCAATGACAGACTGTCAAAACCTGGAAAATCAGCAAGGGATCAAATACTGATTTCCTTCACTGTATGTAAACTGTTGAATGGTTACAAATGCTGCAGAGATAAAGTGTGGTCAATGACAAAGATCCGTTTCTGGGTGTTGTTGCCTAGCAACCATAAAGGCGATAACATGGCATCTGCAGGTAAACTCTCACAGTTGGTTCCTTGGACATAAACTTGGAGTTAAAAATTAAATCTTTGGAGGCAGAACTCAGAGAACTGTACAGGATCTATTGGTTAGCAAGCTTTCTTTTAGTTCTGCCACTGTTGGAAGTCTCTGACTGTAGAAAGTATCTCAAAGCAGGAAGCAGGTGCA
Organism: Oryzias latipes; assembly: GCF_053564925.1. Taxonomy (NCBI): domain Eukaryota; kingdom Metazoa; phylum Chordata; class Actinopteri; order Beloniformes; family Adrianichthyidae; genus Oryzias; species Oryzias latipes. The sequence goes on along the minus strand of NC_136260.1, from coordinate 15,514,273 downwards.
ATTCTTAAACGCTTTACCTGCAAATGCGTCAAACTACTCGTGAACAGGAAACGTGTGTGCATGAAACCAGACCATGCTGTGCTGGAGCCTATCCCTGCTGTCTCAGGATGAAGACAGGATAAGAGCTAAGGCTGAATCCATATTGCTTCCCTATATCTACTTTATTCCGACAAGCAGAGAGGTATGGAAAAAAATGGTGTCTTCAAATTCGGATGTCACTACAGCTTGATGACATCATAGACATCATCTACGTTAGCGTAAAGCTATCAGTTCTCGGAAAAACAACATTGGTTTTATAACTTTAAAAACTCAGGCAAAAACAAAACCTCAATACCTACATTAAAAATGTAAACTTCTGTGCGTCAGAGCACACCAACGTGAAGATATGTGTTTCTCTTCCACACCACAAAATGACGCACATCACCCTACCAGCGGAGGGATAGCCAGCCCTAAGTTGCTACAGCTCCTCCTTAAAAAAACACTTTCGGACACCTCATTCCCTTACTATTGGAGCAATAATGGAGGAGACAGAAGTGTAGGGAAGCAATTTGGATTTGGCCCTAGATATCCCTCTTCCCGTTTCTTTTTTTTTATTTCTGTAAAATACGGTTGGTGTGACCAAGTCAAAAAACCCAGATTGTTTCCGTCACACACCATCACATTATTTTCTTTTGTCTGTTTTGATGGACCTTGTTGTGCAGGGATGTTTTTTTTTTTTATATGAGTAAAATCAAAAAATAAAATAAAATAAAAAGCAAGTGTTCTAGCTAAAAGATAAGAATAAACAAATTTATTCTGTTTACGAGACCCGAACCTCAACTCACAACACCTTTAGGTAGAAACCAGTGGCGGCTACTGGTCTGTCAGAGAGGGGAAGCTCATTTTCGGCCTACATCATAAAATTGTCTATTTTTTTAAAAGTAAATTCTGCCCGACGTTCCTTTTCAAGATAATGGTCTGTGACCCTGTCGTACCAACTAGGAGTCTTTTCAAGTGACATGACCAGTGTCCTCTCAATGGCCAGCAGAGCTAGGCTGCTTAAACGGCCTTGGCCCATTGTGTTTCGGGTGTAGGACTTGAGTCGCTTTAAACAGGAGAAGCTCCTTTCTATAGCTCCAATTGTTGCCACTAATGAGAACAGTTTGTAAAGCTGAGGCATTGCACTGTGCAACTCCATGTCTTTGAGGAACACCACGTAATCACACAGCTTTCCCCTGTTACCCTGCAAGTCCTGATCTGAATACAGGACTTGAAGTTCTGACCTCAGTCTTTCTGAATCAAAGTGAACAATGAACGATCTAAAAAAAATATTAAACTCTGTAAAACTGAAACAAGGAATGTGGTGTATAATTGTGTGAAATGTATGATGAAAATCAAGCAATTTCACCAAGCAAATACCAAAGAAATAGGTTGCAGCAGTTTTTATTATGACTGAACTTGAGAAATCCGCGATGGGACTGAGGGCGAATAGCTTCAGTGATTCCTTATAGTACAGAATCGCTGTCAGTCAAAAGGAGACGCAGTCTTTCGACAGACCCTCCAATCATCATGCAGAAGCTCAGAGTCCGGGCCAGCCCACTCCCCATTCACTCCCAGAGACGCTGAGCATCCGTGGGTGGGACATAATTGCAGCGTTTATACATTGACCATCTGGTTTCGAAGCGCTGAAGAAAAACGTTCAAAGCAGCCCCATTGAAGTCAATGGACGCTGGGCTTCTATAGGGAAATGCACTGTGACGCTGCGGGAATGTATGGGAAGGAAATCGAGTCATCCGACCTGCTATACGTAACTGATTCTGAACGAACTCTTCTTTGAGATGAACATTTTCCAACACATTTTTAGTCAATAAAATGTTAATAAAATACAATACAATAGTACATATTTGACCATTAATTTTGTGACATTATAAGGGAAGCCGAGCTTCCCTTGCAGTCTTAAAGAAATCGCCACTGGTAGAAACTCGAGTCAAGTTGCAAGTCTGTTGATGTGAGTCTCAAGTCCAAGTCTCATTTTCCTCCCATAACAGACGTAGCTTGCCACACAGTTTTGGAGCAACTGCAGAAGAAATTCATTACTGGGATAGCGAGCAGGAGCTTGGAGTCTGGATCATTAGGGACTGTAAATCCAGATGATATCAGGAATGGAGGATTTAGTTCTATAAATGGGTCAAAAATGAGCACTAAACTTTTAAAAATCTATTGCGAAACTGAAAGAAAGTGGAGATGAGGCTAATATAAGTGTGATGGTCTCTTTTTTGAGTTTGAATTGTTTGATTTGAGCAGACTGACTTGGATAACATTACAAGCAGTCTAAAATCTTTTGTCGTTTATCAAAGAACATAAAATGTGAAGCCAAACTATAAAATTTAGATTAACCTTTATATGTTTATAATAAAACCTAAAGACCCAATGAAAATTGTGTTAGGGGTGTCTTTAACATGTTCTTCTGATGATAGAGGACATGTATAAAGAAAATTTAGCTTAAAATTGCATTTCAGAGTATTTCTCTATTCAAATTGTAAATCAGGAGCAGATGAAAAAATGCCGTTTGAAAAAGAACTTTAATGATGTTGAAAATATAATTTAAATTGTCTCCTTTTCATTTTTTTGAAAACAAAAAATTCTATATCTCTATAGATGTAATAGAGTTGACTTTAGTTCATTCCTGTTCGATAAATTAACACAAGAAAACTTAGTTTGGTCAGTTTCAAATTAAATACATTTCAATTATCTAAATCAACAGATTTAATTATTTCGGATGAGCTTCATTTAATTGAGCTGTAGTCAGTTTTTTAATTAGTTTATTTTTAATACTGGGATGCATCCATTAGATGTTTTCTTGCATAGTGAAAAAAAATAATACAATTATTTTTATGGCAGGTGGGTGGATGCAACGAAACTCACTTTACTTTTAAGACATTTCTTTCAGATCATCTGTTTTTATGTAAATGGGAGCAGCTTAGTCACTGCAGGACGTAGTCTTTCAAGCACCTTGATACTATTATTCTCAATGGAAAACATGGTGGAGTGAAGATACAGTCTGAGCAGTCTTGTTTGCTGCATGTATGCAAACCATAACTGTGTGCTCCCCCTGAACCGCTGCAGTGGTAGCATCACATGAAAGCCGAGTCTCACAGAGGAGAGCTGTTGAGTGATTGCCTGAGTCTCGGTACAGTTTAGACTGACTGCCAGCTCCAATCTAGAGGTCTGCCCCTCATCTCCTGGATTGCAGGGAAAAGAAAGGAACCGAAAATGTTGCAGCGCACTGTTGGCATGGAAACATTCCTCTGGGTTTACATGCTTTTGATTGTTAGAGCAAGAGGCACTTCTCTGTGTACGATTCCTCAAAAGGGCTGTGGGCAAACACAATCATTCATTCAGCTCTAACTGAGGGGGATCGTTGTTGACTCACAGCATACAAATAATGAATAAATGTCTAAAAGAGCAGCAGTTGGAGATGAAAGGAACAAGAGCAGGTAAGAGCAGGAATGGCTCATTCAGAACCCAACGGTTCATGTTTAATTGATAAAGTTCCAGTCTTATGCTTAGGATAACCATATAGAAAGACATTTGACAGATGCAGGATGTATTTCTGTGAAAATGGGCCGAACATCTGGTTCGGCGACACAAAAAGCTCAAGTCAAAGCAGAGATTTCACTGCAGGCAACACGTTCATTACAAGAAAGTAGAAGAAAACGCTTCGCCTGACAGCTGCTTGCTCCTTCTGCACCAGATGTTTTTAAAGACCCACTCCAGTCATCTTTTGATCTATTTTCAAAGCGTTCCCAGTGGTCTTTTAATTATGATTAGTATGTTTTTAGACAAAACATCTGTGTCGTTTTCTAGAACATAGTTTCTGCATAGCGGTAGTAGTTTATTAGAAATTCCCCCTTGAGTTGTGGGCGAGACATTTGGTGCGGAGTAAGCCTACCCCGACTTACCATCATCCATTTATTAACACTCTCGCCAACCAAAAAATTTGTGAGAATAACAGCAGCCTAAATAAACACCTCTAACTGTACCATTTTTAATCTTTATGGTTAATGTTTCCTCTATGATCAGACTGTAGTAAAAACCCGGAGGCTTATTTGAATTTGACAGTTCAGATTATCACAAATTTAGTTCCCAGTGACACTTCAGCGTTGGATATTAATAGTCTTCTCACTTCTGCCACAAGGACTTTATTTTCCTTCATAATCCTTTGAAATTTTCTTTTTGAAGTCGTGCAGAGACTCAGCTTCAGCCTGGAAAGAAAGAGCCTCACGCTGGTAGAGATGGGCTCAAGGCGAAAGGTTGAAGGTGTCCGGTGGTGAGAAGGGCGAGGAAGATGTGTAGGAGATGGAGGGTAAAGAAGATAGAGGATGACCAGGGGTGGAGATGGAAAGAGTTCAAAGCTCCAGGTGAATAGATGTTCTAAAGCATAGAACAACAGCAAAACAAAGCCAAAAACAAAACCCCCAAAGATGTAGAAACTTTATACAACAACACCTCCATTTGATTAGAAAATCTAACTGTTTTTAAAATGTCACAAAAGGTGAAAAAGATTCCATGGTGTACCTCAGGGCTCATTTCTGGGACCAATCTTTTTCCCTATAACCCCTGTAATAGTAATGGTCTGTTTGGACTGTTTTTCTTTATTCATCACATTCTCTCAAACAATATAAGGAAATAGAAAAACAGGAAATGGGAAAATAAACTGTCTAATAGGGGTGTAGCGATTTGCTAAAATCTCAATTCGGTTTAGTTCAGAATTTCATAGGGCTCGGTTTGGTACATTTCGGTTCGGAACTGCTGTTTAACAAATGTGAAATGTCCTCTTTGAAAACAAGGTCCTTCTAGTCCTTATAAGAAAATCCTTATAATGTCAAATACTAATTTTGGCACATAAATGAAATAAATACTCTGTAGCAGGATGCCACATTAAAAATATATACAAAAATATTGAAAACATACAGGTTTTTGTAAGTAAGTCTTTAACATTTGTTCAGATTTTGCTTTAGGACTTTTGCTGATTCAGAAATAATGCTTACAGAAACTTGGCTTCACATATTTTTTATTGTTTGACCAATAAATAAACAAAAATAAACACTAAAAATGAACAAGTCAAAACCACTGCTATCTTTTAAGATAATTATAAATATATTTTAAATGTATAAAACTACTTAGCATGGAAGCTGGATGACCTGCTGCTTTATGACACAAACACACACCCACCAAGTCATGCAGCAGCTAAATAACTTTTAGAGACCTGCAGTGCAAAGATGCTGTAGAGTTCTTTGCTGCCTGTAGAGGCAGCATCACACCACAGATGAAAGCAGGAGCTCCAGAGAGAGGAGCAGCCATCAGAAGGTGACAGGAGGACTCAAGTTGCTCCCAGAGGAAGAGAACTGCTGTCACAGCAGGGAAAAAACAGAGATGAATCATGCTTTCAAGCAGCCCTGATCAGGCAGTCAGCTCCAGCTCCCTCTAATTACACCTGGCATGTCACGGAGACGGAGAGCAGAGGCAGCGCAGAGAAGAAGAGCAGAAGTCGCGCTACACAGCAGGAGAGCAACTTTCACCGACCAAACTGAACTGAAAGAAAATCAAACTCATGAGATGTTGAAACAGATGCCAGCTTTGCTCTGAAGTCTACACCTCCTCCTGTCAGCGTGTGTGTTTGGAACTGCAGAGGAATGAACCAACTGAAGACATAATTCAACTCTGCCTGTTCTAAATCTAGCCCATGACCTTGTGTCATCACCCACCCCCACCCATCCTGTCCGAGCAGCTAAAACTCAATAAAGTTCACATTATAAAAGGGATTTATATTATCGCACTTGAAGAGTAACAATGAACCCCGATTGTAAAAGCAAAACATATCCATCACAAGAGGCACTCATCTGCAATCTGTGTGCTCATTTCCTGGACAGGACAAAAATAAAATAAAAACTGAAGATATTTTCCACATCAAAAAGAAGCATTAAACTTGGACTGAGGTCAAATGTCTCCTTGGACCCCTGAGCTCAAGCTGTAGGCTTGGTACTCTGGGCTTTTTAATGTCCCATGTTTCTAATTAAATCGCTTATTCTCAGTCTTGTTTTGGAGTTGTGTATGTTTTGTCCTTGGGTATTTTAAATGATGCTTTTAATTAAAATCTAATATTCAGGGTGGGGGTGGGGGTGGGGGTGGGGGGGTGGACCAGCATTTGAGCACTTTTTCTGAAAATTAGCCTGAGCAAAAGTAAAGATTTGAGCTAACAAAGGTTCCGGAGTCACATGGAGGGGATGGCTCCCTGCAACAAGTTTGTTTTGGAACGGTTTGCGTCCTCTGATGATGACATCAGGTTTTATACAATATACAGAAACACAAGCGATTAGCACATTGTGCTAACTGCTAAGACCATCTGATGCAAAATTAAACAGAATGGTCTTGGAAGTGGGAGGATTGCAACAAGTACAGAGTGTGTTTGTAGACGGGATTTTTTTCACAAGATATAGGTCATGCCACATGCTAAGTTGCTGTTGGTTGTTCGAGTCTAGACATGTTTATTTACATTACTGTGGTTGACATGAACACTGCAACCCGGAAGTTCTTTTATTCATCTTCTAAACCTTTTTTTGTTTCTTTCAGGGTCACGAGGCTGGCGGATTCAATCCCTGGCCACTCGTGGGCGAAGGCAGGCAACATCCTGGACAGGTCGCCAGTCTGTCGCAGGGCCAAACGCGGAAGTGACACGTGCATGCAGCTCATTGCATAACTCTAGTAGACAGGAGTGGTCCCTTATATGTCCTCCATCATGAGAAAAATGCCACAAGAACATGTTAAAACACCATAAACACAATTTCCATTGAAGTTGGTCATCAATGTAAATAAATACCTAGACACCAACATATCAAAACCCCAGAACACCGGAACTTCTAAAAAGTCTGCATCAAACAATAAAGGCTGAAGTGTGGCATCAGTTCCTGTTGCAGCTCTCCTCTGTTTGGACTGTAATTGTCTTGCAGGTCACGACTGCAGTCATGTACTTTATTTCACAGGGTAAGCTCCTGCCGTAATCTCCGGTTTCAGTTATGCACATACAAAAATATATATTTATGTAACCTCAGTGCTATTTCACACTTATTGCCCTTGAGAGACTAGACATAGCCTGAATGAAAAGACTCTCCAGTCACCGTGTCTGTCATGTTAACCTTTGAATTTTCTATTCTCTGACTCAATTCCAGCCATACTTATATTCATTATTATTACGTACAGGTGTGAATGTCTGTTACAGCCTCCGCAGGGGTAAATATTTGACATCTTGTGCATATTATCTTATATCAATGCTTTGGTAGCAAAGGTCACAAGAAGACAAACTAGCTACCCACTGCAGAATGCAAGTGTTTCACTACAGAACAGAGAGTTTCTGAATTGTTTGATTTGAGAAGCAGATGCTGTGGATGAAGAGCGAACATCTGCCACCTGCTGATCTTGTTAGCAGCTGCTAATCTTCGCCATCGCGCCCCCAGTGGTGAAGTGTCTGTTGCCGTCACTCCCCGCTGCTGTTTGGCTCCGCTGCCTCCGGTCCAGGGGAGTGGTGGTGGTGGGGAGGGAGACTGTCACCCGTTTTTGTTGAAAGTTCCTGCTCGTTTCTATGACAACCGGCTTGGTTTTGCAGGAGATGGGGTGCTTATCCGTGGACATTTGTTTCTTTTGTAGAGCGCATTTTAAATATTTCAGGCAGGTCAGAGTGACACATGCTGTCGGAGTGATGCAACCCAGGAGGGTTGCTCCCATTCCAGCCATCTTCATCCATGCTTTTTTTTAACCATCCACAAACCACTGTGCCTCTGGCTATTAGCCACAAAATCTCGGCAGCCCAACCAACATGTCAGAAAATGACTGGCATTAAATATGACACACAGTGCTTATTCCATCATCGAGGAGAGAGGGCCTTTTTTTCCCTCTCGAGCTGAAACAAGGATGGTGCAGAGGGCTTTTTATTTTTTGACTAACATGTCCAGCAGCTTCTGAGTCACTGTGTTGCTCGTCTCCCACTTGCTGTTCTTTTAGAAAACTGCATCAGGAAAAAAAATAACTCTGGATTTTGAAGTTTGTTCCTTTGATGAGGCCAAAGCTTTAAAGTTTCTTTAAAAGGCAAACTTTTCTGTGTGGTAGGATGAAGATTTATCAAGTACTGGATCTACTTTTATTTATTTATTTTTTTTAATGTATGCAAACCAGAATCTTCCTGACTTGCCAACCTGATTGCTGCAACTCCTTGTTCCTGGCGATCCTCCTCACATTTATTGATCCCAGCCTGTCCTCCTACCAGCAGACCAATAACGCAGCACAATGCAGAGTTTGCATGTTGGGAGGCCAGCAGGTATCAGCAGAGCGAATTCAGATGGAAATGACTGAGAGTGATACAGATCAGTTAGAGCCAGGTTGCAATTGATTAGGAGCAAGTGTATAAACAGATTGAGAGATCAATAGAGACGAGTCAATAAAAACCTCACACGTTCGAATGAAACCAGCAGTCACCACTCAGGTGTGCTGAAGCCTGACTTTACTGTTTGTGATTAAACTAAATTCTGAATTCTGCAGCTCTCAGCCAGGTCAGCAATAAAAATGGACAGGTTTGGTCAATGACTGTGAACTAATGTTCAGGTCCAATAGTGATGTCAGCCACTGGTTTGACCATTTTTATCTCTGTTATTGCCACCATTGCCGTGAAACACTACCAATTTCTGACTTTCCCTCACTCAACATTTGTTGGTATGATGGTCACCTGTCAATTTAGGGACCAATCCTTTATGCTCCTCCAGATGTACCCGAAGAAAAAATGTACATGAGCATTTTCACTCTATGGGCTCACCAAAGGATCTATGATTTTAAAATTTTGTGCGGGCCACGTACAGGTTAACCCATTTTAGCCCTGCAGATAGTCCGTATCCATCAGTAAGGGAAGTTGTGACAACAGCATTACCCTGGTCCTCAAGAGACACAACCCTGCCCATTTTCCAGCCCTCCCTGGGCTGCTTAATGCTGACTACCTAAATGAAGTGTGTTCAGTCAATCAGGATGTGGAATCACTCCAGTCAGCTAATCAACTAAGCAGACCTGCAATACAAACATGGAAAGTTGTGGCTCTCGTGGACCAGCTTTAGCCAACCCTGATCTACAGTAGGATCATTCCAAGCACCTATTTAGCAAGGTTGTTAATGTTTCAGCAACTGATGCTTCTTTGCCAGGATGTATGGTTGATAAATTATTCCAGCAGTCCCTTCGTGGTCAAGTAAGGTCAAACATGTAAACACACGTTTTCCAAATTCCCCAAAACCAAATTAAAAAGGTTTCTTATTTTTTTCAGATTTTTTTAGTCTCTCTGTCAGTGTTGAAAATGAAATTCTAATGTAAATAATGTGGTTGTGGTTTCCACCCTTACTCCAGCTTTTTTGGGTAGAATATCTTTTTTTAATTTCCTCCTTGGGTCCCTCGTAGCCTTCCCTATCCCTTTCTCCTTTTTTTCCTCCTTTGACAGCCGCCGGCACCCCAAACCTTTCATGTTTTTCTTCCCTTGCTGGTGACTCCGCCCACTTCCTCCAGAATTCACATCCTCCAACACAGAATTTAAAACGATATTTACATAAACGAAAAACTGTTTCAATTTGAGTCAGAAGAATAGATTTTCAAACCAATGCGGACTTTATTCATTTGAGTATTTTAATAGCCATTAAGAATTAATTTATTAATTTTTGTCGACTGGAGACCTTTGTGGCAATGCTGCAAACTAAAAGCTGAAGAGAACAGAGATAAAGAGACTCAGTTGTTCAGAACTTTATTTTTGTCGACTGTCAGGTGATGCACTTGTGAGAACCTGAGAACCAGATAATTACGGCACGCACCATTAACTCTGTGAGAGTAAAGGAGTAATTGAGTGAAATGGTACTAAGCATGTAAATGTAAAAAAGTGCAAAAAACAGAAGAATTTTTTGAGGGCTCTGTGAGAATAGGGGCTATTTTAAATTAATATTTTTGCTTTCCTTGTTTTCCTCCTATTTGTTAAAGTCACAGATTTAAATTTTTATTTTTACTGTTTGTATTTCCGTTATTTAACCCCTCTGTTCCTGTTTTGGTCCCTTTCTTTATTTTTTTTCCCACTTTCAGATTTTTCTTTTATCATTTCCAGGACTGCATAACACTTAAAAAAGTATCTGAAGAGTTTTTATACTTTTCCAACAGTGCAGATTTTGAAAATGAATAACAGTGACACAGAAGTCTAAATATGTAGACATTGTGATGGATGTCTGACAGACGAGGTCCTGACTCCAGCTGTCGTTGCTGGACTGTTTCTAACATTGATCAGATTTTGAGCAGGTGGCTTCTGACAGGCTGCATGATAATGAGACGATGGCACGGAGGGGTGGAGGTGACATCCAGGCATACAGAGGCCATAGTTTCAGACAGTAGCAGGCAGAAAAACTAAACAAAACCAAACAAAAAAAAAACAGCCAATTGATCAAATCAGTGCTTGAAAAATACACAAAGTAACTTCCATGACCTTGTTTAGGTCAAGCGCCAGTAAAAGACTAAAAAAAGCCTCATTACAGCACATTAAAAAAACTTTTTTAGCTAAACCTGCCAGTTTTTTCAACATTTACACATTAACGATGCCAGTCAATTAAGTCCAGTCAAGAAAGAGTCGAAGTAGAGAAAAGTAATCTGTTGTTTTTTAATAATGGCTGCAAAAACGAAAACATGTGCAAAAGCCTTTAAAAGATAAATAAAAAGGAAAGAGGGGTATCAGAAACACATAAAAGCATATGTTTTAAAGTTTTTCCTTCTATTACCTGTAAAAGAAACGTTGCTGCTACATGTACTTGTGGTGGAAATATCTAGCAGCAAAAAACTAAATTCTTGAAAGGTATTCATCTTTTTATTAAAGTGAAAATCTTTCATTTGTAAAATGAGTTTATGTGCAGAATAAGTGTTTGTGCTGTTTTTGTTTACATGCATAGCCTCATAATGGATCTTTCTGTGCACTTTCGCTTTGTCCATTACCTGAAATGCAAGGGCATATCATGGAATTAGCATGATTCAGTGTTTAAACCCACACAACACACACCAGGGAGATTTTTTTCCTTTTTTTGTTGAATAATTTGCATACTACTGTTGGCATCTCATTACTCATTTTACTGTGATAATGTCCTGGAGCTTCAGAATGTTAATAATATAAAGCAGGGAGATAAAATGAATGATTGCAGGAGTCAAGTTCAGCTTCCATCACCTCCAGGTAGTGGATCTTGTTGCCATGTAAGGTGGTCCTGGTACGCTGCAGAGGACCACAAGCCTTCACAACTCCTGTGGACAGCATAAAGGGATTGTGGGAGTGTGTTTATGTGTGCAGATCATGATCTATCAGCATCCAGCAGGCTAACTTCTTAGGTGAGCTGACTGCAGGATGACTGCTCAGTCAAAAAACAAAAAACAAAAAACAAAAAAAAAACAGCAGAGAAGGAGAGCAGCCCTATCTTTTAGGAAAAAAACTTATTTTTTTTCCTGTTCTGCAATATTTCAGAGGAATTAAGGCAATAACAAGCCAGGCACAGAAGGATGGCATCAGTGCATCAGGTTTGCATCAATGCAGCTAATGCTAATTGACTACATGAACTCCAGAGACCTAAATCTAATGACATGATATGAAAAGAATATAGAAAATGTCTTATTATTTTGAATCATATGTTAAAGTGAGAGGTCTGCAAAAATGTACATGCACATTTTTTTCCCTATGGGTAATCTGTGAGGGACAGGTAATAGAGAACACTTAAACAACACGTAAAACTATGTTCCCACCGAGCTCGGAGACCCGCGTTTCAAGCAGGCACTTCCAATGAATAAACTCAAAATGTACTAGTTGGCTCCAAAAACCTTCACACACAGACATTACAACACGTACACAATACAAATACAAAGCTCACACGTACATACATTCAAAAACAAACATGTCAAGCATATAGTAAGTACCACTCAGATCATCTATAGGTTTATTGTAGCATTCCTAGTGTCTTTTTTAAGCTTTTTTAACCAAAATAAAAAAACCTGGGTCTGTTTTTAGGAAATAGTTTCTGCAGTGCGGCAGTAGTTGATTACAAATTCGCCTGAGTGTTGGGTAGGATCCTCTCTTCCTCTACCCGTTGCTGAGAGCTCTCTGTTTCTGTGCATGTTTCCATGCTCTGTTCACAACCCCAACCTAACATTATCGGTGGAACAAAAATGGTGAGCAATTTTGAAACCATTCAGTCACAGTTTTGAGCCAGATGCCAGCTCAGACGAAGTAAAGGAGGAAGTGGATCTAGACGTCTATAAGTGGACACATCAGAATGGAGTGGAGCAGAGAGCTTGTGGACTGGACTGCCCAGTGTATTTCTAGGTCATAAATACAACCTTTTCAAACATCCTTTTTTCATCTGCTCCTAATTCACAACAATTTGAATAAAGAAATACTCAGATAATTATTTATATATGTCTTCCATAATCAGAAAAATGCCACAAGAACATTTTAAAAACACAACTTTTCTATCAGAGTATGCATACAAATAGTCTTTTTGTGGCCAGGTAAGTGTCTGTGTTCTGCAATGGAGGATGGTAGAATATACATTAGAAACAAAAAGAGAGGAAGATCCTGGTCATCCACACCAAGCCTCCCTGCAAAAGGTGAGGCAACAGTGGCAACCAGGGCCAAATGGATCAAATATTCTCATGTGTATTATTTGGTTAGGAATCATTGATCTACAATGCATGCTATAGTTAAAACAATTGGATCAATTATATAGTTAAAACAATTGGATCAATTATATAGTTAAAACAATTGGATCAATTTCAGCTCCAAATTTTCTCATTCAATGTGCCTTTTACTGTGTTTATTTCCATGTTTTGATGGCTTCTAAACCCCCTTTCAGTGCAAAGCTTCACCTGCTATGCAGGGTATAGAAACAGGAGCATTAGATTGTTAAAGATTAGTTCTGGTCAGTGAGAAGTGAACCATCTTGGTTTGGCTCATTTTGATGAAAAAGTTCTTGTGGGGAACACACATTCCTATTGGTTTAATGCTACATTCCAGCTCCAGACAACCTCAGTTGTCATGGCACCCACTTTCGGAATAAGCTAAATTGACTCGGATGTAAATAATGAGCAATCATTGTTTTTTAATCCATCAGAAGTTGCTGAGAGCCTGAGATCTGTGGGTCGCCTGTACCCAGCTGGAACCACGTTTGTTTACCAAAACACATCATTTTTATGACCACACCACCATTTTTATCAGGAAATGATTTAAAAAAACGTTCTGAAATTGTTGTTTTAAATGGAAGGCTTGCATTTCTGAGTCTGCCTTTGTTCGGATGCGTTCGTGTGCAGCCGTAAAAGACTGACATTAGTGGAGAGGGGAAGGAAAGTTAAATGAGATGTCTGACGGAGAGATTATCAAACAGTTGTGGGAGGAAGAGTTGGAGGCAGGGAAGAGTCATACCCCATGAGACGAGAAGGTCGTAACCTTAATTAGTCTGCAGAAGGCTGTGATGTCACCAGATCCTGTCCTCTGCTAGCACCGCTGAGGATGTAGCAGAAAGCGCGGCCTCTGGCCTCGGCGGGGAAGCGGCTCTCCTCTGTCTCACCGCTACTCAGCCTCCAGGCCCCAACGCTGTTCTTTTCAGCCCTTTTTCCCATGATGCATCACTCTTATCTGCGGCGGAGCACGAGCAGCTGCTGCATGACTGACAGTGGAATCAACCTTTGCTGCAAATACCATCTACCTGACCATCTTGAGGGCAAATCAGTGCAACACTGGTCCAAATCAGAGCGACACATAAAAGTGGCCTCTGTGCTTTACTTTCCTGTGAGCATGTCCCGCGTCAGGCTGTCTTCTCTTTTCGGCGCTATCGCAGGGAGACAGACAGCCAGCCACTGTGAAGAAGTGTGCTTTGGAATGTGTTACACCCACTTGATCTCATGAGGCTGCATCACAGATGCTCCTCAGAAGCACCGTCATGGACAGGAGTCCAGGAAACGGCAGAACAGGGGAGATCAAGCAGTTCACAAAAAACAAGAAAGGTTTAAACAACTCCAGACAGAAATAAAGAATTAAAGGTACTAATTTTAGACAAACTTTTAAATTTTGTAATTTTTTTTTGTCTTTCTACCACACATTTCTAAATAAGAAAGAAAAAAGGTTTACATTGAAATGAAATGGAAATGCTCCAATTCCCTGAAAAATCACAACTAAAGATGAACAGATAGAGATTTAGGAAGTGTAAAAGAAGAAAACTAAAAGAATGAAAAAAACTCTCATAACAGATATTTTTTTTATTTTATTATTAACAAAGATGTGTGTTTTCCTCATTTTAGGACTATGTTGCTAAAGGAGATGGAGTGTGAGAGCCACTGGTTTGTGTTGGATGATATTTTTATTTATATTTGCCAGCAGTTTTGGGCACCGGTGCACACAATCCACTCTAGAGAAAAATATTGCATCATCCGATACAACAAAAGGCACACTGGCAGGTCACTGTTGAGAAAGAGGCCAGTCAAACCATGATGACAGACAGGGAGAAGCGCTTCAGCTATTTTGATTTCTACTTTCTATAAACATATGCCATTGCAGGTAAAACAATAAATTAAATAAAGGAACACATAAGTTATACATTATCTGAAGATTTTCCCAGTTTTGTTTTTATATCTGGAGAAAATACGGATAATCATCTGTCCACTCAATATTACATCGCAAGTTATGTCTTACTAACAAAGCAGTTATTGAATATAATTAATATTTTGTTGTCCTTTGACTGTAGATCAACTGCTCTATGTTTTTAAGAAGTAATATGAGATTGTTTCTATAGCAGGTATAAACAAAGAACAAATTACATATGCATCATCTTGTAGTTGCTTTGGCAAATATAAAAAGTAGCCTCAAAAAGGAGCAACAAGAATGCATTGACCACATGAATGCCACAAGACAAGGCAAGTGTTTCTTGCATTCATTGATGTGAAAAGATGCTTGTCAAGGTCTTTACATGAATTCAGTTTTGAGCTGTTCAAAGTTTTTGGTCTGTTGAGTATTACGTATTTCACATTGTTTATACGCAATAAATTTATACGTACTTCTTATGCAATTGTGTGTGATTTTTGTTGTTGTTGTTTACTCGTATTTCTTCCGTGGTTTTCTCAGTTTTTCCTCGTATATTCAGGTATGACCAATTGTCATCTTTGTAATATGTATGTAGTGGCTGTGGGACGCAGCGTTGAGAGAAAGACGACATACTCAGTTCAGCGGCTTGAAGCTAGATACTACGAGGATTCACGCTAAGTTCAGTGACTTACTTTTGTTACACCGTGCTCAGTTCAGAGACATTGTCTTTAACCTTATTTTAGCTCAATCAATATTGAAGTAAGGCAGAGGCCTAAAGGAACCACCATTCCAAGATAATCCCATATTATAACTTAACTTTATGTTATTACAATGATGTTATTTACCATACAAAATGCATTAATTGTACTTTAATTGACAGATAAATATAAAGTAATACTTACTGCATTTAGTATTTTTTGAATTTGGATCAAAAATCCTTTAACGTTTTTTCTGACTTTTTTTTCTGTTTTTGTTTTTTTCTTTTTTTTTAATCATTGCAGTAAAATGTGATGTATGCAGATGGTCTGGGATGGTCTGAAATTTAAAAGGGATCTCATTCCACCTGAATCCTCATGTGTAAAACTGTACATTCATGTGTGAAACAACGGCCATTTGCATGAATGGATTTTTTGTTAAATCTGTATATTTTCTGCTTTTTTTTAAATTTTAGCTTTACATCTAAACTCCCAAACTCAGTAGTTAGTGGAAAAACTAACATGAAACTGAGACACCAAAACCATGAAGAGAACAGAAACTTTTTATTCACAGTTTTAAAATTATAGACAAAAGAGAGTATTGCAATAAAATGACACCATATATAATGACCAAAATTGATTAATAAGTACTTAACAGCAATAGTAATCATGAAATTAACAGAGAAAAAATCTGTTTGCAAACAATGTCATCATAAACATTTTTATGAACATAAATAGATAATTCAATGTAATGCATTTATCGCAGTGTAATGATTCATTTTAATGATTCACATCAATTTCCACATCAAGAACAATACAAACTGAACATTATTAGAAACATTCTACCAAACTGTATGGTCACGTCTTTGAAAAACTCAAAGTGATTCCACACATTGGACTGTCATGATGGACTGCTCATTTTTTGCTGCCATTGAATGTGTGTTCTCAGCTGAGATGCACTTACCTAATTGTTTTTACGTTATAGTAAAAATAAATCTAATTCAATTTAAATGGCATTTTCCAATAACAATAGTGTCTATTTACTTCATTTTTAAATTATATTATATTGGCTGAATCTGGGTGTACCACAGGGGTCAATTCTTGGATCAAAATGATTTATGAACAACACAAATGGACATTTTCTGAGATGATCCATTGGATTTCTAAATGGCAAAAATGAAGCCTGCAGTGTGATGGGCTCTTTGACCAATTATTGCTTCACCCATAACCCAAATATGCCAAAAATGGCTACTTGGGAGGGACTAAGAAAAACTTGAATTTGCAGCTTTAATGGGTTCACCCACCTGCCCAATAAAAAGCATTTCCCCCCTATCACTTTACAAAGTTGCACTCTAATAAAATCAATCCTCAATACTTCAAAAATATAATATTATACCAGAGTGTACACACTCTTCTTTTCAGTGCAAAATCAGACTTTTTAACATGAAAGTCCATGGGAAGTTGCTTTTCTCTGACACCAGCCTCTAGTGGTCATTTGAGGAACTGCAACATTCTGGGTTCGCTTCATATTTGGGAAAAGAAAGGCTGTGCATGCGTGGGTTTTCTCCGGGGACTCCAACTTCCTCCCACTGTCCAAAAACATGCTTCATAGGTTAATTTATTAATCTAAATCAGGGGTCCCCAAATCCAGGCCTCGAGGGCCGGTGTCCTACACGTTTTCCAACCAACCTGCCATTGAAGCTCCTTATTGGCTAAACACACCTGAGCCAGGTAATCAGCAGCAGATAACGCAGGGATTCTGGAAAACCTGCAGGACATCGGCCCTCCAGGCCTGGATTTGGGGACCCCTGATCTAAATTGTCCACAGGTGTACATGTGATAGTACATGGCCCTGGAACAGACTGGCAACCTGTCCATGGTGTCCCCTGCCTTCGCCCGCAAGTAGATGGAATAGGCTCTGGCAGCCCCGTGACCCCGAAAGGAAACAAACGGATTAGAAGGTGAATTAAAGAATATTATATATTGTGTGGAAGCCTCAGGCTCTGCATGTAAAAGACTAATTTTGCTGTGGGCGTCCTTCCCCGGTGGGGCCCTGCGTTGGGCTCTTCCGGCGCGGCGGGGGGGCTGCTTTCCTGGCTGGGCTGGGGCGGCGCCCTCTTTCCCTCCGCGCCTCCCTGCTCTCTGGCTCTGGGGGCCTCGCGGCGGTCCTGCTGGCCCTGGCCTGGGTGGCGGTCTTGGTCGCCCGGGGGGCGGTTGTTCCCTGCCTGTTCCCGTGTGGCGTTGGGGGAATTCCGGCTGCCGCTGCTGCTATGGCGGGGGTCTGGGTGTGGGGGTGGCTGGGCGCTCCTCCTCCTTCTTTTCACATTCCACCATCCATTTTAGAAGAACATAAACACTCACCTGAGCACAGGTGTTAGCTCACTTTGCACTTAGAGTTTGCATGATTGAATGAATGAAAGATTTCACACTAGTTGGTTTAAAGGCATAAGTAAGCGTTCGTGAACACTATCTGTTTTGTGTACATGTTGACATGTGAACATTTTTTTGCAGCTAGCAGGTGTGTTGATAATATTTGAGTGTGTGTGAACAGGCCCCGCCCTTTTTGTACTACATTTGAACTGTACCGTAATGATAAACAACCAGTAAACCTGTCAGCTCTATGCTGCTTCATGGTCTTACCCCCCCCTCTCACTATCACCCCCCCCCCCCCCCCCCCCCCTCTGACATCCCTCACTCTTCTTCCCTTTTTTCCTTTTCCGTCCGGTCCAACACCAAAGATTTTCAATCATGGTTGAAATGAATAAAAGTTTGGCCTCAATTACAAAAGGGGTTTGTTCAGTCATACCTTTGGTTTGTCTGAAGATTAATAACCCCTCTTGTTAAAGTAAAATATGTCCAACACAAAAGGCCCTCAGCTCTCATCTGCCTGCCTAGCTGTTGGACAGGACAAGTAAAAAAAAAAATAAAAAAAGAAAAAAAAAAAGACAAATTTTGCATTTACTCTGTGGAAAAGAGCTCTAAGAACTAGCAGCAGCAGTCAATATAAGAACCATTCAAAGCTGCTGACATTCAACCACTTCAAAAGCTTCAGTATTTTACGATAAAAAAAGAAAACCAAATTTTACTAACCAATATTTAAAAATGTTTTTTAAAAAAAAAGGAAATAGTCTTGTGGAATTTTTCCATATGGTAATTTAAAACTAAAAACAATGAGAAACTGCTTAAACAATACAGCCAATTAAATGTTAAAAGTCTCTAAAAGGTATGAAAAAATAGACAGAAAATGTGTGTAATATTGGTTGGCCTTGAATTTTTGGCAAATTCAAACAAGTTCCCTGCATTTGAAATAGCTGTGAGGTTGAATGTTCTGCCCAAAAGCCCTAGGGAATTTGAACCCCAATTAACTGACTGGCATATTTATAAGATAAGATAAAATAAAGCTTTATTGTCATTGTATATAGGCTGGTTTATTGGATTATTTCAAGTGATAAATACAAAGAAGAAGAAGAAGACAAAAACCCCAAAACAAAACATTTTAATAATATAATATATAACATTCTTTTTTGGAACCATTGACTGTATATGAGAACTGGACTTAGTCAGTTTGACGTCACCCATAGATAATGGCTCACATCTGGCTTCAACCAAATGAAGTCAATTCAGTCGCTATTTTTTAGGATACCGACATCGCCCTGTGGAGCCAAGAATCTTCAGGAAGCAGTGATTGGTCCACCCTCTGACTGGCTGAAAGCGAGCTTGAGAAAATCTGTCATTAACCACGTCAAACATTTGACATGAGGTCACATACTTTTATTGAGGCATCTGATAGGTCAATTTATAGCATATATAACTTGTACTACAGAGAAAAAACAAGAAAACTGAGAGAATTGCCAAGAACATGGTAGAAAAGGTATCAGAACAAGAATGTTCATTCTGACGGATAACAGCTGTTTATTTCTCAATAGAAGTCTAGGGAATTTGGCTTCTTGAAACCAGCAGGTCATACCTGTTTGGAAGGCCAGAGGGAATTAGTCACTATGCCCTGTCCTCATATATAATCAATGGTTACTTCCTTTTGGCAAACTCTTTCTGTATCTTAAATAGTGACTGATTTCCTCAAAGAAGTTACCTTACAGAAAAAAAACCCAACCTAGGTTGCATCAATCATGCAAAAGCTCCTTGTTTAAAAGAAACACTCATAACCCCACATTTGATCAGTTCTTCTTATGGACCTTTGGGTCTTAATGGAACATTTTGATATATCTGCCCAGAACAGCCTTTCTTAAGCACAACTGTGCATTTGTTTTTAAGTAACAAGTGTACAATTTGCTCGTTTTACCTCACCAAATTGAGTTTTCAAACCATTCATACTTACAGCCCCATGTTGAGAGGCACGATAACAAAATGGTTCAACCTGAAGCTTTCTGTCTTGCAGGTGGAATACCTATCAACAGAAACAAATGGACAGTGTTTGCTCTGTGCTTGAAAGACAAACAAGAGATCCTTCTCTGCTGCGCTTCTGGAAAGACAATAAATTAACTGCTGAAGTTTTTTCTGCATTGGTGCTTGTTAGTGGCCTGACTTACACCGGCTGATGTTATGCAAATAATTGAGAGGGTGCATATGTCACTGAGAAAAAGCAAACCAACGAGCACTATGCAATTTTTCCATGTGCAGACGTTCACCTGAATTTTTAAATGTCATGAAGGATGAGCCAGCCCGCTGCAGTTTTTATCTCAGCATGAACATGTACACAATCTGACATTCTATGTTTTTATTAATTCATAAATCTCTCCAAGGATCATGGGAGCCAAAGAAAAAGAGGAAATTCAAAGCACTTTCACACTGAGCTGTTTGGTACGTTTGTGGGCCAAACAAATGAACTCTGAAAAACCTGCAGTCTGCTACCACGTAAAAGTGGATCAAAGGAGGTAAAAGGAAAAAAAAAATAGGAAAAGTAATGGCAGCAAAAGTAACTATAAAAAACAAGGGCAAAAAAAAAAAAAAAACTGGGAAAACATTTTAAAAGTCAGCTTAGTGTTAGCCCTGCACTGCAAAATGTTTGCCTAAAAATAGCTGAAGACAAACAAAGTAAACCAAAAAACAGATTCACAAACCCCATCCAGTAGTTGTTAATTTTTCTTTTTTGTTGCAAAGTTGGAGTATTTAAGATGAACTTGATTGTACAACAAACCACTTAGTGGTCACCCAGTAAACTGACCCAGTTCTAGTTATTTTCACACCAGGTTCAAAGAGGCAGTGAGAATGCTGGCTCTTTGTGACCACTACTGGAGTCTGTGATCTGGCTCAGTGAGACAACTGAGAGCACATGGACTTCATGCAGCACCACCATCCTCACACGCTTCAAGAATGACTTTGAAGCAAAACTGTATTTCATCAAACAGGACACACAAAACGGTCGAGGAAGTCCTGAAGGACATCATTAACAAGTGCTTGGAAGACTTCATGGGCATTAGTCAGCCTAGAGGCCATGACTAACCACTCAAAGTGGCTCAGCAGTGCAGCCGACAATCTTCTATTCGTTCCGTGTGTGCTGGTTTTGAAAAGTGTCATTCTTTAAGAAGAATCAGATCCTAAATAATGTAACCTGCTCTTGTATTAAAATGAAAGTTTTCATGAAAAAAAAGCCAAAACCTATTTTCTATCAGAGAGCTGCAGTGTTTTTATTTTGTCCCTTTCATATCTCCACAGGGAGTCAAACGAACACAACAAAGGAGCAATAAATAAACGTTTCAGAGCAATAAGCAGAAAAAGCCAGACACAAGAAATAAAAGAAAATCCACTGGAGCTCTCTTAGGTTGCCCACTGGATCATTAGGATTCTTTTTTTGTCATAAATAAAGGAAAAACTATAGAGTGAATCTAAGGCTTCCACAAACTCTGTTTTCTTCTCATGAAAACTGTTACAAAGACATAAAAATAAAGAGAAACAAATAGAGAAAATAAAAAAAAGTGTTGCCTTACTATGTTTTAATTTTTTTTAACTCAGAGCTAGAAATGTGTAAATGTTTATTCCATAAAACATTAGATATTAAATTCAAAGACAGATTGAAACAGTGGTTTCCCGGGTTCGAGGATGCGCGTTCAAGCGTCCGCATCCAATAAAAAGCCGCTGAAAACACGCGGATTTCGGGGTTGTGCATTCAAAGCTCTCGCATAAACACATCACTACGCAAGTTTTTATGTTTTTTTGGGCTCTATTTTGTAAACGTGAAGACTTTGACCAATTAGGGACTCGGATTTGACAGTGACAAATGGGTAGCATTCTTTTCAAAACATGGAATGGCCAACCGTTTGAAAAGTGATCATGAAGGAGAAATTAATAAACGTGGTTTGTGCTTGGCTTAAATTATGTCACCAAGTCTCCCATTTATCCGAATAGAACTGTAAAAGAAAAAGCCTGGAGTAAGATTCTCCAGATGTACACCGCTTCGACATTTTGCACCAAGCCTCCTTCAGCTGTGAGCACAGGGGCTGGTATTGGGTAGCGACAGACCTATTTGAACACCATACGCTAACGATGTAAGAATGACAGACAGAAAAATGTTGGCACTGTCTTTTATTTTGTGCTTTCTGTATTTTTTTTATATCTACAGAAACACCAGTTCACAACCAAATTTTGTCTAGTTACAAAAAGATTCTTAAAATGCCTCAACCTGGGGTTAGCTCTCTCCACCCTCCCAGAGAGGACAAACTACCTTTTTTGGATTGAGAACCATGACCTCCACAAGTCAGGAAATAGATAAAAACAAGAACCTGTTGTAAGATGAACAAGGTAAGTTAGAAACTTGTTGCTCCATTACCATAGATCACATGAACCTCACACCAAATAGTTTATGTCACTGGTGGTAAGTAACGGGCCCTGAAAAAAGAAACTGGCACAGATTAGAAGAGAAAAAGTACTGTACGGATCTGAAAGAACCCAACATGGTACTCTGTTTTAAGCCCTAGTCCTAGACCGGGAAATACTAAGATCGCAGTCTGCTCAATGACCAGGAAAATGTTTGTGAAAATGTTTTCCAAGGGCATGTTTAGGGCGACAGGTCGTAGCAAACACTTAGAACACATAAGGATAAGTAAGG
The DNA here is from genome assembly GCF_053564925.1 of Oryzias latipes. Lineage (NCBI taxonomy): Eukaryota > Metazoa > Chordata > Actinopteri > Beloniformes > Adrianichthyidae > Oryzias > Oryzias latipes. The sequence goes on along the minus strand of NC_136260.1, from coordinate 15,491,868 downwards.
GTGACGTAGCTGAGACGCAGGGATGTTGTACATATTTTTCATTTTCTCAACTCCACTAAATACTTTAGTCTGAGGCTCAGCCCTCCGCGCTCCTTACGTTCAGCTCACTAATAGAAATTAGACAATACATACTTTGTTTGGGCATCGTACAGGCATCCACTTTTTCCTTGAACATCCAGACTCCGCTAGTTAGCGCACAGTTAGTAAGTCGAGTATGGCATAAGGGTACCGTACAACAGCATCACCCGTACGTTAAGTGCATGCAACTTAAATTGGCCTGACAAAAACTAACGATACACTTAACACTTGCACAACAATTACCGTATTTTCCGGACTATAAGTCACCCTTTTTTAATAGTTTGGCAAGGGGTGCGACTTATACTCCGCAGCGACTTATATTAGAACTAAATTGAAATAAATACATTGTTAATCCTCCTGTTATGTTCATTTGTGAGGAACAGAGATGATGTTCCTGGGTCAATTTGATGTATGAGGTATGTTAAGTGTTAAGAGTATGTTAAGTGACTCAGAGAATCAGCAAACCATTTTTTACAGTAAGATCTTAAAGGCTAAAAACATAATATTCTATTTTCCAAGAATTTCATAGATTCAGAAATGCAATAAAAATGAAAACTGTTTCTACAAATACAGGATGAAAACAGAGTATTAGTTGGCCAATGATGCTTCATGAAAGGAATAAATAAATAAGTATGAGAAAGAATTACTGTGAAATTATGAGATAAACAGTCTGCTATGATTGTGTCATATGAGTTTGTGCAAGTTATTATATCTTGGTCTCAGATTTTGTCAAATAAATTTCCCGTCAAAATGCGACTTATAGTCCAGTGCGACTTCTCTGTGTTTTTTCTACTTTATAATGCATTTTTGGTCTGGTGCGACTTATACTCCGGAGCGACTTATAGTCCGGAAAATACGGTAGATGTCCCATTTTCATAAATGGACATCTGTGTGGTTGCTCCTCTCTATGACTCTCCAAGACCCCAGACAACCCAAAAACATGCAGTAGACATCAGGTTCAGTCCCTGGATGGCTGCATGTGACTAAAGCCTAAACAGTGAGGCAGAAAAACGTATTCATTTCACCGGGTGAATGTTGAAGCAAACCAACTTTACCGCAAAATCCAAACCTGTCCTTATTTATTGTAAATGCATAACAGGAGGACAGTTACGATGACAGATCTCCTTCCCTGTTGCCCCGGTAATAAAGTCTGAATAATTCAACACTTCTGAACTTATGATGCTATTTAGAATCAGGTTGAAGGCTACGCGTGCACTTTATAATTTATGAGTGTTGGGGTCAGGGGTGCACTGTTTGTGCGGCTCCCCTCATCAGCCCGAATATGCAGAAGACACATGCTAAACACGAGCAGCTCGCCTGCCTCTTCTTCATGGAGGTCACAGCTTCATTATGGATTGTGTGTGTGAGCCCACTCAAACAAGCTTGGACCAATTATTTTGATTAATTTGATGCACCTTTTTTCCAACCTCACTCCGCTTGCAGCATCTGCTCGGGCTCAAAGAAACGATGATGCACTAGGCAAGTGCTTAGCCTTGAGGTAGGGACTTAAAAAAAACAGGAATCACCAGAACAGACTCTGACGTATGAAATTTAGCTTAAAAAAGGTGAAAAAAAAATGGAAATGTTTAGCTAGGATGTTTATTAGTGCTAATAACTACTGTGGCCGTCATTTTTTCTGCCAGCTTAACTAGTTGGGGTGAGGCGAATACTATCTTGAAACCTGCAGCTATCTGAATAAACGCCCGTCATTTGTGCCTGAAAAGGTTGGACGGCTGTACATCTGTGCGTTCCTGACAGTAACTGCTGCTTTTTACAAGTGCGTTCTTGTCCCCAAGATGAGTGTGATTGATGGGGGATCCTCTGGCAGCGCTGACAATATTTACAGTCCACTGCCCCCCGTTGAGCCTCCCCGCCGGGTTCCACTGGGGAAGGGCGTCGGGATCTGGGAAGAGGCAACTATCTGCAGCGCAGCAGTGATTCAAATGTCATTATCCTCTCATGAATGACATGAAAACATGAGTAGCAGAGAAATCTCACATGAGGGGATGAGAGTATCATCCCCACAAGTGTCACAGGGATTAATAAGAGAATGTACCCAAACAGAAATGCATGGGTAATCCTAATGAGGCATAAAAATGAGGCATTTCCAGTTTAAGCTGGAAGAAAGCGGATGATGGTGGGGAGCTGGAGTGACAAAAGAGTAAGAGATGAGCAATAAGGGGCCACTGAGGGACAATTCATTTCCTTTACACTAAAAGAAGGGGCGAACTGGCTTAAACAAGAAGAAAACTGAACAATTACGTTTAAAGATAAATAATGGACTCATTGGTAACAAATGAGGGATAAAAGAACCATTGTGTTTAACCAACCAGGAACTTAATGATGAGCTAGTGACTTTCACTTTGCAGTTTTTGTTCCCTGCTAAAGTTTGTTTTAAAGCTTGTATGGATTCTGGTACAATTCAAAACTCCTGTCTGTCTGAAAAATGAGGATTCTATTGGTTTGGGATTTGACAACGGCCCACAGCTGGCAGACTGTCCCGCAGACCTTAAGGGAAAATTGAATGAAGAAAATGAGTAAAAATAAAAATAATGAGAAAAAAAAAGAAATCCAAAGATGGCTGAATCACGAAAACGTTGCCAAATGTCTCAACAGAAAATATGATAAAAGTCATTTTTAATATAATGTAGAAGACTAACAAGCTGGTTTCTTGCTTCCTGTTGCGTTTCTTCAGATACAGTCGAACTACTCAAAACATGAGAAATTTTTAATTTTTACCAGAAAGTTTGTATTTGTAACCCAGTTAAACCAAACGGACACATTTTCAGTCCTCGTCCTTATTGTTGTGGGTCAGTGTATCAACTTCCTGCTTCCTGCCTTCAGCTGCTACTGGTGGCTGGGCTTGAAAAGGCGTCCAGTCAACAAGACGTACTCTTTCGCCGACACCTTTGCTAATCCAACCAAAAAACCTGAGTAGAACAAACACTCAACTGCTCTTCGAGTCAGGTTTTTTTTTTCCCTATTCACTTTTTGGATTCAGTTACTTCTTCAAATACACTCTTAACACTTGGATTATCTCTTCGATCAAATTCTTGGGTTTTTCCTGTTAGGAATTATTTTATGGGTTACTTTTTGGATCAATACTTATTTTGGCGATTTTAGTGGTTTAATTTTAACCCACATGTGTGACCTTCACATTACACAAAAGAGACACAGTACACCTCAAAACAACATATTTACCTCTGTAAAAATAAAGTGGAGAAAAAAATAAGCTGATAATTAAAAAAATGGATTTTATAGCAAGCACAAAGCATTTTTTTTAGGATTTTGGTTTATTTTTTAGATAAGGAAGTCTTAGGCTGCTCTTCTTCTGAGTGAGTGGGAGAAAAGAGTAAAACCAGCAGACAGGTGGCTTCCTCTCATCTCTGGGATCCACACCAGGAGCCGTCACCAATTATCCACACTGTCATTGGGGGGGAAATGAGTACGCTTGCAGGCATTAATTCTCAGCACTCATGCTTTTATTCTACGGAGAGAGGAAGGAGCAATCACTTTGGAAACAGAAGATAAACAGATGGACAAGTTTGATACTGAAGTGATGAGAACAGTGCAATATGTGTCCTTGACATCTGATGATTCATTCGGACTCTGATTCTAAAAGCTACTCCCTCCTAGCAGATATTCACAGACATATACATCTAAATATGCATTCACTGGCTACTTTATTGGGCACACCTGTCCAACTGTTTGTCAATGCAAATTTCTAATTAACCAATCACATGGCAGAAACTTGTTAGAGAGCTTAAAAAGAGGGAGGATGGGAAATGGCAGGGCTTACTCCACACCGACGGTTCCACCCACAACTCAGAGGCGACTTTTGAATGAAACTATGTCCTAGATAACGATACATGTTTTTTGATTTTGGCTAAAAACGACATAATCATAATTAAAAGACCCCTGGGGACACTTTGAAAATAGATAAAAGATGATTGGACCGGCTGTGTCTACAGCTCAACACTCACCCAGGGGATAACTCCAATGCAGAGAACAAATTTCACACACACTAAGTGTGTGACAACTAAACTGAGTTTTATATTATATTTTTTGTTTTAAGCCCATTTGTGACTCTTACACTTACAGTTTTTACAACACTTAAACAAACTTCTAATAAAGCATTCTAGAATTGCTGCAAACAGATTTACTGGAAGATTTCATGCTCAGATTTGCAACTTGGAAACATATTGTGGTGGCTGTAGTGCAGAGGCAGAGCAATTGACCTCCGATTGGAATATTGCAAGTTTGGCTCCCCCTTTGGCTGTCTATGTGCTGAAGTGTCCTTGGGCAAGACACTGAACCCCACTTTGCTCCTGTTGGTTTGAGGTTGGTGCAGCAGAGCTGCCATCAGTGGGTGCTTGGGTGAATGGAAATGTAATGGAATGGAAAAGTAATAAAGCATGATATAAGTATACGCCATTCACCATTTGACTTCCTTGTTTTTTTTAATAAGGAAATCTAGCTTGCAGATCGCTGTTGGTAGAATCTTTTTTTTCTTCTAACTTGTTTTGTCCAACAGCTGAGCAAGCAGATCAGAACTGAAGGCCTTTTGTGTTGGAAAGGTTTTTACTGTTACAATAGGGGTTTATGGATCTTCAGACACACAGAGTGTATTTGTATAAACCCCTTTTGTATTTGAGATAAGGTTTATTTATAGTATGTATATTTATATGCATTCCTTGTTGAACCGGACGGAAAAGGAAAGGAGAAGGAGGGAGTGGGATGTTAGAGATGGGGCATAAGGGGTTAAGATGAGGGAGATGGGGGGGGGGGGGGGGTCGATAATACAAAATCATAATAGAAGAGCGTCATAAGTAAATTGCATGACTTAGTTTACACATATACACACCAATACACACCAACAATTAGTGTTGGTAGAATCTTAAAACTATTTGGAACACCGGCAAAAGCAGCAGTGTGTGGCAAACATGCACATTTGCACATTTCTGCAGATGGAGCAATGTTTTTTTCTGCCATGTGAGACACATTTTGACTTCTGTAAAGAATTTATTTCACAGCAACTTTAACTGAAGAGTTTCTGTTCTCGCCGAATTGCCTCTTCCCCCACTCCCTCGACGGATCCATGTGTTTGAAGGAAACACAATGCAGCAATGTGTTATGCCTGCCAATGCAGCAAGGAGAAAGGAACCTTGTTTAATCTGTAGAGATAACAACAGCTCAATCACCCACCTGACCTGCATCCTAATTGGAATCATTATTAAACCGAGGACAACTAAAAAAGACGATAAGTTTCCAATTTGCATAGCAGGCTGTTGATAACAACTGGAGCTGTGTGTCACCTGTAGACGAGGAGTTCAATCAAGATTTTTCATTCACTTTGAGAGTTTGAAAAGAAACCATTTAATATGATTAACTATCTGTTAGTGTAAAAATATACAGATGCATATAAACCATGCCTGGTAAATAAAAAGTTTTTCAATTAAGTCTTAAACTGCGGCTGCTAAATGATTCACATCAAGGTTGAGCAAACAAATGTTTTCCAGGTGAAGTGACGCAAGTCGAACTGATTCAACCTGATGTTATCATCAGAACAGAGATGAATCCCCCGATTACTGTTTTTGATTCTGCTCCCGTTAGACGTCGGTTGATGCGCCTTTGTGTTACTCACGGGCGAGGCGCTAAGCTTGTGCGAAATGCCAATTTTTACCGGGTGCCTGGTTGCACACACCCCCATGAAGGACACAAAAAAAACCCAGCTGGAACTCACTGGAGGCATCTCTGGGCTGACGTGTTCATTTGACTCAGTTGCTGCACCGAGTCTTTGAGCGCACGGTTGCACATGTTCACAAAGAGCTGCGAAACCTTTCCGTAAGCCCCTTGCTGAAGATTTCATTATTCCTCTGACTTCGTTTTGCATTACCTTTCTGTTGGCACTAAGTTTCAAGGGAAAAGTCAGTCAGCTTTTTAGTTTAGGGGTGGTTGTAGCAGTTCGGAGTCTACACATCCTCCATCCTTGTGTGCGAACACCAGTAATAACACAATATCTTATTACCAGCCTCCCTGTTCTGTTTCAGATCTGATTGTTAGATTAAAACCACATTAAATCAATAGTTTAATTTTAAAAATAAATTGCATTTAGTCGAACGTCCATGTTTTTATTATTTGATACTTTCAAGGCTAAAACTTTTCCTGAGGTTTATGAGGCACCCTGTAAATGTAGAAAAACAAAATCTAGAACTCTATCAGCAACTCTTTTTTTTCTCTTTGTAAAGGTTTGAATTTGGATGATCTAAAAAGATAAACTCAATCTGCAGGTGCACAAGTAGATAAATAACTTTAATGATATATCCATATCCCAGAAGGAATCACAAGTGATTAACAATGCAGGTCAAAACAGACCCAAGATAGAACAAAACAAGAAGTAAAACATAACATTACAAACTCAAGCCATGGAATATTTTTAACTTTAATTATCCTGTTGTTCAAATAAATCCAGTTTCTTACCTCTAAGATGTGTCCCTATAGAAATGAAAGATTGAACTTAGTTACCTCTGTAGGTTTACAGGAGAAAAGAGGATTTCCACAAAGACAGGCTTTTTTTTCTGGTAGTTTTACCAACTCACAGCAGGGACAGTTAAGATTTATGGATGCTCTGTTGCCACAATTTATCACAGCTGGATTGACTCTGGAATGCTGCTAACCTTTTCACCTTAAAAAGAGCTTGGATGCATTTTGACCAGAACATTTCAACACCCTCAAGGTGTTATTTACACACTTTTGACTCTGCTCCTTACTTATCGCACAGTTGAATGGTTAATACAAAATTGTAACAACCGCAGTGTGTTGTATTACTTATAAGCAGTTTGGTGATCTTAGAAAAACTGGGCAAGTCCTGCTAAAGGGGTTCATTGAACCTGTCATTACTTCTACCACCTCTCTCCGGTTCTGGTTGCCTGCAGAACACAAGACAGAACATTTAAATGGATTTTTTTTTATAGACGCATCATTTTGCTAACCTGTGTCATTTTAAATGTGTTAACTTTTAAACCCTTATTATTTCGGTTTATTTGTAACAAACAATTCTGTTTGATGTGCTTGTTTTTGTGTCTGGAATGCTAAGTCTTTTCCAATTGAACAGCCTTCCACGTTATCTTTTCACTGGTTTACTACACTTACCGGCCACTTTATGGAGACCTGTCCAACTGCTCCTCAATGCAAATTTCTGATTTGCCAATTGCATGGCAGCAGCACAATGCGTGTAGACATGTACTGAAGACATGATCGATACGATCATGGTCCAAACTCTCTGAGGATTGTTTCCAGTTCCTTTTTGGATCTATGCCTCTATGCCATGACGGCTTAAGGCAGTTCTGAAGGCAAAGGGGGTCCAACCCGGTACTAGCAAGGTGTACCACATAAAGTGACTGGTGAGTGTATATTGAAGTGTCACACACCATTGTTTCTGTGAGCAATAGGTTGGTCTTGTTCAGAGGTGCATGTTGGACTCCACCATGGCTACTCTTTACCATCGGTTCCGCTCTTTATGGACAGAATTACTAGATACAGCCAGAAGCCAGAGGGGGTCTGGTTTGGGGACCACAGGATTTACCATATGTTATATGCAGATGATGATGTCATGTTGGTTTCATCAAACTAGGACTTCCAGCATGCGTTGATGCAATTCATGGCCAATTGTGAAGCAGCTTGGATGACAGTCAGCAGCGCCAAGTCTAAGGCCATGGTTCTTGACTAGAAAAAGGTAGTTTGCCCTCTCTCTGTGGGTGGAGTGTCTTGCCCTTGATGGAAAGACTTAATAATATATGGCCTTAATTATGATTATGCCATTTTTAGCCAAAATCAACCGTTAATGGAACTTTATATATATCCATCATCATTAGTAAAATGCCACAAGAACATGTTAAAAACAATTTTCATCAGAGTAATCTTTAAGGACTCATTCTGTACTTCTTTTTATTTTAAAGAAATGGACTAGAACTGACCGCAGATGAACAAACTTGTCTTCCTTTTCTCTGCAGGATATGACTGAGTAGAACCACTGTTTCCATCAGTCATTCAGTCTTTTAAAGGATCCACTCAGCAGTTTGGCTGAAACCAGAGGAAGCCGTGTTCATCCATAAATGGCTGCAGATGTGATTTTCTTTGAAAACCGTCTCTCATCAGGAGACGGGGCAGGAAGGCTGAGGGGGCAAATCTGTGATTTCTTATGGATGTGCTCATTACTGTCAGATACTCCTGCCACCGATGACTTCAGCTGAGGCAGCTTTCTACACCAACTCCAAATTGAGATGTATGAAACAAAAAGAAACTGATCTCATCCATCGCTTTGCCTCCTCATTCTGTGTGTCATTAAGGAACTCCAGAAAATAAGACAACGTCAAAGCATAAAGTGGAAGAGAAACTCATTTTTTTCTCTCCGTCAGGTGATGCAAAAGCAGAGGGGACTTACAAGTTTCTTAAAATGGAAAGAATTCTGCGTAACTCAAAACTGCTATTGTCAGAATTCAGATGACCTATTATCGGGCACAAACTGTATGGGTAAATTCACTGGGCGGATATTCTCTCTTGGTACAACACCTCCCACCTCAACAATACACTGAAATTGGCGATTAATGGCAAAGCAATGTGAAGCTAATGTTTGGTATACCCATGATACCACCCACCTGCCAATCACCATAAAACACAACCTGAAAAATGTAAAAAATGCTAACTTAAATAAAAAAAAATGCCAATTAAAAACATGTACAGTTGTCATAACAACAAATCATAATATCATACATTGAAAAAACATCCTTGACACCAAACTGTAAATATGTTCATTGTTAATATAAACAATAATCACATCTGCATCCTGCTTCCAATAATGATAGGAACTGCAACATTTGACAATTTGAATAATGAAATACTCAGAAATGCCATTTTAAGTGTGATTTCTGTTTACATGTATGTACTCCACAAGAAAATGCAACAAGAACTTGTTAAAAAAACAATTTAATCTAAGTGGGTCTTTAAATTCAAATTCAAATATACTAGTTTGAAGTAGAACTTAAATCCATGCAACATTGTGCCAAGATCTTTAACACGAGCAAAATTGAGGAGTTTAAATACAAAATACCAAAATATGTTTCCAAATATGTATACCAAATATGTATCACAGGTCGCTTGAGGAATAACTATTAGACCAGAAAAAAACAATGAAAACATGCTGTCTGTAATAAAAACAAACCAAAAAAAGGCTACCAGTAATTATATTGAGAGTCGGATGTTGGAATGTTGAACTGAATATTGACGTTGTGAAGTGAAGCCGTTGTGAAGCTACGTTCACAACAGCCTCGGCAACCCCTGTTTAGGCAACCACAAAAAGTCTTAGTCATTGCCTGTATAAGTGTGTTTTGGGCTTTTAAAACTCTGGCGTTTACGCTTAGCTATAGGCAAGGCAAGGCAAGGCAAGTTTATTTGTATAGCACAATTCGTACACAAAGTAATTCAAGGTGCTTCACAAAACAGAAAAGTGCATTAAAATCACAATACATCATAGAAATAATCAACATAAAATTTACTTTAAAAGAAAAGGAAGAAAAAAAAAAGATTTAAAAAGAAAGGAAGGAAAGAAAGGTGCAGATAGGACCTTTCAGTCATATACACGGCTAAACAGAAATGAAGTCTAGATTTGAACATGAACACAGAAGAGGCCTGTCTTACGCCTTCAGGGAGGCTGTTCCAGATTTTAGCTGCAGAATATTGAAACGCTGATTCCCCTTGTTTAGTTCTGACTCTGGGAATCAACAGGAGGCCGGTCCCTGAGGTCCTCAGAGTACGAGATGGTTCATATGGCACTAACATGTCAGAGATGTACTTTGGTGCGTGGCCATGGAGAGACTTGTACACAAGCAGAGCTGCTTTGAAGTCTATTCTTTGAGGTACAGGGAGCCAGTGCAAAGACCTGAGCACAGGACTAATGTGATCATACTTCCTGGTTTTGGTCAGGACTCGAGCAGCAGCATTCTGGATGTACTGAAGCTGTTTTACAGCTCGTTTGGACAGGCCGGTGAGCAGGCCGTTACAGTAGTCTAACCTACTGGAGACAAATGCATGGATAAGTATCTCCAGGTCTCGCTTTGAGATTATGTTTTTGATTTTGGCAATGTTTTTCAGGTGGTAAAATGCCGCTGATGTTACTGACTTGATATGGCTGTTAAAGTTCAGGTCAGAGTCCATGATTACCCCTAGATTTCTGACTTGATTTGAGGGTTTGAGAGACAGAGAATGAAGGTAGCTGCTGACAATTTCTCTTTGTTTCTGTGGGCCAAAAACAATAACTTCGGTCTTGTCTGAGTTTAGCTGGAGAAAGTTGTTCTGCATCCACGCGCTGATCTGTTGGAGGCAGTGGTTGAGAGAATCCACTGGCCCATATTCACCTGTTGTCAGTGACACATAGATCTGAGTATCATCTGCATAGTTGTGATAAGATATGTTATTACTGCGTATTAACTGCCCTAGTGGCAGCATGTAGAGGTTGAACAGAAGGGGTCCCAGGATCGATCCCTGGGGCACACCACAATTCAAGCCCATGTAGTCTGAGACACAACTCCCAATTTCAACAAAATATTTCCTGTCTTCCAGATAAGACTTGAGCCAACTTAGGGCAGATCCAGAGATGCCAACCCAGTCTTGGAGTCTGTGCAAAAGGATCCCATGATCAACAGTATCAAAGGCAGCGCTCAGGTCTAGCAGGATTAAGACAGAGACTTTTCCATCATCAGTGTTCAGGCGGATGTCATTGGTTACCTTGATAAGAGCAGTTTCTGTGCTATGATGGGGTCTAAAACCTGACTGGAAAACATCAAACGAATTGTTTAATAAGAGAAAGTCAGTGAGCTGTTGGTAGACAACTTTTTCAAGGACTTTTCCTAAAAATGGCAGATTAGAGATAGGTCTGTAATTATTCAGTACAGTGGGATCAAGACCGCTCTTTTTCAGGAGGGGTTTAATGACTGCAGTTTTTAAGGCCTCTGGAAATATTCCAGATTGAAGAGACATGTTAACTATTTGAGTAATTGATGGCAACAAACTGTTCAAGACAGACTTTAGAAATCTAGTGGGTAACACATCAAGGCAGCATGTAGACGAGCTCAGACGGGTGATGGTCTCTTGGACAGTTTGGTCAGTGACAGGTATAAAGTGAGTCAGCTTAGAGTGAGTAGGTGGCCGTTCGATAGTTATATGTGTTGTGGAGTTGATGGCTTTTTTAATGCCCTGAACCTTGTCATTGAAAAATACAGCAAACTCATTACATTTAGGTGTACAAACCAATTCTATTGGTAGCTGGGTTGGGGGGTTAGTTAATCTGTTAACTGTTGTGAACAGGATACGAGAGTTGCTGCTGCAACTTCCAATTATTTCAGAGAAGTACCTTTCCCTTGTTCTGCATAAGATCTGGTTATAAGCGTACAACTCCGCCTTATATATTCCATAATGAACCTGGAGTTTTGACTTGCGCCACTTTCGCTCGGCTCTGCGGCACTGTTGTTTCTCTGCCCTGACTAGATCATCATTCCTCCAGGGAGCTTTCTGTCTATGTTTTCTCAATTGAACTTTCATAGGGGCAATGGCATCCAGAACATTCAAGATGCTAGAAGTAACAGAATTCAGCATTTCATCAACATTGGCACCAGAGACGTTTTCAGGGTTTATCATTTCTACAAACTGTGCCCTAGTGCTCTCATTTATTTGTCTCCTTTGGACAACTGCAGGGCCAGGCGGTGGTTTGGGAGCAACAGACAGGTCAAAGAATACACAGAAATGATCAGAGAGGGCGACATCAACCACACTGACATTGTAAATAGTAACCCCCCTTGTGATGAGCAGGTCCAGAGTGTGCCCTCTGCTGTGGGTGGGGCAACTCACATGCTGAATTAGACCAAAGGTTTCAAGGACAGCATTGAGCTCTTTTGCATTTCTGTCATTGACATTATCAACATGAACATTAAAATCACCTGTAATGACTAGACCATCAAAGTCTGTGCACACAACTGAGAGCATTTCAGTGAAATCATCAATAAAACTTTGGCTGTGCTGAGGAGGTTTGTACATAACTATGCAGAGTAAGGGAGGAGTTTGTTTTAACTCAATCTTAAAGGACACATACTCAAATGATGAAAACACACCAAATGATAGTCTGCGGGTTGCAATATTATCTCTAAACAGTGCAGAAACGCCTCCACCCTTTTTATTTTCTCGTATTTCCGATTCATGTTTGTAGTTGGGGGGAGTTGATTCGACTAGAACTATGTTTCCTGTGTTTTTGTCAAGCCATGTTTCAGTTAAAAACATAAAATCAAGATTAAAAGAAGAGATAAGATTATTGATTAAAAATGATTTGTTGCATAAAGATCTGACATTGAGTGCAGCAAGTTTGAGATTAGTTTCCTTGGGACTGGTCAAAACCTTCTTGCAAGGGATGTGAACTAGATTTCTTTGATTGGACAGTCTAACTGCCCTTTTTTGCATTCTACGTGGTGCAACTACAGGTATAGCACCAGAAGGAAGCTGTTCATCACAGGGCCCCAGTTTGACATAACCTTTCCTAGGACACTGGGGGCCCGTTTCATCCTAGCTCCGGGGAATAGCACGTCTAGAGGCGCGCAGGAGAGGTTGAGTTGAGGGTAGTTTGGGTGATGGACCGGGAGGAGTGGGAGCTGGACGGGATTTGGGTGAACGACGGAGGGGGCGTGTTGGAGGGGGTTTGGATGAAGGCCGTGTTGGAGGGACTTTGGGTGAAGGATGAGGAGGGGGCGCTGGAGGGGTAGGAGAGCTCCTGTGTGGTGTGAGGCTCACAGGTGTTAGGGGAGCCATCTTAATTCCTGACTTGATGAGGCTATCAAAATGGCTAGGTAGGGCCATGGGTGAAAGTAGGGGGGACGAAAAGGAAAGTGAGTCTTCACTGGGAGTAGACGTAGCAGGGGGCGCCCACAGCTGGTCAGATGGTGGAATTTCTGGGGCCAAATCTGGTGGTTGTTGTTGTGGTTCTGCAGCTGGGTCCTTAGCTGGCGGTAGTTGTTGTGGTGCTGGTGCAGATGAGTCCTTAGATGGAGGTGGTTGCTGTAATGCTGGTGGAGCTGAGTCCTTAGGTGGAGGTGGTTGTGGTGCTGGTGCTGCCGGATCCAAGTCATTGACCGGTGTTGGTGGAGGTAGTTGTTGTTGCCGTTGTGCTGTGGTTCCTGGGACACTTGCTCGGTCCTTCCTTACTGCCTTTTCAGGGCCTTGGCCTCTATGCCCCAGAGCGTGGAGGAGGTTCTTCACTAACTCTCTTGCTCCACCTCTGTTCAGGTGTGGGCCTCTTCCCATGAAAAGGTCCTTTCGCTTCCAGAATGTATTGAAGTTCTCAATGTAATGCAATCCTCTGGAAGCACACTCTCTGGAGAGCCAATTGTTCAGCTGAAACAGACGGCTGAACTTGAGTGACACCCCATCGATGTTAGGAAGAGGTCCGCTGATGAATGCTTCAACCTCTACTTTGTCAATCTCTTCATACACATATACAGGTTTTAAAGTACGTTTTCAGGCTTTACGTACCAAACTACTGAACTTGCATCAAAAGGTAAACTAGTTAAACTTTGACTATTCATTGAGTAAGATTTCATTAACGGCCATATGGTATTTTTCTAAGAGGGATGTTGTGGCTCACGCTAGGCTTTGCTCAGGAAAAAACTGGACCAAATGGCTTTTGCGTTAAAAGTCGCAGACCCTTAACTAAACTCTACATGATAACATGGCGCACTGTTGCTTATTAGCCCGATCTGCAAATCCTGAATAAGCAGCTGATGGAATCTAGTTGCGTGTTTAGTGAACCGTTGCTCATGACGAGGAATCCTAGTAGATCCGGCCTTAAATTGGAGTACAGATTAGATCATATGACTTATTTTTTTATCTGGTTTTATTCTTAGTTTGGTAAAGTCTTAAAAGTTAAATGGTCATCATCGGATCATTACTCTAAAGTCTTGTTTTGAGGGAATCTATTTGCATGAAGCTTTGATGAACCACCGTCATCCCACCTCTGGGGCGTTAGCAAGCCCACAAAGTCTGAACCGCGCATCCTAAAGCCTCTATCATCATGCTCCATCAAAATTATGATAATATTACGGCTTATTTTACTCGCTCTTGCAGCTTTCTCCCCTCATGAATAAACTAATTAACTTTGTCAGAGAAATCCTAGGTGTGCAGGGATCTGAAAGCCCAGATATTCCCAGCACTCAGACGTATACATCAAACACACTCCCACACTCGCACGCCTGCCTTTTAAGAGGTCCAGATGAACACAAGTCAGCCTTTAGCTGTCCGTCTGAGTTTAAGGGATTGCAGCTTGGTAAATAACCAGGAACAGTGAGTGACAAAGATGAAAAAGTTATCCCAGTGCCAGTATGGGATGAGGCTGGACAGCTCCTGTGACACAATTAGTCATAAATGGGAGAAAAATAATAAACCAGATAATAAATAAGGAACAACAACAATAGAGAGATGAGTAACCCCCCCTCCAAACAAAAATGTTTTTATAAAACATTTTTAAATAATAAAGCCTCATGTGAATTCCTGCTTTTGATCAATAGGGATCAACTGTGAGAACATACTTTATTTTCTCAGAACACCACCATCATGTTTTATATGAATTACATTTCTGCTCCATCCATTCGTTTTCTTCCGCTCATCCGGAGCCGGGTCGCGTCTGTTTGCATGCTGCGATAAAAGCTTTTTGAAGTCTGCAGAGTAATTACAAGTCAGAGTATAAACTGTAATTTTCTTAATAAACATAGATTGTTTCTCACCTAAGTGACTATGAGTCAGAGCACAGTGAATGATGAAGATAATAAATAGTCGCAGGAGCTGATTTTATTGGCCGTCCACTGAACCCAGAGCAGAATTCAAAACTCGTCCCTACAAAGCTCCAGAAGGCCAAACTTCATGATATCTCAAGCCTCCTGTAGTTCTCCTGACAGATGACTCTACTCTGGGACTGCATGCAATCCCCCTTCGTGAAGGTAAATGGAGATCATTGTTGTCAGCCATGAAGGATCTCCTATGAAACCAGCTCTTTAAGTCTAGATGGAAAGGAAAAACATGTTGTGAGGGTTGGGCTACATCAGGGGTGCTCATTGGGTCGATCGCGATCGACCCAATGAGATGTTCTTTTCTAAATTGTGGGACTTTGCCCGTTTAGTCTATGGTGTTCACACAGGTCTGTCACTACCTGATACCGGAACATGTATTACAATGTTGGAAGAAGCTTGCGGAGAAAAGTTGGTACATGTTTTTGCAAATCTTTCTTTGTCTTTAACAGCTCAGTACAGATATAAGAAATACTTGGTGTCATATAATTTCTGCTAGACACAAACCATAATTATTCAACACTGCCAAATCCAAGACCCTGATTGGTCAAAGTTCAACTTTAACGTTCAGTGGCAGTGCAATTGCACGTATAGGCCAAAAACAGACTTAAAAACGTGCGTAGTGATGCGAGATCGCTAGAGTTTTGAATGCAGAAGCCTGAAACGTGCATTAATGTGCATTTATATAGACTTATCATTCAAATGGTTGCTCAAATGCACGTTTCAAAACCCAGTATGAGCTTAGCTTAGGACTCAATACATTAATGTAGAATTCAACTAACTCTTTTGAAGTCTTGTTGAGCTTCCTTTGTCCTTTTCAACCATTCTTGTCCAGTTTTGATGAAAAAAATTAAACAGGAAATATGCAAAATAAAGCGATTTTGAGGATGAAAATGATTCAAACTTATAAATGGCATTTATGGAACAGCTTAGTGGACACATTTATTTTATAATCAGTAGGCTTTACATCTGCAGGTGAGGAAGATGACAGGAGAAGCACTCCCTGTCACCTGCCTCTCCCCATTCTACACTTCCCTTCTTGAAATGTGTTTCAACCAGGAGCTAAAAGCTCCAGAACTGATCTCAAATCCACCCAAATTATGTCCATCCACCTAAAACTACTTTTGCCAAAAGCCCAATTATTAAAACCACCCAGTCTGGCAATGCTCCCTCTGTTCAGTAATTTGCAGTCTCTGGACTTGCTGTTGAGTGGAACATACCATTGCTGCAGAAGGACGGGGGAGAACCAAACACTATTACAATATCAATCTTATGCCAGTTTAGTGATTTGGGGTGTTTTTTCATGACATAGTTAAATATTGATGGACCTAAAATTTATTTTAAACATTTTTTTTAAGTTTAGCCCGAAAGTTAGGGGCCCCAGGCAATTGCCTACTTTTGCCTAATGGTAAGTCTGCCTCTGCATATATCAAGATTTTCTTCTATCATAGCTTAATTAGAATAAGTCTTTTCCAATGTAAAATCTAAAAAATTACTAAAGTCTATACAAATGAATTGTAGATATATTGAACGTATTGCGTATTTTTTTTTTTTTACCACCAATCGCCCATCTGATGATTACATCTTTAATAACTGTATATTTTGCACCTCAAATAGTGGCTGCAATAAAAAGTTCCTGAATAAGTCTTCTATATGGTTGCTGATCATAACTCCTCTACTGTATATTCCCACATGGCTTTGGATTTTCCCTCCTCAGCAAATTGCTTCCTTCAAATCCACAGAGGGCTTGAAAACAACTTTCTCCCCGACCTCCTCATCATTATCCTCTTGGATACAGTTATTAAACAAAAACTCAATCTATTGGAAACGTCTTGACTAAAATTCAAGGATTATTTTTTTAGGGTGGAAGAGCAAGAAGGGATAGAAAAAAATAAATCTAGTTTAAAAGAGCTGTCTGCATTATTGGCATCTTTCCGTGAGTGCATCTTTTATCAGTTTCATATAGGGCATTACATGCAGTCGATGTGTGTGTCAGCACAATACTGTAAATAATAAAAGAGCCACAGTGGTGATTGGAGGCGGCAAGTCTTGAAAATAGCTCTGAGAGGAGAGAATATTTATTCACTTTAATGACCGAGCCCTTTATTGACTTTCTGGAAAATCCAATATTCAGCCTTTGAAGCAGAGAGAATCTCTCACCAATTTCACGACGGTCTCTGGGACAATATGCATTTATAAACCTCCACCTCATACCTCATGCAGGTATCTCTTAGGATGCATCAGACAGTGATGCATCACAGTACATCTGTGCATGGATGTGTCAAAATGGTGTGTTTCTCTCCTGTTTTTCTTTTTTAGTTTCAAAGATTTCCGAGGAGACGTTTTCCACCATATTGTGCATGTGTTCAGATGGCTGGTAAATGCATAAGCAAATATGTAAACTTTTTGCTGGTGCGCTGATGTATGGTAATCCAGGCACTGGTGGGGAGGAGAGGAGTAGAGGACGGCCCCCCGAGACAAAGACAGGAAGATGTAGAGATGGGTGGACGGCACAGTCAGGCAGCACATGGGTAAAGGTGGTTAAAGAGTAGGGTGAAAGCAAAAGTAACAATAATCGGTGATTGGTCAGTTAAGTTGATGGGACGTTTTTCTAGGAAACTGCGTGGTTTAACATATTTGTCTCTTATCTCCAAGAAACGTTGCAGGGAATGCAAAATGACAGATAAGTAAACTTTATTGACAATAATTCTCAACATTGTTCAGTTGTGACACATAAAATACCAAACAATACTCTTACTTTGTCAGTTCATTATGTTGAAGTATAATGCCTGCCACTCCACCAGGCTTCTGACTACAGTACCCATAATGCTCCAACAATCTATCAAGAGGTAAAACTTTGTAGTTTACGAAAGTCATATTACATTTTGACAGATTTTTGAGCGACATGTACCACAGAAACTTATTCCAGCTCAGTAAGACCAACAATAATTCATTCATAAGGAGCAGAGGGTAAGAAGGAAAACGTTCAGCTGTGATTTGCTAAAATACCAGACACTTCAAGTAGTTATTCTCCTTGTAATTCAATACAGATGCTGCAACAGAGGATTCAAACTTAGAACTAACTTTATTTTAACCCTTGTGCTATCTTAGATGACCCCACCCTTACTTTTAAGTGTTATTCCTACAATGACAAAGGTGGATAAAAGTGGAAAGATTTCATGTAATCCATGGACACCAGTGAAGATCACAAATCATTGAAGAAAAAAGGTTCAGAGCACTGTCTAGTGGGTCTAGATGTCCCAACTCTCAACGTTAAAGTGCCTAGGATAGCACAAGGGTTAAATCAATGTTTCTGTGTTGTCTTTGTTTGGAAAAAAATCACACAAATGATGACATTAATGAGAAGGGGAAAAAAAGCAATCAGCTGGACTTTATTTTACTCTGCATGAATAAGAATCTATACTGACATGAAGGGTGAAATTCAAACCAATACCTGCTTCAGTTTTTTAAATGAATCATTTCTGTTGAAATCATTTAGGACTGATTCATAACAAAATATGACACTTTTTTGCAAGCGATTCAGCAAGTTTCTTGGTGCAATGGAACCAAACTCCCAACTTCATTTCATTGAACCGAAGCCCACCCAAATGCACTTACACTTGCAGTTCCTCAAGTGAACACTAGAAGCTGGTGTCAGAAATGAGCAATTCATTTTGATTCTCACAGTTAAAAAAACCCAACTATACAGCAAAGATATAAACATGTGGATAACCTGGTTTCATTGGAGGTGCTGCCTTTACACAATATTTGAAAGGAAACCCAACACAATCATTTGCAGTTGAAAGTAGTTTAAAACAGTTTTTTAGGCACAAAAAAAAAGTTTTGTCATAAACTTTGTGGAAATGAAAATTGAACAATAGCTATACCACAGCTTACAGCATTTATTGGCACACAAAGGAAAGCTTAAGAGTCCTTCCACTTGATTTCAGGTGCACTGCGGGGGACTATCAAGACATAGACACTGACTCCAACACGCACAAACACACAACATACTGGAATGCTAGAAAAAAAGAGAAGACGACGCTGAATCATAATAATTAGCTCCTGCACAGTTACTGTAAAGACTGATATTATCCAAAACAGCCCAGAAAAGCTCTGTTTGATCCAGTCCATTAGTTACTGTCAGCCCACAGGGATCACCGGCTTCCGTGTTTAAATATAAAACCATTATGTGTGTTTTTTTTTAACCCAAACTTATTTTCTATGTTTCACAAATAACTTTTAGATGTTTAGATCAAATGTTTTTATAATTTGATAACAAATAACAATGGATTAGAATTACTCACTGAGTTTGACAGAGCTCCTTTACTTGATAAAAAATCAGTTTGTAATTAAAACATTTTTTTTAAGTTTTTTTGTGAAGGTGTCATAAGACAAGCAGTCTTCTTAGGTAAAGTCTCCGTCACGTTTAGACCGTGCTTTATATTTATAGTTACATGTCAATGTTATCAATAAAATAATATAATTATAAATAAATGAAGTGTCTAATTACAATATTCGTATATTACTTATGCAGTTCACAGTTCACTTTCATTTCCAAAAATGCAATTTGTTTAGTTTTTTAGGGGGTAATTGCTTGTTACCTTGATGGAGATATTTTTTCCTGAATATTATCACATGACATCTTTTAACAAAATATAACATAACATAACATAACATAACAACTTTTAATTATCAAATCCCCCAAAAATGTATGACTTCATATGACTGCTTCATGTTGTCTTCTATGCAGTAGGCCTTCAGTTTTCCACATTATAAACTTTTGATAGCGATAAGATCTTTGTATTCATTCTATAATACTGGACTTAGTTGTCTATGGAGGTTTGAACTTTAAGAGTTTAAACAAGAGAAAAAAGTGTAAAATGGTCATGTCTGTCTGAGAAAAGTGTAAAAAGTGTGTAGTGAGGGGTTTTAGAGTCTAGAAACATCATTAGTTCCAGTTTGTGGATTTTAACTATCACGGGTTATTTTAGAACGCAATTCTCACAATAAACGAGGGAACATTTAACTCTAAGTTTTCTTAATTGTGAAAATTGGTGCAATGTCAAAAATCATTGGCATTTGTGGTATTTTATTTAAAGTATACATTTGCATTTGTGTCCCCCCCTTAAAACACTTATAGTTTCCCTTGGTACAATTTTAAAATGACATTTAGGAATTCACTAACAGGAACTCTTAGATTGTTGTGAGCTGAGTAAACCCTGGGGAGAACTGTACCCCTGGTAAAAATGAAGTATGAATGATCAACTACTTCGTATAAGCAAAACAACCTTTGGAAAATAAAAATACTTTAGATTTATAGTTTTAGCTTCCGACCTGATTTGCCTGTGGTTCCCAAAGAGTATTTATATCCGTCAGCAAGTCAAAATGGTCTACCGCCTAATATACAAATGCAAAATTATACAGTTATTTAAAAAAATATTGAGACTTACCTTACGTGTACAATACATGAAGGTGCGTCTTGTCATGATTACTACATAAACCCAGTTTGCACTGTACAACATTGAGCTTTGGACTCTTATGTAATATTTCCAATAAGAAACCTCATTGTTTATTCAAACTTAAGTTGTGGAGTCTAATTTTTGACATGTTTTCAATCTTTATTCACACAATGCAAATGAGGTTGTTTAAATCGATTGTGCCTTTTTAATCTGTATTTTCTTGCAGTAATGATGAAGCACATTTGGCTTACACAAACATACTTAGTAGCACTTAACGCCCCAATGGAGACCCGCTGAGCAGCCCTGGGATGTGTGTTGAAAATCGGAGGCAGAGGCGCACAAGCAAGAACAGCTGTCACTTTCACTTAAACGTCAATCAATTTAAGAAAAAACGGTGCCTGCTGATGTTTTTCGTGCAGCGCCAAGCCTCTTTCACGAGTGCTGAACCAATGCGACAGCATGCCCTGTGTAAAAAACCCAGAGGGTGGCGCTGTGGAGACAAGGACCATCAGAAGGTGAAATATGCTTCTTTGATATTCAAATTCCAATCTTCATCAGTTGAATTTAAAATGTTCAATCACTGCAAATAATTCTTGGCAGCTTTGTTCAAAATTAATTTATCAATTTGGAATATTTCATTTAGCAGTTATAAAACACTGTTTTACAATAAAGCCAGAGGGAAGCAAAAAATAATAATTTGGAAATAGTTTTTAAGGGACAAAAAAAACGCCTCACATGATTCCGACAACAATTCTCTGAATCCTTTTGGTCTTCAATGGACAACAACACACAGCTCTTTGCAAACAGTAGTGTCCTTCACGCACAAATTAAACTACTTTGCTGGATGATGATGACTCAACGCTGATCCAGGCTGGAGCTTCCCTGCTGGACAGACACCACTGCCGCTCAGGCTCAGCTTAGCCCAGCTTCCTTCGACGGCGAGGACCATTTGGCCCAATAACAGACCACATCTGCAGCGTTTTGTGGTTCACAGATGGCTGCAAAGTCAAGGTGAGCACAGTAGCTACCAGACCTGAACCAAAATCTATTTCATCCTTTGTGTATTTCTCTTTCACAAAACTCACATACTGCTACATCTTCCCCACAAGAACATTTAGAAATTTCAGCATGGCGCCATGACGGGTTCCAGAGTGGCGGAGACAGATGTTCAGTGGATGGACAATAACCAACAGCTGCAGTGCAGAACAAATGAACACATCAGATTCTCATTTCTGAGGTAAATAGCTCTGAGCCTACTGTGGCCAATTGAGTGTGTCATTGATAAGTTATTAAGCACGCTGAGGAGATATTCTGTAATGAAGAACGCTCACACAAAGACTGTCTGTCCTTGCTCCACAGCTTACTTTCAATCCTTAAATGAATCTTTTCTGCCACATCAAGCATATTATATTTGAACTTTAAGTCACATGCATTCTTCATAACCTGTCCTAGTTTGACTCAAATACAAAAAAAAAAAACATTGCTGTTTGCTAACATCTTATTTCTGCTGTGACGCATAAAGGAGTACCGTAATTTCCGGTCTATGGAGCGCACCTGGTTATACGCCGCACCCATTACATTTTTAAAGAATAAAACATTGTGTACATACACAAGCTGCACCTGTCTATAAGCCGCATGTGCCCACATTGAAACATGTGTTGTAGAATGAGGATGTGTATGTGCTGAAACCGCACATGTATAAGAAAGAGGAGGGAGAGCTCATGCAGCGCAAGAGGAGCGCTCTCACTCACTCTTGCGCTCCTTCCTCTTACACACGCAGCACGCTTACACACATACTCATTCTAAAACACCTATATAGTTAATCCATTAGTTAGATAAAAAGTACTTAGTTGTTACTGTAATTTATTAATAAAATATAGTGCGTTGTAATAATTACTTGTACCGGTTCATTTGTTCATTTGTGAGCGGGCACCGGGGGATTTTGTGTGTGTGTGTGTGTGTGTGTGGGGGGGGGGGGGTAACCGCGACACCGCAACTCCTGCTTCATCACTGTGTTGATCAAAAATCCCACACCGTCACAGCTCTATTCCAAACAGTGCCTGTGACGTGGCAGTAACACGGCAGCAACATGATAGTAACAGCACTAACAGGGCTGGTTAAAAGAAAATACTGGTAAAAGTCAATGAGAGAAGCTGTAACTTACAGGCACGCGCCTCCTGTGCACTGAAACCATGGAAGTCTTCCTCCTCAGTTTCGGATTGGAATAGCGTCAGATAGTCTTCGCCACACTCTCTCTGTCTCTCCTTCGTTGTCGCTGTCAGTGTCACTCTGATTCTGAGGCAAATTCACTCCTGAGCTCGCGCTGTCCTCTCCGTCACGCAGCAGACCGGCTTTTCCAAACCCGTTGGTGATAGTGGATTTTTTCACACTGCTTTTAACGATTGCTTTTAACTTGAAAGCTGCGTCATGTGCATTTCTTCTTGCATTTTCCATGATGAGGGTCTGTTTTTGCTATTCATTCACAACGCAGGAACTTACATTAAACTTGCGTCTTCCTCGATACATACCGTATTCATCTCACTCTTACCCTTTCTGCTCAAAAGCCCCTAGCGGCCGTTAGAAAAAAAGAATTAGCTGCAACCTTGAATAAGCCGCAGGGTTGAGAGCAGTTGAGAGTTGAGAGTGACAAAAGTAGCGGCTTATAATCCGGAAATCACGGTAAAACCATTTTTGGGACTTATCAAGATGCTCAAGAACGTGAGTTTTTGACTGTGAAGGACAACTATTGTCAACTCTTCTTTTTCTATGAAGAGATTCTTTAGACTGTATGACTAACACAACACAGCATTTAATTTAAATTGTCTCAAAAATGCTCCTTAAGCCTTAGACACAACTGGCTGTGTGCGGGCAAAAAATGGGAAAACCTACGGAGCACAAGAAATATTAAGGATGTAGAGTGGTTAGTGAGCCAAAAAGCCAAAAATGATCATGTTGTTTGTGACACTTAAACGAAGCGAACACTTAAACAACACATAAGTAAGGGTAAAGTAGGTAAAACACAGGTGTGTCGTACTGATTTCTCTGTATTTCTCTGAGCTACAGTTTTATTTCTTTGTATTTTGCAAAACTGAACTAAGATCATCAATAAAACTAGCATGGAAAACAGCTTATTATGAGCTTATAATAGCTGGATTTCCGTTTTTTTGTATCCACACAGCAAAGCTGCACTGTCTAGGGCAGAACACATAAAATTTCCACTTGCAGGTGCAGCACTTTCTATTAAAGCTGTGTTTTGCCCATTTCCTGTTCACCTGCAGAAGTGAGCACACTCAGCATCAATATCCTTACGACGAAACAGCATCTTTAAGTGTTTAATTTGCTAAAAACGTAAAAAACAAGCGTACGTGAACAAAAAAATTACAGATGCAAACGGAAGCAAAGAAAGACGATGACCTGCAAGAGTAAAGAGAAAGCAGAGGAGACGGCGGAGATGGATGAGATGCAGGTGGGTCCATCAGGAAGAGAACACAGGTGTGAACGTGACGCACGAGCAGAAGGCTGGGGAGGACTAAACAGGAAGTGAGAAGAGATGAAATACAAATAAGGAAGACAAGTTCTTGGAATCAGAATCTCAAAAGAGAATGAGAGAAAACACTGACAGAACAAAAGGCCAGGGGTCAGGATTACTTTGTTTTTAAACAGGTAGATTTGATTGGCGGTGAGTCAGCCTCTTGAGGCAGAAAAAGGAAGAACTGGCAGAAACAAAAAACCCATGGAACTCAGGCTGAAAGAGAGGAAAGTTATGTCAGAAATAAAGACAGAAATTACTAAGAGTAAGAGTGGGCAAGAGTGTGCATCCCATTGGTAAGAGACAACAAAATGTGCAATAGTCCTAAAAAGGTGTGAATGAAAAAAATAAAAGTATCAATAATTTGTCAGAGTCTTTAATTATGCTTCTATTTTGCCAGTTCATGATGCAAATCATCTCTACATGAGACAAAAATAAATGGTTTAAACGTGTAAAAATTAAAATGCAGTCCTGGTTTTGGTTTTCCGGTCTATTTCAGATGGTCTTCCATTACCCATTATGCAGAATTAACGAACTGGGATAGACCCAGCAGGACCATAGCTTTATTTTGCAGTCAGTAAATGAAAAGCCTCTTTGATAGATGTTTTAGGATGCCTCAAATTAGAAAAAAAAAAAAAAAAGATTGGAGCAGGTTCAGTGTTTGAGTCAGGTGCAAAAAGAGGGTTTTCTGTGAGGAGACCACAACCCATGCCTCTGACAAACAGGGAGCAACAATATTAAGCAGAGTTGGAAAATGGAGAAATAGAGCTCGGTTATATATGTTTAGGATGCTGTTTCCTCTCGTGTGAAAGGTGAAACGCGTGGGAGATCATGGTATGAATGCTGCAGAACAACTTGAGGGTTAAGAGTTCACGCTCTCATCTTCTGGACAAACTCGGTCAACACATGGATGATTCGTTTGCAGCAAATGTGTCCTCTAGAACTCAGATCCAGTCTGTAAGGTAACACCACATCCATAGACAACAAAGGTCAGAGCAAAGGGCGCCAAAGTGTCAGGGATTACCATCCAAAAGGGGAACGGGCTGTAGGCACAGTGGTAATGACTGACAGGAGCAGGTCAATGTAGAAGATGATCCAGAGGAGCAGAGTTATGTAACAACAGACTTTGACCCTTTTCTGTGTTTGTTCTGCGTGAACTTTTGTAGTAATGATGGTCAAGAACTTAGTTCTTCATAAGGTAAGTCATCTGACGACAGAGCAATGCTGCAAGATTTATTAACTTCAAGGACTACAAAGACAAATGGAAACAGACGGAAAGCCTGCTTTCTTTAACATGCCACACATGTCTTGAGTGTACGTTTAGCTTGAGATATCTAGGCTAACAATCTTTATCTTCAAATGAAAAACTTTGTGAGTGAAAGGTACTTTACAATGCGGTTGTTGTGTTGGTCTGTTGTGGTAAAGAGAGCTGACTCAGAAAGCAAAGCTAGGAATTTACTGGTCAATCTTTGTTCCAATACTCACCTATGGTCATGAGCTCTGTCATGACAGACAGAACGAGGTTCCGAAGACAAGTGGCCGAAATGAGGTTCCTCTGCAGAGTGGCTGGTTGCTCACGTAAACATAGGGGGTGGAGCAGCCTGGAAAGAGCTTGGAGTAGAGCCCTGCTCCTCCACATACAGAGAAGCCAGTTGAGGTAGCTTGGGCATCTGTTCTAAATGCCTCCTAAACCCCTTGGGAGGTGTTCCGGGCGTGTCCCACTGGGCAGAATCCCCTGAGAAGCCCCAGAACACGCTGGAGAGACTGCATCTCTTGGCTGGCCTGGGAACGCCTCGGGATTACCTCAGAGGAGCCAGAGGAAGTGGCTGAGAAGAGGAGAGGTTAAGACTGCTGCCCCCACAACCCAAAAAATACCAACTTCTCACCTACTTCACCCCTACTTACCCTTACGTGTTGTATAAATGTTCACTACAACAGGTGACTTAGCAAGTACATTGAAAATAAAAATACATTTATGTACATATTTGCTCCATAGGCGAGAATGTGGTCTACAACCTTAAAATTCCTTGGGGGCCACCTGAATGCCTCGTACAGGTTTGGCCATTTTTCAACTGGCAGACTGTCTTTATCCACTCGTAAGGACAGTTGTTACTGTACATAAAATGTCTGGCTTGACTAAATAGTTGAGCAAAAAACTGCATTAACTACCCTGAAATAAAAGCCAAGCCTTTATTTTGGAATTGTGTTACAGGCTGAATCTGTAAGGCCTAAACTCCACCACCCTAACAGTGATAGTGGGAAGATAATAGATGGAGATTTTTATGATCTGTTGGTTAATTTAAATATTTCCATTTAAAATAAACAGACTCATCCGCAGACTTATGTGAGGAACGAGACATTTCAAAAACAATTTTTTCAAGATATTACCACTGAGAAGTGCATCTCTGATCTCTTCAATTATTGAGCTCTTTTGACATACTGTTTCAAACTTTTTATTATTTTACTTTTCACAACTATAATGTCAAAGCAACCACTTAAAAAGGAAAGGGGAAAAAAATCAGACTTAATGGATGAGAAGCCCACCTACTTTTGCCTTTAAATGTAGGGAATGATGTCTCCTCTCCATCATACAGTGCACTGATTAGACGGGAAGATATTTAAAGACCGGACCACAGCAGGGAGCGAACACTGCCGGAGCTTCATCATCAGAAATGCTTTTGAAGAACTCTATTTCATAAATTTCATATTGACAGAGAAACTTCAGCCAGCTAACTTCTAAATGGGATGGTACATACCTCCCTTGTGATTATTACAGGGAGACTTTCTTTGGTGCAACCTTAACATGAAAGTATCTCATTAAAGAGCTGGAATGGTTGGGAGGTATCTCTCAGGCTTGGTGGCTGATTAGAACTGCGTTCATCGAAGAATCTGCTGGAACGTAGAGGATGAAGAATAAAATATTGTCAAATGTTACACAAAGCATATATAGATCTAAATATATATATATATATATATATAAAATTTGACTTTTATTTTTAATTATGCTACAGAATCGCTTCCATAGTTACTGCCCTGAGTGCTCCAATTACCACAGGCACCACTGTCAGCTTCACTTTCCATGCTTTCTCCAGTTCTTCTCTGAGTCCCTAGTATTTCTCCAGTTTCTCATGTTCCTTCTTCCTGATGTTCCCATCGCTTGGCGCTGCCACATCCACCACAACGGCTTTCCTCTGTTCTTTGTCCACCACTACAATGTCTGGTTGGTTCGCCATTACCATCCTATCAGTCTGGATCTGGAAGTCCCACATGATCTTTGCCCTTTTATTCTCTACAACCTTTGGGGGTGTTTCCCATTTTGACCTTGGGGTGTCCATATTCTCCGCACATGTTCCTGTATATTATTCCAGCCACTAGATTGTGGCGCTCCATGTATGCTTTAGTTGCCAGCATCTTACACCCTGCAGTTATGTGCTGGATTGTTTTAGGCGCCTCTTTACACAGCCTACACCTTGGGTCTTGTCTGGTGTGGTAGATCTGAGCCTCTATTGCTCTGGGGCTCAGGGCTTGTTCCTGAGCTACCAGGATGAGTGATTCAGTGCTGTCCAGGAGGCCAGCCCTTCCTAACCATTGGTAGGACTTCTTGATATCAGCCACTTCAGTTATGGTTCAATGGCACATCCCATGCAGAGGTTTGTCCTCTCATGAGGATCTATCCATCTGTTTGTACACTAGATTTCATGTAGGAATAATTCAAATGTGATATAGAGTCAGCCTCGCCCGACTTTGAAGGTGTGACAGTGTGAACTCCTGGTTTTTGTTTGTTGGATGCAGCTTTCTTTTATTTTGCATTAAAAGTCTCTTCTTCTGTTTCCTCAGTAGTTCTCCTCTGCGAAAAGAAACTTTTCATATACCTATGTGTTTTGATGACTTTGTTTGGGGGTTTCTATTTAGCGGTCGGTGCAGCCATATTACTGTAAGCAGGTAGCGGATGGATTTTTGACATGTGACCAAGCAATTTGACTTAATTCAAGGAGTCGGATTTGGTGTGGATAATCAATCTGTTTTCCAAGATAAAACTTCCTTTGGATTCAGATTGTAAATAAAATGGAAAAATAGGTCGAGTTTTTATTTTCCTGCTGCCAGCCGTCCCACGGACCAGTACCGCTTCATGGCCTAGGGGTTAGGGACCACTTTTAAAGACAAATGAAACTGAAATCTCTACTCACTATCAACAAAAGAATGTCAAAATAAGAGTATATAGCAGGTATGTCTTCATTTATTTTGACTGAGAACAACCTCACCCCTTTCTGAAGGTAAAGAACAACAGTGCTGCCTTTTTCCACACAACTCAGATGCACAAACATCAATAAAAAGACAAGATTTGAATCTGTATAAGTTAATCTACACATCCTCGCTGTTATAGTCTGGGATTTAGATCGACGTCTTCTTTATTCACAGTGTAGGGATTTTGTTTCTGAAGTAATGTGTTTTGGTTTATGTCCCCTGATAGTATTCCTTCCTCGGCAGTGATAAAGATAATCTGCTGAGCCATTAAGTCAGCGAACGAAACACCGGGCTCAGATGGAAAGAGACTGCTGCAAGTATCAGTTTCACACTTTAGAAAAAAGCGAAAAAGATGACAAAACTCTGCGCTTTTTGCGTTGTTTTTGATGAATCTTTCATGAGGAAAAACGTCCTCCCTTGACAGACGCTTGGTTTGAATGTGAGAACATCTGCAGAATAAAGAATAACTCCCAGCTATGTGAAGGATTATGCAAATATGCAGATTTTAATCAGTCAGACGAGGTGCTCTGTTTGACTTTAGCTTTAACTTCTCCCATGCCCTGACTGTTCAATTTATTTGTGCCACCCCAAATCCTTATGAACACTTTGCAGGTATAAAGTAAGTGGCGGACAATGGCACTGTGCCCTGAAGAATACAACAAAGTAAAAGCATATTTAAATACTGAGCCCTTTGTCCCATTCAGCTGATGTGAAGCAAGGGGAGAAATGGGATAGCTGTGCTTTCATTTTTCTTTTTTGCAGTACTGTGCCACCCACACCATTACCCAGCATCCCATGTGCTAGTACCCTGCTGTGACAACACTCCGCCCTCCGCTGGGCTGCACTGACACCACAGCGGCCAAAGCGTTCACAAGATCCACTTTGTTCTGCAATGTTGCTGGGTGTCCTCTTGTTTTCTGCTCAGCTGCTCTCTTGGAAGGCGCTGGCAATTTTTGCAGCTGAAATAACTTCACAGCAATGCTGCTGTGAAACTCAGAAAGGGGTTCTCGCCGGGCGGCATGCAGTTCAAGTCTGCGGGTTACAGAACATCCAGCTGCCTTGATGAAGAGCGCTGTGATTGGCAGTTTGCACAAATGCATTAAAAACACATTTCACTTCCCACTTAAAGGTGATGCTTTATATGTTTCTAAAGGATCAACTGCGGCCAAAAGGTTGAGATGCTGCACAGAGCAATCTCCAACTTTTTTACTGACCATGTAGTGATCGTTTCAAATGTTTCTGTGTCCTTCATGATTAGCTCCTTTATAAACGCTTTCATGTTTTTATGCCTTTTTTTTTTTTTTTTTTTGCTGAATCCATATTATGTTCAGCTTTGTCCTGAAACAAGCCAAAAGAGGAATTTAGCTCATAAAATAAGACTATATGTTCATCCTATTAGGGGAAACTTGTGCCATCATCAGCAACAAAAACCAATTTACATAACCTGTGCAAAATACTTAATAGCATAAATGTGCAAAAGGAATAGCGTTTATATACAATTACCTTTTAAAAAATAGCTGGGTAAGTACAAAAAAACAATATTGAAATACTGTAGGGTCTAATGGCTGAAGTGAGAAATGAGTAGCACCAATTGAATCGGATAGTTCAAAAGGTGCCCAAGTCCACAATTTTTCAAAATAGAGATATTATATGTTCTATTGTCTTCAAGGGAAAAGCTATCTGATTATGTGCAAAAAAAGTCCCAAGTCCATTGTAATGCCTTGACTATGCTTGGCATTTAAAATTCATTAAGTGCAAAATTCCTAGGCTTGGGCCTCTCTTGCATGGGTTTTGCTTTATCCAATAGCAGCACTGGTTATCCAATATGGCAGCGCCCCTGTTTAATTCAAGAAGGGCCCAAGTCCAGAGACTTTAGTTTCCTAGTCCTCTGAAATTATAAAAGTGAGGTGCTTCATATTATAGCATTTGTAAGCTATGAACTGGTGCTAAATCTGAGTAAAGTATTAATCATTTGGTGCAGCCTTCCTTGAAGCTATGCAATTAAAATCATTTCCTGGAAAAACAAACCTTTTGGACTTGGGCCCCTTTTGAAATAACCGATTCAATTGCCTCAGTCACATGTACCCGTACGGTTCTCACCTACTTCACACCCTTAATTACTGTTACATGTTGTATATCTGTCGCCTGCAGCATGCCCATAGAAAAAACAAACACGCATGAACATTTTTGCTTTACCAGCGGTCTAGCATCCTCATATTTTGTGCGTGCGAGAGCTTACCGATTTGCCAACATTTCAGCCCATATCCACCCATCAAGGCAGTTGTGTCAAAGGCAAAAGGTGTGGGACTCTTTTGCTGAAGGAGCTTGGAACAGGGAGGTGTTGTTCTTGTCCAATACTTCTTCGCTTGAGTCCAGCGGATAGTCCAGGACAACTAGCTTTTCTTTACCAACCTGAACCTCTTCCTCCTGAGGAGATGAAGGCAGCTCTGACCCAACCTGTACAGTGTATCCATGTTTACCATGTCCAGGTGAATATCCTACCTTCTCTTTTTAAGGTATGTTATTTTCTTTTACTTTTTAAATATATTTTATTTCTCCTTCTGCACAGTGCTCAGAGTAGTTATGGGCATTTTAACCAGTTTAGCAGGATATATAGCAAGTTGTGTTCAAAGAGTTGAAGGTCATGGCACAGATAAAGAGGAATTCGGTTCTGGCTGCTGGAAGACATTGTGGAGCACATAAAGACCCCAGAAACCTACCTGCACCCTTCCACCCAACACAGGTGTGTGTTATCTTAAATCTCAGAGAGAATACTAATGAGCTGCATTCTAATTAGGAGTAACATCATTTGCTCATGGGCCTCTCAGATAAATGATGATAAATGAGGACTTTTTTTCTGGTTGAAGGTCAAAATGTCATATCAAGTCTCTGCTCGGTAGACGAGCAGAAATTGCAGTTCTTTCTTCACGATTGTTGGAAAATAAGAAAAACTGGACGAAGAAGAATTAGAAAGATGTATACTTGTTTCAATGCATTTTTTAAACTCTGGTTTGACGTGACATCCATCAACTGGGCCTCAGCTGATTTATTATACCATGTTTTTGGAGGATAGGACTTATTTTCTCAAAAAGTTCGATGGTGCGTCTTATATTTCAAAATGTGTGAAATCCTGCGGTGCTTATTGACATGGAATTAATTTTCTATGGAACACAGCGATCAAATATCTGTCTTTAAATTTTTTAGTGTGACTTTGGTAAACTAAGTAGCCCCTCTTGATGAACTGTTTGACCATTATGGGTAATGTATTAATGACCTTGGTGGAATGATACATACTGTTTCAACAGGATAAACTGGTTGAGTGAGGGTATCGATTTTTTTTAAGTGTTGCTCTCCCTGAAAAACATGAATAACACCACTGTTTGCTAGAAACATTAATTGAAACATGTCCGTCATTTCACAGTCTTCCCACATCATCTTTGGACCTCCAAAGTATTTTCTCACGGATAACTGACACAGAGAAGCCCTTGATTCCAGTCTTGACACAGATAACACATAGCCTTCACGCTGATGCTGGGAAGACGCTAAGATAGTCGGCGTCCTACCAATAGTTTCACCTTCACCTTTCTGTGAAACAAACATGGACACAGACACTTCTGCATGCATGATTACATGACCTATATAGCTAGGTAATGCATAAAAGCAAATATGAGATAACTTATATAAATTTTTCCAACAAGTATAAGCTCTAGAACATCCTTATTCTTTAGTAGCAAATGCCCATAAAGATACAGGCTGTCGTCAGGTAAAAACCTATAGAGGGCCTGCAGGTGCAAATGTCAGCTGTACAAATCGGAACTGTGAAAATGAATTCTCAATATTCGTAAGAATACTTCCTTTTGATGTAACGTCTGATATTTGAAACATGAGAGGATGGTGGAGCCATCAAGCTTTGGTGCTTCACAAACAGGACTTTATTTCTGGAGGTAAGAACCAACCCACCATCAAACCCCTCCCCACCTGACACAGAACTATCTGCATAGCAGTGACAGTGAATCAAATAAGATGCAATGAAGTCCTCACTAGCTCAGGTTTTTTATGACCATGCTTGGCAGTAATGGGCAGCCAAGTTTTTAACGGTAGTGTTGCTGAAAAGAAGAAGGTTTAAACCAAATTGTTCCAGATTCTGAAACGCCCGGTCTTAATGAGTATTCATCTGCTGTTAAAAAAAATATGCAAGAAAGTAAAAATAAACTATCAAGAAAAAAAGCAAAAAGTTATATTTTACAACACTTCACAAAATCCTTATGGATTTTCTTTTTTTAATAAACTCATCCAATGAAAGTCTAGGCGTGCATCTATTTGGAATACTCATCCTTTAATTACAAACTGAGCATCCTTGAACCTGATTTTCATCTTTTCTGCAGTTGATTTTCATGTGACAGTGAGGCATACCATTACAGCTCTGTCAGTCCTTCTTCAGCCTCCTCCTCAGAAGTTATAATCAAAAGATTGGTGATGTACCTTCAGGTCTAATATGTCCTGTTGTGGCAAAAAAATACTACCATTAAAAATATTTTTTCTGGTTTCCTGCTAACAGAAAGACATTGGTGCATATTTCTAAACCTCTGTTTAGCCACTACTTTAAAAAAGTCACATCCAAGTATAAGTTACACTTTTGGGAAAAATATGTTTGGTAAAAAAACGGGACCAAGAATAGACATTTTATTTTGAAAGGCTAATATTAGAATAATGGATAACAATAATAGACTACTACCATAAAACATTTATTCTTATTTGGGATGATGAAACATCGGAGAAATCTAGCATATTAGCATAACCATAGCATAAAGAACATGCTAACAAGTCAACTAAACTCTTTATATTACTTCAAAACACTAAATCCACTGAATTATTTCTCCTCTGTGTCACTTTAGAACAATTCTGTCAAACCTGGTGGAATGCTTCTCACACACCGCGCAAGTTTGACGTGTTCGGGAACACACTGAATGAAGGTTTTTCAATCACTTTTGGCATATGGTTTTCACACAGGTCTAGCACTATCCAATACTAGCACATGTACTCACAGATGGAAGAGGCTTGATGCAAAATGTTGAAGCAGTGCAAATCTCGTGAATCGTTTATCTTTCACAGCCCTATTAGGAAATATGAACGACTTAGTGTCATTTAATTTTGTCTGGGCACAGACCGCAATTAGTAATTCCTCCTCTGTAATCAATTTTTTAACGGTTGTCACTTCCATGTTTTGAAAAGGACGCCACTACCAAATCCGAGTTCCTGATTGGTCAAAGTTTAAATGGTTTAACTTTTGAGGCATGTTTTGTGAGCAATTTGAAAAGTTTTCCAGCGACGCGTCAACGCAAGAGTTTTGAACATTTTTACCAGTCTAGTCAGCTTTTAAGATATTCTTGTCTTAGGTCCGCTCTACTATTGCGCTGTAGCATCTGCCTAGCTGCCTTTTTTTCATTATGTTGGCTTCAATATCTGTTCGTATGTCTTTATTTTTATATATTGTATTCTGCTTTCCTTCTGTACAGCACTTTGGGCCTCCTTGGCTTGTGGTGGAAGGTGCTCTAGAAAGGACTAAATGAAATGAACATGGAATGCATACCGTATAAGTGTGTTGGCATTGACTTCTCATTGAAAGTGGTCATTCGCAACGCATGGTTCCAAGTGTGAACATGGCATAAGACTGAGTGGTACTTCTGTTGCATTGCTGTCAGTGGCAAATCCTGATGTACACACCTACAGCGCCTTCTAGCGGTTGAAGCTATTCATCTTGAAAAATGACCTATAAGTTACAACTAAGAATA
The DNA here is from genome assembly GCF_053564925.1 of Oryzias latipes. Taxonomy (NCBI): domain Eukaryota; kingdom Metazoa; phylum Chordata; class Actinopteri; order Beloniformes; family Adrianichthyidae; genus Oryzias; species Oryzias latipes. Next base: position 15,457,886 of record NC_136260.1, on the reverse strand, counting down.
AGTTCTACCCCTGGCCAAGCTGTGCAAAAAACGTCACTTATACCTTGAAAAATAAAGTAATTTGTGACATTTGGCTGTGGGGAATATTGTGCTTTTAATGTTGAAATGTTCTCTTTCCTAAAATGTTTCGTTTTAAGACAAACTGTCAGTTTTTGTTGTATACTTACTTTCCTCTGAATGCTGCTGTGCTTGTGGGTTATTGGTTGTGTTTTTCGTCACATAAAAATGTCAGAGTGGCTTTTTTGCCAGCACAGTGAATGCCAGACAGCAGAGCAGCGATAATGCTGCACACACTCCTGTCCGCTCAGGTGTGCTCTGGGCTGACTTCTAAAGAGGAGGCAGGCTGTCTTCTCTGGTCAGCCTAATGGCTGCATCCCGCTACTGCCGAGCATTTCTCTGCCATCTGCTGCGGGGAGCCTCTCTTAGTGCGCCAACCCCTCTCTGGAGCAGAAAAGTGGCAAATGGCAACCTTAAAGATACTCTGAGCAGCTGAGGACTGTGAGCACACATGGAAACCATTTTCCCCGTCTCCGCCTCCTCGTCTGTTTGCCTTTTTCTCAATTTGTCCCAAATAGACAGCAGCACTTCTACACCAAATCCAGAATGAAAGCTTTGCAGACTACATTTGCGAAATGAAGAGGGAAACATGCAGCAATTCTTGAGTCAACTTCCTCTTTACTAGGGATGGGTACCGTTTGCATTTTATCCGGTACCGAATTGGCAGTTTTGAAACGGCTCAGGTGCCTGAACAGTGCTCAAATCGGTACTTCAGAAACTTAAAAAACATGTCAATTGTTTCCATAAACATGTAAGTGTAAAGAGACACAATCCCAGGGAGAAGGGGTGCACTTTAATGTGCCTAAGATGCTTTATTTCCTTTTTCACACACAACTATATAACTGCTCATTGCCAAAATGCTGGTTTTCTTTTGGTGGATTGTACATGTCACTGTTATCCATCAGGTTGCCAAAGTTAGATCTTTTAGAGTGAAGAACAGCCAATCTTTGGCTCACTTCTCCTTCAGCATTTTGACTGTAGCACCGCCCACACTCATGGTCTCACCAACTCTTATGCACCCAAAATCAAAAAACTTATAATTTTTTAGGACATAGTTTCTGTAGAGCTCATTAAAACTCAGAGTTCAGTACAAAATTGCCTCTATGTTTTGGACAGGACTTCGGCTGTTGAGTAAGACCCTAGAACTGAGAGCTGTCTGTTTACATGCTGTCCTGTTAGCTTACAGCCTCTCACAAACATAACATATCATTAACGGTGCAACAGAAATGGTGAGTAATATTGGAGTTATATATCCATACAGTTTTCAACCAGATGCCAACTCAGAGGAGAAAAACCAAGACCTGCATGGATCTAGTCATCTGCAAGCAGATGCATCAGAATAAAGCAGAGCAGGGAGTTTGTGACCTGCACAGTGTATTTTCTATGGAACAAAAAGACCTTTTTTAAATAGCATTTTTCATCTTTACATCAATTAAAAATAACATAAACAAATTTAAGCTTACATTTTTTAATTTATGTTCTGATTATGTCACAAAAATACCACAAGAACAAGTTAAAAACAACAAACACACAATTTTCCTCTTTGTCGACATCTTGCACAGATCATTGAGCAAACCTTTGGAAAAAAAAAACTTTGACATCTTTCAGTAAGAAATGCACAACATTTTGACTTTTTCTTCAAATCAGCTTTCTCTCTTTGACCTCTGAGGTCAAGGGGAAAGACTGAAGGTCAAACAAAACTAAAAAGCTCATTTCAGTCCAAATAATAGAAATAATATGTTTTTCACAGAGGCACGTCAGACCAGCAGGCATGGAGCCACATCACTCACGTTTCCTCATGTAAGACAGTCAGGAGGCAGAGGCTTCTCTGCCGCCTCAGGAGTGTAATATTAACTGCATACTGTGAGTGTGTGCTGGTCACATGCACATACCTTGTTATCAGACATGTAATAATCTTTGTGCTGCTGAAACAAGGCTGTACAACAGGGGGTGTCACGTTTCCTCCGACGAGCAGCGCACTCACGGTTGGGCTTTGATTGGGTAATATGGAGTTGGTCTGCCATCAGTCTGGGAGTTCGACTCGAACACAGAGGCATCTGTATTCTTCTCCCCGGAGTGGTCTGAGCACGCACTTAGTATTCCTGATAGGAGCAAACTGGCTAACGGTCCTGGCAGCATGGCAGATCTGCGAAGCCAGCCCTTCAACAGCAGCATAGAAAACAATAGCAGCTAGGCTGTGAGTCAGCCGGATGTGTGTCTAGCAGGGCATAAAAACAAAAATGATCCAATGGTGTGGATTTATGGCAAGTCTTCACATTCAGCTTAGACTGCTGTCAGGGCTGAACGAACGCACATTAGTATACGTCAAACATCACTGAGTGGAAGGAAAAATGTTGGTTAAAATTATGTTGATAAGCAGAGATAAGTGTTGAGCACTACAAATCTGGGGGTTTCGTCAGGACTGTAGTTCCTGCATCATCTGGCATCATTACAGTGTGCCCTGGAGCCCAGCAAAGCTCTACTGTACTGTTGGAGCTTCTTGCATATGAATTGACTCTGCCCTGCAAGGCCTTCAGAGAGTTAGTCAGAGATCAGTCGAGAATTCTCTCATCTAAAGTAAAATTTCAGAGAAAACTTATATTACAGCAACAAATTTATGTTTTTTAAAAAGAAGTGTCTTCAATTTCTGTGTTTTTTTTCTATCAAGTGTATTCCTCTATCAGGAATAAAAAGAAAAAAAAGAAAATTCATCCATTCATTTGATTCAGGAGTTTGGGAGGCAACAGTCTAACCGAACATGTTTAGACTTTCCTTTTCATCCTCCTTCCTCTGAGGTATCCAACGCTGTTCCCAGGCCAGCAACATGAAGACGTCTTCACAGTGTATGTTGTTGGAAAATATAATCTGTCGCTTTGAGATTACTTTCCTTGTTGCATGTTCAATAAAGTCGAGAAGGAGAAACCACGGAACTCGGCCGGATTAAAGATTAACACATTTATTTCCCTAACAATATTTCTAAAAACAGAGTAAAACAAAATAAAACAGATATCCGGTTTCCCAAAGTTTCAGAGCTTGCACAGCGCCAAATTACAAACGTCTTAACGTGTCAGCCTGTTGGGAACAAAGGAAAGTTCCTCCGTCCAGCTGTTTTAACATCTCGGTTTCAGCCTCCTCCTTCGTAGCACAGCATGGTGTCCAGACTCCTCCTCTGGACGCTTGGATTGGCTGGCAGGGAGCCTGCCTACCTCCGTCCGTCCATATTAGGAGTTACAGCATTTGGTCCTGGCTTCCTGCTTCAAACGTCCAGGGGGGTTATTTCAAAGACGGACCACTGTCCGACCACCAACGGTGTCCCCATGGGGGTCCAGCACAGCCGCCCGGATCCCTTTCCACAGGCAGTCAGTCCCAACCGTTTGTCCTTCTCATGCGAGTTGGCACCTTCAGGATTTCCCATGATTAGAATTGAATCCTGGAGATAATTTAATTCTGGTCCATGTCAGATCTACAGTTAAGGCTTCCAGATGGTCTTAGAAGATCAAAGACTGTTTTCTCCTGGAGGGGGATGAGTTTGCAGCTGCAGCATGAAAACCTCTTTACATATGCAATTATCAGGAAGTCCCTTTAAATTGAAATGACTGAAACCCACACACAGTAAACCTGAAAGAAAACCTTCAAAGAAATAAAGATAAGATAAAAACCTAGGAGAAATAAGAACCACAAAAAATAAATTCCTTCAATGTCCAGGGTGTTCCCTGGAGACATGCCCGAAACACCTCTGCAGGAGGCGTCTGGAACAGATTCCAGAGCCACCTCAGCTGGTTTTCTTCATGTAGAGGAGCGGTGACTTTACTCCTATCTCTAAGTGAGCGCTCAGCTCATTTTGGCCGTTTGTATCCGGGACCCAGTTGTTTCGGTGATGACCCAGCTTGTGACCATAGGTGAGTAATGGAATTAAGAAGCAAGAATGAAGAAAATCGAATTGAATAAAATGCATTCCCCTCTATGCATTTTCGTTTTAATTATGACACAAAATAAGTGTTTTTTAAGTAGAAAATGAAAAAGCATTTTAGCGGATTGCTTTTTCATTTTCATTTTGAGTGAAAAAAATGCAGCTTCATTTTGAAAATGAAAAAGTGTTTCTGGTTTTGACTTTGATTTTTAATTATGCTACACAAATGCTTCCATACCAACCCGCTCTTTGCTGTGCTGCCCTTCTTTGTCGTGCTATGATTTTCATAGATTTTATAAAGAGTTTCCTCTTAAAGAAAAATGTTCAGTGTAAATGAGATCATGTTAAGGGATAAGGGGGAAAAAATTGTTGCAGTTAAATACAGAAATACACACAAACACTTGGCTGTTTTCACACATGTAATGACATACTTAGCTGCAAATTAAGAATCACAATAGGTTGGTTTAAGTTTTTTGTTTATTCTTGACGTTTCAATGAGCATAAGTTATAAACAAGGCAAACATACAGAGCAGCTTGTATTTTAAGCTTCATAACATAAATGTACATTTTCATCGTAAACTTGGCGTTCGATTTGCCCGTGTAATCCTCTACACCTGCTGCTCCATTAAATCCAAGTCCTCTTTACCACAAATGAATAATAATAAGAGGTTCATGGGTGGAAATAAACAGACCAGAATGTTATGCAGCACCTGCACTGCTTTAAGAGGAACTGCAAATCAAACTATCGGGCAGATTCATTTCTGAATTTCTCCTTTCCTTTGGAAATACACAAACAACAAGCTTGATTGTTTTGTTTTTTTCTCTGCTGTTTTTTCCCTGTCTCACAAAGAAGCATGTTTCTTCATTTCCCCTGGTATCGCTCTGAGGATGGATTAATTCCAAACACACCAGTCTTGAGTTCATTGTTTACTTGTTGCCAACATATTTCTTGTTTCTTTTTTTCTGTCAGTGATCATCTCCTTGCTGACTGCACAAGTGTTATTTCAACAGTTATTACAAAAAAAAATTACAGGGGCAATATTCTTTACCTTTTCTGGGGTTTTTTTCTGATATAAAAAAACATAACATAAGAGAGAAGAAGCAGATGGATAAGGCTTGTCTGAGTGGCTAGGAGAAATTAAAACTGTCTTAATTACCTATGGCTGTGATGCACCTTGGACACTCAAAGCATTCGAAATTTAGCGCTGCATAACAAAAGAGCATGAAAGCCTCCAAGGCCCAGAGACGAAGGAAATGTCAGGATTATATAAAAGCACGAGTCGTAATGAGACGATAATGGCATCTCCTGTTATCGCCTGATGAGCTGACAGAAGGATGAACAGGCCTTTTGGGATGTTGCTGTCAATAACCTGCTGAAGCAGATTAAATGACATTATAGTCAATTAGTAGTAATGCTTGCATGGATGAATTCTGCAGTGCCTGGTGCTTGAAGTCAATGGATTTTGATAACTGTTTGCGTCAGTCCCACTTGGCGAGAGTCGAGAGGGGACGCGCTGCAGTGCAATTTCGGGTGTGATTTGTGCAGTCCCTACAACAGCAGATTTCGCCATGCTAAATGTTTGCTGGTTGGACCAACACGCACTCAGCATGTAAATATTTGGGAAGTACATCTTCCTTTATTTTGTTCTGGACACCACTGGAAAACACAAATTCAAATTAAAGCTACAAGTAGCATTTAGCGGGCCCGAGCACGTGCGACCGCATGGCACGAGCGACCGCCCCGTGAGCAACGCCCTGCTCGAGCCATTCTCGTCGTTTTTTCTTGTCCATTCTGGAGCTCCAAGCTATTGTTAATACGACAGCAGCCTGGGGGGGGGGGGGGGGGGGGGGGGGCTGTAATCTGTTGCCTTAAGGGACAAAGACTTTTGCATATAGCATGAAAAAAATTCAAGCAATGATGATAATTGCCATCACTGTCCCTAAGGATGAGAACAATAGAACTCATTCAATTTCCACTACAATGTCTAGATGAGTGTCAGCTATGTCTGATAACTTGGCCAATTAGCTGGACCGGGATCTTGCAAAGTGCAGGTGGTTAACGTCCAGTGTGATGAGTCTGTGGACGGCAACAGTACAGCATAGCTTTTGGTTTCCACAAGAGAAGAACTCCTGACACATCTGCCCTAACAGACAACTACAAGAGGAGTTGAAATGTATAACACGGTGAAGGAGTTTTTGTGCAGAAAAAGGTACAATTAGAAAAGCTGGTAGCAGTGACTGCAGATGGGACTCCTGCTATGATCAATAGACAAACAGGTTTCATCACTCACTGTAAAGCTGACCCAGACTTTCCAAAATGTCTGCATTACTGCTGCGTCATTCACCAGCAGGCCTTATGTGCAGAAGTGATTGGCTCTGGACATATAATGACTCTTATTCTGAAAATCGTAAACAACCTCAGCTGCAAAGCAAAACAGCACAGGATTTTTAAGGTGCTATTGGAGGAGATGTCTGTTGAATATGGTGAATATGAACATTGTGAATCTGAACTTGCATTCTTGACTGACATTACTGGAAAACTAAACCACTTGATCTGCGAGCTGCAAGACATTGGCAAAACTATTTTTTTTTGACCAGCCTGCCTGAGCCAGTGTTTTTCTTGTGGGGATCTTTTCTGCCAGGGCTTGTCAGCTTGGTCAGTGGATGTTGCTGCAGTTGTCTACCTTGCTGGGACAGCTGGAGTTAAACACAGCAGCTCACGGCTCTGAAGTGGACCCCGTTGCTGTCCCAGTCTGGATGGGCACTGTGGCGATGTTCCAATGGCCAGGCTGGCTCCTGGTATAAAGAGATTCCCAAATACCATTTCCTAACCGCAGAGCCAAGGATGTGTTTACATGTTTAGGTCAAAAATGTGATGGACAGCTTCATGTTGTCTAAACATGCCACCCTGTTATTAATCCAGTTGATATGGTTCTCCATCTGTGTCTAGGTGATAGAAAAGCATTTTTTTTTATATTTAGAGCTCTAAGCAAACAAACAGTTGTCTATATAAAAGAGCTTTTACAATTGTGCACTTTTAGCAGGTCTCTGAGTTCATGTGACCAATGTATGGTGGATTTTCACAGACCTTGTTTAAAACTGAAGGTGAGAGAGACTTAGAGAAATGGCTTCATTGTTCTGGAGTTCTTTGTTTCATCCACAGAAGAGTAGAATTGGTGATTGATTTTGAAAAGCTGCTGAAAAAAGTATCTTTTTCAAATTGCAATTTCTAACTTGGGTTTTACATTTTGTGTTCCATTTTTTGTGCTTTAATTGGGAAGCATTTGTTATTTGTTTGGTGTTTTTAAGGTTCTGCAAATATACACATCATTTTTTAGAGACATTTGTTATCAGTTGTGTTTGTTGATTTGTAGTTTAATTTCATTGGATGTATAGATGTCGTGTGGGGGCAGTGGCGCCTCCAGAAATTTTTCATGGGGGTGGCCGGTAGGGGGCCACATTAAATCTTGGGGTGGCACCCCACAAAAACCATGAGCTATATTTTTAAAATTCATTCTACCAAACGTAGTAAAACAACCTTTAGAAAACCAACAGAAAGATAAATGCCTACTGATATTTTGTAGAACATGAACTTATAGTAGATACTACTACTGATATATATATATATTTTTTTTTGTTTATATTTAATGCTTTGGTGTGTCTGCTTGGGGTGTTCGGCTCTTGACTGAGAGATATCTATAATAAACAAAAAATGAAATCTGTTGTTCTGAAATAATAATAAAAATATCCTTCTAATTATTAATTACCGTATTTTCCGGACTATAAGTCGCACCGGAGTATAAGTCGCACCAGCCTAAAAATGCATTATAAAGTAGAAAAAAACACAGATAAGTCGCACTGGACTATAAGTCGCATTTTAACTTTCACAACCTTATATGACACAATCATAGCAGACTGTTTATCTAATAATTTCACAGTAATCTTTTCTCAAACTTATTTATTTATTCTTTTCATGAAGCATCATTGGCCAACTAATACTCTGTTTTCAGCCTGTATTTGTAGCAAAAAGTTTTCACTTTTATTGCATTTCTGAATTTATGAAATCATTGGAAAATAGAATATTATGTTGTTAGCCTTCAAGATCTTACTGTAAAAAAAAGTTTGCTGATTCTCTGAGTCACTTAACATACTCTTAACACTCAACATACCTCAAACGCATACCCAGAAACATCATCTCTGTTCCTCACAAATGAACATAACAGGAGGGTTAACAATGTATTTATTTCAATTTATTTCTAATATAAGTCGCTGCGGAGTATAAGTCGCACCCCTTGCCAAACTATGAAAAAAAGTGCGACTTATAGTCCGGAAAATACGGTATATCTGTTGACATTTCTATTCAGACTAATAATCATGAAACATTTTTATTATTAGGGTAACATAATTCTAACTTCACCAGTTGGTCCAGGAACAGGTGGAGCCCCTACTTATACTGAGTTCTGCCTTGTTTCTCTGACCAATGATGCTGACTGTCCCTCGTCTGATGCCGTCTCATCTTTGTCTTCCTCATTCTCTTCTGTCATTCATGCTGCTCTGTCTCATCTTCCTCCTCCTCATTACTCCTCTGTTGCTCCCCTACCATCTCTTTCACTCCTTCTGCTGCAATTTTATTCTTAAAATAAGAATATATGTTGAATTTCTCTTCATTCTCTGAAAATGGACAGACACAAGCATCAACTAATGACTATAGGTAACTCTGTGGAAACAAAAACACATCAAAATGTTGCGGTAACACAACAACCAGTGCTTAAATAGTGCCATGAAAATAAGTGGCTTGTGACAGGGACATCCTTTGTTTACTTATTAATAAAAAGTAATGACACATCCACCACCGCTGATGATGTATTTGCACCAAGTATTTGCACACTGGGTTTACATGTTTTGCAGACCACATGTTTTTTACACCTTTGCAGCTGTATTTATTTAATATTTAATATTTATTTCTTTATTTAATAAGAATCTAATTTTTGATAATAATTTTAGTGATATTTTTAATTATTTAATATAAATGTCATTTGTGATGTCCTTTATTGATGTTATATTATATAGATTATTTCTGAATGTTGTGTTGCTGCCACAGATTGAAATTTCCCCATTGTGGGATTAATAAAGTCATCTATCTATCTATCTATCTATCTATCTATCTATCTATCTATCTATCTATCTATCTATCTATCTATCTATCTATCTATCAATACAGATCTAAAGTACAGTAAACAGATTGTTAAAGACCCACGGAAAATATTTAACAGGAAAAGAAACGTAGCATTTTGGGATGTGTGATTGTGTGTGCGTGCGTGCGTTCTCGCGCGCACGCGTGTGTGCGCGTGCTGAAACCGGTGCTCGCGCGATGCAGGAAGATAGGGGGGAGAGCGCGTGTGAGGGTGTGGAGCGCATACACGCGCGGTCAGTCGCCGTTTTGGACTTAAGGAAAAAGTAATAAAGAAAGTTCATCTTTAGTGACTGAGACTGGTTCTTTTGTCTGACCGGCCCGGAGGATCTGAGGGTTCGAACGCGGAAGTGAACCACGCGTCTTATTCATTCTGCGTCCAGCGGCTCCTCTGTAGATGTCTGCGCACTCAAAGGCAGCAGGGAGGGGAGGGGGTGAGGGCCGGTTTAGGTGATCAGAGCGACTTGCCCGCTTGCTGGCTGTGCATTTGGGATGAAACGCACAACTGATGCTACCACAGCTTATAGTGGCTACTGGGGTGGCCACTGGGGTGGCCAGGTGTCGGAGAGGGGTGGCCGTGGCCACCCCTGGCCACCCCCTGGTGGCGCCACTGTGTGGGGGGAGGCTCGAGAGTAGGTAGGACCCAGGCGCAGAGACGGGAGGCAAACGGGTTAAGGGCAAGTGGGTTTATTTAACTAACAAAAAGCGCTGCAGAGCAGGATGACAAAACTAAAAACAAAAACTTACTGTGGCATGGCAAGGGACATGGACGCCAGAAAAGAAGACGTGATCAACATGAGCAGAAGTTAATGGACCAGCACAGGAGGAAGGCAGAGACAAGACTTATATACAGACAGGGCAGACAAGACACAGGTGAACACGATTAGGGCAGATGGGGACCAAAGGAAGTAAAACTCAAGAAACATGACAAGACAGGAAACCTTTCAAAATAAAACAGGAAACAGAACCAAACAAGACAGAACAAGAACTAAAGCGAAAAAAAAGACAACAAACTGAAACCATGACAATAGAAAGGAAAAGAAGTTCAAACATTGATTATAAAAAAGGATATAAGAGATAAAAAAAAAAGAAAAAGGAAAAGAAAAAAGATAAAATATTGATTTAATTGCATTTTGAATGAATAAAAAACAATGATTAATAGAATCAGAATCAGAATCAGGAATCAGAAAAAGTTTTATTGCCAGGTTCAGTAGAGCGCACTTTACAAAACGAGGAATTTGACTTGGTGTATAGTGCAATTAAGAATAAGTTAAAAATTAAGTTAACAACAACAACACACTATATACAGTAGAGTAAGGTGAATTAAAGTGGGAGCACAGATGGGCTGGGATGGTGGGGCCTGTAAGTGGCACCGACAGTCCTTTGGTGGGCGGGGGGGGAGGGGGGGTCACCTGGGGGAGTTGGGGTTCTGTTCAGCAGGCTGGCTGCAGTGGGGAAGAAGCTGTTCTTGTGGCGCGAGGTCCTGGTCCTGATGGACCGGAGCCTCTTGCCAGAAGGGAGGGGCCGAAAGAGATTATGTCCTGGATGAGAGGGGTTGGCTACAATCCTGGCTGCCCGCCTCCAGGTCCTGGAGATGTGCAGCTCCTGGAGAGACGGGAGGTGGCAGCCGATCACCTTCTCTGCTGAGTGGATGACGCGTTGCAGCTTGGCCTTGTCTCTGGCCGTGGCCGCAGCGAACCAGACTGTGATGGAGGACGTGAGGGTGGATTCGATGATGGCGGTGTAAAAGTCTACCAGCATCTTTTCAGGGAGGTGAAACTTCTTCAGCTGCCTCAGGAAGTACATCCTCTGCTGGACCTTCTTAGTGATGGAGCTGATGTTCTGCTCCCACTTGAGGTCCTGGCTGATGATGGTTCCCAGGAAGCAGAAGGACTCCACAGAGGTCACCGGGGAGTCACAGAGGATGACAGGGGGGAGGGGGGCTGGGGCCTTCCTGAAGTCCACTGTCATCTCCACTGTCTTCAGAGCATTAAGCTCCAGGTTGTTAGCGCTGCACTATGACACCAGCCTGGCTATTTAACTCCTGTAGGCCGACTCATCTCCGTCAGAGATGAGGCCGATGAGTGTGGTGTCGTCAGCAAACTTCAGGAGTTTGACAGACAGGTGACCAGCTGTGCAGCTGTTTGTGTACAGGGAGAGTAACAGGGGTGAAAGGACACAGCCCTGGGGGGATCCGGTGCTTGTGGTCCGAGTATCTGAGACGAGCTTCCCCAGCCTCACATACTGCTGTCTGTCCGTCAGGAAGTCTGTGATCCACCTGCAGGTGGAGTCAGGCACATTCATCTTGGAGAGTTTTTAATACTAAAGATGTATGAAAGACATACCGAAAAAATATGTCTTTCAGTGTTTAACTGGCTGTCTTTGGATTATGCATGCCTGAATAATGGCCATTCTTACTCCTCATCTCTCTGTTCACTGCTTGCTAATTTACATAGCAGGGGTCCCAGCAGGAGGGGGCGGGGTTGTAACACGACTCCTTCAGCAGAGCCAGGCTGAGAGAGGCTTTGACATGTAAGATGTTAGATGTTAGAATGCCAGATGTTAGAACGACCAGTTCATTTTATATCTATGAAAATATTCAGGTAGCTATGGGACATGTTTAGCTATAGGTCTGTGAAAATTGGTGTCGATTGTTGAAACATAAGTTACCATAAAAAAATGTTTGTTTGGAGTCTAGACAGATTTAACACAGGTTTTTGGATGAAAAAGGATTTTTTATAAATCATCTGTTACACTTTTAAGTCTGAAAAAAATATGGAAGGCAGCAAACATAGATCCCTACCGTTTTTAATTTTTTTGTGCTGATATTTGAAAGATAAGTTATGCAAAAAAATAGGTGTTTGCAGTTTTGCCTAAAAAGACGTTTTCGGACCTTTTTGGATGAAATGATGTTTAAAAGTTCACCTGTAACTTCAATCATTCTGAATTTTTTTAGGAAGCAGTAGCACATAAATGCCTATGAAAGTTGAATTCTTGGTGCTGATAACCTAAACAGAATTTATGCTAAAAATCTTTGTTCAGTCCAAAATTTCATTAAAAAAATCAAGTGATGAAGTTTCTCGTAGACCCTATAGTGTTACATATCAAAGCTGGAGGTTATTAAAGGCATCTAATTCTGAAATCTCAGCTTCCTGAGACAAACGGCTGATTTATAATAAATATCTATTATTTGGGTGCACATAATCGACCACTTCCTGTTACGCAGGCACCGTCAGGTGTACACCCATGAAACTTTACATGATGAGAGAGGACCCTTCTGAGTATCTCCAGTTTTAATTTCATGCACATCGGACAAAGCAAAGAGAAAATACAGGGCAGAATGTGCCCAATGCAATAACTAGGTGGCGCTATAGAGCTCGTCCAAGATTGTCATATCCATGGGTTCAGAATAGAAGCTTCATCATATCCATTGAATTTCAGTGAGATTGGACAAGGAATGTGCACGTGAGAGCAACTTTTGTGTGCATGGCGAGACGCCCAACTTTGCCGCTCTGTCACGACCACACCCCCGCATTGAAAGTTATGGTTTTTTGTCAGAGTAAACTTCAATGGCTTTTCAACAGGTGGATGTCATTTTCAGGTGTGTCGGCTCATCCTACTCGGAGTAGTGATGCTCCAAGTAAAACATGTCATTTCCTCTTGCCAGCAGGTGGCGCTACACTTTTTCCAGATTTTTTCACTGCAGATGTGTTCAGAGTCAGACTACAATCATGCACATCAATTTTGGATCAGATTGGATTATGCATGGCTGAGTAATGGCCATTTTTCTTTTCATGGCGTGTTTTCGAAACGACCTCCAATTTTGACGCACCGCCATGGTCACAAACATCCATAAAAACTTAAAAGCTTTGCAATTTAACATCGGACATGTGTCTAGTTTACAAAACCAAAGTTTGGAGTCATTACTCTCAAATCTCTAGGAGGAGTTCGTTCTAGAGCGAGGCCTGCGAATGACCAAAATACAGCAAAAATGACATATTGTCATCAAAATATCAGACTTCCTGTGCGACTGACAGCTTGGTCCCAAGAGACTTTTTTGTAGGTTTCTATCCGATGAACATGCCCTGTTAAAATCAGGTTTGTACTATAAAGCATATGGAGGTGCTCGCGAAAACAAATTTTGCAGGTGGCGCTATCGAGCCATTTTTGTTTACCTATGCCGTTCTCCTATAAAATATGAAATTTTTCGCGACTCCTGATGTGTATACAAAATTTGGTGAGTTTTGGGGTATGTTAAAGGCCTCAAAAAGGCGACTCTTCCGTCGGAAGAAAAAGAATAATAATAATAATTAAAGCTACAAGTAGCATTTAGCGGGCCCGAGCACGTGCGACCGCCCCGTGAGCAACGCCCTGCTCGAGCCATTCTTGTCGTTCTTTCTTGTCCATTCTGGAGCTTCAAGCTAATGTCAATAGGAAAGCAGCCTGTGGGGGGTGTGGGGGGGGGGGTGTACTGTAATCTGTTGCCTTAAGGGACAAAGACTTTTGCATATAGCATGAACGAGTGAGTGAATGAGCAACGCCCTGCTCGAGCCGTTTTGTGTCGTTCTTCCTTCTGCATTCTGGACCTGCAAGCCACATTTAACATGACAGCAGCCTGTCGGCGAAAGGTGGGGGTGGGGGTGGGGGGGGGGGGGGGCTGTAATCTGTTTCCTTTAAGGACTGATATTTTTGCATATATTGTGAAAAAAAAATTCAAACAAAGCTTTGTTTAGTCCTGCTCATTTTCTCATCCAGAAGGCCTTTTCAGATTAAAAAGTTGTCAATCAAGCAATGATGATAATCATTAACACTGTACCTAAAGATGTGAAAAATAGAAGTGATCTAATTTCCACTACAATGTCTAGACATGTGTCAGCTATGTTTGATAACTTGGCCGATCAGGTGGACCGGGATCTTGCAAAGCGCATGTTGTTTTGCATCCAGTTTGAAGAATCTCTAGACAGCAGCAGTGCAGCGCAGCTGTGTGTTTGTTTGTTTTTTTTGTTTTTCTTTACATCAAGAGAAGAACTCTTGACAGAACTGCCCTTACAAACAAATATAGGAGGAGTTGAAATGTATAACACGGTAAAGAAGTTTTTGTGCAGAAAAAGGTACCATTAGAAAAGCTGGTAGCAGTGACTGCAGACGGGGCTCCTGCTATGATCAATAGACAAACAGGTTTCATCACTCACTGTAAAGCTGACCCAGACTTTCCAAAATGTCTGCATTACTGCTGCTTCATTCACCAGTAGGCCTTAAGTGTAAAAGTGATTGGCTCTGGACACTAAGTTGGAGATATGTAGGAGGCATCTCATTCTGAAATCTCAGCCTCGTGATACAAACGGCTGATTTTTTATGAATTTTTAATTATCTGACTACAACGCAATCAACCACTTCCTGTTTGGCGGTGGCTTGCGCAGGCACCGTCAGGTGTATACCCATGAAACTCTAAACGATGAGAGAAGACCCTTCTGAGTATCTCCTGTTGTAATTTTATGAACATCGGACAAAGCACAGAGAAAAAACAGGGCATAATGTGCCCCATGCAATAACTAGGTGGCGCTATAGAGCTCGTCCAAAGTTGTCATATCCATGGGTTCAGAATGGAAGCTTCATCATGTCCATTGAATTTCAGTGAGATTGGACAAGGAATGTGCACGTGAGAGCAACATTTATGCATGGCGAGACGCCCAACTCTTTGACTTGGTGTATAGTGCAATTAAGAATAAGTTAAAAATTAAGTTAACAACAACAACACACTATATACAGTAGAGTAAGGTGAAGTAAAGTGGGAGCACAGATGGGCTGGGATGGTGGGGCCTGTAAGTGTCACCGACAGTCCTTTGGTGGGCGGGGGGGTCACTTGGGGGAGTTGGGGTACTGTTCAGCAGGCTGACTGCAGTGGGGAAGAAGCTGTTCTTGTGGCGCGAGGTCCTGGTCCTGATGGACCGGAGCCTCTTGCCAGAAGGGAGGGGCCGAAAGAGATTATGTCCTGGATGAGATGGGTCCGCTACAATCCTGGCTGCCCGCCTCCAGCTCCTGGAGAGACGGGAGGTGGCAGCCGATCACCTTCTCTCCTGAGTGGATGACGCGTTGCAGCTTGGCCTTGTCTCTGGCCGTGGCCGCAGCGAACCAGACTGTGATGGAGGACGTGAGGGTGGATTCGATGATGGCATCGTAGAAGTCTACCAGCATCTTTTCAGGGAGGTGAAACTTCTTCAGCTGCCTCAGGAAGTACATCCTCTGCTGGACCTTCTTAGTGATGGAGCTGATGTTCTGCTCCCACTTGAGGTCCTGGCTGATGATGGTTCCCAGGAAGCAGAAGGACTCCACAGAGGTCACCGGGGAGTCACAGAGGATGACAGGGGGGAGGGGGGCTGGGGCCTTCCTGAAGTCCACTGTCATCTCCACTGTCTTCAGAGCATTAAGCTCCAGGTTGTTAGCGCTGCACTATGACACCAGCCTGGCTATTTAACTCCTGTAGGCCGACTCATCTCCGTCAGAGATGAGGCCGATGAGTGTGGTGTCGTCAGCAAACTTCAGGAGTTTGACAGACAGGTGACCAGCTGTGCAGCTGTTTGTGTACAGGGAGAGTAACAGGGGTGAAAGGACACAGCCCTGGGGGGATCGGGTGCTTGTGGTCCGAGTATCTGAGACGAGCTTCCCCAGCCTCACATACTGCTGTCTGTCCGTCAGGAAGTCTGTGATCCACCTGCAGGTGGAGTCAGGCACATTCATCTTGGAGAGTTTTTAATACTAAAGATGTATGAAAGACATACCGAAAAAATATGTCTTTCAGTGTTTAACTGGCTGTCTTTGGATTATGCATGCCTGAGTAATGGCCATTCTTACTCCTCATCTCTCTGTTCACTGCTTGCTAATTTACATAGCAGGGGTCCCAGCAGGAGGGGGCGGGGTTGTAACACGACTCCTTCAGCAGAGCCAGGCTGAGAGAGGCTTTGACATGTAAGATGTTAGATGTTAGAATGCCAGATGTTAGAACGACCAGTTCATTTTATATCTATGAAAATATTCAGGGAGCTATGGGACATGTTCAGCTATAGGTCTGTGAAAATTGGTGTCGATTGTTGAAACATAAGTTACCATAAAAAAATGTTTGTTTGGAGTCTAGACAGATTTAACACAGGTTTTTGGATGAAAAAGGATTTTTTATAAATCATCTGTTACACTTTTAAGTCTGAAAAAAATATGGAAGGCAGTAAACACAGATCCCTACCGTTTTTAATTTTTTTGTGCTGATATTTGAAAGATAAGTTATGCAAAAAAATAGGTGTTTGCAGTTTTGCCTAAAAAGACGTTTTCGGACCTTTTTGGATGAAATGTTGTCTAAAAGTTCACCTGTAACTTCAATCATTCTGAATTTTTTTAGGAAAACTAAACCACTTCAACTGTGATCTGCAAGGCAATGGTAAAACTATATTTTTTATGGAACAGCCTGCAGTGTTTCTTGTGGGGATCTTTTCTGCCAGGGCTTGCCGGCTTGGTCGGTGGTTGTTGCTGTTACCAATCCAGTTGATATGGTTCTCCATCTGTGTCTAAGTGATAAAATCAGAATCAGAATCGTTTATTGTCATTGTACATGGGGATACAATGAAATTGCAGCAGCCTTGGAGTGAAGGAGTTACATAAAATAAAAATAAAAATAGAATAGAAAAAGAAATACTGTATTTACAACTCTTAACAAAAAATGAACAATATGGACAGAAACTGTTAAATATTAAATATTTGTGAATAAAATAGAATGGAATTACATGAGTTGCTGTGAGCACAGCTTAATAAATATCAAGTTATTGCACAGTGACCCGGTTAGACAGTCAGGATATTGCACGCATTGTAGTAAAATTAGAGTGAGGTGTGGTTGGTGGACGTATGTGCATTCCGTATGATAATTGCCTGTGGAAAAAAGCTGTTTCTTAGTCTGTTTGTCCTGGTTCTGATGGACCTGTACCTCCTTCCAGAGGGCAGCAGTTCAAACAGAGGGAAAGCAGAATGGGTGGAGTTAGTGGTGATGCTAGTCACTCTGCTGAGGCAGCGAGACTGGTAAATGTCCTTCAGTGAGGGGAGGGGGCAGCCGATGATCCTCTGCGCTGTCTTTACCATTCTCTGGAGACTCTGCCGTTCTGCTTCAGTGCAGTGGGAAAACCACACTGTGATGCCATAGGACAGAATGCTCTCAATGGTTGAGCGGTAGAACGTTACCAGCAGCTCCTGGCTGACGTCGTTCCTCCTAAGTTTTCTCAGGAAGTGCAGGCGTTGCTGGGCCTTCCTGATGACAGTCATGGTGTTGTTAGACCATGTGAGGTCAGCAGAGATGGTGGTGCCCAGGAGGGTGAAGCTGTGGACCCTCTCCACACAGTTTCCATCGATGTAGAGTGGGGGTGGATCTGTTCTGTTTTTTCTGAAGTCCAGGATGATCTCCTTGGTCTTGGTGGTGTTCAGGATGAGGTTATTAGCCTGACACCACCTTGAGAGTTTCAGGACTTCGTCTCTGTAGGCCGTCTCGTCGTCCCCAGAGATCAGCCCCACCACAGTAGTGTCGTCTGCAAACTTCACCACGGTGTTGCTGGTGTGGGCTGGTCTGCAGTCTGCTGTGTACAGTGTGTACAGCAGAGGACTCAGCACACATCCCTGTGTGGAGCCTGTGCTCAGCGTCCGGGTGGAGGAGAGGTGGGGGTCAAGTTTGACTGTCTGTGGTCTGTTTGTCAGGAAGTCCTTGATCCACGAGCAGGTGAGTGGGTGGAGTCCTAGTTCAGACAGTTTGTTGACCAGAATGTCAGGAATGATTGTGTTAAAGGCTGAGCTATAGTCCACAAAGAGCATCCTGGCGTAGGTGTCTCTGTGTTCCAGGTGGCTCAGCGCAGTGTGGAGGGTGATGGAAATGGCATCATCCGTTGATCTGTTTGCTTTGTAAGCAAACTGGTGGGGGACGAAGATTGGAGGGAGGGAGTCTTTGATGTGTCCCAGGAGCAGCCGCTCCAGACACTTTGTGATGACAGCAGTGAGTGCAACTGGGCGGAAGTCCGTGAGGAAGGCTGTGGATGAGGACTTTTTGGGTATCGGGATGATAGTGGATGACTTCAGGCAAGCAGGGATGAAAGCCTGAGCTAGCGACAGGTTGAAGATTTTTGTGAAGACCTGGGAGAGTTGATCGGCGCAGGCCCGCAGAACCTTTCCGGGAACTCCATCAGGTCCCGCCGCTTTCCTGGGGTTTACCCTGCTGAACATCCGTGCCATCCGTGCCACGTCCATAAAGGCATTGTTTTTATATTTAGAGCTCTAAGCAACCAAACAGTTGTCTATATAAAAGAGCTTTTACAATTGTGCACTTTTAGCAGGCTGAAAAAATTATCTTTTTAAAATTGCCATTTCAAATTTGGGTTTTAAATTTTGTGTTCCATTTTTCTGTGCTTGTATTGGAAGGATTTGTTATTATTTTGTTTAAAAGTGCTACATATTGTATATACACATAATTTATTTAGAGAAATTTGCTATACGTTGTGTTTTTTGGTTTTGTAGTTTAATTTCATTGGATTTATATTAAGGAAAAGAAGTTGCAGCATTGATTAAAAAAGGATAAAAGAGACATTTACTGTCTAAGTCTTATGTTACATCTGTAGAACTGTACTGAGAGTTGGGTCTTGTTTTGGAGCACATTCATATGTTTTGTTTGTAAAAAAAAAAAGATAAAATATTAAGTTAATTGCATTTTACATGACTAGAAAAGCAATGATTATTCATAAAAATCTATGAAAGACATACAAAACAAATGAAAAAGCAGTCTGCCCTCCCTCTTGTGTCTAAACTCTTGTCACCTCACCTCTGGGTTAGTTAGCATATGAATAGGCAGCTGGTGTGTGTGTGTGTGGGGGGGGGGGGGGGGGTGAAATTTGACTCCAGCAACAGGGCGGATTGAGGAGCAGGCTGCAGCATGAGGAAAAAACTGAAGCATGTAAGAGGAAATTACATCCTACAGTTGACCAGTTCATTTTATATCTGTAAAGAATATTCAAGAAGCATTTAGACATGTTCAGCTATATGCGTGTGAAACTTGGTGTGGATAATTGAAGCATAAGTAATTTTAAAACACACTTGTTTGGAGTCCAGACGGAAAAAGCACAGGTTTTGGGATGAATCAGGATTTTTTTAAAATCATCTGTTTCACCTGGACTTCTGAAAAAAATATGGAAGGCAGCAAACACAGATCCCTACATTTAAAAAAATAAATGGTGTTGATATATGATGATTAAGTTATGAAAAAAAATAGGTGTTTGTAGTTTTGCCTAAAAAGACGTTTTCGGACCTTTTTGGATGTAATGCTCTCTAAGATGTCACCTGTAACTTCAATCATTCTGAATTTTTTTAGGAAGCAGTAGCACATAAATGCCTATTAAAGTGTAGTCTTTGGTGCTGATAACCTAAACAGAATTTATGCTAAAAATCTTTGTTCAGTCCAAAATTGCATAGGAAAAAAAGAGGTATGAAGTTTCTCATAGACCCTTTTGTGTTACATATCAAAGCTGGAGGTTATTAAAGGCATCTAATTCTGAAATCTCAGCTTCCTGAGACAAACGGCTGATTTATAATAAATTTCTATTATTTGGGTGCACATAATCGACCACTTCCTGTTACGCAGGCACCGTCAGGTGTACACCCATGAAACTTCAGATTATGAGAGAGGACCCTTCAGAGTATCTCCAGTTTTAATTTCATGCACATCGGACAAGGCAAAGAGAAAATACAGGGCAGAATGTGCCCAATGCAATAACTAGGTGGCGCTATAGAGCTCGTCCAAGATTGTCATATCCATGGGTTCAGAATAGAAGCTTCATCATATCCATTGAATTTCAGTGAGATTGGACAAGGAATGTGCACGTGAGAGCAACTTTTGTGTGCATGGCGAGATGCCCAACTTTGCCGCTCTGTCACGACCACACCCCCGCATTGAAAGTTATGGTTTTTTGTCAGAGTAAACTTCAATGGCTTTTCAACAGGTGGACGTCATTTTCAGGTGTGTCGGCTCATCCTACTGGGAGCAGTGATGCTCCAAGTAAAACATGTCATTTCCTCTTGCCAGCAGGTGGCGCTACACTTTTTCCAGATTTTTTCACTGCTGATGTGTTCAGAGTCAGACTACAATCATGCACATCAATTTTGGATCAGATTGGATTATGCATGGCTGAGTAATGGCCATTTTTCTTTTCATGGCGTGTTTTCGAAACGACCTCCAATTTTGACGCGCCGCCATGGTCACAAACATCCATAAAAACTTAAAAGCTTTGCAATTTAACATCGGACATGTGTCTAGTTTACAAAACCAAAGTTTGGAGTCATTACTCTCAAATCTCTAGGAGGAGTTCGTTCTAGAGCGAGGCCTGCAAATGACCAAAATACAGCAAAAATGACATATTGTCATCAAAATATCAGACTTCCTGTGCGACTGACAGCTTGGTCCCAAGAGACTTTTTTGTAGGTTTCTATCCGATGAACATGCCCTGTTAAAATCAGGTTTGTACTATAAAGCATATGGAGGTGCTCGCGAAAACAAATTTTGCAGGTGGCGCTATCGAGCCATTTTTGTTTACCTATGCCGTTCTCCTATAAAATATGAAATTTTTCGCGACTCCTGATGTGTATACAAAATTTGGTGAGTTTTGGGGTATGTTAAAGGCCTCAAAAAGGCGACGGAAAAGTCGGAAGAATAATAATAATAATAATAATAATAAACCTAACAGATACAATAGGGTCCTTGCACTCCGTGCTCGGGCCCTAATTAAAGCTACAAGTAGCATTTAGCGGGCCCGAGCACGTGCGACCGCATGGCACGAGCGACCGCCCCGTGAGCAACGCCCTGCTCGAGCCATTCTCGTCGTTTTTTCTTGTCCATTCTGGAGCTCCAAGCTATTGTTAATACGACAGCAGCCTGGGGGGGGGGGGGGGGGGGGGGCTGTAATCAGTTGCCTTAAGGGACAAAGACTTTTGCATATAGCATGAAAAAAATTCAAGCAATGATGATAATTGCTATCACTGTCCCTAAGGATGAGAACAATAGAACTCATTCAATTTCCACTACAATGTCTAGATGAGTGTCAGCTATGTCTGATAACTTGGCCAATTAGCTGGACCGGGATCTTGCAAAGTGCAGGTGGTTAACGTCCAGTGTGATGAGTCTGTGGACGGCAACAGTACAGCATAGCTTTTGGTTTCCACAAGAGAAGAACTCCTGACACATCTGCCCTAACAGACAACTACAAGAGGAGTTGAAATGTATAACACGGTGAAGGAGTTTTTGTGCAGAAAAAGGTACAATTAGAAAAGCTGGTAGCAGTGACTGCAGATGGGACTCCTGCTATGATCAATAGACAAACAGGTTTCATCACTCACTGTAAAGCTGACCCAGACTTTCCAAAATGTCTGCATTACTGCTGCGTCATTCACCAGCAGGCCTTATGTGCAGAAGTGATTGGCTCTGGACATATAATGACTCTTATTCTGAAAATCGTAAACAACCTCAGCTGCAAAGCAAAACAGCACAGGATTTTTAAGGTGCTATTGGAGGAGATGTCTGTTGAATATGGTGAATATGAACATTGTGAATCTGAACTTGCATTCTTGACTGACATTACTGGAAAACTAAACCACTTGATCTGCGAGCCTCAAGACAATGGCAAAACTATTTTTTTTTGACCAGCCTGCCTGAGCCAGTGTTTTTCTTGTGGGGATCTTTTCTGCCAGGGCTTGTCAGCTTGGTCAGTGGATGTTGCTGCAGTTGTCTACCTTGCTGGGACAGCTGGAGTTAAACACAGCAGCTCACGGCTGTGAAGTGGACCCCGTTGCTGTCCCAGTCTGGATGGGCACTGTGGCGATGTTCCAATGGCCAGGCTGGCTCCTGGTATAAAGAGATTCCCAAATACCATTTCCTAACCGCAGAGCCAAGGATGTGTTTACATGTTTAGGTCAAAAATGTGATGAACAGCTTCATGTTGTCTAAACATGCCACCCTGTTATTAATCCAGTTGATATGGTTCTCCATCTGTGTCTAGGTGATAGAAAAGCATTTTTTTTTATATTTACAGCTCTAAGCAAACAAACAGTTGTCTATATAAAAGAGCTTTTACAATTGTGCACTTTTAGCAGGTCTCTGAGTTCATGTGACCAATGTATGGTGGATTTTCACAGACCTTGTTTAAAACTGAAGGTGAGAGAGACTTAGAGAAATGGCTTCATTGTTCTGGAGTTCTTTGTTTCATCCACAGAAGAGTAGAATTGGTGATTGATTTTGAAAAGCTGCTGAAAAAAGTATATTTTTCAAATTGCAATTTCTAACTTGGGTTTTACATTTTGTGTTCCATTTTTTGTGCTTTAATTGGGAAGCATTTGTTATTTGTTTGGTGTTTTTAAGGTTCTGCAAATATACACATCATTTTTTGGAGACATTTGTTATCAGTTGTGTTTGTTGATTTGTAGTTTAATTTCATTGGATGTATAGATGTCGTGTGGGGGGGAGGCTCGACAGCAGGTAGGACCCAGGCGCAGAGACGGGAGGCAAACGGGTTCAGGGCAAGTGGGTTTATTTAACTAACAAAAAGCGCTGCAGAGCAGGATGACAAAACTAAAAACAAAAACTTACTGTGGCATGGCAAGGGACATGGACGCCAGACAAGAAGACGTGATCAACATGAGCAGAAGTTAATGGACCAGCACAGGAGGAAGGCAGAGACAAGACTTATATACAGACAGGGCAGACAAGACACAGGTGAACACGATTAGGGCAGATGGGGACCAAAGGAAGTAAAACTCAAGAAACATGACAAGACAGGAAACCTTTCAAAATAAAACAGGAAACAGAACCAAACAAGACAGAACAAGAACTAAAGCGAAAAAAAAGACAACAAACTGAAACCATGACAATAGAAAGGAAAAGAAGTTCAAACATTGATTATAAAAAAGGATATAAGAGATAAAAAAAAAAGAAAAAGGAAAAGAAAAAAGATAAAATATTGATTTAATTGCATTTTGAATGAATAAAAAACAATGATTAATAGAATCAGAATCAGGAATCAGAAAAAGTTTTATTGCCAGGTTCAGTAGAGCGCACTTTACAAAACGAGGAATTTGACTTGGTGTATAGTGCAATTAAGAATAAGTTAAAAATTAAGTTAACAACAACAACACACTATATACAGTAGAGTAAGGTGAATTAAAGTGGGAGCACAGATGGGCTGGGATGGTGGGGCCTGTAAGTGGCACCGACAGTCCTTTGGTGGGCGGGGGGGGGGGGGGGGTCACCTGGGGGAGTTGGGGTTCTGTTCAGCAGGCTGGCTGCAGTGGGGAAGAAGCTGTTCTTGTGGCGCGAGGTCCTGGTCCTTATGGACCGGAGCCTCTTGCCAGAAGGGAGGGGCCGAAAGAGATTATGTCCTGGATGAGAGGGGTTGGCTACAATCCTGGCTGTCCGCCTCCAGGTCCTGGAGATGTGCAGCTCCTGGAGAGACGGGAGGTGGCAGCCGATCACCTTCTCTGCTGAGTGGATGACGCGTTGCAGCTTGGCCTTGTCTCTGGCCGTGGCCGCAGCGAACCAGACTGTGATGGAGGACGTGAGGGTGGATTCGATGATGGCGGTGTAAAAGTCTACCAGCATCTTTTCAGGGAGGTGAAACTTCTTCAGCTGCCTCAGGAAGTACATCCTCTGCTGGACCTTCTTAGTGATGGAGCTGATGTTCTGCTCCCACTTGAGGTCCTGGCTGATGATGGTTCCCAGGAAGCAGAAGGACTCCACAGAGGTCACCGGGGAGTCACAGAGGATGACAGGGGGGAGGGGGGCTGGGGCCTTCCTGAAGTCCACTGTCATCTCCACTGTCTTCAGAGCATTAAGCTCCAGGTTGTTAGCGCTGCACTATGACACCAGCCTGGCTATTTCACTCCTGTAGGCCGACTCATCTCCGTCAGAGATGAGGCCGATGAGTGTGGTGTCGTCAGCAAACTTCAGGAGTTTGACAGACAGGTGACCAGCTGTGCAGCTGTTTGTGTACAGGGAGAGTAACAGGGGTGAAAGGACACAGCCCTGGGGGGATCCGGTGCTTGTGGTCCGAGTATCTGAGACGAGCTTCCCCAGCCTCACATACTGCTGTCTGTCCGTCAGGAAGTCTGTGATCCACCTGCAGGTGGAGTCAGGCACATTCATCTTGGAGAGTTTTTAATACTAAAGATGTATGAAAGACATACCGAAAAAATATGTCTTTCAGTGTTTAACTGGCTGTCTTTGGATTATGCATGCCTGAGTAATGACCATTCTTACTCCTCATCTCTCTGTTCAATGCTTGCTAATTTACATAGCAGGGGTCCCAGCAGGAGGGGGCGGGGTTGTAACACGACTCCTTCAGCAGAGCCAGGCTGAGAGAGGCTTTGACATGTAAGATGTTAGATGTTAGAATGCCAGATGTTAGAATGACCAGTTCATTTTATATCTATGAAAATATTCAGGGAGCTATGGGACATGTTCAGCTTTAGGTCTGTGAAAATTGGTGTCGATTGTTGAAACATAAGTTACCATAAAAAAATGTTTGTTTGGAGTCTAGACAGATTTAACACAGGTTTTTGGATGAAAAGGATTTTTTATAAATCATCTGTTACACTTTTAAGTCTGAAAAAAATATGGAAGGCAGCAAACACAGATCCCTACCGTTTTTAATTTTTTTGTGCTGATATTTGAAAGATAAGTTATGCAAAAAAATAGGTGTTTGCAGTTTTGCCTAAAAAGACGTTTTCGGACCTTTTTGGATGTAATGCTCTCTAAGATGTCACCTGTAACTTCAATCATTCTGAATTTTTTTAGGAAGCAGTAGCACATAAATGCCTATGAAAGTTGAATTCTTGGTGCTGATAACCTAAACAGAATTTATGCTAAAAATCTTTGTTCAGTCCAAAATTTCATTAAAAAAATCAAGTGATGAAGTTTCTCGTAGACCCTATAGTGTTACATATCAAAGCTGGAGGTTATTAAAGGCATCTAATTCTGAAATCTCAGCTTCCTGAGACAAACGGCTGATTTATAATAAATTTCTATTATTTGGGTGCACATAATCGACCACTTCCTGTTACGCAGGCACCGTCAGGTGTACACCCATGAAACTTTACATGATAAGAGAGGACCCTTCTGAGTATCTCCAGTTTTAATTTCATGCACATCGGACAAAGCAAAGAGAAAATACAGGGCAGAATGTGCCCAATGCAATAACTAGGTGGCGCTATAGAGCTCGTCCAAGATTGTCATATCCATGGGTTCAGAATGGAAGCCTCATTACCTCCATTGAATTTCAGTGAGATTGGACAAGGAATGTGCACGTGAGAGCAACTTTTGTGTGCACGGCGAGACGCCCAACTTCGCCGCTCTGTCACGACCACACCCCTGCGTTGAAAGTTATGGCTTTTTATCAGAGTAAACTTCAATGGCTTTTCAACAGGTGGACGTCATTTTGAGGTGTGTCGGCTCATCCTACTTGGAGCAGTGATGCTCCAAGTCAAACATGTCATTTCCTGCTGCCAGCAGGTGGCGCTACACTTGTTCCAGATTCTTCCACTGCAGATGTGTTCAAAGTCAGACTACAATCATGCATATCAACTTTGGATCAGATTGGATTTTGCATGGCTGAGTAATGGCCATTTTTCTTTTCATGGCGTGTTTTCAAAATGACCTCCAAGTTCGACGCGCCGCCACGGTCACAAACATCCGTAATACCTTTAAAGCTTCGCAATTTAACATCGGACATGTGTTTAGTTTACAAAACCAAAGTTTGGAGTCATTATTCATAAATCTCTAGGAGGAGTTCGTTCTAGAACGAGGCCTACAAATGTCCAAAATAGAGCAAAAATGACATATTGACACCAATATAGCAGACTTCCTGTGCGACTGACAACTTGGTCCCAAGAGACTTTTTTGTAGGTTTCCATCTGATGAACATGTCCTGAAAAAATCAAGCTTGTATGTCAAAGCATATGCGGGGGCTCGGGACAAATGTCACTGTAGGTGGCGCTGTCGAGCTGTTTTTGTGCGCCCATGCCAATCTCCTGTAAAATACGAAATTTTTCGCGACTCCTGATGTGTGTGCCAAATTTGGTGAGTTTTGGGGTATGTTAAAGGCCTCAAAAAGGCGACTCTTCCGTCGGAAGAAAAAGAATAATAATAATTAAAGCTACAAGTAGCATTTAGCGGGCCCGAGCACGTGCGACCGCATGGCACGAGCGACCGCCCCGTGAGCAACGCCCTGCTCGAGCCATTCTCGTCGTTTTTTCTTGTCCATTCTGGAGCTCCAAGCTATTGTTAATACGACAGCAGCCTGGGGGGGGGGGGGGGGGGGGGGCTGTAATCTGTTGCCTTAAGGGACAAAGACTTTTGCATATAGCATGAAAAAAATTCAAGCAATGATGATAATTGCTATCACTGTCCCTAAGGATGAGAACAATAGAACTCATTCAATTTCCACTACAATGTCTAGATGAGTGTCAGCTATGTCTGATAACTTGGCCAATTAGCTGGACCGGGATCTTGCAAAGTGCAGGTGGTTAACGTCCAGTGTGATGAGTCTGTGGACGGCAACAGTACAGCATAGCTTTTGGTTTCCACAAGAGAAGAACTCCTGACACATCTGCCCTAACAGACAACTACAAGAGGAGTTGAAATGTATAACACGGTGAAGGAGTTTTTGTGCAGAAAAAGGTACAATTAGAAAAGCTGGTAGCAGTGACTGCAGATGGGACTCCTGCTATGATCAATAGACAAACAGGTTTCATCACTCACTGTAAAGCTGACCCAGACTTTCCAAAATGTCTGCATTACTGCTGCGTCATTCACCAGCAGGCCTTATGTGCAGAAGTGATTGGCTCTGGACATATAATGACTCTTATTCTGAAAATCGTAAACAACCTCAGCTGCAAAGCAAAACAGCACAGGATTTTTAAGGTGCTATTGGAGGAGATGTCTGTTGAATATGGTGAATATGAACATTGTGAATCTGAACTTGCATTCTTGACTGACATTACTGGAAAACTAAACCACTTGATCTGCGAGCTGCAAGACAATGGCAAAACTATTTTTTTTGACCAGCCTGCCTGAGCCAGTGTTTTTCTTGTGGGGATCTTTTCTGCCAGGGCTTGTCAGCTTGGTCAGTGGATGTTGCTGCAGTTGTCTCCCTTGCTGGGACAGCTGGAGTTAAACACAGCAGCTCACGGCTCTGAAGTGGACCCCGTTGCTGTCCCAGTCTGGATGGGCACTGTGGCGATGTTCCAATGGCCAGGCTGGCTCCTGGTATAAAGAGATTCCCAAATACCATTTCCTAACCGCAGAGCCAAGGATGTGTTTACATGTTTAGGTCAAAAATGTGATGGACAGCTTCATGTTGTCTAAACATGCCACCCTGTTATTAATCCAGTTGATATGGTTCTCCATCTGTGTCTAGGTGATAGAAAAGCATTTTTTTTTATATTTAGAGCTCTAAGCAAACAAACAGTTGTCTATATAAAAGAGCTTTTACAATTGTGCACTTTTAGCAGGTCTCTGAGTTCATGTGACCAATGTATGGTGGCTTTTCACAGACCTTGTTTAAAACTGAAGGTGAGAGAGACTTAGAGAAATGGCTTCATTGTTCTGGAGTTCTTTGTTTCATCCACAGAAGAGTAGAATTGGTGATTGATTTTGAAAAGCTGCTGAAAAAAGTATCTTTTTCAAATTGCAATTTCTAACTTGGGTTTTACATTTTGTGTTCCATTTTTTGTGCTTTAATTGGGAAGCATTTGTTATTTGTTTGGTGTTTTTAAGGTTCTGCAAATATACACATCATTTTTTAGAGACATTTGTTATCAGTTGTGTTTGTTGATTTGTAGTTTAATTTCATTGGATGTATAGATGTCGTGTGGGGGGGAGGCTCGAGAGCAGGTAGGACCCAGGCGCAGAGACGGGAGGCAAACGGGTTCAGGGCAAGTGGGTTTATTTAACTAACAAAAAGCGCTGCAGAGCAGGATGACAAAACTAAAAACAAAAACTTACTGTGGCATGGCAAGGGACATGGACGCCAGACAAGAAGACGTGATCAACATGAGCAGAAGTTAATGGACCAGCACAGGAGGAAGGCAGAGACAAGACTTATATACAGACAGGGCAGACAAGACACAGGTGAACACGATTAGGGCAGATGGGGACCAAAGGAAGTAAAACTCAAGAAACATGACAAGACAGGAAACCTTTCAAAATAAAACAGGAAACAGAACCAAACAAGACAGAACAAGAACTAAAGCGAAAAACAAGACAACAAACTGAAACCATGACAATAGAAAGGAAAAGAAGTTCAAACATTGATTATAAAAAAGGATATAAGAGATAAAAAAAAAGAAAAAGGAAAAGAAAAAAGATAAAATATTGATTTAATTGCATTTTGAATGAATAAAAAACAATGATTAATAGAATCAGAATCAGAATCAGAAATCAGAAAAAGTTTTATTGCCAGGTTCAGTAGAGCGCACTTTACAAAACGAGGAATTTGACTTGGTGTATAGTGCAATTAAGAATAAGTTAAAAATTAAGTTAACAACAACAACACACTATATACAGTAGAGTAAGGTGAATTAAAGTGGGAGCACAGATGGGCTGGGATGGTGGGGCCTGTAAGTGGCACCGACAGTCCTTTGGTGGGCGGGGGGGGGAGGGGGGTCACCTGGGGGAGTTGGGGTTCTGTTCAGCAGGCTGGCTGCAGTGGGGAAGAAGCTGTTCTTGTGGCGCGAGGTCCTGGTCCTGATGGACCGGAGCCTCTTGCCAAAAGGGAGGGGCCGAAAGAGATTATGTCCTGGATGAGAGGGGTTGGCTACAATCCTGGCTGCCCGCCTCCAGGTCCTGGAGATGTGCAGCTCCTGGAGAGACGGGAGGTGGCAGCCGATCACCTTCTCTGCTGAGTGGATGACGCGTTGCAGCTTGGCCTTGTCTCTGGCCGTGGCCGCAGCGAACCAGACTGTGATGGAGGACGTGAGGGTGGATTCGATGATGGCGGTGTAAAAGTCTACCAGCATCTTTTCAGGGAGGTGAAACTTCTTCAGCTGCCTCAGGAAGTACATCCTCTGCTGGACCTTCTTAGTGATGGAGCTGATGTTCTGCTCCCACTTGAGGTCCTGGCTGATGATGGTTCCCAGGAAGCAGAAGGACTCCACAGAGGTCACCGGGGAGTCACAGAGGATGACAGGGGGGAGGGGGGCTGGGGCCTTCCTGAAGTCCACTGTCATCTCCACTGTCTTCAGAGCATTAAGCTCCAGGTTGTTAGCGCTGCACTATGACACCAGCCTGGCTATTTCACTCCTGTAGGCCGACTCATCTCCGTCAGAGATGAGGCCGATGAGTGTGGTGTCGTCAGCAAACTTCAGGAGTTTGACAGACAGGTGACCAGCTGTGCAGCTGTTTGTGTACAGGGAGAGTAACAGGGGTGAAAGGACACAGCCCTGGGGGGATCCGGTGCTTGTGGTCCGAGTATCTGAGACGAGCTTCCCCAGCCTCACATACTGCTGTCTGTCCGTCAGGAAGTCTGTGATCCACCTGCAGGTGGAGTCAGGCACATTCATCTTGGAGAGTTTTTAATACTAAAGATGTATGAAAGACATACCGAAAAAATATGTCTTTCAGTGTTTAACTGGCTGTCTTTGGATTATGCATGCCTGAGTAATGACCATTCTTACTCCTCATCTCTCTGTTCACTGCTTGCTAATTTACATAGCAGGGGTCCCAGCAGGAGGGGGCGGGGTTGTAACACGACTCCTTGAGCAGAGCCAGGCTGAGAGAGGCTTTGACATGTAAGATGTTAGATGTTAGAATGCCAGATGTTAGAATGACCAGTTCATTTTATATCTATGAAAATATTCAGGGAGCTATGGGACATGTTCAGCTTTAGGTCTGTGAAAATTGGTGTCGATTGTTGAAACATAAGTTACCATAAAAAAATGTTTGTTTGGAGTCTAGACAGATTTAACACAGGTTTTTGGATGAAAAGGATTTTTTATAAATCATCTGTTACACTTTTAAGTCTGAAAAAAATATGGAAGGCAGCAAACACAGATCCCTACCGTTTTTAATTTTTTTGTGCTGATATTTGAAAGATAAGTTATGCAAAAAAATAGGTGTTTGCAGTTTTGCCTAAAAAGACGTTTTCGGACCTTTTTGGATGAAATGTTGAATAAAAGTTCACCTGTAACTTCAATAATTCTGAATTTTTTTAGGAAGCAGTAGCACATAAATGCCTATGAAAGTTGAATTCTTGGTGCTGATAACCTAAACAGAATTTATGCTAAAAATCTTTGTTCAGTCCAAAATTTCATTAAAAAAATCAAGTGATGAAGTTTCTCGTAGACCCTATAGTGTTACATATCAAAGCTGGAGGTTATTAAAGGCATCTAATTCTGAAATCTCAGCTTCCTGAGACAAACGGCTGATTTATAATAAATTTCTATTATTTGGGTGCACATAATCGACCACTTCCTGTTACGCAGGCACCGTCAGGTGTACACCCATGAAACTTTACATGATGAGAGAAGACCCTTCTGAGTATCTCCAGTTTTAATTTCATGCACATCGGACAAAGCAAAGAGAAAATACAGGGCAGAATGTGCCCCATGCAATAACTAGGTGGCGCTATGGAGCTCGTCCAAGATTGTCATATCCATGGGTTCAGAATAGAAGCTTCATCATATCCATTGAATTTCAGTGAGATTGGACAAGGAATGTGCACGTGAGAGCAACTTTTGTGTGCATAGCGAGATGCCCAACTTTGCCGCTCTGTCACGACCACACCCCCGCATTGAAAGTTATGGTTTTTTGTCAGAGTAAACTTCAATGGCTTTTCAACAGGTGGACGTCATTTTCAGGTGTGTCGGCTCATCCTACTCGGAGTAGTGATGCTCCAAGTAAAACATGTCATTTCCTCTTGCCAGCAGGTGGCGCTACACTTTTTCCAGATTCTTTCACTGCAGATGTGTTCAGAGTCAGACTACAATCATGCATATCAATTTTGGATCAGATTGGATTTTGCATGGCTGAGTAATGGCCATTTTTCTTTTCATGGCGTGTTTTCGAAACGACCTCCAATTTTGACGCGCCGCCATGGTCACAAACATCCATAAAAACTTAAAAGCTTCGCAATTTAACATCGGACATGTGTCTAGTTTACACAACCAAAGTTTGAAGTCATTACTCCAAAATCTCTAGGAGGAGTTCGTTCTAGAGCGAGGCCTGCAAATGTCCAAAATGAAGCAAAAATGACATATTGACCTCAATATATCAGACTTCCTGTGCGAGTGACAGGTGGGTCCTTTCAGACTTTTTTGTAAGTCTCCATCTGAAGAACATGCCCTGTAAAAATCAAGCTTGTACGTTAAAGCGTATGCGGGGCGTCGGGACAAAAGTCACTGTAGGTGGCGCTATCGAGCCGTTTTTGTGCGCCCATGCCAATCTCCTATAAAATACGAAATTTTTCGCGACTCCTGATGTGTGTGCCAAATTTGGTGAGTTTTGGGGTATGTTAAAGGCCTCAAAAAGGCGACTCTTCCGGTAGAATAATAATAATAATAATAATTAAAGCTACAAGTAGCATTTAGCGGGCCCGAGCACGTGCGACCGCATGGCACGAGCGACCGCCCCGTGAGCAACGCCCTGCTCGAGCCATTCTCGTCGTTTTTTCTTGTCCATTCTGGAGCTCCAAGCTATTGTTAATACGACAGCAGCCTGGGAGGGGGGGGGGGCTGTAATCTGTTGCCTTAAGGGACAAAGACTTTTGCATATAGCATGAAAAAAATTCAAGCAATGATGATAATTGCTATCACTGTCCCTAAGGATGAGAACAATAGAACTCATTCAATTTCCACTACAATGTCTAGATGAGTGTCAGCTATGTCTGATAACTTGGCCAATTAGCTGGACCGGGATCTTGCAAAGTGCAGGTGGTTAACGTCCAGTGTGATGAGTCTGTGGACGGCAACAGTACAGCATAGCTTTTGGTTTCCACAAGAGAAGAACTCCTGACACATCTGCCCTAACAGACAACTACAAGAGGAGTTGAAATGTATAACACGGTGAAGGAGTTTTTGTGCAGAAAAAGGTACAATTAGAAAAGCTGGTAGCAGTGACTGCAGATGGGACTCCTGCTATGATCAATAGACAAACAGGTTTCATCACTCACTGTAAAGCTGACCCAGACTTTCCAAAATGTCTGCATTACTGCTGCGTCATTCACCAGCAGGCCTTATGTGCAGAAGTGATTGGCTCTGGACATATAATGACTCTTATTCTGAAAATCGTAAACAACCTCAGCTGCAAAGCAAAACAGCACAGGATTTTTAAGGTGCTATTGGAGGAGATGTCTGTTGAATATGGTGAGTATGAACATTGTGAATCTGAACTTGCATTCTTGACTGACATTACTGGAAAACTAAACCACTTTATCTGCGAGCTGCAAGACAATGGCAAAACTATTTTTTTTGACCAGCCTGCCTGAGCCAGTGTTTTTCTTGTGGGGATCTTTTCTGCCAGGGCTTGTCAGCTTGGTCAGTGGATGTTGCTGCAGTTGTCTACCTTGCTGGGACAGCTGGAGTTAAACACAGCAGCTCACGGCTCTGAAGTGGACCCCGTTGCTGTCCCAGTCTGGATGGGCACTGTGGCGATGTTCCAATGGCCAGGCTGGCTCCTGGTATAAAGAGATTCCCAAATACCATTTCCTAACCGCAGAGCCAAGGATGTGTTTACATGTTTAGGTCAAAAATGTGATGGACAGCTTCATGTTGTCTAAACATGCCACCCTGTTATTAATCCAGTTGATATGGTTCTCCATCTGTGTCTAGGTGATAGAAAAGCATTTTTTTTTATATTTAGAGCTCTAAGCAAACAAACAGTTGTCTATATAAAAGAGCTTTTACAATTGTGCACTTTTAGCAGGTCTCTGAGTTCATGTGACCAATGTATGGTGGATTTTCACAGACCTTGTTTAAAACTGAAGGTGAGAGAGACTTAGAGAAATGGCTTCATTGTTCTGGAGTTCTTTGTTTCATCCACAGAAGAGTAGAATTGGTGATTGATTTTGAAAAGCTGCTGAAAAAAGTATCTTTTTCAAATTGCAATTTCTAACTTGGGTTTTACATTTTGTGTTCCATTTTTTGTGCTTTAATTGGGAAGCATTTGTTATTTGTTTGGTGTTTTTAATATACAAATATACACATCATTTTTTAGAGACATTTGTTATCAGTTGTGTTTGTTGATTTGTAGTTTAATTTCATTGGATGTATAGATGTCGTGTGGGGGGGAGGCTCGAGAGCAGGTAGGACCCAAGCGCAGAGACGGGAGGCAAACGGGTTCAGGGCAAGTGGGTTTATTTAACTAACAAAAAGCGCTGCAGAGCAGGATGACAAAACTAAAAACAAAAACTTACTGTGGCATGGCAAGGGACATGGACGCCAGACAAGAAGACGTGATCAACATGAGCAGAAGTTAATGGACCAGCACAGGAGGAAGGCAGAGACAAGACTTATATACAGACAAGACACAGGTGAACACGATTAGGGCAGATGGGGACCAAAGGAAGTAAAACTCAAGAAACATGACAAGACAGGAAACCTTTCAAAATAAAACAGGAAACAGAACCAAACAAGACAGAACAAGAACTAAAGCGAAAAACAAGACAACAAACTGAAACCATGACAATAGAAAGGAAAAGAAGTTCAAACATTGATTATAAAAAAGGATATAAGAGATAAAAAAAAAGAAAAAGGAAAAGAAAAAAGATAAAATATTGATTTAATTGCATTTTGAATGGATAAAAAACAATGATTAATAGAATCAGAATCAGAATCAGGAATCAGAAAAAGTTTTATTGCCAGGTTCAGTAGAGCGCACTTTACAAAACGAGGAATTTGACTTGGTGTATAGTGCAATTAAGAATAAGTTAAAAATTAAGTTAACAACAACCACACACTATATACAGTAGAGTAAGGTGAATTAAAGTGGGAGCACAGATGGGCTGGGATGGTGGGGCCTGTAAGTGGCACCGACAGTCCTTTGGTGGGCGGGGGGGGGGGGGGGGGGGGCACCTGGGGGAGTTGGGGTTCTGTTCAGCAGGCTGGCTGCAGTGGGGAAGAAGCTGTTCTTGTGGCGCGAGGTCCTGGTCCTGATGGACCGGAGCCTCTTGCCAGAAGGGAGGGGCCGAAAGAGATTATGTCCTGGATGAGAGGGGTTGGCTACAATCCTGGCTGCCCGCCTCCAGGTCCTGGAGATGTGCAGCTCCTGGAGAGACGGGAGGTGGCAGCCGATCACCTTCTCTGCTGAGTGGATGACGCGTTGCAGCTTGGCCTTGTCTCTGGCCGTGGCCGCAGCGAACCAGACTGTGATGGAGGACGTGAGGGTGGATTCGATGAAGGCGGTGTAAAAGTCTACCAGCATCTTTTCAGGGAGGTGAAACTTCTTCAGCTGCCTCAGGAAGTACATCCTCTGCTGGACCTTCTTAGTGATGGAGCTGATGTTCTGCTCCCACTTGAGGTCCTGGCTGTTGATGGTTCCCAGGAAGCAGAAGGACTCCACAGAGGTCACCGGGGAGTCACAGAGGATGACAGGGGGGAGGGGGGCTGGGGCCTTCCTGAACCCCACTGTCATCTCCACTGTCTTCAGAGCATTAAGCTCCAGGTTGTTAGCGCTGCACTATGACACCAGCCTGGCTATTTAACTCCTGTAGGCCGACTCATCTCCGTCAGAGATGAGGCCGATGAGTGTGGTGTCGTCAGCAAACTTCAGGAGTTTGACAGACAGGTGACCAGCTGTGCAGCTGTTTGTGTACAGGGAGAGTAACAGGGGTGAAAGGACACAGCCCTGGGGGGATCCGGTGCTTGTGGTCCGAGTATCTGCGACGAGCTTCCCCAGCCTCACATACTGCTGTCTGTCCGTCAGGAAGTCTGTGATCCACCTGCAGGTGGAGTCAGGCACATTCATCTTGGAGAGTTTTTAATACTAAAGATGTATGAAAGACATACCGAAAAAATATGTCTTTCAGTGTTTAACTGGCTGTCTTTGGATTATGCATGCCTGAATAATGGCCATTCTTACTCCTCATCTCTCTGTTCACTGCTTGCTAATTTACATAGCAGGGGTCCCAGCAGGAGGGGGCGGGGTTGTAACACGACTCCTTCAGCAGAGCCAGGCTGAGAGAGGCTTTGACATGTAAGATGTTAGATGTTAGAATGCCAGATGTTAGAATGACCAGTTCATTTTATATCTATGAAAATATTCAGGTAGCTATGGGACATGTTTAGCTATAGGTCTGTGAAAATTGGTGTCGATTGTTGAAACATAAGTTACCATAAAAAAATGTTTGTTTGGAGTCTAGACAGATTTAACACAGGTTTTTGGATGAAAAAGGATTTTTTATAAATCATCTGTTACACTTTTAAGTCTGAAAAAAATATGGAAGGCAGCAAACACAGATCCCTACCGTTTTTAATTTTTTTGTGCTGATATTTGAAAGATAAGTTATGCAAAAAAATAGGTGTTTGCAGTTTTGCCTAAAAAGACGTTTTCGGACCTTTTTGGATGAAATGTTGAATAAAAGTTCACCTGTAACTTCAATAATTCTGAATTTTTTTAGGAAGCAGTAGCACATAAATGCCTATGAAAGTTGAATTCTTGGTGCTGATAACCTAAACATAATTTATGCTAAAAATCTTTGTTCAGTCCAAAATTTCATTAAAAAAATCAAGTGATGAAGTTTCTCGTAGACCCTATAGTGTTACATATCAAAGCTGGAGGTTATTAAAGGCATCTAATTCTGAAATCTCAGCTTCCTGAGACAAACGGCTGATTTATAATAAATTTCTATTATTTGGGTGCACATAATCGACCACTTCCTGTTACGCAGGCACCGTCAGGTGTACACCCATGAAACTTTACATGATGAGAGAAGACCCTTCTGAGTATCTCCAGTTTTAATTTCATGCACATCGGACAAAGCAAAGAGAAAATACAGGGCAGAATGTGCCCCATGCAATAACTAGGTGGCGCTATGGAGCTCGTCCAAGATTGTCATATCCATGGGTTCAGAATAGAAGCTTCATCATATCCATTGAATTTCAGTGAGATTGGACAAGGAATGTGCACGTGAGAGCAACTTTTGTGTGCATAGCGAGATGCCCAACTTTGCCGCTCTGTCACGACCACACCCCCGCATTGAAAGTTATGGTTTTTTGTCAGAGTAAACTTCAATGGCTTTTCAACAGGTGGACGTCATTTTCAGGTGTGTCGGCTCATCCTACTCGGAGTAGTGATGCTCCAAGTAAAACATGTCATTTCCTCTTGCCAGCAGGTGGCGCTACACTTTTTCCAGATTCTTTCACTGCAGATGTGTTCAGAGTCAGACTACAATCATGCATATCAATTTTGGATCAGATTGGATTTTGCATGGCTGAGTAATGGCCATTTTTCTTTTCATGGCGTGTTTTCGAAACGACCTCCAATTTTGACGCGCCGCCATGGTCACAAACATCCATAAAAACTTAAAAGCTTCGCAATTTAACATCGGACATGTGTCTAGTTTACACAACCAAAGTTTGAAGTCATTACTCCAAAATCTCTAGGAGGAGTTCGTTCTAGAGCGAGGCCTGCAAATGTCCAAAATGAAGCAAAAATGACATATTGACCTCAATATATCAGACTTCCTGTGCGAGTGACAGGTGGGTCCTTTCAGACTTTTTTGTAAGTCTCCATCTGAAGAACATGCCCTGTAAAAATCAAGCTTGTACGTTAAAGCGTATGCGGGGCGTCGGGACAAAAGTCACTGTAGGTGGCGCTATCGAGCCGTTTTTGTGCGCCCATGCCAATCTCCTATAAAATACGAAATTTTTCGCGACTCCTGATGTGTGTGCCAAATTTGGTGAGTTTTGGGGTATGTTAAAGGCCTCAAAAAGGCGACTCTTCCGGTAGAATAATAATAATAATAATAATTAAAGCTACAAGTAGCATTTAGCGGGCCCGAGCACGTGCGACCGCATGGCACGAGCGACCGCCCCGTGAGCAACGCCCTGCTCGAGCCATTCTCGTCGTTTTTTCTTGTCCATTCTGGAGCTCCAAGCTATTGTTAATACGACAGCAGCCTGGGAGGGGGGGGGGGGCTGTAATCTGTTGCCTTAAGGGACAAAGACTTTTGCATATAGCATGAAAAAAATTCAAGCAATGATGATAATTGCTATCACTGTCCCTAAGGATGAGAACAATAGAACTCATTCAATTTCCACTACAATGTCTAGATGAGTGTCAGCTATGTCTGATAACTTGGCCAATTAGCTGGACCGGGATCTTGCAAAGTGCAGGTGGTTAACGTCCAGTGTGATGAGTCTGTGGACGGCAACAGTACAGCATAGCTTTTGGTTTCCACAAGAGAAGAACTCCTGACACATCTGCCCTAACAGACAACTACAAGAGGAGTTGAAATGTATAACACGGTGAAGGAGTTTTTGTGCAGAAAAAGGTACAATTAGAAAAGCTGGTAGCAGTGACTGCAGATGGGACTCCTGCTATGATCAATAGACAAACAGGTTTCATCACTCACTGTAAAGCTGACCCAGACTTTCCAAAATGTCTGCATTACTGCTGCGTCATTCACCAGCAGGCCTTATGTGCAGAAGTGATTGGCTCTGGACATATAATGACTCTTATTCTGAAAATCGTAAACAACCTCAGCTGCAAAGCAAAACAGCACAGGATTTTTAAGGTGCTATTGGAGGAGATGTCTGTTGAATATGGTGAGTATGAACATTGTGAATCTGAACTTGCATTCTTGACTGACATTACTGGAAAACTAAACCACTTTATCTGCGAGCTGCAAGACAATGGCAAAACTATTTTTTTTGACCAGCCTGCCTGAGCCAGTGTTTTTCTTGTGGGGATCTTTTCTGCCAGGGCTTGTCAGCTTGGTCAGTGGATGTTGCTGCAGTTGTCTACCTTGCTGGGACAGCTGGAGTTAAACACAGCAGCTCACGGCTCTGAAGTGGACCCCGTTGCTGTCCCAGTCTGGATGGGCACTGTGGCGATGTTCCAATGGCCAGGCTGGCTCCTGGTATAAAGAGATTCCCAAATACCATTTCCTAACCGCAGAGCCAAGGATGTGTTTACATGTTTAGGTCAAAAATGTGATGGACAGCTTCATGTTGTCTAAACATGCCACCCTGTTATTAATCCAGTTGATATGGTTCTCCATCTGTGTCTAGGTGATAGAAAAGCATTTTTTTTTATATTTAGAGCTCTAAGCAAACAAACAGTTGTCTATATAAAAGAGCTTTTACAATTGTGCACTTTTAGCAGGTCTCTGAGTTCATGTGACCAATGTATGGTGGATTTTCACAGACCTTGTTTAAAACTGAAGGTGAGAGAGACTTAGAGAAATGGCTTCATTGTTCTGGAGTTCTTTGTTTCATCCACAGAAGAGTAGAATTGGTGATTGATTTTGAAAAGCTGCTGAAAAAAGTATCTTTTTCAAATTGCAATTTCTAACTTGGGTTTTACATTTTGTGTTCCATTTTTTGTGCTTTAATTGGGAAGCATTTGTTATTTGTTTGGTGTTTTTAAGGTTCTGCAAATATACACATCATTTTTTAGAGACATTTGTTATCAGTTGTGTTTGTTGATTTGTAGTTTAATTTCATTGGATGTATAGATGTCGTGTGGGGGGGAGGCTCGAGAGCAGGTAGGACCCAAGCGCAGAGACGGGAGGCAAACGGGTTCAGGGCAAGTGGGTTTATTTAACTAACAAAAAGCGCTGCAGAGCAGGATGACAAAACTAAAAACAAAAACTTACTGTGGCATGGCAAGGGACATGGACGCCAGACAAGAAGACGTGATCAACATGAGCAGAAGTTAATGGACCAGCACAGGAGGAAGGCAGAGACAAGACTTATATACAGACAAGACACAGGTGAACACGATTAGGGCAGATGGGGACCAAAGGAAGTAAAACTCAAGAAACATGACAAGACAGGAAACCTTTCAAAATAAAACAGGAAACAGAACCAAACAAGACAGAACAAGAACTAAAGCGAAAAACAAGACAACAAACTGAAACCATGACAATAGAAAGGAAAAGAAGTTCAAACATTGATTATAAAAAAGGATATAAGAGATAAAAAAAAAAGAAAAAGGAAAAGAAAAAAGATAAAATATTGATTTAATTGCATTTTGAATGGATAAAAAACAATGATTAATAGAATCAGAATCAGAATCAGGAATCAGAAAAAGTTTTATTGCCAGGTTCAGTAGAGCGCACTTTACAAAACGAGGAATTTGACTTGGTGTATAGTGCAATTAAGAATAAGTTAAAAATTAAGTTAACAACAACCACACACTATATACAGTAGAGTAAGGTGAATTAAAGTGGGAGCACAGATGGGCTGGGATGGTGGGGCCTGTAAGTGGCACCGACAGTCCTTTGGTGGGCGGGGGGGGGGGGGGGGCACCTGGGGGAGTTGGGGTTCTGTTCAGCAGGCTGGCTGCAGTGGGGAAGAAGCTGTTCTTGTGGCGCGAGGTCCTGGTCCTGATGGACCGGAGCCTCTTGCCAGAAGGGAGGGGCCGAAAGAGATTATGTCCTGGATGAGAGGGGTTGGCTACAATCCTGGCTGCCCGCCTCCAGGTCCTGGAGATGTGCAGCTCCTGGAGAGACGGGAGGTGGCAGCCGATCACCTTCTCTGCTGAGTGGATGACGCGTTGCAGCTTGGCCTTGTCTCTGGCCGTGGCCGCAGCGAACCAGACTGTGATGGAGGACGTGAGGGTGGATTCGATGAAGGCGGTGTAAAAGTCTACCAGCATCTTTTCAGGGAGGTGAAACTTCTTCAGCTGCCTCAGGAAGTACATCCTCTGCTGGACCTTCTTAGTGATGGAGCTGATGTTCTGCTCCCACTTGAGGTCCTGGCTGTTGATGGTTCCCAGGAAGCAGAAGGACTCCACAGAGGTCACCGGGGAGTCACAGAGGATGACAGGGGGGAGGGGGGCTGGGGCCTTCCTGAACCCCACTGTCATCTCCACTGTCTTCAGAGCATTAAGCTCCAGGTTGTTAGCGCTGCACTATGACACCAGCCTGGCTATTTAACTCCTGTAGGCCGACTCATCTCCGTCAGAGATGAGGCCGATGAGTGTGGTGTCGTCAGCAAACTTCAGGAGTTTGACAGACAGGTGACCAGCTGTGCAGCTGTTTGTGTACAGGGAGAGTAACAGGGGTGAAAGGACACAGCCCTGGGGGGATCCGGTGCTTGTGGTCCGAGTATCTGCGACGAGCTTCCCCAGCCTCACATACTGCTGTCTGTCCGTCAGGAAGTCTGTGATCCACCTGCAGGTGGAGTCAGGCACATTCATCTTGGAGAGTTTTTAATACTAAAGATGTATGAAAGACATACCGAAAAAATATGTCTTTCAGTGTTTAACTGGCTGTCTTTGGATTATGCATGCCTGAATAATGGCCATTCTTACTCCTCATCTCTCTGTTCACTGCTTGCTAATTTACATAGCAGGGGTCCCAGCAGGAGGGGGCGGGGTTGTAACACGACTCCTTCAGCAGAGCCAGGCTGAGAGAGGCTTTGACATGTAAGATGTTAGATGTTAGAATGCCAGATGTTAGAATGACCAGTTCATTTTATATCTATGAAAATATTCAGGTAGCTATGGGACATGTTTAGCTATAGGTCTGTGAAAATTGGTGTCGATTGTTGAAACATAAGTTACCATAAAAAAATGTTTGTTTGGAGTCTAGACAGATTTAACACAGGTTTTTGGATGAAAAAGGATTTTTTATAAATCATCTGTTACACTTTTAAGTCTGAAAAAAATATGGAAGGCAGCAAACACAGATCCCTACCGTTTTTAATTTTTTTGTGCTGATATTTGAAAGATAAGTTATGCAAAAAAATAGGTGTTTGCAGTTTTGCCTAAAAAGACGTTTTCGGACCTTTTTGGATGAAATGTTGTCTAAAAGTTCACCTGTAACTTCAATCATTCTGAATTTTTTTAGGAAGCAGTAGCACATAAATGCCTATGAAAGTTGAATTCTTGGTGCTGATAACCTAAACAGAATTTATGCTAAAAATCTTTGTTCAGTCCAAAATTGTATAGGAAAAAAAGAGGTATGAAGTTTCTCATAGACCCTATTGTGTTACATATCAAAGCTGGAGGTTATTAAAGGCATCTAATTCTGAAATCTCAGCTTCCTGAGACAAACGGATGATTTATAATAAATTTCTATTATTTGGGTGCACATAATCGACCACTTCCTGTTACGCAGGCACCGTCAGGTGTACACCCATGAAACTTCAGATTATGAGAGAGGACCCTTCTGAGTATCTCCAGTTTTAATTTCATGCACATCGGACAAAGCAAAGAGAAAATACGGGGCAGAATGTGCCCCATGCAATAACTAGGTGGCGCTATAGAGCTCGTCCAAAGTTGTCATATCCATGGGTTCAGAATGGAAGCTTCATCATATCCATTGAAATTCAGTGAGATTGGACAAGGAATGGGCACATGAGAGCAACATTTGTGTGCATGGCGAGACGCCCAACTTTGCCGCTCTGTCAAGACCACACCCCTGCGTTGAAAGATATGTTTTTTATCAGAGTAAACTTCAATGGTTTTTCAACAGGTGGACGTCATTTTGAGGTGTGTCGGCTCATCCTACTTGGAGCAGTGATGCTCCAAGTCAAACATGTCATTTCCTGTTGTCAGCAGGTGGCGCTACACCTTTTCCATATTCTTCCACTCCAGATGTGTTCAGAGTCAGACTACAATCATGCATACCAATTTGGGATCAAATTGGATTATGCATGGCTGAGTAATGGCCATTTTTCTTTTCATGGCGTGTTTTCAAAACGCCTTCGAATTTTGACGTGCCGCCACGGTCACAAACAACCATAAAAACTTAAAAGCTTCGCAATTTAACATCAGACATGTGTCTAGTTTACAAAACCAAAGTTTGGAGTCATTGTTCACAAATCTCTAGGAGGAGTTCGTTATAGAACGAGGCCTGCAAATGACCAAAACACAGCAAAAATGACATATTGACATCAATATAGCAGACTTCCTGTGCAACTGACAGCTTGGTCCCAAGAGACTTTTTTGTAGGTTTCCATCTGATGAACATGTCCTGTAAATATCAAGCTTGTATGTTAAAGAACATGGCGGGGCTCGCGAAAACAAACATTGTAGGTGGCGCTATTGAGTCATTTTTGTGCACCCATGCGAGAGCTGTATATCTAAGGTGGAGATATGTAAGAGACATCTCATTCTGAAATCTCAGCCTCGTGATACAAACGGTTGATTTTTTATGAATTTTTAATTATCTGACTGCAACGCAATCAACCACTTCCTGTTTGGCGGTGGCTTGCGCAAGCACCGTCAGGTGTACGCCCATGAAACTTTAAACAATGAGAGAAGACCCTTGTGAGTATCTCCTGTTGTAATTTTATGAACGTCTGACAAAGCACAGAGAAAAGATAGGTCAAAATGTGACAAAAAATGTATTTGTTTATATCTAGGTGGCGCTATGGAGCTCGTCCAAGATTGTCATATCCATGGTTTCAGAATGGAAGCATCATCATCTCCATCGAATTTAAGTGAGATCGGACAAGGAATGTGCACGTGAGAGCAACTTTTGTGTGCATGGCGAGACGCCCAACTTCGCCGCTCTGTCACGACCACACCCCCGCATTGAAAGTTATGGCTTTTTGTCAGAGTAAACTTCAATGGCTTTTTAACAGGTGGATATCATTTTGAGGTGTGTCGGCTCATCCTACTTGGAGCAGTGATGCTCCAAGTCAAACATGTCATTTCCTCTTGCCAGCAGGTGGCGCTACACCTGTTCCGGATTCTTCCACTGCAGATGTGTTCAGAGTCAGACTGCAATCATGCACATAAATTTTGGATCAAATTGGATTATGCATGGCTGAATAATGGCCATTTTTCTTTTCATGGCGTGTTTTCAAAATGACCTCGAATTTTGACGCGCCGCCACGGTCACAAACAACCGTAAAAACTTAAAAGCTTTGCAATTTAACATCGGACATGGGTCTAGTTTACAAAACCAAAGTTTGGAGTCATTATTCATAAATCTCTAGGAGGAGTTCGTTCTAGAACGAGACCTGCAAATGTCCAAAATGCAGCAAAAATGACATATTGACATCAATATAGCAGACTTCCTGTGCAACTGACAGCTTGGTCCCAAGAGACTTTTTTGTAGGTTTCCATCTGATGGACATTCCTTGAAAAAATCAAGCTTGTATGTCAAAGCATGTGGCGGGGCTCGCCAAAACAAATTTTGTAGGTGGCGCTATCGAGCCATTTTTGTGCACCCATGTCAGTCTCCCATAAAATATAAAATTTTTCGCGACTCCTGATGTGTGTGCGAAATTTGGTGAGTTTTGGGGTATGTTAAAGGCCTCAAAAAGGCGACTGTTCCGTCGGAAGAAAAATAATAATAATAATTAAAGCTACAAGTAGCATTTAGCGGGCCCGAGCACGTGCGACCGCATGGCACGAGCGACCGCCCCGTGAGCAACGCCCTGCTCGAGCCATTCTCGTCGTTTTTTCTTGTCCATTCTGGAGCTCCAAGCTATTGTTAATACGACAGCAGCCTGGGGGGGGGGGGGGGGGGCTGT
Source organism: Oryzias latipes (assembly GCF_053564925.1). NCBI lineage: Eukaryota > Metazoa > Chordata > Actinopteri > Beloniformes > Adrianichthyidae > Oryzias > Oryzias latipes. The sequence goes on along the minus strand of NC_136260.1, from coordinate 15,414,027 downwards.
AATCTGTTGCCTTAAGGGACAAAGACTTTTGCATATAGCATGAAAAAAATTCAAGCATTGATGATAATTGCTATCACTGTCCCTAAGGATGAGAACAATAGAACTCATTCAATTTCCACTACAATGTCTAGATGAGTGTCAGCTATGTCTGATAACTTGGCCAATTAGCTGGACCGGGATCTTGCAAAGTGCAGGTGGTTAACGTCCAGTGTAATGAGTCTGTGGACGGCAACAGTACAGCATAGCTTTTGGTTTCCACAAGAGAAGAACTCCTGACACATCTGCCCTAACAGACAACTACAAGAGGAGTTGAAATGTATAACACGGTGAAGGAGTTTTTGTGCAGAAAAAGGTACAATTAGAAAAGCTGGTAGCAGTGACTGCAGATGGGACTCCTGCTATGATCAATAGACAAACAGGTTTCATCACTCACTGTAAAGCTGACCCAGACTTTCCAAAATGTCTGCATTACTGCTGCGTCATTCACCAGCAGGCCTTATGTGCAGAAGTGATTGGCTCTGGACATATAATGACTCTTATTCTGAAAATCGTAAACAACCTCAGCTGCAAAGCAAAACAGCACAGGATTTTTAAGGTGCTATTGGAGGAGATGTCTGTTGAATATGGTGAATATGAACATTGTGAATCTGAACTTGCATTCTTGACTGACATTACTGGAAAACTAAACCACTTGATCTGCGAGCCTCAAGACAATGGCAAAACTATTTTTTTTTGACCAGCCTGCCTGAGCCAGTGTTTTTCTTGTGGGGATCTTTTCTGCCAGGGCTTGTCAGCTTGGTCAGTGGATGTTGCTGCAGTTGTCTCCCTTGCTGGGACAGCTGGAGTTAAACACAGCAGCTCACGGCTCTGAAGTGGACCCCGTTGCTGTCCCAGTCTGGATGGGCACTGTGGCGATGTTCCAATGGCCAGGCTGGCTCCTGGTATAAAGAGATTCCCAAATACCATTTCCTAACCGCAGAGCCAAGGATGTGTTTACATGTTTAGGTCAAAAATGTGATGGACAGCTTCATGTTGTCTAAACATGCCACCCTGTTATTAATCCAGTTGATATGGTTCTCCATCTGTGTCTAGGTGATAGAAAAGCATTTTTTTTTATATTTACAGCTCTAAGCAAACAAACAGTTGTCTATATAAAAGAGCTTTTACAATTGTGCACTTTTAGCAGGTCTCTGAGTTCATGTGACCAATGTATGGTGGATTTTCACAGACCTTGTTTAAAACTGAAGGTGAGAGAGACTTAGAGAAATGGCTTCATTGTTCTGGAGTTCTTTGTTTCATCCACAGAAGAGTAGAATTGGTGATTGATTTTGAAAAGCTGCTGAAAAAAGTATCTTTTTCAAATTGCAATTTCTAACTTGGGTTTTACATTTTGTGTTCCATTTTTTGTGCTTTATTTGGGAAGCATTTGTTATTTGTTTGGTGTTTTTAAGGTTCTGCAAATATAAACATCATTTTTTAGAGACATTTGTTATCAGTTGTGTTTGTTGATTTGTAGTTTAATTTCATTGGATGTATAGATGTCGTGTGGGGGGGAGGCTCGACAGCAGGTAGGACCCAGGCGCAGAGACGGGAGGCAAACAGGTTCAGGGCAAGTGGGTTTATTTAACTAACAAAAAGCGCTGCAGAGCAGGATGACAAAACTAAAAACAAAAACTTACTGTGGCATGGCAAGGGACATGGACGCCAGACAAGAAGACGTGATCAACATGAGCAGAAGTTAATGGACCAGCACAGGAGGAAGGCAGAGACAAGACTTATATACAGACAGGGCAGACAAGACACAGGTGAACACGATTAGGGCAGATGGGGACCAAAGGAAGTAAAACTCAAAAACATGACAAGACAGGAAACCTTTCAAAATAAAACAGGAAACAGAACCAAACAAGACAGAACAAGAACTAAAGCGAAAAAAAAGACAACAAACTGAAACCATGACAATAGAAAGGAAAAGAAGTTCAAACAATGATTATAAAAAAGGATATGAGATAAAAAAAAGAAAAAGGAAAAGAAAAAAGATAAAATATTGATTTAATTGCATTTTGAATGAATAAAAAACAATGATTAATAGAATCAGAAATCAGAAAAAGTTTTATTGCCAGGTTCAGTAGAGCGCACTTTACAAAACGAGGAATTTGACTTGGTGTATAGTGCAATTAAGAATAAGTTAAAAATTAAGTTAACAACAACAACACACTATATACAGTAGAGTAAGGTGAATTAAAGTGGGAGCACAGATGGGCTGGGATGGTGGGGCCTGTAAGTGGCACCGACAGTCCTTTGGTGGGCGGGGGGGGGGGGGGGTCACCTGGGGGAGTTGGGGTTCTGTTCAGCAGGCTGGCTGCAGTGGGGAAGAAGCTGTTCTTGTGGCGCGAGGTCCTGGTCCTGATGGACCGGAGCCTCTTGCCAGAAGGGAGGGGCCGAAAGAGATTATGTCCTGGATGAGAGGGGTTGGCTACAATCCTGGCTGCCCGCCTCCAGGTCCTGGAGATGTGCAGCTCCTGGAGAGACGGGAGGTGGCAGCCGATCACCTTCTCTGCTGAGTGGATGACGCGTTGCAGCTTGGCCTTGTCTCTGGCCGTGGCCGCAGCGAACCAGACTGTGATGGAGGACGTGAGGGTGGATTCGATGATGGCGGTGTAAAAGTCTACCAGCATCTTTTCAGGGAGGTGAAACTTCTTCAGCTGCCTCAGGAAGTACATCCTCTGCTGGACCTTCTTAGTGATGGAGCTGATGTTCTGCTCCCACTTGAGGTCCTGGCTGATGATGGTTCCCAGGAAGCAGAAGGACTCCACAGAGGTCACCGGGGAGTCACAGAGGATGACAGGGGGGAGGGGGGCTGGGGCCTTCCTGAAGTCCACTGTCATCTCCACTGTCTTCAGAGCATTAAGCTCCAGGTTGTTAGCGCTGCACTATGACACCAGCCTGGCTATTTCACTCCTGTAGGCCGACTCATCTCCGTCAGAGATGAGGCCGATGAGTGTGGTGTCGTCAGCAAACTTCAGGAGTTTGACAGACAGGTGACCAGCTGTGCAGCTGTTTGTGTACAGGGAGAGTAACAGGGGTGAAAGGACACAGCCCTGGGGGGATCCGGTGCTTGTGGTCCGAGTATCTGAGACGAGCTTCCCCAGCCTCACATACTGCTGTCTGTCCGTCAGGAAGTCTGTGATCCACCTGCAGGTGGAGTCAGGCACATTCATCTTGGAGAGTTTTTAATACTAAGTCTAGACAGATTTAACACAGGTTTTTGGATGAAAAAGGATTTTTTATAAATCATCTGTTACACTTTTAAGTCTGAAAAAAATATGGAAGGCAGCAAACACAGATCCCTACCGTTTTTAATTTTTTTGTGCTGATATTTGAAAGATAAGTTATGCAAAAAAATAGGTGTTTGCAGTTTTGCTTAAAAAGACGTTTTCGGACCTTTTTGGATCAAATGTTGTCTAAAAGTTCACCTGTAACTTCAATCATTCTGAATTTTTTTAGGAAAACTAAACCACTTCAACTGTGATCTGCAAGGCAATGGTAAAACTATATTTTTTATGGAACAGCCTGCAGTGTTTCTTGTGGGGATCTTTTCTGCCAGGGCTTGCCGGCTTGGTCGGTGGTTGTTGCTGTTACCAATCCAGTTGATATGGTTCTCCATCTGTGTCTAAGTGATATAATCAGAATCAGAATCGTTTATTGTCATTGTACATGGGGATACAATGAAATTGCAGCAGCCTTGGAGTGAAGGAGTTACATAAAATAAAAATAAAAATAGAATAGAAAAAGAAATACTGTATTTACAACTCTTAACAAAAAATGAACAATATGGACAGAAACTGTTAAATATTAAATATTTGTGAATAAAATAGAATGGAATTACATGAGTTGCTGTGAGCACAGCTTAATAAATATCAAGTTATTGCACAGTGACCCGGTTAGACAGTCAGGATATTGCACGCATTGTAGTAAAATTAGAGTGAGGTGTGGTTGGTGGACGTATGTGCATTCCGTATGATAATTGCCTGTGGAAAAAAGCTGTTTCTTAGTCTGTTTGTCCTGGTTCTGATGGACCTGTACCTCCTTCCAGAGGGCAGCAGTTCAAACAGAGGGAAAGCAGAATGGGTGGAGTTAGTGGTGATGCTAGTCACTCTGCTGAGGCAGCGAGACTGGTAAATGTCCTTCAGTGAGGGGAGGGGGCAGCCGATGATCCTCTGCGCTGTCTTTACCACTCTCTGGAGGCTCTGCCGTTCTGCTTCAGTGCAGTGGGAAAACCACACTTTGATGCCATAGGACAGAATGCTCTCAATGGTTGAGCGGTAGAACGTTACCAGCAGCTCCTGGCTGACGTCGTTCCTCCTAAGTTTTCTCAGGAAGTGCAGGCGTTGCTGGGCCTTCCTGATGACAGTCATGGTGTTGTTAGACCATGTGAGGTCAGCAGAGATGGTGGTGCCCAGGAGGGTGAAGCTGTGGACCCTCTCCACACAGTTTCCATCGATGTAGAGTGGGGGTGGATCTGTTCTGTTTTTTCTGAAGTCCAGGATGATCTCCTTGGTCTTGGTGGTGTTCAGGATGAGGTTATTAGCCTGACACCACCTTGAGAGTTTCAGGACTTCGTCTCTGTAGGCCGTCTCGTCGTCCCCAGAGATCAGCCCCACCACAGTAGTGTCGTCTGCAAACTTCACCACGGTGTTGCTGGTGTGGGCTGGTCTGCAGTCTGCTGTGTACAGTGTATACAGCAGAGGACTCAGCACACATCCCTGTGTGGAGCCTGTGCTCAGCGTCCGGGTGGAGGAGAGGTGGGGGTCAAGTTTGACTGTCTGTGGTCTGTTTGTCAGGAAGTCCTTGATCCACGAGCAGGTGAGTGGGTGGAGTCCTAGTTCAGACAGTTTGTTGACCAGAATGTCAGGAATGATTGTGTTAAAGGCTGAGCTATAGTCCACAAAGAGCATCCTGGCGTAGGTGTCTCTGTGTTCCAGGTGGCTCAGCGCAGTGTGGAGGGTGATGGAAATGGCATCATCCGTTGATCTGTTTGCTTTGTAAGCAAACTGGTGGGGGACGAAGATTGGAGGGAGGGAGTCTTTGATGTGTCCCAGGAGCAGCCGCTCCAGACACTTTGTGATGACAGCAGTGAGTGCAACTGGGCGGAAGTCCGTGAGGAAGGCTGTGGATGAGGACTTTTTGGGTATCGGGATGATAGTGGATGACTTCAGGCAAGCAGGGATGAAAGCCTGAGCTAGCGACAGGTTGAAGATTTTTGTGAAGACCTGGGAGAGTTGATCGGCGCAGGCCCGCAGAACCTTTCCGGGAACTCCATCAGGTCCCGCCGCTTTCCTGGGGTTTACCCTGCTGAACATCCGTGCCATCCGTGCCACGTCCATAAAGGCATTGTTTTTATATTTAGAGCTCTAAGCAACCAAACAGTTGTCTATATAAAAGAGCTTTTACAATTGTGCACTTTTAGCAGGCTGAAAAAATTATCTTTTTAAAATTGCCATTTCAAATTTGGGTTTTAAATTTTGTGTTCCATTTTTCTGTGCTTGTATTGGAAGGATTTGTTATTATTTTGTTTAAAAGTGCTACATATTGTATATACACATAATTTATTTAGAGAAATTTGCTATACGTTGTGTTTTTTGGTTTTGTAGTTTAATTTCATTGGATTTATATTAAGGAAAAGAAGTTTCAGCATTGATTAAAAAAGGATAAAAGAGACATTTACTGTCTAAGTCTTATGTTACATCTGTAGAACTGTACTGAGAGTTGGGTTTTGTTTTGGAGCACATTCATATGTTTTGTTTGTAAAAAAAAAAGATAAAATATTAGGTTAATTGCATTTTACATGACTAGAAAAGCAATGATTATTCATAAAAATCTATGAAAGACATACAAAACAAATGAAAAAGCAGTCTGCCCTCCCTCTTGTGTCTAAACTCTTGTCACCTCACTTCTGGGTTAGTTAGCATATGAACTGGCAGCTGGTGTGTGTGTGTGTGTGGGGGGGGGGGGGGTGAAATTTGACTCCAGCAACAGGGATGATTGAGGAGCAGGCTGCAGCATGAGGAAAAGACTTAAGCATGTAAGAGGAAATGACATCCTACAGTTGACCAGTTCATTTTATATCTGTAAAGAATATTCAAGAAGCATTTAGACATGTTCAGCTATATGCGTGTGAAACTTGGTGTGGATATTTGAAGCATAAGTAATTTTAAAACACACTTGTTTGGAGTCCAGACGGAAAAAGCACAGGTTTTGGGATGAATCAGGATTTTTTTAAAATCATCTGTTTCACCTGGACTTCTGAAAAAAATATGGAAGGCAGCAAACACAGATCCCTACATTTGAAAAAATAAATGGTGTTGATATATGATGATTAAGTTATGAAAAAAAATAGGTGTTTGTAGTTTTGCCTAAAAAGACGTTTTCGGACCTTTTTGGATGTAATGCTCTCTAAGATGTCACCTGTAACTTCAATCATTCTGAATTTTTCTAGGAAGCAGTAGCACATAAATGCCTATGAAAGTTGAATTCTTGGTGCTGATAACCTAAACAGAATTTATGCTAAAAATCTTTGTTCAGTCCAAAATTTCATTAAAAAAATCAAGTGATGAAGTTTCTCGTAGACCCTATAGTGTTACATATCAAAGCTGGAGGTTATTAAAGGCATCTAATTCTGAAATCTCAGCTTCCTGAGACAAACGGCTGATTTATAATAAATTTCTATTATTTGGGTGCACATAATCGACCACTTCCTGTTACGCAGGCACCGTCAGGTGTACACCCATGAAACTTTACATGATGAGAGAGGACCCTTCTGAATATCTCCAGTTTTAATTTCATGCACATCGGACAAAGCAAAGAGAAAATACAGGGCAGAATGTGCCCAATGCAATAACTAGGTGGCGCTATAGAGCTCGTCCAAGATTGTCATATCCATGGGTTCAGAATAGAAGCTTCATCATATCCATTGAATTTCAGTGAGATTGGACAAGGAATGTGCACGTGAGAGCAACTTTTGTGTGCATAGCGAGATGCCCAACTTTGCCGCTCTGTCACGACCACACCCCCGCATTGAAAGTTATGGTTTTTTGTCAGAGTAAACTTCAATGGCTTTTCAACAGGTGGACGTCATTTTCAGGTGTGTCGGCTCATCCTACTCGGAGCAGTGATGCTCCAAGTCAAACATGTCATTTCCTCTTGCCAGCAGGTGGCGCTACACTTTTTCCAGATTCTTTCACTGCAGATGTGTTCAGAGTCAGACTACAATCATGCATATCAATTTTTGATCAGATTGGATTATGCATGGCTGAGTTATGGCCATTTTTCTTTTCATGGCGTGTTTTCGAAACAACGTCGAATTTCTACGCGCCGCCACGGTCACAAACTTCTGTAAAAACTTAAAAGCTTTGCAATTTAACATCGGACATGTGTCTAGTTTACAAAACCAAAGTTTGGAGTCATTATTCACAAATCTCTAGGAGGAGTTCGTTCTAGAAGGAGGCCTGCAAATGTCCAAAATAGAGCAAAAATGACATATTGACATCAATATAGCAGACTTCCTGTGCGACTGACAGCTTGGTACCTACAGACTTTTTTGTAGGTTTCCATCTGATGAACATGCCCTGAAAAAATCAAGCTTGTACGTTAAAGCGTATGCGGGGCGTCGGGACAAAAGTCAGTGTAGGTGGCGCTGTCGAGCCATTTTTGCGCACCCATGCCAATTTCTCATAAAATACGAAATTTTTCGCGACCCCTGATGTGTGTGCCAAATTTGGTGAGTTTTGGGGTATGTTAAAGGCCTCAAAAATGCGATTCTTCCGGCAGAAGAAAAATAATAATAATAATTAAAGCTACAAGTAGCATTTAGCGGGCCCGAGCACGTGCGACCGCATGGCACGAGCGACCGCCCCGTGAGCAACGCCCTGCTCGAGCCATTCTCGTCGTTTTTTCTTGTCCATTCTGGAGCTCCAAGCTATTGTTAATACGACAGCAGCCTGGGGGGGGGGGGGGGCTGTAATCTGTTGCCTTAAGGGACAAAGACTTTTGCATATAGCATGAAAAAAATTCAAGCAATGATGATAATTGCTATCACTGTCCCTAAGGATGAGAACAATAGAACTCATTCAATTTCCACTACAATGTCTAGATGAGTGTCAGCTATGTCTGATAACTTGGCCAATTAGCTGGACCGGGATCTTGCAAAGTGCAGGTGGTTAACGTCCAGTGTGATGAGTCTGTGGACGGCAACAGTACAGCATAGCTTTTGGTTTCCACAAGAGAAGAACTACTGACACATCTGCCCTAACAGACAACTACAAGAGGAGTTGAAATGTATAACACGGTGAAGGAGTTTTTGTGCAGAAAAAGGTACAATTAGAAAAGCTGGTAGCAGTGACTGCAGATGGGACTCCTGCTATGATCAATAGACAAACAGGTTTCATCACTCACTGTAAAGCTGACCCAGACTTTCCAAAATGTCTGCATTACTGCTGCGTCATTCACCAGCAGGCCTTATGTGCAGAAGTGATTGGCTCTTGACATATAATGACTCTTATTCTGAAAATCGTAAACAACCTCAGCTGCAAAGCAAAACAGCACAGGATTTTTAAGGTGCTATTGGAGGAGATGTCTGTTGAATATGGTGAATATGAACATTGTGAATCTGAACTTGCATTCTTGACTGACATTACTGGAAAACTAAACCACTTGATCTGCGAGCTGCAAGACAATGGCAAAACTATTTTTTTTTGACCAGCCTGCCTGAGCCAGTGTTTTTCTTGTGGGGATCTTTTCTGCCAGGGCTTGTCAGCTTGGTCAGTGGATGTTGCTGCAGTTGTCTACCTTGCTGGGACAGCTGGAGTTAAACACAGCAGCTCACGGCTCTGAAGTGGACCCCGTTGCTGTCCCAGTCTGGATGGGCACTGTGGCGATGTTCCAATGGCCAGGCTGGCTCCTGGTATAAAGAGATTCCCAAATACCATTTCCTAACCGCAGAGCCAAGGATGTGTTTACATGTTTAGGTCAAAAATGTGATGGACAGCTTCATGTTGTCTAAACATGCCACCCTGTTATTAATCCAGTTGATATGGTTCTCCATCTGTGTCTAGGTGATAGAAAAGCATTTTTTTTTATATTTAGAGCTCTAAGCAAACAAACAGTTGTCTATATAAAAGAGCTTTTACAATTGTGCACTTTTAGCAGGTCTCTGAGTTCATGTGACCAATGTATGGTGGATTTTCACAGACCTTGTTTAAAACTGAAGGTGAGAGAGACTTAGAGAAATGGCTTCATTGTTCTGGAGTTCTTTGTTTCATCCACAGAAGTGTAGAATTGGTGATTGATTTTGAAAAGCTGCTGAAAAAAGTATCTTTTTCAAATTGCAATTTCTAACTTGGGTTTTACATTTTGTGTTCCATTTTTTGTGCTTTAATTGGGAAGCATTTGTTATTTGTTTGGTGTTTTTAAGGTTCTGCAAATATACACATCATTTTTTAGAGACATTTGTTATCAGTTGTGTTTGTTGATTTGTAGTTTAATTTCATTGGATGTATAGATGTCGTGTGGGGGGGAGGCTCGAGAGCAGGTAGGACCCAGGCGCAGAGACGGGAGGCAAACGGGTTCAGGGCAAGTGGGTTTATTTAACTAACAAAAAGCGCTGCAGAGCAGGATGACAAAACTAAAAACAAAAACTTACTGTGGCATGGCAAGGGACATGGACGCCAGACAAGAAGACGTGATCAACATGAGCAGAAGTTAATGGACCAGCACAGGAGGAAGGCAGAGACAAGACTTATATACAGACAGGGCAGACAAGACACAGGTGAACACGATTAGGGCAGATGGGGACCAAAGGAAGTAAAACTCAAGAAACATGACAAGACAGGAAACCTTTCAAAATAAAACAGGAAACAGAACCAAACAAGACAGAACAAGAACTAAAGCGAAAAAAAAGACAACAAACTGAAACCATGACAATAGAAAGGAAAAGAAGTTCAAACATTGATTATAAAAAAGGATATAAGAGATAAAAAAAAAAGAAAAAGGAAAAGAAAAAAGATAAAATATTGATTTAATTGCATTTTGAATGAATAAAAAACAATGATTAATAGAATCAGAATCAGAATCAGGAATCAGAAAAAGTTTTATTGCCAGGTTCAGTAGAGCGCACTTTACAAAACGAGGAATTTGACTTGGTGTATAGTGCAATTAAGAATAAGTTAAAAATTAAGTTAACAACAACAACACACTATATACAGTAGAGTAAGGTGAATTAAAGTGGGAGCACAGATGGGCTGGGATGGTGGGGCCTGTAAGTGGCACCGACAGTCCTTTGGTGGGCGGGGGGTGGAGGGGGGGTCACCTGGGGGAGTTGGGGTTCTGTTCAGCAGGCTGGCTGCAGTGGGGAAGAAGCTGTTCTTGTGGCGCGAGGTCCTGGTCCTGATGGACCGGAGCCTCTTGCCAGAAGGGAGGGGCCGAAAGAGATTATGTCCTGGATGAGAGGGGTTGGCTACAATCCTGGCTGCCCGCCTCCAGGTCCTGGAGATGTGCAGCTCCTGGAGAGACGGGAGGTGGCAGCCGATCACCTTCTCTGCTGAGTGGATGACGCGTTGCAGCTTGGCCTTGTCTCTGGCCGTGGCCGCAGCGAACCAGACTGTGATGGAGGACGTGAGGGTGGATTCGATGATGGCGGTGTAAAAGTCTACCAGCATCTTTTCAGGGAGGTGAAACTTCGTCAGCTGCCTCAGGAAGTACATCCTCTGCTGGACCTTCTTAGTGATGGAGCTGATGTTCTGCTCCCACTTGAGGTCCTGGCTGATGATGGTTCCCAGGAAGCAGAAGGACTCCACAGAGGTCACCGGGGAGTCACAGAGGATGACAGGGGGGAGGGGGGCTGGGGCCTTCCTGAAGTCCACTGTCATCTCCACTGTCTTCAGAGCATTAAGCTCCAGGTTGTTAGCGCTGCACTATGACACCAGCCTGGCTATTTAACTCCTGTAGGCCGACTCATCTCCGTCAGAGATGAGGCCGATGAGTGTGGTGTCGTCAGCAAACTTCAGGAGTTTGACAGACAGGTGACCAGCTGTGCAGCTGTTTGTGTACAGGGAGAGTAACAGGGGTGAAAGGACACAGCCCTGGGGGGATCCGGTGCTTGTGGTCCGAGTATCTGAGACGAGCTTCCCCAGCCTCACATACTGCTGTCTGTCCGTCAGGAAGTCTGTGATCCACCTGCAGGTGGAGTCAGGCACATTCATCTTGGAGAGTTTTTAATACTAAAGATGTATGAAAGACATACCGAAAAAATATGTCTTTCAGTGTTTAACTGGCTGTCTTTGGATTATGCATGCCTGAGTAATGGCCATTCTTACTTCTCATCTCTCTGTTCACTGCTTGCTAATTTACATAGCAGGGGTCCCAGCAGGAGGGGGCGGGGTTGTAACACGACTCCTTCAGCAGAGCCAGGCTGAGAGAGGCTTTGACATGTAAGATGTTAGATGTTAGAATGCCAGATGTTAGAATGACCAGTTCATTTTATATCTATGAAAATATTCAGGTAGCTATGGAACATGTTTAGCTATAGGTCTGTGAAAATTGGTGTCGATTGTTGAAACATAAGTTACCATAAAAAAATAATTGTTTGGAGTCTAGACAGATTTAACACAGGTTTTTGGATGAAAAAGGATTTTTTATAAATCATCTGTTACACTTTTAAGTCTGAAAAAAATATGGAAGGCAGCAAACACAGATCCCTACCGTTTTTAATTTTTTTGTGCTGATATTTGAAAGATAAGTTATGCAAAAAAATAGGTGTTTGCAGTTTTGCCTAAAAAGACGTTTTCGGACCTTTTTGGATGAAATGTTGAATAAAAGTTCACCTGTAACTTCAATAATTCTGAATTTTTTTAGGAAGCAGTAGCACATAAATGCCTATGAAAGTTGAATTCTTGGTGCTGATAACCTAAACATAATTTATGCTAAAAATCTTTGTTCAGTCCAAAATTTCATTAAAAAAATCAAGTGATGAAGTTTCTCGTAGACCCTATAGTGTTACATATCAAAGCTGGAGGTTATTAAAGGCATCTAATTCTGAAATCTCAGCTTCCTGAGACAAACGGCTGATTTATAATAAATTTCTATTATTTGGGTGCACATAATCGACCACTTCCTGTTACGCAGGCACCGTCAGGTGTACACCCATGAAACTTTACATGATGAGAGAAGACCCTTCTGAGTATCTCCAGTTTTAATTTCATGCACATCGGACAAAGCAAAGAGAAAATACAGGGCAGAATGTGCCCCATGCAATAACTAGGTGGCGCTATAGAGCTCGTCCAAGATTGTCATATCCATGGGTTCAGAATAGAAGCTTCATCATATCCATTGAATTTCAGTGAGATTGGCCAAGGAATGTGCACGTGAGAGCAACTTTTGTGTGCATAGCGAGATGCCCAACTTTGCCGCTCTGTCACGACCACACCCCCGCATTGAAAGTTATGGTTTTTTGTCAGAGTAAACTTCAATGGCTTTTCAACAGGTGGACGTCATTTTCAGGTGTGTCGGCTCATCCTACTCGGAGTAGTGATGCTCCAAGTAAAACATGTCATTTCCTCTTGCCAGCAGGTGGCGCTACACTTTTTCCAGTTTTTTTCACTGCAGATGTGTTCAGAGTCAGACTACAATCATGTATATCAATTTTGGATCAGATTGGATTTTGCATGGCTGAGTAATGGCCATTTTTCTTTTCATGGCGTGTTTTCGAAACGACCTCCAATTTTGACGCGCCGCCATGGTCACAAACATCCATAAAAACTTAAAAGCTTCGCAATTTAACATTGGACATGTGTCTAGTTTACACAACCAAAGTTTGAAGTCATTACTCCAAAATCTCTAGGAGGAGTTCGTTCTAGAGCGAGGCCTGCAAATGTCCAAAATGAAGCAAAAATGACATATTGACCTCAATATATCAGACTTCCTGTGCGAGTGACAGGTGGGTCCTTTCAGACTTTTTTGTAAGTCTCCATCTGAAGAACATGCCCTGTAAAAATCAAGCTTGTACGTTAAAGCGTATGCGGGGCGTCGGGACAAAAGTCACTGTAGGTGGCGCTATCGAGCCGTTTTTGTGCGCCCATGCCAATCTCCTATAAAATACGAAATTTTTCGCGACTCCTGATGTGTGTGCCAAATTTGGTGAGTTTTGGGGTATGTTAAAGGCCTCAAAAAGGCGACTCTTCCGGTAGAATAATAATAATAATTAAAGCTACAAGTAGCATTTAGCGGGCCCGAGCACGTGCCACCGCCTGGCACGAGCGACCGCCCCGTGAGCAACGCCCTGCTCGAGCCATTCTCGTTGTTTTTTCTTGTCCATTCTGGAGCTCCAAGATAATGTTAATATGACAGCAGCCTGTGGGGGGGGGGGGGGGGGGGGGGACTGTAATCTGTTTCCTTAAAGGACAAAGACTTATGCATATAGCATGAAAAAAATTCTTAAATCTAAGCCTCGTTTAGACCTGCTCAATTTCTCATCAAGTAGAAGAAGGTTTTTATCAGATTAAGAAACAAGCAATGATGATAATTGCTATCACTGTTCCTAAGAATGAGAACAATAGAACTCATTCAATTTCCACTACAGTGTCTAGATGAGTGTCAGCTATGTCTGATAACTTGGCCAATTAGCTGGACCGGGATCTTGCAAAGTGCAGGTGGTTAACGTCCAGTGTGATGAGTCTGTGGACGGCAACAGTTCAGCATAGCCTTTGGTTTCCACAAGAGAAGAACTCCTGACACATCTGCCCTAACAGACAACTACAAGAGGAGTTGAAATGTATAACACGGTGAAGGAGTTTTTGTGCAGAAAAAGGTACCATTAGAAAAGCCAGTAGCAGTGACTGCAGACAGGTTTCATCACTCACTGTAAGCTGTAAAGCTGACGCAGACTTTCCAAAATGTCTGCATTACTGCTGGGTCATTCACCAGTAGGCCTTATGTGCAGAAGTTATTGGCTCTGGACACATAATGATTCCTATTGTGAAAATCATAAAAAAAACCTCAGCTGCAAAGCAAAACAGAACAGGATTTTTAAGGTGCTATTGGTGGAGATATCTGCTGAATATGGTGAATATGAATATGGTGAATCTGAACTTGTATTCTTGACTGACATTACTGGAAAACTAAACCACTTGATCTGCGAGCTGCAAGACATTGGCAAATCTATATTTTTTTATTGACCAGCCTGCCTGAGCCAGTGTTTTTCTTGTGGGGATCTTTTCTGCCAGGGCTTTCCAGCTTGGTCAGTGGATGTTGCTGCAGTTGTCTCCCTTGCTGGGACAGCTGGAGTTAAACACAGCAGCCTCACGGCTGTGAAGTGGACCCCGTTGCTGTCCCAGTCTGGGTGGGCACTGTGGTGATGTTCCAATGTTCAGGCTGGCTCCTGGTATGAAGAGATTCCCAATTACCATTTCCTAACCGCAGAGCCAAGGATGTTTTTACATGTTTAGGTCAAAAATGTGATGAACAGCTTCATGTTGTCTATTGATGTAAGTTTAAACCTAAACATGTTTCCCTGTTACTAATCCAGTTGATATGGTTCTCCATCTGTGTCTAGGTGATAGAAAAGCATTTTTTTATATTTAGAGCTCCAAGCAAACAAACAGTTGTCTATATAAGAGCTTTTACAATTGTGGACTTTTAGCAGGTCTCTGAATACATGTGACCAATGTATGGTGGATTTTCACAGACTTTGTGTAAAACTGAAGGTGACAGAGACTTTGGAGAAGTGGCTACATTGCTCTGGACTTCTTTGTTTCATCCACAGACGAGTAAAATATGTGATTGATTTTGAAAAGCTGCTGAAAAATGTATCTTTTTAAAATTGCAATTTCTAATTTGGGTTTTACATTTTGTGTTCCATTTTTTGTGATTTTATTAGAAAGATTTGTTATTTATTTGGTGTTTAAAGGTGGTACATATTGTATATACACAATCTTCTTAGAGACATTTGCTTTATGTTGTGTTTGTTGTCATTGTAGTTTAATTTTATTGGATGTATTGAAAGGAAATGAAAAGAAGTTGCAGCATTGATTAAAAAAAGCATAAAAGAGACATTTACTGTCTGATGTTACATCTGTAGGAGTGTACTGAGGCTGGGTTTTGTTTTGGAGCACATTCATATGTTTTGTTTGTAAAAAAAAAAAAAAAGATAAAATATAAAGTTAATTGTATTTTGGATGAATAAAAAAGCAATGATTAGTGCTAAGGATGTATAAAAGACAAACAAAACAAAGGAAAATGCTGTATTTTAGGGTTGAACTAGGCTTTCTAACTGTTCTACTTTCTGTCTGCCACTCCTGGCTAATTTACATGTGAGCACACAGCCGGGGGTTGGGGGGGGGGCTAACTCCACTCCTGCAGCAGGGGAGACTGATGAAAAGCTTGAGGATGTAAGATTGAATAAATAAAATCCTAGAGTTGACCAGTTCATTTTATAAATGTAAATATTTTTTATTTTGGTGCTGATAAACTAAACAGAAGTTATGATAAAAATATTTGCTTGAGTCAAAATGTCCCAAAATTTGCTTTTAGCACAATAGGGTGATTAAGGTGGTTAAATGTTTCTCGTACGTATAGTTCTGCTTTTCAAACGTGGAGCTTTGTAGGACGCATCTAATTCTGAAATCTCAGCTTCCTGAGACAAACGGCTGATTTCCTATAAAGCTTGATTATATGACTGCAACGGAATCGACCACTTCCTGTTTGGCAGTGCCTTACGCAGGCACCGTCAGATGTGCAGCCAAGAAACTTGAGATGATGAGAGAAGAGCCTTCTGAGTATCTCCAGTTTTAATTTCATGCACATCGGAAAAAGCACATAGAAAATACAGGGCAGAATGTGCCCCATGCAATAACTAGGTGGCGCTATAGAGCTCGTCCAAAGTTGTCATATCCATGGGTTCAGAATGGAAGCTTCATCATATCCATTGAAATTCAGTGAGATTGGACAAGGAATGTGCACATGAGAGCAACATTTGTCTGCATGGCGAGACGCCCAACTTTGCCGCTCTGTCAAGACCACACACCTGCATTGAAAGTTATGGCTTTTTATCAGAGTAAACTTCAATGGTTTTTCAACAGGTGGACGTCATTTTGAGGTGTGTCGGCTCATCCTACTTGGAGCAGTGATGCTCCAAGTAAAACATGTCATTTCCTGTTGCCAACAGGTGGCGCTACACCTGTTTCGGATTTTTCGACTGCAGATGTGTTCAAAGTCAGACTACAATCATGCACAACAAATTTGGATCAGATTAGATTATTTATGGCTGAGTAATGGCCATTTTTCTTTTCATGGCGTGATTTCGAAACGACCTCAAATTTTGACGCGCCGCCACGGTCACAAACAACCGTAAAAACTTAAAAGCTTCGCAATTTAATATTGGACATGTGTTTAGTTTACAAAACCAAAGTTTGGAGTCATTGTTCAAAAATCTCTAGGAGGAGTTCGTTCTAGAATGAGGCTTGCAAATGACCAAAATACACCAAAAATGACATATTGACACCAATATAGCAGACTTCCTGTGCAACTGACAGCTTGGTACCAAGAGACTTTTTTGTAGGTTTTCATCTGATGAACATGTCCTGTAAAAATCAAGCTTGTATGTTAAAGAACATGGCGGGGCTCTCAAAAACAAACATGGTAGGTGGCGCTATTGAGCCGTTTTTGTTCACCCATGCAAGTGCTGTATATCTAAGTTGGAGATATTTATGAGGCATCTCATTCTGAAATCTCAGCCTCGTGATACAAACGGCTGATTTTTTATGAATTTTTAATTATCTGACTGCAACGCAATCAACCACTTCCTGTTTGGTGGTGGCTTGCGCAGGCACCGTCAGGTGTACACCCATGAAACTTTAGACGATGAGAGAAGACCCTTATGAGTATCTCCTGTTGTAATTTTATGAATGTCGGACAAAGCAAAGAGAAAAGATAGGTCAGAATGTGACATAAAATGTATTTGTCAATATCTAGGTGGCGCTATGGAGTTCGTCCAAGATTGTCATATCCATTGGTTCAGAATGGAAGCCTCATCACCTCTATTGAATTTCAGTGAGATTGGACAAGGAATGTGCACGTGAGAGCAACTTTTGTGTGCATGGCGAGACGCCCAACTTCACCGCTCTGTCACGACCACACCCCCGCATTGAAAGTTATGGCTTTTTATCAGAGTAAACTTCAATGGCTTTTCAACAGGTGGACATCATTTTGAGGTGTGTCGGCTCATCCTACTCGGAGCAGTGATGCTCCAAGTAAAACATGTCATTTCCTTTTGCCAGAAGGTGGCGCTACACCTGTTCTGGATTTTTCCACTTCTGATGTGGTCAGGGTCAGACTACAATCATGCATATCAATTTTGGATCAGATTGGATTTTGCATGGCTGAGTAATGGCCATTTTTCTTTTCATGGCGTGTTTTCAATATGACCTCCATTTTCGACGCGCCGCCACGGTCACAAACATCCGTAAAAACTTAAAAGCTTCGCAATTTAACATCGGACATGTGTCTAGTTTACAAAACCAAAGTTTGGAGTCATTACTCCAAAATCTCTAGGAGGAGTTCGTTCTAGAGCGAGGCCTGCAAATGTCCAAAATGAAGCAAAAATGACATATTGACCTCAATATATCAGACTTCCTGTGCGAGTGACAGGTGGGTCCTTTCAGACTTTTTTGTAGGTCTCCATCTGAAGAACATGCCCTGTAAAAATCAAGCTTGTACGTTAAAGCGTATGCGGGGCGTCGGGACAAAAGTCACTGTAGGTGGCGCTATCGAGCCGTTTTTGTGCGCCCATGCAAATCTCCTATAAAATACGAAATTTTTCGCGACTCCTGATGTGTGTGCCAAATTTGGTGAGTTTTGGGGTATGTTAAAGGCCTCAAAAAGGCGACTCTTCCGGTAGAATAATAATAATAATAATAATTAAAGCTACAAGTAGCATTTAGCGGGCCCGAGCACGTGCGACCGCATGGCACGAGCGACCGCCCCGTGAGCAACGCCCTGCTCGAGCCATTCTCGTCGTTTTTTCTTGTCCATTCTGGAGCTCCAAGCTATTGTTAATACGACAGCAGCCTGGGGGGGGGTGGGGGGGGGCTGTAATCTGTTGCCTTAAGGGACAAAGACTTTTGCATATAGCATGAAAAAAATTCAAGCAATGATGATAATTGCTATCACTGTCCCTAAGGATGAGAACAATAGAACTCATTCAATTTCCACTACAATGTCTAGATGAGTGTCAGCTATGTCTGATAACTTGGCCAATCAGCTGGACCGGGATCTTGCAAAGTGCAGGTGGTTAACGTCCAGTGTGATGAGTCTGTGGACGGCAACAGTACAGCATAGCTTTTGGTTTCCACAAGAGAAGAACTCCTGACACATCTGCCCTAACAGACAATTACAAGAGGAGTTGAAATGTATAACACGGTGAAGGAGTTTTTGTGCAGAAAAAGGTACAATTAGAAAAGCTGGTAGCAGTGACTGCAGATGGGACTCCTGCTATGATCAATAGACAAACAGGTTTCATCACTCACTGTAAAGCTGACCCAGACTTTCCAAAATGTCTGCATTACTGCTGCGTCATTCACCAGCAGGCCTTATGTGCAGAAGTGATTGGCTCTGGACATATAATGACTCTTATTCTGAAAATCGTAAACAACCTCAGCTGCAAAGCTAAACAGCACAGGATTTTTAAGGTGCTATTGGAGGAGATGTCTGTTGAATATGGTGAATATGAACATTGTGAATCTGAACTTGCATTCTTGACTGACATTACTGGAAAACTAAACCACTTGATCTGCGAGCTGCAAGACAATGGCAAAACTATTTTTTTTTGACCAGCCTGCCTGAGCCAGTGTTTTTCTTGTGGGGATCTTTTCTGCCAGGGCTTGTCAGCTTGGTCAGTGGATGTTGCTGCAGTTGTCTACCTTGCTGGGACAGCTGGAGTTAAACACAGCAGCTCACGGCTCTGAAGTGGACTCCGTTGCTGTCCCAGTCTGGATGGGCACTGTGGCGATGTTCCAATGGCCAGGCTGGCTCCTGGTATAAAGAGATTCCCAAATACCATTTCATAACCGCAGAGCCAAGGATGTGTTTACATGTTTAGGTCAAAAATGTGATGGACAGCTTCATGTTGTCTAAACATGCCACCCTGTTATTAATCCAGTTGATATGGTTCTCCATCTGTGTCTAGGTGATAGAAAAGCATTTTTTTTTATATTTAGAGCTCTAAGCAAACAAACAGTTGTCTATATAAAAGAGCTTTTACAATTGTGCACTTTTAGCAGGTCTCTGAGTTCATGTGACCAATGTATGGTGGATTTTCACAGACCTTGTTTAAAACTGAAGGTGAGAGAGACTTAGAGAAATGGCTTCATTGTTCTGGAGTTCTTTGTTTCATCCACAGAAGAGTAGAATTGGTGATTGATTTTGAAAAGCTGCTGAAAAAAGTATCTTTTTCAAATTGCAATTTCTAACTTGGGTTTTACATTTTGTGTTCCATTTTTTGTGCTTTAATTGGGAAGCATTTGTTATTTGTTTGGTGTTTTTAAGGTTCTGCAAATATACACATCATTTTTTAGAGACATTTGTTATCAGTTGTGTTTGTTGATTTGTAGTTTAATTTCATTGGATGTATAGATGTCGTGTGGGGGGGAGGCTCGAGAGCAGGTAGGACCCAGGCGCAGAGACGGGAGGCAAACGGGTTCAGGGCAAGTGGGTTTATTTAACTAACAAAAAGCGCTGCAGAGCAGGATGACAAAACTAAAAACAAAAACTTACTGTGGCATGGCAAGGGACATGGACGCCAGACAAGAAGACGTGATCAACATGAGCAGAAGTTAATGGACCAGCACAGGAGGAAGGCAGAGACAAGACTTATATACAGACAGGGCAGACAAGACACAGGTGAACACGATTAGGGCAGATGGGGACCAAAGGAAGTAAAACTCAAGAAACATGACAAGACAGGAAACCTTTCAAAATAAAACAGGAAACAGAACCAAACAAGGCAGAACAAGAACTAAAGCGAAAAACAAGACAACAAACTGAAACCATGACAATAGAAAGGAAAAGAAGTTCAAACATTGATTATAAAAAAGGATATAAGAGATAAAAAAAAGAAAAAGGAAAAGAAAAAAGATAAAATATTGATTTAATTGCATTTTGAATGAATAAAAAACAATGATTAATAGAATCAGAAATCAGAAAAAGTTTTATTGCCAGGTTCAGTAGAGCGCACTTTACAAAACGAGGAATTTGACTTGGTGTATAGTGCAATTAAGAATAAGTTAAAAATTAAGTTAACAACAACAACACACTATATACAGTAGAGTAAGGTGAATTAAAGTGGGAGCACAGATGGGCTGGGATGGTGGGGCCTGTAAGTGGCACCGACAGTCCTTTGGTGGGCGGGGGGGGAGGGGGGGTCACCTGGGGGAGTTGGGGTTCTGTTCAGCAGGCTGGCTGCAGTGGGGAAGAAGCTGTTCTTGTGGCGCGAGGTCCCGCCTCCAGGTCCTGGAGATGTGCAGCTCCTGGAGAGACGGGAGGTGGCAGCCGATCACCTTCTCTGCTGAGTGGATGACGCGTTGCAGCTTGGCCTTGTCTCTGGCCGTGGCCGCAGCGAACCAGACTGTGATGGAGGACGTGAGGGTGGATTCGATGATGGCGGTGTAAAAGTCTACCAGCATCTTTTCAGGGAGGTGAAACTTCTTCAGCTGCCTCAGGAAGTACATCCTCTGCTGGACCTTCTTAGTGATGGAGCTGATGTTCTGCTCCCACTTGAGGTCCTGGCTGATGATGGTTCCCAGGAAGCAGAAGGACTCCACAGAGGTCACCGGGGAGTCACAGAGGATGACAGGGGGGAGGGGGGCTGGGGCCTTCCTGAAGTCCACTGTCATCTCCACTGTCTTCAGAGCATTAAGCTCCAGGTTGTTAGCGCTGCACTATGACACCAGCCTGGCTATTTCACTCCTGTAGGCCGACTCATCTCCGTCAGAGATGAGGCCGATGAGTGTGGTGTCGTCAGCAAACTTCAGGAGTTTGACAGACAGGTGACCAGCTGTGCAGCTGTTTGTGTACAGGGAGAGTAACAGGGGTGAAAGGACACAGCCCTGGGGGGATCCGGTGCTTGTGGTCCGAGTATCTGAGACGAGCTTCCCCAGCCTCACATACTGCTGTCTGTCCGTCAGGAAGTCTGTGATCCACCTGCAGGTGGAGTCAGGCACATTCATCTTGGAGAGTTTTTAATACTAAAGATGTATGAAAGACATACCGAAAAAATATGTCTTTCAGTGTTTAACTGGCTGTCTTTGGATTATGCATGCCTGAGTAATGACCATTCTTACTCCTCATCTCTCTGTTCACTGCTTGCTAATTTACATAGCAGGGGTCCCAGCAGGAGGGGGCGGGGTTGTAACACGACTCCTTCAGCAGAGCCAGGCTGAGAGAGGCTTTGACATGTAAGATGTTAGATGTTAGAATGCCAGATGTTAGAATGAGCAGTTCATTTTATATCTATGAAAATATTCAGGGAGCTATGGGACATGTTCAGCTTTAGGTCTGTGAAAATTGGTGTCGATTGTTGAAACATAAGTTACCATAAAAAAATGTTTGTTTGGAGTCTAGACAGATTTAACACGGGTTTTTGGATGATAAGGATTTTTTATAAATCATCTGTTACACTTTTAAGTCTGAAAAAAATATGGAAGGCAGCAAACACAGATCCCTACCGTTTTTATTTTTTTTGTGCTGATATTTGAAAGATAAGTTATGCAAAAAAATAGGTGTTTGCAGTTTTGCCTAAAAAGACGTTTTCGGACCTTTTTGGATGAAATGTTCTCTAAAAGTTCACCTGTAACTTCAATCATTCTGAATTTTTTTAGGAAGCAGTAGCACATAAATGCCTATGAAAGTTGAATTCTTGGTGCTGATAACCTAAACAGAATTTATGCTAAAAATCTTTGTTCAGTCCAAAATTGTATAGGAAAAAAAGAGGTATGAAGTTTCTCATAGACCCTATTGTGTTACATATCAAAGCTGGAGGTTATTAAAGGCATCTAATTCTGATATCTCAGCTTCCTGAGACAAACGGCTGATTTATAATAAATTTCTATTATTTGGGTGCACATAATCGACCACTTCCTGTTACGCAGGCACCGTCAGGTGTACACCCATGAAACTTCAGATTATGAGAGAGGACCCTTCTGAGTATCTCCAGTTTTAATTTCATGCACATCGGACAAAGCAAAGAGAAAATACAGGGCAGAATGTGCCCCATACAATAACTAGGTGGCGCTATAGAGCTCGTCCAAAGTTGTCATATCCATGGGTTCAGAATGGAAGCTTCATCATATCCATTGAAATTCAGTGAGATTGGACAAGGAATGGGCACATGAGAGCAACATTTGTGTGCATGGCGAGACGCCCAACTTTGCCGCTCTGTCAAGACCACACCCCTGCGTTGAAAGATATGTTTTTTATCAGAGTAAACTTCAATGGTTTTTCAACAGGTGGACGTCATTTTGAGGTGTGTCGGCCCATCCTACTTGGAGCAGTGATGCTCCAAGTAAAACATGTCATTTCCTGTTGTCAGCAGGTGGCGCTACACCTTTTCCGTATTCTTCCACTCCAGATGTGTTCAGAGTCAGACTACAATCATGCATACCAATTTGGGATCAAATTGGATTATGCATGGCTGAGTAATGGCCATTTTTCTTTTCATGGCGTGATTTCGAAACGCCTTCGAATTTTGACGTGCCGCCACGGTCACAAACAACCATAAAAACTTAAAAGCTTCGCAATTTAACATCAAACATGTGTCTAGTTTACAAAACCAAAGTTTGGAGTCATTGTTCACAAATCTCTAGGAGGAGTTCGTTCTAGAACGAGGCCTGCAAATGACCAAAACACAGCAAAAATGACATATTGACATCAATATAGCAGACTTCCTGTGCAACTGACAGCTTGGTCCCAAGAGACTTTTTTGTAGGTTTCCATCTGATGAACATGTCCTGTAAATATCAAGCTTGTATGTTAAAGAACATGGCGGGGCTCGCGAAAACAAACATTGTAGGTGGCGCTATTGAGTCATTTTTGTGCACCCATGCGAGAGCTGTATATCTAAGGTGGAGATATGTAAGAGACATCTCATTTTGAAATCTCAGCCTCGTGATACAAACGGTTGATTTTTTATGAATTTTTAATTATCTGACTGCAACGCAATCAACCACTTCCTGTTTGGCGGTGGCTTGCGCAAGCACCGTCAGGTGTACGCCCATGAAACTTTAAACAATGAGAGAAGACCCTTGTGAGTATCTGCTGTTGTAATTTTATGAACGTCTGACAAAGCACAGAGAAAAGATAGGTCAAAATGTGACAAAAAATGTATTTGTTTATATCTAGGTGGCGCTATGGAGCTCGTCCAAGATTGTCATATCCATGGTTTCAGAATGGAAGCATCATCATCTCCATCGAATTTAAGTGAGATCGTACAAGGAATGTGCACGTGAGAGCAACTTTTGTGTGCATGGCGAGACGCCCAACTTCGCCGCTCTGTCACGACCACACCCCCGCATTGAAAGTTATGGCTTTTTGTCAGAGTAAACTTCAATGGCTTTTTAACAGGTGGATATCATTTTGAGGTGTGTCGGCTCATCCTACTTGGAGCAGTGATGCTCCAAGTCAAACATGTCATTTCCTCTTGCCAGCAGGTGGCGCTACACCTGTTCCGGATTTTTCCACTGCAGATGTGTTCAGAGTCAGACTGCAATCATGCACATAAATTTTGGATCAAATTGGATTATGCATGGCTGAATAATGGCCATTTTTCTTTTCATGGCGTGTTTTCAAAATGACCTCGAATTTTGACGCGCCGCCACGGTCACAAACAACCGTAAAAACTTAAAAGCTTCGCAATTTAACATCGGACATGGGTCTAGTTTACAAAACCAAAGTTTGAAGTCATTATTCATAAATCTCTAGGAGGAGTTCGTTCTAGAACGAGACCTGCAAATGTCCAAAATGCAGCAAAAATGACATATTGACATCGATATAGCAGACTTCCTGTGCAACTGACAGCTTGGTCCCAAGAGACTTTTTTGTAGGTTTCCATCTGATGGACATTCCTTGAAAAAATCAAGCTTGTATGTCAAAGCATGTGGCGGGGCTCGCCAAAACAAATTTTGTAGGTGGCGCTATCGAGCCATTTTTGTGCACCCATGTCAGTCTCCCATAAAATATAAAATTTTTCGCGACTCCTGATGTGTGTGCGAAATTTGGTGAGTTTTGGGGTATGTTAAAGGCCTCAAAAAGGCGACTGTTCCGTCGGAAGAAAAATAATAATAATTAAAGCTACAAGTAGCATTTAGCGGGCCCGAGCACGTGCGACCGCATGGCACGAGCGACCGCCCCGTGAGCAACGCCCTGCTCGAGCCATTCTCGTCGTTTTTTCTTGTCCATTCTGGAGCTCCAAGCTATTGTTAATACGACAGCAGCCTGGGGGGGGGGGGGGGGGGGGGGGGCTGTAATCTGTTGCCTTAAGGGACAAAGACTTTTGCATATAGCATGAAAAAAATTCAAGCAATGATGATAATTGCTATCACTGTCCCTAAGGATGAGAACAATAGAACTCATTCAATTTCCACTACAATGTCTAGATGAGTGTCAGCTATGTCTGATAACTTGGCCAATTAGCTGGACCGGGATCTTGCAAAGTGCAGGTGGTTAACGTCCAGTGTGATGAGTCTGTGGACGGCAACAGTACAGCATAGCTTTTGGTTTCCACAAGAGAAGAACTCCTGACACATCTGCCCTAACAGACAATTACAAGAGGAGTTGAAATGTATAACACGGTGAAGGAGTTTTTGTGCAGAAAAAGGTACAATTAGAAAAGCTGGTAGCAGTGACTGCAGATGGGACTCCTGCTATGATCAATAGACAAACAGGTTTCATCACTCACTGTAAAGCTGACCCAGACTTTCCAAAATGTCTGCATTACTGCTGCGTCATTCACCAGCAGGCCTTATGTGCAGAAGTGATTGGCTCTGGACATATAATGACTCTTATTCTGAAAATCGTAAACAACCTCAGCTGCAAAGCTAAACAGCACAGGATTTTTAAGGTGCTATTGGAGGAGATGTCTGTTGAATATGGTGAATATGAACATTGTGAATCTGAACTTGCATTCTTGACTGACATTACTGGAAAACTAAACCACTTGATCTGCGAGCTGCAAGACAATGGCAAAACTATTTTTTTTTGACCAGCCTGCCTGAGCCAGTGTTTTTCTTGTGGGGATCTTTTCTGCCAGGGCTTGTCAGCTTGGTCAGTGGATGTTGCTGCAGTTGTCTACCTTGCTGGGACAGCTGGAGTTAAACACAGCAGCTCACGGCTCTGAAGTGGACCCCGTTGCTGTCCCAGTCTGGATGGGCACTGTGGCGATGTTCCAATGGCCAGGCTGGCTCCTGGTATAAAGAGATTCCCAAATACCATTTCCTAACCGCAGAGCCAAGGATGTGTTTACATGTTTAGGTCAAAAATGTGATGGACAGCTTCATGTTGTCTAAACATGCCACCCTGTTATTAATCCAATTGATATGGTTCTCCATCTGTGTCTAGGTGATAGAAAAGCATTTTTTTTATATTTAGAGCTCTAAGCAAACAAACAGTTGTCTATATAAAAGAGCTTTTATAATTGTGCACTTTTAGCAGGTCTCTGAGTTCATGTGACCAATGTATGGTGGATTTTCACAGACCTTGTTTAAAACTGAAGGTGAGAGAGACTTAGAGAAATGGCTTCATTGTTCTGGAGTTCTTTGTTTCATCCACAGAAGAGTAGAATTGGTGATTGATTTTGAAAAGCTGCTGAAAAAAGTATCTTTTTCAAATTGCAATTTCTAACTTGGGTTTTACATTTTGTGTTCCATTTTTTGTGCTTTAATTGGGAAGCATTTGTTATTTGTTTGGTGTTTTTAAGGTTCTGCAAATATACACATCATTTTTTAGAGACATTTGTTATCAGTTGTGTTTGTTGATTTGTAGTTTAATTTCATTGGATGTATAGATGTCGTGTGGGGGGGAGGCTCGAGAGCAGGTAGGACCCAGGCGCAGAGACGGGAGGCAAACGGGTTCAGGGCAAGTGGGTTTATTTAACTAACAAAAAGCGCTGCAGAGCAGGATGACAAAACTAAAAACAAAAACTTACTGTGGCATGGCAAGGGACATGGACGCCAGACAAGAAGACGTGATCAACATGAGCAGAAGTTAATGGACCAGCACAGGAGGAAGGCAGAGACAAGACTTATATACAGACAGGGCAGACAAGACACAGGTGAACACGATTAGGGCAGATGGGGACCAAAGGAAGTAAAACTCAAGAAACATGACAAGACAGGAAACCTTTCAAAATAAAACAGGAAACAGAACCAAACAAGACAGAACAAGAACTAAAGCGAAAAAAAAGACAACAAACTGAAACCATGACAATAGAAAGGAAAAGAAGTTCAAACATTGATTATAAAAAAGGATATAAGAGATAAAAAAAAAAGAAAAAGGAAAAGAAAAAAGATAAAATATTGATTTAATTGCATTTTGAATGAATAAAAAACAATGATTAATAGAATCAGAATCAGAATCAGAAATCAGAAAAAGTTTTATTGCCAGGTTCAGTAGAGCGCACTTTACAAAACGAGGAATTTGACTTGGTGTATAGTGCAATTAAGAATAAGTTAAAAATTAAGTTAACAACAACAACACACTATATACAGTAGAGTAAGGTGAATTAAAGTGGGAGCACAGATGGGCTGGGATGGTGGGGCCTGTAAGTGGCACCGACAGTCCTTTGGTGGGCGGGGGGGGGGGGGGGTCACCTGGGGGAGTTGGGGTTCTGTTCAGCAGGCTGGCTGCAGTGGGGAAGAAGCTGTTCTTGTGGCGCGAGGTGCTGGTCCTGATGGACCGGAGCCTCTTGCCAGAAGGGAGGGGCCGAAAGAGATTATGTCCTGGATGAGAGGGGTTGGCTACAATCCTGGCTGCCCGCCTCCAGGTCCTAGAGATGTGCAGCTCCTGGAGAGACGGGAGGTGGCAGCCGATCACCTTCTCTGCTGAGTGGATGACGCGTTGCAGCTGGGCCTTGTCTCTGGCCGTGGCCGCAGCGAACCAGACTGTGATGGAGGACGTGAGGGTGGATTCGATGATGGCGGTGTAAAAGTCTACCAGCATCTTTTCAGGGAGGTGAAACTTCTTCAGCTGCCTCAGGAAGTACATCCTCTGCTGAGCCTTCTTAGTGATGGAGCTGATGTTCTGCTCCCACTTGAGGTCCTGGCTGATGATGGTTCCCAGGAAGCAGAAGGACTCCACAGAGGTCACCGGGGAGTCACAGAGGATGACAGGGGGGAGGGGGGCTGGGGCCTTCCTGAAGTCCACTGTCATCTCCACTGTCTTCAGAGCATTAAGCTCCAGGTTGTTAGCGCTGCACTATGACACCAGCCTGGCTATTTCACTCCTGTAGGCCGACTCATCTCCGTCAGAGATGAGGCCGATGAGTGTGGTGTCGTCAGCAAACTTCAGGAGTTTGACAGACAGGTGACCAGCTGTGCAGCTGTTTGTGTACAGGGAGAGTAACAGGGGTGAAAGGACACAGCCCTGGGGGGATCCGGTGCTTGTGGTCCGAGTATCTGAGACGAGCTTCCCCAGCCTCACATACTGCTGTCTGTCCGTCAGGAAGTCTGTGATCCACCTGCAGGTGGAGTCAGGCACATTCATCTTGGAGAGTTTTTAATACTAAAGATGTATGAAAGACATACCGAAAAAATATGTCTTTCAGTGTTTAACTGGCTGTCTTTGGATTATGCATGCCTGAGTAATGACCATTCTTACTCCTCATCTCTCTGTTCACTGCTTGCTAATTTACATAGCAGGGGTCCCAGCAGGAGGGGGCGGGGTTGTAACACGACTCCTTCAGCAGAGCCAGGCTGAGAGAGGCTTTGACATGTAAGATGTTAGATGTTAGAATGCCAGATGTTAGAATGACCAGTTCATTTTATATCTATGAAAATATTCAGGGAGCTATGGGACATGTTCAGCTTTAGGTCTGTGAAAATTGGTGTCGATTGTTGAAACATAAGTTACCATAAAAAAATGTTTGTTTGGAGTCTAGACAGATTTAACACAGGTTTTTGGATGAAAAGGATTTTTTATAAATCATCTGTTACACTTTTAAGTCTGAAAAAAATATGGAAGGCAGCAAACACAGATCCCTACCGTTTTTAATTTTTTTGTGCTGATATTTGAAAGATAAGTTATGCAAAAAAATAGGTGTTTGCAGTTTTGCCTAAAAAGACGTTTTCGGACCTTTTTGGATGTAATGCTCTCTAAGATGTCACCTGTAACTTCAATAATTCTGAATTTTTTTAGGAAGCAGTAGCACATAAATGCCTATGAAAGTTGAATTCTTGGTGCTGATAACCTAAACAGAATTTATGCTAAAAATCTTTGTTCAGTCCAAAATTTCATTAAAAAAATCAAGTGATGAAGTTTCTCGTAGACCCTATAGTGTTACATATCAAAGCTGGAGGTTATTAAAGGCATCTAATTCTGAAATCTCAGCTTCCTGAGACAAACGGCTGATTTATAATAAATTTCTATTATTTGGGTGCACATAATCGACCACTTCCTGTTACGCAGGCACCGTCAGGTGTACACCCATGAAACTTTACATGATGAAAGAGGACCCTTCTGAGTATCTCCAGTTTTAATTTCATGCACATCGGACAAAGCAAAGAGAAAATACAGGGCAGAATGTGCCCAATGCAATAACTAGGTGGCGCTATAGAGCTCGTCCAAGATTGTCATATCCATGGGTTCAGAATAGAAGCTTCATCATATCCATTGAATTTCAGTGAGATTGGACAAGGAATGTGCACGTGAGAGCAACTTTTGTGTGCATAGCGAGATGCCCAACTTTGCCGCTCTGTCACGACCACACCCCCGCATTGAAAGTTATGGTTTTTTGTCAGAGTAAACTTCAATGGCTTTTCAACAGGTGGACGTCATTTTCAGGTGTGTCGGCTCATCCTACTCGGAGCAGTGATGCTCCAAGTAAAACATGTCATTTCCTCTTGCCAGCAGGTGGCGCTACACTTTTTCCAGATTTTTTCACTGCAGATGTGTTCAGAGTCAGACTACAATCATGCACATCAATTTTGGATCAGATTGGATTATGCATGGCTGAGTAATGGCCATTTTTCTTTTCATGGCGTGTTTTCGAAACGACCTCCAATTTTGACGCGCCGCCATGGTCACAAACATCCATAAAAACTTAAAAGCTTTGCAATTTAACATCGGACATGTGTTTAGTTTACAAAACCAAAGTTTGGAGTCATTATTCATAAATCTCTAGGAGGAGTTCGTTCTAGAAGGAGGCCTACAAATGTCCAAAATAGAGCAAAAATGACATATTGACACCAATATAGCAGACTTCCTGTGCGACTGACAGCTTGGTACCAAGAGACTTTTTTGTAGGTTTCCATCTGATGAACATGTCCTGTAAAAATCAAGCTTGTATGTTAAAGCATATGCGGGGGCTCGGGACAAATGTCACTGTAGGTGGCGCTGTCGAGCCGTTTTTGTGCGCCCATGCCAATCTCCTGTAAAATACGAAATTTTTCGCGACTCCTGATGTGTGTGCCAAATTTGGTGAGTTTTGGGGTATGTTAAAGGCCTCAAAAAGGCGACTCTTCCGTCGGAAGAAAAAGAATAATAATAATTAAAGCTACAAGTAGCATTTAGCGGGCCCGAGCACGTGCGACCGCCTGGCACGAGCGACCGCCCCGTGAGCAACGCCTTGTTCGAGCCATTCTCTTTGTTCTTTCTTGTTCTTTTCTGGAGCTCCAAGCTAATGTTAACATGACAGCAGCCTGTGGGGGGGGGGGAACTGTATTCTGTTGCTTGTTGTTTTCAGTTTGAGAAACAATCAATGATGATAATTGCCATCACTGTCCCTAAGGATGAGAACAATTGAACTCTTCTAATTTCTACTACAATATTTAGACAAGTGTCAGCTATGTCTGATAACTTGGTTAATTAGCTGGACTGGGATCTTACAAAGTGCAGGTGGTTTGATGTCCAATGTGATGAGTCTGTGGACAGCAGCAGTACAAACTTTTGGAGTCCACAAGAGAAGAACTCTTGACACAACTGCCCTAACAGACAACTACAAGAGGAGTTGAAATGTATAACATGAAGGAATTTTTGTGCAGAAAAAGGTACCTTTAGAAAAGCTGGTAGCAGTGACTGCAGACAGGGCTCCTGCTATGATCAATAGAAAAACGGGTTTCATCACTCACTGTAAAGCTGACCCAGACTTCCCAAAATGTCTTCATTACTGCTGCGTCATTCACCAGTAGGCCCTATGTGCAGAAGTGTTTGGCTCTAGACACATGATGACTCCTATTGTGAAATCAACTTCTGCTGCAAAGCAAAACGGCACAGGATTTTCAAGGTGCTATTGGAGGAGCAGTCTGCTGAATATGGTTAATATGAATATGGTAAATCTGAACTCGCAGTTTGACTGATATTACTGGAAAACTAAATCACTTGAACTGTGATCTGCAAGGCAATGGCAAAACTATATTTTTCATGGAACAGCCTGCAGTGTTCCTTGTGGGGATCTTTTCTGTCAGGGCTTGGTCGGTGGTTGTTGCTGCAGTTGTCACACTTGCTGGGGCAGCTGGAGTTTAACTTTGCAGCCTCACGGCTGTGAAGTGGACCACGTTGATGTTCCAGTCAGGGTGGTTACTGTGGGGATGTTCCTATGACGAGATTTATAGAAATTTCTCTATGATTAAAAATAGACGAGAGTTATTTCATGAAGACACATATATGCACTAACATTAAAAAAGTGTTTATGTGACCTCAGAACATGGACATTGTAGGGAATCGAACCCCATCCCAGTAACTGAGAGTACCATTACCAATGTCTTTTGCTTTTTTTGAGGTCACATGGCAAGGAAAGCAAAACCTGCATCATGAATAACTAGGCCATAGGAATGCAATAGATACATAAATTTCAATTACTTTCTAAAGTACTTTTTAAGTACTTCGAATATGTTTGTACATCAGATGGTTTGAAATTTAGAAATATGCAAAAAAAAGCATTTTGATTCTTTACTCAATTGCTAATTACAGAAAAAAAATGTAAATTTGTAATGCCTAATATGTATTCATGATGCAGGAAAAGAAACCACATTTCCATAAAGTCAGAGGATTGTGACTTAACAGAGATAAAAATGTCGCAGATGCGTCATTTCTCCCCGCCTCCTTCGCCACAACAACTGACACCAGCATGTATTTAGTTCAACATTTGACATTAAGTCAGAGGATTGTGACTTAACAGAGATAAAAATGTCACAGATGCGTCATTTCTCCCCGCCTCCTTCGCCACAATAACTGACACCAGCATGTATTTAGTTCAACATTTGACGTTTTACATTAAGTCAGATGTTTGTGACTTAACAGAGATAAAAATGTCGCAGATGCGTCATTTCTCCCCGCCTCCTTCGCCACAATAACTGACACCAGCATGTATTTAGTTCAACATTTGACGTTTTACATTAAGTCAGATGTTTGTGACTTAACAGAGATAAAAATGTCGCAGATGCGTCATTTCTCCCCGCCTCCTTCGCCACAATAACTGACACCAGCATGTATTTAGTTCAACATTTGACGTTTTACATTAAGTCAGATGTTTGTGACTTAACAGAGATAAAAATGTCGCAGATGCGTCATTTCTCCCCGCCTCCTTCGCCACAATAACTGACACAAGCATGTATTTAGTTCAACATTTGACGTTTTATATTAAGTCAGACGTTTGTGACTTAAAAGAGATAAAGATGTCCCTTTCTCCTTCGCCACAATCAACAGTCACTTACATGTTTAAAACGACAAAGAATCCCATCATGATCACTAAAGTATGTTTGTACAACTGTACATTCGACTTTATATTTTGTTGTTTTTAAGTACACATGATCGATTATCGTATTTTTTAACGTTGTGTTTTCAGAAACCAGTTGAATAAAACCTTTATGTGCCATGAAATCAGTTATTGTCTTCGAGTTTACTAGATTGTCATTGAAATCACCCATTATAGCAATGGTATCACCCAGGGGCTCCAACAGATCGACTAATTTCTTAAGGTTTTCTCTAAATAATGAAATGGCATATGATGGTGGACGATACAGAACTGCCACGACTATGTTCGATTTAATAAATCTGTGCACTAAACATTCAATATCTACACTTTGTACCTCTACATGTTCAAACAGGATATTTTCAACGGTGTACATTCCAACACCACCATGTTTTAAGCCTTTAATGACATTCAGTCTAGGATCTACTCCACTATAAGACAGTGAGCGTGGCATACTATAAAAATTGTAGCCACTGATGTTCAATGCATCAGTAAAAGGGGCATTTGGAAGCCATGTTTCAGTTACAGCTATGCAGTTAGCATGTAACTGTTTTGTGCACAAAGCTAAGTCCTTTACATGCCACTCTAAATTTTGCACATTCATAAGGAAAATGCTAAAGTCACATGAACTAGAAGTGAGATTTTCTTTATTTATTAGATATTGAGGCATGTTTGCCACATATTCAGAAACTGTTTTGTTACAATAAATGGCCTGTTCCTTAAAATCTTGAATAATTAAACCAGACAAACTTGTTACGCGGCTTAATGCAACATAAGCCTGCCCAGGAGCAAAGGTTTTTTTCAAAGACACAACAACATTATCAATGGTAAGACCCTGAACTTTATGAACAGTACAAGCCCAAGCAAGTTTTAGAGGAAACTGACGTCTCAGACCACCTCTTCCTGTGAGTCGTTCCTCTTCTGGAACAATGGCTACAGAACCTGAGACAAGCCCTGGATGATTTTCATACTGTTTCTTCCGTTGTCTTCCAATGTCTTTATTATCAAAATTCACAAAAACAATTTGTGGAAAGTCAGAGTTTCTATAGACAATATCAGTCACAATTCCACATGCACCATTGACAAGACCATCTGCCACATCAACATTTTTACAAAGCATGACACGTGCATTTTTCCCCAAAAGAAGTCTTCCTGCTAAACAAGTATTGTTAGCGTTTGAATGATTACCACTTAGTAACACTTGTCTACCTGTTTCCTTACAATTTACATAATCTTGAGCTTTAATAGTTACATAATCTGGACAGGATGAATGTAGATGGGTTAAATTATGTTGATTTACTTGACCATTAGTTGGGAAAATATGTAAAGCAGCGCTGCCTTCTCCCGTTTCACGTGACTTCAATTGTTGGATATCACTTTTTAACATTTCAGTACCTTTGCATCGTGTCCTAACTCTGCCGAGTAATTTGGCAAATTCCTGATCTTTTTGGCGTACAATGGTTTCCAGGCAAACAATTTTAAACACACCACACCAAAGATCCATACCCACATTTTCTACATACAATGGTTTTCCTCTCACTGGAGGTAATTGAAAGAAATCCCCAACTGCAATAATACAAACATTTCCAAACAATGCAGAGTTACCAGTTTGCTTTATTTGCCTCAGACGCCCATGAATATATGCTAATAAATTATGATCTACCATGGATATTTCATCAATTATCAAAATCTGTAAACTGCTGTAAATGGCACGTAAAGAATTTAATTTTTCCTCACCCAGTGGTGTGTAAGGTAAGCGGACATCTTTACCAATACAGAAAGTGTTGTGTATAGTACTTGCTTGTACATTAAACGCAGCAATTCCTGTGGGAGCTGTCAACAAAACACAGATGTCATCTACATGACGACAAAGAGGAGACAATAGTCTATTTGATTCATATTGTATTGCTTTAATTAGGTGAGTTTTACCAGTCCCTGCACCTCCTGTTATGAACAGGTGGAATGGTTCTGGCTTTTTTCCCAAAACCTTTTCCACACACCATTTTCTCACTTGGTAAAAAATATCCATCTGAATTTCATTTAAAGAGCGAATTAAAGCCAAGCCATCACTACGAGGCATTTTTGTTTTATTCAGTTGAAAGAAATGGCTATGTTGAGCTGAAACTCTTAAATCAGGAATATCAAATTCCTGTTCATCATCTACACTTTTTTGGTTCTGCAACAACTCTTGACACTCAAGTCTTTCCAATTCTTGCTCAGGGCATAATTCACACCAGCCATCTTCAACTACACCAGCATTATCTATCCCTTGCTGAGCATTAACCAATTTATCACCATCAATTTCAAATTTACTTCTGTTTAATGTTACCACGGACTTTACCAACTGCAGACCTGAATTACCAAGTCTTATCGTGCCCTTATGAAAAAAGTCTTGATACGTTTCAAAACCTTGAGGTTTCAGCTGGCTATCGCTGTAGTATGGCAAAAACAACTGCAGATTGCTTTGATAAAACAGTTCAGGCTGTTTTGTTTCAGAGAACTTAACGTAACGTACAACAGCAGGTTGTGTGCGGGTTCTTTTCACAACATATCCAGTGTTGTTGTTCAACTTTATTCGCTTAGCAGCACTTTCATTTTTTGACAACACACGAAATTCGGAAGCAAATACTGCTAAACACATTGAAGGAAAATCATCACTCTTAGGTCTGTTCTTATATCTATCCACAATGCTTGTCATCCACATATCATCTGTACTAACAGAATGCTTTGATGCTTTTTCTTTTAGTACTTTTAACGGTAAACTCATTTTAACAGTATTTTCACCAACAGGAAGAAACACAACTTTCCGAGAGCACTCTTTCAAATGTGCATTTGTCAGTCTATAAACACTTTCTTGAGCAGATACATCTCTGTTGTGCAAATATGTACTGCCTAATGTTTTTAGACTCTCTTTGGCAGAAGCATTTCCATCCCTGCTTGCTTCCTTTTGTGCACACTGCAATAATAAACCCATTTCCTTCTCTGATTTAGAGATGTAAGAAATGATGTACACAACACATGCGTATGCGTCGACAACAAACTGTATATCCATATTAGCATTCCAGCATTTTAACAGTGGCTTGCTATATTGATTAATCCAAACTTCTTTAAGTTGACGTTTCAGCACAACATGGGTTTTCCGAGCACAACAGTTATATGCAGTTTCAAATGTGCTTTGGTGTAACCCAACAGATTCAAACAAATCCTCAACATTGTCACAAGTTGGCCCATCAGTTGAGAGAGCAGCTTTAATGTGTGCAATCAATGCAGAAGCCTCTTTTTTCTTCAATTGCTGTGTCTGTGCATTTTCTTTACAGTTGCAAGACTCTTTCTGTGATAACACACATTGACAAGACTGTGTCTCTTCAGCACTTGTGCTACGTGATATGAATGTACGCGCAGAAGGTGGTCTAGGAAAATTAAAACGACACACAGTTCCTTTTTTTTTACATGTTTTCGCATGTGTTTCAGAGTGTTTTTGCACAGATGTTACAATTTCCAGTAAGTCAATATTTGATGGTAACTCACAAGTCACATAACGATCAATAAATGCAATCACTTCAGCATCTGTATTTCTGTCAATTACAGGTGCATCCTCTATCCAAAACAGGCAATGAAGATGTGGTGAGCCTCGTTGCTGAAACTCCACCCTATAAAAATAATCCTTAATTTTTCCTATAGGACATGCAGGCGACATAAGAACCTCTTTCAGAAAACAATGCCAACGAAAATCAAACATCCGAGCAGCAGTGACAGGATTCCGACGCAAAAGCTCACATCTGTCTGCCCATTCCAACTGCTCCACAGTTTCAGTTCTACCTTCGTGCTTCAGAATGCAGGAAAGTAAATTCTTCCACCGCATATCAGCTGAAGAAAATGAACAGAACCATGTGGGGATTCCAAGCTGCCTCACACAAGCCATGAGGTCTTTCTGGGCCGCCTGCCAAAAAGCTGGCGTACCTCTAATTGGTTTTAAAAATCGGTACCCATCATCAAATTCCAACATCCTTTTAATGGAATCATCACTATTCAACAACTCTCCAGTAACTACTCGTTTATTTTTAAAATTATACTTACCTTTTCTTACTGCAATCGAAACATTTGAAACGACCTTTTCTAATTCTGTCATATATTGGGCAAAAAAAATATATTCCACATTTTGTGCAAAACGACAATCAGCATTAAGAATCCTGTTGTTAAAATATCGTGATAGAGTTAAAGGATGTTGTCTTCCATCATGATATGTTGGTCCACCCTTGGGAAACAACACAGGAAAACACTTAGCCTCATTTGTAATATCGGACAACAACTTCACCGGACTATTGCCTTCAGCGGGAGCTACATTCAAAATGTGATCAAAATATTGATCCAAAGCCTCTTGACCAATGTCTACTGGCATTAGACAAGTGTCCTGGAACATGCAATGCTGCTGTCTATCATGCAGAAGTTCATCTCCTAAAACATTTGAAACGTCAACATCTGCAGTGCATTCAACATTTTTTTCTACAACATCAGATTTTTCTTTACAAAAACCATTAATCCAATCATTATTAAATTTCACGTTGTTATAATAAGAATTATGGCTTTGTAAAAACTGTAAAGCCTGCTTAACACGTTCCGTATCAACATACTGATATTCATAATGTCCTTTATAAGTAAGCTTCCGTTTTAATTTCACAGGCACAAGAGAACCCTCAATAGACATGCGTGGTAACAAAAAACTGGTTTGTTCAGTATTTGCAGGAACACAAGTAATAGGTCCATGCACACCATTCTGCCCACCTTTGGGCAATGCTAACAGTTTCATAAATGGAATATGTAACGCTATTAGATGTTGTTCTAATTGATTTAAACATGCCAATTCTGCTGGTATAGGTTCAAGTTCTAAGTTATTTTTAACACTTTCAGCTGGTACTTGACCTTTTTTTATTTTAGCATGACACGTGTAACAAATCCACAACTTGCTTCTTGGTGTTTTCATCCATTCACAATTTTTTGAGCAGTTAGCATTACAGGTATGCAAATAATCAGAAGTGATACATTGATCAGCAATAAGTTCAAGTCCTGCATTACTGTAGGACTCTTTTCTACAATGTAATACTTGATGTTCAAATAACAACCTATGACATACACAACAAACAAACCCGGGTCCATCCTTAACTTTATCCAAAAATTGTTTCATCACAACATCAAACTCTTCTAACCGTTCTTTATTCAATTGTCGCTTCAATTTATTCCCATCCAACACACTTTTCCTAAAGTGAGGATCTTGATGATATTTTCTAGAACTCAGTGCTTTAACATTTTCTCTATGAGTAACATTACTGTGATATTTTCTAGAACTCAGTGCTTTAACATTTTCTCTATGAGTAACATTACTGTGATATTTTCTAGAACTCAGTGCTTTAACATTTTCTCTATGAGTAACATTACTGTGATATTTTCTAGAACTCAGTGCTTTAACATTTTCTCTATGAGTAACATTACTGTGATATTTTCTAGAACTCAGTGCTTTAACATTTTCTCTATGAGTAACATTACTGTGATATTTTCTAGAACTCAGTGCTTTAACATTTTCTCTATGAGTAACATTACTGTGATATTTTCTAGAACTCAGTGCTTTAACATTTTCTCTATGAGTAACATTACTGTGATATTTTCTGGAACTCAGGGCTTTAACATTTTCTCTGTGAGTAACATTACTCTGATATTTTCTTTTACTCATTTCCTTAACATTACATTTGTGTAACAAATCCAATTTATACTTGTTTTTACTTCCATTTTTTTTTTTATCTCTGTGTAAAGGATCAGTTCTGTATTTTGCAGCACTACGTTCTTTAACACACGTTCTATAGATAGCATTTTTCTTATACTTATTTTTACTCAATTCCAATGCTCTGGATCTATGCAAAGAATCAGATTCATATTTCCTTTTACTCATATCTTTTTTCTTTTGTTTATGCTGTTCAATTATTTGATAATGCATTTTGTGGTAAAAGGATCTCTTTTTTTTTAGATACTTAGAAAAAGAAGATTCACCAACTGAATCACAACTAACATTATGTGGTTGAAAAGAACGGCATCTTAGCAGTGGTGTGTCAGAACAAATACTATTGCTTTTACACCAATTGGCACATCCAGCTTCACCACTACAATGAACACAGACAACAACCTCATAATATTTCTTATCACATTCTCGCAAATAAATTCCTTGATTTCCAAATATTCTATTTACAGGCTTATACTTTCTCCATATGCTACCATTGTGTACAAAAATTTCTACTCCCAAAACATTTGAAGTAGCTTGAATGTCAATCTCAGATACAAAACTGCCAACATATTTCATACGTGACTTCTGAATGTACTCAGACACTGTTCCATAGCCTTTCTCCAGCAACTTCATATGAATGTCACTGTTCTTTAGCATAAACTTAACAACAGCCAGTCGAACTCTTCTATGACAATTTTCAGATCCACTAATGACTCGAGAAATAGCACGAAAAAAACTATTGCCATCATTTAATGTGACCTCTGTCTTACAAATAGAACCAAGCGTTACATTATTAGTTGGAATGTCTTCATACTGCTTCACAAAATCTAAATCAATATGTTTTGACAACAAAACTGCACTCTCAAACGACAATGGATAAAAACTGAAAGCATTTTCAACTAAATTGTTACTTTGATAGATTTCACTGTTTTGGTGATCATTGTTAACCAATGCACTAAACAAAACTTCATTACAATCACCAACTTCAGACCTGCCATGTTTAACACTCTTGCAATCTCCTTCTGACAGCATTTCTGAGTCTCTTTTGCGTTGCCTCATATTATGACCCAAATTATTTTTTTCCATAGATTTACACAACCCAAAACAACGCTGCTGCTGAAAAATTTCAACGCAAGTTACAACTTCATAATGACACTCATTTATATTTTGCAAATATATGCCTTGTTTAGATATGGCCTTACGTTGACAGGCATATTTCAACCAACGTTCATTGTGAAATGTATACACACTCACACCCAAGTAGTCAGCTGTAGCTTGAATTTCAACCTCTGTAGCCCAACTACCAGAAAATCTCATTCTAGAAACATTGAGATATTCATCCACAGACATATTTTCAGATCTCAAAAGAGAACTATAATTTCCAACATTCTTTTGTAAATGTGTGACAACTGCACGTCTTAACTTTATGTGATTTTTCTCTGTACCACTAATAACTTTGGACACAGCCCTAAAAAAACAATTGCCATCGGCTACTATATGATCAGTTTGACATGGAATTCCCAACATATCAACCTCTAGAGGGTTAGAACAAGCAGTGTTTTCACAATGCACATTCAGTTGTTTACACAATGCTTGTGTAACATCAAAATCAACAGGGTAAAACTCAAGTTTCTTTGATGAAACATCACCAAGAAACTCAACATCCAAACTAGCTTCATTAGCATCATACCATTTTGTCTTCTTTGATTCACGTTGCACAGTAGAAAGCTTACGCTTTCTGTTACTTTCATGCAACAGTAAGGGACTAGTTTGAACATCTAAACTGCACCCGAAACCAAACTGTGACCCAGTATTTAATCCAGTTTTACAATCCTTCTCAAGCACACTTTGTTTATTTTTCTCACTATGATCATTGTCAGTAACAGCAACGGATGCAATTTCAAAAGCCATTTCTTTCCCTGCAAGTGAAATACTCAAGCAACAAATATAATTGTATAAATCATTAAGACTAGGAAGGTACATGATAATACTTCTTCCATTTACATCTGCCATTCCAGTACCACTGCGTGCATGTGAATCCACCACAGCATAATGGCCGTTTTCTGAAATAACAGCACAAGTACTACTGCCTATGGTCAAAAAACATGTTTTATACTTGACAAGCATGTGCTCCAGTCCCTTTTTAAGAGTTATCACTTCACCACTGTCAACAAATTTACCATTACTCACATTAACAATCCCAGAAACGTATTCACCATACTCAAACTTAAATAATTTACCATCAATTTCAGAATCCATGGGCAAATCAGGTACTGACAAAAACTTCAAATTTCCAGGGATGATTTTGTTTTCACACACCGAGGAGTAAAGCTGATCACCAAGAAACACAACATGGTCCAAGTCTGTTGCCTCCCACTCAAAAACACTACGATCCGTGTGTTTAGCCATACTCACCAGGGCTATTGCCATGCACTGCACACCTCTGTTTTGAAGCTGCCGATCTCCTTGATGAAAAGATCCCCTTACACAACGTTCTGTGTCAAATCTGTTACAATTGTTTTCATTTAAAATCACTGAAGATGATTTTTTTTTTAAATTAATGCATTTTTTTCCAATTTTCAATGAATTTTTGCGTTCCATTAACACTTTACATTGTTCGCCAACCACAACTTTGTCATTTAACTCCTGAACATGTTCTTTTATAAAACCAGTCTGTCTTTTGCCCAAAACTGACTGATTCACACGTGCATCCTCTGCTCCCAAACCAAATGTATTATTACACCCATCCCAAGAAGCTTCTTTCACAAACATTGAACTGATGCCAAACCATTCTGCATTCAAAGACTTTTTCAAGTTCCAAATGTGCAACATCAAGTCATTAAAGCAACTGTTGAAAACAGCCACAGATGTTCCAATATTAGAAAACATTCCAGATGAATCTCGTGCACCACAATCGACCACAACAAAATACTCTTTGTGATGAATGACAGCACAAACGAAACCCTGCAAATCCAACAAACACAGATCTTCCTCCATCAGTCGCTCCTGCATCATTTCATACAGTGAAAAATCTTCACTCTTTGAATCACCAGAATACACAGGCTCATTGATAGCAACATCCCAAATTCTTCCAAACACACTGAGCTTTTCAGAAACCTTGAATAACTTTTCGGAATTGTTCACACATCCATCACTTCCATTAAATGAACAAACCAACTGCACACCTTCATTTCTAATATTGTCAACATCAGCGTCCCTCCATGTACACACTGGAGCAACAACATGGTTGATTGCAGCCACAACACAACATGTAAGAGATGTTGTACTATCACTTGAATGTGTTAATCTTACTTTCATTCCAGAAATCAAAGGCTTCTGTATTTGCTCCTGACACACACAACCAGAAGTTTTACCTTCTTCTTGAACCTTACACACTTTGGTGCGACGCATATTAAATCCCTTCTTTCGTGGCATCTATAAAAAAAATATATAAAAATGAAACCACCAGTAAAATAAGATCATCATTTCTATTATGTATACCTAAAGCAATACATTTATGCCACACAGACCAATAATCAAAAACAAACAATATTTTCAGACTATTGGAAAATAGTTCTACACAAATAAAAGTAAAAATAATAATAAATGTGTCCTAAAATACAGTGTTCCCCAACCCCCGGGCCGCGGACCGGTACCGGTCTGTGGGTCATTTGGTACCGGGCCGCACAGAAATAATAACTTACTTCCGTTTTTTTTATATCTGAATCTGAAAGAAGTTTTATTTAGAAAAGTTGCCCGATTCTGTGTGACTGTCACACCCGTCTGTCAACAGTAACGCAGACCAAGGTGCTCCTCTCGGCCACGTGATAAGTTACTGCTAAAATAAAACCCAGAAGCTAGCAAAATGAGCCTAGGGGAAAAGGCCCGGCCAG
Organism: Oryzias latipes; assembly: GCF_053564925.1. NCBI lineage: Eukaryota > Metazoa > Chordata > Actinopteri > Beloniformes > Adrianichthyidae > Oryzias > Oryzias latipes. The sequence continues at coordinate 15,372,365 of NC_136260.1, read as the reverse complement.
GAGACAGGAGGAGCCTTCCACTTCCAGAAAAGAAAGCTACACTTAACAGACAGTACTTTTTTGCACCATGAGTATGAGAAGGGGGGAGGATGATGAGACCCATGCAATGTTCCATTCATGGGTGTCAAAATTAAAGCTCGGGATGTGTGTTGTCACGTATCTGTTACTCCTTCTGCGTGGCGTTGCTACAGTAATCCTCCACCAACATCTCAAAGACCGATCCATTAACTTAAAAAATGTGCAATAAAGTTTATTGAAAAAAGAAACCTTATCCGTGAAAACCTTGAATTACGTCATACCGGGCCGTGGCGCTAACTAGGTTGGGGAGCACTGCTATAGATTATTAAACACTGCAAATTTAACTTACCTTTACCAAACTCTTAACTGGCTTACAAAACAAAAGGCTCTCTGGAAAAACCAGCAAACAGCTCCTCTCTGTTGTCCAGAAATGGTCAGCCACTGGTGTGGAAGATCCCTCAGAGCAAAACTCTGGAGTTACAAATAAAATGTAAAAGGAATAAAAAAAATTAACATTTATTTAAAACAAATACATAAACTTTAATAGACATAAAATGGTAAATGCTCTCTGGGAGGCTAATCCATAGAGGAGGTCCATTAAAACTGAATGAGGCCTTTCAGTGTGTTTTAACTTTTGGGATAACCAAAAGGCCTGTATCAGAGGACCTCAGGGTCCAGAGGGGATCATACTTTAAAATATCAGATAAATATGAAGGCCCAAGACCATACAAACATTTATAAACTAATAAAAACTTTAACATCAATCCTAAAGCGAACAGGAGGCCAAGCAGCCATTTTAAAATCTGTGTTCCTGCAAATATATTCATACTGGCTGCCACACACTTATAGATTATTTGAAGAAATTTATACACAAATTTAACATGTGTCCTATATTAGATTATTAAACACTGAAAATTGAACATAAAACCTAAAAAGTACTAAATACGTTGGAACTGATCTTCAGTGGAAATACCCACGGGTCGGCAGGCGTTTATAAACCGCGGTCAGGTGAGCCGACATCTGTGGAAGTGCGGTCTCGCTAGCCGTCACTGACTTTTTGCATGCGGGTTTACATCATAGTTTACATCATAGTTTACGGTGCACACCGCCAGCGAGCTGAAAAGACGGTATAAAGCGCTAATATCACCCATGTCAGTTACTCATCAAATAACATGTACTGTGCTCAGAAATCAATGAGAGATATTGCAGCTCTAGATTGTCTTTTGATGTACAGATTTATTCCTTTATTGCATGTCTGACCATTCTATAATCAACTACCAAGAAGAATGTGTTTGTTTGAAATTATGCAATCAGACAGATTCTAAAGGTGAGTTTGAACACTAACAAGTGTTTTGTGTGTTGTTGAGCACGGCATGGAATGAAACAGAAATAAAGATTCTCCACGTAAAATGACATCTGATCCAGTCATGTCAATTCATTCTAAAGTGGCTTCTGTCCAAGATTACACAAAACTTTCAGTGGATTATTGTTGTTAATGATGTTCACTAATATAACAGCAAGTTTGAAGAAGATTTACTGTATAAAATTAGAGATATTGCCATTATAGTCTCACTGAGGCTGTCTCATTCAGTCAGCATAACATGGAAACCACCCAAAATGCCAATTTATTAAAAGATTACACAAACATTTCAATGGATTATTGTTAGTTATGCCTTTTCATTCATAGTATTACGTATAACCATCCAAAATAAAATTTGGTACAAAGGTGACGCCAAACATTTAACATATTATTGTTGGAAGTGTTGTTCACTAACTACACGGCAAGTTTAAACAAATTTGACTGAAGAATATAAGAAAGTCAAGTTATAGACCACTTCACAGTCATAGTGTAATATTTAAACCTTACAAAATACCCTTTTTTCAAAGGTGACGCTAAACGTTCACTGGATTATTGTTAGTAATGGTGTCCATGATCATCACAGCAAGTTTGAAGAAGAATGACTGTAGAAAAGTAAAGATATTGACATAATAGACCAATTCAGGCCTCCTTATTCATAGTATAAAATGTTTATAAACCGGTTAAAGTGGCATTTTGGGTGGATCAAATGTTCTTTAACTATGAAGGCAGGATGCCTAGGAGAATTAAACTTTAATATCTGTAATTTTCTCCTGTCAATATTCTTCAAAATTGCTGAGATTATCATGAACATTATTACCAACAATAATCCAGTGACTTTTTTGTGTAATCTTTTAATAAATTGGCATTTTGGGTGGTTTCCATGTTATATGCTGACTGAAGGAGACAGCCTGAATGAGACTATAATATCAATATCTCTAATTTTATACAGTAAATCTTCTTCAGGCTTGCTGTTATATTAGTGAACATCATTAACAACAATAATCCACTGAAAGTTTTGTGTAATCTTGGACAGAAGCCACTTTAGAATGAATTGACATGACTGGACCAGATGTGTCATTTTACGTGGAGAATCTTTATTTCTGTTTCATTCCATGCCGTGCTCAACAACACACAAAACACTCTTGTTAGTGTTCAAACTCACTTTTACATTCTGTCTGATTGCATATATTTCAAACACACACATTCTTGGTAGTTGATTATAGAATGGTCAGACATGCAATAAAGGAATAAATCTGTACATCAAAAGACAATCTAGAGCTGCAATATCTCTCATTGATTTCTGAGCACAGTACATGTTATTTGATGAGTAACTGACATGGGTGATATTAACACTTTATACCGTCTTTTCAGCTCGCTGGCGGTGTGCACCGTAAACTATGATGTAAACTATGATGTAAACTATGATGTCAACGCGCATGCAAAAAGTCAGTGACGGCTAGCGAGACCGCACTTCCACAGATGTCGACCGCGGTGTTTAAAAAGTATTATGTGAACTGCTATATATTTGATCAATTAGAAAGGAGTTTCACTACTTAATGTGGTTTAAAAACTGTAAAAACTACGTTCGAATTCCAAGAACTATAAAGATGGCGGAATGACTACAAAAACCGATCTCTGAAACGGATAGAAAGTTGTTGTTTGTCGATCAGTATCGATTCTACGTGTCATTTTGTACATTTGTGTCCGTTAAAAAGAAAATTCGTCGGTTGGTTTGCTTTAAAAAGTATTTTAAAAATTACGTTCGAATCAAATTGCCATGACCACTTCCGGTTCAACGAAGGAAAAGTTCAAATCATTTACGTTCGTCCTATCGATTTTAAACTTGTACGGTTTTTATTCAAAAAAATTGTTTATCAGAGGGTGAGTAGTGTTGTCTTAAGGCCTGTTCACACCGGGACGAATTTCGCCGGCGATTTTCGCCGACGTTTAACGCCTCGTGACTAAACAAAGGCCACCAACGAGAGTGTGCACACCGACGCGAAAAAACGCCAGGCGTTAAAGCGTCAAAAAAAAAAAACGCCTCGGGTTCGTTTTTTTTTTCGACGCGTCGCGTCGAAATCTACTCGACCAATGAGAACGGCGCTTTTGCTCACGTGTCTGGAGCTTCTGAAGTTACAGTAAAACACAACTTGGGGGCGCTCAAACACAAAACTGCCTTGCTGAGCACACATACCAGCGAAGAAGATAGACGCCAAGTAGCGTCTACACAGCCGCGAAGCAATAATGACGGACATTCTAAAACATCCCCGAACCAAGCACCAGTTGGAGCTACTGGTGCTTGAAATATTCATGTTTTCTTTGTTTGATTCTGACAAGCGTGTAAATACTTGCTCTCTTCTTCTGAGGGAAAAGCGAGTTTAAGAAGCGTAAAGTTGCGCAGCGCCACCTTGTGTACAGGAGTATTTCTGTTTTACATTAAGCGCCATCTAATGTCAGGGAATGAAATTGCATGTTCACTCCACTCATCGTCAGCGAAAATAGCCTGGGTGTGAACACAAAAAACGTGGCGAAAAACGCTGGCGAATAACGCCTGGCGAATATTCGTCCCGGTGTGTACGGGCCTTTAGTGTGAAAAAGGTCGTTGATTTACAGTAACGGTCCTTTTAAAGTCGCGGGAAAATTCATAATGGTCGTGACTAACCTCGAGTAAAGTTGAAGACCTCCTCCTTCTTCTCACTGGGGGTCCGGTGGTCTTCCTTGCTGGTCAGGAGCGTCGAAGATCGAAGTGTAGTAGAAATGAGGAAAGCCCTTAAAAGAGCTGTTTTTGCTCTAGTTCGGCAACCTTGAGTGAAATTCTCCGTGGGGTGTGGTTCTCCAGTCGTCCAGCAGGGGTCGAGTAGAGGGAAGATTGATATGAAAATCCCCTGGGGTGATTGGCTTGACCAGCTGCTTGACTCAAGGTTTCCCTTTTCTCGTTCGTATTTGATGAAGTAGGTTGATTACATGTTATTTTTTCATGAAATAATAGAAGTTCTACTTAGTTTAGTTCCTTATGTATGTGTAGAACATTTTATAGTAATTATTGTATTGATCATTAATCCGTTGTTGAACATTCTAGCTATTGAGTTTGTTCTCATTTGCATGAGCTCTCCCATGGACCAATCAGACAGCTCCGTTTTTAGTTTGACTCCCAAGGGTTGAAATCTAATAAAATTACATTCCAATCCCAAAGTGGTGGTGTGCTGTCTTCTTTGTGTTATGTCTGTGTGTTTTGTGGGTGATTCTGTTAGATAATTCTCACAAGAAACGTGTGCTATTCCGGGGTCGTGACGTCATACTTCCCATGATGCTTTGCTGGTGGGGGAAATTTCAAAAGAACTCTCTTTTTAATCCCTTGGAGAGTTTGTTTCCAATAAGCAATAATTTTACAGTACTGTTGAGATGTGCTTTGTATGATGTGAAGGGTAGAGTTCCAAAATATTTTTTAACTTAAAAACCATAACTTTGGGTGGTGTTGCCAACAAAGGTGTTCCAAGATACAGGCTGGTTCAACTTAACGTCAGTTCATTCTGAATAGAGTCAGTCTCCTGCAAAACAGTTGATCATCAAGTGATCCTCAGAAGACTCAGACTTTGTCAGAATTCCTGTTCTCTCCTGTAACTCCTGGAAAGCCTTCAAAGATCGGCATCATGCAGTTCCCTGAATTTCATAACAATTTGGACACCCCGTGCTTTCTACTTTTCTATCTCAGGTGTTTACATAAAGCGCTTGACACGAAACAAAAGTGGCGCATTACCGCCACCACCTAGTCTGGAGGGGAACTACTACTATTTAACACGGAGAATGACACCTATTTGTCAAAGTACAAACATAATACATATGAACATTTTACAAAGACTATTTATGAATCTGCTATGTTTTGACCATGGAAAACGTGGCCGATTTTCTAAATAATAAAATTACAAACACTTTGGTGGCGATTTAATGTATTTGTTCAGAAATAAACCCTCAAGTCATTAGTCTATGGCAATATTTTTTTTTTTTGCCGCTGAACGATTTACAGGGTCTTGCGAGGAGGCTTTTTTTCAGTAGTTTTCTCTTCCGTCTTACTGAAAATAGCTTTGAATATGAATCTGACCCTGTTCCTGTTGGCAATAATTCAACCATTTCTTGTGAGATCAAACCGAAAACGAGCAGATATGCAGCATCACAGGACAGCAAGGAGGAGAAGTTGACGTCTCAGAAGATTTCCTCTGGATGGCCTGGCCAGACATGAACAACCTGTGAGTCAAACTTAAAGTTTTTTTTTTTTTTAGTTTAACTTTTTTAGTTAAAGCATTTGTCACTAATTGTTCTTAAGGTTACACAATCTGCTGGGTAAGAGTTTAACATTCTTTTTCAACATTGAGTTGTATAGTCTAACTACATGAAACACTTGACACCTGAGTTCAAAGTTTAGTATTTTTTATTCAGAGTCAAACCATATCACTTGTTTGAAAACAAAAATACTTTCATTTATTAAATACTTTCATTTTTCACCCAGTAAAAAAAAAACACAAGATTTTTCAGCATTTAAAAATACTTCGTAAACTAAAATGTAAGACATCAAAAATAAATAGAAACATTCAAAAAATGAGATTTAATTTCCTCAATGAAATACATTAATGTTCCATTTTACAGAGTCTTCCACGTCTCTACTGCTTTGCCAACAGAATAGGGTGATTAAGGTGGTTAAATGTTTCTCGTAGACCCTATAGTGCTGCTTATCAAACGTGGAGCTTTGTTAGATGCATCTAACTCTGAAATCTCAGCTTCCTGAGACAAACAGCTGAAAGGTTTTTTATCAGAGTAAACTTATACCCTTGTGAGGATCTCCTGTTGTAATTTTGTGAACATCGGACAAAGCACAGAGAAAATACAGGGCAGAATGTGCCCCATGCAATAACTAGGTGGCGCTATAGAGCTCGTCCAAAGTTGTCATATCCATGGGTTAAGAATGGAAGCTTCATCATATCCATTGATTTTCAGTGAGATCGGACAAGGAATGTGCACGTGAGAGCAACATTTGGGCATGGCGAGACGCCCAACTTTGCCGCTCTGTCACGACCACACCCCGGCTTTGAAAGTTATGGTTTTTTATCAGAGTAAACTTCAATGGTTTTTCAACAGGTGGACGTCATTTTGAGGTGTGTTTGCTCATCCTACTTGGAGCAGTGATGCTCCAAGTAAAACATGTCATTTCCTGTTGCCAACAGGTGGCGCTACACCTTTTCCGGATTCTTCCACCTCTGATGTGTTCAGAGTCAGACTACAATCATGCACATAAACTTTGGATCAGATTGGATTATGCATGGCTGAGTAATGGCCATTTTTCTTTTCATGGCGTGTTTTCGAAATGACCTCCATTTTCGACGCGCGCCACGGTTACAAACAACCGTAAAAACTTAAAAGCTTCGCAATTTAACATCGGACATGTGTTTAGTTTACAAAACCAAAGTTTGGAGTAATTATTCACAAATCTCTAGGAGGAGTTCGTTCTAGAAGGAGGCCTGCGAATGACCAAAATACACCAAAAATGACATATTGACACCAATATAGCAGACTTCCTGTGCAACTGACAGCTTGGTCCCAAGAGACTTTTTTGTAGGTTTGCATCTGATGAACATGTCCTGTAAATATCAAGCTTGTATGTTAAAGAACATGGCGGGGCTCGCGAAAACAAACATTGTAGGTGGCGCTATCGAGCCGTTTTTGTGCACTTATGCAAGTGCTGTCTATATAAGTTGGAGATATGTAAGAGGCATCTCATTCTGAAATCTCAGCCTCGTGATACAAACGGCTGATTTTTTATGAATTTTTAATTATCTGACTGCAACGCAATCAACCACTTCCTGTTTGGCGGTGGCTTGCGCAGGCACCATCAGGTGTACACCCATGAAACTTTAAACGATGAGAGAAAACCCTTGTGAGTATCTCCTGTTGTAATTTTATGAACATCGGAAAAAGCACAGAGAAAAGATAGGTCAGAATGCGACAAAAACTGTGTTTTTCAATAACTAGGTGGCGCTATAGAGCTCGTCCAAGATTGTCATATCCATTGGTTCAAAATGGAAGCCTCATCACCTCCATCGAATTTCAGTGAGATTAGACAAGGAATGTGCACGTGAGAGCAACTCTTCTGTGCACGGCGAGACGCCCAACTTAGCCGCTCTGTCACGACCACACCCCTGCGTTGAAAGTTATGGTTTTTTATGAGAGTAAACTTCAATGGCTTTTCAACAGGTGGACGTCATTTTCAAGTGTGTCGGCTCATCCTACTTGGAGCAGTGATGCTCCAAGTCAAACATGTCATTTCCTTTTGCCAGCAGGTGGCGCTACACTTTTTCCAGATTCTTTCACTGCAGATGTGTTCAGAGTCAGACTACAATCATGCATATCAATTTTGGATCAGATTGGATTATGCATGGCTGAGTAATGGCCATTTGTCTTTTCATGGCGTGTTTTCGAAATGACCTTGAAATCCGACGCGCCGCCACGGTCACAAACATCCGTAAAAACTTAAAAGCTTCGCAATTTAACATCGGACATGTGTTTAGTTTACAAAACCAAAGTTTGGAGTAATTATTCACAAATCTCTAGGAGGAGTTCGTTCTAGAAGGAGGCCTACAAATGTCCAAAATAGAGCAAAAATGACATATTGACACCAATATAGCAGACTTCCTGTGCGACTGACAGCTTGGTACCAAGAGACTTTTTTGTAGGTTTCCATCTGATGAACATGTCCTGAAAAAATCAAGCTTGTATGTTAAAGCATATGCGGGGGCTCGGGACAAATGTCACTGTAGGTGGCGCTGTCGAGCCATTTTTGTGCGCCCATGCCAATCTCCTGTAAAATACGAAATTTTTCGCGACTCCTGAGGTGTGTGCCAAATTTGGTGAGTTTTGGGGTATGTTAAAGGCCTCAAAAAGGCGATTCTTCCGTCGGAAGAAAAAGAATAATAATAATTAAAGCTACAAGTAGCATTTAGCGGGCCCGAGCACGTGCCACCGCCTGGCACGAGCGACCGCCCCGTGAGCAACGCCCTGCTCGAGCCATTCTCGTCGTTTTTTCTTGTCCATTCTGGAGCTCCAAGCTAATGTTAATATGACAGCAGCCTGTGGGGGGGGGGGGGGGGGGGGGACTATAATCTGTTGCCTTAAGGGACAAAGACTTTTGCATATAGCATTAAAAAAAAATTCTTAAATCTAAGCCTCGTTTAGACCTGCTCATTTTCTCATCAAGTAGAAGAAGGTTTTTATCAGATTAAGAAACAAGCAATGATGATAATTGCTATCACTGTCCCTAAGGATGAGAACAATAGAACTCATTCAATTTTCACTACAATGTCTAGATGAGTGTCAGCTATGTCTGATAACTTGGTGAATTAGCTGGACCGGGATCTTACAAAGTGCAGGTGGTTTAACGTCCAGTGTGATGAGTCTGTGGACGGCAACAGTACAGCATAGCTTTTGGTTTCCACAAGAGAAGAATTCCTGACACATCTGCCCTAACAGACAACAACAAGAGGAGTTGAAATGTATAACACGGTGAAGGAGTTTTTGTGCAGAAAAAGGTACCATTAGAAAAGCTGGTAGCCATACCTGCAGACGGGGCTCCTGCTATGATTGACCGACAAACAGGTTTCATCACTCACTGTAAAGCTGACCAAGACTTTCCAAAATGTCTGCATTACTGCTGCTTCTTTCACCAGTAGGCCTTATGTGCAGAAGTGATTGGCTCTGGACATATAATGACTCCTATTGTGAAAATCATAAAAAACCTCAGCTGCAAAGCAAAACAGAACAGGATTTTTAAGGTGCTATTGGTGGAGATATCTGCTGAATATGGTGAATATGAATATGGTGAATCTGAACTTGTATTCTTGACTGACATTACTGGAAAACTAAACCACTTGATCTGCGAGCTGCAAGACATTGGCAAAACTATATTTTTTTATTGACCAGCCTCCCTGAGCCAGTGTTTTTCTTGTGGGGATCTTTTCTGCCAGGGCTTTCCAGCTTGGTCAGTGGATGTTGCTGCAGTTGTCTACCTTGCTGGGACAGCTGGAGTTAAACACAGCAGCCTCACGGCTGTGAAGTGGACCCCGTTGCTGTCCCAGTCTGGATGGGCACTGTGGTGATGTTCCAATGTTCAGGCTGGCTCCTGGTATGAAGAGATTCCCAATTACCATTTCCTAACCGCAGAGCCAAGGATGTGTTTACATGTTTAGGTCAAAAATGTGATGAACAGCTTCATGTTGTCTATTGATGTAAGTTTAAACCTAAACATGTTTCCCTGTTACTAATCCAGTTGATGTGGTTCTCCATCTGTTTCTAGGTGATAGAAAAGCATTTTTTTATATTTAGAGCTCCAAGCAAACAAACAGTTGTCTATATAAGAGCTTTTACAATTGTGGACTTTTAGCCGGTCTCTGAATACATGTGACCAATGTATGGTGGATTTTCACAGACTTTGTTTAAAACTGAAGGTGACAGAGACTTTGGAGAAGTGGCTACATTGCTCTGGACTTCTTTGTTTCATCCACAGAAGAGTAAAATATGTGATTGATTTTGAAAAGCTGCTGAAAAATGTATCTTTTTAAAATTGCAATTTCTAATTTGGGTTTTACATTTTGTGTTCCATTTTTTGTGATTGTATTAGAAAGATTTGTTATTTATTTGGTGTTTAAAGGTGGTACATATTGTATATACACAATCTTCTTAGAGACATTTGCTATATGTTGTGTTTGTTGTCGTTGTAGTTTAATTTCTTTGGATGTATTGAAAGGAAATGAAAAGAAGTTGCAGCATTGATTAAAAAAGCATAAAAGAGACATTTACTGTCTGATGTTACATCTGTAGGAGTGTACTGAGGCTGGGTTTTGTTTTGGAGCACATTCATATATTTTGTTTGTAAAAAAAAAAAAAGATAAAATATAAAGTTAATTGTATTTTGGATGAATAAAAAAGCAATGATTAGTGCTAAGGATGTATAAAAGACAAACAAAACAAAGGAAATTGCTGTAATTTAGTGTTGAACTAGGCTTTCTAACTGTTCTACTTTCTGTCTGCCACTCCTGGCTAATTTACATGTGAGCACACAGCCGGGGGTTGGGGGGGGGGCTAACTCCACTCCTGCAGCAGGGGAGACTGATGAAAAGCTTGAGGATGTAAGATTGAATAAATAAAATCCTAGAGTTGACCAGTTCATTTTATAAATGTAAATATTTTTTATTTTGGTGCTGATAAACTAAACAGAAGTTATGATAAAAATATTTGCTTGAGTCAAAATGTCCCAAAATTTGCTTTTAGCACAATAGGGTGATTAAGGTGGTTAAATGTTTCTCGTACGTATAGTGCTGCTTTTCAAACATGGAGCTTTGTAGGACGCATCTAATTCTGAAATCTCAGCTTCCTGAGACAAACGGCTGATTTCCTATGAAGCTTGATTAAATGATCATGCTTCATGATCATTTATGAACATATATAGCTCGTCCAAAATTGTCATATCCATGGGTTCAGAATGGAAGTTTCATCAAATCTATTTAATTTCAGTGAGATCAGACAAGGAATGTGAACGTGAGAGCAACATTTGTGCATGGCGAGATACCCAACTTCGCCGCTCTGTCACGACCACACCCCCGCGTTGAAAGATTTGTTTTTCATCAGAGTAAACTTCAATGGTTTTTCAACAGGTGGACGTCATTTTGAGGTGTGTTTGCTCATCCTACTTGGAGCAGTGATGCTCCAAGTAAAACATGTCATTTCCTGTTGCCAACAGGTGGCGCTACACCTGTTTCGGATTTTTCCACTGCAGATGTGTTCAAAGTCAGACTACAATCATGCACAACAAATTTGGATCAGATTAGATTATTTATGGCTGAGTAATGGCCATTTTTCTTTTCATGGCGTGATTTCGAAACGACCTCAAATTTTGACGCGCCGCCACGGTCACAAACAACCGTAAAAACTTAAAAGCTTCGCAATTTAAGATCGGACATGTGTTTAGTTTACAAAACCAAAGTTTGGAGTCATTGTTCAAAAATCTCTAGGAGGAGTTCGTTCTAGAACGAGGCCTGCAAATGACCAAAATACAGCAAAAATGACATATTGACACCAATATAGCAGACTTCCTGTGCGACTGACAGCTTGGTCCCAAGAGACTTTTTTGTAGGTTTCTATCTGATGAACATGTCCTGTAAAAATCAAGCTTGTATGTTAAAGAACATGGCGGGGCTCTCAAAAACAAACATGGTAGGTGGCGCTATTGAGCCGTTTTTTGTTCACCCATGCAAGTGCTGTGTATCTAAGTTGGAGATATGTAAGAGGCCTCTCATTCTGAAATCTCAGCCTCGTGATACAAACGGCTGATTTTTTATGAATTTTTAATTATCTGACTGCAACGCAATCAACCACTTCCTGTTTGGCACTGGCTTGCGCAGGCACCGTCAGGTGTACACCCATGAAACTTTAGACGATGAGAGAAGACCCTTATGAGTATCTCCTGTTGTAATTTTATGAATGTCGGACAAAGCACAGAGAAAAGATAGGTCAGAATGTGACATAAAATGTATTTGTCAATATCTAGGTGGCGCTATGGAGCTCGTCCAAGATTGTCATATCCATTGGTTCAGAATGAAAGCCTCATCACCTGTATTGAATTTCAGTGAGATTGGACAAGGAATGTGCACGTGAGAGCAACTTTTGTGTGCATGGCGAGACGCCCAACTTCGCCGCTCTGTCACGACCACACCCCCGCATTGAAAGTTATGGCTTTTTATCAGAGTAAACATCAATGGCTTTTCAACAGGTGGACATCATTTTGAGGTGTGTCGGCTCATCCTACTTGGAGCAGTGATGCTCCAAGTAAAACATGTCATTTCCTTTTACCAGCAGGTGGCGCTACACCTGTTCTGGATTTTTCCACTTCTGATGTGTTCAGAGTCAGACTACAATCATGCATATCAATTTTGGATCAGATTGGATTTTGCATGGCTGAGTAATGGCCATTTTTCTTTTCATGGCGTGTTTTCAAAATGACCTCCATTTTCGACGCGCCGCCACGGTCACAAACATCCGTAAAAACTTAAAAGCTTCGCAATTTAACATCGGACATGTGTTTAGTTTACAAAACCAAAGTTTGGAGTCATTATTCACAAATCTCTAGGAGGAGTTCGTTCTAGAGCGAGGCCTGCAAATGTCCAAAATGGAGCAAAAATGACATATTGACCTCAATATATCAGACTTCCTGTGCGAGTGACCGGTGGGTCCTTTCAGACTTTTTCGTAGGTCTCCATCTGAAGAACATGCCCTGTAAAAATCAAGCTTGTACGTTAAAGCGTATGCGGGGCGTCGGGACAAAAGTCACTGTAGGTGGCGCTATCGAGCCGTTTTTCTGCGCCCATGCCAATCTCCTATAAAATACGAAATTTTTCGCGACTCCTGATGTGTGTGCCAAATTTGGTGAGTTTTGGGGTATGTTAAAGGCCTCAAAAAGGCGACTCTTTCGGTAGAATAATAATAATAATAATAATAATAATAATAATAATAAACATTCGAATTACAATAGGGTCCTTGCACTCCGTGCTCGGGCCCTAATAATTAAAGCTACAAGTAGCATTTAGCGGGCCCGAGCACGTGCGACCGCATGGCACGAGCGACCGCCCCGTGAGCAACGCCCTGCTCGAGCCATTCTCGTCGTTTTTTCTTGTCCATTCTGGAGCTCCAAGCTATTGTTAATACGACAGCAGCCTGGGGGGGGGGGGGGGGGGGGGGGGGGGGGGGGCTGTAATCTGTTGCCTTAAGGGACAAAGACTTTTGCATATAGCATGAAAAAAATTCAAGCAATGATGATAATTGCTATCACTGTCCCTAAGGATGAGAACAATAGAACTCATTCAATTTCCACTACAATGTCTAGATGAGTGTCAGCTATGTCTGATAACTTGGCCAATTAGCTGGACCGGGATCTTGCAAAGTGCAGGTGGTTAACGTCCAGTGTGATGAGTCTGTGGACGGCAACAGTACAGCATAGCTTTTGGTTTCCACAAGAGAAGAACTCCTGACACATCTGCCCTAACAGACAACTACAAGAGGAGTTGAAATGTATAACACGGTGAAGGAGTTTTTGTGCAGAAAAAAGGTACAATTAGAAAAGCTGGTAGCAGTGACTGCAGATGGGACTCCTGCTATGATCAATAGACAAACAGGTTTCATCACTCACTGTAAAGCTGACCCAGACTTTCCAAAATGTCTGCATTACTGCTGCGTCATTCACCAGCAGGCCTTATGTGCAGAAGTGATTGGCTCTGGACATATAATGACTCTTATTCTGAAAATCGTAAACAACCTCAGCTGCAAAGCAAAACAGCACAGGATTTTTAAGGTGCTATTGGAGGAGATGTCTGTTGAATATGGTGAATATGAACATTGTGAATCTGAACTTGCATTCTTGACTGACATTACTGGAAAACTAAACCACTTGATCTGCGAGCTGCAAGACAATGGCAAAACTATTTTTTTTTGACCAGCCTGCCTGAGCCAGTGTTTTTCTTGTGGGGATCTTTTCTGCCAGGGCTTGTCAGCTTGGTCAGTGGATGTTGCTGCAGTTGTCTCCCTTGCTGGGACAGCTGGAGTTAAACACAGCAGCTCACGGCTCTGAAGTGGACCCCGTTGCTGTCCCAGTCTGGATGGGCACTGTGGCGATGTTCCAATGGCCAGGCTGGCTCCTGGTATAAAGAGATTCCCAAATACCATTTCCTAACCGCAGAGCCAAGGATGTGTTTGCATGTTTAGGTCAAAAATGTGATGGACAGCTTCATGTTGTCTAAACATGCCACCCTGTTATTAATCCAGTTGATATGGTTCTCCATCTGTGTCTAGGTGATAGAAAAGCATTTTTTTATATTTAGAGCTCTAAGCAAACAAACAGTTGTCTATATAAAAGAGCTTTTACAATTGTGCACTTTTAGCAGGTCTCTGAGTTCATGTGACCAATGTATGGTGGATTTTCACAGACCTTGTTTAAAACTGAAGGTGAGAGAGACTTAGAGAAATGGCTTCATTGTTCTGGAGTTCTTTGTTTCATCCACAGAAGAGTAGAATTGGTGATTGATTTTGAAAAGCTGCTGAAAAAAGTATCTTTTTCAAATTGCAATTTCTAACTTGGGTTTTACATTTTGTGTTCCATTTTTTGTGCTTTAATTGGGAAGCATTTGTTATTTGTTTGGTGTTTTTAAGGTTCTGCAAATATACACATCATTTTTTAGAGACATTTGTTATCAGTTGTGTTTGTTGATTTGTAGTTTAATTTCATTGGATGTATAGATGTCGTGTGGGGGGGAGGCTCGAGAGCAGGTAGGACCCAGGCGCAGAGACGGGAGGCAAACGGGTTCAGGGCAAGTGGATTTATTTAACTAACAAAAAGCGCTGCAGAGCAGGATGACAAAACTAAAAACAAAAACTTACTGTGGCATGGCAAGGGACATGGACGCTAGACAAGAAGACGTGATCAACATGAGCAGAAGTTAATGGACCAGCACAGGAGGAAGGCAGAGACAAGACTTATATACAGACAGGGCAGACAAGACACAGGTGAACACGATTAGGGCAGATGGGGACCAAAGGAAGTAAAACTCAAGAAACATGACAAGACAGGAAACCTTTCAAAATAAAACAGGAAACAGAACCAAACAAGACAGAACAAGAACTAAAGCGAAAAACAAGACAACAAACTGAAACCATGACAATAGAAAGGAAAAGAAGTTCAAACATTGATTATAAAAAAGGATATAAGAGATAAAAAAAAAGAAAAAGGAAAAGAAAAGATAAAATATTGATTTAATTGCATTTTGAATGAATAAAAAACAATGATTAATAGAATCAGAATCAGAATCAGAAATCAGAAAAAGTTTTATTGCCAGGTTCAGTAGAGCGCACTTTACAAAACGAGGAATTTGACTTGGTGTATAGTGCAATTAAGAATAAGTTAAAAATTAAGTTAACAACAACAACACACTATATACAGTAGAGTAAGGTGAATTAAAGTGGGAGCACAGATGGGCTGGGATGGTGGGGCCTGTAAGTGGCACCGACAGTCCTTTGGTGGGCGGGGGGGGGGGGGGGTCACCTGGGGGAGTTGGGGTACTGTTCAGCAGGCTGACTGCAGTGGGGAAGAAGCTGTTCTTGTGGCGCGAGGTCCTGGTCCTGATGGACCGGAGCCTCTTGCCAGAAGGGAGGGGCCGAAAGAGATTATGTCCTGGATGAGAGGGGTTGGCTACAATCCTGGCTGCCCGCCTCCAGGTCCTGGAGATGTGCAGCTCCTGGAGAGACGGGAGGTGGCAGCCGATCACCTTCTCTGCTGAGTGGATGACGCGTTGCAGCTTGGCCTTGTCTCTGGCCGTGGCCGCAGCGAACCAGACTGTGATGGAGGACGTGAGGGTGGATTCGATGATGGCGGTGTAAAAGTCTACCAGCATCTTTTCAGGGAGGTGAAACTTCTTCAGCTGCCTCAGGAAGTACATCCTCTGCTGGACCTTCTTAGTGATGGAGCTGATGTTCTGCTCCCACTTGAGGTCCTGGCTGATGATGGTTCCCAGGAAGCAGAAGGACTCCACAGAGGTCACCGGGGAGTCACAGAGGATGACAGGGGGGAGGGGGGCTGGGGCCTTCCTGAAGTCCACTGTCATCTCCACTGTCTTCAGAGCATTAAGCTCCAGGTTGTTAGCGCTGCACTACGACACCAGCCTGGCTATTTCACTCCTGTAGGCCGACTCATCTCCGTCAGAGATGAGGCCGATGAGTGTGGTGTCGTCAGCAAACTTCAGGAGTTTGACAGACAGGTGACCAGCTGTGCAGCTGTTTGTGTACAGGGAGAGTAACAGGGGTGAAAGGACACAGCCCTGGGGGGATCCGGTGCTTGTGGTCCGAGTATCTGAGACGAGCTTCCCCAGCCTCACATACTGCTGTCTGTCCGTCAGGAAGTCTGTGATCCACCTGCAGGTGGAGTCAGGCACATTCATCTTGGAGAGTTTTTAATACTAAGTCTAGACAGATTTAACACAGGTTTTTGGATGAAAAAGGATTTTTTATAAATCATCTGTTACACTTTTAAGTCTGAAAAAAATATGGAAGGCAGCAAACACAGATCCCTACCGTTTTTAATTTTTTTGTGCTGATATTTGAAAGATAAGTTATGCAAAAAAATAGGTGTTTGCAGTTTTGCCTAAAAAGACGTTTTCGGACCTTTTTGGATCAAATGTTGTCTAAAAGTTCACCTGTAACTTCAATCATTCTGAATTTTTTTAGGAAAACTAAACCACTTCAACTGTGATCTGCAAGGCAATGGTAAAACTATATTTTTTATGGAACAGCCTGCAGTGTTTCTTGTGGGGATCTTTTCTGCCAGGGCTTGCCGGCTTGGTCGGTGGTTGTTGCTGTTACCAATCCAGTTGATATGGTTCTCCATCTGTGTCTAAGTGATATAATCAGAATCAGAATTGTTTATTGTCATTGTACATGGGGATACAATGAAATTGCAGCAGCCTTGGAGTGAAGGAGTTACATAAAATAAAAATAAAAATAGAATAGAAAAAGAAATACTGTATTTACAACTCTTAACAAAAAATGAACAATATGGACAGAAACTGTTAAATATTAAATATTTGTGAATAAAATAGAATGGAATTACATGAGTTGCTGTGAGCACAGCTTAATAAATATCAAGTTATTGCACAGTGACCCGGTTAGACAGTCAGGATATTGCACGCATTGTAGTAAAATTAGAGTGAGGTGTGGTTGGTGGACGTATGTGCATTCCGTATGATAATTGCCTATGGAAAAAAGCTGTTTCTTAGTCTGTTTGTCCTGGTTCTGATGGACCTGTACCTCCTTCCAGAGGGCAGCAGTTCAAACAGAGGGAAAGCAGAATGGGTGGAGTTAGTGGTGATGCTAGTCACTCTGCTGAGGCAGCGAGACTGGTAAATGTCCTTCAGTGAGGGGAGGGGGCAGCCGATGATCCTCTGCGCTGTCTTTACCACTCTCTGGAGACTCTGCCGTTCTGCTTCAGTGCAGTGGGAAAACCACACTGTGATGCCATAGGACAGAATGCTCTCAATGGTTGAGCGGTAGAACGTTACCAGCAGCTCCTGGCTGACGTCGTTCCTCCTAAGTTTTCTCAGGAAGTGCAGGCGTTGCTGGGCCTTCCTCATGACAGTCATGGTGTTGTTAGACCATGTGAGGTCAGCAGAGATGGTGGTGCCCAGGAGGGTGAAGCTGTGGACCCTCTCCACACAGTTTCCATCGATGTAGAGTGGGGGTGGATCTGTTCTGTTTTTTCTGAAGTCCAGGATGATCTCCTTGGTCTTGGTGGTGTTCAGGATGAGGTTATTAGCCTGACACCACCTTGAGAGTTTCAGGACTTCGTCTCTGTAGGCCGTCTCGTCGTCCCCAGAGATCAGCCCCACCACAGTAGTGTCGTCTGCAAACTTCACCACGGTGTTGCTGGTGTGGGCTGGTCTGCAGTCTGCTGTGTACAGTGTATACAGCAGAGGACTCAGCACACATCCCTGTGTGGAGCCTGTGCTCAGCGTCCGGGTGGAGGAGAGGTGGGGGTCAAGTTTGACTGTCTGTGGTCTGTTTGTCAGGAAGTCCTTGATCCACAAGCAGGTGAGTGGGTGGAGTCCTAGTTCAGACAGTTTGTTGACCAGAATGTCAGGAATGATTGTGTTAAAGGCTGAGCTATAGTCCACAAAGAGCATCCTGGCGTAGGTGTCTCTGTGTTCCAGGTGGCTCAGCGCAGTGTAGAGGGTGATGGAAATGGCATCATCCGTTGATCTGTTTGCTTTGTAAGCAAACTGGTGGGGGACGAAGATTGGAGGGAGGGAGTCTTTGATGTGTCCCAGGAGCAGCCGCTCCAGACACTTTGTGATGACAGCAGTGAGTGCAACTGGGCGGAAGTCCGTGAGGAAGGCTGTGGATGAGGACTTTTTGGGTATCGGGATGATAGTGGATGACTTCAGGCAAGCAGGGATGAAAGCCTGAGCTAGCGACAGGTTGAAGATTTTTGTGAAGACCTGGGAGAGTTGATCGGCGCAGGCCCGCAGAACCTTTCCGGGAACTCCATCAGGTCCCGCCGCTTTCCTGGGGTTTACCCTGCTGAACATCCGTGCCATCCGTGCCACGTCCATAAAGGCATTGTTTTTATATTTAGAGCTCTAAGCAACCAAACAGTTGTCTATATAAAAGAGCTTTTACAATTGTGCACTTTTAGCAGGCTGAAAAAATTATCTTTTTAAAATTGCCATTTCAAATTTGGGTTTTAAATTTTGTGTTCCATTTTTCTGTGCTTGTATTGGAAGGATTTGTTATTATTTTGTTTAAAAGTGCTACATATTGTATATACACATAATTTATTTAGAGAAATTTGCTATACGTTGTGTTTTTTGGTTTTGTAGTTTAATTTCATTGGATTTATATTAAGGAAAAGAAGTTGCAGCATTGATTAAAAAAGGATAAAAGAGACATTTACTGTCTAAGTCTTATGTTACATCTGTAGAACTGTACTGAGAGTTGGGTTTTGTTTTGGAGCACATTCATATGTTTTGTTTGTAAAAAAAAAAGATAAAATATTAGGTTAATTGCATTTTACATGACTAGAAAAGCAATGATTATTCATAAAAATCTATGAAAGACATACAAAACAAATGAAAAAGCAGTCTGCCCTCCCTCTTGTGTCTAAACTCTTGTCACCTCACTTCTGGGTTAGTTAGCATATGAACTGGCAGCTGGTGTGTGTGTGTGTGGGGGGGGGGGGGGGGGTGAAATTTGACTCCAGCAACAGGGATGATTGAGGAGCAGGCTGCAGCATGAGGAAAAGACTTAAGCATGTAAGAGGAAATGACATCCTACAGTTGACCAGTTCATTTTATATCTGTAAAGAATATTCAAGAAGCATTTAGACATGTTCAGCTATATGCGTGTGAAACTTGGTGTGGATATTTGAAGCATAAGTAATTTTAAAACACACTTGTTTGGAGTCCAGACGGAAAAAGCACAGGTTTTGGGATGAATCAGGATTTTTTTAAAATCATCTGTTTCACCTGGACTTCTGAAATAAATATGGAAGGCAGCAAACACAGATCCCTACATTTAAAAAAATAAATGGTGTTGATATATGATGATTAAGTTATGAAAAAAAATAGGTGTTTGTAGTTTTGCCTAAAAAGACGTTTTCAGACCTTTTTGGATGTAATGCTCTCTAAGATGTCACCTGTAACTTCAATCATTCTGAATTTTTTTAGGAAGCAGTAGCACATAAATGCCTATGAAAGTTGAATTCTTGGTGCTGATAACCTAAACAGAATTTATGCTAAAAATCTTTGTTCAGTCCAAAATTTCATTAAAAAAATCAAGTGATGAAGTTTCTCGTAGACCCTATAGTGTTACATATCAAAGCTGGAGGTTATTAAAGGCATCTAATTCTGAAATCTCAGCTTCCTGAGACAAACGGCTGATTTATAATAAATTTCTATTATTTGGGTGCACATAATCGACCACTTCCTGTTACGCAGGCACCGTCAGGTGTACACCCATGAAACTTTACATGATGAGA
This sequence comes from Oryzias latipes, assembly GCF_053564925.1. Classification (NCBI taxonomy): domain Eukaryota; kingdom Metazoa; phylum Chordata; class Actinopteri; order Beloniformes; family Adrianichthyidae; genus Oryzias; species Oryzias latipes. The sequence goes on along the minus strand of NC_136260.1, from coordinate 15,352,377 downwards.
GAGGACCCTTTTGAGTATCTCCAGTTTTAATTTCATGCACATCGGACAAAGCAAAGAGAAAATACAGGGCAGAATGTGCCCAATGCAATAACTAGGTGGCGCTATAGAGCTCGTCCAAGATTGTCATATCCATGGGTTCAGAATAGAAGCTTCATCATATCCATTGAATTTCAGTGAGATTGGACAAGGAATGTGCACGTGAGAGCAACTTTTGTGTGCATAGCGAGATGCCCAACTTTGCCGCTCTGTCACGACCACACCCCCGCATTGAAAGTTATGGTTTTTTGTCAGAGTAAACTTCAATGGCTTTTCAACAGGTGGACGTCATTTTCAGGTGTGTCGGCTCATCCTACTCGGAGTAGTGATGCTCCAAGTAAAACATGTCATTTCCTCTTGCCAGCAGGTGGCGCTACACTTTTTCCAGATTTTTTCACTGCAGATGTGTTCAGAGTCAGACTACAATCATGCACATCAATTTTGGATCAGATTGGATTATGCATGGCTGAGTAATGGCCATTTTTCTTTTCATGGCGTGTTTTCGAAACGACCTCCAATTTTGACGCGCCGCCATGGTCACAAACATCCATAAAAACTTAAAAGCTTTGCAATTTAACATCGGACATGTGTCTAGTTTACAAAACCAAAGTTTGGAGTCATTACTCTCAAATCTCTAGGAGGAGTTCGTTCTAGAGCGAGGCCTGCAAATGACCAAAATACAGCAAAAATGACATATTGTCATCAAAATATCAGACTTCCTGTGCGACTGACAGCTTGGTACCAGGAGACTTTTTTGTAGGTTTCTATCCGATGAACATGTCCTGAAAAAATCAAGCTTGTATGTCAAAGCATATGCGGGGGCTCGGGACAAATGTCACTGTAGGTGGCGCTGTCGAGCCGTTTTTGTGCGCCCATGCCAATCTCCTGTAAAATACGAAATTTTTCGCGACTCCTGATGTGTGTGCCAAATTTGGTGAGTTTTGGGGTATGTTAAAGGCCTCAAAAAGGCGACTCTTCCGTCGGAAGAAAAAGAATAATAATTAAAGCTACAAGTAGCATTTAGCGGGCCCGAGCACGTGCGACCGCATGGCACGAGCGACCGCCCCGTGAGCAACGCCCTGCTCGAGCCATTCTCGTCGTTTTTTCTTGTCCATTCTGGAGCTCCAAGCTATTGTTAATACGACAGCAGCCGGGGGGGGGGGGGGGGGGGGGGGGGCTGTAATCTGTTGCCTTAAGGGACAAAGACTTTTGCATATAGCATGAAAAAAATTCAAGCAATGATGATAATTGCTATCACTGTCCCTAAGGATGAGAACAATAGAACTCATTCAATTTCCACTACAATGTCTAGATGAGTGTCAGCTATGTCTGATAACTTGGCCAATTAGCTGGACCGGGATCTTGCAAAGTGCAGGTGGTTAACGTCCAGTGTGAGGAGTCTGTGGACGGCAACAGTACAGCATAGCTTTTGGTTTCCACAAGAGAAGAACTCCTGACACATCTGCCCTAACAGACAACTACAAGAGGAGTTGAAATGTATAACACGGTGAAGGAGTTTTTGTGCAGAAAAAGGTACAATTAGAAAAGCCAGTAGCAGTGACTGCAGATGGGACTCCTGCTATGATCAATAGACAAACAGGTTTCATCACTCACTGTAAAGCTGACCCAGACTTTCCAAAATGTCTGCATTACTGCTGCGTCATTCACCAGCAGGCCTTATGTGCAGAAGTGATTGGCTCTGGACATATAATGACTCTTATTCTGAAAATCGTAAACAACCTCAGCTGCAAAGCAAAACAGCACAGGATTTTTAAGGTGCTATTGGAGGAGATGTCTGTTGAATATGGTGAATATGAACATTGTGAATCTGAACTTGCATTCTTGACTGACATTACTGGAAAACTAAACCACTTGATCTGCGAGCTGCAAGACAATGGCAAAACTATTTTTTTTTGACCAGCCTGCCTGAGCCAGTGTTTTTCTTGTGGGGATCTTTTCTGCCAGGGCTTGTCAGCTTGGTCAGTGGATGTTGCTGCAGTTGTCTCCCTTGCTGGGACAGCTGGAGTTAAACACAGCAGCTCACGGCTCTGAAGTGGACCCCGTTGCTGTCCCAGTCTGGATGGGCACTGTGGCGATGTTCCAATGGCCAGGCTGGCTCCTGGTATAAAGAGATTCCCAAATACCATTTCCTAACCGCAGAGCCAAGGATGTGTTTACATGTTTAGGTCAAAAATGTGATGGACAGCTTCATGTTGTCTAAACATGCCACCCTGTTATTAATCCAGTTGATATGGTTCTCCATCTGTGTCTAGGTGATAGAAAAGCATTTTTTTTTATATTTAGAGCTCTAAGCAAACAAACAGTTGTCTATATAAAAGAGCTTTTACAATTGTGCACTTTTAGCAGGTCTCTGAGTTCATGTGACCAATGTATGGTGGATTTTCACAGACCTTGTTTAAAACTGAAGGTGAGAGAGACTTAGAGAAATGGCTTCATTGTTCTGGAGTTCTTTGTTTCATCCACAGAAGAGTAGAATTGGTGATTGATTTTGAAAAGCTGCTGAAAAAAGTATCTTTTTCAAATTGCAATTTCTAACTTGGGTTTTACATTTTGTGTTCCATTTTTTGTGCTTTAATTGGGAAGCATTTGTTATTTGTTTGGTGTTTTTAAGGTTCTGCAAATATACACATCATTTTTTAGAGACATTTGTTATCAGTTGTGTTTGTTGATTTGTAGTTTAATTTCATTGGATGTATAGATGTCGTGTGGGGGGGAGGCTCGAGAGCAGGTAGGACCCAGGCGCAGAGACGGGAGGCAAACGGGTTCAGGGCAAGTGGGTTTATTTAACTAACAAAAAGCGCTGCAGAGCAGGATGACAAAACTAAAAACAAAAACTTACTGTGGCATGGCAAGGGACATGGACGCCAGACAAGAAGACGTGATCAACATGAGCAGAAGTTAATGGACCAGCACAGGAGGAAGGCAGAGACAAGACTTATATACAGACAGGGCAGACAAGACACAGGTGAACACGATTAGGGCAGATGGGGACCAAAGGAAGTAAAACTCAAGAAACATGACAAGACAGGAAACCTTTCAAAATAAAACAGGAAACAGAACCAAACAAGACAGAACAAGAACTAAAGCGAAAAAAAAGACAACAAACTGAAACCATGACAATAGAAAGGAAAAGAAGTTCAAACATTGATTATAAAAAAGGATATAAGAGATAAAAAAAAAGAAAAAGGAAAAGAAAAAAAATAAAATATTGATTTAATTGCATTTTGAATGAATAAAAAACAATGATTAATAGAATCAGAATCAGAATCAGGAATCAGAAAAAGTTTTATTGCCAGGTTCAGTAGAGCGCACTTTACAAAACGAGGAATTTGACTTGGTGTATAGTGCAATTAAGAATAAGTTAAAAATTAAGTTAACAACAACAACACACTATATACAGTAGAGTAAGGTGAATTAAAGTGGGAGCACAGATGGGCTGGGATGGTGGGGCCTGTAAGTGGCACCGACAGTCCTTTGGTGGGCGGGGGGGGGGGGGTCACCTGGGGGAGTTGGGGTTCTGTTCAGCAGGCTGGCTGCAGTGGGGAAGAAGCTGTTCTTGTGGCGCGAGGTCCTGGTCCTGATGGACCGGAGCCTCTTGCCAGAAGGGAGGGGCCGAAAGAGATTATGTCCTGGATGAGAGGGGTTGGCTACAATCCTGGCTGCCCGCCTCCAGCTCCTGGAGATGTGCAGCTCCTGGAGAGACGGGAGGTGGCAGCCGATCACCTTCTCTGCTGAGTGGATGACGCGTTGCAGCTTGGCCTTGTCTCTGGCCGTGGCCGCAGCGAACCAGACTGTGATGGAGGACGTGAGGGTGGATTCGATGATGGCATCGTAGAAGTCTACCAGCATCTTTTCAGGGAGGTGAAACTTCTTCAGCTGCCTCAGGAAGTACATCCTCTGCTGGACCTTCTTAGTGATGGAGCTGATGTTCTGCTCCCACTTGAGGTCCTGGCTGATGATGGTTCCCAGGAAGCAGAAGGACTCCACAGAGGTCACCGGGGAGTCACAGAGGATGACAGGGGGGAGGGGGGCTGGGGCCTTCCTGAAGTCCACTGTCATCTCCACTGTCTTCAGAGCATTAAGCTCCAGGTTGTTAGCGCTGCACTATGACACCAGCCTGGCTATTTCACTCCTGTAGGCCGACTCATCTCCGTCAGAGATGAGGCCGATGAGTGTGGTGTCGTCAGCAAACTTCAGGAGTTTGACAGACAGGTGACCAGCTGTGCAGCTGTTTGTGTACAGGGAGAGTAACAGGGGTGAAAGGACACAGCCCTGGGGGGATCCGGTGCTTGTGGTCCGAGTATCTGAGACGAGCTTCCCCAGCCTCACATACTGCTGTCTGTCCGTCAGGAAGTCTGTGATCCACCTGCAGGTGGAGTCAGGCACATTCATCTTGGAGAGTTTTTAATACTAAAGATGTATGAAAGACATACCGAAAAAATATGTCTTTCAGTGTTTAACTGGCTGTCTTTGGATTATGCATGCCTGAATAATGGTCATTCTTACTCCTCATCTCTCTGTTCACTGCTTGCTAATTTACATAGCAGGGGTCCCAGCAGGAGGGGGCGGGGTTGTAACACGACTCCTTCAGCAGAGCCAGGCTGAGAGAGGCTTTGACATGTAAGATGTTAGATGTTAGAATGCCAGATGTTAGAATGACCAGTTCATTTTATATCTATGAAAATATTCAGGTAGCTATGGGACATGTTTAGCTATAGGTCTGTGAAAATTGGTGTCGATTGTTGAAACATAAGTTACCATAAAAAAATGTTTGTTTGGAGTCTAGACAGATTTAACACAGGTTTTTGGATGAAAAAGGATTTTTTATAAATCATCTGTTACACTTTTAAGTCTGAAAAAAATATGGAAGGCAGCAAACACAGATCCCTACCGTTTTTAATTTTTTTGTGCTGATATTTGAAAGATAAGTTATGCAAAAAAATAGGTGTTTGCAGTTTTGCCTAAAAAGACGTTTTTGGACCTTTTTGGATGAAATGATGTCTAAAAGTTCACCTGTAACTTCAATAATTCTGAATTTTTTTAGGAAGCAGTAGCACATAAATGCCTATGAAAGTTGAATTCTTGGTGCTGATAACCTAAACAGAATTTATGCTAAAAATCTTTGTTCAGTCCAAAATTTCATTAAAAAAATCAAGTGATGAAGTTTCTCGTAGACCCTATAGTGTTACATATCAAAGCTGGAGGTTATTAAAGGCATCTAATTCTGAAATCTCAGCTTCCTGAGACAAACGGCTGATTTATAATAAATTTCTATTATTTGGGTGCACATAATCGACCACTTCCTGTTACGCAGGCACCGTCAGGTGTACACCCATGAAACTTTACATGATGAGAGAGGACCCTTCTGAGTATCTCCAGTTTTAATTTCATGCACATCGGACAAAGCAAAGAGAAAATACAGGGCAGAATGTGCCCAATGCAATAACTAGGTGGCGCTATAGAGCTCGTCCAAGATTGTCATATCCATGGGTTCAGAATAGAAGCTTCATCATATCCATTGAATTTCAGTGAGATTGGACAAGGAATGTGCACGTGAGAGCAACTTTTGTGTGCATAGCGAGATGCCCAACTTTGCCGCTCTGTCACGACCACACCCCCGCATTGAAAGTTATGTTTTTTTGTCAGAGTAAACTTCAATGGCTTTTCAACAGGTGGACGTCATTTTCAGGTGTGTCGGCTCATCCTACTCGGAGTAGTGATGCTCCAAGTAAAACATGTCATTTCCTCTTGCCAGCAGGTGGCGCTACACTTTTTCCAGATTTTTTCACTGCAGATGTGTTCAGAGTCAGACTACAATCATGCACATCAATTTTGGATCAGATTGGATTATGCATGGCTGAGTAATGGCCATTTTTCTTTTCATGGCGTGTTTTCGAAACGACCTCCAGTTTTGACGCGCCGCCATGGTCACAAACATCCATAAAAACTTAAAAGCTTCGCAATTTAACATCGGACATGTGTCTAGTTTACAAAACCAAAGTTTGGAGTCATTACTCCAAAATCTCTAGGAGGAGTTCGTTCTAGAGCGAGGCCTGCAAATGTCCAAAATACAGCAAAAATGACATATTGTCATCAAAATATCAGACTTCCTGTGCGACTGACAGGTGGGTCCTTTCAGACTTTTTTGTAGGTCTCCATCTGAAGAACATGCCCTGTAAAAATCAAGCTTGTACGTTAAAGCGTATGCGGGGCGTCGGGACAAAAGTCACTGTAGGTGGCGCTATCGAGCCGTTTTTGTGCGCCCATGCCAATCTCCTATAAAATACGAAATTTTTCGCGACTCCTGATGTGTGTGCCAAATTTGGTGAGTTTTGGGGTATGTTAAAGGCCTCAAAAAGGCGACTCTTCCGGTAGAATAATAATAATAATAATAATAATAATAAACATTCGAATTACAATAGGGTCCTTGCACTCCGTGCTCGGGCCCTAATAATAATAACTCTTACAGATACAATAGGGTCCTTGCACTCCGTGCTCGGGCCCTAATAATAATAATAATAATAACTCTTACAGATACAATAGGGTCCTTGCACTCCGTGCTCGGGCCCTAATAATAATAATAATAATAATAACTCTAACAGATACAATAGGGTCCTTGCACTCCGTGCTCGGGCCCTAATAATAATCCGAGTAAATACAATAGGGTCCTTGCACTACGTGCTCGGGCCCTAATAATAATAAACATTCGAATTACAATAGGGTCCTTGCACTCCGTGCTCGGGCCCTAATAATAATAATAATAAACATTCGAATTACAATAGGGTCCTTGCACTCCGTGCTCGGGCCCTAATAATAATAAACCTAACAGATACAATAGGGTCCTTGCACTCCGTGCTCGGGCCCTAATAATCCGAGTAAATACAATAGGGTCCTTGCACTACGTGCTCGGGCCCTAATAAACCTAACAGATACAATAGGGTCCTTGCACTCCGTGCTCGGGCCCTAATAATCCGAGTAAATACAATAGGGTCCTTGCACTACGTGCTCGGGCCCTAATAATAAACCTAACAGATACAATAGGGTCCTTGCACTCCGTGCTCGGGCCCTAATAAACCTAACAGATACAATAGGGTCCTTGCACTCCGTGCTCGGGCCCTAATAAACATTCGAATTACAATAGGGTCCTTGCACTCCGTGCTCGGGCCCTAATAATCCGAGTAAATACAATAGGGTCCTTGCACTACGTGCTCGGGCCCTAATAAACATTCGAATTACAATAGGGTCCTTGCACTCCGTGCTCGGGCCCTAATGATGGTTTCGGCTGCTGGTCCGACCGCGAGTTTGGACGAACCGCGGTGCATCCGAAGGAGGACCCCAGAAGGCGGAAATGCTCCTACGTATTCCTGAGAAGCTGTGTACAATCATCAGAAGTTCACAACCATCACAAAGCCCTCTCCTCTGCCGCCAACACAAAGCTACACTGCTCCTGGAATGTCTGTGTCTCTTAGCAGCCGGACACACGGGGACAGCACTGACGTCATCGCCCCTCTGGAAATGCCAATTCGAATTGAATAATGCGACAATGTTCGCAGGGTGGATGTTAAAATTAAAATGCAATCCCCTCTTTGCATTTTCGTTTCAACTATGACACAGAATAAGCGGTTTTTAAGTAGAAAATGAAAAAGCATATTGAAGTATTGATTTTTCCTGTTAATTTTGAGTCATTTGATGCAGCTTCATTTGAAAATGAAAAAGCATTTCTGTTAATCCGTTTTAATTATCAAATTAGACATTTCTAAATTAACTGTGCTACACATTTACCAGAGACCTTTTTAAGAATGAAATGTCAAATACCCTTTTCATTATCATTTTAATAAAGTGACAGAATAAGCGGTGTTGAAGAAGAAAATGAAAAAGCATTTCGGCTGATTGCTTTTTCATTTTAATTTTGAGTCAAAATTTGACTTTTATTTTTAATTATGCTACAGAATCGCTTCCATAGTTACTGCCCTGAGTGCTCCAATGACCACAGGCACCACTGTCACCTTCACTTTCCATGCTTTCTCCAGTTCTTCTCTGAGTCCCTGGTATTTCTCCAGTTTCTCATGTTCCTTCTTCCTGATGTTCTCATCGCTTGGCGCTGCCACATCCACCACAACGGCTTTCCTCTGTTCTTTATCCACCACTACAATGTCTGGTTGGTTCGCCATTACCATCCTATCAGTCTGGATCTGGAAGTCCCACATGATCTTTGCCCTCTCAATTCTCTACCACCTTCGGAGGTGTTTCCCATTTTGACCTTGGGGTTTCCAGTCCATATTCTGCACACATGTTCCTGTATATTATTCCAGCCACTTGATTGTGGCGCTCCATGTATGCTTTACCTGCCAGCATCTTACACCCTGCAGTTATATGCTGGATTGTTTCAGGTGCCTCTTTGCACAGCCTACACCTTGGGTCTTGTCTGGTGTGGTAGATCTGATATATATATATATATATATATATATATATATATATATATATATATATATATATATATATATATATATATATATATATATATATATATATATATATATATATATATATATATATATATATATATATATATCCCTTGTCACACATTACTGGTCAACATGTAAAGACACAGAATCTTGTTGCTACAGGCAGCAATGGTGCATAGGTAGAGGGGTTGACATCTGACTGGGGGATCGCAGGTTCAATTCCCACTTTGGCTGCCCATGTATCATTTACACCATTTACAACTCCATTTGACATGTTATTTAACATCCAGAACTCTTAGGGCTGGTTGTGGTTTATCCTATTTAATAAAAAGAGCTTCTTCGTTTCCAGTACTGGTTCCCAAGTACAGCTACTCTGAGACTCTATCAGTCGAATTATATGTGTTGAAGTATGGAAACAGAAGCACCTGGGAAGCATTGTTCTTATAAGCAAACATAATCAGACTGGACAAATATCAAAGTCAGATGTGACACCATTTTGTCGTGGCATCAAAGATAAATGCCTCATCTGTTCTGCCATGCTAAGGCTGGTGAATTGCAGGGGTTTACATGAGTAGAATAAGCAGATGTTTAGATGTAAAGGCACTTATCCCTGCCAAAAGTTCTAAATCAACACACCTGGTGTAAATGCCATAATATTTAACCAGTCTGCTTCTTATGTCTCCAGTCAGTGTGACTTCATAACATGTCTGGAGCTAGATGCTTGTCCAAAAGTGTGTAGACCTGATGCGAATACACCTTTGTAAGTAGGGGAACTTTTTATTATTGTCTTTATACGAATATGAAAAACATCATAAAGTTCAGGTGGAGCACGGACGGAAACGATCAGATGGTTTTGAACTCTAGCAAATGGTCACATCATTTACACATCACTACCAAAGCTGAGTTCCTGAATGGTCGACATAAATGTTCACCAAATTTTAAATGTCTGAGCTTTGGAAACTCATTTGAATTCATTGAAAATTTTGAAATGCATCAGAACTTGTGACGCTCTGCAGCAACACCATTTGAAACATGCTGCTGCCATGCCTGAAATGCACTAACACTAGAGGATCAAGGACCTCTCACTCCGTCTATGCAGCAACTTAACATTAAATGGATCATATTCAGTGTAAACGTAGTAATACGAGTTTTATTTATTTATGCTTCTGTTCACTTAAGTTGTATATTTAGAATCACTTTTTTTGTGGTTTTTACTCAACTGAACTTTTTTTCTACTATCATCACGCATCATTCTGCTACACTGGAGTCTTTCAACAGATAATTGAAATGAACAATTTAACAATTGTGTTAATTGGTTAAGCAACAATTTGAACATTTGCAAGCAGGTCATTGTCCTCTCTTGTGGCAGAAATTCTTCCTAAACTTGATTCTAAAAAGTGTCATGTTTAACCCTAAATTCTCTATGTTCCATCTCAGTAAACTCACCTCCACTCCTCTGCTCCCCTCTCCCTTCCTGCTATCCTCTCTTTGCCCAAATCACCATCTGGAGGAGCTAGATAAGCTCAGATACAGACACTAGCATCTGAGCAGTGCACAGAGCAGCAGCCTAAAGACAGCTGGCCAACCCGCAACCTTTCAAGGATGGAGACCAGGACGTGGCCTCTGGTTCTTCATACATTATCTGTGGTTTGCTCTGCATTGTGTATGGGGATTGTTGTCTTTGAATCTTTTTTTTTTCTTCCTATGTCATTACAGCTTCTGGAAATCTCACAGCCACAACACATTTAAAGCAACCATGTTAAAAGAGACTCTAGCTGCAGGTGTCCGGGATTATCCTTCTCCTTACAGCTTATGCCCCTTCCTCGCTAAGAATTTTCTTCTCCCGAAGGTTATAATTAGGCTAGGCAAAGCTGATGTTTATATATTTGATCCCAAAGCCCACACGTGATCAACACTGTACCTTTGTTGCTGTAGGACACGTCTTCTCTGCTGTTAGTACCAAAACTCAAACCTGCATGGAATAGATTTGGAATCAGAGACGGAGTCTGAAAGTTGTGCAGAAAGACAAATGCAAATAGTCTTGCTTATGCAGGATGCCAGGCTATTGTCAGCAGAACTCAGATGCAGTCAGATTGGTTGTAGTTTCTCCCTAAAAAATATGAGGATTGGGCTATTGCTTCAGGTTTGTATAGATTTTTTTCTGCACTTTATGTTATCAAGTATTTTCAACTTGTAAACCTTAAGTAAAAATAAATATTTCCCACATTGATTATAAACCCTTAAAGTCCAGCTCTAATTACCTTTTGATCGGGTTTCAAAGCGTTCCCAGGGTCTTTAAATTATGATTACAATTTGGACAAAATCAAAAAACCTGTGTTGTTTCTAGGATGTAGTTTCTTCAGATCAGCAAGAGTTCCTTAAAAAGTTGTGGGCGTGACTGTTGGCAGGGGATGAGTCTGTGCTCATTTCCCATCATCCCTCTGTTTATACTTTCTTCTGCCAGCCAACAGCCCCTGACAACCCCATCCTAAAATTAGCAGTGCAAGGAAAATGGTGATCAACATTGGAGCTATCCAGCCATATACTGTAGTTTTATGCCAGATGCCAGCTCAGACAAGTCACACATGGATCAATTTGTCTGCAAGTGGATGCATCAGAATCAAGCGGAGCAGGGAGCTACAGTATTATCTTTTTTTGTCTGCTCCTGATTCACCAAGATTTGAGTGAAAAAATACTTCGAAATAGGGATGGGTATCGTTAAGGTTTTAATGGTACTACCACTCTTATTGATACTGCTTATCGATCCGGTATTTTAACGATACTCTTATCGATACTTTTTGAGGACGAAAAATAAATAAATAAATAACAAATTAAGAACATAAAGTGTTTTGTTGCCTCATGATGCAACAAAATTGTTTTTTTTTAACAAAACATTTTACTTTATACATGGAAGTGTTACAATACAAACCTGGAATGCACGTGGATGTGCTAGACCAGGGGTCAGCAACCTGTACATCTCAGCGCCACTTGGATCAGCTTCCCACTGAGATGAAAGCACGGGGAGCAGCAACACTAGGTGTGTTAGAAAAAATGTTTTTTAGTTCATTTGGCAATACTTGTATTGATTTAAAATGCTGTCACGATATTCATTGAATTGTTTATTTTAATTCTTTATGAGCGTGATGTTTCCTTTGATCTTTTGTCCATTTTCCACAACCTTGAACAGACTTTTTTGTCTGTCAAACACCAGAGTTAAGATGATGGAAACAAATTCACTTTGATTCAGACTCCTTTTCTATTTTTTATTTTTCTTTAAATCCAGTAAACCCAATAAATTATATTAATTTTATGGATGACAACTTTTTTTTATCAGGAAGGAGCTGCTAGTTTGTCTGGAATCATAAGCGGTGAGTCTAAGCCCCGCCCCCGCCTCTCTACCTGTTTGTTGTTTTCCCCCATGTGCAACCCTCCCCTCCAGCGTGTTCTACACAGACAGCGCAACATACGGTCATCGTAGCAGCAAGGTGATAAAATAGTAAGGGCGCCCTGATGCAAATTTAATTAATTTTACACGGAAATGGGTGGTTTTAGTCCAGGGGGATAAAATTATTTTTTCTTTTTGGGGCGCTCATGTGTCCCCTACAAGATTGCCACTGACTGTCTTTCCAGAAAAACTTTCCATCCCAAAACAGACTCTGGTCGGCGTTCACAGCTGCAGACACGCCCCCTCCGCGCATTCACGCTGCTCTCTTCCTCCCGCCTGCTCTGACAGTGTTAAAGGCACCACAACAATCTGAGAACATAGAGAGCCGCAGCACAGGCATGAAAGAGCCGCATTTTGGACCGTTTAGCTCTTTCCGCCATCTTATATCTTTGGTAGCGTTCGTGTGTGTGTGCGCTGCATGCTGTCTGAACAACAGCCCCACCCCCTGTGCACACAAATAGCTAGATAGCTCCTCTTCAGCGAAAACAGCAAAATTAATATCATCATTAAGTAACGAAAAATTGACTGACTTGTGGAGTTAATTATGGCAGATAACGTTTATATCTTGTGGGACACAAAAAAAAATGCGACTTCTCCAATACCGATAGCAAAACCGTTGAGGTCAGATCTTAACGATACTGTGGTCTTGAAGAATGTTGCCCCGTTTGCCTCGGTCAATACCGGGGCTCGGTCCCATCCCTACTCAGAAATGCAATTTAATGTTTAATTTTCTTTATAGATGTCCTTCATGGTACAGAAGACAAACGGAATTTTAATTTTGATGTATGTGAAAACATCATAGAGCTTGACAATAAAGTTTACTTTGATTTTGACTTTGACTTTATCATGGGTTAAAAGGCCACAAGAACATGTTATAAACACCAAAAACATAATTTCATTGGAATCTTTTACCCTTTTGCTATCTTATGGTGTTCAGATGACCCCACCCTTACCTTGACATGTTATCCCTGCCATGACAAAGGTAGACAATGGTGGAGAGGTTTTCATGTCATCCATGGACACCCGTGAAGATCACAAATCATTGAAGAAAAAAAGGCTTGGCACACTGTCTTATGGAGTCTACTGACCCCACTCCCAACTCAACGTGCCTTGGATAGCACAAGAGTTAAACTCTTTATTACGTGTAATGTAAAATGCAGCAGCCCACAAACAGCTTGGTTGGAAACTTACGTTAAGGGGCAAGGTACAAGTTGGGATTTCCCCTTTTTCTGTTTCTGTATTTTACTAGTGCTGATTAAGTTTGGTTTTACAAAAATTGTTGTGTTCTTCTTAGTTTCTTTCGTTGTGTTTTGTTAGACTTTGTATTTAGTCTATTGAAGACAACACCACAAGCGTGGGCTCAAATTACTCTGGAAGAACTATAGATCGTTGTTTTGACTGATGCATGAGTGGGCTTGTGCTTGTGGCTTACACCCATTGATTATTGGCAGAATGTCACATCCTCAGGAGGCCTGACCAAGCTCAGGCATCACCAAGTCTCTAGCTGCTCCAGAATCACACTTCATTACATGTATCTTCTATCAAATCCTGGATTTGGTTTATCTAAACGATGACCTAAGGTGGGATAGAACTCCTAAATGAGGACCTTTCTTACTCAGTGCAATCGCTCAGTTAGCATGTTTGTGAACAAAGTCATCCTAAATATGTAGAAAATACAATTAAATGAAGCTGTAGCTACAAGGGGGCCCAATTCTGGGTTACCCTGTGCCAGTCCCCGCAGCCCAGAGAAAACACAGGGTTTTCAGGGCCCTTAAGGAAGGCCATCAGGTGTAAAAAATCTCTGCCAAACCACCTGTGTGAATCAGTGAAAGCTGGTTCGCTGTGGTGACACAGGTGTGGTATGCTGAAATGTAAACAACAGCTGCAATAGTTAACATCACCATGAAACAATCCTAAATAAAAAAAAATCTGACTAGTTTAACTCAATTTACTAAAAAACAACTACCGGTAAACAAAAAGCTCATAAATATTCTGCCCCTCTTAAAAAACAAGCTGACCTGAAACACAAAATCAGATGGTAGGAATTAGCTTTGGGGTGGGGGGACAAAAGTCCAGGTTTTCCACATCCAGGTCAAATAACAGCAGCAACGATGGCAAGCAGACCCTCTCAAGGGGACTGATCCTCCTAAATGCGGAACAAAGGGACCATTAATATTTCATGTAAAATGGTTAATATTTTGTTTACTACGTATTAGTTATCATTTATGATAGGCCTGTGGAGTGATGATCAACAAGCTCATGATTAAAATCCACATACAGTACCATTTCTCTTCAGACACTTAAGGAATAGGAAGATTTTATTTGAATGAGTCACTGTCAGTCTGTTTGTTTTAGAGTTTTACCTATTTCATCATGATCTTGAAAGACATAAAGGCTCTGAAGATATTTTTTTGGTTAATTTCTGTCTTTACTACCTTTCTTCTATTGAATATAACATAGAACACAGCTCTAATATTGCTGCTACTTTGTCCTCATACACTCTAAACTCCAATGTTTGTTTGCTGTAATTTGTCCTTTCATTGTCTTCATCCTCCAGGCACGTGCAGGACAGAGGCAACTGCTCAGAGAAAACCATTCTAAATGTATTCAGATTTCAACTCAGTTATGTTATTTTGTTTACTTGTTTCACAGCTGACCTTCCTAGATTTCTTTCTAAAATGCTTTTTGTTATTTGTTAAATCATAACTGAGAATTCAGGAACTATGTTTAATTACATCTCATTTTTATTTTCTCCTCTGTGCTTGCAAAACTCATAAAAACTACCTTGTAACATTTAAAACTATCGTCCATTTTAGCCTTAAATTTTAAACACACCTCTTTTTGAATCCAGCCTCATCATAAGACTGTTACCGAAACCAAACAACTGGACATCCCGAAAGAAATCTGAAGGGAACTAGGCTACTTTACTTGGACATGTGTAGAAGTTCTGCAACAACATAGAAATGTGAGGTCTGATTCAGCGAGCATAAGTACTGAAAGGTTTGTGAGGCAAATTTCAGATGAGCTCAGGGAAAATGGGATTCATATTCTATTCCTGGGGATTTGATAATTACACTGTTTAATGAATGGCCCCTCTGATATTACATCTAAATGGAGGATATAGAAACTATTTGTTACATGATCATTTGAATATTAAAGTAAATATGGGCTGATTACACTAATGAGGTGTTTTTAAAAAGTATCATTCACAATACAGTAGAGCTGAATCTGTTACTATTGTTACTATCTGTTGGCTATTTTTTGTGTTCGGTATTTTGGGGTTGGGAATGTTCCTGTTGCCTGGAGTTAGTTGTTTATCACCTCCACCCTCTTAATTAAACAATTATATAATGCCAACTGATCCTGTCACTTTCTTCTCAATGCTTCACAGCGTTGCATTCAGTGCAAAAGTTGCTTTTCTCCGCTTCAGAATCCGTTGGAATTATGTTAATGGAGTAAACAGTCATTGCATTGCCACGGACACCTCTGGAGTTAAAGGGTTAAGCAAACCACTTAAGTGCTGTTGACGTTGTAGGCAAGTTATGCAAGGTTTGAGATCATTATCTTTTAATTCATTATAGACCTTTAAATAAGGCTGTCTTAAAAGGTTTATAAAGTTGCGCTTTTTGATAGAGCAGTAAATAATGGAAGGGGTTGTAGAGCAATCTCCATATTAAAAAGCAAGCAAAGGAGGGCAATAGAAAAGGAGAACTTCTTCTAAATAAAAGATTAGGAAAAAACCTTCTGCAGAGCTTAACCCAACAGGGAGACCACCTGCTGGGACCAATGGAGGTCTAAGAGGACAGCTGAGACAGACACCAAAAATTCTGAAGCATCTGTTTATTGGAACAAAAAAGAGTAAACAGAAATGAGAAAAGAGGAAGCAGACAAACTCATTATCACTGGAACATCTGTAATGTGTGCAATATCTAAAGTTGTAGACTTGAATCCAGTTAAAGTTTGATCCTACAGTATAAAACACTCTGCATGTTGATCACTAACTGATCGTTATCACCCCTGATGTGACTTCTATCATCTCTCTATAGTAGAAAGACTTGTTATTGGCTGGTAGATGAAGAGAGTTGTTTTTAGGTGTCTCAGTAATCTATCCATCCATCTATTAGCAGTGTCCACATGTGAGTGTCCACATGTGAGTCAATGAGAGTGGCTAGGGACTGTCCAGCTATTGAAGGACGAAGGCAGGGTACTGGTCCCCATTTCATTGCATAGCCACATGCATAGACAGACGACCACAAACACTTCCAATCAGGTGTTAAAAAGAGGCCTTAGTGGTGTAAATGAACAGCATCATGCAACAGAGCTGGTCGAAGTAAATTATCCATCCCGGGTGAACGGAGCCCATTACCAGTCTGTTTAAACCAAGTTCCTGTTGTGATCAAGCC
The DNA here is from genome assembly GCF_053564925.1 of Oryzias latipes. NCBI lineage: Eukaryota > Metazoa > Chordata > Actinopteri > Beloniformes > Adrianichthyidae > Oryzias > Oryzias latipes. The sequence continues at coordinate 15,336,007 of NC_136260.1, read as the reverse complement.
AAATACTATCCTGGTTGGCTTTTACCATCAAGGGGTGGATTTGGGTTAAAGTTCCAAATGGTCACAAAGTGTGACTGCTGCTTGAGGTTCTTTAAAGGGAGGGGTCCAAACACACACAAAACATCTGACACATGCATATGACAATGAGTACCTCTCTGAATGTCAAAACAATTCTGTACACGTTTATGTCTAAACACAACTATTTATAATAAACCTTATACGATTTGTGTTATTGCATCCTTTCTAGACATTTGTTAAAACTGTGACTCTCAAATGTAGTTCCATTTGTGGACACAAACCTGGTAACTTGGTCTTTGTTCCATTAAAAACATGTCTTTTAAGTCAAGCAACATACTGAATGGGGATGATGAATGGTTCTGCCTCCTCAGCTTTTACACCCGTACCAAAACAAGTTCAGTGGAAAGCGACTGTGGCAAAACCAAGCTCAGAAATGTGTTTTTGACCTACAAACTACATTTGACATCCACATTTTCTTTGATTGCATAAGGCTCAAAAAACACAATGTATCTCATTTTGGTCAACTTTTAGCACTCATTTGCATCTATGATACACGTTTGCACGTTTTTGGCAAACATTTTGCACTTGAATGATGCTGCAAGCATGTGCTTGCTACATGTTGTTCCATATCTAACAATAAACCAGTCAAATAGTAATTACCCAACTGGACATGATCGAGGCTTCAAAACAGCGGATGTAAATAGATGTAAAAATCTGAAAGGCTTTGAAGTTCTTACGGCTAAAGACACCCACTGACAGGGGATGATAATTACTTATCCTCAGGAAGATCACTCAACTAAACATTATATTTTAATGTGTAGTCATTTGCAAAGTGGCATATGATGCGCCCTCAGTGTCTCTGCAGGGAAACATTTAAGTCCAATTAAAAAGCTTGAGGAATTCTTTAAGGAGAACAAGAATGTAAATAAAAATAAGTTATCACATTCTATGTTGATATTTTTTGTTTGTTTGGCCTTTAATTAAGCTCACCATGACACTTAGATGTAAATATTGCATGGTTTCTTATTTTTTTTGTAATCTTTATCTTAGAAGAGCTTTAGACAGCAGTGTGGACGTTTCTACCACAAAGTCTATCTTTTATGTTGGTGCCTATCGCCAACTTTTTAGTGAATGCAACTTTCTGTTCACACAAACAAATTCTTATAAATATTGTTTGGCTACTATTATATGCCCTGCACGTTTCTAAAATCTGGTCCATACGACATATTTTGTGTCTTTCATCGTGTTTGACCGCACTGTTTGATGCCAGATGTTGCCACTGACTGGATGAAGCATCCTTGTGCATTTGACTTGTGCCTTCTGTGACAGCTGATAACTGAGGCTATAATGGGAATATAGAATAATAAACATGGGCAAAAAGGAAAGATGGATCACATTAATTTGCACAGCTGAATCCCCTCCCCGACTCTCCTTTCACAGTTGTGAGGCTGACACCGCAGCCTTCTCGTTTGATGAGCAATTAGTATACCCTTGCATGAGTTTGTATCATGATAATCCATTCATTTTTGCAGTTCAATTATGTCTATAAGGCTGCTCATTTGGAAAACATTGAACTCATCAATCTTTTTTGCACCAATTTTCTAATCCAAGCTATTGAGTCAATCCTAGGGGACACCAAAAACACACTTAATTGTCCTCAATCCAGTCAGAGACTCATTAGACCCAAAACTTCAAATCCTGTTTGGCCTTTTTTGTTGTTCTTCTTGTTAATTGATTTTATCTTTAACCGAGAATTTCCTGGTGTTTTTGCAGATTGTTGTAGAGAGAAAACACTGCAGCCTGGAAAAACAAACTCGGGTCAGTTCTTATCATTCAGTCAGCTTAGATCCAGCACTTGATTAAAAAGCTCCCTTTGCTGCATCTCTATGGCCTTGCAACTGAGAGCCCACATAAATAAATTAATGAACAGCTCCTGTTGAACTAATGGAGGCATGGGATCTTAGTGGCAACAGCTTGCCTACTGCTTTGTTCTAAGTCTGTATGATTGAGTGGGGAGACCAGCAGGTTTAGCTTCAATGAGGAGTTCTGATTATTTAAAGTGCAACTCTGAAAACGCTCCGAAAATAATAAGCAGGAAGATGAAAAATAAATTGGATTGAAAAAAATACTTCTAATTAGGAATCCATTAAGCATTGTAAAGTGATTTATGTATGGTTGTTTGATGTCATAAAGTAATGACATCACTGAAAAGTAAAGTGTTAAGCTAGCTTGGTGTTAGCAACAAAATTGATATTTTTAAGAGGTAAAAAAGCTTCCAAGTAATTAATTGTTTTGTGCGATTAATTAGTTATAACCTGTAAAATAATTAATGAAATTAATTTATTTCTAATTGAACCTACTGTGGAAAGCCTCCTTTTAAGATATTTCCATTTAAAATGGTGACATTGTGAAAGGGTAAAAATCAAACACGACTAAAAAAGTGACTTTATTTAGTTTTTTTTCTTTCTTTTTTTTTAAACAGATTTCAATCTTTTAATTTTAAACTACTATGGGGGATTTTTTCAATGTTGAACAATTAAGAAAAAAAAGAAGAAAATAAACTACGAGTGATCTATTTTAATACATAAAAACAGTATGTACTTCTGAGCAATCCAAAAATTATTGACTTCTATACCATAATGCATCTGATAACATTCTTTATTCCACAGTTTACTGTTCAATTCAACTCAATTTTATTTATATAGCCCAATATTACAACAATAGTAATCTCATTGGGCTTCATACTACTGTTTCATGTGATCATCTCTAAGCGGCTTTATCCCTTAAATAATAGATATTACGTAGCGTTATGGTATTGTTTTGGATTAATTCTGTTATGAACAACAAAGTCGCACATTCCTGAGCACAGGAGTGTTCAGGCGCTGAAAACACTAGGAAAGCCAAAAGTATGTGTAAGATGCATTTTCAGCAGAGTTAAAAAAAAGTGTTCATGAACCTGGTTTAGTTTGGTCTTCATGATGTTTTTGGTCACGTTGCCCTTTGTCAGTTACACCAGTTTCAGGCTAATCATGAGCCACAGCTGTCTTCATTTCAGTTAACTGCCCTCAGCCTATATAAGTGTCTGGTTTTCAGGTCATCTGCTTTGCTTTGCCACTCTGTTGTTGCTCCCTGGGTTTTATCATGTTTCACATTATTTTTATAATGTTTTAGTTTTTGCCACCATGCCTGGTCCCCTGACATTTTGGGTCCTACACCACCAGTTCCTGACAGAGAATGCATCTATCATGCTGGAGCCATTGGTGACTCGAGGCATGAAGCTTAAAAAAAGACATACAAATCCAGGACCTTTTCTTTTCCAAAACAAATAGCAAAACCAAGTTTCTTGGAAACTGGTTGTGTGAAGCTCAATTTAGAGTGAAACAATTAATAAAATATTTATGTTAAAAACCTTTGGCTGAAGATGTAACTGTGATTGACTGTCAAATGGAACAGAATAGCAAAATTTGTCATATGATTAGTAGTTTGTATAATTTAGGCTTCCTAAATAAGATCCTGTGCAATAAAATTGAACATTGGTAATACAGTCTCACAAACTTAATTTACTCATTGAGTTGTTCAGCTATAATTTGCTTGAAATGTATGAAGTGCTTTCTTGTCTAATTTAGCTCTAATTTATTTTCTTTGTACAAAAAGAATTTATTCTAGCTCCGCATTCTTTTGTTCCTAAAATTTGAGTTGGCTAATCACAAAATAATTGAGAAAGGTTCTTCACATGCAAGAAAATGAATCACTGGGGACAGAATGATATCGGACTAGCAAAACTTGGGAAAAGCACTGTTTACCTCATGGTTTGTCCGCTCCGGTGAACTTCTGAATCGAATATTATGTCACGTTGAAGATAATGCAGTAAAACTGCGGGAAGTTTTTATTGTGCTGCTGTGCAAGCATCATGGAAACCAGCTGAGGCTGGACAGCACCGATTTATGATCAGCTGATTAAACAGAGAGGTCAAAGCGCTTTGAAGTCTCTGGGACCAAAGGTTTTATCAATGCATTGATTAGTACCAATCTAAATAATCCCCTAGAACTTCAGAACAGTCACCTTAAAGCATTAACGAACAATTCTCTTCAGACAGTTGCCCTGAATTTCATTAAGTTTTTTGTTTTGGGTGAAAATATGTAAACGCTGGCAGCTGACAGAAGTCACTGAAGATGTGTGTTTTAGCTCCAAGAAAAATTAGATTACAAAAAATTGTTTAAACTTTAAAGTTTTTTGTTAAATTTGCTAAAGACCACAGCCAAAAAAGATTAAAGGCTATTGAAATATTACAAAATTTGATGACATTTTGAAAAGCTGCATAGTAAAATAAAAGATAATTACAGTTCAAATAACCTGTAAACAAAACAGAACAATGGTAAACGGTTTTACAGAAGAAAATGTTTAAAAAAAACAATTTTCTATTCAAAAGTTCCAAAATAAACCCCCAAGAAAAGGAAAAATAGAAAATAGGGGGGAAAAAAACATAAGAAGGACTCCTCCCCCTGGTGTTCCAAACAGGAAGTACCTGCTGGCTCAAAGAACCAAAATCTCATAGATTTCTAAAGAACAATAAACAGCTAAGATATGACTCAAAGTCATTCTATTGGTCAGAAAATCCTTTTTTTTTCATAAATTATTAAAGTTATAAACTGAACAATCAGATGCCTCGATAAAAGTATGTGGTGTCGTGTTGAACATTCTCCCAACGCTTGTTTTCAATGTGATGGGGTGTGGACTTCTAACAAGCTCACTTCTGATTGCGGAGAGTGGTTGCCATAGAAACGTTGACTCAGACCAATCACACCTTACTGACATCGTCTGGCGTCAAATTTAGTCAACATGGTGACTAAATTGACTTAATTTGGTTGGAGCCCGAAGTGCGCCATTTTCAGCAGGTGATGTCACACTCACTCGGTCCAGTTCTATTATACTGTCAATGAGTCCAAATCAAAGATATGCATCAATGCCTGATGACTGTTTTTCCTGAATGTCCTTAAGAAAAAAAAACTATAATCAAGGAAAAACAAACAAATGTAAATGTCCTTTAAGACGAATCTCTAGACTAATGTCTTTTTTTTTTCCATGTCTGTCTCAGTCACACATATGCAAAAATAAAATCAATCAACTGCAGCTGTTTCAATGAGAACATTTGGTTTTCATTTACCTAAAAACTTAAATTATTTTTAGGAGACTGAGTTCTCATTTGAATCAATGTGCTTGCATTGATTACAAATGTTGAGGAAAAACAAACTGTGGATTTATTTTTAGTTTCAGCAGCTTTAACCTCCCTAGGACACATTAAAGTACAGACAGTATCATTGTATCAAACTTTTATCCCTGAAAATGTTTTAAAAGCACAAAAGTATCCTCTGCAAACACACAGGATATCTTTATTAAGGCACCTTGAATGCAGCTGAATGTCATCATAGAGGAACTTTTCCCTGCTCGGCTGAAATGTCGGGGGCAGCCTGCGGAAAAGTTGAGGTGGTGAACTCAAAGCTGAACAAATCAAATTTGAGTCGCCGTTTAGTTCAGCACAAAATATAAGGCAGAAGTGGTGATAAAGCAGAAGCGAATGACTTTTCTCTTTTTTTTTTCAAAGTCGTGTCCTTCTGAAAACCCACAGATGTCATGAAAGCAGACAATAATCTGGGGAGACGGATACATTCTGCTCTTTTTCTGTGTTCTTTTTCACAATCATTTTACTCGTTTTACTCAACATTTACATTAATTCTCTAAGACATTCATGTTCATTGTTGAAGGTTTGTCTTGCTTTTATTGGAAGTTTAGAAAATATGAGAAAAGAGGAGCTCCATGGTGACTTTTGAATAAATGTTTTCACAATTTGGTATCACTTCTTTTTATGGAAATACATGAAATTAGTTTCAATAATCCTTCAGGTTTACAGTTAGACTTGTTTTTTTTTAATAAAATTTGGTAGCATTTTATTAAAATAATGACATATAATAAACCAGGTGTTTAAGTATTAAATGTATAGATAAGAGGAAAATGACAACTTGAGAACGCGAAGAAAAAAAAATCAGTTAGATTGCAGCTCATGAAAGTACAGATACAAAGTAAGGCCAAAAAGGTGAATAATCTGAACAGTGGGTCTAGTGAGATGGTTAAAGGGTTTTAAAATGAATTTAACAACAAAAAATACTAAAACTTTCATAATTAGGGCCTGGACAACCCAAAAACCTACAGCACCTGTACAGAGGCTTAGACACAACAAATCACCACCTTTATAAAACTGCTCAAACTTTTGACAATTCCCAAACTACACTTGTGTGGTAGACTCTTCTGCCCTCCTTTCTGTCATGAAAGAAGCTTCATTACTTTCTAAATGAGCTCAAACATTACTTATCTCCAACATCTGCTTACATGGGCCTAAGGGTGGCTCTTGCTTTACTTTGCTCTGCCCCATTGCTCATTTTTGGAACATTGTTGAGTTGGACAGAGGGGAAGACTTTCAAAAGGCTGGCAAATGAGACATCTGGTTTTTATTTTCCCCAAAAAAAAGCCATTACAATGAAAGGTTAAAAATATAATACATGTAGTTTTGTTATTTTCATTAATATTAAAACATCATTTCTTTTAGCTGAGGTGCTATTACTAATGTTAACTAATATTGACTCAGAAATTGGGGGCAAAGCTTTATGCTGGGGGACGGGGCAGGTACCCCCTTAGCTCCACCCCTGGTGCTCTGTGCTGGTTTGTATACTTTTCCTCCACAGACAGACTGTAGCTAAATGTAAGGGCAGTTGTGAATAAACTAATGAAAACAGGTCTTGATTGCATTATTTGTGACAACATCATGTGTCTTCTAGCAAGGTTTTTAAAGATGGATGCTAACCCCTCTGTCAGTTTAAGTTGAATAATTTATGCCCTAATTACCTAAAGGGATGCTCCCACCCCTTTGATTAGTGATTTTATTTTGATAACAAATTCACTTAGATTACCTTTTTTAAAGAGCTTTAATGCGGAAGTCCAGATCAGGGACTTTATTAAAAACCACATTTACATGAGTTGACTGAGATGCACAACCAACAAAATCATCATACTTTTCTCTGGCATTTATTAATACATCATTGTCATTAATATTAGATTATTTGGCTCATTCCCCATTTTAGTTGAATTCTCCATAGTGATGTAACTATGATTAAGTAACGATTTTTTTATCCCCTTGTTGACAGTTTCTCTATTAATAAAATGTCAGAATCAGGTTATCTAATGCATATTAAAAGTCAGGAGCCTGCAGAAAACCTCACTGGCTCAAAGCTCATTTCAGCTGTAATTTGCTGTCTGTTTTTCATATAGAAAGAAACAGATTCCGATTAATTCACTGAACTGGAACTGCAGGAGTGTGTATCTCTGATAATTCTGTGCAGGAGGGTTCTAGTTTGTGCTCCAGCTGTGGTTTCTGCTGTTTATCTTATCTCCATTTCGGCTCTAACCCGACTCACAAACAGGAATGCAGGGACTTTCCCCGAGGGATGGGAAGTGCTGTTTGTTGAGCTGTTCCGTTTTCCGTCTGTGCAGCCCTCAGACTGCATCCGTTGCGTCTCCTGGGAGGGAATCAGACATCGTTCACAGTGTGCTGAACCCCACACAGCTCAAAGTGGACTCAGGTTTAAAATTCCAGTTTTTAGGGAGTGTGGTTTTGTGGCTTTGCCACAGAGGAGGGAAGAAAATCACAACAGCAGAAAATGGTAATGGAGAACAGCATTAGTCAGGCGGAGCATTAAATGCAAGTTAGCTGAGATGGCAAGCAAGGAAGAGGAGGAAGGTCTGTGTCACGCTTCAGTTCAGCCACACTTGTTCAAATGTGGAATTGTGTGATAATAGTAAAAGAAGAATGATCTTGTTCATGGGATTGTCTTTCTGCTTCATAGGTTATTTGTAATTTTACGCATAAGCTCATATATGGTATGTAATTTATTTAAGTGTATGGTGCACATCCCTGCAGAAGGCTCAAATACACGCTTCCGCATGCCGTAGCAACATAATGAGTGAAATTAATCCGACTGAGCAAACGTGGATCTGAGCTGGAGCCGGGAGCGCTCCGGATCAGGACCCTCTGCTGCATCGTCCTTCACCTAGATGAGCATGGACAGGGTCGTAGCAGGTTGGTTCCTAAATAAATGAACAAGAAGCCAGTCAAAGGTGCATCAATGTTAGAAATGATGAAGACTGCTCTGGTAAAACACAGTACATGGATGGCCTTTCAGAGCATAACTTGTGGGTTTATTTTGAACGCATAGTTTTGCTGGGGGTGCAACTTACTGTTGTTCACCTTTCAGCTGATTCTTTCAGGGGTTGCCACAGCCCGCAAGCAGATACTGATATTACAAATACTGACACACTATTAAAGAAAAACCACTGCTTAGTCCTGTGCTACCATTACATAGGACGTTGCAATGCAAGTTCAAGTGACAACTTCCAGTGAAAAGTCAGTGAAAACTCACATGTACATACACAAGTTCAATTGTGTTCGCAGGTCGGAGGCCCTTTTCAACCTTTTGAAAATAGATTATGGAGCAAATAATGATAACAAATAAATAAATTATTCCTATTTGCACCCAGCCAGAATTATATGGCATCAACTCTTTAATATTTCGGAATAGAGCTGTAAAACGAAAAAGCCTGGAGCAAAAATCACGGGATCTGCACTGCTTCAACATTTTTCAACAAGCCTCTTCCAACTGTGAGCACTAGTATTGGATAGCAACACTCCAGTGTAAACAACGTATGCTAAAACCACGTTTTGCAATGGCCATTTAGGGCGTTGTGAACATTACTCACTGTGGTTGGATTAATGCCTTGCATGGCAACAAGCGCTAAATAAGTGTATGCCCATTGATCATTGGTTTGCACAGTTTCCTTAGACCAGTTTGCACCAAAAATTCCTTATGAACAGTGTGGTATCATCAATGTTTTACTTATGACAACTCTAGGGCCTGCATGGTGGTGTAGTGGTATAGCACTCTCCTCTCACAGCGACAAGGCCCTGGTTTGAATTCCAGTTGGGTAATTTCTGTGTTCTCTGGGGCACTCCGGCTTTCTCCCACAGTCCAGAAACATGCTTCACAGGTTGATTATTGATTCTAAATAGTCCCTAGGCGTGAACACGATTGTCTGGCCCTGTGACAGACTAGCAACTTATCCAGGGTGTATCCCGCCCATGTTCAACAGTAGGCAGGATAGGCTCTAGCAACCCTTATGACCTCGAAAGGAACTGAATTTGTTTGGTAAATGGATATACGGATGGACAACTTTGAAGGCAAACTTTGGTATTAACCTGTTGACCTATTTAATATTTAAGTGGAAGTCTTTTAAAATAAGGTGAAAGTTGGCCAAATATTTAAAGTGTTTATTTGTCTAAATTCTTCTATGATCATTGGTTAGAAGGAAATCCCTTCCTGATCTCAATCACATCAACATGCGTAGATACACTACCTATACAATTTTCTCCTTTTAAGGTGCTTCCTATTTGCTTGGAGGCACATAGGTTAACACTAAATATGGGTACTAACAGTTACTATCAGTAAAACTTGCTTAAGGCTTTAACAAGCATAGTGGTGGAAATTCGGCGTGAACTGGAGGTCTAAATGAATCAAAAATGGCTAAAAATCCCGAAGGCTCAAAATGTGTTGAATCAGTGCTGATTATTCGCTGGATCCTTTCTGAGCGTCTGATTGACAGCATCTGAGGTGGCTTTTCAATACTCACTGAAGCATATGAGTTGGTGACATTTTATGCATGATTTATATTTTAATTATCTAACCATGCAGCCCGCTCACAGTCAAAGGCAGTTTCCATTCTACTACTTTTTATACCAGACCTGCAGCATATTTCAAAGGTGTCTTCACCAATAAATAAATTTAATAAAATTGTGACTTTTAAAGATAAATTTATATTTTGGTTGCTTTATGTACTTTTTCAGAATAACTTATCTCTTACTTTTATACCATTTTAAACATCATGTTATATATCTGTTTGTCTGTTTCTCATTTACTTCCTGTGCAGGTCCTGCTCTTTGTCTCCAACTGCTTAATTACTCAATCATGCTCTATCAGTAGCCCTAATGCTACATTTACACTAAGGATTTATGGCGTTGATTTGAATGCGCTTTTAGCATATGATGCTCACACAGATTTGTCGCTACCCAATACTAGCGCCTGTACTCGCAGTTAAAGAAGCTTGGTCTAAATGTTTAAGTGGTGGAAATCTCTTGAATTTTGCTCCAGGCTTTTTCTTTTACAGCTTTATTCTGATACATGAAAGACTTGGTGTCATAGAATTCTGGGCACATACCGCAATTGTTAATTTCTCCTTCATGATCAATATTCAACCGGTTGCCATTTCAGTGGTCCACGTCACTGCCAAATCCAAGTCCCTTAATGGTCAACGTTCAACTGGTTTAACTTTCAACGCGTGTTCAGTGGTTATGAGTTTTGTGGACTCCAAAATAGAACTTAAAAAACTGTGTAGCCTGACAGTACACGCAAGTGTTTTAAAGCCCAAAATGTGCATTTTTGTTTGGTTAAATAGCTTTTTTATTGAAAGTGATTGCTCAAAGGCACGTTTCTCAGTGTGAACATAGCATAACTGTGCAGCAAAAAACTCTCCTTTACAGCTCTAACAGGACATCTCACATCTCCTAAAAAGACGAACTAGTCTTGGTTGAAAGAATATTGTAGTTCAGGATAATAAACTTGTTTTTTCTGGCTCTGTTTGTTGAAAGGTTTCCCAAAGTTGGGACTCTGCTAAAATTAGTTTTTTTTCTGTCCAAAAACAATAAACATTTAAGAACTACAAAGGTTATATTTAACAGTCCTCTAAGGCTTTTGCAAAACGAATAGGCATATTGTCCAAAGTTTACTCCACCTACCTAAGCAATTTGCTGAGAGAGGCAAAGTTCAGTCAAAAGATTCCTTGGGCCCACCCTCTTGCCCTTGTGATGGGAAATTCCCAAAAAACCTTTCTAATAATATTCAAATTTAAGGTCCAATGAAGTCAAAACAATAAATTTGTACCCTCCCAACCCTTGTTATGAATGCAACTTTTGATACCGGGCTCCACATGTGTTTATTTGTGGTGCAAAATTAAGGTAACTTTGTAACAAGGGAGTCTGACACCAGCCTCTACAGGTATTTTAAGGAACTGCGGTTTTTGATACTGTGTACAAACTCTGCTTAGGGTTCCAAATGTAATACTTCTAGGCTGCTTTGCTTAGGATTTAGGAGACAACGGTTGTCCCGTGAACTGCCACCTTAAAGTGGTGGGGGAGTTCGAGAGCTCGAGTGATCCCAGGTGCTAAGCTGTCTGGGGCTTAAGCTACTGGCAGTTCTCCCGTGGCAGACAGGTCCTGGGTGACGAGCCAGACAGAGAGCACTTCACAACCCCCTGATGAAAGGAAAGACCAAGGACCCGAACGTCACCTCTCTGGGAGGGAAGGAGCCTGAGCTGGTGCGAGAGGTTGAGAGACACCGTCTAGAAATAGTCAGGCTCACCTCCACACATAGCCTGGGCTCTGAAACTCAGTCCTAAGAGAGGGGTTGGACTCTCTACCACTCTGGAGTTGCTCAAGGTGAGAGGCAGTGGGCTGGTGTGGGGTTACTCGCGAGCCCCCCGCTCAGCCGGCAAGTGTTGGAGTTCACCCCGGTGGACGAGAGGGTCATGTCCCTCCGCCTCCGGGTGGTGGACAGGTCTCTGACTGTGTTTTCGGCTGACAGCAGTTTGGAGTACCCGACCATTTTGGTGTCTCTCGAAGGGGTACTGGAAAGTGCCCCAATGGGGGACTCCATTGTCCTCCTGGGGGACGTCAATGCCCACATGCGCAATGACTGTGGCACCTGGAGAGGCGTGATCAGTAGGAATTGCCCCCCTGATCTCAACCCGAGTGGTGTTTTGTTATTGGACTTCTGTGCTCGCCATAGTTTGTCCATAACGAACACCATGCTCGAGCACAAGGGTGTCCATCAATACACCTGGCATCAGGACACCCTGGGCAGGAGGTCAATGATTGACTTTGTAGTTGTTTCAGACGACCTTTGGCCCTATCTTGGACACTCGGGTAAAGAGAGGGGGAGAGCAGTCCACCAATCACTACCTGGTAGTGAGTTCGATTCGCTGGCGGGGAAAGAGGCCGGAAAGACGTGGAATACCCAAACGTACTGTGAGGGTCTACTGGGAACGTCTGGCTGAGCCCTCTGTTAGGGAAATTGTTAACTCCCACATCCGGGAGAACTTCAAACAGGTACCAAGGGAGATTGGGGACATTGAGTCCGAGTGGACCATGTTTTCCACTTCCATTGTCTCTGCTGCTGCTCGGAGCTGTGATCGCAAGGTCTCTCTGGTGCTTGTCTCGGCGGTAACCCCAGAACCCGGTGATGGACACCGGAAGTAAGGGATGCCGTCAAGCTGAAGAAAGAGTCCTAACAGACCTGGCTGGCTTGTGGGACTCCAGAGTCAGCTGACAGTTATCGGCAGTCTAAGCGAGCTGTGGCCCGGACAGTTGTGGAGGCAAGAACTCGGTCCTGGGAGGAGTTCGGTGAGGCCATGGAAAGGGACTATCGGTTGGCCTCGAAGGAATTCTGGCAAACCATCCGGCGCCTCAGGAGGGGGAAGCAGTTCTTTACAGGCACTGTTTTCAGTGCAGCTGGGGGGCTGTTGACTTAGACTGGGGACAGTTGGGCAGTGGAAGGAATACTTTGAGGATCTCCTCAATCCCACTGACACGCCTTCTTTTGAAGAAGCAGAGAATGAGGACTTTGGGGTGACGCTGTCTATTACCCCAGCTGAAGTCACTGAGGTAGTCAACCAGCTCCTCAGTGGCACGGCTCCGGGAGTGCCACTGAGGCACTGTGGGAGTGTCTTGGCTGACACGTCTCTACAGCATCGCGTGGCAGTAGGGAACTGTACCACTGGACTGGCAGACAGGGGTAGTGGTTCCCCTCTTTAAGAAGGGGGACCGGAGGATATGTTCCAACTAAGGGAGAATTACACTCCTCAGCCTCCCTGGGAAAGTCTATGCCAGGGTACTGGAGAGGAGATTTCGTTTGATAGTCAAACCTCAGATTCAGGAACAACAGTGCGGTTTCCGTCTTGGAAACAGTGGACCAGCTCTACACCCTCTTTAGGGTGCTGGAGGAATTGTGAGAGTTCGCTCATCCAGTCCATATGTGTTTTGTGGATTTGGAGAAGGATTTCTACTGCGTACCCCGTGTTATCCTGTGGAGGGTGCTCTGGGAGTATGGGGTCCGGGGAGCCTTACTGAGGGCTGTCTGGTCTCTGTATAACCGGAGTAAGAGTTTGGTTCTCATAGCTGGCAGTGAGTCAGACCTGTTCGCGGTGCGCATTAGACTCCGTCAGGGCTGCCTTTTATCAACGGTTCTGTTCATAGTTTTTATGGACAGAATTTCTAAGCGCAGCCAGGGGCCGGAGGGGGTCTGGTTTGGAGGCCACAGGATTTCCTCTCTGCAGATGATGTTGTCCTTTTGGCTTCATTGGGCCAGGACCTCCAGCGTGCATTGGGGCGGTTTGCGGCCGAGTGTGAATCGGTTTGGATGAGGGTCAACACAGCTAAATCTGAGGCCATGGTTCTCGACCAGAGAAAGGTAGTTTGCCATCTCTAGGTGGGTGGAATGTCCCTGCCCCAGGTGGAGGAGTTTAAATATCTGGGGGTCTTGTTCACGAGTGAGGAAAGACCGGAGCGAAAGATTATCGGATCGGAGCGGCGTCTGTAGTTATGCGGTCACTATATCGGTCCGTTGTGGTGAAGAGAGAGCTGAGCCAAAAAGCAAAGCTCTCAATTTACTGGTCGATCTTCGTTCTAACTCTCAACTATGGTCAGGAGCTATGGGTCATGACCGAAAGAACGAGATCCCGAATACAAACGGCTGAAATGAGCTTCCTCCGTAGGGTGGCTGGGCCCTCCCTTAGAGATAGGGTGAGAAGCTCGGTCACCCGCGGAGAGCTCGGAGTAGAACCGCTCCTCCTCCACATCGAAAGGAAATAGTTGAGGTGGCTCGGGCATCTAGTCCGGATGCCTCCTGTACACCTCCCTGGAAAGGGGGGCCGGGCATGTCCCACTGCGCGGAGGCCCTGGTGAAGACTCAGGACACGTTGGAGAGACTGTGTCTGTCGGTTGGCCTGGGAATGCCTCTGGGTCCTCTCAGAGGAGCTGGAGGAAGTGGCTGGGGCGACGGAAGTCTGGGCCTCTCTTCTTAGACTGCTGCCCCCGCGACCCGATCCCGGATAAGCGGAGGAAGATGGATGGATGGAGACAAAGACAAAGCTTTCCATTTGGTTTATTGAAACAACAACAAAACAGAATTCTGTCAATCTTTCCCACAGCCAGAAACGAGCTTCCCTACTAACTTGTTACACATGATAAATACCAATAAACATACCATAAGTTTACAAGTAATTTCAAGGTACTTTATTTTACTTACACTGTCCTTAAATGTGGTAAGTACCATAAGTGGCACAACATAAATACTCAGTAAGTACCATGTAATTATGAACAAAATAGCACCGGAAGTTTACACAGCAATACCACATAAGTAACCAGTAAAAGGTACCTTCTAAAAACAACTTATATCCCTTGTAAGTGCCGTACTTTAAAAGAAAGTGTTGCTTTTTAAAACTGTGCGTTCTGTTGGAGACAATTCATCTGTGTATCCTAATTTTTTAATCTCTTGTTTTCCAAAAGTCCAACAGTTGAGTCTCCCTTATTGACTGGTGGTTTAGTGTTTTTATTCTGGGGAGTTTTTGTCTTATGAGTCGTTCTACATTTTTACTCTCCAAATCATGAACTGTTCCATACTTTGGCGACAATATCTCTAAACTAATAAGTGTAAAAAATATTTTATTCTAAGCTGCTGTTCAACAGAAAATAATATTTTATTTACTAGTGACATTTTGAACATTGAGAACTGAGTATGTGTCAGTCACGAAGGAGAAGTCTTGCAGATCAGCATTGAAAGCTGCAGGCTTACAGATAGGCACGTTGAAGGTTATTTTATTTTTTTCTCCCTTTTGAATAAAAACAGAAGCAGAATGAACATCCTCGGCTGTGACTCACAATGCCAGCAACACCTCCAGCCGAGGAGGCAGCAAGACTGGAAGTTATTTCCAGATTTTTAGGGCCCGAGCACGGAGTGCAAGGACCCTATTGTAATTCAAATGTTTATTAGGGCCCGAGCACGGAGTGCAAGGACCCTATTGTAATTCGAATGTTTATTATTATTATTATTATTATTATTATTCTACCGGAAGAGTCGCCTTTTTGAGGCCTTTAACATACCCCAAAACTCACCAAATTTGGCACACACATCAGGAGTCGCGAAAAATTTCGTATTTTATAGGAGATTGGCATGGGCGCACAAAAACGGCTCGATAGCGCCACCTACAGTGACTTTTGTCCCGACGCCCCGCATACGCTTTAACGTACAAGCTTGATTTTTACAGGGCATGTTCTTCAGATGGAGACCTACAAAAAAGTCTGAAAGGACCCACCTGTCAGTCGCACAGGAAGTCTGATATTTTGATGACAATATGTCATTTTTGCTGTATTTTGGACATTTGCAGGCCTCGCTCTAGAACGAACTCCTCCTAGAGATTTTGGAGTAATGACTCCAAACTTTGGTTTTGTAAACTAGACACATGTCCGATGTTAAATTGCGAAGCTTTTAAGTTTTTATGGATGTTTGTGACCATGGCGGCGCGTCAAAACTGGAGGTCGTTTCGAAAACACGCCATGAAAAGAAAAATGGCCATTACTCAGCCATGCATAATCCAATCTGATCCAAAATTGATGTGCATGATTGTAGTCTGACTCTGAACACATCTGCAGTGAAAAAATCTGGAAAAAGTGTAGCGCCACCTGCTGGCAAGAGGAAATGACATGTTTTACTTGGAGCATCACTACTCCGAGTAGGATGAGCCGACACACCTGAAAATGACGTCCACCTGTTGAAAAGCCATTGAAGTTTACTCTGACAAAAAAACATAACTTTCAATGCGGGGGTGTGGTCGTGACAGAGCGGCAAAGTTGGGCATCTCGCTATGCACACAAAAGTTGCTCTCACGTGCACATTCCTTGTCCAATCTCACTGAAATTCAATGGATATGATGAAGCTTCTATTCTGAACCCATGGATATGACAATCTTGGACGAGCTCTATAGCGCCACCTAGTTATTGCATTGGGCACATTCTGCCCTGTATTTTCTCTTTGCTTTGTCCGATGTGCATGAAATTAAAACTGGAGATACTCAGAAGGG
This sequence comes from Oryzias latipes, assembly GCF_053564925.1. Classification (NCBI taxonomy): domain Eukaryota; kingdom Metazoa; phylum Chordata; class Actinopteri; order Beloniformes; family Adrianichthyidae; genus Oryzias; species Oryzias latipes. Next base: position 15,319,699 of record NC_136260.1, on the reverse strand, counting down.
TCCTCTCTCATCATGTAAAGTTTCATGGGTGTACACCTGACGGTGCCTGCGTAACAGGAAGTGGTCGATTATGTGCACCCAAATAATAGAAATTTATTATAAATCAGCCGTTTGTCTCAGGAAGCTGAGATTTCAGAATTAGATGCCTTTAATAACCTCCAGCTTTGATATGTAACACTATAGGGTCTACGAGAAACTTCATCACTTGATTTTTTTAATGAAATTTTGGACTGAACAAAGATTTTTAGCATAAATTCTGTTTAGGTTATCAGCACCAAGAATTCAACTTTCATAGGCATTTATGTGCTACTGCTTCCTAAAAAAATTCAGAATTATTGAAGTTACAGGTGAACTTTTAGACATCATTTCATCCAAAAAGGTCCAAAAACGTCTTTTTAGGCAAAACTGCAAACACCTATTTTTTTGCATAACTTATCTTTCAAATATCAGCACAAAAAAATTAAAAACGGTAGGGATCTGTGTTTGCTGCCTTCCATATTTTTTTCAGACTTAAAAGTGTAACAGATGATTTATAAAAAATCCTTTTTCATCCAAAAACCTGTGTTAAATCTGTCTAGACTCCAAACAAACATTTTTTTATGGTAACTTATGTTTCAACAATCGACACCAATTTTCACAGACCTATAGCTAAACATGTCCCATAGCTACCTGAATATTTTCATAGATATAAAATGAACTGGTCATTCTAACATCTGGCATTCTAACATCTAACATCTTACATGTCAAAGCCTCTCTCAGCCTGGCTCTGCTGAAGGAGTCGTGTTACAACCCCGCCCCCTCCTGCTGGGACCCCTGCTATGTAAATTAGCAAGCAGTGAACAGAGAGATGAGGAGTAAGAATGACCATTATTCAGGCATGCATAATCCAAAGACAGCCAGTTAAACACTGAAAGACATATTTTTTCGGTATGTCTTTCATACATCTTTAGTATTAAAAACTCTCCAAGATGAATGTGCCTGACTCCACCTGCAGGTGGATCACAGACTTCCTGACGGACAGACAGCAGTATGTGAGGCTGGGGAAGCTCGTCTCAGATACTCGGACCACAAGCACCGGATCCCCCCAGGGCTGTGTCCTTTCACCCCTGTTACTCTCCCTGTACACAAACAGCTGCACAGCTGGTCACCTGTCTGTCAAACTCCTGAAGTTTGCTGACGACACCACACTCATCGGCCTCATCTCTGACGGAGATGAGTCGGCCTACAGGAGTGAAATAGCCAGGCTGGTGTCATAGTGCAGCGCTAACAACCTGGAGCTTAATGCTCTGAAGACAGTGGAGATGACAGTGGACTTCAGGAAGGCCCCAGCCCCCCTCCCCCCTGTCATCCTCTGTGACTCCCCGGTGACCTCTGTGGAGTCCTTCTGCTTCCTGGGAACCATCATCAGCCAGGACCTCAAGTGGGAGCAGAACATCAGCTCCATCACTAAGAAGGTCCAGCAGAGGATGTACTTCCTGAGGCAGCTGAAGAAGTTTCACCTCCCTGAAAAGATGCTGGTAGACTTCTACGATGCCATCATCGAATCCACCCTCACGTCCTCCATCACAGTCTGGTTCGCTGCGGCCACGGCCAGAGACAAGGCCAAGCTGCAACGCGTCATCCACTCAGCAGAGAAGGTGATCGGCTGCCACCTCCCGTCTCTCCAGGAGCTGCACATCTCCAGGAGCTGGAGGCGGGCAGCCAGGATTGTAGCCAACCCCTCTCATCCAGGACATAATCTCTTTCGGCCCCTCCCTTCTGGCAAGAGGCTCCGGTCCATCAGGACCAGGACCTCGCGCCACAAGAACAGCTTCTTCCCCACTGCAGCCAGCCTGCTGAACAGAACCCCAACTCCCCCAGGTGACCCCCCCCCCCCCCGCCCACCAAAGGACTGTCGGTGCCACTTACAGGCCCCACCATCCCAGCCCATCTGTGCTCCCACTTTAATTCACCTTACTCTACTGTATATAGTGTGTTGTTGTTGTTAACTTAATTTTTAACTTATTCTTAATTGCACTATACACCAAGTCAAATTCCTCGTTTTGTAAAGTGCGCTCTACTGAACCTGGCAATAAAACTTTTTCTGATTCCTGATTCTGATTCTGATTCTATTAATCATTGTTTTTTATTCATTCAAAATGCAATTAAATCAATATTTTATTTTTTTTCTTTTCCTTTTTCTTTTTTTTTATCTCTTATATCCTTTTTTATAATCAATGTTTGAACTTCTTTTCCTTTCTATTGTCATGGTTTCAGTTTGTTGTCTTTTTTTTCGCTTTAGTTCTTGTTCTGTCTTGTTTGGTTCTGTTTCCTGTTTTATTTTGAAAGGTTTCCTGTCTTGTCATGTTTCTTGAGTTTTACTTCCTTTGGTCCCCATCTGCCCTAATCGTGTTCACCTGTGTCTTGTCTGCCCTGTCTGTATATAAGTCTTGTCTCTGCCTTCCTCCTGTGCTGGTCCATTAACTTCTGCTCATGTTGATCACGTCTTCTTGTCTGGCGTCCATGTCCCTTGCCATGCCACAGTAAGTTTTTGTTTTTAGTTTTGTCATCCTGCTCTGCAGCGCTTTTTGTTAGTTAAATAAACCCACTTGCCCTGAACCCGTTTGCCTCCCGTCTCTGCGCCTGGGTCCTACCTGCTCTCGAGCCTCCCCCCCACACGACATCTATACATCCAATGAAATTAAACTACAAATCAACAAACACAACTGATAACAAATGTCTCTAAAAAATGATGTGTATATTTGCAGAACCTTAAAAACACCAAACAAATAACAAATGCTTCCCAATTAAAGCACAAAAAATGGAACACAAAATGTAAAACCCAAGTTAGAAATTGCAATTTGAAAAAGATACTTTTTTCAGCAGCTTTTCAAAATCAATCACCAATTCTACTCTTCTGTGGATGAAACAAAGAACTCCAGAACAATGAAGCCATTTCTCTAAGTCTCTCTCACCTTCAGTTTTAAACAAGGTCTGTGAAAATCCACCATACATTGGTCACATGAACTCAGAGACCTGCTAAAAGTGCACAATTGTAAAAGCTCTTTTATATAGACAACTGTTTGTTTGCTTAGAGCTCTAAATATAAAAAAAAATGCTTTTCTATCACCTAGACACAGATGGAGAACCATATCAACTGGATTAATAACAGGGTGGCATGTTTAGACAACATGAAGCTGTCCATCACATTTTTGACCTAAACATGTAAACACATCCTTGGCTCTGCGGTTAGGAAATGGTATTTGGGAATCTCTTTATACCAGGAGCCAGCCTGGCCATTGGAACATCGCCACAGTGCCCATCCAGACTGGGACAGCAACGGGGTCCACTTCAGAGCCGTGAGCTGCTGTGTTTAACTCCAGCTGTCCCAGCAAGGGAGACAACTGCAGCAACATCCACTGACCAAGCTGACAAGCCCTGGCAGAAAAGATCCCCACAAGAAAAACACTGGCTCAGGCAGGCTGGTCAAAAAAAAATAGTTTTGCCATTGTCTTGCAGCTCGCAGATCAAGTGGTTTAGTTTTCCAGTAATGTCAGTCAAGAATGCAAGTTCAGATTCACAATGTTCATATTCACCATATTCAACAGACATCTCCTCCAATAGCACCTTAAAAATCCTGTGCTGTTTTGCTTTGCAGCTGAGGTTGTTTACGATTTTCAGAATAAGAGTCATTATATGTCCAGAGCCAATCACTTCTGCACATAAGGCCTGCTGGTGAATGACGCAGCAGTAATGCAGACATTTTGGAAAGTCTGGGTCAGCTTTACAGTGAGTGATGAAACCTGTTTGTCTATTGATCATAGCAGGAGTCCCATCTGCAGTCACTGCTACTGGCTTTTCTAATTGTACCTTTTTCTGCACAAAAACTCCTTCACCGTGTTATACATTTCAACTCCTCTTGTAGTTGTCTGTTAGGGCAGATGTGTCAGGAGTTCTTCTCTTGTGGAAACCAAAAGCTATGCTGTACTGTTGCCGTCCACAGACTCCTCACACTGGACGTTAACCACCTGCACTTTGCAAGATCCCGGTCCAGCTAATTGGCCAAGTTATCAGACATAGCTGACACTCATCTAGACATTGTAGTGGAAATTGAATGAGTTCTATTGTTCTCATCCTTAGGGACAGTGATAGCAATTATCATCATTGCTTGAATTTTTTTCATGCTATATGCAAAAGTCTTTGTCCCTTAAGGCAACAGATTACAGCCCCCCCCCCCCCCCCCCCCCCCCCCCCGGCTGCTGTCGTATTAACAATAGCTTGGAGCTCCAGAATGGACAAGAAAAAACGACGAGAATGGCTCGAGCAGGGCGTTGCTCACGGGGCGGTCGCTCGTGCCATGCGGTCGCACGTGCTCGGGCCCGCTAAATGCTACTTGTAGCTTTAATTATTATTAGGGCCCGAGCACGGAGTGCAAGGACCCTATTGTAATTCGAATGTTTATTATTATTATTATTATTATTATTATTATTATTATTCTACCGAAAGAGTCGCCTTTTTGAGGCCTTTAACATACCCCAAAACTCACCAAATTTGGCACACACATCAGGAGTCGCGAAAAATTTCGTATTTTATAGGAGATTGGCATGGGCGCAGAAAAACGGCTCGATAGCGCCACCTACAGTGACTTTTGTCCCGACGCCCCGCATACGCTTTAACGTACAAGCTTGATTTTTACAGGGCATGTTCTTCAGATGGAGACCTACGAAAAAGTCTGAAAGGACCCACCGGTCACTCGCACAGGAAGTCTGATATATTGAGGTCAATATGTCATTTTTGCTCCATTTTGGACATTTGCAGGCCTCGCTCTAGAACGAACTCCTCCTAGAGATTTGTGAATAATGACTCCAAACTTTGGTTTTGTAAACTAAACACATGTCCGATGTTAAATTGCGAAGCTTTTAAGTTTTTACGGATGTTTGTGACCGTGGCGGCGCGTCGAAAATGGAGGTCATTTTGAAAACACGCCATGAAAAGAAAAATGGCCATTACTCAGCCATGCAAAATCCAATCTGATCCAAAATTGATATGCATGATTGTAGTCTGACTCTGAACACATCAGAAGTGGAAAAATCCAGAACAGGTGTAGCGCCACCTGCTGGTAAAAGGAAATGACATGTTTTACTTGGAGCATCACTGCTCCAAGTAGGATGAGCCGACACACCTCAAAATGATGTCCACCTGTTGAAAAGCCATTGATGTTTACTCTGATAAAAAGCCATAACTTTCAATGCGGGGGTGTGGTCGTGACAGAGCGGCGAAGTTGGGCGTCTCGCCATGCACACAAAAGTTGCTCTCACGTGCACATTCCTTGTCCAATCTCACTGAAATTCAATACAGGTGATGAGGCTTTCATTCTGAACCAATGGATATGACAATCTTGGACGAGCTCCATAGCGCCACCTAGATATTGACAAATACATTTTATGTCACATTCTGACCTATCTTTTCTCTGTGCTTTGTCCGACATTCATAAAATTACAACAGGAGATACTCATAAGGGTCTTCTCTCATCGTCTAAAGTTTCATGGGTGTACACCTGACGGTGCCTGCGCAAGCCAGTGCCAAACAGGAAGTGGTTGATTGCGTTGCAGTCAGATAATTAAAAATTCATAAAAAATCAGCCGTTTGTATCACGAGGCTGAGATTTCAGAATGAGAGGCCTCTTACATATCTCCAACTTAGATACACAGCACTTGCATGGGTGAACAAAAAACGGCTCAATAGCGCCACCTACCATGTTTGTTTTTGAGAGCCCCGCCATGTTCTTTAACATACAAGCTTGATTTTTACAGGACATGTTCATCAGATAGAAACCTACAAAAAAGTCTCTTGGGACCAAGCTGTCAGTCGCACAGGAAGTCTGCTATATTGGTGTCAATATGTCATTTTTGCTGTATTTTGGTCATTTGCAGGCCTCGTTCTAGAACGAACTCCTCCTAGAGATTTTTGAACAATGACTCCAAACTTTGGTTTTGTAAACTAAACACATGTCCGATCTTAAATTGCGAAGCTTTTAAGTTTTTACGGTTGTTTGTGACCGTGGCGGCGCGTCAAAATTTGAGGTCGTTTCGAAATCACGCCATGAAAAGAAAAATGGCCATTACTCAGCCATAAATAATCTAATCTGATCCAAATTTGTTGTGCATGATTGTAGTCTGACTTTGAACACATCTGCAGTGGAAAAATCCGAAACAGGTGTAGCGCCACCTGTTGGCAACAGGAAATGACATGTTTTACTTGGAGCATCACTGCTCCAAGTAGGATGAGCAAACACACCTCAAAATGACGTCCACCTGTTGAAAAACCATTGAAGTTTACTCTGATGAAAAACAAATCTTTCAACGCGGGGGTGTGGTCGTGACAGAGCGGCGAAGTTGGGTATCTCGCCATGCACAAATGTTGCTCTCACGTTCACATTCCTTGTCTGATCTCACTGAAATTAAATAGATTTGATGAAACTTCCATTCTGAACCCATGGATATGACAATTTTGGACGAGCTATATATGTTCATAAATGATCATGAAGCATGATCATTTAATCAAGCTTCATAGGAAATCAGCCGTTTGTCTCAGGAAGCTGAGATTTCAGAATTAGATGCGTCCTACAAAGCTCCATGTTTGAAAAGCAGCACTATACGTACGAGAAACATTTAACCACCTTAATCACCCTATTGTGCTAAAAGCAAATTTTGGGACATTTTGACTCAAGCAAATATTTTTATCATAACTTCTGTTTAGTTTATCAGCACCAAAATAAAAAATATTTACATTTATAAAATGAACTGGTCAACTCTAGGATTTTATTTATTCAATCTTACATCCTCAAGCTTTTCATCAGTCTCCCCTGCTGCAGGAGTGGAGTTAGCCCCCCCCCCAACCCCCGGCTGTGTGCTCACATGTAAATTAGCCAGGAGTGGCAGACAGAAAGTAGAACAGTTAGAAAGCCTAGTTCAACACTAAATTACAGCAATTTCCTTTGTTTTGTTTGTCTTTTATACATCCTTAGCACTAATCATTGCTTTTTTATTCATCCAAAATACAATTAACTTTATATTTTATCTTTTTTTTTTTTTACAAACAAAATATATGAATGTGCTCCAAAACAAAACCCAGCCTCAGTACACTCCTACAGATGTAACATCAGACAGTAAATGTCTCTTTTATGCTTTTTTAATCAATGCTGCAACTTCTTTTCATTTCCTTTCAATACATCCAAAGAAATTAAACTACAACGACAACAAACACAACATATAGCAAATGTCTCTAAGAAGATTGTGTATATACAATATGTACCACCTTTAAACACCAAATAAATAACAAATCTTTCTAATACAATCACAAAAAATGGAACACAAAATGTAAAACCCAAATTAGAAATTGCAATTTTAAAAAGATACATTTTTCAGCAGCTTTTCAAAATCAATCACATATTTTACTCTTCTGTGGATGAAACAAAGAAGTCCAGAGCAATGTAGCCACTTCTCCAAAGTCTCTGTCACCTTCAGTTTTAAACAAAGTCTGTGAAAATCCACCATACATTGGTCACATGTATTCAGAGACCGGCTAAAAGTCCACAATTGTAAAAGCTCTTATATAGACAACTGTTTGTTTGCTTGGAGCTCTAAATATAAAAAAATGCTTTTCTATCACCTAGAAACAGATGGAGAACCACATCAACTGGATTAGTAACAGGGAAACATGTTTAGGTTTAAACTTACATCAATAGACAACATGAAGCTGTTCATCACATTTTTGACCTAAACATGTAAACACATCCTTGGCTCTGCGGTTAGGAAATGGTAATTGGGAATCTCTTCATACCAGGAGCCAGCCTGAACATTGGAACATCACCACAGTGCCCATCCAGACTGGGACAGCAACGGGGTCCACTTCACAGCCGTGAGGCTGCTGTGTTTAACTCCAGCTGTCCCAGCAAGGTAGACAACTGCAGCAACATCCACTGACCAAGCTGGAAAGCCCTGGCAGAAAAGATCCCCACAAGAAAAACACTGGCTCAGGGAGGCTGGTCAATAAAAAAATATAGTTTTGCCAATGTCTTGCAGCTCGCAGATCAAGTGGTTTAGTTTTCCAGTAATGTCAGTCAAGAATACAAGTTCAGATTCACCATATTCATATTCACCATATTCAGCAGATATCTCCACCAATAGCACCTTAAAAATCCTGTTCTGTTTTGCTTTGCAGCTGAGGTTTTTTATGATTTTCACAATAGGAGTCATTATATGTCCAGAGCCAATCACTTCTGCACATAAGGCCTACTGGTGAAAGAAGCAGCAGTAATGCAGACATTTTGGAAAGTCTTGGTCAGCTTTACAGTGAGTGATGAAACCTGTTTGTCGGTCAATCATAGCAGGAGCCCCGTCTGCAGGTATGGCTACCAGCTTTTCTAATGGTACCTTTTTCTGCACAAAAACTCCTTCACCGTGTTATACATTTCAACTCCTCTTGTTGTTGTCTGTTAGGGCAGATGTGTCAGGAATTCTTCTCTTGTGGAAACCAAAAGCTATGCTGTACTGTTGCCGTCCACAGACTCATCACACTGGACGTTAAACCACCTGCACTTTGTAAGATCCCGGTCCAGCTAATTCACCAAGTTATCAGACATAGCTGACACTCATCTAGACATTGTAGTGAAAATTGAATGAGTTCTATTGTTCTCATCCTTAGGGACAGTGATAGCAATTATCATCATTGCTTGTTTCTTAATCTGATAAAAACCTTCTTCTACTTGATGAGAAAATGAGCAGGTCTAAACGAGGCTTAGATTTAAGAATTTTTTTTTAATGCTATATGCAAAAGTCTTTGTCCCTTAAGGCAACAGATTATAGTCCCCCCCCCCCCCCCCCCCCACAGGCTGCTGTCATATTAACATTAGCTTGGAGCTCCAGAATGGACAAGAAAAAACGACGAGAATGGCTCGAGCAGGGCGTTGCTCACGGGGCGGTCGCTCGTGCCAGGCGGTGGCACGTGCTCGGGCCCGCTAAATGCTACTTGTAGCTTTAATTATTATTATTATTATTATTATTATTATTATTCTACCGAAAGAGTCGCCTTTTTGAGGCCTTTAACATACCCCAAAACTCACCAAATTTGGCACACACATCAGGAGTCGCGAAAAATTTCGTATTTTATAGGAGATTGGCATGGGCGCAGAAAAACGGCTCGATAGCGCCACCTACAGTGACTTTTGTCCCGACGCCCCGCATACGCTTTAACGTACAAGCTTGATTTTTACAGGGCATGTTCTTCAGATGGAGACCTACGAAAAAGTCTGAAAGGACCCACCGGTCACTCGCACAGGAAGTCTGATATATTGAGGTCAATATGTCATTTTTGCTCCATTTTGGACATTTGCAGGCCTCGCTCTAGAACGAACTCCTCCTAGAGATTTGTGAATAATGACTCCAAACTTTGGTTTTGTAAACTAAACACATGTCCGATGTTAAATTGCGAAGCTTTTAAGTTTTTACGGATGTTTGTGACCGTGGCGGCGCGTCGAAAATGGAGGTCATTTTGAAAACACGCCATGAAAAGAAAAATGGCCATTACTCAGCCATGCAAAATCCAATCTGATCCAAAATTGATATGCATGATTGTAGTCTGACTCTGAACACATCAGAAGTGGAAAAATCCAGAACAGGTGTAGCGCCACCTGCTGGTAAAAGGAAATGACATGTTTTACTTGGAGCATCACTGCTCCAAGTAGGATGAGCCGACACACCTCAAAATGATGTCCACCTGTTGAAAAGCCATTGATGTTTACTCTGATAAAAAGCCATAACTTTCAATGCGGGGGTGTGGTCGTGACAGAGCGGCGAAGTTGGGCGTCTCGCCATGCACACAAAAGTTGCTCTCACGTGCACATTCCTTGTCCAATCTCACTGAAATTCAATACAGGTGATGAGGCTTTCATTCTGAACCAATGGATATGACAATCTTGGACGAGCTCCATAGCGCCACCTAGATATTGACAAATACATTTTATGTCACATTCTGACCTATCTTTTCTCTGTGCTTTGTCCGACATTCATAAAATTACAACAGGAGATACTCATAAGGGTCTTCTCTCATCGTCTAAAGTTTCATGGGTGTACACCTGACGGTGCCTGCGCAAGCCAGTGCCAAACAGGAAGTGGTTGATTGCGTTGCAGTCAGATAATTAAAAATTCATAAAAAATCAGCCGTTTGTATCACGAGGCTGAGATTTCAGAATGAGAGGCCTCTTACATATCTCCAACTTAGATACACAGCACTTGCATGGGTGAACAAAAAACGGCTCAATAGCGCCACCTACCATGTTTGTTTTTGAGAGCCCCGCCATGTTCTTTAACATACAAGCTTGATTTTTACAGGACATGTTCATCAGATAGAAACCTACAAAAAAGTCTCTTGGGACCAAGCTGTCAGTCGCACAGGAAGTCTGCTATATTGGTGTCAATATGTCATTTTTGCTGTATTTTGGTCATTTGCAGGCCTCGTTCTAGAACGAACTCCTCCTAGAGATTTTTGAACAATGACTCCAAACTTTGGTTTTGTAAACTAAACACATGTCCGATCTTAAATTGCGAAGCTTTTAAGTTTTTACGGTTGTTTGTGACCGTGGCGGCGCGTCAAAATTTGAGGTCGTTTCGAAATCACGCCATGAAAAGAAAAATGGCCATTACTCAGCCATAAATAATCTAATCTGATCCAAATTTGTTGTGCATGATTGTAGTCTGACTTTGAACACATCTGCAGTGGAAAAATCCGAAACAGGTGTAGCGCCACCTGTTGGCAACAGGAAATGACATGTTTTACTTGGAGCATCACTGCTCCAAGTAGGATGAGCAAACACACCTCAAAATGACGTCCACCTGTTGAAAAACCATTGAAGTTTACTCTGATGAAAAACAAATCTTTCAACGCGGGGGTGTGGTCGTGACAGAGCGGCGAAGTTGGGTATCTCGCCATGCACAAATGTTGCTCTCACGTTCACATTCCTTGTCTGATCTCACTGAAATTAAATAGATTTGATGAAACTTCCATTCTGAACCCATGGATATGACAATTTTGGACGAGCTATATATGTTCATAAATGATCATGAAGCATGATCATTTAATCAAGCTTCATAGGAAATCAGCCGTTTGTCTCAGGAAGCTGAGATTTCAGAATTAGATGCGTCCTACAAAGCTCCATGTTTGAAAAGCAGCACTATACGTACGAGAAACATTTAACCACCTTAATCACCCTATTGTGCTAAAAGCAAATTTTGGGACATTTTGACTCAAGCAAATATTTTTATCATAACTTCTGTTTAGTTTATCAGCACCAAAATAAAAAAATATTTACATTTATAAAATGAACTGGTCAACTCTAGGATTTTATTTATTCAATCTTACATCCTCAAGCTTTTCATCAGTCTCCCCTGCTGCAGGAGTGGAGTTAGCCCCCCCCCCAACCCCCGGCTGTGTGCTCACATGTAAATTAGCCAGGAGTGGCAGACAGAAAGTAGAACAGTTAGAAAGCCTAGTTCAACACTAAATTACAGCAATTTCCTTTGTTTTGTTTGTCTTTTATACATCCTTAGCACTAATCATTGCTTTTTTATTCATCCAAAATACAATTAACTTTATATTTTATCTTTTTTTTTTTTTACAAACAAAATATATGAATGTGCTCCAAAACAAAACCCAGCCTCAGTACACTCCTACAGATGTAACATCAGACAGTAAATGTCTCTTTTATGCTTTTTTAATCAATGCTGCAACTTCTTTTCATTTCCTTTCAATACATCCAAAGAAATTAAACTACAACGACAACAAACACAACATATAGCAAATGTCTCTAAGAAGATTGTGTATATACAATATGTACCACCTTTAAACACCAAATAAATAACAAATCTTTCTAATACAATCACAAAAAATGGAACACAAAATGTAAAACCCAAATTAGAAATTGCAATTTTAAAAAGATACATTTTTCAGCAGCTTTTCAAAATCAATCACATATTTTACTCTTCTGTGGATGAAACAAAGAAGTCCAGAGCAATGTAGCCACTTCTCCAAAGTCTCTGTCACCTTCAGTTTTAAACAAAGTCTGTGAAAATCCACCATACATTGGTCACATGTATTCAGAGACCGGCTAAAAGTCCACAATTGTAAAAGCTCTTATATAGACAACTGTTTGTTTGCTTGGAGCTCTAAATATAAAAAAATGCTTTTCTATCACCTAGAAACAGATGGAGAACCACATCAACTGGATTAGTAACAGGGAAACATGTTTAGGTTTAAACTTACATCAATAGACAACATGAAGCTGTTCATCACATTTTTGACCTAAACATGTAAACACATCCTTGGCTCTGCGGTTAGGAAATGGTAATTGGGAATCTCTTCATACCAGGAGCCAGCCTGAACATTGGAACATCACCACAGTGCCCATCCAGACTGGGACAGCAACGGGGTCCACTTCACAGCCGTGAGGCTGCTGTGTTTAACTCCAGCTGTCCCAGCAAGGTAGACAACTGCAGCAACATCCACTGACCAAGCTGGAAAGCCCTGGCAGAAAAGATCCCCACAAGAAAAACACTGGCTCAGGGAGGCTGGTCAATAAAAAAATATAGTTTTGCCAATGTCTTGCAGCTCGCAGATCAAGTGGTTTAGTTTTCCAGTAATGTCAGTCAAGAATACAAGTTCAGATTCACCATATTCATATTCACCATATTCAGCAGATATCTCCACCAATAGCACCTTAAAAATCCTGTTCTGTTTTGCTTTGCAGCTGAGGTTTTTTATGATTTTCACAATAGGAGTCATTATATGTCCAGAGCCAATCACTTCTGCACATAAGGCCTACTGGTGAAAGAAGCAGCAGTAATGCAGACATTTTGGAAAGTCTTGGTCAGCTTTACAGTGAGTGATGAAACCTGTTTGTCGGTCAATCATAGCAGGAGCCCCGTCTGCAGGTATGGCTACCAGCTTTTCTAATGGTACCTTTTTCTGCACAAAAACTCCTTCACCGTGTTATACATTTCAACTCCTCTTGTTGTTGTCTGTTAGGGCAGATGTGTCAGGAATTCTTCTCTTGTGGAAACCAAAAGCTATGCTGTACTGTTGCCGTCCACAGACTCATCACACTGGACGTTAAACCACCTGCACTTTGTAAGATCCCGGTCCAGCTAATTCACCAAGTTATCAGACATAGCTGACACTCATCTAGACATTGTAGTGAAAATTGAATGAGTTCTATTGTTCTCATCCTTAGGGACAGTGATAGCAATTATCATCATTGCTTGTTTCTTAATCTGATAAAAACCTTCTTCTACTTGATGAGAAAATGAGCAGGTCTAAACGAGGCTTAGATTTAAGAATTTTTTTTTAATGCTATATGCAAAAGTCTTTGTCCCTTAAGGCAACAGATTATAGTCCCCCCCCCCCCCCCCCCCCCACAGGCTGCTGTCATATTAACATTAGCTTGGAGCTCCAGAATGGACAAGAAAAAACGACGAGAATGGCTCGAGCAGGGCGTTGCTCACGGGGCGGTCGCTCGTGCCAGGCGGTGGCACGTGCTCGGGCCCGCTAAATGCTACTTGTAGCTTTAATTAGCTTTGCTTTTTTCGAGCGAAGGAAAATGGGACCATTAACCATCCAAATAGTTTCTTCAAAGTTTGTTGACATAAATGTTGATGATGAAGGTAAGAGGTGGTGGTTCTTAGCTACAAATCTTGGAGTGGTTTAGATTACACTTAATAAATAAATAAATAAAATTCCACTCACATTTTCTTGTTTCTAACAGGAGATCAACAATAAAAAAAAAAGTGTCAAAGACTCAGGCGAGATGCTTTAATCACAGTAACATAAAAACATTCAAAATCATGTTTTTACATTAAAAAAATTGTTTAATTAATTGAATCTAGGGCAAATCCATTACCCCTTTTTTATGTGAAGTGTAAACACCAATGGGATTGTGATCATCAAAAGCACTGTGCAGTTAAAGTAAAAAAGAAAAACAAAAACCACTAAAAAGCATCAGAATACCAATTTTCTTCTGAGGATGGACGTAAGAGCGAAATTACCTGAAATAGCAGACACAATTTGGTTAGTTGTTTTTTAACATTTGGTCTCAGAATACAGGCTTTTTAAACACTTTTGGAGCTCATTTCTCTCCATAATCTCCAAAGTTTATGTGTTATAGTACACACACATCCTCCTCGGAAAGCGCCTGAAAACATTTGAAAAATGCATGAGTGAAAACCTCCTTCCCTTCGATCTGAAATCCTGCAGTACATACCTGCTTTCTGGTAACCGGACATATACATCATGACACTGCATGAGAAGCCACTGAGCTATAAATCATGCAGTAACGCACTTGCTCACCACTGCTTGCTGCAGGTTTTGTCAACTGGAAGCCAAACTTCATGAAAACATCTGCAAATTGAAGCTTTACAAAACTGGAGAGTGCTTCTGTATCAAGTTAAACTGGTTTTAGGGGTTGAGTGGGGGAGGGGGATCAGTGTTTCCCTTTAAGCTTGTACGGATCTAATGTGATTGAAGACTTTGTTGTCATCAATAGTTTCACAAAGGAACTGTATCTTTATGTTTATAAAATTGTTAGTCCTCCTTGTAAATGAAAGAAACACAACTTTCACTGAATGAACTTAAAAGAAATGATAACGATGAAATGACAAAAACTCAACCACTGAAAAAAAAAACTGTTTCTTAAGGCTAAGACACAACTGACCATATGCGTACAAAATGGAAAAAACCAGTAAGGGAACACTCCTGTGGCCCGTGCAATATAAAACGGCTTGGTGAGCCCAAAGCAAAAATGTCCAAGCACATTTTTTCTACTGTGAGCAACAGGTCGTACTGAACAAACAATATGCATATCGTACGTATTTGTCATTAGACACCCCCGATCCTGGTTGTTTACATTAGTGCATGCTCCTTCCTAGTACTTCGTTTTCTTCTAAAGATGCAGAAAATATTATAAGGTCATCAATTAATACAAGCACTTCATTTAGATTTGGATCCCCCATACATTTCTCCATTGACCTCTGGAAGGCACTGGGAGCGTCTGTTACTCCTTGAGGCATGTGGTTCCACTCCCAGAATCCTAGTGGAGGGACAAATGCAGTTTTGTCTTTGTCCTCTTCATTCATCTCAATTTGATTGTATCCTGACTTCTAATCCAACACATTAAACCGTTTGGACCGCAAAAGATTCCTACAGATTTGGTAAAGCATATGCATCTTTAATGGTTTGCAGGTTATTTTTGTAGTAAATGCACAGTATGACATCTCAGTTTGTCTTCTGAACTACAACGATTGGAGAAAAGAACGACGATTCTGACTCCTGGATGACTCCAGCTTCACACAAATCACACAGGGGTTTCTGAACCGCTTCCAAATCATGTGGATGGACAGGGGAAGTGTGAAGTTTGAAGGGAGTTTTGTCATGCAGCTTAATATGATGTTTCACTTTGTCCATGCAGCCTAAGTCCAATCAGGCTGTTTTGCACTCACAGCCCACCAATGATGGTCCACTTGCTTGCAGATGGCCTGTCAATTCTTGCAGATCCTTCCAAAACTATAGTCCAGTCTGCTTTAATGAAGACTAGTGTCCTTTTCCCCCCTGGTGGAAAAAAATCCTGGGCTGGATGAACAGAATCAAAAATCCCCATCTTATTTGTTAAGACAGCCTTGAAACATCTCTCAAAAACAGTCATAACAGGTAATTGTTTTTTTTGTTTTTTAGGAATATACATATTCAAGAATTCAACCGATTAAACTTTCACAATTCAAACATGTCTACCCAAACAACATGATGTTACACATGTAAATGGTCAAACTCAGAGTATTCAGTTTTCATCGACATGACAAGGGAGGTTTTCTAAAAGTTCTGTCAGTTTTATGGCATCATGACCACATGCAGTGACAAACGACAAAAA